>NC_141600.1:13111127-14436127 GCF_047967505.1 Dipteris shenzhenensis
ACTTTTCATACAAGTCTGCTGGTTTATTTTTTTACAAAAACTTTTTTTTCTTCTTAGTAATAAAAGTAAAAAGGGACCGTTCACATTTGATTACAACTAGTATGAAAACCCGTGGCAAATCCACTTGTATCTCTCATAGTGTTCGGGCCATCCTCCATCTGCTTCTATATCTCCTAGCATTCAATTTTCTTTACCATTCTCTCGTTTAGGTTTCAAATTTGTAGCTTGTTTACCCTTCAAATTGTGAGGATCTCTCTATGACACCTTGCACAATAAGCAAGGTTCAACAAACTCCTTGGAGTGACCTTCATTATGTCAAGTATCATTATTTTCTAGGCTACACACTCACGTGGTGTTCCAGTTGGACTGCTTTCAACACTTCAGAGATTGCTAATCTATTTCTTATGTGGGTGGTAGTTGCTCATCATCCTAGGTAGATATGGCATTCCTGTAGGAGAAATGAACCCCTTGTTCTCTTTGAACTTCCCAAAGGCTGGGAGATGATTGTTGGTGGTTTCCTTCATGAATTGCTTGCGCCCAACTCTCATCGCCACCTTCTCGCTTCCCTCTCTCTCTCTCTTCAATTACACCTTCCTTTCGCATTAGCTTCTCGAGAACCTCCTACAACTGCATAGGGATTGCCGAATCTTTGTTGTTTCCGCTCCTGCACTCTGGCTTCTAGCGCGGCGATCCTTGAACCTAGCAATTGCCTAGGAAAATCTTGTCATTTTGAACACCGTATCTGAATGATTCAGAACTCTTAACTTCCTCATAGTTCTATCTCGCATAGCAATCCATATTCAACCAACTCGTCGAAGAAACTCATGGCTTTCAAAACTTTAGTGACTATCCTTGAAATGTATGTGGCTAGCTAGTCCATTGCCTGAAAATGGTGTGTCCTTTGTGTTGAGGTTTTCTTCGTTTGTGTTCGTGGTAGCTTGCTCATTGTTGGTAGCTTGCTCGTAGCTCAGTTTTGCAAACTCTGCAAACCACAACACTCAAAGACGAACCAAAAGGGAAACCTCTAACATCAGCCTTAGCAGCTTCCGGACCTTGGCAAGCCTTTAGTTTGGCCAACACAGTTCTGAATTCAGATAGAAGAATATCATTCTGGTTGTACATCTCCCCAGTAAGGCAACCTTCTCGATCAGTTCTCCTTCGATTTGCCATCGCCAATAGTTCACCACGGTTGGAAACCTTTGAATCTTGGTATCGGCATTCTTCCCTGTGGCAGTCTTTGGAAAGCTCTTCCATTCCGAAAATTCCATATGAGAGAGAGGATTGCAGCCCTGAGTGGCTGGACTGATTTGAAGGGAGCGCAGTTCTCCAGTGAAACTTGATGTGCAGCTTCATCCAGATAGCTTTTTCTCTACAGCCGTCTACAGTTCCCTCGAGATGGGGCATTCCCATAGCAGGTGCATGTGTGTTTCTCTGAATCTGCTGCAGAGTGGGCAATCCGGGAGTATATGGGGGTTCCATTTAGAGAGCCTTGCTCTTACTGGCAATTTGCCAATCACTATTCTCCAGAGCAGCACGTTCAGCCTGATCGATTGGGTGGCAGCCCACACTCCTTTCAGTCTCAACAACCACCTGTTCACTCCATCTCTCGAGGCGTGAAACTTCCACTGCCTCCGATCCACTAATGCACTTGTTGGGTCCTTCACACTTCGAAAGTCCTTGCATGTCAATTGGTTGAGGGGTTTGCCTTTGGGGTTGACGAATCCCTTGAAGTCTCATTCCTCTCTGACTTGATTGCTCGTTGGCCAACTGGGGTTGATTCTTTGAATCATGCTGTCTACTAGCTGTTGTTCTCTGTTGCTTAGTTTGAATGCCTCGGCTATCTGCTCCGAACTCTTCCACGTGTTCCTGCCTGGGTCCCAGATCTGCCTGTAAACATTGAGGACTTTGTACCTCTTCTCACATCGGAGGAAACGCTATTGTTTTGGGTTATGCCCAGAAAACTCCCAAAAACTGCTTACTACCCCGAAGCTCTGCGTAGGAAGGCAAAGCGATTGTTGGCAATGGAAGACGAAGTGGAGGGTAGAGGACTTCAGATAAAAACCCAAATTGGTGCAAACAACACAAAGCCATTTTCGAACGGTACCATGGGCGAGATGTCGCGATGAGGACTTCAGAGAAAAATCCAAATTGGTGACGTGATTTGCAAATAGCACAGAGCCATTCTCGAACGGAGAGAGAGAGGGGAGGGGGGGGGTAAAACAGAGATAGGTGGGTACTTGTAAATATTGGTAGTAGCCGTGAGCACGGACGTTTAAAGCTTTGGCAACCCAGTTGGACGTTTAAAACTTTGGCAGCCCTCAACATCAAGACATTTTGGCGACGATTGGATTGGAACGACATCTCGACCCATCCATGTGGTGAGAAACCTTTGCATGACACGTGGCTATTTCCATCTCCTCCAAGGTACACGTGTCATGCTTTTGTTCGTGGTTAATAAGTAGTAGTGATTCAGTATTGTCTCATTCTAAATCGAGACAACAATTACTCTCGCATTTTTCTATAGGCGTAAATTTTAATAGAACTTTGTGTTTTCATCCCTACACAAGCTAGTTGTCGCTAAAATTTTACGTCATAGGAGCCATTAAAATAAATGCCGTTCAGCCATTGATTGACATCGGCTTACTGGTTAGTGTGCAGGCGAGCTTCCCTACAACTAAGTGTGCGATTTGGGATCCAACGGGGCAAAGTACAGGTGCTGGAGGACGTAAGGATGGGCGGGAAGGTAAGAGCAGGCTGTAAGGTGCGATGTTCCGTGTGTGTGTGGTTCGTGAGCTGTAAGAAGAATCTGTAAGAGCAGGCTGTAAGGTGCAATGTTGTGTGTGTGTGTGTGTGTGTGTGAGAGAGAGAGAGAGAGAGAGAGAGAGAGATGTTAGTGAATTGTTAAGAAGAAACGATGGCAACGTAAGAGAATGGAAGACGCAAAAAGCTTGGTCGAACTTGTGGCGTGTGACAGAGGCGGCCCATGCTGGCGTGCCTTAAGCACCGCTGCTTTTTGGGTTGTGGGCAGAAGGAGGAGGAGGTTGGTGGTGGTGTTGATGGTAGGTCCCTTTGATGTGCCGCCTATTTTTCACAACCATCCAGATGGAAGGACGGAGATGGCGTTCGAAGGTTTTCAAACTTTATTCAGTTCATCATATGCAGGAGTCGCGGCACAAAGAAGTTGACGATATCTTCAACTCTCTCTTGCCAACCACCAATTTTTTGGTCTCTTGTGGAGTTGATGTTTTGCTTGCTAGAGTATAGGTCTTGTGAGAAAGAGAGAGAGAGAGAGAGAGAGAGAGAGAGAGATTGACTAGGAGGACAATAGAATTGGCATTTGGTATTTCCCTTACGCCCCTTCCATGGAGAGATTGACTAGAGGACAATAGAATTGGCATTTGGTATTTCCCTTACGCCCCTTCCATGAGTCTCCCCAACTACATCCCAACTCATCAATCAATTAACTAATTAACATGAGCCAAGTCTATTCACTTGTCCTCCTAGTGAGAGAGACTAGGAGGAGAGAGAGAGAGAGAGAGAGAGAGAGAGAGAGAGAGAGAACAAGTCAATAGGAGTTGGCATTCAACATTTTCATTTTTGGGCCTTTCATGAGTTTTCGTGGCTACATTCCAACCAATCAATCAATTCTCAATCTCTTTCAGTTAGGTGGACGTGGACCTATTAACCAAGAGAAACTAAAGATTTTCCCAAGAATGAAAATAAGACCCTAAAAGCAAAGTGGAAAATCTTCTTAGAGCTATTCTCCCATTAGCACTTCATAAGCATGCTATGGATGATGCATTGCCTCCTTTGGAGTCACCTCCTCCTCATGCATGGAAGTCCCACAATAGTGGAAGTTTTGCTCAATGAGTCATGAGGATGTTATGACTTCTTCACTCATGTTGCTATCCTAAAACATGCCATATTGACTATTGGTCTAGATAAGTAGTGCTTGCATTTGAAATGTCCTCTCTTTGAAAGTCAATAAATAAATAAACAAAGTTCCCCCCGTTCCAAGGTGCACACACACGAACTTTTGAACACCCACCCACCCACCCACCACACCACACCACAACACACCACAGAGAGACACAAGGAGGACCATAGCTCAAGGAACAATTTTTTTTGAGGTGGTTGGTACTTGCCCAAGTATGCCAAAAATAGGTTTTTGGATGGCATTTTTCGGGTGGCCTCAAAATTTTAGGTGCTTCAAGCTGGCTACGAGCGTACCAACCTTCCATTGACATGCATCTGTTGATGTTATGTGGGGAAACCCTCTAAAGGGTGCCACAGAGGTGATGAATAGGCTTGGTTCCTTGTTTGCCGAGTTAAATGTGCATGCACTTGGCAAAATAGGGGTACGGGTGAGGTGGCCAAAAGAGAGAGTGGACTGGTGGACGACAACCGCCCAAGAATTCTAGACCCTGGGTGTTGGAATACAGTTGGCCAATCAGGTGGAGCCAGCTCAATTCGAGAAAAGGCTATTTGAGAGAGCTCTCTGAAACATTCTAAATGCCAATTCTTTTCTTATCTTCTTCTCTGCCCATCTCTGTTTAACTTTGCTTCGTCTGCTCGTCTCTCGCCTTAGAGTTGTATGTCCTCGCCATGCTCAGCGACGTTCTCAAAGCTTGTTCCTCTAGCCATCCATTTGCTTCTTCCCCTTCTTCCGTTAAACTCGGCTCTCAGACCTTCGGCTTCCTTTCCCTCCTCGCTATTTCCGGCAGTTTAGCCTTGCTCACCCTCGGCAAACAAAAGCTCTGGAGTTACGTCTTCGAGGCCTCCGATAGCCCTTCCTGCGATTCGCTCTCCGCCTTGTCGCCGTTGCTCTTTCTGGGTCGCATCGTAGATCCCACTGCCCACCCGGAGATTTCTACTCCCCCCTCCTGCGCAGGACGCCCGGCAGACGATGCAAGTTGCGTGAATGGCTGCCGCCCGTGCTCTGCAGAGAGACGCCCAAGAGAGAAAAGAGCTTGGAAGAAAGTTCGTTTCGCTCCAGACGTGGTGGAACCTGCTGGAGATGGTCAAGAATACAGAAGAAGGATGACGACAGCCCGGAGAAAGGGCACACACCCCGAGATCCATCCCAAGTACAATCCAGAAAGCTCGAATGCAGCAGAATCGTTCAGCAGGGAAGGCAAAACGCAGCAGAGATCGATCAGGTCCCATCTCCCTGCAAACAGGCTCGCTCTGTACAATGGCCAAAGACAGTATCGCTCGCAGATGGCACTCCACTGCTCATGAATTCTACGACTGCATAGTTGTTCACATGTAGAGGGAAGGTTTGCAATGAATTGAAACGTATCTGGGAATGAAAAACATCTTGGAACAAGTTCGGAAATTCACGGCACGTTGTCATATGTCGTAGGATTCGCCGGCAAAGTTGTTTCGTCGCAGGCAAGTTTCTGTTGCACACGCATCTGTCACGGTAGTTTGTACCTTTTAAGTCGTGTATCGCGTGTCAAGTGTGAACCATTGGAAAAATGTGAGACTTCTAAGAGCTCTCTCTCTCTCTCTCCCCCCCCCCAATAGAATATGTGGTCTCCCACCTTGTTCGCAATGAACATACAACTTTCCAAGCGGCATAATTTCCTTAAACTTTTAAGTTTCAAGTCGATAAAAAACATGTAAAGTTTTAGGAATCTTCAAAATTGGCCCCCCAAGCCAACACACACACACACGGAGTTTGATAAGTGCACACACACGCACACCCACTTTTTTTTGTGAGAATACACACACACGCACACCCACACACCCCCATACACATAAGTGGAGACACAGAGGTAGGTAAGGTAACATAGTGTTAGACACAGGCACACATGCACATGCGCATGCACGGGGGCACACACATACACTCATATACACAATATGTTTGATGAATTTTTCTTTTCACTATTAACAATTTGGTTTTAGGAGATTTGTTACTCTAAATTTTCCATGTGTTGGTATGAAAGCCAGGGCTTTTAAAACATATGTGAAACTCTTCAAAGACAAAAATGTTTTTAGCAAGTTTATGTACCATCTTTTAACACAAATCACATCTAGTATTTTTCCTTGTTTATGCCAAGACGCGTTTATTGGCATGAATTCAATTCCGTAAAAGGATTTGCAAATTGGAGATGAAAATATGATTATTGTCTCTCATATTTCCATGTGTTGGATAGTAGCATGATGAGAACGTGGAGCCTTATTTTATAAGATGTAACAGAATTATGAATGTATTGCATGAGCTTTAAAACCAGCCATTTTGAATGTAATTATTTTTAGGTTAGCTTCCTCTTATTTGATTTGCTTATGCAAGTGTCCATCTTGCAATATTGGTGGAGTATATGTGCTTGTTAGGAACTATTTCAACGATTGTTTAAGAGTTTCTTATTTGTTAGGCTCTATAACCCTCGAGGGTGTTAAGCTTTATGCTCGCTAAGTCAACCTACCGAATTATTTGGGATAGATGTATCCTAATGGGATGAGTTACCCAAAGAAAATCTATAAGCTCTAGAAGCAGCAACCTATTCGGTCTATCTCCTCAACTTTTTGAGTTCACAGTGGCTTCAAGCAATAAATTGTTCTTCGAGTTGAGATCAGTTGCAACTAAACCATTTATATGAATCAATGTTGAACGATATGAATTTGGCCTTTTGGTTAAAGCACAAGTCCCATTGCGTCGAATCATATGCATCAACGTTGAGCAATATGAATTTGGCCTTTTTGTTGAAGCACATATGCCAATGCAAGTGGGAGATTGAGAATGTTCTCAGAACCACATTGTTGAGCACAATCAATGGGTCCCTTCTAACTTGTCTATTTTTAAAGTACTAAATCATATTATCCCCAAATTTAAATTGGGTGAAAAAGTGCCACTAGTGTACATAGGCTCAAGCATTTCATTGTATCTAGAGCTAATTAAATACTAAAACTCCTTGAAAAATGTTGTGTGTAGGCCATGAGGTCTTAGCATTCTCTCATTGAGCAATTGTAATGCATCAAAAAGCTCCTATTTCGAGAAACGTTTGTCAAACTTAGTGTTGTGGTCCATATCCATGAGAAAGTAAGTGCAATCATCCTCCCATGTTGATTCCAATATAGGGCCAAAACCCAACCAAAACTCAAGATGCCTTTCAGAAGCTCAACAAAAACTGTAGCTATGCTACTTGGATGGAAGACCATTTTTCCTTCCAATGACACTCTCCATGGTTCTTTAATCCTCAATACTTAGAAAAGTCCTCTAGTTGGGAAATCTCCTAATTGTAAAGATTTGAGGCAAGAATTTATAATAGCTCCATGAGGTGCTTTGATCTTAGTATCTCGAATTGTCTCATGAGTTGTTTGCAACAAGTTTTTCAAAGTTTTATCATTCAAGCTCTCTCTCAACCCTTCATTTAAAGTAGATTTTGCCTTGGATACATGATGATTTGTATCCTTGTATGGTTTTTCTCTTAGTCTTTTGAAAGTGAAGAAAATCAATCACAACATACCCCCTCATTCAACATCATGAATTCATGCCAAGCACATTCAATTCCATTTCGATAATCTTGGGACTACGAAAAGAATTTTTAGGTTAAAAGAAAAAATTACATGTCTTGATTCTAGAAAAAAAACTACCAGAGAACTCCATCTTAAATAGCGATATAGGCTAGAATCTCATCCATAAGTGCTACCCTAAAGAAGGGGAAATATACTTGTTCATCCATCATTAGGAAAACCATTTGCATCCATCATGGAAATATATTTTATCAATAAGTGCTACTCTAAAGAATGGAAAATATACTTGTCCATCCATCATAAGGAAAACCATTTGCATACCAGTATGGACTCAACTAAGATTTTACAAGCATCTTCTCAGCATTAGTGATATCCCTTCTTAAATGTGATTTATCTATTGTGACTGTTGCTCAACACAGTTCCAATCCCCTACAACAAGCACTGGTCAAGCAAGCACAAAGTTCCACTTCACTACAAGAAAGCACTTATCAAGACACAAATATTTCTAAGAGATCTCATTGGAGCTTATCAAATTGGATCAAACTCGTCTATAAAGGACAAAACAATAATGATCACTCTAAATAAGGCTCCACATTTGTAAAGTTGTATTGGCACAATTATGGAAAAGAAGACCAATTCATGGGTGAAAGGGCCATTGGTCAAGTGGATTTTTGGTCAAATCACTCGGAAAGCCAAGACGAGGGTCCAACAAGGGTCAAAGGAAAACTCACGATTGAAGAACAAATGATGAAATCAAAGCCTCCAAGCAAAGAGAAAATGAGTCTCCTCAATGAAGAATGAATGGATCTCCTCAATGAAGAGGATAGGGAGCCAACAACGAAATACTTTGTGGAAAAATGAGCAACTCAATTCTACCTACCCACAACATGGCTAGCTAAGAGGTGACACGATGCATCGTGCATTTAGGTCACCAAGATTGTGCGCATCAAGAAAAAGGTGACATAGCCAAGGACCACGACACTAGGTGCCAATGGAAGTGACACTATATGATGAAAGAAGTCAAAAGGTGAGTGGCCAACGTAGCCACTTTAGGATTGCACCATTACAACAAGTTCCCCTCACGTCAACCCATGCAGCCATAGGACTTGCACAAAGGATACGTTTGGGAGAACCCTGTTGGTCTGAATTGCTATGATGCAAAAGTGCTTGCTCTTTTGAAAAGAGCATGACAACTTGTTGTATATGCAGTGGGTACCGGGGGGGGGGGGGGGGTCACTCATAAACATGTAACATAGCACGTTAGTGCAAGGAGGGGTATTCTTTTACTAGGGAAATTTTCATGCCGTTTACATACAGGAGGGGATTCATAAAATAGGGACTTAGTGTAATTCACATGTGTATACTTATGGAGGGGTGTCTAAATTTTAAGATGGAAAATGTATACATGCAAGAGGGGGTTAATCAATTACATTTAAAAAGTAAAAAAGAAAAAATAGGGGTATTTTTAATGCATTCTTGCTCGCATGTGCTATATGGGTTTATGAAGAGTGACACCCTCGGGAGTGGATAGTACCCACCGCAATGTCTAAATAGTGCCGTGTATATAAGGATGTAAAGGCCTAGGTTTTAGGGGGGGTTCTTGCAACATATGTATACTTGGGTGTGTAGAGTGTAGCACAATTGTATCCCATCCATTTTGGGGTGGCAAAAAATAGAAGGGATATAGCATTCATTTCGTTCTTAGTTGTGTGTTTACCACTTTTTCTGATCACTCTTTGGGTACATCACTGATTTGAATTTGTCTATATCAAAAAGTTGCAAATGGACGTAGGATGAAGAGCCAATCCACTAATCATGACACACATTCGATGTTAACATTTGGCAATCGTACTGAGGACTATTCAAGCTTTTGCACGAAAGAAGCTAGGGGAGAGTAATTGAGGTGACTCTAGCAAATGACGTAGATGACATATGTAAGAAGGAGATGTTATTTCTAATACCAATAGAGAAGAGAGGGGTAGCTCAAAGGAATTGAGGCTGAAAAAAGAAGGCTTAAAACAATTGAAGAAGAAGAACAATCCTTGGTCGAGGGTAGTGAACATGCTGATACATCCACTAACATCGATGCCAAATGAAGAGAGGCAGAATGGAATGACTGAGGGAAACCTCACCTCCATGGATTTTGGGTGAGTTTTGGCAAGGACAAGAGAGCAAATCCTCATCCCCAACACAAGGAAGGAGATCAAATCGAGAACAACGAACTAAGATGGAGTGAGCTGATAAATTCTACAAAGCCTACTAAGATGAGGTGGAGTGGGTGATAGGGGAAATCAACTCAAATGAGAAGAGAGAGACGATCGATTTGACATTTTCCTACCAAATCACTCTCGTAGATATCCCAAACCGAGGAGCTGATGGAGCAAGATGACCTAAGATAAGGATGTAGTTTCAAAATTTCAAAGGGAATGAGGGAGAAATCCCCACTCTCATGGTCAAAATTTCCTAGTAAGAACACATGAAATCTTGCAAGTCATCCAAGATTTGATGTATTTCCCTACCACATTTTCCAATGAGGCCATCAAATGATACAACTAATCCCTCGATGGACATTTCAACTTGGCAAGGGTTGAAGGATATGTTCTTGAAAAGTTTCCAACGTGAATTCAATAACGAGGATGAATTGCTGAAGCTGAAACTCCTCCGCTAAACAAAGGGAAATTTGGTGTATGACTTTGCAACAAAAGATGAGGGTGCTAACCAACCAGCTCACTACCATGCAAGATGAGACAACATTGTTGTTTTGGCTGATGAGTGGCCTCACATTGAGAATGGAATTGTGCAATGTATAGCTACCCAATGACATACGATGAATTCCTCCAATGAGCAATTGCATTAGATAAGGGAAACTCAAATCCCTAAAGAAAAAGAAATCGCTCATCGAAGAAGTGGAGAGTGAAGACATAAGAGAAGAAGACATGGTGCCAGAAAAGGACACCAAGGTAGAGAAGGAGGAGCTCAAGAATCTCCGAGACCTGAAGGATATGAGCATTCAAAAAAGAGTGAGACCTAGAAGGACTAAAATCCATGATCTCTATATGCCAAAGAAGGCTATGACTTTGACATCAAGGAAAGGCTACTCACACTGAGCACAATGCTAGAGTATCCAAGAAGAATTGCTGAGTAGAATCAATTGAGTCAAAGGAATTGACCATATCATCAAAATCTAAGCAATTAAAGAAATAATCATGGGGATGCGAGGAGAAACAAAGCTAATTCTAATCAACAAGGAACTTCTTGATGAGTAACTCGTCGCCAATGCTGAAGTGCTCTTCAATAAGTGCAAGGATGCATTTTCATAGGAATACTTTTTTTTTGAAGAGGGTCCCAACACATTTAATTCAACATCAAATCCCCTTGTTTTGGATGTGAATCCCATTCAACAACAAAAATATCAAATGAGACCTAACAATGCTAAGCTCATGAAGGAGAAAATCAACCAATTGCTCAATGCAGGGTTTTTTTACAGGTCGACCAAAGTGATTTTTCAATTGTTCTTTTGCCAAAGAAAATGGCAAGTTGTGATCTTGCATCAATTATAGAAAGTTGAATAAGGAGATCCAAGACGTGCTCTTGCTACCATTCGCAGACACATTCCTAGACAAGGTAGTTGGTCACAAAATGTATTATTTAATATTTCCTAATAATCACATCATCAATCAAAGTGACTAATACAAAATACAATATTTTATTCCAAAATCTATTTTACATTGAATATTTAAAGGACTTGCTCTTAATGCCAAGCACAGGCCCTTTCTACAAGGTCTTGACTAATACAAAATACATTATTTTATTTCAAAATCTCTTTTACATTGAATATTTAAAGCTCTTTCTCTTGAGGATAAGGAACATGCCCTTGACTACCGGGGTCCTGACTAATAGGCTGCTCTAAGTGCTCTAGAGGATTAGGATCCTCACCAGCCTACTCTAGAGGATTAGGATCCTTGCCACTCTTTAAGCTTTTAGGCTCAGGCTCTTCGCTTGGTATCCCACTTGCTCTACTTTCTTGACCTTGAGGGTTGGGATCCTTGCCAGTCTTCCTACTTTCACTTTCAATCTCTTTACTTAATATCCCAGTTGCTCCACTTCTCTGTCCTTCATCTAAGACTTTGGATGGCTTACAGGGTTTTAATTTCTCTACACTTTTCACTTTTGTAACCTTCCCTTTTCCTTCAACGTAGTGGAATACTTCTTGCCTCTGGCCCTCTCATATGACAAGTGGAACCTCCTTTATATTCTCTGATACAAAATCACTCTTCCTCTTCATGTGTAGTTCTAGCATGTGATCCCCACTATATGAAGAGCTATCCACCTCCTCATTACTTGTACTAGACTCATCAGCCTTTGAGTCACCTTCTTTATATCCTCTCTCTTCTTTGAAAATTTCATCTTCAAAGACTGTAGTACAACGATAAAGTGCATCAAAATATTGTATTTGATGGGGGGTATCAATGGTGTTTACATTAATAATACCTTGGCATAGCAAAGTAACCCATTCGATACAATGCTACCATCCATCCATCATTCAATAGGTGGGATACCATCTCATTTATCAATCCAAGGTGCTTTGGCCATTGAAGCATCTAGTTTAGTCTTTTCTTCCTCTTTGTAATAAAGCTCCATAGGGTTTATAGGAAGTTGGATTAAATTACCGCCACCCCTATTTAAGATGCAAATCAAGTATGGATTCAAGACTTGAATATACGAGTGCCTTTTAGCATGATCAAATCATAGCGCAACACTATACCATGAAATATTTTTGTAAGTGGATATCCGATTAATGTCACACTGGAAAAGAGGGGATCCCTTTGTGCTTCTGACATGAACATGACAGTGTTGATCTTTTCTTGTCTTCTAAAGGACAGTGTATGATAAACTTTACAAGGTCAACTATCCCCACCACTCCAAAGTCTTGCAACTCATCCAAGATAAACACACATGGCTTATCCCAAGCATCATCGGTCATTGCCATGAAATGCTCTGTATCAATGCCATTGATGTGTACAAATTTTGTATCCTCCTTTGATAAGATGGTCATAGGAGAAGTTGAAGGATGAACCAGCGGCTGCTATAGTACTTTGCAAGTTTAGCACCAAGGTATTCTTCTTGATCTCTGCATACTCTTTCTGTAAAATCTTTGGCATCTTTCCTCTTGCATCAGATTCAAGAATATATTTTTGAGTCATCATTAAATAAGAATATGTAACAGATGACTCGTTGAAAATTCTGTAGATACTCAGTGTGATTCAAGTTTCCTTTTCATCCCTCTTCAAGAACGATTCTACAAACTTTGCAAAAGTGTTGCCCATCAATGAGCCCATACCTGCGTCTCTCAAGAACCTGTTCTTCGCAAGCATATATCTCTTCTCGATGTCATTCCCATATCTACTTTTGAGATGTGACTTCCTTCAACTGATCTTCTGGAAGTCTCATAAACTTCATTGGATGGAGAGTGAGATTGCCTGCAAATGGCGTTTTAGCATTCTTGGTATCTTCATACAACTTGCCGGCAAAATGCAAATTTAGCTTCCATTGATTTGTGAACAAGGAAGCTCAATCAATGAGCCATGTGATTGCGAGAAATTGTACAAATCCCCAAATATATCCCTCATCTTCAGGAGGATGTAAATTATCCACGCTTACAGAAAAATCAGCAAATGCATCTCAATCCTCAAACTCTATAGCCTCATTGTCACTATCCAACTGCTCACCTGGTGCTAAATAATCTACACTCACTCGGTCTGCCTGTGGAGCTAGAGTTCTTTTTTCTCCCTTTCTTGGAATAGCTATGGAAGTTGATCTTGCCCTGGGATGAATCACTCGCTTTCTTGTAGTTTTAGGAGCACTAGTATTTAATGCCGTGGTGGTTGCAAGGTGTACAACCGTAGAACGAGATGCTACTAGTGGCGTACTCGCTATTGGTGGCACACTTACTATAGGTACTACTGCTATCTGCTACACTTATTGCAGGTACTACTACTGGCACACGAACTGTAGGTACTATTGTTGGCACACTCTACAAACCATCCCAATTTATCCTGAGTAATCTCAAGGCATCAAGTAGTTTTGTAGATCCTTCCAGTGAATCTGGTACATCCTTCAACATGTAATCGCCCATAACTTATATACCACATTTTCATTCCTACTTCTGGATGCAATTGCAACCCTACTCCACCATTTCATATTTCCTCATGACTGTAATTGGAGCTTGACACAGCCTCGTTAGTGATCACCAAGAAACAGTTTGAATTACACTCCCTGAAATACCAACCATGTTCAAGGTATTTCTCAATCATCTTGGGAGTCTTGAAAGCAACTTTGGGAGCCATGATTCTCTGTAATTAAACAAATAAAAATGTTTAATTATATTTCAATGTAAATAATTTAATTAGATATTTAGAAATTATTTAGTTCAAAATAAAATTAAGTAACTTTAGCTAAAATGTAATTCAAAAATTAAATAATAAGAACATAAAAATTAAATTATTAAATTAATTATAAAATTTTATTACTTTTTTAAAAAATTAAATTAAATTAAATGTGGATTTTTAATTATTTTTAAAGTTAAATTAAATAAAATTTAAATGTGAATTTATTTCTAATTAAACTTAATTTAATTAGGGAACTAAGGGGGTTAAGGGGAGCCTAAGGGAATGGTTAAGGAGGGGTGGTTAAGGGGGGTCTAAGGGGTGGTTAAAGAGGGGTCTAAGGGGGTGATTAAGGAGGGATTGGTTAAGGAGGGGTCTAGAGAGTGGTAAAGGGAAGTGGTTAAGCAGGGATGGTTAAGAGGGGTCCTGAAGGGATGGTTAAGGAGGAGGTGAATGATTAAGGAGGGAGTGGTTAAGGAGGGGTCTACAGGGTTGGTTAAAGGTAAGTGGTTAAGGAGGGGTGGTTAAGGGGGTCCTGAAGGATGGTTAAGGAGTAACTCTTTAAGGGGGTCTAAGGTGTGGTTAAGGGAGAGTGGTTAAGGGGTGGTTAAGGAGGGTCTAAGGGAAAGGTTAAGGGGGGGTTAATGGATGGGCCTAATAAGGGAGGTCTACTTCGCCCCTTACTCCCAAAGGGAGGGCATTATCCCTCCCCCCCCACTTGTTGCACGTGCAATAGGTGGGGGGGAGTGCTAATGCCCTCCCGTTATTAAGGGGAGGGCATTAGCCCTCCCCCCCACCTATTGCGTGCGCAACATGTGGGGGGGGAGGGCTAATTCCATCCCTTAATAAACAAGGGATGGCTAATGCCTCCCCTTACCACTTGACGATGCCTGACGTCACCCGTGGAGAGAGAGAGAGAGAGAGAGAGAGAGAGAGAGAGAGAGAGATGAGAGTGCTCTCAACGGAAGCAAGAACGGAAGAAGGAGAGAGAGAGACAGAGAGCGACACAAGTTTGGTGGGTGCAGAACCACCCTAATCTTCTTTTTCATTCATTTATATATGTGTTTGAGTATTGTACATAACTGGGGTTAAGGCACAGTGACCTTTAACCCCCACAACCTCCCACTTAAAGGACAATGTGCCTTTAAGGGAGAACAACCAGTGAGCATACTATCCAATGCCCATCAATACACGACAATACTCAAACCGCTGACTAGGTAGACTCTTCGTCAGCATATCTGCAGGGTTATCATCTGTATGAACCTTGACAAGCTCTATGCGCTTGTCCTCAAGTACCTCCCTGATGAAATGGTACCTGACCTCAATGTGTTTGGTCTTTGCATGAAAGACTGGATTCCGTGCTAGCTGAATAGCACTCATGGAATCACTATGCAATGTCGGTACACCTGTATGAATCCCCAAATCTCCCACTAGCCGATCAAGCCATATGGCCTCCTTGCAACCCTCTGTGGCTGACATACTCAGCCTCTGTGGTAGACAAAGCCATGCACTTCTGTGCACGAGACATCCACGACACTGCACCACTTGCAAAGGTGAACACATAACCAGAAGTGGATCTCCTACTATCCACATGCCCTGCATAGTCTGAATCTGTGTACCCAAGTACACGCATGTCTCCTTTACCAAAGCAAATGCACATCTCCTTGGTACCCTTCATGTACCTCATGATGCACTTAACTGCCTCCCAATGCCTCTTTCCTGGATTAGCCATATACCGGCTAACAACTCCCACTGCAAATGCAATGTCTGGTCTAGTAGCTATCATAGCATACATAAGACTCCCAACTGCTGATGCATAAGGAACCTTGGCCATCATGGCCCTCTCCTCATCTGATTTGGGACTATCTGTATGACTCAGTTTCACATATGGAGGCAATGGAGTACTCACTGCCTTCCCCCCCTCCATATTGAAATGCTGTAATACTTTTGTAACATACTCTTTTTGTGAAAGCCAAAGGAGTTTCCTACTCCGATCACGCGTGATGCGCATACCAAGAATATGACCTGCAAGTCCCAAATCCTTCATATCAAAGGCCTCATGCAACTTGGCCTTTAATGCATCTAGCTCATAAGTATTCTTGCTAGCCAATAGCATATCATCCACATATAGTGCCAGGATTATTAGGCTATTATCCTTAGCCCTTTTAGTGTAGAGGCAGTGATCAATTTCACTCCTTCTGAAACCCTGGGACCGAATGAAAGCATCAAACTTCTGATACCATTCTCTAGGCGCTTGCTTAAGACCATAGAGACTCTTCTTCAGCTTGCAAACTAAATGCTCTTTGCCCTTTTCTTCAAAGCCTTCCGGCTGCACCATGTAAATGTCCTCATGCAAATCCCCATGCAAGAAAGCTGTCTTGACATCCATTTGCATAAGCTCCATATCCTCTACTGCCACTAGTCCAAGCATGCATCTAAGTGTGGTCATCTTCACAACCGGAGAGAATATCTCATCAAAGTCCACACCCTTCTCTTGCTTGAACCCTTTAGCAACCAAACGGGCCTTGTACCTAGGCACATCATCACCTGTGACCTTCATCTTGTAGACCCATTTACATGGCAATGCTTTCTTTCCATGTGGCAAAGAAACCAAGTCCCAAGTCTTATTCTTCATAAGTGAACTCATCTCTGATTGCATAGCATACTCCCACTTGCGTTGATCCTCACGCATCATAGCCTCTCTGTAGCAAGAAGGCTCCCCGCAATCAGTAAGCATCACATAGTCTACCCCTGGAACAAACCTATCAGGCGGTCTAGACACTCTAGATGATCTTCTCAAGGGCATTTCAGCTTGTTGTCCCACTTGCATATCAGCCACATTTGGCTCATCATTTCCACCAATAGATGATCCATCATCTACCCTTGATTGTATACCTGTGGGAGTACTTGGTTGTACCATTTCTTGCACATTTGGTGCATGGACAGCTTGCTGCCTATCAACATATGCAGGTGGATTCACATCCTGGAAAGTGATTCTCCTCATTTCCACATCCCTCATGGGTGCCTTATGCATCTTCTTCTCATTGAAGACCACATCATGGCTGCGTATGATCTTCTTTGCTTCTGGATCCCAGAGACGATAGCCCATCTCTCCACTTTCACCATAACCTAGAAAGATGCATTTCCTAGACTTAGGATCTAGCTTCTTTCGAAGCTCTTTTGGCACATGTGCATATGCCTCACACCCAAATATACGCAAATGAGAGTAAGAGGGCTTCTTGCCACTCCATGCCTCTTCAGGAATACCACCATCCAAACTCTTACTAGGTGATCTATTGATCACATGCACTGCAGTCTTCATTGCCTCAGCCCAAAAACCACCAGAAAGACTTGCATTGGAAAGCATGCATTGCAACCTTTCTTGAATGGTATGGTTCATCTTTTCTGCAATTGGATTTTGCTCTGGAGTACGAGGGGATGTAAGCTCCCTCTTAATCCCACGAGTATCACAGAAATGCTGAAAGTCATGAGAGAGATACTCTCCACCATTGTCAGTCCGTAGGCATTTAAGCGTTCTACCTAACTGATTCTCAACCAAGGCCAGCCATTTCTGAAATACCTGGAACACATCACTCTTCCGAGCTATAGCATAAGCCCACACTTTCCTAGTTGCATCATCAATGAATGTCACATAGTATTCAGCCCCGCCTAATGACCGTGTAGGCATGGGACCACATACGTCTGAATGCACCAAATCAAGCATTTCAAACTCTTTCTTTCCCCTTCTTTTATGGGCTGATTTAGTTTGCTTCCCATAGAGACAATGCTCACAAAATTCAAAATCAGAGAAACTCAAATGCGGTACATAACCCAAACGGCATAAGAGTTTCATTCCATTCTGGCTCATGTGCCCCAACCTGCAATGCCACAAAGAAGTGCTTGGCTGCTCGATTATTGCAACAACATTATCAAATACCCCTGATACATGTAAGGGATACAAAGTCCCACACTTGGCACCCCTGGCCAAAAGCATAGAGCCCTTTTGAATTTTCCAACTCTGAAAGCCAAAAGTGGTGTGAAAACCAGCATCATCTAGCTGACCCACTGAAATAAGACTCTTGGTCAGCTTAGGCACATGTCTCACATGTTTCAAAACAAATGCAGACCCATTTGCAAAAGAAAACTTTATGTCACCTGCTCCCACTATGTCACATGCATAGTCATTTCCAAGATGCACACAACCTGTCTTTCCACGATCATAAGTGGAGAACCATTCCCTATGGGGAGTAACATGGAATGAAGCACCAGAATCCAAAATCCAATCCTGGGAATATGCATCATCTGAAGTGGTAAGCAACTCTGCAGATAAAGTAGACATGAAGAGAACATCATTGTCACTATCATGTGTGACTGCATTGATCTCCTCGATCTTCACTTTTCCTTTGTCCTCCCTTGGACTCTCTTCCTTTTTATTTGCACCCCAATTTGCATTCTTTTTCTTATCCTTTTGCTCTCTTTTCAGCTTGTAGCAATCCTTTTTCATATGGCCCTTCTTGCCACAATGGTAACACTCAATGTTCCGTGCCCTGGATTTGCTATGAGACTTCCCTCTTTCTTGGGACTTCCCCCTGAACTGTGATCTGCCCCTTTGCACATTTAAGGCTGCATCCTGCTTGTTGCCATCCATAGACTTTCGTCTAATCTCCTCGGCCAACAAGCTACCCACAACATCATCAAATTTCAGTACTCCACCAGGTGCAGAGTTACTGACAGCTGTACGGAAGGTATCCCATGAGGATGGCAATGAACATAAGAGAAATATTGCCTTAGTCTCCGCATCAAAATTCATTTTCTGAGCCTGAAGCTGGCTGAAAATAATATTGAATTCATTCAAATGAGAAGCAATGGAGACCCCTTCCTTCATTTGCAGCTCAAACAACCTCTTCATGAGGTAAACTTTATTAGAGGCAGTTTCCTTTTCATAAGTGGCACATAGTTTCTTCCACAAATCTTCCGTAGTTACTACTGTGAAATAAACTGACTGTCCAAGATGAAGTCTAATAGTAGACTTTGCTAATGCATCCAACTCATTCCAATCATCCTCAGACATATTTGCAGGCTTAGCTTCAATCCCTGCCAAGGGTTTAATCTGCTTCTTTTGAATAAGCACATCCCTTATTTGTTCTTTCCACAAAGAAAAGTTTGTCCCATCAAACTTTTTAATGCTGAAAAACTCCTTTTCAGACGTGGAAGAGGATGCCATGATGCAAATGAAACAAAATCCCAAATGCTAGTGCCTCAAGAGAAAATCACACCAAATACCAGGTGCACCCAAATGTGTATGCCACAATAGACTGAAATATCACCAAAGCTCAAAGCTCAAAGCATCAAAAGATACATCTGACTCATGTGCATATACTATGCATCCATATGAGCAAATCTGGCCCAAAAGAAAATGCCAATAAGTGCCAAATGACTGAAGCATAAACACTGTCCACTGGCATATGCATCAATAATGTCTCATCCAAGAGAGCATAGCACTATCAGTGCATCACCTGCAATGTGTCAAAGCTGTCCCTCAGCTTAAAATAGCATCCATGTGCAAAGCGTCCATAAAAAATAGCATCCCACAAGGCAATTTGGGCCTATCAGCGCATCCAATAAGGACCGCAATGCATCCAAATGGCCTATAAATCATCCATTGCAACCCAATGCATACCACGAATGAGCGCACACTGCTCAAACTACAACCAGAGTGATCTGCATAAGGTATGCTCAAGAAATCATAGTCCCACGGTAATGAGCGCTACTGAAAATAGAACCTGAGATGAATCAAAACATGGGCGCCATTGCATAATCGGACTCAGCAAGAAAATCTGCAAATATCTCTCTTCTGCCAGAACTCCAAAATCCCAACCGATGAGTGAGAAATGGGAGTCAACACTTATCCACTGCCATGTGGCATAAATCTAAGGTTTCAAAACCTTAGTATGCAAAATGCATAACAGAGAGACGAAATCGAATACACAGAGATTTATAACTTTGAAAATCCTCCACCGAATCACGCAAGAACTGATAGGTAGGGGTTTTTGGGCGTCCGGAACGCAATGGGACAGACGGTTCTGGAAACCGTGGTCTCAATCACTGGGTCCAACACACGGACTGAAAAACGTTTTTGAAAACAGAGCTATCTGTAAACTCCACCGGAGTGCGAATGATGAGCAACATAGAAGTTTTAGGACCTCCTGAGTCCACCGGAACTGACAGATCTGCAAATGGTTGCTCCAAAGTTGAGTTCCAACACCCGGGCAAAAAACACAGGAATTGACACAGTGAGTCAGAAATCCAATGAAATGATCCCAGATTCAAGAATGAAGGTGTTTCCAAGCTCTTGAAGTAATGTGGACACTAAAAGCAAGCAATAGTTGCCTCTACAAGTCAATACGGAGTCTCTGTCATCGAACGGAATAGGGAAAAGCTCAAAAAACGACTTTTTCTTTGAAAGCTCTTAACAGGCTCTCAAAACCACTTCGGAAAGCCAAAGTGACTTTTCCAAAGGTTCCTCCAAGGTCTCTGCACACTCGGATGCAAGTAAAGTCACCCACAAAGCTTCCCACAGAGCTTCTCCTTCCTCCCACAGAGCTGCTGAGCTTCAAGCATTCACGCACGCTCAGCTAGATCACCCGGGCTCTAATACCAGTTGAGAGTGCTCTCAACGGAAGCAAGAACGGAAGAAGGAGAGAGAGAGACAGAGAGCCACACAAGTTTGGTGGGTGCAGAACCACCCTAATCTTCTTTTTCATTCATTTATATATGTGTTTGAGTATTGTACATAACTGGGGTTAAGGCACAGTGACCTTTAACCCCCACAAGAGAGGCCTGCATCGCCCGATCGAGCGTAGGGAGAGGGAGAGAGGCAGATAGAGAGAGGAGAGAGGAGGGAGGGGCAACCAAGTGGAGGAGAGAGGGAGAGGGAGAGATGAGGGAGGGACGGTTAAAGAGAGGGAGGGGGAGAGAGGGAGGGAGTGGCCGAGCGGAGGGAGGGGGAGAGAGGGAGAGGGAGCGGATGAGCGGCCGAGCGGAGGAGAGAGGGAGAGGGAGAGGTCGCCAAGCAGAGGGAGGGGGAGCAGCCAAGCGAAGGGGAGAGGGAGAGGGAGGGGCGGCCAAGCAGAGGGAGGGGCGAGAGAGGGAGAGTAGAGGGAGGAGGAGAGGAGGGAGGGAGAAGAGGGAATACCTCAAGAGGAGAGGAGGAGCCCGATAGAGGGAGGGGTGAGAGAGGGAGAGGGAGAGGGAGAGGAGAGCTGAGTAGAGGAAGAGGGAGGGAAGAGGAAGAGAGGAGTGGAGGAGAAGGGTAGAGGGAGGAGGAGAGGAGGGAGGGAGAAGAGGGAATACCTCAAGAGGAGAGGACGAGTCCGATGGAGGGAGGAGGATTTGAAAAAAGGAGGGAGAATGAGAGAATGAGGAGGGAGGTTGAGAATTTATGGGGAAGTGGGTTATAATTAGGGTTACAACAGCTTTTTTATGCTTTTTAGTATAAGTATAAGCCTTTCTTTAATTGTGAGCTCATTCTTCATTTTTCTCCAAATTTTGGTGATTTGTGCAACAGGTTGGGTTGCACCCACCAACCTATCGCACATGCAACAGGTTGGGGCAGTCCTTGGCAATTTATGCAACAAGTTTTGGTTGGGTTGGGGGGTGTTCCTTGGCAATTTGTGCAAAAGGTTGGTGGGTGCACCCACCACTTGTTGCACAAGTCACCAAAATTTGGTGATTTGTGCAACAAGTTGGGGTGCACCCACCAACCTATTGCATATGAAATAGGCTGGAGGTACGTTTACGATTTTGGGTTTGGAGTTTAGGTTTAGGGTTTAGGGTTGAGGGTTGAGGGTTTAGGTTGGGGTGATCATTAATATATTTTGTAGTTTGATTTCAAGTGTGAGAATTTTTTGGCTTTTTTACTATTGCTAATGCTTTTTTTTTCTAAAATTATTACAGGTATTTACTCTAACAGAGGGTTTAGAGGTGGTGTTCTATGAGAAGAATGAAGTTGTAGGCTTTGGACAAATACATAGTCTTGATCCTATGAATGTGTGTCATTTTCAATGTTGTAAGAGAAGATGTGTACTGATAATCACCAACATGCTAAGTCCTATAGTGCATGTAAAATATCCACATGGAGACTTTGAAACATTGGGTGATATCTTACAATGTGACATTTTTGATATGCAAGCACATAGAACTCTTTGGGACCGAGATGAAATCGTTCCTAAGATAGAATTTCAAGATATCAAGAGAACTTTTATTGAGGGGGAAAAGTTGAGATGTTGTCTTGCTCAGGAGAAGTGTTAGCACTTGGCATATTTAAGGGCTATGCTCGGAATCTTGTTTGTATGGTGGAGGTAATTAAGCTGACTAGTGAAGGGGTCATTCGAAATGCAATGGATAATATGTCACATCTAGAGGTCCTTAATACTACATCTCATCTTCAGACCATTGGTTGGATCATGAAATTTTAAGCAAATATCCTCTTTACAGAAGAAAAATATATAATACCTTTTTAATAGACCCTCTAAGTGTATTTTGCTAGAGGAATATGGTTTGAAGAGCTTGCCCCAACCCTATTCCACCGGCGGAATACCCTTAGAGAGGCTACGCAGAAGGGGTCATAACTTTTGCTCCTTAGCTCAGATTGAGGAGCTGTAAAAGGGAAAAATGTTCAAAATCTCATGATCTATGCAATGGTAGGCTTAAAATTACACTTTTTATAGTTATAAAAGAGAAAAATTAAAAATTTCAAGATGTATATGAGAGTTACAACTTCTCCCTAATTCATATTATGGTAAGAAGGAGTTCAATAGAGACCACATTTCCTTAAAAGTACTTAGGTTTGGAGAATTGGGAATATTTTGAAAATCCCTCCTTTGCCTTCCTATATTTGATAATTATTAGAGATTAATTTATGGCTTCAAGTATGAGGTTTCTAATATCTTTTTCCTACTCATCCAAGGAATATGGTATACATTGTTATATGAGAGCTTCAAATATGGGATTGCTAAAGATTAGGGAAACTCTTTTAAATTGATTGAATTACCATAATCCTCAAAAGAGAGTATGGTAGGGAGGTATTTATAGGAGTTTCTAAAGTGTTCACTGTTTGTTCATATATAGATGTTCTCTAAAATAAGGGTTATAAGGAAAAATAAGTAAGTATATGGTTCCATAAATGAGAAATTAAGAAAGAATTGTATATTCCTTTGAGAAATATACAAGCATGGTTGGTGTCAAAAATTATTGCTTGGACTTTTCTGCTCGTAGGTTTTTGCTCAGAAACTGTGCACATCCATCTGCAACCTTTGCCACCCCAATTGGGCCACCTTGCTCATCCAAATTTGAATCTGCATTAGATGCCCAAACTGCAACAAGCATATCCTCTTCAATCTCATCACATGGAACAAACTCTGCTAAGGTTTTATCCCCCTTCCTACCACAATATTTTTGAGGTAAAAGAAATTGGTTAACTTCTTCCTCATCTATTGCCATATTTGTATCTAATGTGAACCTCAATGCCATAGCTTCTTCTATCCAAAAAAGATTCAGAGTATCCAATGCTCATTAAATTTTCTTATTTTTGTAAAGATTTGACAAGTGCCTCAACTGGCTTGATTATCTCCCCATTCCTTATTGCCTACTCAGGATTCTTTTGTGTCATACTTTGAAGATGTTTAATAAAGGCCTCCAAGCCTTTCATTTCATCTACATCAAGTGCTTTGTTCTTTGCAAGAACAAATCTAGTTTCCTCCAATGGAGTTATTCTCCATAATAAAGCATATGGCTCACTCCATAAATGATCTCCATCCACTAAGTAGTGCTTCCATTCCATCACTAGAATATCGTTATGGATGCTAAGTCAAAAATAGTGTGGCTTTGTGTGCCCTATTAATGCATCATCTCTTCCTTTTAAATGTGGCTCCATGAATGCTCTCCAATCTACCATTCTCTCAAAGATAGCCACTTCTGATTCCTCCTTTCGAGAACCTTCAAATTTTTTCCCAATTTGAGACATTTTATCCTCCAATGTTAGTTTTCTGAGAAGACTTTAACTCACCAGAGATAACACTAAATATTTGATCTATGTCATCATGTGTATGACTGAGAAGAAGAAAACCAACTTCCACTTCTTCAAATATTTTCAAACCAACCAGCATAGAGCATAAACCAAATATATATGTATTCTTTTTTTCTCTCCAACAGTTATAGGCTTGTATACGCAAGGTGTGAGGTAAACATCCATGTGCATCTCCGACCTTCCGTATTTCTTTCATGATGGATGTTGCCACTTGGTTACTATCATGTCTTGCACATGAGTTAAATGGATTGTTCGCCATCTTATATATTTTCCTCACCATTTACTATGTTCAATGGCATTTTTCAATTCATCACACGTCTTGCATTTTGACATCCTTTGCTTTGATGGTGTCTTGACATGGGCAAAATGTCCACGCCAAATTTTATCCAAGATTTCCCTTGAAATCATGCTCTCTTCTCTATCTTGTAAATTTTTATTGATGGTTTTTAGCACAACCTTCTTTGTCATTCCCAAAGGGAGATGATGTTGGCATTCCACAATTCCATCCGGGTATGTTTGTGGAAGATGAGGCTGTGCTAATGCATGATGGCCAAGGATTTGCTTTAATGTTGCAATTGCATTTCTAGTGCTTCTTTTTTCTTAAGCTTGTAGGCATTTCCATGAATTTTATGAACCACTTTTCCTTTACCTCTACCCAGATAGTCCGATATGTACCATGTGATAGTCCAGTTAACCATTGATATCCTCGATTACATATAGATGTCCCATTAACCATGGGTTTCAATCTGGGCTTACAGTGTCTTATCCTTGAGTCCTTATGTCTATTAGTCCCTATCTTACTCCAAATGCTGATGCGCACGGCTTCACAATCATCTTTTGCAACTTTTCTTATGCAAAGATTCCTACAACAAATGCACATAAGAGTCCTTTCTATATGTCCTCAGATAACCTTACATGTCTCTTGGGTTTTGGAATTGATGCCATGATTTGTTGCCTCTTGACACTCATATACTTTCTTTTTGTAAATAGTGTCTTGCGTTTCCAAGTTGTGGGACTGGCATTGAATCTATTTCTCTCAAATCTTCATTTATAAAATCAAATGTAGAGTGCCCTTGGGAATTATTTGATGTCACTTTATAATATATTGGAATTGGCAATCTAGTAGACAACTTGTTCGTTAAAGTCAACTTGTTGCCAATGCCTCTCGAATTTTGTGCTTGAACTATTTCTTCTTCACAATTACATGTTCTTCCATCCATATGCTCCACACTAGTAAGTATGTTAGGAGCATCACAAGTCTTAGATGTTCTGGCATCTCTGTCCTCCATTCCAATGGCAGCATCATGACCATGATATATCAACAATTCCAGTGAGCATGTTTGAGTCGCCTGCAATACAAGACAAGTCTTCTATACCCATGAGCATGTTTGAGTCACTTGCAATACAAGACAAGTCTTCTATACCAATGAGTATGTTTGGGTCACTTGCAACACTAGACAAGTCTTCTATACCAATGAGCATGTTCTAGTCACTTGCAACACAAGACATGTCCTCTATACCAGTGAGGATATCGGAGCCACTTGCAACGTCTCTTGCATCAACTTCACTTATTATATTGTCCTCAACACCTCAAAGCATGCCGCTATGGTAGTCTTTAGAGTTGCCATGATTTCTTGATTTCAACCCCGTTTGTGCAATTATCTTCTTCTCATAATACTTTCTTGTATCTTCCACCACATTTAGGAAACTTTCTTAATAAGTAAATTTGATTTCAAGAAAGTTAACTTCCATTTGACAATGTTATGAAAAGAAAGGATTTTTGAAAGTCATAAATAAGTCACCACTTAGACATTATACATGTATATTATATTTATATCTATATTTATTTATCAATATTTCATATTTACTTACATATTTCTTGAAATAATTTGGATTTTTTTGCTCCCCAAAAATGACTTGAGCCTATATATTTGGACCCTCCCACCTTTTCTCCGCTCGTCGCTCAGGGGTTTTTGCTCAAAAAATGGAAACCCCCCTTATATAGTAAGGGATTAGAAGGGAATTCCTATAATATTCACAGCTTTATGGTATGAACCAAAGTTGTTGAAAAGTCTCCCCAAAAAATACATAGTGAAACAACTGTATGAGGGTTGCTTGCAAAAGAAATGTGAATGGAGTCCAAATAAAGAGAGCTTGACAGAGGTGGAAGTGAGTAGCATTATTCATTACTAGAAATCAAGGAATCCAAGCTACAACAATAAGCATGGCTATAATGTTAAAAAATGTATCACAATTCGTGATCCTAGCCTTGCACATATTAAACATCATTTGGCTAGGCTTAACCCATCAAGTGAAAATGCAATACCAAAATCTGATCACTCTAAATAAGATTCAGGAGCATTGGATAATATATTGTATGCCTTATTCCTAAAAATGGTATATCTTTATACCATGACCTTTAAACATATTATTCAATCAAATACACCCCCTATATATTTAATTCCACCAACTCTTTCCATATATTGCATATTGAGTGGAGGTGCACAACATTTTAAGCTTTATTAGACCATCTTTGTGTGGGAGTGATCCATTTTTTTGCAAATTTACCCATGATGTATCAAAGAGTAGAGGTCACCACTTACAACCTTGGGGAATTTTCAGGTTTATTATGTGGAAGTTACACACCTAGTGTTTCTAAAATACCCAATTTATGAGTCTACTAAGTGATATTGAGCGGAGGTGACTAGTTCAAAGAGAAAGTCTAAATTTTTTGAATACAGTGTTGGTCATCATCCAGGATAATTCTAATGAAGACATTACTTCCTCAAATGGAGGCTTTATCAATCTTCCATCTAAAGAAGTCAAGGAATAACTAAGAATCCCTATCCAGGGTAGAGCCACCACCGTGACTAAATGTTAGAGCAAATACCCAAACCCCTTGGTAGAGAAACAATGCCTTATTGAGGTGCCTTATTGAGGTACAGAACTTGGTACATGAGTTCCAAGAAAAGTTTGAGCTAAGAATCAAGGCAAGCAAGGGAGCTGATACGATCTTTCCAACTTGGCACCAAGAAATCACTAGAGCCTCTAAATCCTTGCAAGTTCCCGACAGAGGGGAAGAGGAAATTACCTCACATCTTAAATGGAAGCTCCATACTAATTCATCAAATGTTCGAAGAAGACCCCACCTTGAAACAACTAAAGGAGAATGACAACATGTCCTTCTATGGCTTAGAAGATCTAGGAACCATAGGCAGGGAGCCTATCCCAAGGCCTCAAGATATTTCAAGATTAGCCTCATTCCTATCCACGGAGGTAAAGATAGCCATTGCAACACTATTATGGGGTAATCCCACTCTATGGAGAGATCTCTTGGATTGGATGAATGGGCAAATACTAGCTCCTAAGCCCACTAATATTGAGATGGCTAAACCCCCAACGCTATCCCAAGATACCTGTTAACAAATTGGGCCAGTACTCTTAAAGTGATAACACCATTATGGGAGGGGGAAAGACAATTGGATGGTTGCTCCATCTCGAGGTCTAGCACACTTACTAAGCACTGGTAGAATAAGACTAAGTGAAATAATTGTTTTATGCAAGACGTATTATTGAATAAATTTGAAGACGTATTATTGAATAAATTTGATTAGGATAGGACAAATATTTTTGATTCATGTCAAGATAGAAAATTTTTCTTATGAAAATTTTGCACATTATTGATCCATTAGTATGTGCATGGAGACATGAACATGGATCCAGAGAGAAAAGAGGCTGAAACCATGTAAAAGCATGTGATTATGTTACGCTCATAACTACCACAAAGTGGAGATGTAACATCTGCCACAAAGAGTACACGGGCTCAGGTACTCGGATGCATAAACATTTCCTAGGTGATCCTCAAAGACAAATCAACATTTGATAGACATGATTGTGGATGACATAGTCGCACGCCACCAGTATCAACTTGTAATTAAAGAACGAACCATGGGTCTTGGATCCTCATGCTAAATTGACGACTATGGAAAGTTGTTTGCAAAGTGCAACCACACACAGTAGTGGAGCAAGACCCCTTTCATAGTCAACAAGTTTCTTGAACATGCATATGGAAAGAGGATAATGCAGTATGTGCCTTGTTCAAATGCCTGTGAACATGTGCAACAACAATCCTTGGAAGCTTCCTTCAAAGCACAACATATAGAGAAGGCACAACAAGATGTGTTTGAGGCTATCTATCACACAGAATATCCATTGAGCATGGTGCCCACATTGGAAAAAATCCATGGCCTTTGTCACTAAAGCTGGCCAGGGTTTCACAATGCCTAATTATGATGCCATCCATAATAGCATGTTGGATGCATACTACAATAGGATGAAAGAGGAGATGCAGCAAGTGGTTTATGACGGCATTGAGAAAATGGCTTGCACCATCATATCAGATGGATGTAAGAATGCTAGCAAGAGGCCCTTGATTAATGTCATAGTCATGACATTCAAAGTGGAGGCTTTCCGACAATCGATTGATATAAGCAGTGAGATCAAGATGGGAGAATTCATTGTGGAGTAGCTAAGTAGATGTATTGAAGACATTGGTCCTGACAATATTATTCAACTAATTACTGATAATGCTAAGAATTTTTAAAAGGCTGAGAATATTATAAATTGTGCATATCGACGTATTTGGGCATTGCCATGCTCGCGCCACTATCTAGACCTAGTCTTGGAGGATTGGTACAAAACTCCTAAGACAAACTTCTTCAAAGTTGCTATGGATGAGACTCAAAAAGTCGTGTTATACTTTCTTAACCATGAGCGATTATTGGGTATATTCAGGAATCACCAGCCTATGAATCACCCAATGGAGCTACTAAAGCCAAGTGAGACACGTTTTGGCACAAGCTAGATAATGATGGAGTAGTTGTTAAAGCAGTAGGCCCTTGTAACCGAGGCATTATTCAGCACAAAGGCTATAGAGTTAATAGCCAAGCCATGTTCGAGCTAATGCCATAACGAATTCATCGAGTTAAAGATGTTGGTTAATAATCTGGCATTTGGAAGATAGTATCTGATGCAATGGAAGCCATGAAGCCAATTTGGTTTGCAATCCATAGGTTTGGATGTGAAAGGGCCAAGCATGGGAAGTGCTGATATGGCTTAGTGGATTGCTGCGAGGGATGTTTTGAAGGAAGATGCAAGGCCAGATGAAGGTGGATACAATAGGGATCATCGGACCATGTTGAAAGCTCTTTGCACTATTCTGCCCATATATTAGATCCACAATGGTGGGAATATCATACAGAGACAAATGTACATATTATGTAGTCATGGCATGATCTTCTTGGATGTTTCTTTGAGGATAGGATAGAGTATGCTTCCACTGTTAAGGAACTCTCAACTTTTCAAAATAAAGAAGGACTATTTACCTATCCAAGAGTCAAAGAATTAGCCAAACATATGCCAGGATGGAGATGGTGGGAAGAGTGGAGCATCCACACCTCATTTGCAAGCCTTGGCCATGAAGGTGTCACAACCTTGTAGCAACAGTTCCCCTAGCAACCAAAACTGGAGTAACTACAAGTTTGTGCATTTCGTCACAAGGAACCGCTTCACATCAAAAAGATCAGAGAAGCTATTTGAAATGCAATTGTTCTAAAATACAATTTATTTTATATGTAATTCATGATGTTGTAAATCACATTTGTTGGAGTGATGTGTGCTAGCCATTGATTAAGCTATAAATCTTTTCAAGCACACTTTGCACAGGGAGCCTAAAAACCATCAAAGTGTGCGTGAAAGATTATAATTTCAAGAATGGCTAATTTGACAAAGTATGCTTCCACTATTAATAAACTCTCAACTTTTCAAAATAGAGAAGGATTGTTTGCCTATCCAAGAGTCAAAGAATTAGCCAAACATATGCCAGCATGGAGATGGTGGGAAGAGTGTGGAGCATCCACACCTCATTTGCAAGCCTTGGCCATGAAGGTACCTTGTAGCAACAGTTCCTCTAGCAACCAAAACTGGAGTAACTAAAAGTTTGTGCATTCTGTCACAAGGAACTGCTTCACATCGAAAAGATCACAGAAGCTATTTAAAATGCAATTCTTCTAAAATACAATTTATTTGATATGTAATTCATGATGTTGTAAATCATATTTGTTGAAGTGATGTGTGCTAGCCGTTGATTAAGCTATGAATCTTTACAAGCACACTTTGCACAGGGAGCCTAAAAACCATCAAAGTGTGCGTGAAAGATTTATAATTTCAAGAATGGCTAATTTGTGAAGGCTAACATTCTACTTCTCATATGATTTGCAAACTAAAATTGCTTGGGAGGTGAAGTCTACAGGCACATCAAGCATGAACTTTGCATACAACATCTTTGCAAAGTAGAGTGGCACGGCTCCGCTATGGGGCTTATCTAATTTGATCATGTAAGAAATATAATATGCATTCTCCCTCATAGTTGGGTGGAAATAGTTTTTGATGGGCCACCATCCATGTGAGACATCGTGGCGATCCCACACAGCTGCTATGTCATCGCTTGAGACCACTGTGTTGATGCGGTCGTACTTCCAACCATTCGGATCATGAAAGACACTTGCGTTGGCAATTGCCCAAGCCTCATCTCTTCTTGTTGTTAGGAGGGTAGCATCAGCCACTTCTATTATGTGTTTTATTGCTTGCTTTCCCCTCACGTTTGGGTCCTGGGAAGTGTATGCAGCTTGCGTTGATCGTTGCGACGACGACAAGGATGCCATGGTGAGTGAGAGAGCGAGTGAAACTATAACAATCATGCCAAAATCAAGTGAGCGACATGTTATTGAAGCATTTAATTATAACATACTCATCAAAATCACAAGATCTAAGAATTTACCCAACTATTTTGATTCTAGATTGAACATGATCGATTAAATTGTACAAATAGAACAAGAAAACTTTGGCAAATTATTACATTTGTTTTAAAGATACATGTCATAGTAGTTTTTGAACCCATGTGTACAATACAAGGAGATTACAAATTTGGCAATCAAAATTGTGATCATCAAAAAAGATGTAGCTTATGTTCAACAAGATGTCTTCATATATTTCCTCATTGGGTCACATTGCCACATCCTTGTTTATATTGAAACTATGCATTTTTGTCAAAATTGCTCCCATGGTAGGTCTCTCCTTTGGATCAATCCTACATAGCAAGTTTCCACAATCAACAAGGAGCTTGACTGCAATGTCTCCCTTCACTAAGTTGTCACTAAGAGCTTCTGTAGCATCTATGAGAAAGTTGGCAATTTCCCTAAAGAGCCAACCAACAACAAAACAATCTAACTCTAGTGCCCATGAGCCCCTGGGATTTGTACATGTAGTTGTATTGACATACAATTCTAATGCTAACCATGGAAATTCCTTTGCGGGAGCATAAGTCGGGCCTTGGAAATATCTACTTTCCATCTAGTGGAGGCTTCTTCCCCAATCAATAATCCCAAGTCTAACAGACTTGTCATCCCCCATGAAGTCCATCATGTAGTTGGTTTCTTGTTGCAGACCAGTGTGTGCATATCTTTGTTTGTGAACTGGTCTCAAACCACTAGCAATAGTAGCGAGCAATGACAATGGACAATCCATGGTGACAAGACAATCTTGCTCGCAACCTGGTGAGGGAAGAGTTGGACAATCAAAGCAAGGTTCTTCTCTGGGATGTGTAGTCTTAATCCATCTCACATATTTCCTGCAATGTTGTGGGAGACACATAGGCATATTGTGCACACTTCCACCATTGAAAAATGGAGTGATGACCCAAATCTCTTGGGTGTGTGAGTACCCCAATACTTGACAGAGAGCTCTATGGAGACCACCATCATTGCTAGCTCATTCTTTAGTGTTCAATGAGGATGGGCATTGTCTTTATTACTCTTCTTGCCAGCATACCACGATGTTGGCCTAAGACCTAGGACACCCACAACCTATATCCAGAATACCTTCCCTTCTCCTCCCTTGCCCACCGATTCATGCAAGGTTAGCCCTTGTAATGGAAAGTTGTATAGTGTGGGAGCATGACGACAAATACAATACATAGTTCTATCCATGCGCTCCCTCCCTAGATTGGCATTTGCTTATAACCCACTAGTCATCTTGGTCATATGGATCGGTGCATGTTGCCTTTACAACAGACCCTTTCTCCTTTGCATTTTTTCTATGATTAGAAATCTACGACACCTTCCATTCAAATGTCTAGAGTGCAAGCTTCTCCTCTCCATTGATAGGCAAGGCTACATTGCTCATCTTTTCATATAATTCCCATTGTCCTATATGATCTCCCAACACTCGAGGGACAAATTGATCAACTGTCACTTTAACATCTAACCATATTCGACCACAACTGGGCTAGCTCATATACATAAGGCAAATATTCCGGATAACATTTGATCGTGTAAATATTTTGAGCTCGCATGGGCATGGGTTTCTTTGTCACTCAATCCTATCAAGTGTTTGATCGTTGTCTTATAAAAAAACATCAGAACCTCAGTCTTAAACTCCTCTTGTGTTGCCATCAAGGATGGGTGTGTAGTGATCTAGTGCATACAACAATTTTTTTGTAAGCGCTCAAACTTCTTCAAAACAAAGAACATCTGAAATACACATGCAAATTTGTAATGCTAGTGTAAATTAAACCACCCACCAAAAACATGCAACATGTAACGTCATTAATGTTTCTAAATAGCTTTCACATAACTTCCGATCCTTAGAGTAATAAACTACTAAATACATTTTTCCTGGCTCTACTGACATCTATGTACATAGATAGATATGATATATAAGAAGATCAAAGTGAGGGGAACTGACTGGTAGATGCGAGCCATCACCTAGCTTTGATATTTACTATTACAAACATCAATCAAGATGAGGAGAATCTGAAAGTTGATCATCTCCTAGCCTGACTGATACATAAACATGCATCTCTCCCTTTGTCTCTTTCCCTCTCTCTCTTTTACTCTCCCTCTCTCTCTTCCCCTCTCTCTTTTACTCTCCCTCACTCTCTTTTCCTCTCCCTCCCTCCCCCGCCCTCTCTCTCTCTTTTCCTCTCTCTTTACCTTGACAAAATATGAAGAGGGGAGAGGAGAAGGGTGGAGATGAGGAGAGAGGGCACAACTAGAGAGCACACCACAAATGACTAATTGTACACTAGATTTAGTTGAAAAAATAGAATATATACAACCCATTTAGGGTTAGGGTTAGGGAATCTAACCCTTTCCTTTATAGCACTCTATAAGGTTAGTGCTATGCACATATGATCACGTGATGGTGCTATGCACATTATCACATGATGTTGAGCGTGAACTCTCAACACCTTCCCTCAAGATCACCATCATGTAGGCCTTCCCTCAAGATGATGATTCTGGGGAATCAAAGAAGGACTGAGCATTACATTCCATCACACCCCTTTAATGGGAATGTCCTTCCTCTGCGTCAAACCAAGAGCTAGTCGGTGTTTTTCGAATAGCTCTTTACCGAGTGGTTTGGTAAAGATGTCTGCAACATTCTCTTTGCTATAACAATGCTGCAGTGTGATGTCACCAAGTAACACTCTTTCTCTGATGAAGTGTTCCATGACATCAATGTGCTTTGTCCTAGAGTGATATACTGGATTTTTGGCCAATGCTTGAGCCGATTGATTATCACAGTATATTGTTGTTGGCTTTGACTCATCAAAGTAATTTGTTTCTGACAATAGTCTTGTGAGCCATATAGCCTCACATGCACTTGTAGTGAGTGCCCTATATTCTGCTGTAGTCGAAGACAAAGAAACAGTTGGCTGTTTATTTGACAACCATGATATAGCAACTTGACCAAGAAAAAATGCATATCCCTGTGTCGATATCCTGGTCTCATGATCTCCGGCATAGTCAATGTCACAGTATCCCATGCAACTGTGGATGACTTCCTATGTATTCTATCCCAAATTGTCTTGTACCTCTGATGTATCTCAAGACTCTTTTGGCTGCATTCCAATGAGACTGGATTTGCCATAAACTGTGCTACTGAGCTTACTGCATAACAAATATCTTGCCGTGTGATTGTCAGATATATAAGAGATCCTATGAGTTGCCTGTAGTATCTGTCATTGACTGTAGGCTTTTCTAAATCTTTAGTAAGTTTCAAACTCTGTTCCATGGGAGTGGCTACAATCTTGCAATCTGCCATATGAAACTTCTTCAGGAGACTGTCAACATACTTGAGCTGACTCATGAATGTGCTATCTGAATCTCTCCAAAACTCAATTCCAAGACAATATTGCATAAGTCCAAGATCTTTCATGTTGAACTCTGCAGATAAGTCTTGTTTCAATTTTTTGATGAAGCTATTCTTGCTTCCTGTCACAATCAGATCATCTATGTACAAAAGTGCAATAGTAATGTCTTCCCCTTGAACTTTGTAGTAAAGAGTATGATCTATAGTGGACTTCATGTATCCCAGATCAGCAAAATACTTGTCAATTTTGCTATACCAACTTCTGAGTGCTTGTTTTAAGCTATAGAGACTTTTCTTGAGATGGCAAACCTTATTCTCCTTTCCTGGTTGAACATAACCTGCTGGTTGTTGCATGTAGACTTCCTCGTCTAGATAACCATTGAGAAATGCATTCTTGACATCAAGCTGATACACATTCCATTTGCTCAATGTTGCTAGTGATAAGTCTCATCATAGTCCTGACCATATTGTTGTGCAAATCCTTTTGCAACTAATCTAGCTTTATATCTCTGAATACTTCCATCTGGATTGTACTTCACTTTGTATACCCATTTGTTTGCTATGGCCTTCTTTCTTGGTGGAAGGTCGCATAATTCCCAAGTGTTATTTTTATATAAAGCATCCATTTCTTCATTCATAACAGTTTGCCATTCTGGCTTGTCTATTGCGTCTTTGAAGTACACTGGCTCTTCTGTAGCCATGATGGTAGTCATAAGAGCATAGTTGGTGGTTTCCACCTGAATTGCTTTGCTTTTCTGAGCATATGTCAATCTGGCTGGAGGTCTGCTTTCCCTAGTAGACCGTCTGAGCTACTATGGCTCTGCTAAGGGTGTTGCTAGCAATTCTTGCTCTTCTTCATCAACCTATTCTGTAGATGACTGTGAAGTCAATGCTTCTATCTCCTGTGTAGGTGAGGTTTTCCATTCTGATTCCTCATCAAAGATTACATCTCTGGAGATAATGACTTTGCGGTTGATGGGATCATACAATTTGTATGCTTTGCTTTCTTCACTGTAGCCAACCATGATGCATTTGTGTGACTTTGCATCCAATTTCTTGTGATCATCATCATGTATGTGGGCATATGCTATGCAACCAAATATGCGGAGATGCCCAATGTGTGGCTTTTGTCCAATGAATGCTTCATAAGGAGTCATACCCTGTATCAGTTCAGGTAGGAAGCCGATTAAGCAAGTAGTTAGCTATAGCTATTGCTTCTGCCCAATACTGATTTGGAAGATGCTTTTCACTAAGCATTGCTCTAGCACTATTTGCTAAAGTCCCATTCTTCCTTTCAGCTCTTGCATTTTGTTAAGGAGTATCTGCACATGTGAATTGTCTTCGTATGCCATGACTTCTGCAAAATTTCATGAATGCTGAAGACATGTATTCACCTCCTCTATCTGATCTCATGACCTTGATCTTTCTGCTTGTCTGGTTTCCTACCATGGCTTTGAATTCTTGAAGGTTTCTTTTCATAAAGTAGACCCAACAATATTTGCTGTTGTCGTCGATGAAGGTCAAGTAATAAAGTGAGCTATTAATGCTGCGGGTCTGGGCATAACCCCATACATCTGAATGTATCAAATCAAGAATACTTTATGCATGAGAGGTACTTCTGACAAAATTGGTTCGCTTTTGTTTGCCGAAGCAGCATGCTTCACAAACCTTTCCAAGAAATTGTAGCTTCAGAATCCCAATTGCCATATTCTGATTCCTGAGATCTAACAAGTACTTGAAGTTGACATGACCATATCTCTTATGCCATTTTGTAGATAGTGGCATCTGTTGCATTTGAGCTAACATGGCATGCTTATCTGGTACTGTAGCTAGCATTATGTATAAGCATCCTTCCTTGACACCTTTTGCTACTAGCTGACATCTTTGGATTTGTCTCTGATAGTGCATTCATCACCGTCAAAGATGACTTTGTAATTGTGTTCTGTCATTTGACCTACTGACAAAAGGTTCTTGCTAAGCTTTGGAACATATAGCACATCTTTCACTAATCCTTTCATACCAGTGAAATTGTTCATAGGGATAACACCTGTCCCTTGAACTGGATTCGGTGTATTGTCTATTGTGTAGATGATGTTTTTATGTCCTTCTAGTGGCTTCATCTCTGTGAACCATTCCTGATGATTTGTCATATGAGATGATGCACCGCTGTCGATGTACCAAGGATCCTATTCCACTTGGTCGACTTGATAGCTGAAATCCTGTTTGGAATTGTAATCAGTGTCTAGATATACTACTGTATCAGTCTGATGCAATTCCTCACTTGCAAGAAACATATTTCCATGTTCATTTGCAAAATGACTGTGATGAGAATGTCCACCATGATGATTTCCTCTGCCTCAGGAATTCCCTCGATTACTACTGGATTGACTACCTTGGTCGTACTACTTCTTGCGGCAATCTCTTTCATAGTGTCCAAACTTGTGACAGTAGTTGCACTGAATGTTTGACACATTGGTGGATGCATTCCCTCATCCTTCGAATCTTCCTCGGTTGGAATGATTTCCTCTTTGCTAATTTTGATGTTGCTGAGGATGATGCTGATGCTGATGTTGATGCTGACTTTGATTTTGTTGCTGATGATGATGACTTTTCTAGTATGATCTACCTCTTCCTTTGCCTTTGGCTCTGCTTCTATCTGAAGCTGTGAATGCCTGATCATTAGAATGACCTTTACATGCTTGAATGGCTTGAGTCCTGAGTTCTTCACCAAGTAGAACTGACTGAAGTTCTTCTAGTGTCAGAATTTGCCATTGGATGGCAATACTCTGGACTAGAGCCATTGGATGGCAATATCTGTGAATGCCTAATCATTAGAATGACCTTTACGTGCTTGAATGGCTTGAATCTTGAGTTCTTCACCAAGTATAACTAACTAAAGTTCTTCTAGTGTCAAAATTTGCCGTTGGATGGCAATACTTTAGACTATATTCTCATATCCCTCTCCTAGTCCATTCAGAATTACTTGAACCATTTTTGTAGGGTTCATAGTCTCTCCTGCTACTGCAAGTTGATTGTTGTAGTCTTTGATGTAGAGTACATAAGCATCACCGGTTTCACTACTATTGCAGAAACTTTTGGTTGATCTGGTTCTCAGGGTGAGAATCCTAGATGTGTTCTTGGACTCGTAGAGAGCTGCGAACATATCCCATGCTTCTTTTGATGTCTTGTCTATGTTGAGCTGTCCTAGCATGACATCTTGCACATTCTGCTTGATCAGGTGATAGGCATACTTGTCTTTCTTATCCCATTGCTTGAGCTCGGGCAATGGTAGGATCTGCTACTGGTGCGGAAACTGTTTGTGTAGCTGTAGTGCCATTGTAGATTCCGTTGCTGGTGCTGTGACAACAGATGGAGTAGAGCTACTGGTGGCTGGATTGTCCAATGGTCTAGGTGTAGACCCATCGACATACTCCCATTTGTCTTAAAGCACAAGAATGGTCTCCAGTCGGCATTTCCATGTACCGTAATTGGAGTTGTCTAACTTAGCAAATGCCTCCAGCTTGAGGTTGCTAGTCGACATGGTGCAAGAAATGTACTCAAAAGAGTCGTGAAGATCTCTGTATGAATCAACTACAAATACACTGACTCTGCCAAGTGAAATCTCTGAACCATCGGTGAAGATACAACTGCAGTATATAAAATCTGATATGTATTACAAGGCTTGTGGCAATGATGCCGGGAATAGCCAAAAGTCCTTACAAGGCTAAAATGATGTGCATGATGCCGTGAGATAGCCAAATAGGCTTTACAATGGTGGCATGTGTTTGTGAAATCAAATGCTATCTGCCCACTGAATCAATCTGCAATGCCTCTGTACTCTTTGAAGTCTGCTCACTGAACTAATGAACGTAAGGTTTCAGGTAATGTAATGATGTGAAACTGTATGTGAGCGTATGGATTGACTCTGAGTAGGTACTAGTCACGAATTTCAAGGATGGCTTAGATTGGCAACTTGGGGAAATTCAAAGCGTCCTCTCTATGGCGATCTAGTCTACTCTAATCTAGATCTAAACCAACCGTCGATCGATGAAAGAACAACAAATAATTCATTTTCTTTTGTTCTTTTTAAGTGCTGGGTCAGATGCATCGATGTAGAGGCAAATGTGCATGAAGAAAGTAGTTTTGTCGATGAGGCTCAAATGTGAGTGTAACTTGTGCCAAAATGTACACATGATGTGATGAGCACGTAGAGCACAAAAAAACAAGCGACTTTTTTTTTTGGAGCACCCTCAAATTCTTCCTGGATCAAGAGATATGACTTGATCTAGGTGGAGGGGCAAAAGGAGTGCAAATGGTGCTCAATGATGATGTGTCATTGTGAGTCACATGCAGTGATGATGTGGCACTATGCCTAGCAAGAGGTGTGCCAGTGAAGCTTTGTGTTGAGATGGCAGGAGTGGTCACATGAAGTGACTGTGAAGCACTGTGTGTGCCTGCAGAGGTCAGTGCTGATTGGATTGCTGAGGTGGCACTGCTGAGGTGTCACAGATGATGACATCAGCAAGGTGATGTGGTTGATGACATGGTAGGATTATGTGTCCTGATGATGTGGTAGTGGTGATGTGGTAAGCTAATTGCCTTGATGATGTGGCATGATAAGGTTGCTGATGTGGTAGTCGACTACCATGTGTCAGTTGGATGATGTGGCACAATAATACAGGAGATGATGTGGCACGCGGGCTGCCAAGTGCTGATGTGGCATGATAAGATGCCACATAGGTAGTGATGTGGCACTATGGCCAATGTGGTGATGTGGCCTTCGAGATAAGGTGACATGGTAGCATGCCACATGTCATTTGGCTAACCACACCTCAGTGTGTGGTGAGGTTGAGGATAAGGGGTATCTTCCCTCTCTACCACATGGCGCTAGGAGGGCGGAAAGTCCATCAACAGAATCACCAGATTCCATCGGGGTCTTCATCAACTTCGGAGCTCTATGAGCCTTGGAGATGGCACCGTTGATGGAGAGGCTTCTATAGTCAGCCGTCGTATGAAGGCTGAGGTACAAGGCGCTATTCGTTGGCTAGGCTTTGGATGTGGAGCCAGCTGTTGCAGGTTAGCTAGGTGCCCGGAGTGCTAAGAGTATGCCCGATACGAGATCGATGCTGTTGAGTTGGATCTTGGTGATGGAGAGGCTTTGAGGTCGTGTATGTAGGAGGTGCTTACTCCTACAGTCCGAGGGTAAAGCTAGTGGTAGAGATCCGTTCTATTACTGGTGTCACTTGAGAGAAGGAGCCAGTGCTATGAGCAGTCGTTCTATGGAGCAGGCTTCGCTGGTTTGGGCACCTAGAGCGCTGAGTTGAGGTAAGCCTTCGATGGAGGTGCATTGGATTTGGATGCAGCCTAGCTTGTAGTCTGCTAGCACTGCGCAATTGTTGGAAGGCTTAACAATTGTAGAAGAGGCTTAGGAGTAGAGGCTTAGAAGCTCGCTTCTAGAGCGAGCTACCTTGCTATGTCATTGGAGTCTTTGCACGCTACTTTGTCACCCGTGACTAGTTTGCTGATTAAGTTATCCTTGCTTCCAAAGGTAAAGGGTGCTCAAGCTGAGCAATTTAACCATCCTGATCCAGAAACTGTGGATTGGGTGAACAACATAGTACTTGATCCCATGGTTGAGCTATATGGCAGATTGTATTGTATCTCTCAAAACTCAGAAATCTCTTTCTCTCAATGGAAACACCTCTCTCTTTCTCTCTCTATAGAAAAGAAAAGAAAAGATCTCTCAAGAATATGAAGAACCACTCACTCTCATAGAAGAATGAACGGAATAGAGAATCGAATGAATCTCTCAATGAAACAATGAATCAAATGGAAGGAGATAAACAGAAATTTCTCTATCAATCAATGGAAGTGAAAGGATGCTCGCTCTCTCTCGATCTCTCAATCTCTCAATCACTCTCACAAGAAAGATGGCGCCTCAGTAGAAGGCAAAACCATGCTTGATACCATGACAAAATATGAAGAGGGGAGAGGAGAAGAGTGGAGATGAGGAGAGAGGGCACAACTAGAGAGCACACCACAAATGACTAATTGTATACTAGATTTAGTTGAAAAAATAGAATATATACAACCCATTTAGGGTTAGCGTTAAGGGATCTAACCCTTTCCTTTATAGCACTCTATAAGGTTAGTGCTATGCACATATGATCACGTGATGGTGCTATGCACACATGATCACATGATGTTGAGCATGAACTCTCAACATATCTCCCTCTCTTTCCTCTCTCTCTCTATTTCCCTCTCTCTAATAGCCTACTAGGGCGAGGTGAATTTGACTGATCGAGGTGGGTCATCACCTAGCTTGACTGACCAACACCAAAAACTAAAGAAGAACTCACCCAAAGACTCAAGAGGAAACGTGGGAGAAAGCAACAGGGATGCGTAGGGAGCTAGTGGTAGGAACGGGGTCATTTTATAAGATTTTGCAGCTCCACCATGCAGTACCTGACCCAACCACACAGTGTGTCAATGGCCACAAGTACATATCATTCCAAATCGGATGGTCCATGATGACACACATGCCGATATAACAATCACCACATGGTATGGGTGCGTTACCAAGTGGTATCTCCTAGCACCCTTAAAAAAACTGCAGGTATTACTATGGGACCATGCGGGGTCCCTCATACCGCTTGGTATGGTTGTATACCATGCGATGTTTGGAAGCTCATACCACTAATGTAGCTACTACAGTTCCAGACCCATTTCCACTCCTGCATATGGATTCCATGCTAGATGAAGTGGCAGGGCACGAGGTCTACTCATTTTTGGATGCATACAGTGGATACAATCAGATTCGAATGGTGCAAGAGGACCAGCCAACCGGTTTGGGGTATATGTGTGCACGATCATGTGGTTTGGATTGTGGAATGCACCATTGATGTTCCAATGTGTTATGTAGGAGATCTTCTAGGAATATTCAACATATTTCATGAGAATCTTCCTAGGTGACCTCACCATGTTCGAAACCAAATACAATCACTTGGATCACATGCAGCTATTCTTTCAATGCTATAGAGAAGTGTCTTTTAGCCTGAATCCAATGAAGTGTGCATTTGTGATCCAAAGGGGCTACCTGTTGGAGGATGTGATCAGCACTGAAGGAATAGTGGTGGACCCTAATAAGGTGGCAACAATCATGCAGCTGCTAAAGTGCCTGTGGTTCCTAGGATAGATACGATGGCATGGTTGCCACCTCCGATTCTCGGCTCACATGGCCATACCATTGAATGCCTTGGTGCATGTGGAGACCAAAAGTTTTGTATGGTCCACAGAATGCGAGAAGGCGTATTGATAGTTAAAGGTGCAACATTTGCACCTATCTTGATTCTCCCGGATTATGAGAAGATTTTCCATGTGTTCATGGATGCCTCAGATCAAGCGATGGGAAGTGTTCTATTACAGTAGGATGAGGCGGTATGGATCCAACCACTCTACTATGCAAGTCACAGACTATCATCAACACAACAAAATTACCCAGTGATAGAACATGAAGGCCTGGGGATGGTTTTCTTTGTGAAAAAGTTTTGCCACTAATAGATGGGTTGCATTCTACCTACCTCTCCTTTTTGTAGCAATACAACACCAATTGAATGCAAAGATACACTTGGATTTACATAAAAGTCTTGAGATCAATCAGAGGGCTTCAGTATTGGGCCCTTACTCATGGCCTCCTTAAGTTGCTGAAAAGGCTCCTGTTGCTCCACACCCCATTGGAAAGAAACTTCTTTCTTGTCAACAAGTTCATGGGATGCACTATCTCTGTGAAATCATCACAAAAGCATTGATAATACTTGCTTTTTCCTAGAATTCTGCGAACATGAGTGACACTCTCAGGACTTGGCAATGCCATGATTGCTTGAACCTTGTCAGGATCCATTTGCAGGCCTTCTTTAGACACAATATGCCCCAACAAGACTACTTTTGTTTGAGCCAAATGACATTTGCTAGGATTTAGACACCCTTTTGCTTCATCAATCCTAGCTAAGGCCATTATTAACTTCTCCATGTGATCTATGTGCCGAGAATAAATGCAAAAATCATCCAAAAACACCCTTATGAACTTTCCCAAGTAAGGCTTGAGCACTTGACTCATAAACCTTTGAAATGTAGCTGGTGCATTGGACAACCCAAAAGGCATCACTCTGTAAGCAAAAACTCCCCAAGGTGTGACTCTTTTGATCTTCCTCCCGAATACGGATTTGAAACTACCTAGAATACCCATCACATACAAAATACATCTCATGCCCTGCTACTTGGTCTAGTATTTCATCTTGGAATGGCAAAGGAAAATGATCCCTCTTAGTGCATGCATTCAAAGGACGAAAGTACACACAAACCCGCCACTTATTTCCTTTCTTTAGTGTGACAAATATAGGAGATATCCATTCTTAATCATCAACAAGAAAGATGAATCCCACCTCAAGTAGTTGTCTTACCTCTTTCTTTAGTGCCTCAACTTGGATCACCCCCAATCACCTTAAGTGTTGCACAATTGGCTTGCTTTCTGGCTTCAACTCAATCTTGTGCTCCACAAGAGAGACTGGTCGAACCTGTGAATAGCTTGTTGCAAAGAGACATGGAAAATCATCTAGCATATCCAAGTATTGGAGCTTCTCACTACTTGATAGAGAATCACCAAGAAGCTCTTCATTGCGTTGTCCACATCCTCCACATGAAGTGTCTCTATAGGATCTTCTTATACCCCCACCTTGTTCCCTCTTGACTCATCCCAATTAGCACCAAGACAAAGACCAAAGGCCACTCCTTCCACCTCACCCTCTAAGCTAGACTCCTCGGAGCTACACCCTGTCTCTTCTTCTTCATCGGTTAAGTTAGAGCTTGAACTCTCTGATTTTGAAGACTCTTCCTTGACAACTTCCTTTTTGCGGCCTCTGATGTTGTAGCGCACCTTCTTATCATTTTCGTACAAAATCAATTCTCCAGTATCCACCTTTGAATAGCCTTCACCTTGCATAGCCAAGGCCTTCCCAAAATCAATGGATAGGCACATACATCTGGCTTGGTAGAGATCACCTAAAAAGTAGTCGGCACAGAAATTCCACATACATCCACTTCTAGGTTCTTCACAACTCCCAAGGTCTTAACCCTAGTGTTGTCAGCCAATTTGATGCGATAAGGAGAGGTAGTACTAGAGTATTTTAAATCAGCGTCTATCATGGTCTTCTTACTCATGACATTAATCGATGCACCTCCATCAATGTACACATTAGAAATCACTTGACCATCAATGGTCACATCAACCACACGTACATCATCACCAACATCTATATCTACCTTTTGAACAACATGAATGGCACTTTTCTTCTTTTTCTTCTTGGACACTCTTGTGCTTGCTAGCTTTCCACATTCCTTCCGTAGTTTTGGAGACAAAGCAAGTAATTGACCAAAGGTGATATGAGCTTCCTTTTCTTTAAGGTCGGACAACAAGTAATAGCTTCCAACACCTTGTCCTAAAGGAAAGTATAACTGGCTAATTCTCCTTCTAGATGCCTTCTTTTTCTTACTACGGTGTTCCTCTTCCTGATGTTCCTCATCTACTTCTTCCTTGCTTTCTTCTTCTTCTCTTTCCTCATCCCCTAAAGAAGCTTCTAACAAGGATACTTGTTTTTCTTCTTTCTTTCTCAATCTAGGACACTCAAGGCGATAGTGACCTTTTTCATTACATTCATAGTAGTAAGTGATCCCACTCTTATCTCGAGGCCTATCCTCACTCTTTGGTGCTCTAGGTTGTCATGCATTAACCAAATGCAATTTTGAATTGGCAAACTCTGCCATCAATTGGGAGATATTATGATCTAACTCAGAGGACTTTGGTACTTGAGGAGTGCCCATTACCTCCACCTTAGAAGTTGAAGCTGTTGAAGACACAAAAGAGGATTCAATCTTTAGAGAAGCTTCTTTATTAGTCGCAATGCGAAGTGCCTCCCTGTATGTTGTTGGATCTTTACTCTTTACTTTTGAGTGAAGATGAGGCTCCAAAAGCCATAACAAATTTGCTCATCTTTAAGTGCTCCATCCCTAAGAGACTTTGAGGGACCGATGATGTAGATTCCATAGCTCACAAAGCTGCCCTTTCATACTTTGTCCATAAAGTTTCATATTGGATTGCCAACGTAGAGACCATCTCACCCTCTCCTTGATAGAACCGGTCCAACTGCAACATCAAAGCATTTGGTGACTCCACTGCCGCAAATCTCTACTTCATTGTAGCCACCACTTGGTCCCAGTCCTCCTTAGTAGAGTCTGGCAAGGCCTCATGCCAACTCAAGGCTACACCTTCAAGAAAATTAGGCAAAATCTCCGACCAATCCTTCATGGACCATCCAGAAAACCGGCATTCTCGAACAAAATCCCAAAGATAAGACTCCAGGTCTTCCCCTTGGGTCCCTCAAAACACTAGAATCTTTATCATGATGAAACACAAAAAGGAAATACTAAGATCCAAAGAATATCCCAAACAAGATCCCACAGAGCCTTAGTATACCAAGACCAACTTATTGTGCATAACCTCTTGTTAAAAACCCTCCACAATGTGATCCTCAACAAAATCTTCAAAAATAAGTGACCAACCAGCACCATGAAAACATTGTGTATACATGCATTCAAGAATTACCCTTGTCACACTTGGAAGTGCACATAACAACTTCAAGATATTGTACTCTTCATCATTTGCATAGCAAAAGAAGTTGAATGGCGGATCCTGGGTTAACATCATCACCATGTGGACATGCGAAGAATTGGGCTATAATGAATGGGAGCTGGTGCCATTTTTTGTCTGAATGGCTGCTAAGTGGAGAGTACATTCTTTGGGTATGTTGCGAGATGTGTGCATGGAGGTTACTGGAATTAACTTTATCGTTTCATTCATTATGCTCAGTATGGAGGCACCTCCTCTAGAGCACATCTTCCTTTTGGAACGACCTTGGTTGCGGTAGGTGAAGGTCAAATAGAATTGGGCCCTCAATATGCTATTGGTGGTAGACACAAGGTCTGCATGCCAATGGGGGTGGTTAATACGCTTGAGGGGGCAGTGTGACCAATAATGGCAGAAATAGTGAACATGGAAGATGGCCTAGAGGACGATGAAGAAGAGGAATTTCTAGACAACAACCCAGACTTGGTGCCATTGTTTACGGTTGATGTCATGTAAATTTTGGCACAATACCACTAGTCAAAACCAAGGACCGGTCTAGTGTCACCTCAACCATAGCTGTAACCTATGGATGACCTATTGTCTACGGACCTGCATATGAAAAATGTCTTGGAATAGGAGAGAATTTGAGGAGCGAATGATGCGAGTAATGCACATGTAGGAAGATGCTCCGGAGATGGTGTTCCTAGGTGCTAATGGGAGCTCCAAGCCCATGAAGATCAGCACACTCTTAGAAGAGTAATTTAGGAAGGAATTGGTGTCATCGCTGCTAGTAGCATTTGGGGATGTGTTTGTGTGGGACTATTCTGATATGTGGGGGCTAGACTCAAAGTTTTACCAGCACCGGGTTAACCTAAAGAAGGATGCTATGCCTAACAAAATGCATCGTTACCACATCAATCCATATGTGGCTGTAGGTCAAGACAAAACTAGAGAGGCTACTGTAGGTGGGATTCATTGCACCAATCAAGGATCTAGAATGGATTTCTTCGATTGTGATTGTGCCCAAGAAAAGAAAGAAGCTGTGGATTACTACAAACTGAATGCATTTCCACTCTTGTAGATGGATTCCATGCTAGATGAAGTGGCAAGGCACGAGGTCTACTCATTTCTAGATGGGTACAGTGGATACAATCATATTTGGATGGCGCCAGAGGACTACCACCAGGGGGTATATGTGTGCATGATCATGTGGTTCGAATTGTAGAATGCACCATCGACGTTACAATGCACTCTGTAGGAGATCTTTAGGGAATATTTAACAAATTTCATAAAAATCTTCCTAGATGACCTCAACGTGTTCAGAACCAAAGCCAAACACTTGGATCACTTGTGGCTATGCTTTCAACACTATAGAGAAGCGTCTTTCAACTTGAACCCAATGAAGTGTGCATTTGCGGTCCGAAGTGGCCGCTTGTTGGGGCATGTGATTAGCATTGAAGGAATAGCAGTGGACTCTGATAAGGTGGTAGCAATCATGCAAGCACCAACACCACCTAAGTTGAAATAATTCCTGTGGTTCGTGGGATAGATACGATGGCATGATTACCACCTCTCATTCTTATCTCACATGGCCATACCCCTGAATGCTTTGGCACATGTGAAGACCAAAACTTTTGTATGGTCCGCAAAATGAGACAAAACATGTTGACAATTAAGGTGCAACTTTCCACGGCACCTATCTTGATTCCTCCAAATTGGGAGAATACTTTCCATGTGTTTGTGGATGCCTCGGATTGAGTGATTGGAAGTGTTCTAATGGAGTTGGATGAGGCGGGTTGGTTCTGGTCAATCTATTATGCAAGTTGCAGACTATCACCGACAAAGCAGAATTACTTAGTGTGAGTGATAGAACATGAAGGCCTAGGGATGGCTTTCTCTGTGAATAAGTTTCACCACTACCTGTTGGGGCATTGTTTTACATTTCATGTCAATCATTCGGTGTTACTGTACTTGGTCAAGTAGTAGAACTTGACTGGAAGGCTGGCAAGATGGATGCTACTATTGTAGGAGTATGATTTCAATGTGGTACATCAAGTAGGATCCTAGCATGCGGTGGTAGACTATTTGTTGCACCTTGGAATAGAGGAGCCTACAACTGGCATTGAAGATGACGTCCCAGACATGGACCTCAATGTAGTTTTGGTAGCTATTGTGGAGCCATCCAAAGGGCTAGTAATCCAGGGTATTCCATGGTTGTGGTATGATGAGATGATGCACTCAACATCCATCAACTTTGGCATGCTACCTTGATACACTTGCCTCTTGGATCATCATTTGTAGTGTTAGAATGAGTGTAAAATGTTGCCTATTTAGGAGCCCCTTTAATGTCGATTGCACCTCTGTTAGCTGCATTTTCTTTATACACACATCATTGAGATTTACATGCAATTGCCGACACCACATTGTAGCCACAACCCACATTTGAAATCACCATAGGCTCTAAATCTCCTTTGGATAAGTGCTATACACACTCAAAAATGCCTTCTACCCACAACAAGACCTACAATGATCTCCGTAAGCACCTACAACTAGGGATTTAAAAAGTACATTAAAAATAAATAAACTACGTACTTTTTAATTTAAAAATGCATTTTAACACCCTAAATACAAAAGAACACGAATTTTCCCACTGGCCGCAGATTGGGAACATGCCGCAAAGTTTGTCATAGTACCGTGTGGTATGTGCCTTCACACACCATGCAATATAGTACCATACAATACTATAAGAGGTACCCTACAAGGTGCCACATCCATGCCAAATGATGTTTTTTGGGGTGCCATGAGACACCACCGGGTGACGTACCCATACCATCTGGTGTTGTACAGGGTGGCATGCGTGCCATCAAGGACCATTTGATTTGCAAGGATTTTCAATCATGGCCATTGAGACACGCACGGTCTGGAGAGGTACCACATAATGTCACTGTGAAATCTTATAAAAAGACCACACCCCCACCACCACCGCACGTGTAACTGGTGCTTTTGTCCGCTTGTCTATTTTGATTTTTGTCTCTGGGTAAGTTTATTTGCTTTAGGCTTTGGTGTTAGTCAATTGGGCTAGGTGATGGCCTGCCTCAGCAGGTTAGAATCACCTCGCCTTGGCTGACTGTAGGAGGGAAAGAGAGAGAGGAAGAGGGAAAGAGAGGAAGGGGGAGAGAGACAGAGAGAGAGGGGTGTTGAGAGTTGTGGTGCCATGAGCACATATTAGAGGCTATGGTATGGTATAGGAAAGAATCAAAGTAGCCACCCTAGGATGTGGACTACATGATGTGGAGATGTGGATCAAGGATATCCACAGGAGAGATGTGGATGAGAGGATCCCACAAGTGTTGACTATTCTAAGGGCACTCTCTATATAAGAGGCCTATCATGTATTGTTGAGTACAATAGAGAAATTCACATTCACTCAAGATTTTGTTTATGAGTCCAAGCTAATCTATCTTGGAACCTAATAACTGAGTTGAGGTACATGTCATGAGCACTCTCTTCATCATGTTGAGAGAGATGCATGTTTGTGTATCAGTCAAGCCAGAAGATGACCCACTTTGGCTACTAGAAATTGCCTTGCCTCGATTGATGTTTGTAATAGCATAGTTAAGATAGAAGCCGGGTGATGGCTTGCATCTGTTAGTCAGTTCCCTCCACTTTGAGCTTCTTATATATTATATCTATCTATGACATAATGTTCCATTGCCTTAGAAAGCCAAACGTATTTAGTAGTATATTATTCTAAGGATCAGAACTTCTGTGAAAGTTATTTTGGAACATGACAATTAGTTGTGCTACATGTCATTTGTGAGTGGTTTAATTTCCATCAGCATTGCAAATTTCCATGTATAATTCATGTGTTCTTTATTTTGAAGTAGTTTGAGCGCTTACAGGAAAAGCCCCTTTTGGAGTGATCTATGGGAAAGTGATTTTGCCACCTATTCTCAAGATGAAGGATGATATTTTTGCGGCCAATCTGTATCTTTGAGATCTTGAGACAGCTTTTTCTCAAGTATGTACTGCCCTCCAAAAATCTCAAGACAAGCATAAAAGAGTAGTAGATAAGCATAGAAGGGACTTAAATCTTCAAGAAGGAGATTGGGAGTCCTCAATTGTGAGAAAGACAGACTTATAAAGATGAGAGGGAAAGGAAAGGTATATCCCAAGTGACCAACTTGGTGTTATGGACCTTTCTTATTGACTAGAACTACCAAAGAATTGGAAGATCGTTGCACAAGAAATTGTTTAAAAAACTATTGTTACTGTAGTGAAAATGGTTCCAATAACCTAGCGCGGTGGTTTAGAACTATGAAAACTCCAATAACCAGTGCAGTGGTTGCAAGGAAACTATACTAAATTTCAAATGTCCACATTTTCCTTAGCTTGGAACTAAAATAGCTCCAAATTGCACAATGAGTAATACGACTAAAATATCTCCAAAATAACACTATTTTCCTTGGTTTAGAACTAAAATAGCTCCAACATCCAGCGTGGTGGTTGCAGATATGGACCTTGAGGGGTCCCATTAGAGATTGATATGCCACAATGGTCTTCATGCCAATGTGGTGCCGTCCATACAGTTGCACCATTATGTTCATACCGTGTACAAATTTTCGTACAAGCCTTCCGTGCAACAGTCTCTGTGTTCATGAGTAAATGCATATAGTGCCATGTGTCTAGCTCTGCGCTATTGACCATGATAAGATTGCATCTCATTATTACGCCAGTGTGCCTTCATGATGTCGGGAAAATTTTTGGCGAGAGCGTGGGTCCACACAAAATTCAAAATTTCACCCAGAAGCGCATCGCATCGTGAACCCAAAATGGCCCCAAAAATAGTTCCATGATTGGCTACACCCAAGAAAATGTTGAACCAAGAGAAGAAGCTTGCACTCTGGACCTTCGAATGGAAGGCATCACAGATTATCCACAATTAAAAGAGCTAGATAAATTATCACATCTTGTAATTTGAATAAGTATGTTACAATTAAATGTTTCAACAGCATGTCTCTCATTTGTTATTAACATGGTTATTAGATCTTCACTCACTCTCTAACTCACTATGGAATCCTCATCACAACGATCAATGCAAGTTGCATACGAGTCCTAGGATGTGGCTGATGCTTCCCTCCTATAAACGAGGAAAGATGAGGCTCACACAATTGCTAACGTAAGCCTTTTTCATGATCTAAACGGTTGGAAGTTTAACTAAATGCATATTATATTCATTGGATGATCAAATTAGAGAAGCCTCATAGCGGAGCCGTGCCACTTCACTTTGCAAAGATGTTATATGCAAATTTCATGCTCGACGGGCCTGTAGACTTTGCCTCCTTTCCTCGAGCATGCAAAAAATGGTCATCGCAGCCAAGAACAACCCCCGTACCTGCTATCCCCATGCTAGCATCACAACCCACCAATGTGGGAAGCTCAGCTTCAAGTGAGTAAAGTACATACCAATTTGTTCCATCTGTCCTCGTAGTTGCTATACCGTAGATAATGTACTAATCAGGCATGTTTTGTGTCTATGTAGTTTCTGTGACAAGCTGCAAACTATTTAAGAATGTGCATGAAGCCACGAGAGATGAAGGTGTAGAGGGGGGTGATGGTGTAGAGGGGCCACAACCAGCACCGAAAAGTGTGGCAAGGGAAGATTTAACATTTTCAAGCATCATAGTTTGTAATGCTATCTTTGAATATCGATGAGTGATGAGCAAGAATGAGTGGCTCCTTGTTGAATTGAATCATCTGAATACATTTCTCTAACAATTCGGACACAGGCAAGGCATCGCAAATGTGTATGAGAAGCAATGCCACATCTCCGCTGCATATTGTCAATAAGCACAAGGAGATGCACAGGCCGCACTCCAACATATTGACAGAGGTTGTGTTCGTAACTTGGATCCTAATTTTGTGGGCTTGGCTATCAAAAACCCCTCTACCATTTCAAAGCATGTTACTTTTGTGGATGATGGACTTTTATGTCCTAAATGCCAAGACCGTTTTGATACAACGGCCGGTTACTATGCGGTCTCATATCACCATCGATTTCACCTGGCATGCCTAGTAAATACTTTAAAGGTTAGGAAATGTCCAACCTGTAATGCTCCTCAAGCCTGTCAAGTGTATGAAGAAGCTCCTGGCATTGGAGCAACATTTTCAATGGATCCTCGTTTACAGAGACTGTAATTCCCCTATAAGTTGAATGACATATATTGTAATGACATATATCAATTTTGTCAATGTATTTGGAGATGATGTGAGAAATTATATTATCTTCCCATGCTATATTTTGTCTTTGCAAGTTCCTATCTTTTTTTGCATTAATTGTTTTAAAAGAGTTTTGAGTGCTGTATTTTAAATGTTATGATATTCTTAAATTAGTGAGCGATTTTCTCGCGATTTTAACCATTGATTTTTTACTAATTGATATTCTTCATACACAAACCCATCACAAAGTATGTTGGTAATCTTGCTCTCCATCCTGGCTAACCTTGTATTGATGGTGCTACTATGTGGCCTGTTCACTATTCTGTTGAACAAATGCCACTGATGCAATTGTTCTAGTGGACCATCAAATCGACACAACTTCATGGCATCATGAAATGTTAACATTTTGGTTCTTTAAATTCATATGGGATTACTTTTTGATACTTGGCCACATCCTATGTAAGTGTAATTTTTGCAAAATGGACATCCCTTGTATTTCTTTTGCCACATCAAATGTACCTTTAAATTTTGCAAAATGAGCACTCTTTGTACTTTTTTCATATCGAATGTGGCAAAAAATGTATACTTTTCCCAAATTCTATGTGGCTAACCATGTATACTTTGGTGACAAGCTATTGTCATGTTTAGTCAAATGTTGGTTAATGTAAATTGGCATGGTTACTTAACCTACACTTTAAAAATACAATCTGATTTTGTTTTGCAAGTTTGCCTTTACAAATTAGCCTTTCATGAAATTATAAATCTTTCTTGCACATTTTGATAAGGTTTAAGCTCCTCGAGTGAAGTGTCTTAGGAAAGATTTATAACTTCATCAGCAGCTAGCACACAACCTACTATTTACAACATCATGAGGTGCATGTTAAGGAAATTTAAATGAATTGCATATTACAAACAAGATTTGTGGACAATGACGTAAAAGGATTGCATTTTAAATGATTTGCATTTTAGAAGAATTGCAACATTTCACATTTCATTTGATGACAAAAAAGAAGTGTGAATTGCAATATCTCATTTGCACTTTCCCTTCAATTGCAAGTTTATCCAAACACATGATGTACATCACAATAACACCTCTTCTTCTGAGTTTCTAGAATTTGGTTTGGGATGTGTAAGTATAGGGGCATCATGCAAGGGGCCTGGAAGGTCTGTGTGTACCCAATTTGGCATATCACCCCATCACTACACACCCCTTTCATATCATCCAACACCCTACCATTCACATACAGGTATACTAACTTCTTTGAACTCTATGCTGACAAGTGGTTCCTTGTGACAGAATGCACAAACTTGTGGTTTTTCTAGTTTTGTTCACTAGAGGAGTTGCTACACGGTTGTGACAATACCTTCATGGCCAAGTCTTACAAATGAGGCATGGACACTCCACACTCTTCCCACCATCTCGTTGTTGGCATATCTTTGGCTAATTCTTTGATTCTTGGATAGGCAAATAGCCATTCTCTATTTTGAAAAGTTGAGAATTCCTTAACAGTAGAGGCATACTCTATCCTATACTCAAAGAGACATCCAAGAAGATCATGACATGACTACATAATACTTACATCTATCTCTATACGACATTCCCACCATTGTAGATCTAATACATGGGCAGCATAGTATGGGCAGCATAGTGTAAAGAGTTGTGATCTTGATTCCACCATCTTTGCACCATCTTTTGTAATAGGGTCCGTCGACTCAAACTGTAGCCATATTCACCTGGCCTTGCATCTTCCTTCAAAACATCCCTCTCAGCAGCCCACCAAGCCATATAAGCACTTCCCATGCTTGGCTCTTTCACATCCAATAAACCAAATTGGCTTCATCACTTCACATTACTAGATTCTCCTCTTTCTATATGACATTTTAGCAACTTGTTGACTGTGCAAGGGACCCTCTGCCACTACTATGCACAATTTCACTTTGTGATAAAATTTCCATAGTCGCCGATTGCTCACCAGGGATCTTGACCCATGGTTCTTTCTTCAATGACAAGTTGAGACTAGTTGCATGCGACTATGTCATCCACAATCCTGTCTACACTTGAAGATGTTTCACCAACCAAAAATTTTCAATCTGTCTTTGAGTGCACATTCAAGTACCTGAACTCGTATACTCTTCATGGTGGCAGATGCTACATCTCCACTTGTGGCAATTAAGAGTGTAACATAATCACGTGCTTTTGTAGGGTTTTTCCCTCATTTCTCTAGAGTCATGTTCATGTTATATGCACATACCAATGGATCAATAATGTAAAGAGGTTTCACAAGAACAAATTTTCATGCTCAGTATGTTTCAAATTTATTTGTCTTACCTTGATCAAATTTATTTGACAATACGCCTTGCATGAAAACAATCATTTCACTCAGTATCATTCTGCCAATGCTTTGTAAGTGTGCTAGATCTTAAGATAGAACAACCATCCAATCATCTTGCCCCCTCTTGAGATAATTGGATGCTTATAGATGTCGTAATCTACCTATGGACATAGGTGTAGGATGGCAAATTGCCTTTTCCCACATCTCGCTCTCTCTCTCGAGTAAGCATCTATCTTCACTATTACCATTCACAACATCATGCTCTGTACATGAATGCCAGTATTTCACACATGCAAGTGTAGTAGATAGCAATGCTTACATCTACATGGCAATAATTACACTTACACCAACTACTTTCGAACCATATGATACAACTATTCGGAATATTTAAAAGCATTTGATCACATTACAAATAGTCTTAAATATCTAGACTCAGCTTACATACCATCAAACACAATACGTATAGAACTAGCAATTGGTTGATTTACAGTTCCCATGGTCCAAATCAATGTCATATTACATTTAAATAGTTGCACATATTAAACATTCACTTATTTACATGTTCAGCTTGTGCATGGGGTACTCTACTTTCTGCATGGTCAATGACTTGTAGGATGGCAGTATTAGATTTGACACTTAATTCCTCACATCTCTTTTTTTTTTCCTCCTCCATCTTGCCAATCAAATGTTTTCTTATCCTCAAGGAAAATCCTATCAATACTTGGTTGCAAAAGTTGCACATCCACTTTTGATGACCTAGCATTGTAACAAAATCCTGCAGTATTGCAACATTTTTCCCTCATCCATGAGCCTTGTTCTATGGTTGATGTCCTACCCTATCTTCTCTGTCCACCATGATTGTTGTCCATGTATAAGAGATAAACCATCTTAGATCATTAATATGTTTTCAAAAATTCAAGACAATGCCACTAATATGTCATCGAAAAACTATGTAAGTTTAAAGATCTCAAGATAGAGCAACCATACAATCCTCTTGCCCCCTCCTAACATAAGTGGATGGTTATAGATGTGGCAATATGCCTGTGAAAATATGTGGGGGATGGAAAGTTGCCTTTTCCCACGTCCTGCTCTCTCCTGAGTAAGCATCTATTTGCACTATGATCCTTCGTAGCATCATGCTCTGTACATGAATGTTGGTATTTCACACACAGTAATGCAATAGCCAGCAATACCTACATGTGCACTTATCATGATTCTTTGTTTAGATATATGGAGTTAAAGGCACCTACCTAGGTTAGACATACCTAACATGAGTTTAGACATACATAACACACCTACATAAGTTCAACTAATTATTTCGAAAAAAAAGTATTACAAACTATGCATAAATGCATGGTATAGATGCCTTAAATTTCATCTTACTAGTAACTAAACAAGTGTGGTCTGTAACATTCTCTCTCCATTCTCTAGCATGTAATTTGCGCTCGGGGGATGCACCATTAAGAAATCCTAGGTATCATGTGCATTCAAGGGGGGTATTAAAAAACCCCTCAACTAAATTTTTTTTCCCAATAAAATCACCCCTCTTTACTTATGAATTAATGGTTTTTTTCCTAAAGTTGAATAAAAAACCCCCTCCTGTTATTGTAAACCTATTAAAATTTTCTAAAAAGTGGAATTAAAATACCCCTCCTTTTGAATGCGGTGGTACACTAAAATTTTGAGAGATTGTTAGCACCCTTCCATTGGTGCAACAAGAAATTATCTAAAACTCTTTGTCCTCAAATGACACCAGCCAATCTGGGGGCTGATGGTCGCCATTGTTAAGCAAGACTACCACTAGCACTATCATCTCCATCACCCATGACAAGGGGTTCCACATGAAGAGAAGGGTCTTCTAGATCTTGTCCCCTTTGATTTCTTCAAGCTTGTTTGTTCCCACATCTATTGCAGTAACTTGGGATGATAAGGATGAGTGCCCTAGTTGTGGTATTGCTTTGCAGATGTTTGTCATTAGGTCAGATCCTCAATAGAAAGAGGCATGCGCTCAAGACCCACACCATGCAAATGATTGTCAAACGTGGTTGCAACACGTGTTAGGGCCAAGAAAATTTTGTAAATCCAAAGTGAGGCTTCTTGTGGTTGCCAAGTTTTGGGGCAACATCCCTAATAGGGGAAAGATACACTAGAGGCCTCAAAGCAGAGATCAGGATGACATGCAAGACATAAGAGAGAAGATGGAATAATTGCTGCTTGCTCATTGTATCGCATGAATAATTGTGTATATAGACAAATCCCTTCATGAGAGGCTTATACACTTCCATGATACACACCCATGCTCCTTGTCATGTCATCTTAAGGATAAACCCATGCATATTTCTTGACATCCATGCATGATGCATGGCGAGAAATAAGGAAAAATGTTTTCCCATAATGCAAATAACATATGTTCGATACAATACTTTTCATGGGACTTAAATTGTGTAAGACTAAGGCTTGTGAAAAGTTTCATACCCATCATAGGCACATACATCTGATATAGGCACCCTGATGCATTTTTTGGACACTCATGCACGACATATGGGGAGAAATAAGAAAATATGCATGCTCAACAATGCAAATGACAATGGATGTGTATGATACTTTGTACTTGCCTTGTAATGAAGTGAAAATAACATTGATGAAATGTATTATACCCAAAGAGACATGCTAATATGATAAAAATTTCCCAATGCATAGTTTTGACACCACTCCTGCATGACATGTCGTGAGAAATAATGAAAAGTACATGCCCAACCATGCAAATGACATCCGACTGGTATGATGCTTTGCATTGGATTTAAGGTGGATATGATTAAGTCTTGTGTAAAGTACCCATTGAAGACACACATATATAATATACAACCACCCCTACGCATATTTTTTTGACACTCATGCATGACACATGCTAAGAAACAAGAAATATGCATGCCCAACAATGCTCATGAGATGCGGTGGTCATGATACTTTGCAAGGCCCTTGCAATAGGTGCGAGTAATGCTGATGCAAAGATTCATACAAAATAAAGATATCAAAATATGATACAAGCATTGCGATTCATAATTTGTATGCTCATGTGTGATGCAAATATAGAAATAATGAAAAATACATGGCCAACCATGAAAATGACACCTAATCAGTATGTTGGATTGTACGTGCCTTAAAGTGCATATGATCAAGGTTTTTGCACATTTTCATACTCATTGGAGACACACACATATGATAGTGGAGCTCCAACACATATTTCTTGACACTCATGCATGATGCATGGCAAGAAACAAGGACATATGCATGCCAAACAATGAAAATTACATCCAATGGTTATCATGCTTTACATAGCCTTAAAGTAGGTGACATTAACTCTAGTGCAAAGTATCATACGTCAATGAAGACATGAAAATATGATACAATCACCCCAATGCATAATTTTTACACTCATGCATGACACGTGGTGAGAAATAATGAAAACAACATGCCTAACCTTACAAATGATATCTGACTGAAATGATGCTTTGCATAGGCCTTAAAGTGGATATGATTAAGGCTTGTTCAAATTATCATACCCATTAGAAATGCACATACAATAGAGGCACCCTGATGTGTATTTTTTGACACTCATAGATGATTTATGGCAAGAAATAAGGAAACATGCATGCCTAACGTTGCAAATTATGCATGTCCAATAATGCAATATGACATCAGATGCATATGATACTTTGCACAAGCCTTATAGTGGAAAATTCTAATGCCATTGTAAAGTACCATGGTCATTTAGTATAGGATTTTGGGTTTAGGATATATGACTTAAGTCATAGGGTTAAGTGTATAAGGTTTATAGTCTAGGGTATAGTGTTTAGTGTACAAGGTTTACAATTTAGGATTTAGAGTTTAAGGGTTTAGGGTTTGCTATTTAGGGATAGGACTCAAGGAAATATGATTTAGGGTTTAGTATGTAGGGTTTTGCATTTTGGGTATTGGTTATAGGGTCAGTGCATATAATTTAGGGTTTAGGGTATATGATATAGGGTAATAGGGTTTAGGGTTTAGGGTGTATGGTTTATGGTTTAGGTTATAGGTTTTTTAGGTTTAGGATATCGAGTTTTGGGTATAGGATTTAAGGTTTGGTACTTAGGGTATCTAATTAAAGAGAATAGGATATAGGGTAGAGGTTTTAGAATTTATGGTTTAGGATATTGGGTATAGGTTTTAGTGTATAGAGTTTAGGGTTTAGGGTATACAATATCGTTTAGGATATAGGGTTTAGGTTATAGAGTTCCAAGTTTAGGGTACAGGGTATAGGTTTTAGGGTATTAAATATAGGATAAAGGGTTTATCATACATTACAAGACACGGGCCTCTTTTCGACACTGTCTTTCGATGCTTTGTGGGTCCAGGCATGAAGATTGTCGATACAATTGGTGGGCGAGAAAGGTGTTGGTGTAGACGTCAAAATATATATCAGTATTTTCATCGATATATCTATCATATAGGGGTCGGTATATACCGACATATATAATGACTACCATACAGCTACTACCAATTGCACTGACACTTTCATCGACTTTTGGGTACAATTTTACATATCGACGTTTTTATAGAACGTCATTTCCAAGGGTTCCAAAATAATTTTGGACCACAAGTTTGGTCATTTGAAAGATAAAAAATATAAGAGTATGTACAATAAGATTGAGATCAAAACACTCATATATTGATAGTGAACTTAACCTACAAATTAGTGTACAAAATGTCACTATAAAAAGGTGAGGGCCAAATTACACATAAGAAGTCTCGTCGATGTCAAAACTATGAATCAGTAGCATTTACATCTACGGCTTCATCTTGAGCCAAGTCTTGCATGCTAAATATTTCTATCTCAAGGTTTACATACAATTAATCACCTACATCATCATCCCCTATTGTATGTCTACCTAAGACTTGATTCTCTAGTTCACTGGCGTCTCCTTCTCCCTTTTCTTCCCCAAAGTCATGATGTCCACCTTCCTCCATTACAATGTCATTATTGGCACCTTCTTTGTGGCCCATATTGTCATCTTCATCCTCTTCCCTAGATCCATCAGCATTATTATTTGGATCTTCTGCTGGCATCTCTGTATCCACATTCCTATCTTCAAAAATATGTTTGCTTGGAGGAGCAACCTGGACCACGTACCACCATCTTGGATCCAAACAATCTGGATGAAAGACAACCTATGTTGAAGATACAAATTAGGTTCTAGTTATTATATTCATTTATGCTCAAGTATAAAAATATATCTATAATAATGAACATCTACCAACATTTGTTTAAAAATGAAGACATTAGATTTGAATAAATTCATTAGTGTGTACCTGTTCTCAATGCTCTGAAATAACAAAGGTATCACTTTTATCATTCCAGGGTCTAGTGGAGCTAATGGCAAAGAAACCACAGTTATCTCTCGTGACTATAGCATTGGGACCATTGTAGATAGTTGTAAACCATTTGACATCAAGAATTAAAGTACTAAATCGTCTGAAATCAACTTCATAGATGTCACATATGGTCCCACAATAATCTAACTGTGAGGAGAGAAGATTGGTATCAGAAGCACTTGCTTGTCTATCTTGTACAAAGTTAGCCATTACTCCACAATCATATGTGACTCTCCTTGAATCAATGCATTCCACATAAAAATGCCGTCCATGTGACCACAATGCATTGTAGTTTTTGTACTACAAAATAACATGATTAAAACAACCATGGATGCATTTTGTAGCGATTGTGATCATAAATGCCCAAATTAAGTAGAAAGGTTAAAAACATACATGTGGCATACATTTGACTGCAAGCTCTCGCTCTTGATCAGTTACGTCCTCCCCATCATGTTTGGCTTCACGAAGAGCTTCTTGTGAGCTTCTTGTAGCCAATAACGGGACATGTATTTGGGGACTCTGAGAGCAAGGTCCGGTGGATATGGCACCCTCTACCTGTGCATGACTCTAAATCTTGCCCTCTCATTTATTCTTTTTACTTTGGCCTCTTCATATCTCTCCGCCCATCTTTGCATCTCATGGCTATTGAGGACACAAAACTTATTGAATTTCTCTCTTTGATCTTTGCTCATCTTTCTTTCAACCCCTTTACCTTGGGGAACCTCTGTAATGACACGATCATTGTCCTTAATGTTCCAAGAATGTGGCATATTGGGATCCATGGATGCAAGAAACTTTATGATGTATACTAATGACTCTTTCACAAGCCATCCACCTTCTGCCATGCTTGCTTGTGTCTAGCTCTTTGCCTTACAAATCGCTTCAAGGTTTTCATAAACCATTCAAGGAAGAACATCCAATGACTATGAATGGTTCCTGCAATGGCAACCTCATCAACTACATGTACAAGCAAGTGCACCTAAGTCGTCATAATGGTTGAGGGAAAGTGCTTCTCAAGAAAGCACACAGCTTCAATGGAGTCCACAGAGTCTTAGCCCTCTCGATGCTCGATACAGAGATATCTTTTTGTGAGATCCACCTATTCCACATGCACTTGTAACATTCAATATTTTATACCCATCATTTAAAATTGTATGAAATATAATGAAGCTGATATGATAGTAAGCATACATAAGCAGTCTAAAGGGCATTGTTTTAGTATAATACTATGCAACAAATTTTAGGATAGCATGGTAGTAGTGTAGGGATTGCATGGTAGTAGTGCAGGATAAGTTATTGCCAGTGTGGTGTTGGTTTGTACTAGAATATTAGCAGCCACGAGCGCGGTGGTTTGCTTATATTATTACAAGATGAATGGATTTGTAGGATGTGTGGATTAGTGTGGTGATTGTTGGGATATACTAAAAACAAGCATGGGTTTTACTGTTTGGGATATACAAAAATAATTTAATAAAACCAGCACGGTGGTTGTTTGGGATATACTAAAAAGAAGCAGTCTCAATACAAATTCCATTTTGTAGGAAAAGTGGACATATTATTTCCCTACAATGAGACTACATACATTTTCTTAGTACTATCTCAGTCATCCTCGTCCGCCACTCCAAGGCACCCCAAGATGTGCTCAAGCGTGTCAAAATCCAATTTGAAGACACTCTTGCCCTTCTTTCATTATGGCATAGCTTGTATCTAGAACTTAATAGCTCTTACAAGATGAGAGTACACACATGTTTGTGGACCCTTATGTAGTGGTTCGTAATTGCAGCCTCTCTTGGATGTTTTTTTGTACCAAAAAGCTTCGACTACTACATCCCACTTCTGATAGGTTGTTCCCCAATTATCCTTAAATGTTTCCTCAACCTTGTACTTAGGTTTTGTGCACTGCAACAGAAAGTATGGGTCATCTTCCTTGTTCTCCCGGAATCTGCAACAACTACTACAAACTTATCCCCCTCTTCCAGACAGTCAGTGAGGTCATCAAAACTCTCCCCAAACTATGGCGATTCATTTGTCTCTCCATTGTTTGTCATTCCATCTGAATGTAGAGGGAAAACTTGAACTCACTCCCATGTCTTCACAGTTGCAATGTTCTCACAATCGTCATCATCCCCTATGATGCATGCACTACAAAAACAAGAAAGTTTTCTCATTTTAATCAATTAGTTGTTTGAAAAGCCCCATATTTTGTGCAGACCATGAACTCCTTTAACTTTCTCGCAATCATGCCAGCTTCTCCTTTGCACTTCATCCACTTTCACTTCATGGAACACTCTGTGTACCACATTATTCTTAAGGCTTTGTTTACTGTATGTTGAATGTGTGCCTGTGGAGAGGTTGGCTATAAGCCATGTTATAGCATCATATCAGCATCATTGAGTTTTTCTTGAGGGCATGCTAATTGGTGTTTAAATAGATCTTGCTTAATACTAGCACCGCATCCATCATGTTCACCCTTGCCATGGCTAGACCCAAAGAATTTCTACATCATGTCTAGACCGGTCAAGGATTTGAACCTTGAGACAAAGTAGAATCCATGGGCTGATTTAACTTGAGAGACAGCATCATCTAACCACCAATGTTGTTTTATATTTTCTGCATGGGGATTTTCCTTTTTCAGCCATTCCCAACGCAATAGAAAAGCATGCTGCACAAATCGGGTGTCATGTTCCCTATCATTTAAAATATGGAAATGGTAAGTGTGTTGCACGCACCTGGACTCCTATGAGTCAGCAAGCAGATTGGCATCAAGCATGCAAGAATCAAGAAAATGACTGTACATGATATGCACAAGAATGATTATCTGCTTGTTGTACCAGTGAACACTTTGTATCTCATCTTGTTCTTGAAAAGAATAATTTTTTGCAAAATCTATGACAGATACAATAGAGTCACGGAGAAAATTGGCAAGGCACATCCTGAACTGCTTATCTTGCCAGCTAGCCATGAAATTGTGAAGCACATATTTTGGGATGGATTGAACCACGTGACCTAGAAGCTCCCTTGGCTGGGTGCTCTTATATGACAGTAGCCATCTCTTTTTATCGGATCCTTCAACATTGACATTTTCAAATCTCCTCCATTTTAGAGAAACGTGGTTGTCTTCCCTCGTTTCATTTGGATAGACATTGAATGTCTTTTTCTTCAGTTTTAAAGTGCAATGCTTGCATGTGCCATGAATGCATTTATTCCTGTGCCACTCGCGGCCTCCATTTGAACAAACCATTGGCTCCCACAGAGACCTTAGGCTACAAAACTTGCCCTCCCTTGGAACACATGATGAGGATCTAGGTGGCCTATAGACTACGCATTCATTGGGGAGGCATGAGCATCAATCCCCATGGAGCAATGCTCCAACACGACCGGAGCTCAAGTCATTCATAGCTTGCCGAGCCACGTCAAATTCTATGTGTGTTTTGCAATAAGAAACATTCCTGTTTTTGAGTTTCCTGACATACCAAGGCTTACAATGCTCAAAGCTCCTTTGCCCAATTAAAATGTCCATATTTTGATCCACAAACTTGAGATACAACTCCGTCTACTGACCCAACATGTAGGAACAATGGAATAATGAGCCCCCTTTTTTCTACTACTAAAAGAATACAAAACACAGTCTAATTAAAGTAAATAATGAAGCAAAATAATTTTCAACCACTGGGCTGGTTTAGGATAGTCACAATTTCAATCACTAGGCTAGTTTAGACACGTTTAGGATAGTCAACCACCAGGCTGGTTTAGGACACATTTAGGACAGTCATAATTTCAACCACTAGGATGGTTTAGGACACTATCACAGTTTTAACCACCAGGATAGTTTAGCTTGATGGTCTCAACTTCACATATTAGACAATAACAAGTATAATTTTTGTCATCTTTGAATTTCACCATTAGAAAATAACAATATATTGCTTTTCATTTTTATATTCCATAATTTAATAATGGTATATAAATTTAATGAATTTAAGTACTAAGAAACACAATAATTTAACCATCAGGCTCATCAATAACTAATGTCTGTTCAACCACGTTGGTTCAGGACAATTACATAACTAGTGATTGAGGTGAAGCAGCCATGGTTTCATGATGTTCCAACCACCGAGATGGTTTAGTAAAATAACAATATATTGCAAAATCACAACAAGAAAAAGCAACTATAGATGCACCTAATACACATGCAAAATAGCGGGCGTGTCTATAGACACAGATAGAATAGTGAAAATACGGGCATGTCTATTAGTGTGTCTAATGGCGCAGTTATTAATGCATCTAATAGCATGCTACACTGTCTTTTAGATGCATATTTGGACACATTTATAAATGTGCAACAGAGAATACAAAGAGTAAAATTTTACTACATGCTCATAAATGTGCATCACTACTTTCCAAACATTGTCCATGATTACCTTTAAGAACATAATTTTAATAAAAATATCAATGCTTTTTAGCAAACCCACATATACAAAAATCAAGTTAGGTGAGCAAAATGAGACAATATATAAAATATTTTTGCCAATATCAATGATGGGCTATAGTTAGATCACATCCTCAATGAGATCAACCCTTGCCAAACTATCTACTTCAAAATCGAAACCAATGTTGAGATCTACAAATACATTCAACCCACTACTATTTGTGCTACTCATGTGCTCATCGAAATCAGCATCACCAATGGCAGGCTCATCCTCACGGGTAATATCATGAATATCTATATCTCCTATCTCATGATCATCCTTCTCTCTCGCATCACGATCATCATCACCTCCATGGCCATGATCATCCTCCATACACTCCATATTAGTAAATGTACTAAACATCACTTTGGAACATGGCGTAATAGGTATGACATGCCACCACCTATTATTATCCCCACCATTGGTTGATAGACAACCTAATTTAAACACAAATACAATCATGTTTTTTTCCTTGCATCAAAGGTATCAAATATTTAAAAGTGAGTCTTTTTATATATGTGTACAGTACCTATTCACATTGTTGCGGTAGTACTAGTGTGTCCTTCTTGCTTTGCCAAAACTTTGTAGAGTCAATAGTTACAAAGCCACTTGCATGGCATTTGATTGTTGCATTAGGACCTCTTTCCACCACATCCTTAAACCACTTGGCATCCAAAACATACATAAAGAAGCATCGAAAGTCAAGCTTAATAATATCTTGGATTATGCCACAATAATCATCCATGGATCCATTAGCTCCCTCAAAGCTAGCACAATGACGCCGCAATCTTGTGTGTTTCTCTTATCATCAATTCGTTGTGTCTGAAAATGCTTGCCCTCACACCATATAGCATTTAACATGGTACACTACACCAAGACAAAATCAATTGAATAAGCAATCTAAATTGTTGAAAGCTCCTTACTTATGCATAACATTCTATATACCAAACTTTTGCATGCATCCTCTAGCATACTCCCATTCTTCCATTGTGATATGCGTCCCTCTTCTCTCTCCATTTCGTCAAGTAGCCAATCCACATGAATATCCTCTAGAAGCGCTCTTAGATGCTGAGGGTATGGCACATGAGATCCGTGGTGTGTATGAAAGAGGGACCTTTCTCCTTGTCTTCTTGCCTTTGCATCCTCGTATCTTGTCAGCCATCTTTTCATCACATCACTACTATTAAGCATGCAATAGAGGTTGATATTATTATGCAACTCCATGTCCATTACTTTGCTCCATCCTTTCCCTTAAGGCACAATAGAGGTCATCCTTAGGTCTTCATCATCTCCATAGTCATGGGAGAGAGCTATCCACATCAACAAGAAACTCAAAAATATATACAACTGACTCTTGTACCAACCAACCCTAAGCCATGCTACCTTCGGGCCTTGCATTTTGCCTCACGAAATCCTTCAAGGTCTTCATGAAGTGCTCGAGGAAGAACAACCATTGTGCATGTACAGTGCTATGCATATAGCAATCTCATCCACCAAATGCATTATGAGATGTAGTTGGCTTGTGAGAATAGAACGTGGAAAGGTCTCCTCCACTAAGACAACTCGAGCATTTTCAAGCATGGTGGGATCTATTTCCTTTGAGCTCACATACCTAGAAAGAAAACAGTGCACTATATTAGCAATATGAAAACCTTGCATGGAGAATTGATATGCTTTACATTTTGTATAGTGTAAAGTACCTCACAAGCTCGCCATCTTGTAAATACAATCCTTCACATCCTTTGATGCACTACGAAAAATGCTAGTAGGTAGTATGAATTGAGCACACGAGCGATAGTTGATTAGTTGCTTCTACATTCACAAATTTGGAAAGAAAAAGAGATTATGCTAAGTCATACTTACTTGGAGCATCTTGTGCCAATCATGAGATTTCAAGCCATATAATTGCTCCACCTCTTTTCTTGCTCTTTGTGAAGGCCCCCTTCAAACACCTCATGCATCCAGTGGGAGTACGAATTGTAGTGATAGCTCACTTCACTGTCACCATCTCTAGCTTTGATAACTTCCATGGTGCATGGGGTAAAAAGACACACCCATTTGGCCTCTCTTGTGGCCAAGCTTCACACATCCTCCTTGCGGTGCATAGATCCTCCCTTATGCTTGCAGAATCTCATGTCCCATTCAAATGTTCCCAAATGGTAGACACCACATTCTTGAAGATATGCATGGGATCAAGCAGGTGATTGATCTTGAGGTGGGACCAATATGGTAGTTGATAAAAGATGGAGTATCTAAACAAAAGATGGTGTTAGAGTGCAATCTTTATTGCCATTCAATATAGCACACAATAGTTACAAACCCTTACCGACTCATGCCAAGTGGTGGAGGAGTCGTAATTGACCCAGTAGCATAATTCACCATGTTTGGAAAATAGACTTTAAAGCTTACTTGAGTAATGAATTCAAAATTGCTCCATCCATAGATGGTCTGCAAGTAGAATAATAGAGAATGTGCACCCCTCAAATAGTGGTGTCGATGTTGCAATAAAAAGATCATCCTACTCCATGTTATCATTCCTACCTGAGGATTGATGGACAAATAATTCCCACACCATATCATCAAATACCTCCTCCTCCATGGCCTCATGAGGTAATGGTGGAGGGCTACTATCACCATCACTCCATGCATCCATAACGGTCCCTCCTGAATATCCCACCTCATATCATCAACGCTTCGCCTCCTCACAATGAGCATAGGGCAACATATGCGGGTGTGGCACTGCATCCTGTATCAAATTAAAAAAGGATCATATATCAAACACATGAACACCCATAGGTATCTCAATCAACCTCAATGCTTTAATACTTACTTGGGATATGGTCGCATCCCATTCTCCGTAGTTTGAGATGTGATTGAGTGTAATTCTACATGCACGATACATGTTTCCTCGACATCGATCAACATACATTTGATTTTTTGCTCCAATCACATTTTGCAATGGTGGATACGAAGGGATTCATCCTCACTGGAGCTACTTGTTGAAGATGAAGACATCCTATAGATAAAAAACCCAAAAAATGTGTTCTTCCTTGAGCATTTAATGAGAAAACTCTATAGCGCATCTGTACTGTGGAACACGTCTATAGGTGCATCTAAAACATAGTATATACGTGCTGATAGATGCTCTTTAATTAGATGCGCAAAATGCGGAGTGGTTTTTAAACCTACCTTTAGCTCATTTTCTACTTTTAGCACCACGATTGCTTTCCTTTCAATACACAGGTCAAGATTTCTAGCTCTGAGCATACACACACAGCTCCAGGCACCACACTCATCTCCAAACATACACACTCATCCCCAAGCATACAAGAGAAGAGGGTGAACAAGGAAGAGAAGAAGGAGAGGCATCTTTGAAGAAAGACAAGAAGCTTCCATTCCTCTATTGAAGGTAAGTACTTGGTAGTTGGTCGTCCTTTGTCGTATGCAAGGAAAGGTTGTTTTTGGTACTATTGTTCTTTTTGGGGTCGAGTGCATGTCCTTTTCACCTTTTTGTCAAAAAATGTCTGTCGGAGCACGTCTATAGGTGCATCTAATAGCGCATCAAAATTTTAGGAAAATAGGGTAGCCATGCTTATAGACACATACCATCACCCTCTGGCACATCTGCATCATCTGAATCCTCCCCGCCCCCACCATTACCCCCCCCCCCAAAGCATCGTGCCATGCATCCCCCAGAGCTCTAAGTCCTTGCTATTATGCATGCTGCCCTATCGTGATGAGCTAGTACATTGGCCACTCGTCTATGGAGAAGGTACTCTCAACCACACCGGAGTACACTGGCAGCTTTGCGAGGCAGAAGGGCCTCCCGACCTGCAAGGGGGGAGAAGGGACTCCAAACCACCGCAGGAGAGAAGGAACTCTAGACTGCAAGGGAGAAGGGACACGGCTTTGTAGCATCCGGGCTACTGGAGTGCCCCTAGGTATTTAAAAGTACTTAAATAATGTCAATATTGTAAATAAATATTTGATTTTTCATACATTGATACATGTTGTCCCTTGTTTATAGGCCCCTGAGGATATTTAGGAGGAAGAGGCGAGGATACTAAGGAGGAAGAAGGTGATGAAGAAGGCAACAAAGAAGGGAGTGAGGATGCAGATGACTTAGATTAGTTGTAGAAGTAGTGCTAGAATTAGTGCTAGCTACTCTTTTTTGTACTTGAAGCCATTGGCTTGGCTTCGTTCCTCTCTTGTATATACACTCCTCTTATATTTTGTACTTGAAGCCACACTTGGCTTCATGCTATATGTACATACAAGCACTTTTTGAGCTATGAATTTATATACATTTAATTTTTTTGGCATTCAATTTCCTTGTGCAATTTTCTATCAATGAATGCCTTGTGAATTAAACATTTTGGAGTTGTAATGTTTTATTTGGAATTGTAATTGTCTGCTATAGATGTGCATGGAATCGTGCTAATTAAAATACCAACTATGCTAATTAAAATGTGGTTGGCTGTAAGAATTGAATTGCACACTATGGAAATGGGATTCTTGCAATCACACAACATACACAGCATTTTGTTCAACCACACAAAATTTTTCTTTTTTTATTAAAAAAACTACAGAGCATCTATAAGCGCGTCTTTCTTTTTTTTTAAATTTCTATAGAGCATCTAATAGCACGTCTATAGGTGTGTCTTTCTAGTATATAGGCACACCTATAGATGCGAGTCTATAGACGCACCCGTAAGTCTCTTTTTTAATTAAGAAAACGCGTCTGTGTGCATGTCTATGGATGCATTGTGTTATTGTGAATATATTACTATTAATTTCTACTCAAACATGCCACCGGGCTGGACAACAACTAATGTCTAGTCAACCACACTGGTTCAAGACAATCACATAACTGGCGATTGAGCTGAACCAACCTACGGTTGCATGATGTTCCAACCACTAGGTTGGTTTAGGATAATCACATTTAGTCCAAGTCTGGTTTAAGAACTAAAACAAGTAAGCTATCCCAAAGCTCAATCACAACCAACCACCAGGCTAGTTTAGGAACCACTGACCTACGTTGTATCTAGCATGTGTATGATGTGCTCCTCAAACACATTGCATCTTCTCGGCTTCTTATAGATGTCCTTTCTATCTGGAAAAACTCTCGTATTTTTGTGCCAAAACGTTGTCACTATAGCAATGACTTTCGCACTTAGGCTGTCTCTCCTTTTCTTGTGTTTTGTGGAAGCCGACAGACTCCTCTACATTCAACCATTGGAGCCATGTTGGTCCTTTTGATTGACAACATATTTCAGGAACGATAGATCCAAACTCTATAGGATCTCCTGGCACAAGGACAGGAACTTACAGTGTCCCTCCAAGCAGAGAACGAATGACAGCGCGCCCCCGACCAATCAGAGGAGTCAGGTTTGGAAGACCAAGAGTAAAAAGAGTTTTGGATGCATAGGAAGGTCTCCACATAGTTCACCACATACACATTGGCACCATGCACCATCCCCCAAGCCCCCAAATGCACTGCGATGCACTCTGTGCACAAAACCTCATCTTCCACTTAGACCTCACAACTCCACTTCCTCCTAAAACCCTCTAAACCATCCTCTGTTGTAACCCCGACCATTACTACCCCATCCTAGCCATGTCATACATCTCTTAGACCTCCAGCCCACTTCTCTCTCTCTCCTCTACCCCTCCAACCTCAAGACACTAGCCGCCCATGCCATCCTCCTCAATTTTCAGGCTTGGTGCCATATCATCATCATGGAGTCCCTTAATTATCCTATGGATGATGAAGTGATGCAAATCGCAAAGCTCGAGGAGCTCACACCATGGGTCTGCACCCCTGAAAGCCTCTAAACAAGCAGACATTAATTGGATGTAGACCTACATCCGAGCCTCTATAATCCAATCTCAAGGGCATCTTGCAACATTCCAGTCCACCACCTACAATCCCCTCGGCATAATAATCCTCTTCAATAGGGTGCTACAAGCTCTCCAAGACTCACTTAACTCCTTGGTGAGCAATTTTGAAACAATTGATGTAGCATACCCTAAGGCATTTATCGAGGAGGAAGGCCAAGAAGCCATCGCCCTCTTTAATTCTACCACCCCTCCTTCCAAAATTCCACCACCACTTCCTCTGGATCCCACCCAACTCGACATTGTGCGCCCAAGCCGTTTCTCCTTTGTTTCAGGGGACACCAACATAGCTTATGTCACCCTCTTTGCAGCTACTTGATCTAAGCTCTACACCCCTTTCACTTTTTGTAGGCCATTTCTGAGGTTAGAGGGCATTGCCTCTTGGGCATGCATCTCCCGAGGTGTTGGTAGGCTTGTTACTCTACGAACTTTAGGGTGCAGGCTAAAGCTTGTGAAGACTTGAGAATCATAATCACCTGAATGGTCCGATGTTGCTACCTCAAATTCTCCCACCAATTGTGACACCACAGCTCGTGTTTTTCACTCTGATGGCAATGATTGAATGCGTGCATCTGCAACTACTTCTTGCTACTACTCTACATGGAGTCTTCTTTCTTCTCGTTGTTTCTCCCTTCACAGATGTTGCAAAAGTGTCTTCCTTTGCCGATTCAATACCATGCTAGCACTTTCCTTGACCCACACTCTGTTCCTTTTGCCTTGACCTAGCTTTCCAGCTTTCCTATCTCAAAGTGGCAAGCGATGGCAAGCTACATGTTGCCATTGATGCCATGGCCATGATTAGTTAAACCTAGAGAAGCTAGTCGGTGAGGCAAACAAAAAATAGAAGACAACGTACCCGAAAGAAGACAATGGCAAACCAAAGTTTGCACAAGGTCATGTCGAAGTGTGTGTGGGTTATAGGGCATTTGCAGGGCGGGGCAGGTCACAGGTACTTAATATTCAAAGATTTGGTGGGTGGGAGATGTGAAAATTCAAAATTTGTGGGAGTAGCAAAATTTCAGCCATCGCCGATTTTCCCCCCCTCTGGTGATACACGTCAGCAAACTTGGATATCCCAAACAAGTGCAATGTGGCCTAAAATTCTTTAAAACACAAATAGGCCAAAGGGCATGCTATCGGGTTTGATGCTATGTATTATTAAATGCAATGACCTTTGGCATGCTTATGAGCCATATAGCAAGCACGTGCATGGAAAAAGAAACAATTCAAAATTGTAAATAGTGTTGGATTATCTTTGCACATGCACAAATTTCACTTTTCTGACTTCTTCCATTTTAGGGTGAATCTAGTTACCAATACCAAGAACTATCAATGTTTTAAGACCACCATATACTAGTCCCAATAGTTTGGATTCCAAATTTTCAATCTGTTTTGGTTTTCAACAAATAAAAAAAGAGTTATGGAGCAGGCCCTTAAATGGGTATGCATCACTTTAGCACAACATTGGAGGCCCATTAAACCATGCATAATCATCTCATTTAGGTGTGTCCTTGGGTTGAGGCATAGTGTAATTTAGAATGATTACTTAGTTGTATGTATGTATAGAATAAAATTTGATGTTTTTGAATAAACTGCTATATCCTATAGTCTTCAGGATGCATGCAGTACATGCAACATAGCACTTGTAATGCTTTAACGGTCTTGTTCTAGATCCTTATTCCATAATTTTTTACTCTGATGTTCAAGTTTGGAATGTATACTACAACTTGAAGACAAAGTTTGTCAAATTCCATTGAGTAATTCATAAGTTATGGGTCATGCAAGATACCCATATACAGAAAAGTCCCTGAACCTCACCAAAAATAGCTACACCCAAGCAAACAATGACCCCTCTCCATCACCCTCTTTCTCTCATGACTCGATTGTTATCATACTTACATCACCACACTAGGTCTAGCAGCTATGGACCCAAGTACTCAAGTATCAAATGAAGAGCCTAGAGCACTCATAGCTATTGGGGGGGAAATGTGTGAGAAACCCAATAAATATTACTACTGGCACATGACATAATACCACTAGTATATATCTTAATACTGCTAGTATATAAAATCTTAAAATAGGTAGAGGTAATTGACCCACCAGTATACTAGCTATTACTGATAGTATCATGCTTATTACCACTATTACAAGGACTAGTACCTATGGTATAATTTTTTGATTCACCGATGATTTTTCTAGGTTACTAACATGATAATGTTATTTGAGACTATTTTGGACCATCAATGATTATCATGAATGATGCTTTAATGCAAACGTGGCAATGTCAACAAAATCATTGCCTAGGAGAATGGCTTCTTATTTGCATAGAATAGTATATACGTAAGTGTAATACTACCATCTGGAGGAAATGAGAATATTAATGCTTGTATAAGTAAAGTTTATATACATAAGGGTCTTATTGAAATCATATCAAGGTAAGGATAAAAATGATATTGGTGTAAAGAAATTTTCAAATCACATCAAGGGGAAACAAGTGGCAAGGAATCAAAAGCAAGTTGAGGAGATAGAAGTGCAAGGGAGAGAAATAGGCTCACAAGAGGTGGACACAAGAGCAAGCTTAGCATGAAGAGAGATTTATAAAAGGCCTGTTAGATAGTAAGAGCAAGAGGGAGCAAGAGCTAGAGTGCAAGATTAAAAGGGACAAGTAAATGGTAAGAGCAAGAGCAAACAAGAGCTAGAGAGGGATTGAAGTAATAGAGAAGCTAAAGAGGATCAGCAACATACAAGGGAGGTGAATCATTCCAATGAAATGCCCACATGGGTTTGGGCATGAAAATGCATAGCTAATCCTATAGTTCAAATGGGCTAACTCGCTATTGGTGTAGCGTTGTGATTGCCTTTTTATAAACCCTAGCCCATTGAGTTAGCAAAGCAAAAATGTAACACTAATAGCTACTAACTACATTTTTTGAGAATTCAAATGCGTTCAATCAGTGCATGCATCATTGTGCAACTTCTTTGCTAGAGACTCTATTAGTGCTTGGCAAATTTTTTAATAGAAAAATGATTTTAGTAATTTACTATAACTTTGGCTATAATGCCATGAGGGCCATTACTAAGTGTAATCATTGCACATCGTGTGGGTAGTTGTGTGTGAATAGCAAATGGTTCTTAGCTAAAAGCTAGCAAAGAGTATGAATCAAAAAATAAATAACAAAAGTGAGAGATGAGACAATACTTATATTGCAAGAATATAACTATTCCAGTCACAAAATCCCTAAATGGCATCTTTAACATTTTTCTTTTAGTATCTAAAAATGTAAGAGTTAGTCCCACCATTTAGTTTTTAAGGGTCAAAATTTTAAGGGCTTGTTGGAACATATAGATATTATATGCTCCCTACTCGCATCTATGCTCCCTACCAATTAATTAGCTAGTTTTGATCATTAGAGGATTAATTAAGCTATGTTTATCGAAGGCTTAATTTATTTTTGCTTTGATTAGCTTATGTTTCTCTATGCATTAATTTAAGGCATATACTATGTTCAAGGGGGCTTTTCCAAACTTTCAAGAAAAGGATCGAATTTAAAGCCTTCCTCTTCTCACGTGTGAGCCCTACCACTAAGCTCTAGAGTAATAACACTTAACCTTTACTTATAGTAATCTATACTATCTATTATGGAGGGAGAGACCGAACTTGGAGCCACGTGTCGGGAGCTGGGAGAGAGCCACGTGTCGAGCTAGGAGGGAGCTAGGAGCGTTAATGTTTTTGGAGCGTCGGAGCCATCACGCCATGAATCGCCATGATTGCTGCAGCCTCCATCGTGCGAGCCTCCATCGTCTCCCGCCGTTTCGATCACCACCTCCACCATTTCGACACCTCCAGCAGCTCCATTTCGATCGCCACTCGCTACCTTCCATATCACAACCTCAACCTGCACCTATGCCACCTTCCGTTTCGATCGCCTCCAGCAGCTCCCAGTTCGATCGCCGCTAGCCACCTTGACGACCTCAACCTGCGCCACCTTCCGTTTCTATCGCCACCTCTAGCAGCTCCCAGCTCGATCGCCACTCGCCACCTTTAGACGACCTCGACCTCCATATCTCGACCTGCGCCACCTTCCATTTCGATCGCCACCTCCATTTCGATCACGACCTCAACCTCCAGCAGCTCCATATCTCGACCTGCAGTCGCCACCTCCAGGAGTTCTTGATCAGCTCCCGATCTCGACGTGCAGCAGCTCCATATCTCAACCTCCAGGCTCCATATCTCGACCTCCAGTCGCCACCTGTAGCAGTTCTTGATAGCTCCAGATCTTGACGTCCAGTAGCTCCATATCTCGACCTCCAGGTTCTATATCTCGACCTCTAGCAGATAGATCTCGACCTGCAGCAGATAGATATCGCAGTTCCATATCTGGACCTCCAGCAAATAGATCTCGACCTCCATATCTTGACCTCCAGCAGATAGATATCGCCACGCCACCTTTGTGGAGCCTTTTGTACCTCTCCATATAGAAGTATAGAGGATATCGATCGCCACCTTTGTGCAGCCTTTTGTACCTCTCCATATCTTGACCTCCAGCAGTTCCTGATCCGCTCCATATCTCGACCTCCAGCAGCTCCTGATCCGCTCTATATCTCGACCTCCAGCAGTTCCGTCGACCAGCAGCCAGCTCCAAGGATTTCACGTACACGAGTAGGCTCCAGCAGACATCCTCTGCTCCTGTGTGTAGACTTGAAGTAGACATCCTCAGCTCGACGTCTTGGTGGACAATTCCTTCAACAACCATTTGTATTGCCAGGTCGATTTGCTATGGTTTACTTTCAGTTCATTGGTCTGCTAAGCGAGTTTATTTTGCATTTCGAGAGATAGTGGATGTGTTGTAATCTCTTTCTCTCTCTCTCTCTCTCTCTCTCTCTCTCGCCCCCCCCTCTTCCACTTATCTTTCTCTTGCATTGGATCATCCCTCAAGACGGTTTTTAAGCATGTACAGTAGAGAGAGAGAGAGAGAGAGAGAGAGAGAGAGAGAGAGAGAGAGAGAGAGATTATATGTGTGTGTGAAAGAGAGAGTGTGTGTTTGTGTGTGTGTATGTGTGTGTGTGTGTGTGTGTGTGTGTGTGTGCTTTTGTGTTTTTGTGAGAGAGGGAGAGAGAGAGAGAGGGGGGGCAAGGTTTATAGAATTTTTATATGTGGTTTTGAGAGAGGGAGAGAAAGAGAGGTGTAGGGGTTGATCGATGCTAGGGGAAGATGAAAGGGCATGAATATCTAAGGAAAGGAGATGAAAGAAAATGAAGATAATGGAGGAACGAAAGAAGGTAGAGTTGAGCAAGCAAGGAGAGATTTTCCTAAAGGAAAAGAGGTAGTGTGCACCCTGCTATAGGTCAATCAATCACCATCGTGCAACCTTGCATCTAGACACATATGCTAGACCCTCCTTTCCCTTCAACTAATTAACTGATTTTAGCATATTCCTTAAGTTAGGGTACATGCTGGTGCCAATCTTACATGCATTTTGGGAGATAGTGGCATGTGAAGTTTTGTAATCCTTACAAGTTATATGTATATCTAATCAATTGTGTGTGTGTGTATGTGTGCACGTGTATGTGTGTGTGTGTGTGTTGTGTGTGTGTGTGTATGTCTTAACACGTCTAGCTACGAGTTTTTTTAATGTGTATTTTTGTGCCTCTAGCCTCTATCTATAGCATGCATAGAAGTGTACGTGCCATTTTTAGAGAGATAGAGAGAGATTATGTGTGTATGTGTTAACACCTCTAGCTACGGGTTTTTTTTTGTGTGTGTGAGTTGAGATGTGCATTTGGAGAGATAGTGTCATTAGTCATTTGATAAACCCTTCCCCTCCCCCCTCCCCCCCTCTCTCTCTCTCTATCTCTCTCTCTCTCTCTCTCTCTCTCTCTAGCTATGGTTTTGTGTGTGTGTGTGTGTTGAGATACACATTTCCAGAGGCAGTGGCATTAGTCATTTGATAAACCCCTCGCCCCCCCCTCTCTCTCTCTCTCTCTCGCATTCACAAATCTTGCATGGCGCTCACATTCACACACAAATGTAAAAACATAATGTTTATAATCCTTACAAGCTATATGTATATCTAATCAATTGTGTGTGTGTGTGTGCACGTGTATGTGTGTGTGTGTGTGTTGTGTGCACGTGTATGTGTGTGTGTGTTGTGTGTGTGTGTGTGTTGAGATGTGCATTTCGAGAGATAGTTTTGTAATCTTTACAAGCTATATGCATATCTAATCAATTGTGCGTGCGTGTATGTGTGTGTGTGTATGTGTATGTGTTAACACCTCTAGCTACGGGTTTTTTGTGTGTGTGTGTGTGTGTTGAGATGTGCATTTCGAGAGATAGTGTCGTTAGTCATTTGATAAACCCTCCCCCGCCCCCCTCCCCTGTCTCTCTCTCTCTAGCTATGGTATTTCTATGAGAGAGAGAGAGAGAGAGAGAGATGTACAGTTATACGAGCGCCGTTGAGCATCTATCTTCTATCTATTGCCTTCCCTTCCTTGCCTCATCGCATGCTCCTCTAGCACATAACAAAAATCACTTCAAACATCCACTTTGAGACGTAACTGAGCATCATCAGCCCAAAAGCTTAATTTATACGTGGGGGTGTATGTCATTACGTATTTCTATGAGAGAGAGAGAGAGAGAGAGAGAGAGAGAGATGTACAGTTCGCTTAGCTTTACTTTTTTTTGGGGTTGTTTTTCTTGCAGGTGCTTCAATTTATTGTTGGACTAGCACTAGCTTCTCTCCACATCTTTTGTTTATCCAGGTAGGTGATCACTTTTTTTCCAATTGACATTGTGTGTGTGTGTGTGTGTGTGTGTATGTGTGTTTGCATCTTAAACATTTTCAAATCATTGAAACCATTCCGATCTGATAATTCATGAATTCTCTGTTACATTCATGAAACCATTCTGATTGTAATTCATGGATGCTTAGATTCTTGGGAGGGGAAAATTGAACTAAGAACCATTTTTTTTCAAAAAGATAATGGAGGCGAGAGAGAGAGAGAGAGAGAGAGAGACTTAGAAGCTACATTTTTAAAATCATCCAAACCATTATGATCTTATAGTTTCTAGATGATTATATTATTGAGACAGAAGAACTAAAAGATTATGGAGGCGAGAGAGAGAGAGAGAGAGGGAAAATATAATGGTGGACAGAAGTGAATTAAGTTAGTATATTAGTTAGAGACAAGGCGATGATGGGGTTGGACCAGTAATCATTAAATGTAATTGTATCTTTCATACGGGCATCTTGATGACCTGGCAATATGTCCAGAGATAACCTTGCACTGTCTATCCTAAGTGATCTAATCTAACCTTCATTTTTGAGAAGCTAGCCTTGCTTTTCAATTGACTTTGCTTTCTATTTGGAATTCTTTGCTTCCTTAGGATATGTTGTGTGTGTGTGTGTGTGTGTGTGTGTTTGCATCGTTTAAGACAAGCTACGTTTTCAAAATCATTGAAACCATTCCGATCTGATAATTCATGAATTCTTTGCTTCCTTAGGACACATTAGTTAGAGACAAGGCGATGATGTGGTTGGACCTTAAGTGATCTAATCAACCTCTCGAGGAGAGTAAAGGATTATGTATGTTTCATGTCATGTGCATTATACCCATGAGAAGTAACCTCCAGAGGTGAGGCAATTGGATATCAGTAATCATTAAATGTAATTGTATCTTTCCTAGGAGCATCTTGATGACCTGGCAATATGTCTAGAGATAAGCTTGCACCCTCTACCCTAAGTGATCTAATCTAACCTTCATTTTGAGAAGCTAGCCTTGCTTCTCAATGAGAGTAAAGCATCAAATATGTTTCATGTCATGTGGACTATAGCCATGAGAACTAAGCGCGAGACGTGAGGCGATTGGATGATAGGTGGGGCTACACACACAGAGAGAGAGAGAGAGAGAGAGAGAGAGAGAGAGAGAGAGGGGACGAAAGAATATAATGGTAGGGCAGAAGTGAAATAAGACATGGCCATGATGTGGTTGGACCAGTAAGCATTAAATGTGATTGGATGATAGGTGGGGCTACACTGAGAGAGAGAGAGAGAGAGAGAGAGAGAGAGAGAGAGAGAGAGAGAGAAGGGACGAAAAAATATAATGGTAGGCCAGAAGTGAAATAAGACAAGGCCATGATGTGTTTGGACCAGTAATCATTAAATGTAAGCTACATTTTTAAAATCATCCAAACCATTATGATGTTATAGTTTCTAGATGATTATATTATTGAGACGGAAGAACTAAAAGATAATAGAGGCGATAGAGAGAGAGAGGGGGGGAGAGAGAGAGAGGGAAAATATATTGATGGACAGAAGTGAATTAAGTTAGTGTATTAGTTAGAGACAAGGCGATGATGTGGTTGGACCCTAAGTGATCTAATCAACCTCTCAAGGAGAGTAAAGGATTATGTATGTTTCATGTCATGTGCATTATAGCCATGAGAAGTAACCTCCAGAGGTGAGGCGATTGGATATTAGTAATTATTAAATGTAATTGTATCTTTCCTAGGAATATCTTGATGACTTGCAATATGTCTAGAGATAAGCTTGCACCCTCTACCCTAAGTGATCTAATCTAACCTTCGTTTTGAGAAGCTAGCCTTGCTTCTCAATGAGAGTAAAGCATCAAATATGTTTCATGTCATGTGGACTATAGCCATGAGAACTAAGCTCAAGATGTGAGGCCATTGGATGATAGGTGGGGCTACATAGAGAGAGAGAGAGAGAGAGAGAGAGAGAGAGAGAGAGGGGATGAAAGAATATAATGGTAGGGCAGAAGTGAAATAAGACAAGGCCATGATGTGGTTGGACCAGTAATCATTAAATGTGATTGTATCTTTTGTAGGAGCATCTTGATGACCTAGCAATATGTCTAGAGATAAGCTTGCACCCTCTACCCTAAGTGATCTAATCTAACCTTCGTTTTGAGAAGCTAGCCTTGCTTCTCAATGAGAGTAAAGCATCAAATATGTTTCATGTCATGTGGACTATAGCCATGAGAAGTAAGCTTGAGACGTGAGGCGATTGGATGATAGGTGGGGCTACACCGAGAGAGAGAGAGAGAGAGAGAGAGAGAGAGAGAGAGAGAGAAAGAGAGAGAAAGAGAGAGAGAGAGAGAGAGAGAGAGAGAGAGAGAGAGAGAGAGAGAGAGAGAAGGGGGGGGGGGGGACGAAAAAATATAATGGTAGGCCAGAAGTGAAATAAGACAAGGCCATGATGTGTTTGGACCAGTAATCATTAAAGGTATTTGTATTTTTCTTAGGAGCATCGAGCTGGCCGTATGTCTAGAGATAAGCCAGCATCCTCTTCCCTAAGTGATCTAATCTAACCTCTTTCAAAAGTTAGCCTTGCTTCTCAAGGAGAGTAAAGGATTAAGAGTGTTTCACGTCATGTGCTTTATAGCCATGAGAACTAAGCTCGAGAGGTGAGACGATTGGATGATAGATGGGGCTACACACACACACACACACACAGAGCAAAATATAATGGTGGACAGAAGTGAAATAAGTCCATGATGTGGTTGGATACACCTTCATGAGTAGACAATAAGATTGCAGTAAGATTTCTTGGTGATGATCATAGGACTAAGGTCTCAGATTTAGGGTTGGGTAGAGGAGGCTAGAATGCATGGCAAGGGGAGGTTAGGGGGATTTGATTTTTGAAATAGACGCTAGGGCCATGTGCGCTCCATGTCGATTTCTCCTTTTGATATGTCCTGTGATTTCTACTTCCTACCACCATATCCTTGGTCACTCTAAGCAACTTACCGCCTTTGAATCGGAAAATATTTGCACGAGTGCTTGGCAAGAGCTCATTCACAAATATCTCAATCCATCTAACTTGATTCCAAATTCTTTGTTGAGAGGAGATGGGCTACAATCTTTGGGTATCTACCTCCTATGCCAATTGATTTCTGCTCATGTTTATTCTATGGAATCTATGTGATCCAATTATACAATTGAGCCAATACATACTTGAAGAGGTTTTTGTATTTTATTATGGATGTAGCTCCAGAAATGGCTTCTACTGTTGTTTCAAATCTTGGGGACTCGGGTTTCCATGGGCGACAAAGCCTTCGACCAATAAAGCGAGCTGCAAGGGTGGAGGGCTCTGCAATATCTGACATTGTGTTGTCATATTTTCTTGAGCCAGATAGCCTTCATGTGATAAATCAAGTTTTTGCAAGGGCCGAGACTTCAACCCATGGAGCAAATCACGGTCCCAAGTTGCCTTCAAAGTGTTTTAAGTCTAGCCGCGAACGTCGCACTGCTAATATAATGAAACGACTTACAAGGGGGAGAGCTTCAACCCATGCAACTGAGCATTCCAGTCATTACAATCTTTTAAAGTCCATTCAAGCCATGTGCGAGAATAATAAGGATGCATGTGCCATGAACACACGATACTTGGGCTCTTTGTGGGGAGAAGTCCATTCAGATGGTGCTGCAGTAATAGCGCAGGGCATGGCAGAATTGCCTGGAACTCTCATTGCAAGGATTTCTCAAATTGAGAATAGTGTTAAGGACTCTAATCAATGGATGCAGCAGATTTTGGGGAGAGGTGGAGAAGGGGCAGTTGTATGTGAGAATGGGTGTAGACTACAAGTTGATACGCTGAAAGAATAAGTTCAGCTACTGTCCACTGAGGTGTCAATGTTCAAAGTTGGTTTAAATAGGCTAACCAGAGTCCTGAGACTTTTATGTCACTTTTTGTACTAGAATCCCAAATGCTTCTATGGGATTCATGTACTTGGGTTGTCCTTATGATATTTGGCAAGACAAGTTTGACTCCTGAGACTTTTGTGTCACCTTTTGTACTGGAATCCTAAATGCTTCTATGGGATTCATGTGCTTGGGTTGCCCTTATGTTATTTGGCAAGACAAGTTCGACTCCTGAGACTTTTATGTCACTTTTTGTATTGGAATCCCAAATGCTTCTATGGGATTCATGTAGTTGAGTTGCCCTTATGTTATTTGGCAAGACAAGTTTTTTGCAAATGATTAAATTTACTTTCATTTGACGTATATATGGCAATGGAAGCTAATTTAATTCAATATTTGAATTGCCTATCGTTCCTTCCCATTTTCGTTTTATTTAAGATATACTCAAATATTTGTGATTTTTTTGAATCATGTATTCGCATAAATGCTGATGCAATGCTTATACTTTTTTGAGATGCTCAACTTTGAGTTTTTTTAGATATGTTAGCTTTGGTTTTTATGTTTCAAATGATGGTTGCACATATGGTATTGTATTTTGCTCACATGTTGAAAAAATATGAGCATTACTCTTACCAAAGATAGTGAGACACTCAAACTTGGTCATGGGACACTATGAGTTCAATGCATAGATGGTCCGCTCTCAATTTTAGATAGATGGGAAAGGGATGGCTTTGCTAATTAACCTTGCTTCTTGCTTTTCTAAATTATTTTCTTCCTAGGGCACATTTGTTGAGATCCATCAATTTTGTCATGGTTAGGGATGATGCATAAGTTTTTTTAATTAAGCTATTTTTCCCTTTGAGGAATAGATATTTATGTAGTTGGTTGAGTGGATACAGAAGATGGCAAGACAAATAGAAGAGAGGCTACATTCAATACGTTCTCATAGGAGAAGATTATTCGATTCAATGCGGGCGGCCCGTCGTGCTTATGCTATACAAAGAACAAGGTCTAAAACACAAGGTGCTAGAAGGATGAGGGTGGCTATGGAATCTATGGGTGTAGAAGTAGGAGTTTGCAGTCAACATAATCAGACACATGGATGCAGTAATGTAGCGTGCATTGTGGCTGAAAATACAATGGACCTCAATACTTCAGTAACAGTAGGTAGAGTGCATCAACATGCTTCAGTGATAGGTACACCTACTCAAATGGATTCAACACGGGCGGCCCATCGTAGTTATGCTATAAAAAGAACAAGGTCGAAAACACAAGGAGTTAGAAGCGTGAGGGTGGCTGTGGAATCTATGGATGTAGAAGACGGCCTTCGCAGACAACAGGACCAAATGTATGGGCACAGTAATGTAGCGTGCATTGTCGAAAATACAATGGACATCAATGCTTTACCAACTGTAGATAATGAGCATGAACATGCTCCAGTAATAGGTACAACTACTCAAATGGATTCAACGCGGGCGGCCCGTCGTGTTTATGCTATACAAAGAACAAGGTCGAGAACACAAGTTGCTAGAAGCAGAGAACAGAATCAAATGCATGGGCACAGTAATGTAGCATGCACTGTTGAAAATACAATGGACCTCCATACTTCACCAATAGTACGTAATGAGCATGAACCTGCTCCAGTAGTATGTACAACTACTCAAATGGATGCAAGCAGGGATGCTACTCATTTAAGAGCCCGAAGGCGTGTTGTTCACAATAGGGCTGTGATTTTGGGTGCAGGGGGGAGCCTCTCTATCTTGCATACTTTTTCGTTAAGGGAAAATGTAGAGCATCCTTCTTTGTATCCACTGGTCTTCAATGCTCCTTCTGTTCATGCACTTGGATCCATGGATCATACATGCAGCTTTTGCCAAGCTCAACTGTGGAAACAAGAGACGCGAATGCATATGCATCAAGTTGTGGGCAAGCACTGTTGCAAAGTTGGTCGTGTGTCATTGTTGCCATTAGAAGAACCACTAGAGATTTTGAGAGTTCTATTGCACGGACATGATGCTAGAAGCAAACTATTTAAGAAAAACATTAGGGCTTATAATAGTGCCATGGCATTTGTTTCATTGGGAGCTCATGTTGATCAAATGTTCCATGGGAATGGGGGTATACAAAACTTTCGGGTCCATGGTAGTGTGTATCATTGGATTGGAAATTTATTGCCCGATGAGGCTAGGCAAGAGATGCATGTTTTGCACAGTTGTACGTGTATGACACTAATCATGAACTAGAACACCGTTTACATGGGATGCCTGGTTTGGATCCAGGCATTTTGGAGTTGTTGCAGAGGATGATGCATGAGTGCAATCCATATGCCAGTGCATTGATGGCTATTGAGCAAGTGCTAAGAACAAATCCACATACAAACCTGAGGATGGTTATTTGTGAGAGCCGCTCCACCTCAAGGCAGTATCCTATGGCTAGCGAGGTTACTGCAATCATGCCAGGACAAGGGGATGACTTCGATATTGGAAATCGGGACATTCAGATTTTTAGCCGCAATGGGTTTGTGCGTAGAATATCTAATTTGCACCGATCATACATGCCTCTCATGTATGTTCTTTTGTTCCCTCGGGAGGAAGATGGTTGGCATCCATATATCCCATATAGTGATTTTCCTAATCACACACCATTGCACGAGATACGTGGACAGAGTTGTGTCACCCAGAGACAATACTACGCATATCATTTGCAAGTGAGATATGATACAAATGCATGTCTTTTGCGTGGGGGTAGATTGTTGCAGCAATACATGGTTGATGCCTACAGTAGCATGGAAGAGTCCAGGTTGGTGTGGATACGAAACAACCAAGCTTCCCTACGCGCTGAAGTCTATCAAGGGTTGATGGACATGGTGAATACAGCTGATGGGACATGTACTGTGCTTAGCAATGCTGCAGGGCATAGGGTGGTGTTGCCTTCTTCTTTTACGGGAGGGCCTCTGTATATGTGTCAGCTATACCAAGATGCTATGGCAATTGTCAGAAAAAGGGGCAAACCTGATTTATTCATAACATTCACCTGTAATCCCAAATGGCCTGAAATATCTATAGCATTGTTGCCGGGGCAAACTGTGCAAGACCGTCCAGATTTGACAGCCCGTGTGTTTTTCCAAAAGCATAAGGACATGATGCAGTCAATTACAAAACATAATTTGTTTGGGAAGGTGGCTGGATATGTGAGTGTCATAGAGTTTCAAAAGAGAGGTCTGCCACACTCACACATATTGTTGATATTAGAAAGTGGTTTCAAACCCGTGGAGATCGGTCACTATGACCGATTAGTGTGTGCGGAGTTGCCAGATAAGGCTATGTTCCCAGAGTTGCATGATATTATTGTGCAGTGTAATGTCCATGGTCCGTGTGGTGCACTAAATCCATCTGCAACTTGCATGGTTGATGGAAAATGCATTCATCATTATCCACGTGGATTCTCACAGACGACTACTATTGGCAATGATGGCTATCCAGTTTACATGCGTCGTGATGATGGTAGAAAGATACAAGTGAAAGGGGGTGTGATTGATAATCGTTGGATTGTGCCATTTAATCCTTTCCTCTCCGTGAAGTACAAGGCACATATAAATGTTGAAATATGCTCCACAATCACTGCAGTTAAGTATTTGTATAAATATGTATACAAAGGTCATGATAGAGCCATTATCAAGATGCAGGTAAATAATGCAGGAGAGCAAGGGCATTTGCACAACATAGTTGATGGTGGCATTGATGAGATTAGTAGTTACTTAGATGCACGTTACGTGTCAGCATCAGAAGCATGTTGGCAGATTTATGAGTATGCCACGCACGATGAAAAACCCGATGTGCAAAGATTGCAGGTTCATCTTCCAATGCGCAATAATGTCATCTTTCGAGATGATGATGATTTGCAAAATGTTGTAGGCAGAGAACAAAATCAAAAGACCACCCTCACAGAATGGTTCACTTATAATCAGTTGCAATCTGACGCAAGCAACTTGCTGTATGGTGACTTGCCAGACAAGTTGGTTTGGAACAAAACCAATAAGTAGTGGACTAGAAGACAAAAGGGGAATACCATAGGTCGGATGTACAATATTTCTCCCTTAGCTGGTGAGCTCTACTTCATGCGTATGCTTCTTAATGTGTGCACGGGATGCAAGTCCTTTGATGACCTACGTACTTTTGACAGCCAAGTGTACCCTACTTTCAAGGCAGCATGCATAGCACGGGGATTGTTGGAGAGTGATGATGAATGGTTTGTGTGTATGCAAGAGGCTATGTTTTATCAAAATAGTGCACACCTGAGACACCTATTTGTGACAATATTGGTTTTTTGTGAGCCAACGTCTCCTCGACTTTTGTGGGAAAAATTTTCCCTTGAGCTTTCGGATGATTTTTTTAATATATTGGAATCAAGTATGGGGAATTTAATTGGTCATCGTGAACTAGCAATAAAGAAGGCTGTATTGCACTTGGAGCACATTCTTCAACAACATGGGCGAAGGTTGGCTGAGTTTGACGGAATGCCTGTTGTAGATAGAACATCTTTGTTAGAAGCTGGAAATGGCTTATTGCAAGAAGAAAGAATGTTTGATTGTGTGAAAGAAGCAAGACTACCCAGCAAATGGAAATGTCCTTGAATCACTGTCAACGTGCTGCATTCGATCGGATTTTGGCAAGGGTCTATGGAGATGGTGGTGAGGTCTTTTTTCTAGATGGTATAGGAGGGTCTGGAAAGACCTTTCTCTACAATTGCTTGCTCTCTCGATTGCGTGGGGAGGGGCTCATCGCTTTGGCATGTGCATCTTCTGGGATTGCTGCATTGCTACTAGCCAATGGACGCACGACACACTCACGATTCAAGATACCGTTGGAGCTGGATGGTACTAGCAGTTGCAATATTAAGGTTAATAGTCAACTCGCAGATGTTTTGAAGATGGCTAGGCTGATAATATGGGATGAGGCACCCATGACTCACCGGTTTGCTTTCGAGGCACTAGACAGAACTTTACGAGATATCATGTCCAATGAGCAACTTTTTGGTGGGAAGGTGGTATTGTTGGGGGGGGATTTTAGGCAAGTCTTGCCAATTCTTCCAAAGGCAGGACGAGAGGACATTATCAATGCTACCTTATGCCACTCAAGGATTTGGGGTCACACTACAATATTGAAGTTGACGCAAAATATGCGGGTCCTTCAGAATGGTGATAATTGTGCTGAGCAAGAGTTCATGCAATGGGTTCTGGACATTGGCAATGGGATAAATAGATGTACAAAAGAAGATACTGTTGTGATTCCATCGCATATGCTTTTAGAGACAAAGTCCATGGAAGGCCTCATTGGATGGGTGTATCAAGGGCTTGCAACTGTTTTGGACTGTGCAACATACTTTCGAGAGAGCGCTATTCTTGCACCTCAAAACACCGAGGTTGATGCAATTAATGCTATGGCATTGAAGGCAATGCCCGGTGAGGAAAGGGAGTACCTAAGTGCAGACTCAGTGGACAACTTAGGGGGAGATTCCTTTTTGTTTGCAGTCGAGTATTTGAACAGTCTTGATCTTGGTGGTGGATATTCCCCGCATCGGTTGGTTTTGAAAAGGAATGCTCCTATAATTTTGTTGCATAATTTGAATCCTCGCCAGGGTTTGTGCAATGGGACATGGTTGATATGCAAAGAGTTTCACACAAAAGTGTTAGAAGCTAAAATCATTACTGGTAACAATGCTGGTGATAGAACGTTTATTCCAAGGATAACATTCATTCCGACCAACCTTAAACTTCCATTCGACATGAGGAGACGGCAATTTCCTATCCGATTGGCATTTGGCATGACAATCAATAAGTCACAGGGTCAAACATTGTCAGTTTTGGGGCTGTACTTGGCGACACCGGTATTTAGTCATGGCCAATTATATGTGGCATTTTCACGTATCCGAGCATCAAACGCTGTTAAGGTTTTCATTTCGCAGGGTGCGTCTGATGCCAGGGGTGAGGAGATGGATAATACTTCTACCACAAATGTTGTGTACAAGGAAGTTTTGCAATTGGCAACAGCAAGAGCCTAGGAGTATGACATTGCTCTTTCAATCCCTCCTCAGACTTTCTTGGGTGGAAAATCTTCATTTCGGTAATCTTTGTATAGCTTTTTTTAAGTTCTTTCAATATTCCAACTATCATAGGTCTTTGGGAATGTTGGCTATTTATACAAAGATAGATTGAGACGTAATATTTCATGACTTTGTCCTTGATAATGTTTGGATTTCATTTTTCATTTGAGTTATGGGTTTGTAATACACTAGAGGCTATTTTCTCTTCAAAGCCTATTGTTTTTTTTCAATATATGTAGATTGACACGTGCATTCTTTTTTTGCAATGTGATAGGATGTCTAGGCAATTCACGTTTGTCACCGAAACAAGAGCACAGGTGCAAGGTACATAGTTGCTTGACAACCATGTTTTATGTTGACACATTTAATAGTATAGTTACTCACTTTTTAGAAAATTGTAGATCCTGCGGGCTGGGGATCTCTGGAGAGCGCGCAACTGTTGTTGGATTTGCTTGAGCTGGAGAGCTACCTTGGGTAAGAACTGTGTACATTGTTTAATGCTTTATTTTTGTTAAAACAAAAGTTTTTTTGGATTATATTTGAGTGGGAAAACATGCTATTGTTTGTCTTTTAGGAGTATTCCTGATTCAAGGTTTCTAATGAATCTCCATGTCCACAATCCTTTGGATGGACGAGTCCATTTGGGATATTACGCTATCCTGGCTTGCCGGCTTCATAGGGGTGATGGACCACAGACCATCACTGTTCACTGGCTGGGATACTATGAATGTGTGCGGACACGAATTTTCTATCGAGGGCAAAATGGGGACTACACGTATACCTTTCTTAGCATTGTTGACAGCCCTTTGCGTCTGAGTAAGTACTCTAAAAAATGAGTTGGGTTTTACCAACATACATATATAAAACTTTTATGGCTCAATAATTATAGTTCCTAAATTATCTTTCTATGTGATGCTGGTCCAGATACGATTGTTGGTACTCCGTTGTATGTTCGTAGCCACGGTGGACGCGGCGGACGTGGTGGACGTACAATGAATGGCCGTCGCAGGCTTTTCCCTGCAGTACATGGCTGCAGACTTTTCCCTTAGGGATGTTTGTGTGTGTATTGTAGATTTTGTATGTTCAGTTATGACTTTATTTTGCAGATGTGTATTTGGATATATCAATCAGTTCTTTGATGTAGCTATTGCATGTTTAGACATGTGACTGCACTTTTGGATGTGATATTTTTTGAAGTACTATGTCATAGAGAAGTTTATTTTGGACGTGGCGGATGTGGAGTACATGGCTGGCACAGGCTTTTCCCTATAGTGCATGGCTGCAGACTTTTCCCTTTAGGGATGTTTGTGTGTCTACTGTAGATTTTGTATGTTCAGTTATGATTTTGTATGCAGATGTGTATTTGGACATATCAATGAGTTCTCTGGTTTCACTTTTGGATGTAATATTTTGAAGTACTATGTCATAGATATTTTTTTTGGTTAGAATATGTTGCTGGATTTAGATATTTTAGCATCTTAAGACCCAGCAGAGCGGGTCGCTAGCCCATCGTAGACGGGTCAGGTTACTCGAAAGAGTTTCACACGAAAGTGTTAGAAGCTGAAATCATTATTGGTACCAATGCTAGTGATACAATGTTTATTCGAAGGATAACATTCATTCTGACCAACCTTAAACTTCCATTCGACATGAGGAAACGACAGGAGCGCAGGTGCACGGTACATAGTTGCTTGACAACCATGTTTTATGTTGACATGTTTAATGGTATAGTCGCTCACTTTTAGAAAATTGCAGATCCTGCGGGCTGGGGATCTCTGGAGAGCATGCAACTGTTGTTGGATTTGCTTGAGCTCGAGAGCTACCTTGGGTAAGAATCATGTACATTGTTTGTTGCTTTATTTTTTTGTTAAAACAAAAGGTTTTTTTTTAATTATATGTGAGTGGGAAAACATGGTATTGTTTGTCTTTTAGGCCCTGTTCGTGATTCAAGTTTTCTAATGAATCTCCACATCCACAATCCTTTGGATGGACGAGTCCATTTGGGATATTACGCTGTCCTGGCTTGCTGGCTTCATAGGGATGATGGACCACAGACCATCACTGTTCGCTGGCTGGGATACTATGAATGTATGGGGACACGAATTTTATATCGAGGGCAAAAGGGGGACTACACATACACCTATGTGAGCATTGTTGACAGCCCTTTGCGTCTGAGTAAGTACTTTAAAGAATGAGTTGGGTTTTACCAACATACATGTATAAAAGATTTATGGCTCAATAATTAATGTTCCTCAATTATCTTTCTATGTGATGCTGGTCCAGATACAATTGTTGGTACTCCGTTGTATGTTCATAGCCATGGTGGATGCACCGGATGCGGTGGACGTGGAGTGAATGGCTGTCGCAAGTTTTTCCGTGCAGTACATGGCCGCAGACTTTTCCCTTAGGGATGTTTGTGTGTCTATTGTAGATTTTGTATGTTTGGTTATGACTTTATTTTGCAGCTATGTATTTGGATATATCAATCAGTTCTTTAGGCTTTTCCCTACAGTACATGGCCGCAAACTTTTTCCTTTAGGGATGTTTGTGTGTCTATTGTACATTTTGTATGTTCAGTTATGACTTTGTATACGGATGTGTATTTGGACATATCGATGAGTTCTCTGGTTTCACTTTCGGATGTAATATTTTGAAGTACTATGCCATAGACATTTTTTTTTGTTAGAATATGTTGCTGGTTTTAGACATTTTAGCATCTTGGCATCAAACACTGGGATCTCTGGAGAGCACGCAACTGTTGTTGGTTTTGCTTGAGCTGGAGAGCTACCTTGGGTAAGAACCATGTATATTGTTTGTTGCTTTATTTTTGTTGAAACAAAAGTTTTTATTTGAGCGGGAAAACATGCTATTGTTTGTCTTTCAGGACTGTTCCTGATTCAAGGTTTCTAATGGGAAAAGTCTGCGGCCATGTACTATAGGGAAAAGCTTGCGTCAACCATGTACTCCACATCCACCATGTCCAAAAAATAATTATGTATGACAGAGTACTTCAAAATATCACATTCAAAAGTGCAGATAGATGTCTGAACATGCAATAGCTACATCAAAGAACTGATTGATATATCCAAATACACAGCCGCAAATAAAGTCATAACTGAACATACAAAATCTACAATAGACACACAAACATCCCTAAGGGAAAAGTCTACGGCCATGTACTGCACGGAAAAGCTTGCGACGGCCATTCACTCCACGTCCACCATGTCCACCGCGTCCACCACGACTACGAACATACAAACGAAGTACCAGCAATCGTATCTGGACCAGCATCACATAGAAAGATAATTGAGGAACTATAATTATTGAGCCATAAGACTTTTATACATGTATGTTGGTAAAACCCAACTCATTCTTTAGAGTACTTACTCAGACGCAAAGGGCTGTCAACAATGCTCACATAGGTGTATGTGTAGTCCCCATTTTGCCCTCGATAGAAAAAATCGTGTCTCCTCATGTCGAATGGGAGTTTAAGGTTGGTCGGAATGAATGTTATCCTTCGAATAAATGTTCTATCACCAGCATTGGTACCAGTAATGATTTTAGCTTCTAACACTTTTGTGTGAAACTCTTTCCAAATACATATCCGCAGACAAAGTCATAACTGAACATACAAAATCTACAATAGACACACAAACATCCCTAAAGGGAAAAGTCTGCGGCCATGTACTATAGGGAAAAAGCCTGCGCCGACCATGTACTCCACATCTGCCATGTCCAAAAAAAATTTCTCTATCACAGAGTACTTCAAAAATATTACATCCAAAAGTGCAATCACATGTTTGAACATGCAATAGCTACATCAAACAACTGATTGATTTATATCCAAATACACAGCCGTAAATAAAGTCATAACTGAACATACAAAATCTACAACAAACACACAAACATCCCTAAGGGAAAAGTCTGCGGCCATGTACTATAGGGAAAAGCTTGCGACATTCGCCACATCCACCGTGGCTATGAAAATACAACGGGGTACCAACAATTGTATCTGGGCTAGCATCACACAGAAAGATAATTTGGGAACTATAATTATTGAGCCGGCAATCTAGAACAGTGTAATATCCCAAATGGACTCGTCCATCCAAACGATTATGGGCGTGGAGATTGTGTCTATTGTAGATTTTGTATGTTTAGTTATGACATTGTATGGGGATGTGTATTTGGACATATCAATGAGTTCTCTGGTTTTACTTTCGGATGTAATATTTTGAAGTACTATGTCATAGACATTTTTTTTGGTTAGAATATGTTGCTGGTTTCAGACATTTTAGCATCTTGAGACCCGGCGGAGCGGGTCACTAGCCCGTCGTAGACGGGTCAGGTTACTTGTATTATATAATGGTCCCTCATCCCTCTCCCCTCTTTAATGCCCTTCATATGGTCCCCCCCTCTCTCACGTAAGCTTCTCTCCCTCTCTCCCTCCCCCTTTCCCTCTCACGTAAGCTTCTCTCCCTCCCCCCTCTTTAATGCTCCCCCTCGCCCCCCCCCCTTTATCGTTAATTAATACCCCCCTTAAGTTTAATTATCCTTTATGCCCCCTCTCAACACACACTTGTAACTAATTAATTGATTTTTCACCCGGGGGGTCCTATTTACACAAGGCCAAGTTTCACATTTCATCAAGGATTCTATGTTTTCTATTGCTCCTAAACTTTAATCAAAATACCTTTACAAATCTTGATGCTTGCAAATTCTTGTCCTTTTTGATTGGCCATTCATCGTGCTTTAGGATATGACCATGCCTTGTGTGATAAACAATATTTCTCATATCATTATATCAAGTACAGTAGACTACTTTTGTCTACATGATCATGCCCTCGAGCGGGTCATGATATGTAAATCCTATAGATCATATGGTTCAAGGCCTACTTTTTACATCCCTGATCTTATGAAACTTATATGAGTAAAAGAATCCCTTTTCCATACAAATCTTGTAAGTTTTTTTTGAAAATGTATGATATCTTGCCATAAATATAAAAAATGATTTAAAAAATACTTTTCTATTAGACGCTTAACATGTTTGCTACGTGTTCCCCACGTGATCATGCCAAGCTATTAGAATATGTGCATTGATTCCTTCAATCCAAGGTGATAACTCTCTTTCTTTGGATATTTGTCAATGTTTTTAAGTCAACGAGATAGAAGATCAAAGAAAGATCAAAGCAGCAATTTCTAAGCTCGCGCATACATGGAATGATTATGTAGCAAGCTCGTCTTTATCATCCAGTAGCTATCCAACTTAATCATAGTAATCTTCGTTGTTAGTCAAATGTGCTTTGGCAAGCAGCATTTCGCCATAATCTCACTAATATTTTCTTGTGCATCAAACTAAGGAAACGACACTTAAACTTAGTAAGGAAGTCCGAAAATGTACGTATATTTTGTGGAAAATGCAAGATACAGCCCGCAGATTGTTACACTATGCCACAACAAAAAGTCAAAGCTTATTGTCTGCATACACTCCCCAATGTAACCAAGGCCCTATCACTTACAATGAGCTTGTCGACTTCACGAAAAGCAAATCGTTCCACTGCATTGCGTTCATCCCTTTTTGAACTTGAACGTATACTTAAACCAGCCGAAGAAGTTCTTGTTCCTGTCAACACCACTGCTAAGAGGACTCGTATAAGCTACCCCTGATCGAAATGCATAGTCACCCGTGCCTCCTACGATGGGCTTACTGCTGTTCTTACCAACTTCTTCCAACCCCACTCCACTGAACGTTCCCCAGTGATGGGTAGTGTTCACAACAAACGTCTCACTGACGAACACAACGCTGCCAGTTTGTGAGATCATAACAAACGTGCCTTGGACTCGGCCTATGGGGTGAGAACTGAGACGTTGCTCGATCAGGAGGGGCATGTCGAAACAATATATTTGGCCGAATTGAAAGGGCTGGGACTCGGAGGGTTGCCCACACAAAACGGTGTTGTATCCAGTGGTGCTATTGGCTCCCTGAATGGACATGTAGTTATAGGCACTGAAGGAAGATGGTTTGTGAGCGTAGGTGCTACGAAATGCATTGCCGGCAAGCAGGGAGATCACCATGGCGAGCAAGCGGCTCGAGCTGACAAGTTGAGTGCTCAGAATATTGGCCATCCTAGACGTGTAGATCAAACTCAGAATCCGTGAATGCTCAGGAGGAAAACGCTCCTACATAAATAGATACCCAGGGGCCGAAAGGTCCAGCCAAGCGTCGCTGCAGTTCCAGCGCAGCCGCGCCTCGTGGGGCGCGCTCTGGCATTTTTTTTCTCTCGTTGGAGTAAGGGAAGGCCTGGCAACCGCAATTTCGCCAGTCTATATCTTTCTTTCTTAGGACGTGCTTGCAGAAAGCCGCAGCTTGCAGTTCTATTCAACTCGGAGTGACTTTTGTAATGAACCGCTTGCACCTCTAAGGCATCATAGAGAAAGCGGGCGTTTGGTCTTATATTCCAATTAAGGAGTGATCGGCGACCAGACTGACTTTTCCCATCACTGATGTCCATGCATCCATTTGTGCATAGATTCGAGGAAAGTTCTAACATACATGGTTATATGAACTTCTCAAGATCTGGAACGCTCTGATTTAGTGCCAAAGCTGTGTGTTGATTACAAATACTGTTGGTAGATTTTAGGTCGGCACAGTGATTTTAGATCGGCACAGTGATATTTACCATTGGATCGAGGTTCAGTAAGCGCACAAAGCGCAGCCATTAGATCGATGGTTGGATTAATTCCACCACTGCAACCCGAAGACGGCATTCAGGGCCAAAGGTTGACGAGACAGGTTGCTGGACAATCGATTGGACCGCTGCAGGCGGAATATCAACAGTTGATCGGTCCAGCTCGTTGTCACTTAATGTGTCGTGAGGTGTATAATATTTGTGCTGTCTCCGCCATAGGTAGTTCCTGCGACTGAGGCGCAACTTGCAAGGAACTTTCGATCAATTACTATATAATCTTAGAACCGTATAATTTACTACAGAAAGTCAACTTATGTAGCGAAAGTAGGAAACTAGAGAATCTCTCAAGTGAAAGACCAATGTTGTCCGTTCATGAAGCATCCATTTTGGGAGGCGAATACATAGAAGTAAACATTGTTTTTTGGAAGGAAATCCGTATGAGAGAGTTATAGATGGTTTGAGTAGACTACATTTTTGATATGGTATAGTTTTCATGGTTTTCGTGTTTATTTCTCAAATATGGATTTTTATTTCGAATTAACGTCCAAAAAGGTGGATTTTTATAGAAAGACATTAAAAGAGTATAGAAAAGATGGTTGGAAATTATCTTATCTCTAGGTTTGGGGTCATTGTTTGCTTGGGTTTAGCCATTTTTCATGAGGTTCACAGACTTTTTTGAATATGGATATCTTGCATGACCCATAAATTATGCATTGCTCAACAGAATTCGGCAAACTTTGTCTTCAAGTTATAGTATACATTCCAAACTTGAACGTGAGAGCAAAAAATTATGGAATAAGGATTTGGAACGAGACTGTTAAAGTATTACAAGTGCTATGTTGTATGTGAAGCATGCATCCTGAAGACTATAGGATATAGCAATTTATTCAAAAACATCAAAATTTTATTCTATACATACATGCAACCAAGTAATCATTCAAAAGTACACTATGTGAGCATCTTTTCAACCCAATGGCATACCTAAATGAGATCATTATGCATGGGTTAACGGGCCTCCAACGTTGTACTAAAGTGACACATATTTTATTTGAGGGCATGCTCCATAGCTTTTTTTTTTTTGGTTGAAAACCAAAACGGATTGGAAATTAGAAATCCAAACTATTGGGACTAGTGCATGGTGGTCTTAAAACATTGATAGTTGTTGGTATTGGTATCTAGATTCACCCTAAAATGGAAGAAGTTAGAAAAGTGCAATTTGTGCATGTGAAAATATATTTTCATAAATCCAACACTATTTACAATTTTGAATTGTTTCTTTTTCCATGCACTTGCTTGCTATATGGCTCATAAGCATGCCAAAGCTCATTGCATTTAATAATATACAGCATCAAACCCGATAGCGTATCCTTTGGCCTATTTGTGTTTTGAAGCATTTTAGGCCACATTGCACTTGAAAACCGACGGCTGAAATTTTGCTACTCCCACAAATTTTGAACTTTCATGACTCTCGCCCATCAAATCTTAGAAGATTAAGTACTTGTAACCTGCCCCCGCCATGCAAATGCCTTGCAACCCGCACGCACCTCGATGTGACCTTGCGTAGACTTTGGTTTGCCATTTTCTTCTTTTAGGTAAGTTGCCTTCTGTTCTTTGCTTGCCTCACCAGCTAGCTTCTCTGGGTCTATTCTAGACTGATCGTGGCCGTGGCATCAATGGCAACATGCAGCTCGCCATGGCTTACAAGAGAAGTAGATAGAGGCTACGAGACAAGAAAGCTGAAAAGCCATGTCAAGGCACAAGTATGTTTACTTGAAACTTCTTGTGGAATTTGTTAATTCTTGATGCTACCGATGCTATTGAGATAGAGTTATTGTTACGGTAGTTGTTACACTTTGGTTAGTAGTGCTAAGGAGTGATTTTCGACTCCAAAAGACTTAGGTAGTTAGGCATGTGGGGGTTAAAGGTCACTGTGCCTTAACCCCAGTTATGTACAATACTCAAACACATATATAAATGAATGAAAAAGAAGATTAGGGTGGTTCTGCACCCACCAAACTTGTGTGGCTCTCTGTCTCTCTCTCTCTCCTTCTTCCGTTCTTGCTTCTGTCGAGAGCACTCTCAACTGGTATCAGAGCCCGGGTGATCTAGCTGAGCATGCGTGAATGCTTGAAGCTCAGCAGCTCTGTGGGAGCAAGGAGAAGCTTTGTGGGAAGCTTTGTGGGTGACTTTACTTGCATCCGAGTGTGCAGAGACCTTGGAGGAACCTTTGGAAAAGTCACTTTGGCTTTGCGAAGTGGTTTTGAGAGCCTGTTAAGAGCTTTCAAAGAAAAAGTCGTTTTTTGAGCTTTTCCCTGTTCCGTTCGATGACAGAGACTCCGTATTGACTTGTAGAGGCAACTATTGCTTGCTTTTGGTGTCCACATTACTTCAGGAGCTTGGAAACACCTTCATTCTTGAATCTGGGATCATTTCAGTGGATTTCTGACTCACTGTATCAGTTCCTGCGTTTTTTGCCCGGGTGTTGGAACTCAAGTTTGGAGCAACCATTTGCAGATCTGTCAGTTCCGGTGGACTCAGGAGGTCCTAAAACTTCTATGTTGCTCATCATTCGCACTCCGGTGGAGTTTACAGATAGCTCTGTTTCCAAAAACGTTTTTCAGTCCGTGTGTTGGACCCAGTGATTGAGACCACGGTTTCCAAAACCGTCTGTCCCATTGCGTTTCGGACGCCCAAAAACCCCTACCTGTCAGTCCTTGCGCGATTCGGTGGAGGATTTTCAGAGTTATAAATCTCTGTGTATTCGATTTCGTCTCTCTGTTATGCATTTTTCATACTAAGGTTTTGAAACCTTAGATTTATGCCACATGACAGTGGATAAGTGTTGACTCCCATTTCTCATTCATCGGTTGGGATTTTGGAGTTCTGGCAGAAGAGAGATATTTGCAGATTTTCTTGCTGAGTCCGATTATGCAATGGTGCCCATGTTTTGAAGCATCTCAGGTTCTATTTTCAATAGCGCTCATTACCATGGGACTATGATTTCTTGAGCATACCTTATGCAGATCACTCTGGTTGCAGTTTGAGCAGTGTGCGCTCATTTGTGGTATGCATTGGGTTGCAGTGGATGATTTATAGGCCATTTGGATGCATTGCGGTCCTTGTTGGATGCGTTGATAGGCCCAAATTGCCTTGTGGGATGCTATTTTTATGGACGCTTTGCACATGGATGTTATTTTATGCTGAGGGACAGCTTTGACACATTGCAGGTGACGCACTGATAGTGCTATGCTCTCTTGGATGAGACATTATTGACGCATATGCCAGTGGACAGTGTTTATGCTTGAGTCATTTGGCACTTATTGGCATTTTCTTTTGGGCCAGATTTGCTCATATGGATGCATAGTATATGCACATGAGTCAGATGCTTTGAGTTTTGAGTTTTGGTGATATTTCACTCTATTGTGGCATACACATTTGGGTGCACCTGGTATTTGGTGTGATTCTCTCTTGCAGGCACTAGCATTTGGGATTTTGCTTTATTTGCATCATGGCATCCTCTTCCATGCCTGAAAAGGAGTTTTTCAGCATTAAAAAGTTTGATGGGACAAACTTTTCTTTGTGGAAAGAACAGATAAGGGATGTGCTTATTCAAAAGAAGCAGATTAAACCCTTGGCAGGGATTGAAGCTAAGCCTGCAAATATGTCTGAGGATGATTGGAATGAGTTGGATGCATTAGCAAAGTCTACTATTAGACTTCATCTTGCAGAGTCAGTTTATTTCACAGTAGTAAATGAGCAGACTACGAAAGATTTGTGGAAGAAATTGTGTGCCACTTATGAAAAGGAAACTGCCTCTAATAAAGTTTACCTCATGAAGAGGTTGTTTGAGCTGCAGATGAAGGAAGGGGTCTCCATTGCTTCTCACTTGAATGAATTCAATATTATTTTCAGCCAGCTTCAGGCTCAAAAGATGAATTTTGATGCGGAGACTAAGGCAATATTTCTCTTATGTTCATTGCCATCCTCATGGGATACCTTCCGTACAGCTGTCAGTAACTCTGCACCTGGTGGAGTACTGAAATTTGATGATGTTGTGGGTAGCTTGTTGGCCGAGGAGATTAGACGGAAGTCTATGGATGGCAACAAGCAGGATGCAGCCTTAAATGTGCAAAGGGGTAGATCACAGTTCAGGGGGAAGTCCCAAGAAAGAGGAAAGTCTCGTAGCAAATCTAGGGCATGAAACATTGAGTGTTACCACTGTGGCAAGAAGGGCCATATGAAAAAGGATTGCTACAAGCTGAAAAGAGAGCAAAAGGATAAAAAAAAGAATGCAAATTGGGGTGCAAATCAAAAGGAAGAGAGTCCAAGGGAGGACAAAGGAAAAGTGAAGATCGAGGAGATCAATGCAGTCACACATGATAGTGACAATGATGTTCTCTTCATGTCTCGTTTATCTGTAGAGTTGCTTACCACTTCAGATGATGCATATTCCCAGGATTGGATTTTGGATTCTGGTGCTTCATTCCATGTTACTCCCCATAGGGAATGGTTCTCCACTTATGATAGTGGAAAGACAGGTTGTGTGCATCTTGGAAATGACTATGCATGTGACATAGTGGGAGCAGGTGAAATAAAGTTTTCTTTTGCAAATGGAGACGCATTTGTTTTGAAACATGTGAGACATGTGCCTAAGCTGACCAAGAGTCTTATTTCAGTGGGTCAGCTAGATGATGCTGGTTTTCACACCACTTTTGGCTTTTAAAGTTGGAAAATTCAAAAGGGCTCTATGCTTTTGGCCAGGGGTGCCAAGTGTGGGACTTTGTATCCCTTACATGTATCAGGGGTATTTGATCATGTTGTTGCAATAACCGAGCAGCCAAGCACTTCTTTGTGGCATTGCAGGTTGGGGCACATGAGCCAGAATGGAATGAAACTCTTATGCTGTTTGGGTTATGTACCGCATTTGAGTTTCTCTGATTTTGAATTTTGTGAGCATTGTCTCTATGGGAAGCAGACTAAATCAGCCCATAAAAGAAGGGGAAAGGAAGAGTTTGAAATGCTTGATTTGGTGCATTCAGACGTATGTGGTCCCATGCCTACACGGTCATTAGGCGGGGCTGAATACTATGTGACATTCATTGATGATGCAACTAGGAAAGTGTGGGCTTATGCTATAGCTCGGAAGAGTGATGTGTTCCAGGTATTTCAGAAATGGCTGGCCTTGGTTGAGAATCAGTCAGCTAGAACGCTTAAATGCCTACGGACTGACAATGGTGGAGAGTATCTCTCTCATGACTTTCAGCATTTCTGTGATACACGTGGGATTAAGAGGGAGCTCACATCCCCTCGTACTCCAGAGCAAAATCCAGTTGCAGAAAAGATGAATCGTACCATTCAAGAAAGGTTGCAATGCATGCTTTCCAATGCAAGTCTTTCTGGTGGTTTTTGGGCTGAGGCAATGAAGACTGCAGTGCATGTGATCAATAGATCACCTAGTAAGAGTTTGGATGGTGGTATTCCTGAAGAGGCATGGAGTGGCAAGAAGCCCTCTTACTCTCATTTGCGTATATTTGGGTGTGAGGCATATGCACATGTGCCAAAAGAGCTTCGAAAGAAGCTAGATCCTAAGTCTAGGAAATGCATCTTTCTGGGTTATGGTGAAAGTGGAGAGATGGGCTATCGTCTCTGGGATCCAGAAGCAAAGAAGATCATACGCAGCCATGATGTGGTCTTCAATGAGAAGAAGATGCATAAGGCACCCATGAGGGATGTGGAAATGAGGAGAATCACTTTCCAGGATGTGAATCCACCTGCCTATGTTGATAGACAGCAAGCTGTCCATGCACCAAATGTGCAAGAAATGGTGCCACCAAGTACTCCCACAGGTATACAATCAAGGGTAGATGATGGATCATCTATTGGTGGAAATGATGAGCCAAATGTGGCTGATATGCAAGTGGGACAGCAAGCTGAAATGCCCTTGAGAAGATCATCTAGAGTGTCTAGACCGCCTGATAGGTTTGTTCGTTCCAGGGGTAGACTATGTGATGCTTACTGATTGCGGGGAGCCTTCTTGCTACAGAGAAGCTATGATGCGTGAGGATCAACGCAAGTGGGAGTATGCTATGCAATCAGAGATGAGTTCACTTATGAAGAATAAGACTTGGGACTTGGTTTCTTTGCCACATGGAAAGAAAGCATTGCCATGTAAATGGGTCTACAAAATGAAGGTCACAGGTGATGATGTGCCTAGGTACAAGGCCCGTTTGGTTGCTAAAGGGTTCAAGCAAGAGAAGGGTGTGGACTTTGATGAGATATTCTCTCCAGTTGTGAAGATGACCACACTTAGATGCATGCTTGGACTAGTGGCAGCAGAGGATATGGAGCTTATGCAGATGGATGTCAAGACAGCTTTCTTGCATGGGGATTTGCATGAGGACATTTACATGGTGCAGCCGGAAGGCTTTGAAGAAAAGGGCAAAGAGCATTTAGTTTGCAAGCTGAAAAAGAGTCTCTATGGTCTTAAGCAAGCACCTAGAGAATGGTATCAGAAGTTTGATGCTTTCATTCGGTCCCAGGGTTTTAGAAGGAGTGAAATTGATCACTGCCTCTACACTAAAAGGGCTAAGGATAGTAGCCTGATAATCCTGGCACTATATGTGGATGATATGCTATTGGCTAGCAAGAATACTTATGAGCTAGATGCATTAAAGGCCAAGTTGCATGAGGCCTTTGATATGAAGGATTTGGGACTTGCAGGTCATATTCTTGGTATGCGCATCACACGTGATCGGAGTAGGAAACTCCTTTGGCTTTCACAAAAAGAGTATGTTACAAAAGTATTGCAGCGTTTCAATATGGAGGGGGGGAAGGTAGTGAGTACTCCATTGCCTCCATATGTGAAACTGAGTCATACAGATAGCTACTAGACCACTTCTGGTTATGTGTTCACCTTTGCAGGTGGTGCAGTGTCGTGGATGTCTCGCACACAGAAGTGCGTTGCTTTGTCTACCACAGAGGCTGAGTATGTGTTGCAGCCACAGAGGGTTGCAAGGAGGCTTTATGGCTTGATCGGCTAGTGGGAGATTTGGGGATTCATACAGGTGTATAGACATTGCATAGTGATTCCATGAGTGCTATTCAGCTAGCACGGAATCCGTTCTTTCATGCAAAGACCAAACACATTGAGGTCAGGTATCATTTCATCAGGGAGGTACTTGAGGACAAGCGCATAGAGCTTGTCAAGGTTCATACAGATGATAACCCTGCAGATATGCTGACGAAGAGTCTACCTAGTCAGCGGTTTGAGTATTGTCGTGTATTGATGGGCATTGGATAGTATGCTCACTGGTTGTTCTCCCTTAAAGGCACATTGTCCTTTAAGTGGGAGGTTGTGGGGGTTAAAGGTCACTGTGCCTTAACCCCAGTTATGTACAATACTCAAACACATATATAAATGAATGAAAAAGAAGATTAGGGTGGTTCTGCACCCACCAAACTTGTGTGGCTCTCTGTCTCTCTCTCTCTCCTTCTTCCGTTCTTGCTTCCGTCGAGAGCACTCTCAAGGCATACGTTTTTTAGATAGTTAGACACTCATTTTTTTACATCTCTATGCGCTTCTCCATGAAATAATTTCTAATGTAACCAGATATAAATTTGTAGGAAATCTTAGCAAAGTTTGTGGCTCCCAAGGTCATTAACAAGGAAATCATGGCAAGGTTAGGGTCATTAAGAGATACATCGATCATGGTTGGTGAAAAATGCATCGTGCTTTTTGTTGGTCATTGAGCAAGATGTTTCAAGCTCAAAATATAGTACCGAGGCAATAAGGACTACTGGCATGGTCACAAAGATTAAAATGGTTTAATGAAAGTTATGTGCACAGGCAAGAATAATGAATTACTACTCTATACTCTACGAGTTAGCGACAATAAGTACTTTGTGATGACTATACCAGACTCACACTTAGTTCAAGGATCTCAAAAAGTACCTCTAGCCGTGGGATCTTTGAAAAAATATGGGATGCATTACCAAACATTGCTGTACCTATAGCAATTGTGCCACCAATAGTATCTTAGGCTAAAGGAGAACCCCTCGCAACATAGTTGCAACAAGTGTTCCACCAATAGCATCTCACTCTAAGGTTGTATCATCTTTGATTGCAATAGTAGGAACTCGAAGGAGTTGACCTAAGATTGATTCGACTGCCACAGCTATTCAAAGAAAAAAAGCCAAAATAACTCCAATGCCATGTGCAAATCATTAGAGTGCAACTTATGTACAAGTAGGCAAGGATTTGGATAGTGATGATGAAGCGGATGACTCTTTACTAGTTCAGTTTTCTTTGGGCATGAAAAACCTACATCGTGTAGAAGATGAGGGATATATCTGGGGATCATCTCAATGCGCCGTGATCCCACCAATAATTGATCGTGATTCATGCTTGTTCACTAATCAATGAAAGCTTGATGAGGAATTTGCATGCAAATTGTATGAAGATATGAGACCCACTAAATTGCCATTTTTTGGAAATATCTCTATGTCCCATGTCATTTAAGAGACATCAAGAAGATGATCCTCAATTTCTTGATGTCAAATTTCAAAAGCCTAAAGACTTTCACAATGCCTTTGAAAGCTTCAAAACTAGTGAGACCTTGTTCCTCCCTTGTTCATGCAGTTGGTTTGTGCGAGAGTAGATATGTGAGTGACCTATCAAAGAAATTGATGCTAGCAAAGAACAGGTTCTTGGAGAAATCTAGGCTCGATCCCACTGATGGGAAGCACTTTTGTGTGACTTGTAGTATCTGTCGAGTACAAGGATGAAATGGAAACTTGCCATAGTCTGATTACATGGAAAAGTTTGCACAGGTCATCACTTACATATACCTATTTAAAGATGACTCTAAGTACATTATTGAATCAAAAAGATTTAATTTGCTACCTTTTACAAAGAAGAAACGGTCAACTCTTTCTGAGATCCTAGTAAAGGCAAGGGAGTTATGGATCAGATGTGGCAAGCCACAAACACTAAAAGGAAAGAGACCTACATATGAGTACATGACAAAGATTGGTCGCTTTTATTGATGCTTGAAGGGCATAGTAAACAAAACACAGCTAAGTGTCAATGATCTGAGGATGGTCATTAATAGGTATAGGGATTATACTTGCATTGTGTTTCATTGATGAGTCAACCTTCTTGTGCATCATAAATATTTGTAGATCATATGAAATGGGAAAGTTATCCTATGAGGCACTAGAGCATATGGCAACTCAGAAGAAAGCAGCAATAAAACATGTCTATCATTTATTGGAGACCACTAAGGCTTGTTCCATATAAAATAACAAATCAGATATACTTGAAGATGTTTAGTGGTGAGTGCTTCTTTGGAAAAAAAAGCAAGCACAGCTATTTGGACTAAATGGTCACCGAAATGGTTAAAACTATGAGCAGTTAGTAGGAAAAATAGTAAATGTGGATCATGAAAAAACACCTGGCCTTGGTCAAATGCTTGACAAGACATGGGCTAGAAAGTGGTTGAGTAAAATGGATAGTGACAGCACACCAACAAAGGATTTTAGAGCAAAAATGCCAAAGGTTATAGAGATAGAGTATGGAGAGATCAAGAAGAAGGTCTTGGAGCACACCTTGCAAAGTACAGCAACTCATTCTACTTTTAGCTTCTCCTATGATATCTTGTTATCAGAGGAGGATACAAATTTTGTACACATCAATGGCATTAATACAAAGAACTTCATGGCAATGATAGAAGATGCTTGGGGAAACCATGTCTATTTTTTATGGATGAGTTACAAGATCTTGTAGTGTCAGGCATAGTTGATATCATACGGTTTATCATAGAAGGTCCTTTGGATGATAAAAAAAGATCAAATTTGGTCATGTTCATGACAAAAGCACAAAGGAATCCCTAGTATGCAAGATTGACAACTTTCATTGGGTACCCCCTTTCAAAAGTATATCATGGTATAGTTCAACGCCATGACTATACTGTCACAAACGGCACCGCCATTCAAGTCTTGCATCCTTTCTTGATTTTTTTCTTATCAAGGGGTGGTGATCCTCTATTTGAAATTCCTATAAAGCTTCTAGAGCTATTTTACATTCAGGAAGAAATGGCTAAACTAAATGTAGCAATGTAGGACTATCGAAAGGCGAAGCATCCCAAACTTATAGAGGAGATGCTAAGAAACGTATTGAATGATGGATGGATGGTCGCACTTTACCGAATGGGTTAGGGAACAGAAACATTGCTACAAATGGTTATTAATGTAAATGTCATTGATACACCCCATCGAGTGAAATTCTTTGATACATATTACAGTGGCACTACCTTCTTTGCAGAGGAAATTAATGTCGAAGAAAATAGAGAAAGGCGCTCAAAGTTGCAAGAGGGTTGGAAATCAAAAAGAAGAGTCAAGGAGGTTCCACTTACCATACGGGAAGGCCAAAGGAAAGTCGTGATCCATGAAGTGCAAGGAAAAGGGAAGGCTATAGAAGTGGAAACTAGAGACAAATCAAAACTTATTAAGCCACCCAAAGTCTCATTAGAAGGTAGGTCAAGAAAACAAGTCTTACCTATAGAAGGTAATGATGAGCCAAAACCACAAGAGCCGGAAACTCCAATGGATCCTAGTAAGGAGGTGGATGAGGATCCTAATAAGGAAGATCCGATAGCTCTAGCGGATCCTAGGAAGGAGGTGGAAGAGCCTATAGCCCCAATAGATAATATCAAGGAGGTGGAAGATGATCCTAGTAAGGAGGTGCATGAGGACCCTGATGAGGAACAGCCAACACCTTCAACGGATCCTTGGAAGGAGGTGGAAGAGCCTACAACCTAGCGGATACTACTAAGGAGGTAGAGCTCCAGCAAATACTAGTAAGGAGGTGCAAGAGTATCCTGATAAGGAAGAGGAAACTCCAGAGCAGCCTATTAGTGAGGACCCTAGTAGTCAAGGACCTCACATTGAAGACCTTGGTACCAAGAACATGCTAGTCAAGAGACCACTCCATTGTGATAGTCTTATGATGCAGTTATATGTTAAACACTAGAGGAAGCATCACAGGAGACCACTCCATTATGCATGGCCTTGTTAATTATGATGGTCACTTTTGTTTCTACAATGATGTATTGAATCATGATGTTGTTTTTGTTGATTATATTGCTAAATGTTACTTATTACATGAGTGTCATTTACTCATGATGTTTATTTCATTGGCTCACATTATGTATTATTTTATGATATGAATGTGTGATGATGCGATTACTAAGAAATATTAAATGTGTGATGAGAAAAATATATTTGTAACCTTTGACTTCCAAGTATTTATTCCCAACGCTTCACTCAGTTAAAGTAGATCAGAGTAGTATGTGCATGTGTGAGAACAATGATTACATTGCAGAAGCTTGTACAATGACTAAAACCTACGATCATGTACATGATGTGCATTTCCCCCTCTTAAGTTGTGGATCATCCTTTGCCTTTGGTAATAAACCCAAAAGATAAGCTAAAGGGAAGAGGAAGGAACTACAAAAAGTAAGATGCCCACTTGGATCAAATATTGATCAATCAAAAGATGATTGCATGAATGACTACATGTAGGGCTATGTGTTGAACATGTCATAAGTTGCCATGGACTATGCAGCTACTCTAGAGGAGAGGCATCCAGATTTGAAGCTAGTTGATGTAGCTGTGGAGAAGGAATCTGGTAGGTTGTGACAAATGAGGGTGTCACCAACCCAAAAGATCTGACAGCAATGGTGGAGGTATCTTGTATTTGAATGATAATCTTTGTCAAATGATGTGGGTTCAAAGAAGACCGCATAGTCGATGTGGACAGAGTGATCTAGGGGCTGAAAATATGGGGCCCAAGGTGCAAGTATGATATAGTGCTCTACTAATGAAGAGGCCCATAAAATAGACAAGGTACAGCAACCTCTCAAACCTATATGCTCAATTGTCATGAGCTAAAGGTCATTTAATGTGTGTATGGCTAAACATCCATTGGCATAGGATGTAGCATCTCTCATAGGCTCAAGGTGAAGTGGCAAATATAAAGGCCTAGAAGCTTGAAATACAACTGAGAATGCATAAGATATCCCTGAGGCATATGCGATGATGAATGCTAATTAGGGACTGAGAGGGGACTGATTTATAGTCGTGGATCCAACCACTTATTTGCATCAAGTATGGACTGTATACAACAGCCATAAGTGCACACTGAACATTAAGGTTCCCAAAGTTGCACTATGGTTGAACCTGATGATGTCCACTACACTAGGGTAGGACTACACTGATGCATAAATGTCCTCATGATGAGGAATGATATGTTGATCTGAGGTGGTGGTGATAACTAGAACCAAGCATGATGAAATGTGGAACAACTGTGAAATATCCTAAAGGTTGACGTGCCCATCTATAAGTTGCTGATGATTGTGTCCAAGGAATTGATATGCTTTGTATCAAAGAAGAAACAATTAGTGATGGATGCTCGAATAAAATCACCTAAAGAGTTGAATGATATGGGGCATGTATTTCTACATAGATGTGAGTGCCTCATACCTACTGTATAACTGCAATATAACTGCATGATCATAACTAAACTCATGTTGTGTATCTATATCATCAGTGATGGCAATAGATGGAGTCGGATCCATGCAAAAATATGATGGATGTACATCATTAGAATCAAATCATGCTGATGTAGATAGGACTGCCTCATGTTGAGGGCTTACCGGCAACTATGCCTTGTTCTGAGGGCTTACCAAAAAATGTGCATGATTAGAAACTATGAGCTGATTCATGCTAACATATGGTAAATTTGCATCCGATCTCTCAAGATGACTGAGGATTGAGTCACCATCATAGACTGGTACATACCCTGTGGCAGTGAATGGCCGAAGTATCATCTAGAGTCATGACTCATCCATGGACCTCATCCAAAGTCATGACTGGTATATCATCAAGAGTGTGATGTGAATAACTCCATGCTAGAGGCGATCTGGTGCTATGTGCTAGAGGCTTACACATGTATCGGTGAGAGTGTCTACCCATGCCAGAACTATCCAAAAGGATAGCCAAATTTTGATCCCAAGAGGGTGATCAAAATGATGAGGTGACATGGAGGGTAATGTGTCCATGGTTGGTCACATGCCAAATGCACTGTGTGCTTGTGGAGAGATATCAGTGCCTAGCAAGGGACTACCAAATGCACTGTGTGCCTATGGAGAGATATCAGCGCCTAGCAGGGGACTATCTCTCCACTATGTGCTTGTCGAGAGATATCAATGCCTGTGGCACTGCTGAGGTGGCATGTTGATTAATGTGCAGACTGACAAGGCACTATGTGCTAACATGGCAAATGGAAGCCAATGCTGACCTGTCAAAAGTGTTGACATGGCACTTGGTAATGACATGGCACTATGGCCGTCAATGGATGAGGCCTACATGGCATTATTGACTTAGCTAATGATGTGTCACTCAGGGTGACATGGATGCTATGTGGTCGAGTGCTGACATGGCCTGATGACATGTCAGCACTGATGTGGCTACAAGATAAGGTTGCTGACTTGGAATGGTTGGGTGATGTGGTAGATTATTTGCTTTGCTAATGTGGTAGAGGTGCCACTTGGCTATTACAATAAGGCTAGCACGTGGCATCCTATGGACCAAGCCCTATGATAGGCCAAAATCTTCACCGATTCTGATGGAAACTAGAAGATTTTATCACGAGCCGATCATCGTGGAGAGAGCCATCATAGTTGTCATGCATAGGGCGTCATTGGAGGCCGTTTGGGTGCTGATGTTTATGTTTAAGGCACCTGGCATAGAGTTGATAAGGCGTTGCTACTATGAGCTCTTGTGTGACCGCTGAGTTGGCTAGGTGTAGTAGAAGGGGTATCGTTGGAGTCGTAAAGGCGAAGTTGCATGCATGGCCTCTTGTTGCTTCTGATGCTATGCATTGTGGGCATCGTGATGGTGATACACTAGGAGTTGGTTGATGCTCATCATTGAGGCTTGGTGAGCATGGGAGACTCATTGAATGAGGTCATCTATGAGGCATTGTGCTACGAAGGTCAACCATGGTTGGTGGTCATTGGAAGCGTTGGTGACGAGTCACCATGGTGGAAGTCTAAGGTCGTAGTTGTGTAGTCGATAGAGCATTTTTGAGTGCCAATTTGACTTGCTAAATCATAGGAGTATTGAGGCATCATGGTTGGGAGCGTGTTTGCTTGTAGACTTCATTGGATAGAGTCAATGCTTGCTGCTATGCTATTGAAGCCTCAAGGCTTACCTTGAGTGCTACAATGGAGGAGATGAGTGTTCAAGTCAATGCTAGAGGTTGAGGTTGTAGAAGACCGACACGTGCCCTCGTTGCTATGTTGGAGTTAGCTGTAGGATGTTGGCTCATCGTTGGCGAGGTGGGCTAATGGAGTTGCTGATTCATGGAGCCGGCTGTGAAATTCGGAGCTTAGTCTCCCATGTGGGTGCTAGCTTGCTCACCATTGAGCTAGTACTCCAGTTCGTTGGAACAGCTTGGGGAGTATGAAGCCGTTGGAGCGGCGCTACTCGTTGCAAGAGCCATTCCTGTAGCCCGCCAGGTGTTAAAGATCATCTTTGTGAGGTCGTAGATGAGCAAGCTTCTACTTGCAGGAACGTTGTAGATCACTTGCATGTTGAGTCACCTTAGCTTGATGCTGTAGACTTGCTAAGTCATGGTCCTGTGGCCAAATCGAGATAGACTTGGAATGAAGATAAGGGACTTGGGCTTGCTGCTTATAGTTAAAGATACTAGGATAGATGCTCAGGCTCTCTCTCTCTCTCTCTCTCTCTCTCTCTCTCAAGATGACATTGTGCTCTCTTTCAAAAAAACAGATCTCTCTTACAAAGACACTCCCCAAAGATCTCTCAAAAAATCTCTCACAAGAATATGAATGACGAAATGCTTACTGAACGGAATTTCTCTCAAGAAGAAAATGAGCATATCTCACTCTCCATAGCTCAGAATTACAAAACTTTGTAATGCACATCAAAGAGAAGAAGGTGCTCTACAAGAAGTGCTAAAGCAAAAATAAAGATGCCTCACAATAAAGGGCTTGTTGCCTTGATGGAGCAAGGGCTTGCGCTCTCTCTGGGAAAGCTCTTTTGAAGGATGAACCCATTGGATATCTCGCTTGAAGAAGTCTCATGGAAGGAGGTCTTGGTGCCTTGATGAGATGGAAGGGCTTAGGATCACCATTAACTATGATAAAGTGGAGAGACTAGCTTGCTCGCCATTAAGCTAGTACTCCAGTTCATTGGAACAGCTTGGGGAGTATGAAGGCATTAGAGCGGCGCTACTCGTTGCAAGAGCCATTCCTGTAGCCCGCCAGGTGTTAAAGATCATCTTTGTGAGATGGTAGATGAGCAAGCTTCTACTTGCAGGAACGTTGTAGATCGCTTGCATGTTGAGTCACCTTAGCTTGATGCTATAGACTTGCTAAGTCATGGTCTTGAAGATCTCTCAAAAAATCTCTCACAAGAATATGAATGACGAAATGCTTGCTGAACGGAATTTCTCTCAAGAAGAAAATGAGCATATCTCACTCTCCATAGCTCAGAATTACAAACTTTCTAATGCACATCAAAGAGAAGAAGGCGCTCTACAAGAAGAGCTAAAGATGCCTCACAACAAAGGGCTTGTTGCCTTGACGGAGCAAGGGCTTGCGCTCTCTCTGGGAAAGCTCTTTTGAAGGATGAACACATTGGATATCTCGCTCAGAGGAGTCTCGCACAAGGAGGTCTTGGTGCCTTGATGAGATGGAAGGGCTCAGGATCACCATTAACTATGATAAAGTGGAGAGACATAGAGAGAGAGAGAGAGAGAGAGAGAGCGCACAATATAACTACCTATACACTATGTTGTATTGAACAAAAACAAGAATATATACATGTGAACCCCTTCAAGCTAGAGTTAGGATTTGCCCCTTATGCCCTATCTAGATAGTGCAATTTACACTATCCTTAACAATATCACGGCCTTCTAAGAGTCTCCTTTGCTGGGTTTTGGGGGCCTTCATAAGGCCTACAAAGCTTTTGCTTAATTTTAAACAAAGATAAGTGTTTTAAACAAAACTTTCTACTTTTTTAGAATTTTCATACTCTAACTTGCAAAATGGCTTCATTCATATCATTCCAATCAATTTGGCTACAAACATGACTGTATTTGAAGTCCTATCAATGAAGTTATGGCCAAATTAAAATTGGCAAGAGGAGCCTCCATGGAGGCCGCGGAATTGCGACATCCTTGGTGCCCCCTTTTCCTATTTTTGTTTCCCTTATGAGGGCTCTCTTCAATGCCCATAGCTTGTATATCCTTGGGTGGGATACTTCATTCATGTATGAAGATTGCCATGTAGTCTTATGGCCATCATTTTCCAACCCACACTAAGACCATTTCAGATCTCCATGGTAGTTTTATGCTTGTCATTCTATATCTCAATGACCTCAACCAAAAGTAATGCTGGAGGTTGTCATAGAATAGCACAAGACTAGGAGAATCTATGGCATTTGCAATATTTTTTATAGAATGGAAAAGTCTTTGAAACGCCCTTTGAACAGAAATCCTAAGGCCCTTTGAATGGCAAAACAAGGTCCCACAAAAGACAAAAGGAAGGGCAAAGGGGCCTCATAGTAGGCCATGATATCGCAGCCTACTGTGAGGCCCCTTTGCCCACTTTTTGTCATTTCACATATGCTCTTTATTCCATTAAAAAAGTGAGCAATGGGTCTTCACGGAGCATGCAATATCATGGCCTCCAATGAGTCCTCTCCACTCTTTTTTTTTTTGCCCTCCAAAAGCTACCTTCAGAAAGGAAAATCCCATAACTCATCACAAACATCAATCCTATTGTGGTGGTATGAGTGCCTATATGTTGATTTCCTTGATGCATGCTCACATTCCCTTCGTAGGGACAAAGCAAATGAAGGGCCATATAAATGAAGGACAAATCATTCCTTCATGCTACTCTAGCCCCATATAAATGCTTTTTGAAGGGGCAAAACAATGAGCAAAGGGGTCTCCTTGGAGACCGCAATATCATGGCTTCCAGAAAGCCCCCTTTGTTCAATTTTTTCCCCTTTTGCAAGGCATTTGTACAACATCTTGCACCTTTAAATCTCTGAAAAGTTGAGCCTCATGTATGCTTCAAAAGGAATAGATAGTGTCTTCCACAAGATTGTGATATCTTGGCATCCTAGGAGGCACTTTCTTTAAATTTCTAGCTATCCAAACAAAGGGAAAACAAAGAAAGGCTCATGTGGGTACTATGTGGAGGAGCTCAAGTTGAGCCGCTATTACGAGGAGCTGCAACTAAACTATTGTGACTCAAAGTGGAAGTAGGTACTTTATACTAAAGTAACAGTAACTTAGTACTTAAGACGACTTGTAAACTTGTGACTACTAACTTACTAACTAGTTACTAAGTAGTAAACTAAGACTAACTAATAAACTTGTGACTACTAGTGATACGTTCTCACAAAAAGGGCTCATCAAAAGTCTCTTTCACCCAACCATGATTCCTAGAGTGCCCTCATACGTGAACTCCTCTTCGAGTTCCCTCCTTTTTCTTTCTTTTTGGAGCCTATCTCTAGAAATCTCCCCTGAAGCCAGTGCTTGCCACTTGGAGTCCAATTGGGTGCCACATGTCCACCATAAAGGACCTTAGAACCCTAGTGCCCTTTAGATCTTAATATCACACTCCATATTGATGCAAGCATTGTCGAGCCCCTTGGTTTCTTGCTTCACCATAACCACACTAGATAATACTGGGATTACTGCTGACGTAACATTCCCTTCCCCTTAAGAATGGTTTACGTCCTCAAAAACAAAATTGGGAAACCTCCTCTGGAGACTGCTTACCTTTTCCCATGTTGAACTCTCTTCAGATCTATCTTTCCACTTAACCAAACATTCTTTCCATATAGTATGTCGCGTTCTTTTTTCTTTGTATATTTAAAATTTTTTTTGGTTCATGTGGTAAAGATGCGGGTTCAATAACTTCAGCTAGGACTTCATTTCCAATGAGATTATCATTATCTCCTAGTTTTCTTTTTAGCCTACCAACATGAAAAACTGGATGTACTCTACATCCCTCAGGTAAGGCTAATTTGTAAGCAAGTTCTCCAATCCTCTTAAGTATTGTGAATGGTCCACAATACCTAGGAGACAACTTCAGACATCTACCTGTTTTTAGAGATTCTAAAGATTCAGGTACCTTAAGGTAGACTTTCTCATTTACTTCAAACTCCAACTTTCTGCGGTGGGGGTTTGCATAACTTCGTGCTCTATCTTAAGCTCTTCTTATGCTATCTTTAGCTTAAGCATTTGATTCATATCCTCAAGAAAGTCTTTGGCCGCTTGAACCTTCTCTTTTTCAAGTCCCACTGTCATTGGGGCTCTAGGTTGAAATCCATACATCATCATGAATGGACTGAAACCTGTAGCTGAATGTTTGGCACTGTTATATGCAAATTCTAATATGGGCAAATATTGTTCCCAATTAGTTTACCGTTTACTTACATATGCTCGAAGCATATCCTCAATGATTTAATTTACCCTTTCAATTTGACCATCACTCTATGGATGATCCGCAGTGCTCATATTCAATGAAGTTTCCAACCTCTTAAACACAGCCCTCCAAAAATGGCTGTTAAATTTGCTATCCCGATCACTAATAATACTAGCATGTAGCCCATACAGTTTATAGATATGCTCCACAAATAGCCTAGCTTATTTTAGAGTTTTAACATCTTCACTGACAGGAATAAAATGAGCCATCTTGGTCAACCGATCCACAATTACCCACACAGAGTTGTGCCCCCTCTATGTCCTAGGTAGTCCTACAATGAAATCCATGGAGATGCTTTCCCATTTGCCAGATGGAATCTCCAATGGGTGTAGGAGACCTCCTACTTTAAGGCATTTAGCCTTATTGACCTGGCATTTTTGGCACTTCAATACATAATCTTGGACATCCTTACCTATTCCATGCCAAAAGAATTGTCTTTTCAGAAGCACATATGTCGTCTAAATTCCAGGGTGTCTAGCACTCAGACTATCATGACATTCAAAAAGGATTTGGCGCCTAATGTCATTATCATCCGGGACACACACTCTACCCGTGTAGAGTAAGTAGCCATCTTCAATAGTATATTTTCTCCACTTGAATCCTTTATCATCAACCTGTGGTGTGTCACCATTTCCATGCGACTCCTCAGTGAAAGCCTCTCGATTAGTTGGATCCTTGTTTTTAATTGCTTTCCATATTTCAGAGAAGTGAGGATCAAATTCACATTTCCCTTTTAAGGACTCTAGGAAATCATTCTGAAATTGAGTAAAACTCAATTCATTAACAATTGGCATTCGGCTAAGAGAGTTTGCTACCACATTAAACTTCCCTTTCCTGTATGTCAATTGTATATCAAACTCTTGCATTAACTCAGCCCATCTAGCTTTTCTACCTTTAAGCTCTGGCTGATTACAAATCCATTTAATGCTTTCTTAATCAAAGATGATCTCAAATTTTGCACCATATAAATAGTGCCTCCACTTCTTTAAAGCATAGACTATAGCATATAGTTCCTTCTCATATGTCGAGTAATTCCGTTGGGCACGATCTAGCTTTTTGCTTTCAAAAGCCATTGGTCGACCTTTATGTATAAGTACTACCCCGACAGCAAAATCACTGGCATCTGTCTCAACCAAGAATGGTTCATTGGGATCCACTACTTTTAAGACAGGAGTTGCCGCTATAGCTACCTTTAATTTTTCAAAACTTCTCTTTTGAGGTTCATCCCATATGAAGGTGCTTCCCTTCCCCTTAAGCTGGTCTGTCATCGGAATAACAATCTTAGCATAATCTTGGATGAATCTCCTATAGAATCCTGACAAACCTAAGAATATATGTAATTCTTCTAGATTTGTAGGATGTGGCCATTCCAATATGGCCCTTACTTTGTCAGGTTCCATACGAACCCCTTCTTGGGATATTATATGTCCCAAGTATTTCACTTCTTTTGCAAAGAATTCACATTTGGATTCTTTTGCAAAGAGTGAATTATCTCTAAGCAGTTGGAACACTTTTTGCAAATGTTCCAAATGTTTTTTTTTTTTGTTTTACTATAAATAAGGATATCGTCTAGAAATACTACAGCAAATTTCCCTAGATATGGCCTTAAGACACTATTCATAAGTGTCATGAAAGTTGTTGGAGCATTTGTTAATCCAAATGGCATTACTTTAAATTGATAATGCCCATACCTAGTACGAAATGATGTCTTAGGGACATCTTCTTCCCTAATTCGTACTTGATGATATCCTGATCTTAAACCAATTTTAGTAAAGTATTTTGCCCCTTGCAATTGATCAAAGAGCTCATCAATGCGAGGCATAGGATACTTATTTTTTATGGTGATTTTATTTAGTGCTCGGTAATCTATGCATAAATGCATAGTACCATCCTTTTTCTTTACCAATAAAACTGGTGCAGACCAAGGTGAACTACTTGTTTGGATTTGGCCCTTTCTAAGATATTCTGTTAACTGTCTTTCGACCTCATGTTCCTCCGTTTGACTAAGCCTATATGGGGGTTTACAAATAGAGGTAGATCTAGGAAATAAATCTATTTTATGATCTACTTCTCTCTCAGGAGGTAAACCATCAGGTAAATCAGACGAAAAAACATCCTTAAATTCAAACATTAAATCCTTTAAAGAAGATTTATACTTTTTAACATTACAAAAAACAACATTACTTCTTTCCGATGCAGAAGACATAAAATCACCAATAAAAGTAAGTTCACAAAGATATACCTTGCATTCTTCTTGGTGTAGTAGTCGTTCCAATTCAATCAAACAAATAAGAGGAGAGTTAGGCACATCATGTTCTCCTTGAATCTGGAAGACTCTACCCTCTTTTTTTCAAACATAATGGAGTTATTAAGATAACTCCTCTGTAAGCTATGCCCAAGACTATACATCCATTCTCGACTAAGCATTACATCTATTCGGTCGAGATGCATAATTTGGAAGTCCAAGGCATCCTGATAGCCTTGAATATCCATCTCTACACCATATATCATGGTGTCACATCCGTAGTTCTCCACCGTTTCATGAATCATCACATTGTACGATTCACATTTCACGTAGATCCAGTGAGGCACGCTTATGCTACACCTTTAAGATCCTATGGGTTGTATGCTGGCCGTTGCACCACTATAGCAGAACTCTACAGTTCTACTCAAAATCTTCAATACAGACGAGTCAGATGATGCTCGTAGTGCCCCTCATGGCTCCAGCCTCCCATACACTCAGCTGCCAAGGTAGTGCCAACCACTGTTGTCACTTTGTAGTAGTCCGAGCCCTGCGAATCGTCAGACAAAGACTTTGGAGTCATTAGCTCTGATACTAGTGATACGTTCCCACAAAAAGGGCTCATCAAATGTCTCTTCCACCTAACCATGATTCCCAAAGTGCCCTCGTATGTGAACGTCTCCTCTTCGAGTTCCCTCCTTTTTCTTTCTTTTTGGAGCCTATCTCTAGAAATCTCCCCTGAACCCAGTGCTTGCCACTTGGAGTCCAATTGGGTGCCACATGTCCACAATAAAGGACCTTAGAACCCTAGTTCCCTTTAGAACTTAATATCGCAAAAGTCTAAAATCAATGGAGAAGTATAATTACATAATTTAGCACTCATGATTACTTTAGTATGGAAATTATTTTCCAAATCTCTATTTGGCCTTTTCATAATTCCTATCAGCCATAATTTAAATACTACATGTCAATATAGTTTCTCCTTTATGATTAATAACATGTTCATATTCCTAACAAGAATTCAATAGAAATAGAAAAGCAATGAAACCATACAATGTTTTTGATGAATCATCATATTAAAAGTAAAAACTTTCTCTTACTCCTTTCTCATGATGATCTTCAAGCCGTAGAGAGACATAAACCTCTTTATATAACTCTTCTTTTTATCTTGCCAGCAAATCTTCCATTTTCTCATCTTTAATGTATCCCCCAAAACTCATGTAAAAAGCAAGATTTATGGTATATATCTAGATCCCACTTTTCTTTTGGTGGCCTAACAATATGACCAAAACAACAAAGTCTTATGTTAGCACCAATGTTAATGGAAAACTTAGATAGCCAATGCACATTAATAGATAACCTAGATAGCCAAGCCTTTTTTTCTTCCTATTTTCTTAATGGGTTGCTCCATCACATTGAAGTCCCAATTGGCTATCTAAGAGTCAGCATTAAGAAAACCTTGATGGAAATTCCTCCAAAAGCAATATGTTCCTCTCTATAGTTGGATGAATATATGTTAAGCACACCAATGTGTGAGGCCTCAACAAGCATCATGATCCACTAGGATATGGAAGGCAAAAATTATGTGTGATAAATTTAAAGAGGAAGAATAGATGAAGAAATAGAAATGAAAACCCTCCACTTGATCCCAAGTAGCCAGATAAAAATATATGCCCTATGACTAGCTCGCTAATCTCAAAGCACTATGTGTCAATAAGCTGATATTCTTGCATAATAATAATATCAACAGTCCATGGGTGGGAAATGGATGGAGTTAGCCAATTATTACCTACCTCCTATGGTGTGTACAAATATACTTGAGTGTTCCAAGTCACAATCATCATCAGTGGGATGAGGATTGGTTGAAGTCCTTAACTAGCAGGCCTTAGCCAAACTCATAGCAAAAGTACTGACTAACGGCTTCTAAGCATGTACCTTGCACTACCCATGGTACCACTCCTCATTGTGACTAACAAGCCCTCTTAGGGGAAACGAAGTGGTGAGGAGGAGCTGGAAGAAAAGGGTGGGTCATCAAGATAGAAGGGAAAAACTCCAATGGAGGCTCTAGAACCTTTTGAGAGGAGCCATTGCTCCTAAGAGTCTACATCTAAGGGGTAGAAACAGGTGGCTCACCAATAGGGTCCCATTGAGAGTATGGTCACACACCTCTAGTGTCTCTGACTTAGAGGGACAAGGAGACCAAGTTATAGAAATGAGGGGAAGCTACCTGCAACAACTCCTAGGATGTTCCATGGGCAATCACAAGCAAAGTATACCTCTTGCCGACGACAAATGAGGCAATGGCCTAGTAAGCTTTTGACTTAGACAATCTGGTCATTGATGTTGCCTCGAAAGCAAAGATAAAACTTTGACGGCATTAAATTCGGCATCATGGATGTGCCAATTGTAAATGAAAGAGATTTGGAGCTTTCTCATGATAGAGCGAGAGAGAGAGAGAGAGAGAGAGAGAGAAGTCAATAAAATTTGGTGAATTTTATGTGACATGACGTAAAAATATGTAGTAGGATATTTTTGTTGTCATGTCATCAAACCTGTGCCGGAGAGAGCGCAAACTGGTGTTCGCAAATGGGAGCGGACAGCATGGAAAAAACTTATGTGGCATCCTGATCAGCATTGGGCGGAGGCAAAATCATGGGCGGCCGTCCATGAGGTCGACCTAAAAAACTTACATGAGCCAAGTGTAAGCTCTTATACTTGAAAGCATACGCTTAGCAAGTGTAACTTGCTTAACTATCTCATATAGCCATACATTTATCAATGTATGGGCGGACATACTTGAAGCACCGTAGCTAGAATATGACATATACTTATCCCGCGTCCGTTTGTGAATGCGCCCTTCACTAGAATGTGATATAGACAGCACAGGTCTCAACTAGAATCCTCTTGATAGAGAGCCATAGAATTGTACAGGGGAGGTATAAAGAGCCTTGATGCAGGCCTGGAAATATTGTCAGCTTTTGTCAACTTTGTCTTCCTTGGATTCTACAATGCACTACGTATGTGCTTACTTAATCCTCTGAAGGCCAGCGCAAGAAGCACTGGCACAAGGCACATGGCCACCGATCTTATGGAGGAGACCCGCGTTCAGGGAGCTCCCTAAAATAAGACAATAACTTCTGTGCCGTTTGTAGCAACTCATCATGTCTTGCTTATTATTCTCGGTGGAGATTAGGCAGGGATTTTTTGGTGTTTAAAGGAAATTAATGTTGCTTGCAAGGTTGATCATTGTGAAGAAGAAGAAGAAGCAGAAGGTGGTGGCTATATGGCGGAGAGAGTTGCTTGATGATATATCATCATCGTCATCAATATCTGAGCATTCACCGTCACCCCAGAGCACGAATCTTACCGAGCTGCACCATGGCACGCGATCTGCTAAATCTAGCGGTCAGGTCGAAATGACCCTCATTATAGTAGCTGCAAATTAGCAAAACGATTCCAGAAACGTTCAGATACGTTACGACGATTGTCGTCATGCATTCCGGCAAATAATTTATAGAGAAAGAGCCGTTAAGACCGAAGAGCAACTCGTCCAGCTGCAGGCGCACTGATGGATTTATATATTTATAGCTCGACCTTATTCAAGTATCTTCTAGGCTAGTGACATCTTTCTTCTTGCAATTCTTGGTGTTGCAAGCCTGAGCTCCCAGCTTCTCAAAGATGGCTCGTCTGCTCGCCATCGCCATTGCCCTGCTTGCATTGCATTCATTCACCAATGACTGCGCTTCTGCATCATCCCTAAATTTCAATGCCTACAACCTGCTGACTATTCAAGGCCCCAACAGCACTGCCGGTTACAACACGGTCTCGTGCGGGCTGCCATCCCCGGCCCAGCCCAACCGATTCGGCCAGACTTACTGTTTCGACATGCCCCTCCTTGCCAAGCACGACCCCAGCTCTGAGCTCCTAGGCCGCGTTCAAGGCACTTTTGTTTTCATATCGCAAGCTGGAGGTGTTGTGTTTGTTAGCGAGACGTTTGTGGTTAACAGTACTACGCTTCACAACGGAACCTTCACTGGAGTGGGTTTGGAGAATATTGGACAATATAGCAGCAAGCCCATCGTAGGCGGCACAGGCGCCTATGCTCTTACATCTGGGGTCGCCTTCACACAACCTCTAGACCAGGGTGTGGATAGTTTCAACAACAACTATTTCTGGTTCCGGTACACTTTTACGTTCAAGTAGTAGGGATACTTTTACGTTCAAGCACTAGCGGAGGAGCTCCAGCAAAAGTACTTTGTTTTCTGTGATTTCCAGCGTTCATTTTAACGTTGCTTTGTACATAATGCCTTGGCAAATCCACCGAGGAATGAAATCACGAGAAGCGGGAATTACGTCTGGTATCTGAACCGTTGCTGTAATAACCGAGATGCGTTCGTTTCTCCAATGTGCAATCAGACAAAAGCGTAATCCGTGTCTTTTGCTTGTTGTAGAAGAGAATTGCCTTGGCTTCAACTTCTTAATTTCGAATGTCCTCTTTTTCGTGGCCTCCTCCCTCACAATTGAAAAGAAATATGAAACGTGTTAAGTAGTGGCAAAGGAAGGAGTGAAACGATGGAAAGGCAAGGAGATCTGTAATCTACTTATGAGGAAATGGAGCTCTCGTTTCTTATTGAGGATGAGAATTTTTGGCTTACGGAAAGTAGCTCTCGTTTCCTATTGAGGATGAGAACTTTTGGCCTACCCCTTGGGTAACCTTAGTAACCACTAAATTTGGACAAAGCAGAAATTAAGCATTTTTAGAAGTGCATTTTTCCTATTGGACAATATGTTCATATGTGGCTTCTATTCTTCATTAGACTTTAGTGCATACTTTAAAATGGGTGACTCTCTCTCTCTCTCTCTCTCTCTCCTTTATCTCCTCAAGTCTTCCTACACACCCCCCCCCTCCCCACCCCCCCCCTCTCTCTCTCTCTCTCTCTCTCTCTCTCTCTCTCCCCCTCCCTCCCTGCCTGTCTCTTTTATCTCATGGAGTCCTTCACACCTTTTCCAAGTGGATTCCTTTTTGTTTGCTTTTTTTTAATCTTGGGTAGACATCGTTCACCTTGTTTTTAAATTTTATTTTATTTTAGTATATTTTTAGAATGAGAATATAAAACCCTTTTACTCTATTGATGATGGGGTCTTTTCTTACCTCAGAGGATACAAAGTTAGGATTCACAAATTGATGCGAACGTTCCAGACCAAAGGACATTATTTTTTTAGTTCTCCCCTTTATCTCATGGATTCTTCCACACCATTTCCAGTGGAGTCCTTTTTGTTTGCTTTTTTTAATCTTGGGTAGGTCTTTTGAATGATTAGACATTGTTCACCTTGTTTTTAAATTTTATTTTATTTTAGTATATTTTTAGGATGAGTATATGAAATGGTTACCAATAGACGTGGACATGCTTAAGTGGCATTTCATTAAATTTGGACGGAAGATTATACTTCATCAAGGATTATAAATTTGGACGGAGGATTACACTTCATCATTAAATGAAGATGGCCAAGAGTAGAGGACGTAGATAGCTCTGCGATATAAAATTTGCCATGATAACTACTTGGCCACAAGAGGTTGTTTTATTGTAAAGTAATAATTAAATTTATATGTCTCTCCAGCACCCTTTATGAAAGTGCTCTGCCCAAGCTCCCCCGGATTCTTCCACACCATTTCCAGTGGAGTCCTTTATGTTTGCTTTTTTTAATCTTGGGTAGGTCTTTTGAATGATTAGACATTGTTCACCTTGTTTTTAAATTTTATTTTATTTTAGTATATTTTTAAGATGAGTACATGAAATGGTTACCAAAAGACGTGGACATGCTTAAGTGGCATTTCATTAAATTTGGACGGAAGATTATACTTCATCAAGGATTATAAATTTGGACGGAGGATTACACTTCATCATTAAATGAAGATGGCCCAGAGTAGAGAACGTAGATAGCTCTGCGATATAAAATTTGCCATGATAACTACTTGGCCACAAGAGGTTGTTTTATTGTAAAGTAATAATTAAACTTATATGTCTCTCCAGCACCCTTTATGAAAGTGCTCTACCCAAGCTCCCCTTCAGCTGCCGCCAGGCATTTAGGGCCCATGGTCCAATATTTGGCACTTATTTATGAAACCACTCTAATTTAAAAACCTTTGAGTCTTTGTGTTCCACATCTTCATGGGTGTCTATTGGAAATGAAGCCTACTCTTTGCATGAGACTTTAATTGACCTAAGAAATCTAGAGAATGTCTTAATTGGAAAATGATAGTATTTTTAATTTTAAATTTAGTAGTAACTTGTATGTGAATGTAGATCTTCATCTAATTGATTTAGTATATCTTGTAAATCAATGAATATTTGTGTGAAGGAAAAGGCTTTTTATATAGGGTGTATTTTTGCTCTAGTGTACATAAAATCCTTTTAATTATTTTTTAAGTAGAATAGACTAATTCAAAATGCTATATCATGTTTACAGGTATATATTTAAGTATATTTACTAATTTTCCATTTAGATTTTGTTGACCCAAATTTACAAATTAAGTGAATAGCACCTCAAAAAGTTATGTTTTTTTACTATATTTAGGTTTTAAATATGGTTATTGTGGAATCCTAGCATCCGTTATCATTATAATCTTAACATATTCTTGCTTTGTTTTTTTAGTTTCTAAATAAAATAAGAGAAATGAAAAAAATGAGAGTGTATCTAATAGTTTATAGCATGAAATATTGAACATTATAAAGAAATACTACTACTCAAGTATCCTATTATGATGCTTATTCCTACACATTTTGTGTGTCATGCATTGATAAAACATGCAGGACCAACATTCATTAATATAGTCATCGATTTGTACGTTGATATAGGCATTTGTATAGGCATTGGTTATCATCGACATTATATCGACACCTATTTTGGCCTACAGATGAATGCTTGCATTCCATAAACGAATCTACTGGGATCAAAATACTAAAATTCATGATGAAATTAATATATAAATTGACACCATGCAAGTATGGAAGTGAAGGACAAGAAGCCCTCTCAATGTCTAAAGAATCAATTAGTAGCATTTTACATCAAATGATGCATCAAGTACAGCATGCCAAATAAATCTATCTCTAGTTTTATTCCTAATTCACCTATATCATCAGGGTCTAGACTACCTAAGACATGATCATCTTCAACCTCCTCAGTAATTTCAAGGGAATTCATGATCCTCATCTTCTTTTCCAATGTCGTGATCTCCACCTTCTTCCATTGCGATGTCATTATTTTAATCTCTCAATCACAGTACGAGAACCTTCTATCACCTAATCTTGTCACACTAACCTCATGCACACCCACAATGTGGTCACACATACTAACTCACATGATCACACTCTATCATAGCTATCCTTGACTTTTTAACCCATACAATGATAAATGGCATGGAACATATGTTGTCCCAATAGTCCCTTCTACAAACAGATGTTCAAATACCTAGAGAATCATACATCCTAGACTCTCAGATGCTCACACTATGGATACATATCTAGATACAATAGGGATTTGAATCACCTTCAGCCTAATACAAATCTGATTGGAAGATGCCTTTCACATTCCTTTCAAATATTGGGCTATGCAAAAGCACTTAAAAAAGTGGAAAGCCCCAAATGTTGAGTTGACTATTCAAGCATGAAGACCACAAACTGTCAAATGTAGCTTGCAGAGACAAGAGCAACTTGGAGGCTGAATTTGCACAACTGGAAGAGCTATTGAAAGGTCTTTTTATGTAGAAATAAAGGACATATACTAGAGAGTATCCTTAACCAAGGATAGGTGAAATATTGTAACATGTCACTGGTACAAACTGCTTTAATCCCAACTATTTTTTGTTGATTTCTCCTCAATCGCTAGTTCAAATGAGCTCAAATTTAAACACCAATTAGCTCATAAGGTTGCCCAACTATACCTAGGAGGGCTAGTCAAAATTTTAATCCTATAGGTCGTATGTAGTAGAATTTCATAGGGCAGTAATCATGGCGACGCAGGCAGCTCAAGCAAAATTTCTAGAAATGCCCAAGAGTGGAAGTGTGCCCATATGAGAGGATGCTATGGCTGAAATTGGTCAAAAATAGTCACCTATATTTAGAGAATTTGAAGCTCCAAGATCATGCCAATTCATGGATGTTTTTATCAAAGCTATGCTTTTATATTAATATAAAATCTTGGCAAAAGTTTATCAACTTAATTTTTTAAGTTTCGCTAGGATTTACATAATTTACTTAGAAATTCAAAATTTTTGCATAAAAGTTTCAAATCTTGGCGAATGTTTCAAAAAGTTATTTTTATTAGGACATATAAACTTTTGATGCCAATATAAAAGTTTCACTTCTTAATGAAACGAACATGAAAAAATCATCAAGAGAGGAAAATGGGAGAAGGAAAGGAGAGAGATGAACAAGATGATGATGTGGCCAAAATGAGTCAAGGAGGGCATGGTGGCTCTGACACTTGGTGTTGGATCATGATGGAGACACAAGATGATGGAAAAGAGAGTTGTTTATTCAAGAGTAAAAGGCCCAATCTATAGGCATCAAGATACATCCTAGTGATCTCATAGATGATGTCAACTAGAAGCCACCTAGTTCCTTGATTCTCTCAATCAGATCCTAGATCTCTCAATCACACCTACCAGAACCTTCTACCACCTATTCTAGTCACACCAACCACACACACACACACACAATGTGGCTACACACTAACTCGAGACTAACTCACATGATCACACTCTACCATAGCTATCCTTGCCTTTGTAGCCCATACAATGATAAATGGCATAGAACATATGTTGTCCCAATAGGATGATGACCTATGAGATAGGATCCATGCTCCTATAGTTGAGGTAGTTATTTCTCATTCTATGAATGTAGGCCTCATGCTAGAAGTGGAAAAGGATTAGAATAGATATGTCCTCACTTGGACATTACATTGCAAACGATTTTGCACATGTCATTGTGCTCCATCTATAAATCTCTCCTAATGGAGAACTGGAGATCATGAAGTTAAAGGCATTAAGCCAACTATTGCAAATAAAGATGATAAATCCAAACATTAACAGGGTAGTGCTAGCGAAGTGAATCCAAACACAACTATTGGATCCTCCCATGCAAAATTGTCTATTGCAAACCTTGTTGGCATTAAAGACCCAATGCGTATTCAAAGGGATGTTATCGAAGGGCTCATATTTGTAGCATAGCAAAGGAATCTAGAGCACCTACTCATAAGAATCATAGATTAGAGTAAATATGTATTGAGTGATGTTACATCCTATGGGATCTCCTCTTACAAGTTGTATATTTAGATATATCAATAAATATCTTTTTTTAGCTTTCTTTCTAAGTTGACAATAATTTGATATGAGATGGATGCCTCTATAGCATGTTCAAAATTATTAAACTTAATGGAGCTAGCAAAGATATGCAAAAAATAAAATTCATAGTAGATAGAGTTTTCATAGAGATTGAATAAGAAAATGCGCAGATGTATACACAAAAAGAGAACCTAGATATCTAATATCTATTTATCTAGAAAATTTCTTCCCATTGATGGTCACTCACAGCCTATGGATGGACCCAAGCCAACGTCACTATGTAGGTCTAGAAATTACATATTTATGTAATCAAGAAAATTTTTGTTGATTTACATTTGTAAACATCGCTTTCACGAAATCATGCACACAATGATGACAAAATCTTGCTCGTCTAAAATAATAGGAAATCGATTACTTATTGTCACCAATAAAACAATTAAATACCTCTGGTAATATTACTAATATCAACAATAAATGTAATAGTATCAGCTAATTTAGGCATGATTTTAATTGGTGCTACTATGTTTGGCACAGGTGCAAGGAGGTGCTACCCCGATGTTATCCTCATGGCATCCACAAAAGACTTCCATAATCGTGGTTATCTTTCACATCATTGGATTCATCTCTAACTTCTCTATTCCTCGACTCAAACACCTATCTTTGGAGAATGTCACAATGAAAGGTCTCAATCAAAAAAATTTTAGCTTTTATCAATGATTACAATGTGTAAAAATACATGCGAATCTTGTTCTTGCAAGTCATTGCAACATTGTGGACCCATCTACTAGTAGACAATATAGTCTCACCCCATTCACACAATCAAACAAATTTCATGATTTCATGCACTTTGCGTACAATCTCCTTAAATGATGGTACATGCTTGCACTAATTTTGCATATGATTGGGGAAACTAGAGGAGTCCACTAGCCTTTTGCAAGTCCCTTTGTAGCACTCTACTAGCATTTTTACAACTCTTTGCATTATCCATGATGACAGTTTGGGCAACTTCGTCTAGGCCCATCTCCCCTATGGTTTCTGCCAAAATACTTGCTATATGAACCTTGAATTTGTTTCATTTTGAATTTATGGACTTATAAAACTCATTTCCTCTTTGATTATACAATCATCACATTCAAAAATTGGCATATTTTAATATTTGTCCATCCATCTGAGATCCCATCTGAAATAAGTATGCGCATTAAGTGTTATGAAAGAGCTGAAAATACTATGATTGATGTGATGTGGTTTGATTAATATAGTATTCCACAAGGCAGGGTAACTAGGAGGTCTAAAGCTTGCACCATATCTATGAAAAATTAATAGATCCAACCATAGTCTCATCAATCACATTTTGCATAGCATCAAATGAACAGATCCATCCATAGTCTCATCAATCATATTTTGCATAGCATCAATGGGTGAGCCCTCTGTGTTATCATCTTGATTTGTAATAGCTTGCCTCCTACTTGATCTCATTCTCTTGTTGTGTACCATGCCCATCAAAGACTCATGTTCAAATGTGACACCCCAATGTGTTTGTTTTGACAGTCATGCATGATGGGTGGTGAGAAACAAAGAAAAATGCATCCTTGACCAATGAAAATGATATTCGATGGGGATGGCACTTTACAAAGGCCTTAAAGGAGATGATATTAAGGCCCATGCAAAGTACCATGCCCATTGGAGGTTCACATGATTGAATGAGGCACTCTGATATGCATTTTAAATGGCAACTAATTAACTTCTTTCGAGTAAGGGCTTGCTTTACGTGTTTTTTGATGACAATAAATTAGCTTACTTCAAACGTTTTTGACATTTACAAGGTGGATGGGGGGAAGAGGGGATCCAAGGACCTACGAGTCTAAGGACGGGTTGCAAGGGGGATTCAGGATTCATGGTGCTAGCCAACAACTCTTTATAGCCAATAAAAGCAAGGACAATTTAAAAGTCAAGCCATTTTTCCATCTCAATACATACATATTTATCAATTTGTAAACTAAATTATTAAAAATTATTCCTACTATTCTCAAAACATTAAATACATTAAGTCCAAATACATTAAAGGACGATTTCTTTCTAGCATAGTTTGGGAATCACTTTGTGCCCCTTGGCTTCAATCTTTGACAATATTATAAATATGGCCTCCTCCAACACCTCCACCTCGCTCATTTCCATGTCATGTGGATCTTTGTTGGAGTCTTGTAGACTCCTTGTAGACTATAAAGAAGGTATGATTTCTAAAACTCTCTCTCTCTCTCTCTCTCTCTCTCTCTCTCTCTCTCTCTCTCTCTCTCTCTCTCTCTCTCTCTCTCTCTCTCTCTCTCTCTCTCTCTCGCTCGCTCGCTCGCTATATCGCTCTCTCTCTCTTCACATACATGAATATGAATTTTAATGTCATGCCACCAAATAATTTTAAATAAATCAACAACTAATTACAATTATAATCTTTCTCTCTCTCTCTCTCTCTCTCTCTCTTCACATACATGAATATGAATTTTAATGTCACACCAAATAAATTTAAATAAATCAACAACTAATTACAATTATAATCTAGTAAATAAATGACAAATCAATTAATAATTATAATCAAGATGTAATTACATAATTGGCACCCCATCCATGTTCGAAAGATGGTTCAAATAGTTGTCCCTTGGGAATATTTCTTTCCAGGACACCATTATTTCAACCAAATTCTACATCATGTATAAAGGGGAGGTTAGGGACCAACCAATAGCAAAAAAGCATCATGCAAATCATATTTCTTATAGTTAAAAGCAATGCAACACAACTTGAGTTGCTTCATGAGTGGATGAGAATGACTAATCACAACACGCATGTAGATTCAGGGACTGATTTTCATATATCCAAGTATTTTTGTTAACTTTTGCATCGAGTACCTCTTGATGTGGATTCTAGAATGTGCACATCAACAAGGCCAACCATCCATGCATGATGCTGATAATTCTATAGAACAAGCCCTTGTATTTGTGTTTTACATAATCTTATAGTGTTGATAACTACATAATAAATTTAAGGTGATGAAAGGTACATTTCAATACTTAGTGACTTTACCCATATGTGCATTATAGTGACAAAAAAAGATAAATTTCAATTTATGAATGAATAAAAATATCATTCAAAAAACTTCGTCACATACCTTTACAAGCTTTCATAAATCTTTACAATCTTTCATAAATCAAAAACCCACCATCTTTACAAGCTTTCATAAAAATCATTCACTATATACCTTTGAGTGGCTTCCCACAACTTTTGCATTGGAATTTGAGCATTTGTTGCATGCCATTGTTGGGATGTTGATTGAGATTTTGGCCTGAGTGTAAAGAGTTCTGGTCATGCACTACACATTCAATTTAGCCATCAAAAGATTTTTATATTTCCAATGTTTTATTTATTACAAGACTAGCTTCAGTGAGCATCCATGGTGCAGAGCATTGTGTATTAATGCAATGATTCATTTAAAACTACATGCCTAATAGCATGGATGTTGATTGAAACTCATATCAGAGATGCTGTAATGCAGTTTAAAATTATCAGAGCCTCTTGTGACAAAGGGAACCTTGGAAGTACAAGCATCTTTTAATGGGCAAGGTTATGTGTATACCAAATGCCCAAACTGTTGTCAACTCACGACATCCTCAATTAGCATGCTAGTAATGGTGTACACTACATGCTCAAATTTCAATGCAAAAGTTGTGGACAACCATTCAAAGGTATATCATAATAGTGAATGATGGTTATGAGGGCTTGTGAAGATGTGATTATGTGCATAAATAAAGTGACCATTTTGTTACCATAATGTGCATATAAATAAAGTCACTAAGTATTAAGATTCAACTTCCATCGCCATGAAGAAAACAAACCCAAGTGTTATTTACATATCAATACAAAAAGACTAACGTAAAAGATAAGAAACAAAGTGGGTGCTTGCACATGAGTTTGGCGCCCTGCAAAGTTCCATTAAGAAGGACATTAATATTTTAATTAATTCATTAATTTATATAAATTAGGCGAATTTGAAAAGTATTCCATATTTAACTTCTTAAGAAATTCTTAAAGGATATTTTTTATTTTTTTATTTAAATCTAAAAAAAATTTCCAAATGACTACATAATTTCTATCACTCTCCTCCCTCCCTACCTCTCTGCATGAGGAGAGACTTAAAAATAAGACAGAAAATGTGATTTCATTACATCATCATAAGAAATGTAGGTACAAAGATATTGTTCTCTAGTACAATTTGTTAATCCACAAATCTTAGAGGAAGATCATTTCTTCAATAGGCCACATAGCCAACTCCCCATTACAACCAAACACTTTGTGTTCTTGCACAGGATCATTTCTTCAGCTGTTAGCCTTCTCTCCGATGGATCATTTTCCATCATCCTTTTTTTTTTTGGCACATATAAAAGTTTGTTAATTAATTACATAAACAGATTACATCACATGAATCTTATTAAAGATTCACCAAAAGAGCAACTTTCACATCTAAAGTGATTTGCAAAAGCAACAAAAAAAAACTCTTTTGATCATCAATCATTCAAGCCTCTTCATCCTTAACCTTCTGATTTTCTACAACTTTCTTTTTCTCGGCAACAGCCCGTGGGGTTGTTCCATTTCTTAGGGAGAGGTCTCGCTGAGTAGCATTGAGAGGGACTTAGGGAGGATTAGGCTTAAGCTTCTCAATTACATTTCCTATAGAGTCGGGTTCCATGTAGCCAGGCCCATAAGTAGCAAGGAGAAGGTTCTTCTTCTTGGAGAGGGGGCTCTGAAGAACCACTCAGCAGAGGTAGGGGTACCAATAGCATGAGTAGAGGGACCTGGGGAGGCTGCACAATTAAGAGGGATCTTCTTGGCTAAGACATGTCGATCAGCTTCAACAGGTAATTTTACGATAATGGTATGTGAGTCTTCAACACAGCAAACGGCATGTAGTTCAATTTCCATGTTCAACTAAGCATGTGCTTTGTGTAAAGCTCTATGTCCTTGTGGATGTGCTTTTGTTCATGTCCCACCAATCAGCACAAAGATAATTGTGTTATTAAATTGAAAGTTATTTCTAGCAATCCAAATGGACTAGACAGCCTTTGCTTGTGTCGAATGCCACAAGTCCTTCTTGACGTTGCTTGACTCCCCTAGAAGAATAGTGTTCCGATTTAAGGTTCCCTAGTAACCAAATAAACTAGTTTCCATACTTTCCTTGCATGAGGATAGGCCACAAAGAGATGAAATATATCTTCCCTCACTCCTAGACATCGTTTGCAAAAATTGTCCCCTTTCCCAATTGTTAGGCCTCCGCTATTTTTCCACACAACCATGTAAATAATCATCCATAACAAAATTGAGAAATTTTCTAGTGTGTTTTTGGCCTAGATGATCTCAAATCTGCTCTTCCACATGGCCGCATTGTCTCCAAACCTCCACCTTCTATTAAGTTCCTTGTAAACCTCATCAATGGTGGAATTTGGCATTGGTATAGGAAAAAAGAGAGAGCTAGCCACCCAGCTAAATTCCTTCATGTAGACCATTTGAGAACAAGCTGACATTGAGTTTCACCTTGTCAGAGAGCGAGCCTATTCATGTGACTAGAGCCTTGTTAGCAAGCAAGAATTCTCTCTGTATTTCCTTCCAGCTCTTCCATTTAAGATTTCCTCTCTACCATAGCTCACCCCAACATTGTAAGCCCTTTTTGAATCGAAGGCTTGCTCTCAAGAAGTCTTCATCATTCACAATTTATCATTGAAAACCATTTGAGACCCAGATGGAATCGAGCACCATAAAAGCACCTTTACTTGAAAACACAATAAATCTCTTGATTTGGCTCAAAAGCAGACCAAAGAGATCTCCATAAAGGGCTCCCTTTTGTGGTGCACGGTTTTGGGGAGCAAAGAGCCAAAAGAAGAGGAAATTTTTTCCACATAAGGGCTCTACGAGGACAGATATGGATTGTATTTCTAAGCAAGAGTAGGGCCCAATCTTCAAAGGGATTAAGAATCGGTTTGACTATCTAGGAGGCAACAAGCTTGTGAGTAGCTTGTTCAATATCCACTATCCCCAGCCCTCCTTCCCCTTTGGGTTTAGTGCAAAAAGACCACCTCACTGTAGAAAATCTAGAAGTACCTCCCTAGAGAAAGTATCTACACAGCTTAATAAAACTCTCAATCCCAGTCCTTGATGGTGCCCAGCAAGATAAGTAGAAGATGGCCACAAGGTAGAGGCAATGGTTAAGAATAACCTCCTCCCAGCTAAGTTGGCTTGGTATCCTCTCCGTCTATCAAACTTCTTCTTGAATTTATAGAGGAACCTATCCCATCTCCGTTTCATTGAAATTTGAAATCCAATAGGAATCCCAAGCAGGTGAAAAATAGAGCCATGGGAAATCTCAAATCATCTTGTTCATTTCCACTTAACGTTGCGTATCCAGTTTTTAATTGATTGATGAGGGATCCAAACGCTTCATAGAAAACATGAAGGCACTTCAATACATTTTGGATGTCTTGTCTTGTGTTCTTAGGAGTGAATTTAATGTCATCTGCAAACTACTGGTAGATTAGTTGTTTACCTAAGGGGAGCTCAATTCCTTTGATGGTACCACTTTCAATGTCCTAATTTGAATCCTTTGCATACTCATACCCTTCCCAAATATTGATGATTTCTTCTAGATCTTTGAGAATCCAAGAGTCCATTCTGTTTTTGAATTTGAAGGGAGAGGGCTTTAGCAAAAATATTGTACCTACAGTTCAGCATGGTGAGAGGCCTCCAGTTTTTAAGTTCTTCCCTAAGATCATCTTTAGGGATAAGTTTAATAACTCCCCCATTTATATGAGCATGTAGGGAAGAGGAAGCAAGGCTTTCATTCTAGACCTGCAGCAACAAACGTGGTCCTATAGTTTTCCAGAAGGACTTGTAAAATTCTACATGCAAACCATCTTCACCTAGCATTTTCCATTCTGCCACATTACGTGTACTACCTATTTGAGCTCTTTTAGAGTGAGGTTTTTTCAAGGTATATACTCTCAAAATTTTTGATAATCTCAGTCTTTCTCCTAGCCTCTTTGCATAACTACCTAGCTTGCATGATAGACTCATTAGGCAGAATAGCATCAGACAAGAGTTTTTGAAAGTGTTGATGGATGAGCAGAATGTTCTCTGTTGGTTCTGCTGCTATAGAGTTATCACATTTTTTCAAGAAAGGAATTTCTTCCTAAGCTCTCTTTCTTCTTATTAGCTTGAAATTTTCCTTGGTTGGTGTATCAATCTTACCTTCCCACACCACTCTCTTAGATAAGTTTTTAATTCATTGAGCTTTAGTTGCTCTTAGAATCTTAAATCTCATCAGTAGTAGAAGCAGTTCCTCTTGAGCTCTGGATTCCCTTGCCCTAGATACCCTCTCTAGTTCATTGATGGTGTCCCTTATATTTTCTATTCTATGTGCTCTAATTTTGGCCCTGTCTCACCTCACCCTGCAATAGTAGTTTCTGAGTCTTTTTTTACTACATCTAACCAGGAGACCTTAGCTGGTCTTTGATTAGTGAAGAAAACCTCCCAAACATGAGTAATTCTCTCTTGAACACTTCTAAGACAAAAGAGTTTAGGATCAGCCTTAAACCAAGAGGTGGAAGGTCTCCCCATTCCAAAGTCACATTGAAGGGTGACAGGCTTACAGTATGAGAGGGACAAGGTAGAGTGAGTCCGTTCAGTAAGAGAAGAGACCTCCCTCAACAGATCCTGAGACATAAAAATTATGTCTAGTTGAACTTCTCTTCTATTGAGTCCTATTTGGATATTGCAGCAAGTGAAAGTGCCCTCTTTGCCCGTGTTAACCAGCTGAAGTTTCTCCTTTACATTTTCCCAAGCATCTCTTTTTGAACCCTTTACAACTGGTCCTTTTTCCATCCACTAGTCAGTACCAGATTCAACCATATTAAAGTCCCCTAGGAAAAAACCTCTTTCCCCAATTGCATCTAGAGAATCCCAAGTGCTCTTTCCATCTCGATAACTATTGGGAAATAAATGGAGGTGATAGTAGTAAAGCATTGTCCTTTAATAAGGATGGTTAATGAGACCCATCTCTCCTGAGTGTCAACCTGCTCATGAAGGATACAACCCTCAAAGTGGGAGAGAACTCCCACCTTTGCCATCCTTGTGATTAGTGACAAACCAAATTCTTCTTTTATCTATTCTTTTTCAGTCTATCATGAAGAGTGAGGTCAATTACTTTGACCTCCCGAAGGGCTAAGAAAAGAGGAGAGAGCAAATTGGCTCTCAGCCAAAAAGAAATCTCCTCACTTCTACCAGGGTTAGTTAGTCCCTTGACATTGCAAATGAGGAGGAGACTAATTTACTTGCACTCTTTTTGGGTCCCTTTTTTAGCCCTAGGATTTGGGCTATCACTTTGAGGACTAGCTATTTTGTACATTCTTCTTTTGTTCTGCACAACTATAAAGGCACTATTCTAGGGGGTTCCTTGACCTCTTGGGTAGAATTGGGGAGCTTCTCTGCTGAGTTAGTACTACTTGCCATGTTGTTTGTAACCATATCATCACTTCTAATAATGTCTTATTCAGAAAAATTGGCCCATCTAGGATCAAAATCATCATCTTGCATTTTATATTGGTTTTCTCTAATCCACTCTTTAGCCTCTTCATCAACTAATGCTTCAAGAGAGTTCTTAGTGAGAGGAGCCTGATGGGGCTTAATCAAAGCTTATTTTTTAGTAGCTATGTGAGGATTGGAGAGAGATCCTGTAGCTATAGAAGTCTTCTCTACACTTATAACAAGGGCCTTGAGTACCCATTTCTTATTTTGTGCCATTGGCGGCTTGGGCGTGGGAGGGACCTGAGGTTTGGGTTTATTTTTCTTCTGAGGATAGTTCTTCATCGAATGGCTTGCAAGTCCACACAAAAAATAGGAATTGGAGAGATTTTTATACAACAAATGTTGTTCTCTAAATAAGCTCCCATTCCTATTGAGAATCACCAATGAGCTAAGCAATTCCTCAGCAATGTCCATATAAATACAAATATGGGGGTGAATCCCCCTCGGATTTATGAAATTTTCAACTTCTATGCCTAGCACCTTACCCAAGCCTCTACAGGGAGATGGAAGTTGATACAAAGGGGCAATGATAAATCAAGCAGTTCAATGGATCTTGGATTGTCTGGAGAGAATTCATGAGACCACCAAGAGAGATAGAGCGGTTGGTTATGGATGGTGCAAAGACCATGCTGTAACGCTCTTGCAACCATGTCAGCTCGTTCAAATAGAAAGACAGAGTATCCCTACCTGAGGAATCTAACGTTTGTTACCACTAACCCCTTCCTCATCCAATTGGTTCATATCCACATTTCATTCACCGTGAAAGGGGGCCTACACCTCATAAAAACCTAACCAGTGCATATGTGCTCAACCACTCCATAGACTCGAAAAGGAGTTCATCGTCGAGCAGTGACATGCGTACCTGGATCAGAAATCAACACTATTTAACTAGATTGAGCATTCTCTTTCAGAAGTGGGCGTGAGCTTTTCGGATAGCTTCCTCCCGTTCCAGAGCCTACGGGGAGAGTTTGGGGGGCCTAGACATCTTATGCTTTCGTTTGGCCTTCAACTACCTTGGTAGTCTTTCGTTCATCATCTCTTTGAACTTCTTCTCTGCTTCTTGATCTTCTTTCATTGTCAACTTCTTCTTTAGCATCTCTGTCTATGGGGCTATTACTGGCTCTCCTATGTTTCCTTCTCCTCCATGTGAGTGGGCTGCTTCCTCATCTTCATCATCTTTTCTTGAGCAAGAGGAAAATTCAAGGACTCGATCACCATTGCCACCTCCACATCCTCTTGCATGGGGACTATTTCCCCCTCTATTTTATTGGCTACAGAGAGACTTGACCTAGTGAACAGAGGTTCTCTATCATTTTCAGAGAAGAAACTTGCATGCAAAGTCTACAGTCTATTGGTGAAAAGATTTTGTTTGTCTTTCTTTGGCGTCAGGGGAGGGAACTCTAAGTCATCAGCGAGTAGGTCATTCTAACTTGGAAGTTGTCCTTCAAGCTCAAATCCCATACTAGTTTTGTCTGTAGTTCAGGCTCAAGATGTGAGAGGGTACGATGTAGATAGGCTTTCTCATCAAAATCACCTCCATCGTGCCATAACCATCTTCTATCTGCTCTTCTAGTCCTTTCCATCCATCATCCTTTTGCAAGTGTTTCTCTTGATATTGTCCACAAGTACTTGGTCAGGCATATTAAGATCCAAATTTGACTAATTTATGGGCATCCAAAAAGTATTGGCACATTTCCTTGATAATCCAACCATGGGCAAAACTGTCTGCCTCCAAAGTGTATCTCCCTCTTCTTGCAAAATCGTGCAACTTTGTTGTAGGCCAGTATTTTGCGCATGTTTGTGCTTGCATTTCTTAATCCATTGATGAAAATCCTATGAATCCTCATCCTACAAGTGCTTCAATTTCCTAAAGGCATTTATGGGCTCCCTTGTGATATCATGTTCTATGCCCCCCAAAAAAATGATTCGAATGCAACATGTACCATTTGAATTAAAATCGAGCAAGCTATTGCTAGGATGTAGTTCTATGTGGAACCATTAGATGCAATCATGCTACTCCTTGTAGGAGAGCATGAATCATATGGAGGACATTCATACAAAAATAGTTTATTCTTTGCCACACTTCTCCTAATTTACTAATTGCATCAACAAGCCTTCATAGTGCCTAGCCCTCATCTATACTCCTCCTTTTAAGTGCAAATTAATGTAATGCCTAAAGGACCCTTCATTATATGGCAGCTAGATGAAAAAAAGGAATAGGCTCCCACCATTGAAATATGGCGTGATGGTCCATATGGGCTCTTGATGTAATAACTTTCATGGCAACTAGGTGCACTATTTGCATCACCCCCTCTCTTGGTGCTTCTCATCTATGCACACCAATATTGCCCTCGTATTTCTTGCCAATATACCATCTGTGTTCAATGAAACCCAACAAACCTATTAAATGGATCTTATACACGGTCACGTATTCATCTCTCAAAAAGATTTCTTGCACTATAAGAGTGCAAAGAAAAGTACATTTCCTAATGTGACTATCTCGATGTTGTAACCTTTGTGCGGTACCTCCACGCACTCTCAAAACTACAGTTCTTTCCTTGGCTATCTGCTAAGCTCATTCCTTTGGAATTCCATATCTCTAGGATGCCTTCTTCACCCAAGTCTCAATATTATGATGCTTCTTGTGTGATCAAAGTATTGCATCCCAATCTTTCATCTTTGTTTTACTAATATCCTTGACAACAAGTAACAGATCTTTATCATTCATTCATCTTCTTAGATGGTGTATACACATTGCCGATTATGGAATCAATCCAAAGAAATTTGACTCCCAATCGACCATATTGGCCAGCTTATGGTTTAGGACATCCTATTCAAGCATTGCCTTTGTGCAATGTAAAATCTTCTCCTTGAAATTCCATAGCCCATCCGTACTTTCTAGCTCCCTCTCCAAGCCATTTATATGATCTAAAATTTCTCTTGAAGAATCTAGTTATTTAACAGCCCTACTTTGTTTCATTTTGTTAACCCATGCTTACACGCACTACTTCTAGAAGCTTCCATCTTGCCACTTGTAGGAAAACCTGTATGAACAATATATATATATATATATATATATATATATATATAGGTTTTAAATTTGAAATAAAAACCCCATGGGCCAAGGCCACAACAATGTTGTGAGCCAGCCTGGCATGGGACTCACAATTTGTGAATTTCCTAGAGTACATTATTTTATTTTCTTATAGTCTAACTTTTAAAAAAAATACATAATAACTACATAAACCTCTAGAGATTTAGATTTATTTTTTTATTTTAAAATAAAATATATAAATTTAAAATTTAAAAGGTGCAAAAATATTTACTTAGAATACAATGCATGAGACAAAGTACATGGCCAAAAAGAAACGAGAAAAACGGCATCCCTCCTTGAGAGAATCCAAGCACGTGATCCTTGAAGTTGTCTCATCTAGCTCTTATGCCTTGTGAGCACAGGGGCCAAGGACCACCCCATGAGCCAAACCTTGGCGTGCAACTAACAAATTGTGAATTACTATATCTTCATTTTTTACTTGGAGTACATTATTTAAAATTTTAAAAGCTTAAATCCCAAAATGAATTTACAAAATAGCTACACAAAACTCTTACATTCAAAATATAAGAGTGAATGAGATAAACCACAATAAAACCCAGCTCCCCCTTCGAGAGAGTCTCGGGATTAGGCCCTTGGAGTGGTCCCATCTAGCTCACATGCCTTGTGAGAGCACAAGGTCAAGGAAAACCCTGTGAGCCAGGCTTTTGCATGGGACTAACAATTTATAAATTACTTGGAATACTTTATCTACCTTTTTACTTGTACATTATTTTGACTTTTAAAGCTTAATTCCCAAAAAATATACAAATCTCTATTTATATTCAAAAAGATAAACTCTTAAAAAAACAATTCAAAATTATGTACAATGTTTGGACAATTTTGTAATTATGAAGCATTACTTACACATGATGTAGTCTTTTATTTTCTTAATGTTATCATGTTTTTGCAAAAAATTTACGAAGCAGGTTATTGGAAGAGATTCATCTAAGAGACATTATGTCGTAAAGAGTGAAGTGAAGAAGAAAGAATTCATTTCTATTCTTAAGGATCCCCATCACACATCATTATGACATGTACTATTAAAGGAGGTTGCAATTGATTTAGAGAATCTTGTAGATCCATCAAAAGTTGTCTGCGCATGCGATGTTGCTAGCATTACTCGTCATCATAGCAAGGATACTTATCGGTATATAATGTCTTTGTAAAAAAAAAATTAGGGTCAAGGTGTAAAGAATCCTTTATTGCCAAGATTGGTATATGTTAGAAATGCAAGGGAAAAAAGAAATTTTGCTATCCAAGATTGTTTGGTGGATTTATTCACATTTCAGAAAGCATGATGTTGGAGGGCACAAACAAGATGAAAAGCCAACAAAGAAAAAAGAAAGGTAGACCAACTACCAAAGGGAAAAGGCAAGGACCAAGCACCTATGAGTACACAAAGCATAACAATGTCTTTGTGGATGTACACAGGGTTAAAGCTCCAAAGGTAGAGTTTTACAATGTGAAAGCATCGGGTAGGTGGCATTTACATTGTTTATTTGAGATATAATTCATACATACATACATATGAATGTATGTATGTATGTATGTATGTATGTATGCATGTATGTATGTATGTATGTACGCATTTACATTGTTTATTTGAGATATAATTCGTACATACATACATACATATGTATGTATGTATGTATGTATGTATGTATGTATGCATGCATGCATGCATGTATGTATGTACGCATGCATGCACGCATGTATGTATGTATGTATGTATGTATGTATCTATATCTATATGTATACATAAACATATATGTTTGCATAGATATATGTATACACACACACACACACACATGGATACATACATACATATATATATATATATATTTTTTATACATATATAAATATATAACATACACACACATACACACAGTCTAGTTTACAGAGATAAGAATATATATATATAGATATATACCTATATCTATTTGTGTATTCTCTCTCTCTCTCTCTCTCTCTCTCTCTCTCTCTCTCTCTCTCTCTCTCTCTCTCTCTCATCCTCCTCCCTCTACCACAATTAAATTAAAAGGAAAAGGAAATTTGAAATCATACAAATTTTTATATTATTTAGAAGTTGGTAATATTAGTTTCTAATTGTTGGTGCAGCTTGCAAAGGAGATAGCAACAATGCTTGTTTCATACATGGAGGTGATTTTATGTTACAAGAGAGAAGTAGTTGCATTTGCAACTATCCATGATAGTGATCCAAAGTATCTCTGCCATTTTAGAAGACTTGGTGAAGATAAGATGGTTGTTATTGTATCAAGGATTCTTAGCCCGCATGTTGAGCTAAAGCATAAATGTAGAGCTATGGAAACACTTGGAGATGCTATGCCCTATAATACATCGTGCAAAGATTTTATCTCATTGGATAGAGATGAGACTTATCCAAAGGACTCCATGACAAATACAAAGCACATCTCATTGGATTTTATGGTGCAAAATATTGTAAAAACAAAGTCATTTGCAAATCTGGATCTAGCAAAAGGAAAAGTATTGGGCTTTGAACAAGTGGATCAGTTCTCATTTGCAAAGATGAGAATCATGAAAGTCACTCATGTGGTATGGATGATAACAGAACCTCCTGGGATGATCCCTACTATTAGTAGGTAAGGTTATGAGATGGAGTATGCAATTTCTTTAGATTAAGAGGAGGCATGTGGAGTTCAATGACAAAGACAAGATATATCACAATATGGAAGGGAAAGAACAGTTTCAACTCGAGGATTTGAAAGGTTCCATACCTTATCTGGAGTGGATGAATTCATGCACATTGAGAAAGAAAAAAGTTCCAATAGTGATGTTTTATGAGGCGTGGATGAGTTCACTATATCAACAAACTTAGTAAAAGCAATTGTGGAGTTACAACAACCATGCAAGGTGTGCCAATGAGGGATGTTTTCTCAAGAGTAGATGACTTTTAAGCTTCTAAACATTCTCAATGAACTTTTAATGCAAGTGGTTCTACTACAATTGACAATCCTAGTGAAAGAAGAACTGTTGAGTTTCGACAAGAATGCAAGGTGTGTCAATGAGTGATTCTCTCTCTAGGTTTGATGAGTTTGATGCTTCTCAACACTCTCAAAGAAAATTGAATACAACTCACCCTAGTATGATTGACAAACTTAGTGAACAAAGTTGTGGAGTTGTAACAACAATGTAATGTGTGTCGATGAGTGATGTTCTCTTTGACATATATAAGTTTCAAGGTTCTCAACACTCACAAAGATAAATTATTACAAATGGCCCTAGTTCAATTAATGAACTTGGTGAAAGAAGTCGTTGCAACAGCCGTGCAAGGGTCCATGAGTGATGTTCTCTTAAAGGTAGACGACCTTCAAGATTCTCAACACTCTCAAAGCACATTTTATGCATGAAACCATTGAGATATTATTTGGTATTTGACTTTAATTTTAAATTGATAAAGGATGCAATATGCCATGGATGCAATATGACAGACACGTATGAGGGAGAAAATAATGCAAATACAAAGAACTATGTACACAAGGAACAAAAATGGACATACAAATGCATGAAGAGAAATCGAATCCATGCCAATCCACAAAAGCAAACAAAGAGAATAAGAGTGTTGAATGAAAAGAATATGCTCAATCTATTATATGGTAAATCACTTTAACAACCACAATGAACACTCTGACTCCCTTTAATTACTCAATTGTGGTCTACTTTACCCCACCATCCTAAGTGTAGAAGCTATGGACTATAATATTTTCGAACGACGAGTGCCTGTAGCCACTCGCAAGCCTTCTATATGCAAAACATTTATCAAGAAATAAAGTCAAAAATACCGCTAATATATGTAACAATACCATGGTATTAATATTTATATAGGTGGTATGTAGGCATTTATTATGCATCAATGATGTAGAAATAAACAAGTTCTCAATTATCCTTACAATACCATGAAGTCCACAAATGTATATCCTCTGCAGGGGCGAATAGCCAAGGTTGGCTTCCAAGGCTTATCCTTTTCTATAATGTCATAATTTGGTGGCTTGGTTTGGTCAACGTCTCCAAGTCTACCAACCCATAGTCTCTTTATGTCCTTACCTTTCTTCTTTACTCTTTCTCCCATGCACACTATGCAAGGGTGCTTTCCAATTGCTCCATATGAAAGACCATACATAAATTTTATAGTTTTCAAATCAATAGTTACATGTCATTCGAACTTGCTAGGATCCAAATCCTTCAACTCCATTTATCACACAATAGATTGATTTTCAACATATCTTGTAATTATACAACTAAGAAATTAAATCCGTGTTACCTTAGATGAATGTAGCCACAAAATATCTTTTTCAGATTGAATGCATAACTACTTTGGGTCATCAAGGGTAAGTTCCATGTTCAAAATCCTATTCATTAGTATTAAACTTACTCCTTTTTATTTTTACTTTGACCACCTCCTTTCCATCAAGTTGAAGGAAAACCATTCTTCCACAACTATGTCATAAGACTTGGTACTCCATTAATTTCTCCATTAGCTCAAACTTCTTTATCTTCCATCATGAAATTCAACAATTATTGTACTACAAACATGTTGAGGCTCACCAACTAGTTCAAGTATTCCCAAGTTGAGAGTATGGAGAGTTTTATCAACATACATTGTCTTTGGTAGTGGGACCTTTACTATTTTCCCAACTTAAAGGCATGCTTGCTTTCACTTTTGAAAGAAAAGCCAAGACAATATCACACAATTCTTACGCATAGTTGTGAATTGTTCCCAACTTTTTGCATTGACTCAAATGTTATATTTGATTTGACTAAGTCAAATTTGGGGTGATGTGTAGTGAGTTCTAGTGTTATTTTTGTGACCACTTATCTAGATAGAGATAAGCTCTAAAGTAGTCCTACAAGCTCTTACCCTAATGCCCACTCTTCTTAGCAAATTCAGCCATTAGAGGTAATATTCTTAGCCACTTTTCTTAGCCAATTCATCATTGGACAATTTTATTTTGTGCAAGTGTGAACCCATTCAAGTATCTTTAAGTATATTACTTTTCGTTTTAAATTTAATACTCAAATTTTATTGGCATCTAGGATCGCAAAGCTGTAACATCGTGATCGGAACATGCTCTTTTTTTTTGCAATCTCTCTTTTTCTAGGTTATAACCATGTATTGGCTTAGATGTCAATAAATCTTACAATTTTTCCAATAGGTTATCCCAAATTCTTTTGACAAGCTTTCTTCAATTGCCTTCCATTCAAACCATATTTCATTCTGCATTCTTAACATGCAATATTTCAAATGACTCAAAGATGTCAATAAATCTTACAATTTTTCCAATGGGTTATCCCAAATCCTTTTGACAAGCTTTTTCCAATTGCCTTCCATTCAAACCATATTTCATTCTGCATTCTTAACATGCAATATGTCAAATGACTCAAGATCTCAATAAAGCTTACAATTTTTCCAATGGGTTATCCCAAACCCTTTTGACAAGCTTTTTCCAATTGCCTTCCATTCAAACCATATTTCATTCTGCATTCTTAACATGCAATATGTCAAATGACTCAAAGACAGCACCTATGCTAATATAGTAGCATCAAAGCAAAGCCATTTGTTCTGCAACATACAGAGAACAGCGCATTGTATCGAATGACAATGCATTTTAAAGGGTTCCAAAGCAGCAGCAGACTTTTATTCCAGGATTCCCAAAATTCCACGTCATTCAAGTCAAAGCCACATAGGTAGCTTTAATGGGTGTCATCCCGAATGATCATCCATTAAACATAAAAACAGAGGGATGATCAAACATAAAAACAGAGCCCCTTCCACTTGTGAAAAAAATCTCGGAGGGTGCACTCCATTAACCAGTTATAGACCAACCGACATTCTTTATTGAGATCCCCAAGAGAGAACAAAGGGATCATTGTCAAATGACCTGCTATTGTGTTTCTCGAGTATTGCCTTGTATGTCAACACTGGTCAGTAGAGCAACCCAGTTTTGAGGGAAAAAATCACTAGTTAACAGAGCGGCTCACATGTAGTTACGGTGGTCAAGGCTCCTGATGTCTACTTGAATATTTTCCAGTTCATGCCTGCAAAGCCATTTGTAAAGGGTGAGATGCAAATTGACTTCATTCCTACAAAGCTTCGTGTATAACTGAGGATCCTGTGCCTGCTAATCCTTCAAACCTATCATTTACATACGAAAAACCACATACTTATAAAGCTCTTACACAGACACGTGCAAGTAATAAAATGTCTTTGAATATACCATGCAAAATCTTCCCTCGTAAAAAGAACTTCAACTTCAATGCAGTTGGAGAACATGGGATTCTTTATGCAGTTGGAGAACATGGGATTCTTTGCAACTAAAGCTAGTCCCCTAGATACATCATACATAATTTCAAATATCTATGATACATTTTGGAGCTTATTTTCTTTCTCAAAAAATTTTATGGACAATCCTGCAAGTCGTACAAAGAAACGGGAAGAGAGAGAGGGGGCGGGCCGGGGGCGGGGGGGGGGGGGGGGGGGGGGGGGATAAGTGTAGGAGACATATCACAAATAGCCCAACTACCTAAAAACAGAGAGAGCTCAATTTAAGGGCAAGGATACACAACAGGTGAAAAAAGCCAAAAAAAGTAAAAAGCAAAACAGCCAGCCTTATTAACTAGAAGTAATTGAATAGTTATTATAATCTATGCTAGTATAAAAGATGCTTGATTATCTTTTAAATCATTTTAATCCTTGATTATCTTTTAAATCATTTTGCCTCTAGACCCATGCAAATAACTAATTAAGCATTAGGCCTAGAACAAAAGATTACCCAAGGCTTACCAGGCTTGCAAATCAAGCTAGATAATCACCTTTAACCCAACTAAAACTAACAGGTAGCTCTTGATATGCTCTATCTAATGTGCATGTATTATGTGACTAGATCGAGATGCAACTAAATTAACAAGGATAGGTTTGAAAAATAATTGGTTCCAAATATCACATCCACCTCGCAGTTAAACACTAAGCAGTCTCAATTAGTGCACATTAGGCTAAGCATCATTTCTTCACACACCAACGCTTGCCCTCAAGGCCAACTGAAGAGACTAGGTACCTAAATAAGTCCTTAGGGTCTGGATGTACAAAGCCTCTAAATCTTGTACCACATACTGATAATCTATCATCAATTGAAGGGTGATCCAATATGACAATGGTTTAAAAAGTCATAACATCACTCAATGTAAATTGCACCTCATGCACTAGCTTCCAACATCATGTCCTCGAATTGCAACCGACTAGAAATTATCTCATATGTGTATTATACCACTGAAAGGTCCAAGGCCACAAAAAGTCCCTCACCACATGGTTCAGCTATATTGTAGGTCTCACACCCACACATCTCTAGGCTTGAGATGGGATCCAATTGAGCTCAGCACTAAAGAAGTCATGCAAGTACTCATGCGATTCGTAGCACATGGCCTTCTTGGCCAACCAACTGGATTCTGAGTCTCATAGCAGGAATCTCACAAAGAAGCTGTCCTTGAATCCAAAGGCATAGATTTGAAGTCTGAAGTGGGAGGCACACGACTCAAAAAACGGGACAGAGAGTTGAGTTCAGTTGGACTCCGTACAATTCTTTTGAGATTCGGAAATGACAACTTTGACAGAAGTGCAAGACAAGCCCCAAACAACCAGGATTTCAGATTGAGGATGTCAATCCTTCAGCTAGGTAGCAATGAGAACCTGGCTACTCAGCAGAACAATGATGGACCTCACGTCCATGGAGATTCTGAATCCCCCAAAACCTACGACGAGTTGCTCAACCAACCAATCACCTTTAAAAAAAGCAACATGACCAAGCCAAAGGCGAGAAAAATACAAAGAGAGTGATGAGGAAGAAGACCCGCATTCATCTCAAAAAAGCAAGGAGGCCTCGATGGACAATCAAAGAAATCTCTAAAAGAGTCAAGTATGCGAAGCAGACCCAGAACCAATGAAAGGTGACTCCTGAGGCGAGCACGCAGAAGTAAACTGTCACACCACGTATTGTGAAATCGGTGTCAAACATGGTCATTGACTTTTAATAAGAGACTATGGGAGCGACAATGAAACCATGAAACCGTCCCTCAATAAATTAAAGGGCAGTAATAACCAGCCAACACTGTTACATTGACAATTCAGCAAATATACAACTAGCAAATTTGGGAGCTAGAGTGCCCCTACACCAAGTGAAAGACACAGATTGGCCCCAAACCTTGGCACCCCTTTTGGTATTTCTTTAATTAAGTGAGAGGCCCTGAATTCCAGGCTACATAAAGGATACATTATTTCTTGCACCTGGGGCATTCCACATCCCATTAGGCATCCACATACCCTGCATAGCCTCTACTCTTCACTGCACTCACCAATCCTAGAAGTAGGTCTTCATCCCTAATCCAAGAAGCTTGCACACAACCTGGAACTGTCACTAGTAAGCACGCTTGGCCACACAGTTCCCCATAGCTGTCACTAGTGCCCAATTAACCACCTATCTGCTCAAAGCAGAAAAGGAAAGCATGAAAGAGCTTTCTCCACTGTCCAGGACTGCCACACCCTATAGTCTTTCACCCTATTGGCAGCATACATCCTGGGACATCAATCTGTTTCCCATAAGAGAACTTGCATTCTACACAGCAAACATTATGGCAGTCACACCTGTACTGTCTCTCTCTGGGGTCCAGGGATACCTTCCAATCTCAAACATGGATACCCAACCCCTGTCTATTCAGTCAAGCTGTACCAATCGTGTGCCCTCTGCCTAGCAACCACTGCCTGTATATACATTATCTCTTAAGGAAACCATAGCATAATCACTACTGAAATTGTCCTCCATCAGCATAGCAAAAGAGCATCCATTTCAGTTCCAAAAGGCACACACTCAGCCTAGGATTGTTTCTAGCAGCCAAGACTTGGTCACACAATCCCCTGCAAATGCCTTAAGTGCCCACTTGTACACCCACCTGCTCACGTGGGATTCCTTACAGAGCATAGGCCTTCCAAAAACAGCTCGCAAATAGAGCAAGGCACTCCGTGTGCTCAGCCCGCTCTCCAAGGTAGCTCACAGCAGCTCTTTGAGACCAGCCCGAGCCCAAATGCTCAAAAATGATGACCTTGGTCACACAATCCCCTGCAAATGCCTTAAGTGCCCACTTGTACACCCACCTGCTCACGTGGGATTCCTTACAGAGCATAGGCCTTCAAAAAACAGCTCGCAAATAGAGCAAGGCACTCCGTGTGCTCAGCCCGCTCTCCAAGGTAGCTCACAGCAGCTCTTTGAGACCAGCCAGAGCCCAAATGCTCAAAAATGATGACCTTGACCAGCCCAAGAGCACATATGTACAGCTTGTGCTCCAAAGCATCAATCAACAGCAGCCCATGAATGCACGTATGGACCTCCTTCCAGCCTCAGCCAGCTCGTGGTCACACGTACAAACCAATCCCAACAGCTTGTGGGCACCGTACAACGTGTAATTGAGAGCGCCAGCCTGCTGTACAAAATCCTTGGCTAAGCCCTCCTCAGCTCTCCTATCAGCCATACGAAGTGCTTACGTCAGCCATGTGGTCGCTTTCTTCCTGGCTCCCGTGGTTCTACGCCAACCAGCCTGTGTGCCCATGAACCAACCCCAACCAGCCCTTGCACCTCATGGTCAATGCGTGCTCTCAAGCGCCAACCTCGACCAGCCCTTGATCGCCAATAAGCACACCACCGTGGCCTTCATCCAGCCTTAGGTGATCAGCCCATGCACTACCTACAGCCTGAGCGCCGTACAGCTCCATACACGTCCTGCTCCAGGCAAGAATCTCCGTACGTGCATACCCGTCAGCGCACAATAGCTTCTCTCACACCGCCCATCAGCCAGCCACCTTCTTTCCTTCGTGATTCTTTCTCCGAGCTTCCATGGGCAACCTTACCAAATGCATCCCAAGCATGGAAAAATGCCACATGGCATGCCCACATTTTACTTTGCCCCTTGGTCTTGAATTTGCCTCCAAGCCCTATGGGGTCAAATCAATGACAAACTTGAAGTTTAATTTGCCCCTTTCCCCCTCTATGCCCCCCCAGGCCTTACTTGCTGGGGGTTCTAGCACACCAAGCAACCCATGACCTTGCTCCTTGTTTTCCCAAGGTCTTGCCCACATGCATGCGCCAGAAATCACGCCCTCGTGATAGGCAACCGGATTGTCTCTGGCAAGCATGTAGGATCGATAAACGAGAGAGCAAGCACAAGATTCAAGAGTCGATGGATATCATCCGTCATGTCAACTAGATAAACAATGAAAAGAGAAGTACATGGTACTTGAAGGTAGACCCTAGGACTAAGTGTCCTAGGTGTCACACAGAACTAAATGTCCTATGTGGCATAAAAGGCACTAAAACACTAGAGTGCCTATAACTATGCCTACAAGGCACATACCAGGGCCCATAGGGCATCACTAGAACTGGGAGAAGATGGCCTACAAACCCCCCTCCATGGTATGGGCTGAAGTATTATGGAAACGTCTCAGAATACCTGGTATTTTCTGGTCATGGTGGCACATGTTCATCCAAAAGGATATAGCCACCTATGAATGTACAAGGGATGTCAGATCATGTAACAAAGGGAAACAAGTGTAAACCCTGTCGGAAGACTTCGAACTTGGGACGAGGAAGTGCCTTTGTAAACATATCTGCTATGTTGTCCTCTGCGGGAAGGTAGGACAACTCTCTGTCTCCTGCTCACAACCGCTCTCAAACATAATGATAGTGAACCTCAATGTGCTTGGTACGCGCATGAAACACTGGGTTACGCACAATGGCCAAAGCACTCTGGCTGTCAGTGTAGACCATAGTGGAGGATCTCTGGCGAATACCAAGATCTGTAAGTAACTGTCGAAGCTAGGCACACTCTACTGTAGCAGTGAAGGCTGCCCTGTACTCAGCCTCACAGCTAGATGTGGAACCTGTTGGTTGCTTCTTGCTGAGCCAAGAGATACATGAACTACCAAGTAAAAAACAATTGCCCGTATGTGACACTCTGGTGTCGGAACAAACTACCTAATCACTATCCGTGTAAGCATGCATGGTAAGTGAACCTTGATCACCATAGAAGAGGGCTAAATCCTGAGTGCCTCTGAGATACTTGAAGACTCTCTTCACTGCCTACCAATGCTGTGAATTGGGCATGTGCATGAACCTGCTTAGCTGAGATACTGCATACTATAAGTCAGGTCTGGTGTGACGTAAGTAAATGAGGCATCCAACAGCCTGCTGGTAAAGAGTGATATCACATGGTGGGCTCCCATCATGAGCTGAAAATCTAAAGCCAGGGTCCACTAGTGTAGAGTTTGGCCTGCAATCCTCAAACTGAAAACGATCAAGGAGCTGTCCAATATACTTGGACTGTGACATCATGATACCCCCCTCAACATGAGCAAACTAAATGCCCAAATAATAGTGTAGCTGTCACATGTCTAACATTTTAAAAGCCTGCTGCAAATCAGCCTTGAAAGCTGCAATATGCTGAGTATCTGGGCCCGTGATTAGCATATCATCCACAGATAAAATCAGCACTAAAAAATCAGATCCACTCCTACGGACATAAAGAGTGGGCTCTGTGGGGCTATTCTCAAAACCAGGGGAGAGTAAGTGTGCCTGAATTTTGGCATACCATGCCCTGGGTGCCTGCTTCAAACCATAAAGGGATTTTCTAAGCCGGCATACCTTGTTTTCAGAATTAACAACCTCAAAGCCAGGAGGTTGTGTCACATAAACTTCCTCCTGCAGATCCCCATGAAGAAAACCAATCTTGATGTCAAGCTGGTGCACTTGCCAATGGTGATGGGCTGCAATGGCAATGACACATCTAATAGTAGTAATCCGGGATGTGGAAGCAAAGGTCTGCTCAAAGTCAATGCCATGTTGTTGGGCATACCCTTTTGCAACAAGACGGACTTTGTGTCGATCTATACTGCCATCAGATTTCCATTTTAATTTGTAGACCCTACCATCACTCTTTACTGTCAAAAGCATCTTTATGGCACAAAGGCTCTTCATTGCAAGCTGTAGCAAGGAGTGCAAATTCAAGAAAGTGACCATGCATCTGTCTATTCCCTGATCTTGTCCGGGCAGCAAAAGGTTGATCTTGTTTGCTATCCCTTAATGTATCAAGAAGCCATCCGGGAACTTGCCTTTGCTATCTATTGACAGCTCTTTCTTCAATCACTGTATCATGAATAGTGGGATCATTTTGTGGTGGAAGAGAAACCTGCAAATCAGCATGTGATACAGGCTGATCATTGCTTGTTGGAGGGCCCGCAGGAGGCTCATGTTGCTGGTCAAAGTCTCCCTCTGAGGAAGGAAGGAAGAGGTAACCAAGAGTCAAAGGCATCAAACATGTCAACTTCTGGCTTAGCTTTGCAGTCCACAAGAGGAGAAGCCGAATGTTCAGCAAAGATTACATCTCTACTGACAATAATCTTCCCAGTATTTGGTTGGTATAACCTATACCCTCTGCTCTCCTAGCTGTAACCAATAAATATGCATTTGATTGCCTCGTCATCAAGCTTATGTCTCAGCTGAGATGGTACATGAACATATGCAAGAGACCCAAAAACTCTCATGTGTGAAAGTGAAGGCTTGTTGCCTTTCCATGCTTCATAAGGTGTAACAGTATTCAATGCCCTTGTAGGTGATCTATTCAGCACATAGTTGGCACACATTACTGCATCAAGCCAAAATTTATTGGGCAAGGACTTAGCCTTAAGCATGCATCTAGCCATCTCCATAGTGGACCTGTTCTTCCTTTCACGAACGGGATTATGCTGAGGAGTGTAAGGAGTAGTGCATGAGTGAACAATGCCCCGTGAAGACAAAAATGCATCAAACTCCTTTGACATATACTCTCCCCCCCTATCTGTGTTGAGGGTGACAAGCTTGCATCCTGATTCATTCTCAACCATATTCAGCCACCTCTGAAAGCATGAGAACAATTCAGATTTGGCTTTTAAAGCATATACCCAGCAATATCCTATGAACTCATCAATGAGAGTCATGAAATATTTGTACCCCCCAATGGCATTTGTCCTCATTGGGCCACAGACATCACTGTGCACTAGCTGCAATTTCCTTTGTGAGAGTTTTGGACAATTGTTTTGAAAAGGAAACCGATGCATCTTACCCAAAAGACAACCCTCACACACATGTTTGGAAACTGTGTGAGTTTGAGGTACATCATTTGCCATGTCCTGTGAATGTAACTTGGCAAGAGGTCTATAATTGAGATGACCCATTCTCTCATGCCAAAGATGAGTTTCAGCAAGCTATGAATCTAAAATAGCAAACGCTTCAATAGAGAGTGCAGTTGAGTGATCATCAAGGTGATAAAGCAGTGCCAGTGAGAACTATGGCATTGTCATCACGAAGATCATATACTAGGCATCTGTATCCATCGAAAATCACTCTGAAACCTGAAGTGGCAATTGCTGAAATTGAAATCAAGTTGACTTCTATTCCAGGCACGAAAAGAACATTAGTCAGAGTGACAGGATGGCTTGTAATGGATGTGAGCTGCACATCTCCAATTCCTTTTACAGCATAGGAGGCATTGTTAGCGCATGTGACAGTTCCCCCACGAGGTGCATCAGCTAAAGAATGAAACAACTGTCTGCAAGATGTGACGTGCTTGGAAGCACCACTATCAAAATAATAAGACTGAGCATCATTAGCAGTAAAGAATGCATCAACTTGGGAGGGATCAAAGGAGCAATGGACAGCCCATGCCCAATCATCCTGGAGAGCATGTGCGTGTGAAGCATCTGCTGGCTCGTGGGATTCAATTGCATGTGAGGCATTAACTGTCAATCCTGCTTTCTTTTTCTCCGAAGCAATGCGCTTTCTACATTCTGAAATGTCATGTCCAGGCTTGCGACAATAGTTGCATCTTTTCTTCTTTGACTTATCTGCTGTATTTTTAGATGCATTGGAGGAATTGCCACTGCTAGGCCCATATTTAGGCTTGCCCATAGGCTTGGAAGCCTTGCCTCTTCTTGTCTGCTGTGAAGCAAATGCATGATCAGGAATAGTGGCTTGTCTAATAGCACGACTTTGCTCTTCCTGCAAAAGCAAAGTGACTAGCTGATCAAAAGAGTAGTGGTTTGGATTACCCATGGCCACTATCCGAAGGGTTGTAGCAAACCCTTGATATGTATCTGGCAGTCCATTCAATGTAGTACTGACAAGCTGAGAATTTGGCACCACCTCATCAATATTGGCAAGTTGTTCCATGAGGTCCTTAACCTTTGTCAGGTATGCATCCATAGAGTCACCTTCATTCATACTGACAACCTACAATTGCCTTCTTAAATATGCAACACGTGCCTCATTGTGAATCTGACAAAGAGAAGCCAATTTGTCCCAAGCATCCTTTGCTGTCCTGCAAGACCGGATGTGTGGAATAATGATTCTCTTCCATGATAAAGCAATACAGGAATGTGCATTTGCATCTCTTGCATCCCATCTTGATTGTTCCTGAGTTGGAGGAGCCGCAGCAGGGGTGCTAGAGGATAAGGCATCAGGAGTACCCTCTGCAGAGGGACCAGCAGTAGGGGCAGCCACTGGAGAATTGGCTGGCCTCAAATCAATCCCAGAAACAATATTCCAAAAATGCCTTGCAAGAAGAATATGTTTCATGAGATAAGACCACATCAGATAGTTGGTGCCATCCAACTTATCATCTTCACGAAGAATGCCAAATAGATCATCACTGTTGCCAACCATTGCAAATGGGATACCCTGAAAAGAAGAGACCTATAAACCCAAAAGCCTCAAGGCTATCACTGCGAAGAGCTGGCTGTCCAAAAATGACAGCAAATGTCTGCGAGTAAATGTTCTGCAAATTTCCAGCCCAAATCAAGGGGCAAATGCAAATTTGACCCAAATGTGATTGTGTCAGGCAATGTTCACTGCAAAAAACAGCAAATCTAGCAAAAGCCCCAAATTTAATGAGGGCAAATAGGCCAAAAAGAGGGCAAATACAAAAAGCCCCAAATTTTGCTGAGATTTTGCAAATGTGACCCAATGTATTGCACTCTGACCCAATGTCCTCCAAATGTGACTCAATGTCCTACAATCTTACCCAATGTACTGCAATCTAAACAAGAAATTGCAGATTAAATCCCAAAACTCCAATGTTCTTGCAAAAGCCCCAACACTGGTTCACAGCCAATGCCAAAACAGGTACGGAACCTGAAGACAGTTTCGCACATGCAAAACTGTATGGAACACCTGTACAGAATATCACTGTACGGAATACTGCAGATTGTACGAAAGATGATGCAGGCACAAAGTGATCGCACGTGTGGCGCAGGGCTTCTGTTGTATGGAAGCACAAGTCGTCTCCAACATTGTACGACAGGTCTTCACGCAGCTCTAGGCGGGTCTTCACACGTGGCTGTACGACGGAGCAAGTACGGATCGCAGTGTACGAAGTAGGTACGTGGAGCAGTTACTTTGTACAGCGGGCGTCCTATTTGCATGTTGTTTGTACGGGCGTCCGTACAGTCGTACGGACTATACGGATGGAGGTGCAGGTAGATTTGATATCTAGTTGACGTGATCTGCAGCACAAAAAATGGCGATAGATGGCCACGGGTGCTGTAGGAGACCTTGAAAATGCTGCAGCAGGACCTAGAAGCAGTCACCTGAGCTGGAAAGCAGCATTGAGGTAAGATATGGCGACAAAAAAAGCTCTAAAAGCCTTGGACAGCAGCTGAAGAGCCTCGAACAGGCTGGAAATGTGACGACCAGCAGGGCAGCAGACTCCCAATGAGCAATGGAGGACTCGGGGGAGGCTAAGGAGAGCTGGAACGCAAGTGTAAGACTGGCTCTGATACCACTGTAGGATCGATAAACGAGAGAGCAAGCACAAGATTCAAGAGTCGATGGATATCAACTGTCACGTCAACTAGATAAAACATGAAAAGAGAAGTACATGGTACTTGAAGGTAGACCCTAGGACTAAGAGTCCTAGGTGTCACATAGGACTAAATGTCCTATGTGGCATAAAAGGCACTAAAACACTAGAGTGCCTATAACTATGCCTACAAGGCACATACCAGGGCCCATAGGGCATCACTAGAACTGGGAGAAGATGGCATATAAAGCAGACCTGTATGATTGGGTTTTGGGTTACAGTCTAGCTACAAGCTTGAGGCTAGATGAGCATAATTATCTTACCACTCCTCATGTATTGAAGGGACACAATAGTGCGATAGGACGAGCGACCAAGATTTTCAGACCACAAGATCTAGATCTACAAGCACACAACTCCAGTGCCTTCCTAAAGGCCCTTCTAAATGGCTAGTCACGCCCAATCCCCATGGCAGAGAAGGCATTGATTACCCTCCTAAACAAACCTACAAGATCATGGCAAAGGCCTTGAATCTATATTTCACCCCTTCCTTCCAAATACTATCCACAACACAGAGCCACGTATTATTAAGGAGTGTCAAAACTCTACCATATCCGAGATCTCCTCACTCTAAGAAACAATCATGGCGGTAGAAGACGAGGCAAAGCCAGGGGTTTGTGTGCCACATAGAGAGGCAGCCTAGGTAGAGGGCTAGGGGTCAATTGAGAGCAAGGGTGAAGGGAAGTCTAGTGAAGAGTCTAAACAAGGAGATAGGCTACGAGGGCAAGGGTGAGGAGCTAAGGGTCTACACAAGGAGGATGGCTTAGCAAAGTGGGTTACTTGAAGGTATAAGTGATTAGGTGCCATGAGAATCAAATGGGCTACTTGGGCTTGAGGGGAGGGACTAGCTATCGTGACAACTAAGGGAGTTGATTGGGCAAGAACGGTTGGATGGCAGAGAATCAAACAAGGCTTGGGGGTTAGTGAGGCCCTCGGGGAGTATTGGAGCGCAATTCCAAGGGAGGATTATTTAAGGCTTCGGTTCAGAGGGATCCAAGGGGCCAAAGCAAGGGGTATGAAGTTCTTTTGCTAAATCTGATATTCTCTAGTCTTTTCCTTGGTCTCCTAGCTGATCTGCATCTACCCGATCTATGACCTAATTCTTGGCATGTTGACTCTACTCCTGGCATTCTTAGCTAGATACTTGCTTCCTTTTTCTGTGTACCTTGATCCAAACCCCATATTCATCACAATAGGGGCTTGAGGAGGGAGCCTATGGCTGAAATAGTTGGGTTGGATGGGCCCGTTCTGGCTGCAAGAGTGAGTCCTAAGAATGAAAAGGATAGTCTAGGGAAGTGGCTAGACCCTCTACAATAAACAACACACCCGGATAAACTTGCCACCTTTACCTTTTGTCATAGATTTCCTCCTCCCACAGACTTTAGCAAATCTCAATACTCCCTCCATCAGCACCATAACTGCAAAAGTGGGGGACTCTTAAGGCAAGCCCAAAACAACCACCAAGGGAGGGGTGGATACTGATATTCCTTGAATAAGCATATGAAGCGTGTAGTGACTGGAACCATGGCACATAGTGCTTCATTTCCATGTCATCTAGGGGGAACTCATGGTAACATTGGAGCGTAAAAACCAAGTGCAAGACCAAGTAAACTGGAATTGTAGGAGCTAGGTAGTTGTTCAAAGTGAGCTGGAGAAGAAAGACTCTCTTATGGATAGTGACCTCCTAAATGTGGTGACTGTTGATGGATTTTTCCTCGCATGTTCTCTCGATGTGTACTCGCATGCAAGCTACTCACCTGTGGGAGAATCTCATGCACTCAAAGGGAGGAACATGTGTCAATATATACACAAGTTCATGCTATCAAATAAGTGCATAAGTGTATGAAGACGTGCAAGGACCTACCATGTGTGAGGTGTTCGATGGACAGAATCAAATGCAACATAGATAGAATTCCTCATTTGTATTCCTAGGCATCATGGGCCGTAAACATTATGCACGCAGATCAAGTCTGCGTGCAGTCGTGCACAAAAGTATGTGCATGCACCATTGCCTCACGGCTAGAACTTCCAAACTTTTGAGTTTTCGCCAATTTCTGAATTTCAAAAGAACTGAACGAAATTCAACTGAACTCAACTCTTTGCATTGTTTGAGGTGCGCACCTCCCTTTTATGCTCATGCCTCGGGCTTCAAAATCAGCCTCTATGGATTCAAGAACAACCACTCTGTGAACTTCTTGCCACAGAACTTGGAATCCAATCGGTTGAACAAGGTGGCCATGTGCTCGAAATCTCACGAGTACCTTAGGTACATGCAACGTTAATGCAAAGTTCGAGCATGTGGGTTTCGGGACTAACATTCAACCCGACTTAGTCTAGACCAAGTCCTGGTGGTCCAAATCTCCGAGGGAACTTGGTGTCCTATGGTTCGCGTGAGCTGGTATGGGAAAATTGGGAGGCTTCCGTGAGCTATTGGTGAGAAAAGGGGAAGGGCCTGTGGAAAAGGTGTGACACCTTGGCTAGCTTGCAGTGAGGTTTTGGCTGAGGTTGCTAGTGATGAGGAGTGCCAAGATAGCAAGCTTGGTAGCTCGATCGAGGCAAGGGCGTTAGCTTGGGGTCACCGTGGCATGCTAGATGGTCGCTACCATCTAGCTGGTACGTGATGGTGAAGGGACACTTGGCTCGACCGTGAGAAAGGGGAAATGGGGTCCAAATTTGCCAAGGTATAAAGTGTTGATCTACATGGTGGTATTCGTGCAAATGTGCCACTCCTCCTAGATTTGCAAACCTTAGCTGCATTGTGTGGGCTTCGATCCACTGGTTGAGGGGTCCCCTGCATACAAGTTGCAAGTGGATCCACATAAAGCAATGCTCTGTGAGGGTGATGGCCAGATATTTTTGAGTTGCCAAAGAGTAGCTAGGTGAAGTAATCCTTTAGGGATGCCCGTTGGGCTTAGGTAGCGCACCGATATTAGCGTGGATTGCATGGTACTCATCCTTGTAATTGACCTTTCCCATTGTATGATGGCCTTCTGATTGTTGTTGAAAGCATGAGCCACATTATCGTATGGTAAAATAAGCTTGCATCCAGTAATTTCCCATCCATCGATGCAAGAAACAAGGTAGGTAGCCCTACGGTGTCATTAAACTTTCCATTGGAGCCTTACAGAATCCTTCCTTGCAGCTTGATATATAGCAGTTAGCTAGCAACAAGACAACATAAGTGATGAGCATGAGCATATGAGAGGAGTGCAGAGACTGAATGAAGAGGCAGAACACTGCGGACACCGAGTGCAGGGGAGGCATGAGCATTGAAAAGGCTAATAGCTGTGCAAGGGGGGATATTCGCAATGTCGGCAGTAACATTTAATTTGGGGGCCTCCTTTTCTGAGAGGCCCTCAAATGCCCCTATAGTATGACGTGCCTCTAACCCAACCTTGGATCTCACATATACCTCTAAATTAAAATTAAAAGTATCAAGTCGGCTAAAAGGGTCCAAAATAAAAGGCACGCCTCAGTGGGGGTGTCAATGTGTTTTTAAGTGATAGACAAACGTTCTTAATCTTCTGCCAATTTTGCTTGAGAAACTAGATGCTCAGCAAAACTCCTTACTAAAATAATTCAAACACAAGATCACAAGTTATTGCACAGTAGCCTCGTATATGGCCATCTCTCTTTAAATATATAAGAAAAGCCAATAATTAATCCAGAATCCAACAAAGGCATTGGCACAACACATTACCTCTTCTTGTGAGTTTCAATCGTTTCAACCACCTCATCCTTCATGTGCTGAAGTTCTCCTTTGGCAAAGGCATGCTCGACCTCAACTTCCAAGTCTTTCACCATATTTGTATTAATCCCCAACCTGCACACAAACAGGTTCCCCATCAGAATTTCCTCTAGAGAGGATCTGTTCAGTTTATCAACATGAGGGAGTAAGCCCTGTGAAAACTGCAAGTGCAACTGTCCAACCCCTTATGATCATTCACCTTCACACATACCAATTTTCTGCATTTTGAAATACCAATTTTCTCACAAATGCAGATGCATCAATGCAGTCCCCAAAAAAAAAAGGTTGAAAATACCTTCCATTGTCATTCAAAATTTACAGACTTGTTTGCATATTCTAAATGTCAGCTTACTTCTTATTAATAGCTTCGAACTCTTTCTTGAGCAAGGCCATGCCCTCAGTGTCTTTACGAGTCAAAGTTCTTCCGATCTTCTTCTCTATTCTTTCTACTGCCTCCAACATCATCTTATCTCCAATATACTCCTCTTTGATACCCAGACTACAAGCCAACATTGTGGAAAGCGTGTGAGTCAAAGGAAATTTTGTACAATTTTAAAAAAAAAACAGAAAAAGAGAAATTTATTGTTCACATATTTTGATACCATTAAATCTTCTTCTAAAACTCAGAATATAGACACTAACCAAATTAAGAACAGCCATTCATTAGAGCATTCACCTGGCATTCTTATCTCATCTATCCTTCACAAGCCAGGCTGTAAAATCAGACAGCACATGGAAATAATTGAAATCTAGACACATACACAAAGAAAAAGAATTTTGTAGCTACAAGGTATTGTTAGACTGAACGGCATGAGCTGACTCATCTGATGAAGGGTGCAGATTTGCACGCATAGTTGAAACATGGATAAGATACGATGGTTCAATCACCCATCTTCATTTAATTCTGTTGCAGGGATCAGGCTAAAACGTCTCTGGGTTGACATACCACTACACTATCAGCCCCCTTGTCAGACCCACATACCTCACTGGGTAGCTACAAATACTATAAAAAAGAAGAATTTTGGATTTTGGCACTGTAACTACAAATTGGAAAGCACCCTTTCCCAATGACAAACACTGCATTCTGAATATTAATTCCTAAGTACAGAAGATTTTTCGACATCAAGCCATTCAGAATAACTTTGAATAAGAGGTGCACACGTGCAGAAACTTAAAACCCAGCAAAAGGAACTCAGAACAGAAGGATTACACCACCATGAACAGAATAACACATACCGTGCCTTCAGCTTTGGCAGGAACTTAATGAATGTTTTGACATCTGGAGCAGCCGCAGCTTCACGATCAAGAATCATTGCGATCTTTTGTGTTTTAGATGGTGCTCCCACCCTGCAAAGCAGGTCCAAGTGATATCTGAGCTTACCAGGAGCCACTAGGAAGAAAACTTAGAGATAAATGCAAGAAATATACATTCAAGATTCAAATCTGAGAGCTTCAAAAATGCAAGAAATATACATTCAAGATTCAAATCTGAGAGCTTGAAAAAGTAATGTACAAAAAAATGTCATCTAGAACTTTCCACAAATAGAGCAGCATTTTTATAATAAGAACCACGAGTCCCAAGGAACAGAATTCTACAAGACAAGTAAAAGGGACACAAAGCAAAACAAAGGAGCTCTACTAATCACAACAAAGCTTGTGAACTCATTAATCCACTAGCAAAACCACTCTCACATTTGTGACGTTCTGACTAGATCTAGGGGCTCTGTTCATTACAGTAAAGCTCATAAGCTCATCAGTCCACAGGTAAAACTGCTATCAGGTGTAGAAAAGGGGTAAGGGGGAGATTAGAGAACGGGGTTAGAAAAGTGGAACGGAGAGAGAGGAAGGGGGAGAGAAGGGAGATGGCGAAGGACACAGACACAGAGAGAGAGAGAGAGAGAGAGCATGTGTGTGTGTGTGTGTGTGTGTGTGTGTGTGTGCAGGCGGAAAGTAGGAGGAAGAAGGTGGGAGAATAGATTAATAGATGTCACATCAAAAAGTGTTACAATGAGTGGTGGATGTGAACTTATATAGTCCCTCCACATTTCCCTTTAACTCCCACTAGAGTGCTACTAACTTACCCTGTTTTTCCCCCTTTCTTACAGCCATCCCTTCCCATAGAATTTTTCCCTCAAAAGTACATGTAATGGCTGCACCACAAGGGTGCTGAGACAGCAAAGTGAACAACTGCATTTCCATATCCATTCCTATGAGAGCTACTACTGCATTTCCATATCCTTCACCTCAAGAATGCTGCCCGTATGAGTCACTGACACATTTGATGCATTTATGGAACTTTCGTTCTTGGGCTCTCTAGCAAAATGCCTTGCTGAAATGAGCTGCAGTTTTGGGGATGTCAAACCATGTAATACCACTATTTTGTCATTATGTACAGAGCGGCGAGTCATGGCATTCAAGTCAACATTAAAGTCCCCCCCAGGGATTTCATCCAATCGCATCCCCAGACAATGTCAATTGGACCATGTCTATGCAAAGAAATTACCCGCAAAATCATAATCATGAGAGAGTCAAATTCTTGCACTTGGCAACATCGTCATTAGCGACCTCAATTCTCAGCCCATAGTCTATCTCTGGGCAACAAGCCTGCAGCATGCGGGGACTAGCTGAGCGGAAACATAGATGAAGATACAAGGAGAACTCAAGCATGAGAGATACAAGAGATCTAACTAACTATAGAAACTGATTTATTTATATGTGGTTGCCAATCGGCATACAAAACTGTGCTGAGACCACTCCCCTAACCACGACATGCAGGAGATGCAACTATGCTACGGAACTAGGACCCCAAACCTCGCTGATATACTAGCTGAAAGCGTTGTTCGAGGCTGGAAGCTGCATGCTGAAATGAGGAGCAAGCTGGCTGGAGACTTCAAGGTCCTTCAGCCTGTGTAGTAGCGACGCCTTCCCCATGAAACCAAGAAGCGCATGGTGCATACTCTCTGTCGCTCACAGGCCTCTACATCGCTCTGAACCTCCAGCCAGCAGAAGCACCTCAAGCAACTACCATAGAGTTTGCTACAAGACTCCAGCCAGAGCCAATTGTGCCATAAAGTTCATCAACATGAAGCACCTGGAGCCCATCTACTCCAAGCTCCTCCAGTCCAAATCCCAAACCTGTCACATACGCAGTCACCACCACAACTTCCCTAGCTCACAAAGCTCTCTTTGTCAACACACACGATGTCTTCATGCACAGGTTTCAGCTTCCTGTTCACGCACGACCTCCCATCAACAACTACGAGCCTCTCCCACCTCTTTGATCGTTCCACCTTTACTTCTCAGAGCCCCTACCTACGTAGATTCTTGCAACGTAAAACCGAATCTGCTCCCAGACGCCATCTCCATGTAGCTCCAGCTCACAGCCTAGAAGCTCCCCTTCATCCATCACGTAGCCACCTTGCATGTGCAGGATGCCTTCCCAATCAGTCCAGCCACCTCAGCCTAATTTGCCACCTCATCAGTGACATTTTACCACTCTCAAGACATTTTCCCCAAATCACATTACATGCACATTTTGGACCTTTAGTCACACAATTCCCACACACATTTTAGCATGCACATTAAAGCTTGCATGCAACCCCGTACACACACATGAAAAGCCCTTTGACATGGACACCATAACATATCAAATTCCTGTAACATGCAAGTGCACATTGACTCAAGAAAATATAAAAAAACCCTTCATGACTTGACTTTACATGACCCCAAAAACATTTCGCTTGATCACACACTAGACACCCTTGCTCTGGAAGTCTGGTACAACCACATTGCATTTCATCATTTCCCATGAAGTCCCTGAAAAACATTCTTTATTATCTCAAAAAACTATACATCAGTCCATCATGCTTGTGAAAGAAAAATCCACAAATGCCAAAAGCCTACACCTACCCTAGATGTGTACAACTATGTGCCTACCCACAGCTATTTACAGTGCTCAAAAACTTGATACAGATTTTGTCCTATCATTTTGCCCATCCCCAAGTCTGCAGACATTCATGTCTTGCAGATAGGGGTATATAAGATTTGCATTTCTTCAAAGATATCCTCATCCATGAGGTCTTCCAGCTTGTCTGGTTTCATCACAGTAGGTCCACAGCTGCCCACACTCATGATCCTATGAAAGTATTTCTTTAGTCTGAAGCCATTGACTCTATTCTTATGCTGCTGACCATCCAAATTCTCAAGTTGATATGAGCCATTTTTTAATTTCTTCGTCACACGAAAAGGTCCATCCCATTTGGTCACAAATTTCTTCTTGAAGGTAGAATCCAGAGTATTGTTGTATCTCAAAATTAGATCACCCTCCTTGATTTTCTTATCCTTGAATTTCCTGTTTGCTCTCTTCTGATTCTCCTCTTGAATTAAAGCATAATGTTCCACCGCCTTTTGTCTATCTAGTTGTGCTTCCTGCAAATCCAATAACCGGTTCTGGAAAATAGAATTTGAATCCTCGTTTATCTTCATTAACATCTGTAATGGAGGAATTTCTACTTCCAAGGGTAATAGAGCTTCTTTCCCGTAAACAAGATGAAATGGTGAAAACTGGGTGCCTTCTTAGAGACCGAGACGCACGGCAAACCTTGACGGGCGCCAACGTCCCATCACCGGCTATGTACCAGCCAGGGCGACATGACATACAGAGGATTCCGCTCCGCTCCAGTCCTTTTCTTTTCTTTTCTTTTCATTGTTACATCCATATGTATTTGATTATGTATGATCAGACTTAGGGTTCAGCACGGGTGATGATGCTCGTTTCAGTAGCTCCACCCTTGCTGTGATTTGTATCAGGTTTTCTTTCAGTCTCATAGACCCATTGGTCTTCCGAAGACTCTAATAAAATTTCTATCTTTCTTTCTTTCTTTCTCTCTCACTACAAACACACTAGGGCCCAAGACAAACGTCGGGCTGGACCCCCCCGAAGGTTTTTATTTATGAAGAGAGAATCTGTTACAAGAGCTCACCGTAGAGCTGTCTGATACACATTTCAAACGTGAATTTATTTTACAAGAGCTTCAAGCTCATTTCAAAATGGCAACATGCCACTTGTCAAAAAACTAGACTAAATCCTATTACATGCCTCTAAGGGCAATTTATGGAATCTCGTAGCACTTGGTCACGTAGGTGGCCTTTAAAATGCTTGCTATGCTCCAAATTGCTTGGGTCTTTAGCCCCTCATAGTACCTGTAACAATTAATTAACGCGCACCACCATGGCACCCATTAATTGTTAGCACTTTGCATGCAAATAATAAAATGTCGACTAATCCTAGTCACACATGGGCGTCCCTACTAAACAAACGTGTGAACAAACACAGAACACAATTCTTGGTCGATCGAAGTCAACCCTCTTGGTCGTAATTAAGGGGCTTTGACCAATGGTCGTGACGCCTTAATTATGGCCAAGTCTCTCCAACCGAGGCTACCGAAGTTGGCACAACTTGGTTAACTGTGGTTAACCCTCTTGACGCATGTCAAGTCTCGTTGACCGAAGTCAACACTCTCTGACCGTAGTCATCTCTGTGGTTCTCTAGTTAACCGTAGTTAACCCTCTTGGTCGTAAACCAAGTCTCCCCAACCGAAGTCGGGCTTACTTGACCAGAGTCAAATATCTTTGACCGTAGTCAATTCTTTGACCATTAAAAGAACTCTTTGATCATAATTAACACATATGAAAACTCTATAATTATGATCACATAAATGGTCAACTGTACTTTAACTTAGGATATTTACATTGTGGTGACAATATCCTTTGGCAGCTAGTCGTGCCTTATACCGATCAATACACCCATATGGATTTCTTTTCACTTTGAAAACCCATTTGGTACCAATGGCATGTTTTCTTAGTGGTAAATCCACAACATTTTTTCTCAATGGACTGGAATTCATTGTGCATGGCATTCATCCAATGCACATTATTATTGGCTTCTTCATAAGTATCAGGTTCTTCCTCATCAAGAAGAGACCTGCATAAGCTGATTCAATAGAAAGCGCCCCCCTTCGTGCCTTACTGCACTACGAGTCCTGCGAGGCAAAGGTGCCTCAAGTCTACTCTCCCTAAGAGTTTGTAGCAGCCAGTTTGGAACTGTTTTGGCTACATGTATCTCTTGAATCTCTTGCCTGAAAACATCATCCACTGCCTGTGGAGGAACAAAATCAGCAGGTGGCTGAATTGGGGCATGAGGCTGCTGTAAATGCTGATTTTCAGCACGAGTATCAGCTGGGGAACCAAAGGAAATGGGAAGGAACCCCTCAAAAACATCATCTGAAGAAGCTGAAATAGTGAATTGAGCATGTATATGGGCTGAATTCTCTGAAAAGATTACATCTCTACTCACGAAAATCTTGCGTGTGGCAGGATTGTAGAGACGATGATTGTAGAGACGATAGCCTTTGCTTTGTGCACTAACGCAACAAAAATACACTTCAGTGCCTTATCTGACAACTTATGTCGAAACCCACAGGCACGTGGGAATATGCAACACATCCAATGACACGAAAATGATCCACTAAAGGCTTTCTCCCATGCCAAGCCTCGTAGGGAGTGATTGTTTTCAAAGCCTTTGTGGGAGCCCGATTCAAAACATAATTAACACACATGAGCCCTTCGAGCCATGAGGCAACTTCTTGCTAGTGAGCATGCATCTATCCATCTCCATGAGATTCTATTTTTCCGCTCAGCTTTGCCATTTTGCTGAGGGGTAAGCCGCACTGTAAGCTGATGTGTGATGCATTTCTCCGTAAAAAATGCCTCAAATTCATGAGACATGTACTCCCCCCCTCTGTCAGTGCGAAGTGTCTGCACCTTGAGTCCTGTTTCATTTTCAACCTTGTCCACAAAGTGTTTGAAATGCATAAACACATCTGATTTTTTCTTCACCTTTTTTCTTCAAGCCATAGACCCAAGGGTAATTTGTGTAGTCATCTACAAATGTGACATAATACAGATAACCACCCAAGGCAGGTGTCCTCCAGGGACCACAGACATCACTATGTATGAGCTGTAATTTCCAAACAGCTCGTATTGCACCATCCTTTTTTAAGGGAAATCTATGCATCTTACCGAGGATGCACCTTTCACAAGTATGAGGAGGAGGTGACTCCAAAGGAGGCAATGCATCAACCATAGCATGCTTCTGAAGTGTCATCAAGCTGCCATAGCTCATGTGTCCATATCTAGCATGCCATAACTCCGCATTCTGCATGGCAGCAGTGGGAGTGGTTGCTGCAAGTGCAAGATCGGATATTTTCTCATAAACATCAAGGTGAAGACCCTGATACAAAGTGACAGACAACATCAAAGCATAATCATTTTCTGTGTCTCGGACTGCACACTTGTCATCTTCAAAGCTGACCTCAAACCCTCCTCGATTGAGCGAGGACACTAAAAGTAAATTCTTCTTGATACCAGGCACATAAAGAACATCAAAAATTCTAAAATATGTGCCATCCGTGCAAGTAAGTACAACCTCACCAACTCCACAAACTGAATAAGAAGAATTATTTGCACAAGTCGCCCTCTTTCCAGCGGGTGGTGCATGCAGAGCTTGGATGCACCACTATCAAAATACCATGTGTCCAATGTCTCATTGACACTGAAAGTGCATGCATCCTTCGAAGAAACATAGCTGCAAGTCAAGAAAGCATATGAGTCATCCTCAAAAGTGGTTGTAGTATCTGGACCAGCCACTTGAAAATCTGAAATGCAAGACAAAAAGGCATAATCCTCTTCCACAAAGTTGGCTGTAACATCAGCTCCTTCATGTGCACAAGGGGCTGATGCATCTGAGATAGCCATACCAGGATCCTTTTTCTTTTCCTTTGCTATTCTCTTCTTGCATTCACCAATGTAGTGACCCGGCTTCTTGCAGTAGTGACAAATACCCTTCTTCTTTGGCTTCTCTACATCACCTTTAGCCTTGTGAAAGGGCTGTCCGGAATCAACTTTATGCTGATGTGTAAGCTGATTTGCATGTTGCTTTTGCCGCCCTTTCCCTTTGGACCTGAATTTTGAAAGCATGGCATGCTCACCAGCCCGTGTGGCCATGTTCTTCCTAGTTTGCTCCTCCTATAACAAGAGTCCTACCAACTCGTGAAAAGAGAGAGGATTGCCACCCCCCCTCAACAACAAATTCAGCGAGGTATGAAAATCGAGATACGACTCAAGAGAGAATTCAGAGTGGTGGTAATCATCTCTGAATCAGGAATGATCTCATCTATATTCAGCAATTGTTCCCTCAAATACTGAAGCTTAGTGAGGTTATCATGCATTCAGTCACCCTCATCCATATGATTGTGAGATAGCTCTCTCTTCAAGAAAGAGACCCGGGCATCATTTTTGGTTGCAAACATGCTCTCCAAAACATCCCAAGCTGCCTTCTAGGTCTTACATGACCGAATGTGCGGAATGTAAACCTTTTGACTGAAAGGGAGATAGCTGAAAGTGCTAGTGCATCACGTGAATCCCACCTTTTCTGTTTCTTTGTAGAAGCCACGGCTGCAGCTGTTGCTGAAGGTACGAAACGAAGAGAGAGAGAGAGTGCACGTACAAGACGAATCGATTCAGAGTAGTCACGTCAAATCTTAGATAAGATGAAGAAACACAAGTACAAAGTACTTGTACCTAGACCTAGGACTAAGTGTCCTAGGTGTCACATAGGACTAAGTGTCCTATGTGGCCTAGAAGGCACTAACACTACAAGTGCCTACACTTATGCCTACAAGGCACGTACCATGGCATATAGGGCATCACTAGAACCACCAGAAGATGGCCTACAAACCCCCCTCCATGGGATGGGCTGAAGTACTCTGGAAACGTCTCAGAATACCTGGTAGTTTCTGGTCATGGTGGCACATGTTCATCCAAAAGGATATAGCCACCTATGAATGTACACGGAATGTCAGATCATGTAACAAAGGGAACCAAGTGTAAAGCTTGTCGGAAGACTTCGAACTTGGGACGAGGAAGTACCTTTGTAAACATATCTGCGATGTTGTCCTCTATGGGAAGATAGGACAACTCTATGTCTCCTGCTGACAACCGCTCCCGAACATAATGATAGTGAACTTCAATATGCTTGGTACGCGCATGAAACACTGGGTTACGCGCAATGGCCAAAGCACTCTGGCTGTCAGTGTAGACAATACTGGAGGATGTCTGGCAAATACCAAGATCTGTAAGTAACTGTCGAAGCCAAACACACTCTACTGTAGCGGTGAAAGCTGCCCTGTACTCAGCCTCACAACTAGACGTGGCAACTGTCGGTTGCTTCTTGCTGAGCCAAGAAATACATGAATTACCAAGCAAAAAACAATTGCCAGTATGTGACACTCTGGTGTCGGAACATCCTGCCCAGTCACTATCCGTGTAAGCATGCATAGTAAGTGAACCCTGATCACCATAGAAGAGGGCTAAATCCTGAGTGCCTCTGAGATATCTGAAGACTCTCTTCACTGCCTGCCAATGCTGTGAACTGGGCATGTGCATGAATCTGTTGAGCTGAGATACTGCATACTATAAGTCAGGTCTGGTGTGACATAAATAAATAAGGCATCCAACAGCCTGCTGATAAAGAGTGATATCACATGGTGGGCTCCTATCATGAGCTGAGAATTTGAAGCCAGGGTCCACTGGAGTAGAGATTGGCTTGCAATCCTCAAACTGAAAACGATCAAGGAGCTGTCCAATATACTTGGACTGAGACATCATGATACCCCCCTCAACATGAGCAAAATGAATGCCCAAATAATAATGGAGCCGTCCCATGTCTGACATTTCAAAAATCTGCTGCAAATCAGCCTTGAAAGCTGCAATTTGCTGAGTATCTGGGCCCGTGAGAAGCATATCATCCACATATAAAATCAGCACTAAAAAATCAGGTCCACTCCCACGGACATAAAGAGTGGGTTCTGTGGGACTATTCTGAAAATTAAGGGATAGTAAGTGTGCATGAATTTTGGCATGCCATGCCCTGGGTGCCTGCTTCAAACCATAAAGGGCTTTTCTAAGCCGGCATACCTTATTTTCAGAATTAACAACCTCAAAGCCAGGAGGTTGTGTGACATAGACTTCTTCCTGCAGATCCCCATGAAGAAAAGCGGTCTTGATCTCAAGTTGGTGCACTTGCCAATGATGATGGGCTGCAATGGCAATGACACATCGAATGGTAGTAATCCTGAATGTGGGAGCAAATGTCTCCTAAAAGTCAATGCCTTGTTGTTGGGCATACCCTTTTGCAACAAGACGGGCTTTCTATCGATCTATGCTGCCATCAGATTTCCTTTTTAATTTGTAGACCCACCGCGTTCCAATGGCATGCTTGCCAGGTGGGAGATCTACTAATTCCCATGTGTCATTTTTGGCAATAGATTGTAACTCACCTTTCATTGCATCCATCCACTCTTTGCTGTCAAAAGCATCTTTATGGCACAAAGGCTCTTCATTGCAAGCTGTAGCAAGGAGTGCAAACTCAAGAAAGTGACCATGCTGTCTATTCCCTGATCTTGTCCGGGCAGCAAAAGGCTGATCTTGTTTGCTGTCCCTCAATGTATCCAGAAGCCATCTGGGAACTTGCCTTTGCTGTCTATTGACAGCTCTTTCTTCAATGACTGCATCATGAGTAATGGGATCATTTTGTGCCGGAAGAGTAACCTGCAAATCAGCATGAGGCTGTGGCTGATTATTGCTTAGTGGATGCTGCTCAAAATCCTCTTCTGATGATGGCAGAGGTAACCAAGATTCAAACGCATCAAACATGTCAATATCTGGCTTTGCTTTGCAGTCCACAAGAGGAGAAGCTGAATGTTCAGCAAAGATCACATCTCTACTGACAATAATCTTCCCAGTATTTGGTTGATATAACCGATACCCTCTGCTCTCCTGAATGTAACCAATGAATATGCATTTGATTGCCTTGTCATCAAGCTTATGTCTCCGCTGAGATGGTACATGAATATATGCAAGAGACCCAAAAACTTTCATGTGTGAAAGTGAAGGCTTCCTGCCTTTCCATGCTTCATAAGGTGTGATAGTCTTTAATGCCCGTGTAGGTGATCTATTCAGCACATAGTTGGCACACATTACTGCATCAAGCCAAAATTTATTGGGCAAAGACTTGGCCTTAAGCATGCATCTGGCCATCTCCATTGTGGACCTGTTTTTCCTTTCAGAAACAGGATTCTGCTGAGGAGTGTAAAGAGTAGTGCATGAGTGAATAATGCCCCGTGAGGATAGAAATGGATCAAACTCCTTTGACATATACTCACCCCCCCTATCTGTGTTGAGGGTGACAAGCTTGCATCCTGATTCATTTTCAACCATATTCAGCCATCTCTGAAAGCATAAGAAAACTTCAGATTTGGCCTTTAAAGGATATACCCAGCAATACCTTGTGAAATCATCAATGAGAGTCATGAAATACTTGTATCCTCCAATGGCATTTGTCCTCATTGGGCCACAGACATCACTGTGTACTAGCTGCAATTTCCTTTCTGAGAGTTTTGGACAATTCTTTTGAAAAGGAAATCGATGCATCTTACCCAAAAGACAACCCTCACACACATGTTTGGAAACTGTGTGAGTCTGAGGTACATCATTTGCCATCTGCTGTGAATGTAGCTTTGCAAGAGCTCTATAATTGAGATGGCCCATTCTCTCATGCCAAAGATGAGTTTCAGCAAGCTGTGAATCTGAAATAGCCAATGCTTCAATAGAAAGTGCAGCTGAATGATAATCAAGGTGATAGAGCCCTTTCTGCAAAGTGCCAGTGAGAACTATGGCATTGTCATCACGAAGATCATATACTAGGCATATGTAGCCATCAAAAATTACTCTGAAACCTGAAGTAGCAATTGCTGAAATTGAAATCAAGTTGACTTCAATGCCAGGCACAAAAAGAACATTTGTTAGAGTGACAGGATGGCTGGAAGTGGATGTGAGCTGCACATCTCCAACTCCTTTTACAGCATATGAAGCATTATTAGCACATGTAACAGTCCCCCCTTGAGGTGCATCAGCTAGAGAATGAAACAACTGTTTGCAAGATGTGACATGCTTGGAAGCACCACTATCAAAGTACCAGGACTGAGCATCATTAGCAATAAAGAGTGGATCAGCTTTGAAGGGATCAAATGAGCAATGGACAGCCCATGCCCAATCATCCTGAAGAGCATGTGCATGTGAAGCATCTGCTGGCTCATGGGATTCAATGGCATGTGAGGCATTAACTGTCAATCCTGCTTTCTTTTTCTCCGAAGCAATGCGCTTCCTGCATTCTGAAATGTCATGTCCAGGCTTGCGACAATAGTTGCATCTTTTTTTCTTTCCCTTATCTGCTGTATTTTTAGATGCATGGGAGGAATTCCAGCTGCTATGCGTAGAGGAATTGCAGCTGCTGTGCGCAGATTTTGGCTTGCCCATAGGCTTGGAAGCCTTGCCTCTTCTTGTCTGCTATGAAGCAAATGCATGATCAGGAATAATGGCTTGTCTGTTAGCTCTACTTTGCTCTTCCTGCAAAAGCAAAGTAACTAGCTGGTCAAAAGAATAGTGGTCTGGATTACCCATGGCCACTAATCGAAGGGTTGTAGCAAACCCTTGATATGTATCTAGCAGTCCATTCAATGTGGTACTGACAAGCTGTGAATTTGGCTCCACCTCATCAATGTTGACAAGCTGTTCCATGAGGTCCTTGACCTTTGTCAAATATGCATCCATTGACTCACCTTCATTCATATTCACTTCCTATAATTGCCTTCTCAAAGATGCAACACGAGCTTCATTGCGTATCTGATAGAGAGAAGCCAATTTATCCGAAGCATCCTTTGCTGTCTTGCAAGACCGGATGTGTGGAATAATGATTCTCTTGCATGATAAAGCAATGCATGAATGTGCATTTGCATCTCTTGCATCCCATCTTGACTGTTCTTGAGTTGGAAGAGCAGCAGCAGGAGTGCTAGAGGAAGAGGCATCAAGAGGAGTACCCCCTGCAGAAGAACCAGCAGTAGAAACAACCACTGAAGCATTGGCTGGCCTCAGATCAGCCCCAGAAACTCTATTCCACAAATGCTTTGCAACAAGAATATGTTTCATGAGATAAGACCACATCGGATAGTTGGTGCCATCCAACTTATCATCTTCACGAAGAACTCCAAATAAATATTGATTGTTCCCAGCCATAGCAATTGTGATACCCTGTAAAAGACCTGAAAACCCAAAAGCCTCAAGGCTATCACTGCAAAAAGCTGTCTGTCCCAAAAATGACAGCAAACATCTGCAAATTTCTGACCCAAATCAAAGGCAGATCTGACCCGAATGTGACTGTGACAGGCAATGTTCACTGCAAAAACAGCAAATTTAGCAAAAGCCCCAAATTTATTGAGGGCAAATAGGCCAAAAAGAGGGCAAATGTAGAAAAGCCCCAAATTTTGCTGAAATTTTTGCAAATGTGACCCAATGTATGCAAATCTGACTCAATGTCCTGCAAATGTAACTTAATGTCCTGCAATCTGACCCAATGTACTGCAATCTGACCCAATGTACTGCAATCTAAACAAGAAATTGCAGAGCAAATCCCAAAACTCCAATATTCTTGCAAGAAATTGCAATCAAAGGAGGTGTAAAGAACTGAAAACCCCAAATTTTCCAATGTCCTGTAGATCAGCAAAAGCCCCAAATTTCAGCCGGTGGCTGTACATAAGTACGATGGCCGTACGGTGTACGGTGGCTGTATGGCTGATTTGTACGGTGATATCACTGTAGGTACGACCTACGTACGGTACGGTGTACGGAATAGCGCGATGTACGGATGGAGTACGACGCAGTGTACGGTGCACGTACGGAATAACTCGATGTACGGATGAAGTACGCGCGCAGTGTGCGATACACGTACAGAAGAGCGCGATGTACAGATGAAGTATGCGCGCAGTGTACGATACGCGTACGGCGATGCAGGTACAACGATGCACTTCTGCTCACGTACGGACTGTACAGCGCAGATCATGTAGGCACAGAAGGGAATACACCTTTGTAAGAGGTTGTGGAAGCTGGACGCCTAAATCTTGGACAACAGCTGAAGAGCCTCGAACAAGCTGGGAATGTGTCAACCAGCAGGGCAGAAAACTCCCAATGAACAATGGAGGACTCGGGGGCTGAGGAGAGCTGGAAGACTAGAGCAATACCTGCTCTGATACCACTGAAGGTACGAAACGAAGAGAGAGAGAGAGAGTGCAAGAACAAGACGAGTCGATTCAGAGTAGTCACGTCAAATCTTAGATAAGATGAAGAAACACAAGTACAAAGTACTTGTACCTAGACCTAGGACTAAGTGTCCTAGGTGTCACATAGGACTAAGTGTCCTATGTGGCCTAGAAGGCACTAACACTATAAGTGCCTACACTTATGCCTACAAGGCACGTACCATGGCATATAGGGCATCACTAGAACCACCAGAAGATGGCCTACAGCTGCTGCACCTACCACTTGTCCTGCACCTTGTCCTCTACCCCTTCCTCCACCTTGTTGAGGAAACCACATTCTCTAGACGTGGCTCATCCCCATTTGGCATAGTCCCATAAGTGTTTGCCAACTAGGATATTGCAAACCATAAAACTCCATAGGGAGTAGTTGGTACCATCCAACTTATCCTCCTATGTGAGGACACCAAAAACCTCATTGGGATTGTTTTGAGCCATATCTGTCTAGATAAAACAAAAAAAGCAACAAATCTGACAAGTGAAATCCCTTCCTGGGATCAAAGATGCACAACCGAAGTCTGCAAAAAAATCTGCCCAAAATGACAGCTTGCTGCCACAGCCTATCAAAGGCTTAAAATGCACCAGAATGCTCTGCAAATGCCCAAAATCTGCAAAATCTGTCTGCAATGTGACTCAATCTGAGTCCAAAATTGCTTGCAACCCTCCCAAATTGTCTGTCCACTGCCAAATTGCATCCAAAATACAAAAGCCCCAAATTTTTGCAAGAAATTGCAACTGAAAGAGGGCAAATTGACTAAAAGCCCCAAATGTTGCCAAAATTGCACTTTGCCTGCAAAAGCCCCAAATTTGTCTGCAAAATTGGAATGCAAGACCAAAAGCCCCAATTTTTGGACAAATCTGCAATCTGGTTGCAATGTCTGTCCAAGAATGCACAAAAGCACTCCAAAATTGCAATGTGCCTGCAAAGGACTCAGAAGCCCCAATTTCTCTGCAAAAAGAAACACCTACAAATAAAAGCACCTGCAAAACGATCGAAGCAGCATGGAGCTGTACGTGCGTAGGTGCAATACGGACGCAGTACTTGTATGGACGCAAGTACGACAAAACAATTGTACGGATACCTATACCGAACTGCTGTCTGATGCGTCGCCCGTAGACCTGCACGAAAATCTGTACGATGTACGGATAGGCAGCAGACGTGTATGGAACGACGCAATACGAAATGACAAGCGTGGGCTGTACTACGGACGAATGGCGAGCACGTTGTACGGGCAAAACATGTTGGACGGAAAGCTTGCACAGGGTGTACGGACAGAAAGCAACAAGGGATAAGCAGAAGCAGAGGCAGGTCCGAGAGGTGCTGCTCTGATACCAAATGTGAGAAAGGAGCAGACAAGCAGGAAGCAGAAGAGCTGAAGAGAAAAAAGTAGAGTGTGCAATAGATAAGATAGATACAAGAGTGGAGGTGGTTTTGTATGTGACAAAACCACACTAACCCACTAGCTGTGGTTAGGGGGGAAAACCTCTAGTGAGGGAAAAGCGCCCCTAACTCACTTATGGATTAAATTGGTCACTGCCTAGAATATGTCAATAATTCTAACAGAAGTCCTAGAGAAATGGATATGAGGTATAATGAACCCCTTAACGGACAAGGCAATAAGAAGCATCTCTAGCATCCAATCTCCTCTGATCCTAAGTAGGTGCAACAGGTGCAGTTGGTTGTTCTGAAACTTGTTGCCTACCACATGGACTACCTCCTTAGTTAGGTGTAGCAGGAGCAATATTGCATCTACCTCATCACCTGTGACCAAGTCCCAAAGACTCTTTGCCATAAAACTCCACAAGGAATAATTGGTGCCATCCAATTTACGCCTATGGGCCAAAACCTCCAACACATCTCCCAAATTCTGATTTTATTCTGAGACATCTACACAAGTAAACTGCCATAAAAAAGAAACGTACTGTGAATGGTATTGCACTAACAAAATCAAACTAACCCAGTCAATGCTTGGCTACACAATACACAAAACCTCTGTTAATTATAACTGTACCAGCAATAAACCTCAGACAGATGTACAGCAACACACCTCGAAAAAAGTCCCAAAAATGACTGAGAATGCCAAATACACAAATGCACTTTGAGAAATCTTGACAGCCCAGGCAGAAATAGTGTTTCTACAACCTATGTCAGGGCTGGAACATGGAAATACAGAAATCTACAAGCACAAGAGGAACCAGACGAGGCAAAACTGAACTGGTCAAGTTGTCCAAGCTGGAAAAGTGAACAGTCCTGATTTTGATCTCCAAACTGAAGCAAATATTCAAAAATAGAGGCGATTTGACAGAAATCGAAGGCAGCAGCTCCAAAACCTCCAAAAAAATCAGTAGACCAGTTACAGAACCAGCTTGAAAACCAGTCAAAAACCACCAAAACAAGGTGCACCCAGGTACAAGAGGTCGTACTTCACACTAACAGGCCCAAAAACACGTCACACAATACAGTAGCACTTCTAGGAGTGCGACCATGCCTGTAGGACAGGCAGTTGATGGCAAAACCTAAAACTAGGTCTCAAAACCCTGTAGCAGCTGGAAATTTCATAAAAACGAGTCTGAAAACGCTGTAGCAGCTGGAGAAACTCTAGAAACAGGTCGAAATCGCTGCAAAAGCCTCTGAAAATCAGCTTCACAGGTCTTGAACAGCAACAGCCAGGTTCAAAGCAACTCCAGGAACATGCAGAAGGTGGTGGCCAGTTCAGAAGAGGTGACAGCTGGCTTTTCTGAAGTGACAGCTGGCTGGAAACAGTTTGAACAGCCAACGTCTTGCACAACAAAAATGCTTCAGTGGGAGGAATGGACAGAGACTATGGAGGCTAGAGCAACCTACTATGATACCAAATGATGGAGATGGGAGCCGAGTACACAACATAGAGAGAGCAAAGACCGAGAGTCCATGAATTGAAATTGTAAGAATGAAAGAATGAATGAGTACAAGAGTTGTCAGCATGACCAAACCCTAGGGCAAACCCAACCTAAAATTAGAGCCTTTAAAAACCCTAGAACAAGAGTGAATGAGTACAAGGGTTATCAAATGACCAAACTCTAGGGCAACCCAAACTAAAAATTAGAGCCCACGCCTAAACTCAACCACGAATTGTGGTTAGGGGAAAAACGTTAAATAAGGAAAAATTGCAGTCGCTACAGTTAGTCAAGTACCCCAGCTCTTACGCTGATCTCTTTGTCGATCAAAAGGTTTGTCATCCACACGTTAGGTCTTGCAGGACCTCTTTGCGTGCATGACATGTCTTACATACCATGTGTCAAGCAAAGAATGAGACAAGGGTTTCATTTCTCAAGAAGGAATTTGAGAATCTGAATATGCAAAAGGGTGACAGTATGTCAGAGCATCTGACTAAGGTCCACGATCTGAGAGAGCAGCGCATGAATAGTGATGAGATTCTCTCTGAAAAAGGCTTGATCTCAAGGACATTGAAGTCATTGCCGGAGTCCTACTTGAGTTTCAAACTTCTCTCAATCTGTCCTTGAGACAGAATGCTCAGCCTCTTCAGTTTGAGGAAATGGGCTTGTTGTTGCAAGAGGAACAAAGAACCATAGCCATCCTTTGCATACCAACTTTGAACCAATAACCCAAGAACTACACGGCCAACTCTCCAATTATAGATGGGCTTCTCCAATAGAGTTTGGGCATACTTCCCCAAGGGTGCTTGGACTAACCTTTCTAGCGTCCCTTATGGTGGCAGACTGCTATTTGATATGTGTGTGTGCGTGTGTGTGTGTGTGTGTGTGGTGTGGAGGGAGCGATGGAGCCCAATGTCTCTCTCCCTGGCGCCGTTCTGCCCCTTTCACCTACTCAGCCTGTACAATCTCTGTCTGATTTCCGCCTATGCCCGTACAGTTTATGCTGCATGTACAGTTTGCGCCTGTACAATCTATGCCGCCCCGTTCAATCTACGGTACAAGCGTCCGTGCAATTTACGCCCCCGTAACGTCTATGATTCGCCCTGTTCTGCTCAACCTGTTTCAGCGCCCTTTTCTTTCTCCACTTCTCCTTTGTTGGATGTTGACCCAGAGATTCGTTGCTATAATCGCAAACGTCATGGTATCTCTCAGTCCTTTGTTCTCCAAGACAAGATGCCGAAGTGTTCTGCTTTGGCTTTTCCTTCTTCTGTTTTTCAGAAGGATCTCCTTGCCTGTGTTCTGAATCCATTCAAAGTAATCCTTCTCACGGTTTTCTACTTTCTCATGCCCTTTCCTCACAACCAATGGTAGAAGGAAATCTCTTGGCTGGGATGGTCTCACTGTTGAATTCTCTACCTAGCATATTGGGATCTCCTCAAGTCTCCTTTGCTGCAAATAATAAATAGTGCTTAGCAAAATCAATACATGCCAAAGTCTTGGAAGAAAGGGCTTGTAAAGCTTCTGCCTAAGAAGCCAATCTGTGAATCTTTGGCTGGTTGGAGGCCTATCACTCTGATGCCTGTCATTTATAAGATCGACACCAAAATGGTGGTTTATCGTATCAAAGAATATTTACATGATGGCCTTCATCCAGCGCAAGATGGTTTTATTCCTCATAGGCATATCAATGACAATATTGCAAATGCTTATGTTGGGATTGAGTATGCCAAATATACAGAGTAGGATGTTCTCTTGTTGCAAGTGGATATTGCAAAGGCTTTTGACACTATCCAATGGGATTTTATAGCTCACACAATGCGATCTTTAGGGTTTCGTCAGCATATCATTTTTTGGCTTTACAATGACAACAAAGCTACATGCATCTTGTCGGGGGATATTTATGAACTTTGGACACTCCGTTGTTCAGTTCGCCATGGCTATCCTCTTAGTGCTGTTCTTTATGCTATAGCCACACATCCTATGCTTCATTATATTGATCATTTGGTGATGAATGGCATGTTACATGGCTTAGACATTCTTGGAAGTCGCCCTCTGGTTGCTCAAGCTTATGCAGATGATTCCTTTTTGATACCATGGAATACTAAAAGGGACCTTGCTTCGCTTATGCACTGTATGGGGCCTTCATGTCAATTTTCAAAAATCTCGCTTGTTGCGTTTGCATACTAAAGATTGGCATAGTCTGGTATGGCCAAGGAAATTTCTCCCGCCAACTCAACTAGTACGCCATCTTGGTTATCCTCTGGGTTGGATTACTCGTCGTCAACAGATTGATTGGGTTCTTGCCAAATTAAAGAAAAAGCTGGAATATTGGAGGTTAGCTACTTGGCCTTTGCATGTCCGGCTCAAAATTGTTCAATCTATTTTGGTAGCCTACATTCAATTTTACTACCAGTGATCTTTTTTACCAAAGGTGATCTTACATCCTTTATGTCCACCATCATGGAAATTTTTTGGCGTTCAAAGCATGGCAGGAAAAGCTTGCACTTGCTTCCAATACAGCAATTATATTCGCCAAAATTGCATGGGGGGTTGAACATTCTCAATATTCATTTGCACATTCTAACTCATAAGGGAAAAATGATGCTACAGTTCCTACATGGTGATCACCCTTGGGCAGCTAAGGTGCACTTCTTGCTTCTTCAAATTACTACTCCTACTTTTGGCTATTGGAAACCTACTCAGTGGAATTTTCTGTTGGGCAATATGAAGGCAAGGTCAAAGGTTGCCCTCTCGTTTCTCAAACGTTTTTGGATTGGAAACATATTCTTTCACATTTGGCTTGGCATGGCCGTGACTCTTTGCAAAGTAACTCTTTGAGAGCTAAGAGCATCCACTGGTCACGGGTTTTTTCTCCATCTTTGGCTTTGCGAGAGAGCCTAAACGCTCATATTTTCTTAATTCAAAAGGGATGTCCTCTGTGGCAAATGCCATTCATGATGATGGCACTCTTCTATCATTTCCTTTGGCTGCTGAAAAATATGGTCTAGGAATGCATTATCGTCCTGTATGGCAAGCCATTACTCAAATGCTTCAACCTTTTCAGCCAGTATTGCCTTTAGAACTTCAAGACAGGCTGCAAGATTGGACTCTTCTTCCAGCACACTCATCCATTCGTCCTTTGAAGTTGGGCTCATATTACACTGTCACCTTTATATAAAGTTATGCTATCTCCACCTTGGGCATCAAATAGGGCTAATCAGATTTGGGGTTTGCATCGTCCAGTCAAATGGTGGAGAAAAAGATTGAAACACATTTGGCACTCCAACGCCAACAAGTCTTTTTATGGCGAGCTGTAATGAAGGTGGGAAAAAGAAGGATTTTAAGGGGGAAATAGATGGGAGAATAGTAGGGGAAATGTGGGAACTGTGGGGGACTATACAAGTCAACCCAAAAGGATTGTAAGGGACTTTTTGATGTGACATCTAATCCTATCTACTATCCCTCCTGCTACCTGCTGCCTACGCTCACACTCTCTCTCTCTCCCTCTCTCTATTCCCTCATTCTTCTCTCTCTTCCTCTCTCCTTCCCCTTCTTCTCCCTCCCTTCTGCTATTCTCTCCCCATCTCCAAATCTGCCCCTTCCCCCTTCACTACATTGGTATCAGAGCACCGCTCCCTGGCACCTTGCTTCCGTTGGCTTCCCCAACCCTGCCTTAAAGCAATCAGTACGTTGAGACGTCTACAGATGCAGCAAGGTACAATCAGCTCGTAGGCTGCCAGACGCAGCAAGGTACCACCAGCTCGTCGGCTGACGAAGGCCACCGATACCCGTTGCTACGTGCCTATCTAAGCCTATCCTCGCATATTCCACAAGCCCACGACCAGTCTGGGAGCCGAGAAGCGTCCACGACGCTCATGCACTGCTCAGCTTTTCGTTGCCCCTTTTCCTTTGCAGGCGTCCCGTAATGAAGCAGCCCAAGCTACAAGTCGCCGTCCGTGAGCGTCGCCCTTTCTCTCCACACCGTCCGTGGCATCTTGCTCGTGGCATCGCCGTCCGTGAGCGTCGCCCTTTCTCTCCACACCGTCCGTGGCATCGTCGCTCATGGCATCGCCGTCCGTTAGCTAGGGTTTAGGGGGGGTTGGTTAGCTACTTGGGTTTGGTTGGTTAGGTTAGTTTAGGTCTAGTTAGGTTAGTGATTGGATAAGGTTGGGTTTAGTCAGTTTGGTTTAGCTGAGACTACCCTAGGTGTCTTAATTGTCCTAAGCTCCAAAAAAAAAAAAAAAAAACCTCTTTTAGGGTACTCCTACAGCCCTATTCTGGGCCTTTCTAAGCCACCTTCGTGGCTCATTTTGAGCCCCGTTTCCAGCCTCTTCACCGAGCTTTCTTCGAACCTCTTCAACGACTGCATTTGAGCCTCTTTACTGACACCTCTCGAGCCTCTACATCGAGCCTTCGACACTTGGCACATTTTCCTCATGTCACTCATGGCACCCAAACGTGCACCCCGGTCGGATGAGTCATCTCAGCACGGTGACGATGTTGCTCAGCAGGAGCAGATGCCGGTCCCAGAGGGTGCATCTCCTTCACAGCCAGTTTCTGCTATGCCTACCGACACACAGTTTCTAGATGCATTGGCCTCGATGCTTCAGGGGGCTTTTCAGCAGATGGGTCAGCAGTTGGGGCAGCAGCTCACCACTGCTATGGCTATGCACGATACAGCTATCACCCAGATGGGTAAGAACCTTGGGCAACAGATCACTACCGCCATCAGTATGCACGATAAGGGTAAGCAGCCCGCACCCCAGCACGGGGATCAGTCGGATAGCCAGGGTGATTTTCCTGACCCACACAGGGGATTTATGGCTGATGGCCGTCGCACTTATGATGTTGGTTCTATGCATGCACCCCAGCATGGGGATTATGTTGATTTTGGTGATGCCTTGCCCGTGCCGCCAAGCACTTCTCTTATTGATTCCAGGCCTCCATTTGGCTCGCATATTTCATTGGCTGAGCCGTCCATTTTGGGCCGGCCCATTGGCACATTTTTGCCAACGGCGAGCATGCCTGGATTGGGTGTTGGGTTTCAGGGTAGTTGGGAGAGGGGCCAGTCCTCTTCTCAACCTTTTTCTATGCCATCCACCCACCGAGATGTTTATGGCAGGCAGACTCAGCAGGGATTGCATGCTTTGATGACACCTCCTGTTAATACATTCAGTCAGACTCAGCCTGCGTATCAGGGAGGTAATGCTTTCAGTCAGACGCACTTTATGCATCAGGGGAGTGGTTCTCCTAACCAGCATGATGCTGGAAGTGGGCAGCATGCAAACATGGATGATATGCTTTCAGATGCCTTACGTTCATATAGGGCTTTGCCTGAGGATGTTCGTAATGAGATGCCCTTTTCACAGTATGTGAGCTTCAAGCATGAGTATGCTGGTAGTCACTATAGGAATAACGCACTCGCACTCCCAATGAGTTGGAGGAGTGGCTCACGAAGCTTGAAGATTATTTCCGCTTCTACCCTAAGAATGATGAGGAGAGGATCATTTTTGCTGGCATGCATTTACAGGATTATGCACATACATGGTGGCGTTACATGCGAGAGTCACCTCAGAAGCCTACCACCTGGAAACAGTTCAAGGAGCTTATGGTCACGACCTTCGTCTCGGCCCTGATCCTTGAACAGTACCTTGCTGAATTCTATGCACTGTCACAAACAGGTATGGTCCAGGAGTACTTGCAGCGTTTTTGGAGACTTTCTTTGTTTGTACAGGATATTTCTGAGAAAGGGAAGTTGCTGCGTTTTATACAAGGCTTAGATCCCTCTCTAGCTGCTGATGTGAGAGCTCACAATCCTCTAACCATTGAGCGAGCAGCCCAGCTTGCTGAGGTGTTTGAGCCAAAATATGCTGGCAAGTACAAGCATGTGTCACATAGCTTCTATGGTACTGCTTATGATGCTGACAGGAAGACAAATTCTGCTGATTGGATTGATAAGAAACCAGCAGCTGCTTCCTTCCCACGATATCCAACGGTTTCTGGAAGTAAGATGCCATATGCAAAGCCATACAGGCCCATGGATGCAAAGACAGGTGTCAAACCCAGCGCTGGTTTTGGCAAATCAGAAGTTGAACAACATTCTAGAGCCATAATGGACAGTAGGAAGAAGGCAAATTTATGCTTTAGGTGTGGAGAGAAATGGACACCTGAGCACCGAGATGTGTGCAAAATGAAGAATGTCAGCTCAGCCAAACTCAGCATGATAATTGAATTATCTGATGATGATGAAGTGGCTGATGTAGCAGACCCCCATGATGTCTCTCATGAGGAATTGACAGGAGTTCATGATGTAGATGAGTCTCCTGACACAGATGCCACAAAGGGGACTGTTTTTCCTTTTGATCCGGGTGGGGCTATTGAGCAAACCACTCGTGTGATGCATGAGATTGATATTCAGCCTACATGTAGCAGGAAAGGCCGTAAGCCAACACTCTCTGTGTTGGAGCATCAACCTACAATGCCTTTTCCTGTCAGAGGTGATGCTAATGGTAATGTTCCTGTGGATGATGAACAGATTTATTGGGATGCCCAGTCTACACTGTATACCATCTCACTACATGCCTTGATGGGTGCCAAAAGTGCTGACACAATCAGGTTGAAGGGAATGATTAATGGCAGATCTGTCCATGTATTGGTAGACAGTGGTAGCACTCACAGTTTCATTAATTGTAGAACATTGCAAAGATTGGGATTAGTTGCTACAGAGATAGACCATGGTCTGAAAGTGGAGATCGCGAATGGACAGCACATGATCAGCAAACATTGTTGCCAGGATCAAGTTTTCTGATCATTATGAGTTTGCAGGTGATCTTTTGGCATTGGATATGGGACCCATAGATGCTGTTCTGGGTTCTGATTGGCTGAAATCCCTGGGGAAAATCAGTATAGATTTGAATGCTTTATCTCTTGAGTTTTGCCACAAAGGTAGAACTGTTACATTGCAGGGCATTGTGAATCAGAAATTGCAGGTCATTTCAGCAAGGCAGCTAGCTAGGGAGCTCAAGAACGAAAGTGCCATTTATGCATTGAATGTCTCTATACCTCAAGAGGGTGGTATTCCCCATGTGGATAATTGTGAAATGCAGAAATTGCTCTTAGAATTTGGGGATGTGTTTGCTGATATGCCATCTCAGTTGCCCCCAAAAAGAGATGTTGATCATGCCATAGTCCTGGAACATGGTAGTAAACCAATAAACAAGGCCCCGTACCGACTCTCTAAGGTTGAACGGGAAGAAGTGGCAACACAGGTGCGAGATTTGCTTGAGAAAAACTTCATTGCTCATAGCACCTCGCCATTTGCATCTCCAGTAATCCTGGTGAAAAAGAAGGATGGCTCTTTTCGTATGTGCATTGATTACAGAGAATTGAATAAGACCACCATTAAGAATAGGTTTCCTATTCCCAGGATTGATGACCTGCTGGATGAACTCAAGGGTGCTCAGTATTTCACGAAGATTGATTTGAGGTCAGGTTACCATCAGATCAAGATGAAAGAGGGTGATGAGCATAAGACTGCCTTTCGTACAGAAAGAGGATTATATGAGTTCAAGGTGATGCCTTTTGGTTTGACTAATGCACCAGCCACCTTCCAGGCACTCATGAACAAGATCTTACACCACCTTCTTTTCAAATGTGTGCTGGTATTTTTCGATGACATTCTCATTTATAGTAAGGATGCAGAGGAACACATTGACCATGTCCAACAAGTGCTAGAAATCTTGAGAATGCATCCGCTTTATGCCAAGGCCAGCAAGTGCACATTTATGACAGAGGAGGTTGAATATCTTGGTCATGTTGTAAGCAGGCACGGAATCAGGGTAGACCCAGCTAAGGTGAAATGCATTAAGGAGTGGCCGCAGCCACAAAATACCACGCAGCTCAGAGGTTTCTTGGATCTTGCTTCTTTTTACAGGAGATTCATTAGGCACTTCGCCAAAAGGGCTGCCCCTCTCACTGATTTGCTGAAAAAGGATGCCTTCCAATGGTCAGAAGCAGCACAACTCAGCTTTGATAACCTCAAGGATGCCCTTAGCAATGCACCTGTATTGGTGTGCCCTGATTTCTCACGGTATTTCATTATTGAGACGGATGCCAGTGGCAAAGGTTTAGGGGCTGTCCTAAAACAAGAGCATGGTGTGATTGCTTTTGAGAGCAGGAAGTTTAATGCCAGAGAAATGAATTATCATGTTTATGATCAAGAGATGCTGGCAATCTTGCATGCTTTTGCAAAATGGCACCACTACCTGTACGGTAGCAAGATTAAGGTCAAAACAGATCACAGGACACTCAAGTACTTCTTAACGCAGCCTAATTTATCCATGAAGCAGAAGAGATGGCTGGCTGCAGTTCAGTCCTATGATTTTGACATTGAATATAGAAAGGGGAAAGAGAATGTGGTTGCTAATGCCTTGTCCAGGATGTGGTCATGCAAACTGTCTGCCATTTCCACGCTTCATCAGGAGTGGATACTTGGGATTCAGGAGGAATACATGCAAAATTCTGATGCACCTCCTATTTTTGTGGAGTTACAGAGTCCGTCCAGCCAAGGACATGTTCGATTTCAGCTCCGCAACGGACTGTTATGGTGCAGGGACAGAATTTATCTTGTGCCAGACTCCAAGTACAGGTTGATGGTATTACAGGAAATGCACTCATCCCCTATGTCAGGGCATACGGGTATCACAAAAACATATGAAAAAGTCGAGAGCTTTATTTGGGATGGTTTGTGGCGAGATGTGGTTAAGTTTGTCAATGAATGTTTGCCCTGCCAACAAAATAAAGTGGACAGCCGGTTACCCGCATGCCTTCTGCAACCGCTACCCATTCCTGAAGGCATACAAGCTCAAGTGAGGCTTGTTTGCAAGTGCATGTTTTGAATGTAAGAAGTTTGGTCACATAGCTACTGTGTCCAATGGGAATGCCTCTCCCTCTATGCCTTCCACCTCTCAGCCCAAAGGGAAAGACAAAACTTTGTAGGAGGTTTGGCAGACTCCCAGGAAAACTGTTGCAGCTAGTCTCATACTTGGAATGGTGCATCCTCAACTGGTCGTACTCCTGAAGAAAATTCAGGAGTGGGTGTTACATGGGCAGCCGTGACAGCCAGTCGGACTCTCTTTCCCGAAGAAGATATTGTTGGTTTGCTGTCCACTTCTCAACCAGTTGTCATACCTCAGGGCCGGGATCCGGATCTTGAGGTTGATATGCAGGCCTGAATTCAGTTCTCCCTCTGCTGTACATAATCTGTAAATATGCTGTCAAAACTCTTATGTTTGACACTTAATGTACACGGTTTGTGTGATGTACACGGTTTGTGGTAGCTTTGCAGGAATATAATCAGCATGTGTATGCTGGACAGCGTGGTCATTTTCATGGTTATGAGATTTTCTATGCTGGACAGCATTCCTTTTCGGGAGTGGTCTTTTTGATCAGGCATGATCTTCAGCCCTCTGTGGCCTTCAATGATTCACAAGGCAGATGGATGGTTATGCAATGCATTGTACAGGGTGATATCTTTGACTTTGCATCTGTCTATGCTCCTCAATCCTCCCGTCATCAAGGACAGATTTGGAAAGATATGCAGAGGTATCCATGGAGGCAATATGCTTTTCTTTGTGGTGACTTCAATAATGCTCCTCAGCCAGGTGATAATACTTCTGGCCATACCATATGTTGGCCTCTGAGAGGCAAAGCTGGTCAAAATTGTTGTTTGATTTCAATTATGCTGATCTTAGGACACATTACTGCCGGGGTTTACTTTCCAGCACAATGCTCAATCTACATATAAAGCTAGACTGGACAGGTGGTACAGAGTTGATCCTCAGCACTCTGATACTTTTACTACTACCTTGTCACTTGATTATGCATTTGTGCATTCTTATGTTTGACGATTTCTCTACATGACATGCCGGATGATCGGCTTCCACACAGAAGGCTCCTCATGGTTAACAATAGTTATTTAGATCATGATCTTTTTAAGGCTATGGTGTATGATGCATGTCAACCTCTTTCACCTCAGAGTTTTATTGATACCAATTATGCCTGGGATGCATTTGTTGCTCGTATGCAATCAGTTATTCGGGATTATGGCAAAAATTATCTCAAAACATTGAGAGATACGGTTGCTCGAGCAAAATCTACTTGTCTGTCTTTGACTGAACTCAATCATTTTCGGTCTTTGTCTCTTGAAGAAAACACATCTTTATGCCAAGCTAGACATTGTTTGCAAAGTAATGATCATAGAAAATTTGCCAAATGGGAGACAAGAGCTCGTCAGCAAGCTTTCTTGGATAAAGGTTGCTCGTCGAAGAGCCTCGACGTTCGTATTTTCTGAGTATTAAGGGGATCCATTCTGTTACAGATGTGATTCATGATGATGGGATCCCTGTTTCTTTTCCTCAGGCTGCTGCAAAATTCAGTCTTGGCATGCATTACCGTCCTATTTGGTATCTTATTACTCATATGCTTCAACCTTATATTCCAATACCTCTTTGGAAATTCAGGATCAGCTTCAAGACTAGACACTTCATTTGCCAGGGTCAGCATGTCGTCCCTTGAAGCTCTCTCATATAACAATTTCTTCTTTGTATAAGGTTCTTCAGCCCTTGCCTTGGGTTTCGCAACGGGCAAACAACCTTTGGCATATGAATCGTCCCGCAAAATGGTGGTGACGGAGATTGCGCGGGATTTTGAAATCTAAAACTCCTCTTCGACAGCAGGTTTTTCTCTTGAGAATATTGCTAGGAGTTCTTCCATCTGGACAGTTTTTGTCACACAGACATGTTTCTCCTCCTGTTTATCACAGATGCTTGGCTCCACGAGTCCGTGGCTCATCTTCTTTGGCATTGCTCTCACACTAGTGACTTTTTGGGATTGCTCCGCCAGCGTTTACAAACCAGATTTCCCAATGCAGCTTTTGGAAAATCTTTCTGGTTATTTGGGATTCACCAACGCCAACAGGGTTTTGATTTGTTTTTTGTATGGGTTCAGTATTGGGCACTATGGACTCTCTGGAAAGATAGAAATCATAGAGTCTTTGGTGATCCCTTTTTCCCCCTATACTCCTTCGGGCACTCTTTGCAGCAATCTTTTTTTGATTGCTTGCAAACAGGGACTTTTGATCATGATGTATATTTGTCATATATTTTGTCATGTCTGTGTTTGTTTTTTTTGGGGGGGCGGAGGGGGGGGGTGGCTTCCCCTTCGTATACTTCTACGATGTAGAGGTAAACATGCTACAGATTGAAAAATTCCCTCCCCCCACTCTCTCTTCATATGTGAAAGGGCTAAAGCACTAAGGCTCAAACTCTGCCCTTGTTAACATATGCTCAGATCATCAGTTGTAGATTTACAAACTTACCAATATGCATCAAGACATCTAATTGTGTCTCTTTGGTCGCATAGACCCTTTGGAACGCTTGAGGAACATTGACTACATCCTTTCTAACTTCTTAACTTTCCTAACATTACATACAAGCCATTAATTACAAGAACATTACATATTGTTTCTACCATAATGAGTCTATAAATCATAAAATTATATTGTATGATGGTAAAACCACCAAGCATGCAATGCGATCCACTCACTTTTTCCTGACGCCATCCATGATCGTTTTGTATTCTAGAACGGCTTTTGGATCATCGGGATCCAAAGTAATCTTTGGCTTTGTCAATTCTGCTATGAAAGTTTTGTATCTTTTCATCATGTTGAAGAAAATTCTCTTGAGAGGATCTGTGATTTAGAAAAAGAAATTAATCCATTGCCTTTTTACACGTAAATAAAAATTTGAAGTTTATAATATTGCAAATTTAGAAAGCACACATGGGCCCTTTATATTATAAAATCCAAGCAAAACACTAGAAGTCCTCATAAACAATTTGCATGCTTCGAATTACTTAGAATCAAGTAGTCCATCAGAACTATCAACAGTTCTAAACATAAACCAAATTTTTAGTACTCGTGTGAGCAAAGTCACTCAAAGAATAACATCATAGCACCAACGGGATGACTTAAATGGGCAAAATAAGTATCAAACCAACAAAACATCATGTCTTTAAAATAGAGGTGGAAAACAACAAAACAAACAAGCATACTCCTTAAAAATACATACGTACATATGTATATGTATTCATATACATACGTATGTATATATGTGTGTGTACATACATACATACATATGTGTGTCTGCACACACACATACACACGCATATACACACACTTATACTTTTACTTTTATTTTTACTTTTATTTATATTTATATTTTAAATACACGTATTAAGTATAAATACATTTATTTATTTATTTATTATATTTATATTTGTATGTGTGTGTGCATGCGTGTACATGAATGCATGCATATACGAGTTATTCACTTATTTGTTTTATTTATTTATATGCACACATACATATATATATGCATATATATACATACATATATGTACACACACACACATATATGTACGCATATACATCTCTCTCTCTCTCTCTCTCTCTCTCTCTCTCTCTCTCTCTCTCTCTCTCTCGCTCTCTCTCTCTCTCTGCTCTACCCCTGCGCTACCCTCCCTCCTCTCAGCCTAGCCTCTCCTCTCTCTCGCTACCCCCTCCGTACCCCCTGCGCTACCCCCTGCTCTCTCCCCCGCTACACCCTGCTCTCTCTGCTACCCCTCCGTACCCCTTGCACCCCCGCTACCCCTCTGTACCCCTAGCTACCCCCCCACTACCCCCTCCCTACCCCTCTCTCTCCCCCGTTACCCCCTCGCTACCCCTCTGCTACCCCTTCCGCTTACCCTGCTACCCCCCCCCCGTACCCCCTCTGCTACCCCCGCTACCCCTTTGCTAACCCCTTGCTACCCCTTGCTCAGCCCCCCCCTCTCGGTTTTTTTTTTTTAAGTCGAAACTACGAGCGGGGTTTCTCCAACTCCGACCTACTGCAATCCCTTCTTTGCCCGCTGCTGCCTCCCCCATAATAAAGGGAACAAGGGGATGAGGACAGGAGACTAGGCGGGAGACCCTTCGGTCCAAATTTGCATGCGCGTGGAGATGGGGAAGGGGAACGGTGACAAGGCGAAAACACAAAAGCAACTCAATCTGGAGGACTTCAACAAACGCAGCAACCAGAGCGGTTTGACAGTAGACAGCACCGCAGCCCAGAAGAGAGGGGCCCACCCAAAGTCCACGCCGCTCACCACATCCTCGACCTCTATGGTTACCACCACTATTTCACCACCATCATCCGCCTCATCATCTATGCCACCTCTCTCCTCCCCCTCTCCTGCATCATCATCACAGGTCTCCTCTCCAATAGCCTCACCACTAGCCCCACCGGCCACGGCTCCACAGTACTTTCCCCTCGTATCACCTCTACCTCTCAGTTAGCCACCCTTCATCACCTCATCCGGCCTCGCTACTCCTACATACCACTCCCCCGCCTAGATCATGCTGTCCCCACCCTCAGTACAACCTCAGCAGCCCACCTTCATTCCATAGGTACCAGCCGAAACGGAAGAAACGAAAACGGAAGAAACGAAAGAAACGGAGTTTTTGGCCCCCGCCAAAACGAAAACGGAAGAAACGGCAATATGATACAATTTATGTATAAAAATTTATTTTTTATACATAATATAATTATCAATAGAGTGCAAATCATACATAATACAATTATCTATACTTGAAGCTTCAAGCATCAATGCATCATTCATGCCTCTATGATTCTAAATTCTTGAATGATGCTTCAATAATCTAAAATCAACATGTATCATGACTAACAAGTTCGGCATTACAAGAATCTGAAATTTAGAAGTTTGAAGTACTTTAAACTTAGCACACAAGTTGAAACTTGAAACTTGAAACTTGAAAGCATCCAATGTCCACACTCCATAGATGATCATGATTCATGATCCACAAATTTCATGATCATGACTCATGAGTCATGCAAGACTCAAAATAAAAGCACCCATGAATGATATAAAAAAAAGCAGCTGCCACCTGGCACCAAGGTCCAAAGTATACTCAGTAGTAAGTACTGTATCTACTATCATAAAAAAAGAAATAACATAGTCTAGGAATCAAGATGCATCATGCTGCAGCCTGCAGGCTGCATGCATGATGCATCTGAAGTGTCATGACTAGGAGTAGGCTAGCACTGTAGTCTGTATAGTCGTAGTCAAGTGACAAGGACCGAGGCACATCACTACTGATCATCTGCATCATCCATGGACTCCTCGTCATCATCATCCTCTACCTCCTCAGATGAGCTTGAGGCATCTGTGTCACTGTCTGAAGAAGAATCATCAACATCAAGATCAGGACCATCGAGTGCAACTGAAGTACTAGCACCATCTCCAGATGGTTGAGTGTATGATCATGTGTGGTGTGCAAGTGCTCACAGCTCCTCATACAACATGGTGTATATGTCCAGCTCCTCCCGTGGGATATCTGGTATGGCCCTCATCTTCTCCACGTCCACCTTGTCTACATTCACTTGGCGAGGTTCGGGGCAGCCGACGGCGAACTCAAGGAGACCGAGGTTGCAATGACAAAACACCAACCGCTCCAATTTAGCCGTGCTCAATCTGTTCTTCTTCTTTGTGTGAAAAGGGCCCAAGTGCTCCAGTTCCTCTCACAAGGACCGGAACTGCAGTCCTGTGAGAGAACACGTATAGCAAGGCGTTTCTGCCATAAGCCAATTAAGCAGAGATAAGTATCAAGAACTTGATAACTTTAAACATATTTGTAGTAGATAAAACTTCAAATTACTTAACTACTAAGCTCTAACTAGTGGCGTTGTAACTTGTCTCTTACCAAAGTAGGAGTACAGTTGCCATATTTCTCCCACCAGGAGATAGGTTGCAACTGTGTCTCTCGGAGCCTAGCCGTAGGTCGACCAAAGGAGAGGCTGTGATTGCATAACAATAGAAGTTCATCCTCTATTCTTCGTTGCATCTCCAAGTCACCACCCGTCCAATTTTGTAGATACTGTTGCATCCCCTCCTCCTCATATTGCTCTTGACTGCGCCAGAGGGGATGCAATACATGTGCCACGGCATGGATTGGGCGGTGGAACCAATTCCACCGCTTATTCCATATAGCACGGATGGACTCAACCCTAAATCATGCCACAAGAAATTGGAATGCATTATGCATGCAAAATTCATAGACTATAGATGATAGTACATACATAATATATATCTTAAAATTCCAAGATTCATGATAACAAATTGCAATTTAGTAACTGCAATAATTATGCATATTACAAAAGTAAAAAGTCTTACTTATCAGGCGATAGGGAAGTGTTTCTATTGAGGGCCTCTCCAATCTTGTCCATAAACTCGTACAAGAGTCCTAATGTGCTTCCCTCCATGTCCGTGATGCGAAGCACCGTGTAGATAGGATTAATCGATTTGATTAATGCCTCCGCCTGATTCCACCAAGACTCATCCATGATCATGCGAAAAAATTTGATAGACTTTGCTTGGCCTCTATCATCCCAATCTCCCCACTCCCGAGACACAATCGTGCGCAACAAGCCCTGGCGCACTCGCACAAGCCTCTCCACCACTATGAACATGTAAGCAAACCTTGTGGCTGGAGGTTTCAATAGCTCAAGGTCACTGTAAGCCCGATAGATGCTGAGGACTTTGGGTCTCTTCGTGACAAACTTCACAATACTGCGGGCTGTGGAGAAGATGGCATCAATCCAAGGTATCTTCCCTAGGTCCTCGATCAAAAGATCAAGGCAATGTGAGGCACAGGGTGTCCACACAATCTTAGGGAACTCATCTTCTAACATGGCACCCATTGACACACAATTGATGCCATTATCTGTCACCACCTACACCACATGCTCAACACCTATCTACCTATCTCCATAATGGCTGCCGAAATGCTCCCAAATATACAACCCTGTAATCAATGTACCTGCAGTGGAAGCGTCTATTGGTTCCCTTGCAAGAAGACACTAAAATATTGTACACATTCCTCTTGCGTGCATCTGACCATCCACCGCATAAGAGTGTGCATCCATATTTTTTCCAAGTCTCTTTCAAGGGCTTCATTTGGACTTCCGCACATTCCCTCTCTCTTCTTAGCTCTCTTGTCCGCAAGGCCTCATATGTAGGCCCTTCCCATTCATACCCAATGCGGCTTACGGCTCTCATGGCCTTCCTCCATCGTGTAGTCTTCGCCACATGAAAGGCTATTGCACACTGTATGAAGAGCTTTGTGAGCTCACTAGTGGCCTCCTTCACTGCTTGCTTTTGCAAGCGTGCTTGAATGCTAGACCTTTGCAGTGATCCTCTTTTTCCCGCACTAGCATCCACACTAATTGATCCATGTGGCAAGGGTGTTCTTGTAGCACTAGGACCCGCGCTCGATGTAGTTGATGCCCCTCTACTTCTCTTTGCAGAACCCAATGTGCTGGCATCATCCAATGGCTCAGTGTCAGCACCCTCTTCTTCATCTTGCAGCCCTTGTCCTCCACTTTTTGCAGCCAAGGCTGCCATACGCACACGCTTCCATTCTGTTAGGCCACCTTTCACTGGAGTAGGCACGAACTCACAAAGTCCTACATCCTTGCTGGGAACACCTGCTAGATGGTCTTTCACCCGTGTGACAGACCCCGTTTTGCTTATGCCGCAATAGTTGCATCTCCACTTCTTGGAGCCACCGCCTCCTTTATAACTATTCAGGAGGAAGACATGGACCCAATAAGCATCTCTCGGCATTGCGGAGGATGGAGAGGTGAGGAGGAGGATGGAGAGGTCACAAGTGAGAAAGGATGGAGAGGTAGAAGGAGGATGGAGAGCTCAGAGGTAAAAGAGAATGGAGAGGTGGAAGGAGCCTGGAGGATCAGAGGTAGAAGTGAAGGAGGATGGAGAGGAGGAGGATTGAGAGATTACAGGTAAGATTAAAGAGAGGATGGAGAGAAGAAGGATGGAGGGATGGAGAGCAGGCTGCCAAGCTGCAGCTTGCAGGATTTTGAAGATGGAGAGAAGGATGAAGAGGATGGAGAGAGAAGGATGGAGGTCCAAGGAAAACGGGATTGAGAGTCCAAGAGCAAAGGATGGAGGGATGGAGAGAGCTTAGAGAAGGTGGAGACAGCAGCAAGGATGCACAGAAGGAGTGCCATGGGCGGGAGGCGGTGAAAAAAGAAGCCAGGCGGCGAAATCGCGATTTTGGGGGTCTAGGGCAAAAACAGGTTTTACGAAACGGTGTTTCTTCAAGAAACGCCATTTCCGTTTCGCCATTCCCATTTCCTGCCACAAAACGGCCGTTTCCTGCCACGAAACGGCCGTTTCATGCAACTATGCTTCATTCCAACTCCTCTCGAGATCCAGTTTCCACCTAGACCAGGACATCTTAGGCCCCCACCGGATGCTTGGGACTCCCTATTGTTGGGGTAAAGGCTCTATGGCCACCCAAGTACATTTAGTACACATAGTACTTTATTTGTTAAGTACACTAAGTACACCGTACTTAGTGTTGTAACCTTATCCTTTCATATAAAAGCTTCACTGTGTGCTAGGGGAGGTACACACATACCTTTTATCCCCACACTTCTTGTTGCTTATCCTACTGGTGTGTGTGTGTGTGTGTGTGCTCTCACACTCTCCCTACCACAACTGGTATCAGAGCCTATTCGTGGGTGTGCCCAAACATGGGTCTTACCAGCAGCCAAGGAGCACCGCCAGCCATCGCTAGGCAGCATCGACAGCCTGCAAGAAACTCGCCCGTACCAGCTTCGTCGATAGCTGCTCCTGCTCTCCGCGCCTACCAGTCTCGTCGGTCAGCCATCACTAGGCACAGCCATCGCTAGGCTTAGTGCCACGCCGTCAGCCAGCAGCCATCGGCGCCTTCAGCTGCTAGCGCTACGCCAGCGGCCAGCAGGCCACCAGCAACCAGCGGCACCAGCCAGCGACCAGCGGCCACCAGCAACCAGCGGCGCCAGCCAGCGACCAGCGGCCACCAGCGACCAGCGGCGCCACCAGCGACCAGCGGCGCCACCAGCGACCAGCGACGCTAGCCCGAGCCAAGGCCACCAGCAAATCCGCCATTAGCTCCATACGTGGCCACAGGTGCAGGTCCTCACCATCTCCATCGTCGGAGAGCTCGGGGACGTTCACGATCGTACAGAAGCCCGCTTCACCTGTTTTTTTTTTTTTGGTTCCTTCTGTTGTCAGTGAGGCAGATCTGCAGATCTACGCCTCCAATGTGAGAGAAATTCTCATTTCTGAACTGTGGAATCAAGGGGCTTTTGCAGCCACAGCCAAGCATTGGCTTCTACACGCACTTATTTGCGTATATCCTCCTGATTGGAGTTGATTTGTACAAGGATTTGATGTATTTTATGACTTACGGGACAGTTGCAGATGCATATGAATTGGGGCTTTTGAAATTGTTATGCATATCAGTGTTGGGTGAAACACCTGGATGCTTTATGTGATCAGTGGAGCTTTGGGAAAGCTGTGTATGCACTAAAATCTTCAAAATTGGCTTCTAGTCAAGGGGCTTTTGCCTCATTCAAGTTCTAAACTGTGTAACACAGTTATAGAGGCAAGAGAGAGTCTAATTCTGACAGTTTTGGACAGTTATACAGTCAATTTCTGTTGCTGTACTAGAAAGTACAGTCGGGTACTGTCCGGAGTCAATTTTTGGACTGTAAACAGTCACTTTACTGAAGTTTAAAGTGCATAAAACAGTGCTGTTTTTCGCTGTTACAGCAGGGACATACATTGTGTCAAATCAAGGTACTGCTGTACTGTACTACAGATGCATTAAGTATTACTTTTCTGGATCTGCAGCCGGCAGGAAACAAACAGTATTTACTGTTAAGTGGGAGAAAATTGCAGGAATTAACTTTTGAGCACAACTACAAGTGCAACTGTGCACTTAGTTTGCAGGGAGTCAGGCACCCAAGTGTGGGTTATATTTCTTGCTGATTGTAATGGCTTCATCCTCGGAATCTTCTCTTCTCAATATTAAAAAGTTGCAGGGTGCTGCTAACTACCCAATGTGGAAAAAGATGGTCCTGAATGTGCTAATTCTCAGGCAGTTTCATGCTCCTATTATACACAAAGGTGTGAAGCCCACTGGCACATCTGATGATGCTTGGGCACTAGCTGATCTGTCAGCAAAGTCCATAATTGAATTGTCACTCCATGAGAGTGTTGTTTGGAATGTGGATGGTGAGAAAACAGCCTGGGGTGTGTGGAAAAAGCTACAGGACACATATGAGCAGCAGAGTGTAGCCTACAAAGATATATTGGCTGCGCAAGTTCTTCAATCTGAAGATGAAGGAAGGGACCTCCATGGATGCACATCTCAATGAGTTTAATTCAATTGTCACTCAACTTGCAAATCAAAAATATGTGGTAGATGAGGAAACCAAGGGTATGGCACTCTTGATTTCTCTTCCTGAAAGTTGGGATACATTCACCACACCTATTGGCTGAGATACACAGCATCTGGGCCCGTCAGGCAGAGCTGACACATTACACCCACAAGCAGACCCGATACACCCAGGAGCAAGACCGCATTATACACCAACAGGGCACCCTTATCCAGGGACTCAAGCACGACATCACACAGCTTTGAGAGGAGCTCGAGACCCTCAGAGCAGCGCCTAGAGGGACCCCAGTCACAGAGATGGAGGCACAAATAGCCACGATACAATCGGCTGTAGCAGAGACGACTAGATGGGTGGATGTGGCAAAACGAGAGCCCGCAAAGGCAACCGTTTCAGCCGCCATACAAGAGCAGCAGCAAAGGGCTTCGAAGGCCCTTAACATCCGGATACGAGGGATCACGCGAGACAGCACCAGCACCACTACGACGCCCATGGAGGAGGCGATCACCTTTGTGACCACCACCATGGGGGTCCCCGACCATAGCATAGAGGGAGCATGGCGTGTTGGAAGAGATCGCAACCGAGAGCAGCCCCTAGTCATTCGCTTCAGAGATTCACATGCTCGACTAGCAACACTCCGACGCCGAGCCGCTCTACAAGAGCATCCCACCCTGTCCATGGACGAGGATTTGACACCACTACAGATTGAGGAGCAATGAGTTCTTCTGCAGCAGCGGGATGTTGCCCGCAAGGAGGGGAAATGGGCCGTGGTCCGAGATGGTAGGTTGTTGACCGGCACCCGTCGGAATCCCACCCGTACCCGGGGGGCTATGAGGCTCAGGTTTTCGAGACCCTAGAGTGCACCATTTGGACGTGTAACAATACCTTATGGTCAGACCCAGGGAGCTGCTCGGAGTCTTATATAGGACGAGGCATAGTCTTTTACACAAAGACACACCAGAGCCCAGAGCGTCCATTACCGATAGTCAGTGGCTACACATGGGAGTCAGCCTTCAGGGATGAGACAAGGGATACAGGAGGAGTCCGAGGATCAAGCGGGGTCGCATTATTATACAGATCTTCCCTCGTTGGCGCCAACTCCATTGAGAGGAAGGACGCACACTCCCGATTCATGTGGATCCAGATCCGACGCACAGACACCCGTGACTTTTTCATAGCAATATGCTACTTCCCGCCAAACACATCCCACTTCGCCAGAGTGGCACAAGAGAAGGGTGAGACATCGCCATATGCAACCTTACATCAGGATATCCCAGACATTTCAGCCCGCGGGGAAGTTCTCCTTGTTGGGGACTTTAACGCCAAGACGAGCACGCGCCAGGCACCACTCCTGGACTTCCGAGACGACTCTATCATGCTACTAGACATGGACCTAGACGGAGCAGGTATGACCAAGACCTCATTAGACCGACATGGGCCTGTTACACCATATGGACATGCGCTCCTTGATCTGGGCAGGATGCATGATCTCATCATCTACAACGGGCTTGACCTATTGCCCTCCTCAAGTGGCTTTACTTGCTTCCCACACCGGGGGGGCACTAGTGTAGTAGATTACATCATGGGATCCCCTACCTTCACTTCATGTATCACCAACTTCACCGTAGCACCACTCCCTCCAGGAGCTAATCACACATACCTATTCTTCATTATCGCCACCCCACGCTTAGCCACACCAGACACACCACATAGGAAGCACGACACCTACCACGACATACACTTTGATCACAGCCTCTCACCGGCCTACTCTGGATGCCTAAACAGACTCCTAACCTACATCGATCACATACCACTCATAGAGGACCGTGCTGCCCTGATTAGTCGCACACTCCACGAGGCTGCCCTCAAAATCTTTCCCCACACCACACGGTCCACTAGACAACCACCTCTTGGTTCTATACCCTGCAACAATTGGTACGATGCGGAGTGCAAGGCTTATCGCTGACAGCTCCGACTTGAAACCAAATGTCACCTCCCGAACACACCAGACACGATATGCAAGTACCGACGTCTCGTACGTCGAAAGAAACAGGCATTTCTTCGTCGAAATGAGGAGGAGCTGCTGCACATCTTGTATAGCAACAACTCTAAGGATTTTTGGCGGAGATTCCTTGAGTATAGGTCTCCATCACCCCTCACCGACACGAGAGTCTGGAACACGTATGCACACCATCTTTATGATGTCCCACACCAGCCCACTCCAAATCTCATACACACACGTCACCCCACCACTTGCACGTTGTTCACCAGAGGGGGAGTCAAGGACGCGACATTGAAACTGCACAATGGCCGAGCTAAGGATCACGAGGGGCTATGTACTGAGTTTATCGCATATGGAATCGACACGTTAGCCCCGATCCTAGAAAAGCTATTCAATAACGCTTTTTGCCTTGGCTTCCCTCGCACCTGGACACTCAACACCATCACCCCCATCCACAAGGCAGGGGATCCCATGGACCCGAGTAACTACAGGACTATCATGATTGGACATGTGATGTCCAAGATCTATGCAGCTGTATTGGATGCGTCGGTCAGCCTGTTCGCAGAGATGAGAGGGCTCAAAGCAGAGGGTCAGGCCGGTTTCAGGCGAGACCATGGGACTATGGATCACATACTCACACTCAGGAGTGTCACTGAGGAGGCCAGATCATGGAAGAAGAGGGTATATTGTTGCTTTGTGGATTTTCGCAAAGCCTTTGACACAGTACCTCGAGCTCGTCTCATCACACGCCTACAGAGACTGGGATTTGATCAGAAGATCATCTGGGCAGTCATGGCACTCTATGAGAGAGTCTCAAGCCGAGTTCGCACAGGCGCAGGTTGGACAGATGAGATCTTGAGTACCATAGGAGTCAAACAGGATTGTCCCTTATCACCGACCCTGTTTGGCCTCTACATCGATGAGCTTGAGACTTTCATGGGGGCGTTCGGAGGGACTGGTTGCTCACTGGCCGGGATCATCATCAGGATTCTTCTGTATGCAGATGACGTGGCACTCTTGTCATCCACACCCGAGGGGCTCCAGCGACACTTGGATGCACTGCAGGCTTTTTGTTTATCCCATGATTTGAAGGTCAACCTTGGGAAGACCAAGGTCATGATCTTTAACACCTCTCGAGCAAACATGCAACCGAAGCAGTTCACTTTTACTTTCGGTGGGTCACCAGTTGAGATCGTATCCTCATACACTTACTTAGGGGTCATCTTCTCCGGCCCAATCTTCACGATGAGACCAGCGATGCAGGCCAAACTGAGCAGAGGATATGCCTCACTGGCTCGGCTAGAGAGACAATGCTTCCACTCCCACTTCTAGGACCCTCGGACCAAGGCTCTTCTCTTCGACTCCTTTGTCCGACCAGCCGGTATGTATGGCAGCCCTTGTTGGAGGCCTGACATGTCAGAGATAGAGTGGACACTGGTGGAGCACCTGCAGATCCTCATGCTCTCACGGATGATCCGAGGGAAACCCTCTGTACCACATCACATCATTCAGGCCAAGTTTGGTGCTTCTCCACTCCAGCTAGATGCAACCTTTCAGACCATTATATATCTACACCGGGTTAGATCATATGGGGACTGCACATCAGGGAGACAAAGGTTGCCATGGTTGGCTCTCGATTCCTCCATGAGGTTGGCAGCAGAGGGAGACGAGCGATGCTGGTATGCACGAACTCACAGATGGTTTGTGAGACTAGGGTTCCACATCGATAGGATACATCCTTTTCAGTACAGTTTAGATGCCCCACCGGTACTCCCACCCACCATCCCGATCGAGCCACACACCAACCAGGTCATTCGTGAGGATCTCCTGCAGCTACACATCTTTAGGACCTAGTTGGAGCCAGGGGAGCTTCCAGTGAAGCTGAGTTTCTACAGAGATTACTGTCTTCGTATTTCGGAGGAGGGATTCATCACACCACCAAGGTACACTGAGCTTCATATGCCTCACTCACTACAGATCTCCATCGAACAATTTCGGGTATCATCACACCGCCTCCACATAGAGAGCGGCAGAGCAGAGGGGATTCCTAGGAAGCCAAGGTCGCTACCATTGCCTCTTCAGAGACAGCTCCGCGCTCCTTTCCAGATTCCTCGCCTACCCAGATCAGAGATGCCTCGCGGCCTTCATTCACGAGGGGGTCTGACACAAAGAGTACTTACTCAAGCAACGGGGCTTGGCCACATCATCAGACACCTCTCAAAGCAGGATCACAGAGTTCTTCCCATCGAGTGACATTGATCGTCCAGTCTCTAGCCGCAAACGTGACAGAGACCCCAACCTGACGACCGCAGCACGACACAGGAGACATCGAGGGGACACACAGATCACTTTGGGGGACCTCCCGTCATTGTTTAGACCCGGGATACGTCCCACCCACGGGAGTCACGGTGGCTCTGGTCTTGCGTCAAGCCTCGTCCAAGAGACCGAGACGTTCAGCACTCCTTGACGGGCACCAGCGTCCCATCACCGACTATGCACCAGCTAGGGCGACATGACATAAGGAGGATTCCGCTCCACTCCGGTCCTTTTCTTTTCATTGTTACATCCAGATGTATTTGATTTGATTATGTATGATCAGACTTAGGATTCAGCATGTGGTGAGGCTCGTTTCATTAGCTCCACCCTTACAATGATTTGTATCAAGTTTTCTTTCAGTCTCATAGACCCATCAGTCTTCCAAAGACTCTAATAAAATTTCTTTCTTTCTTTTCTTTCTCTCTCAGCCACCGCCACGATGCTATTGGACGAGAGGTGCACAAACCACATGCCGCCGTGAGAGTGACCAGAGCACACAAGATCGATGTCCAGTCTACCTCAGCCCTCCTCGTAGGAGACCCGCTAGAGGCAAGGTGTCATACTTGACAAAGGCCATCAGATACAGAGATCGAGGAGACAACTTCTTCCGCCACCTCGAGAGACAGCTCGACAAACACGGATATGAGAGCTCTTTGCGTCTCATCAGAGAGCCACCATGGTGCTTTGGAGGTCAACATCTCCTAATGTCACCTAGAGAGAGGGCCTTGTTTGTGGGTGTGCCCGCCTAGTGAGTGAGTCTAGGGTAGATGAGAGAGGGCAAGTGTTGTGGGTGTGCCCACCCCTCTTGTGAGGCATAGGTAGAGTAGGGTTTGGCAGGATGCTCAATACGGGAGGGCATGCTGGCCATGTGGAGGCTGTTCAGGGCCTTCTTGAGGCCTGCTTTGTTGCTGCGTGGAAGCCCCTATTGGGCGCCTAGAGAGTCGGCTGTTGCAGGTCCCTTATGAGCAGGAGGGCAGAGGTTGGTTGGCTGGTACAGCTCCCTATGTAGGGCTAGGGGCAGTCGGCCCGAGGGCCCTGCTGGTCGTCTGGCAGGCCCCACTTTAGGGCCTTGCACAGCCCTTTATAGGAGGCTGGTGGGTCATCCCTGTAGGCTGTTGGGTCGGCCCTAGAGGCTCCTGGTCGGCCCAGCTCCTTGCTGGCCGACTTGGAGGCTGCGGGCTATTTATAGACCCCGCAACTTGAGCATTTCATCATCTCTTGGAGGACCTGGCAGAGGAGCAGAGCCAGCCCTGTTATGCACCAGAGGAGCAGGGTAGTGGAGTAGTTCTTCCACTCCCTCGTGCTCCCAGTTCACTTTGATGTTGAGCTGTGTGTTCCGAGCTCTCGAGCAGCCCGTTGTTTCCGTGGTTTTCCCCTAGTTCTAGCGGGGTTTTCTCCAGAGATCACTTGCAGTCCTCATGTGCCTCTCTCTCCTTTCTCACATTCTCTCTGTGTGGGTGTGGGTGTGTGTGAGGTGTGCTCTCTCTCTCTCTCTCTTCCGTTCATTTCCGCTGCAGCCTCACATGGCATTAGAGCCACGGTTGTGAGACCCGAGGGGCCAAGGGAGTGTTGAGCCAACACACAGAGAGGAGGATTAGGGTGCTGTTCGGAGGTGCCTTTGAGGAGGAGTGTATTCGAGGAGTGGACTGTTCGGGTGACCAGCAAAGAGGTAGACTTTAAAGGGTGTATACAGATCACAGAGGTGTTTCCAAGGGATAGAAAGCGAGGTGTGAAGGTACATTGGGCTGTCAGCCCCTTCATCCTCTTCTTTCGCCTTCTCCTTTCTTCAACCCTCAGATCCCTTCCATCCCATCCACCTTCTCTTTAAGTACATAATCCTCTTCACTCCGACATGGTGACTTTGTCCGAGATGGCAAAGAATAAGACTAGAATTCCAATGTTGCCCACGTTCCCAATTGACCGCCAGTTAGATGGGCTCAATTACGGCGGGGGGTGATGATGGAATTTGTGTTACAGTCATACGACATGGCATATTTCATCTTGATAGGTGTTGCCCCGACCAAATCCCCTGGCAGAGGACCTTGGCATCCTTGCTCGGAAGGAGGCCAAGACTATGTCCCAGCTGTGGGACCGTGTTAATGCCAAGGTAAGATCCTTTATATTTTTTCAGCAAGGGTCTTAGTGAGCCCTTTGCTTCAGCCCTTAGGGGCTTGTATGAGTTACCTTTTGGCTTTGCATTTCTCTCATAGGCCCGCGAGGCCTCCCGCAGACATTAATACATCTCTCTCTCTCTCTCTCTCTCTCTCTCTCTCTCTCTCTCTCCCCATATCTCTCCCATCGGCCGTACTTCCGTACCCCCGTACAGGCCCGTCAGCCATCGTCAACGCCGTCAAACACCTCCGTACAGCCGTTGTCAACACCATACAGCACTTCCGTACCCCTGTACAGGCCCGTTAGCCGTCGTCACAAGGTACGTACGTCCAGCCTATAGCCAGTACCTTTAGCCGTACCTCCCGCTTTATAGCTCGCCGTACAAGGGGGGTTCAGCTAACCCAGCCTCAGGCTGAGCTGAGCCCCTAGCTCAGTCTGAGGTGTTAGCTCCAATAAAAGGGTCGCTGATTGCACAGGTCGTTTTCAATATGGAGTTCCCAAAAACGAAGCTTTTCCCATCGACCCCAGCCACCAAAAAGCCACTACGCCGCCATGGCATCGACGCCTTCCCCCTATGCTCTGACTTATCACAAATTTCAAAGTAAGCGTGATCCACATTAACGGATTTACTTCCTACAGCAAGAACTCAAAGATGCAAAGCTCCGCATTGCTTCTCTGGAGAAGATAGTTTCAGAAATGAAGAATGAGGCAGACAAGAGGTAATACAAGAAGTCCTACAGCAATGCAACACCGCGGCTCCGACACCACAGCTCGTAGTCAAGATCCAAGAAATGGTCAACACTCAGCTCAAATCCATGGGACAGGAAATTACAGCAGCAATACACAACAAGATCAACAAATGTGATCTCTATACTGAGGTAAGAGAGCAACAAACCATAGTGAGTAACAAGAAGATTTTACGGATTGGAGGATTGCAAGGCAGCTGCCTTAGCTGTTTTGGAATGGAAGAGGAAGAGGAACGCATTGATAAGAGCAAGATCATTCAACTCAAGAAAGCCGTACCATAAGTCCATTGGAATGAGAATGACATAAGCTTCATCACTCGAAAGGGTAAGCAGGCACAGATTTACTTCAAAGAAAAAAGCTCGAGGGTCAAGATCCTTAGACAAACCAACAAGCTGAAAGGTACAAGGATTTGGATATCTGAAGAGCTCACTATGACCCAACTCAAACAACGGGCAAAATAAACTCATCAAAGTGAAAGACGTAAGAAAGGAAGGTAAATGGGCGGTCTACCGAGATGGGCAAGCACTAATAAGAGATTTCAAACCTAAACCCAAAGACTCTCACTCTTAAACTGATGTTATTCAGATCACTCTTACATAGTACCTGAATGTAGTTATGTTATGCTATTATAATAATCTGGGGCTGAGTTGTTGTACTCACCCACAGACTCTTAGTCTCTAACTGATGCTGTAGTTTTTGGGTTTGTGTATTTTGTCCCATTGACCCGTGAGGTCTTCCAAGGACGTTAATATATCTTTCTTTCTTTCTTTCTACACACACACACAAATATATGTACATATATACATAGATACATATATGTATATATATATACATATACATAGATACATATATGTATATATGCATATATACATACATACATACATATATACATAGACCCCTCCACCAGCTTTCAAAGAACAATCGTAGTGATGACACACCACAACTTCACAACTTCCATCCTCTCCATGCGCTTAGACATTGATGTTTACCTTGTACATTGTGACATTGTCAATGCAGGTGGGGTGTTAGAAATATTTATATTTTCTAAGGCAATGACCAATGTTATGTAATAAGGGCTAGGGGCACTTTTTTCCTTTATTAAGGTTTTTTCCCCCAACCTCAGTTAGAGGTGCAGTTTGTGGGTGAGTTAGTCACCACAAATGTTTTGATCCTACTTAGGGTCCATCCTAGGGTTTTGCCTTTATCACTCTGTACTTCTTACTTGTTGCTGCAATTCCATTCCAGCTTCCTTCAACTCCATTCTCTTGCATCCTCTCGCTTCCATTTCAAACGAAGAGTCTGTCAAACCACCATTAGTTAATGGGAAGGAGAAGGATAGAAATAGCATACTCTTCATACCTTCCTCCACAAGTGGCAAAATTTGCATTGGTTAAAATCTATCCCTATTGAGCTGCAAGCTAGTAAAGCGTATTAAAAATGGATGATTGCAAGATAGTATGCAAGTTTCTAGTACCTGGTTGGAATTTGAAAAAGTCTTTCTCAAAGAGTTCCTTCCAAAGAATGAGCAAAAAACGTCTTGGGATTGTGGGATTCTTTGAGTATGTGGAAGTTCCCGTTGAATCAATACATTGCTAGGGATCGTGAGTTCATTCTTAAGTTAGAAGATTTTAACTCCATAAGATTAGGGGTACATAGGAATGTTCCAAAGTCTTGGAAAATACTAAATAGTTATTAGATTTACTTAGATCTTTATGATTCTAAAGTAAAATCTAAAGCTTCTACTGAAAGACCAATGAAGCAAATTGCTCAGTCTACAAAGGCCAATTTTAAACTAGGCATAAATTGCCCTAAGCAATCTCACGGTAATAAAACCCTTTGGACAAGGATAAGCAAGCCATGAGACAAGTTCGCAATGTTTGATAAAGCACATGCTTGCTTTATTACTCGGCCATATAGTAGTCAACCTTTGGCCTCCATGCTCTAGTTAGAATGCATGGCATCCTCGTTGGAATATGAAGCCAAAGTGAGTCTAAAATGAGTGTTCTAGGTGGTCTAGATGTGGTTTTATAGTCTAGTGAGTCCTGGGAGATATCTCATAGACATTGTGACTTTCTTGAGTCTAGTGGCACACTATATAGTGTTGTACTTGACTATTGTCTAAAAAATCAGTGAACATCAAGCTTTATATCATGTGAGTATTCTGGTTATCATTGCCTAGCACTTGTTCTTTCATTTGCTTTCCATTTTGCCTTTCCATTATGCTTTCCATATTTCCATTCTGTTCCTAGTTAGCTTGGCATTCTCGTACTTCCATGTCTCTTCATATGGTATCAGAGCTAGCTTTCCTCAAGGAATGAGGAGGCCTTGAAGCCCATCTCAGACCTATGGAGAGGCTAGCTCCTTCCACTCTAGTTCCACTCTCCTCCTCTCCTTCCTTGAGCACTCCCTCTTCTTCCTTTGCCTCTCCACCTTGAGCTCCCTTCCAATCCCAAGCCTCAACAACGTGAAGCTACCCATCTACGACATGATGCTGAGATTCTATCACGACTTGGAGCTGCCACATATCCCGTGCTTTGCCTGCCATTGCTTAACCAACTGAGCCGCCAGCCTCTTCTGCACTCCATTGACCTGCAAACAGGCCGTACAGCCCGCTGCAAGCAGGCCGTACAGGCCGTATAGGCCATACAGACTGTACGGACTGTTTTCGTGCAGTCCCGTGCCGTACAGCCTGCCCGTACACCTCCTGCTCACGCTCCCTCGCCATTTTCCCTCAGGACTGCCACCAACAGTAGCTGCTCCAGCCTCGATATGCATGTCCAACAGTAGCTGCTTCTGCTCTCGCCATTCTGCACTCGAAATCCACACCATCTCAGCTCTCTTCTGCTCACCACAAGGTCGCCTTCCCTGCTCACTTGCTGCCCACGCTGCTTCTGCTGCCCACACAGCTCTAGCTCCTGCTGCCCACACTGCACTTGCTGTCCACGCTGCCTACAAATTCCGCCTATCTCCAGCTCTTCCCTGTCCTGCAACAGACCCTCTTCTCTGCCCGTCACTTGCTCCACATTCCGTCAACAACAAGTGAAGCTGCTCCGAGCTTGATGTGAGCTTCAAACACTTCCCAACTTCTCCGATTACCACCCCGATTGTCCTTGGTGCCCGAGCTCCACTTTTGACCGACTCTCTGAGTGCTCGTGACACCTCCGGCCTCTACTTCAACATCGGTGACTCTCACTTAGCCATTTTGAGAGTCACTATGTGAGTAATCCATTTAGCTACCCCATGGACTTCACCGACACATCTTTTGGGGCATTCCTGCCTAGCGCTTCATCGACATCGTCATCGACTCGCACGGATGTGCACACATGTGCATTAGCTACTTGGAGGACATCTCTTACTTCTAAGAGATCTATTTTTTTTATTCCTACAGCTTGATGTATTTTGGGGTCCTCTACCCTGGGTAGTCCCCCTAAAATGATATGTATTGAGTGTTTGGTTTTCATTGAGTCTAAAGGTCCTCTGCCTTGGATAGTCCTCCTAAAAAGATATATTCGTTTTCCTATTTTGGTGTGTGGCTTCCTAACATGTCCTGTTATGAAGCCAAGGGGGGGTGTACTATGGGAGCCAAATGTATTGGCTTTGATAGGTCTATTTGTTTATCAGGCCTGGCTTGAGAGTTCCAAGATGTTGGTGCATTGGTCTCCTAGACCTCTGAGTTGGTCATGCATCCATGCATGATGAGCCTCTGAGCCATTCTAGATGAGATTTCTATGTTATGCTCACTAGCCTCTGAGCCATGCTCACTTGCCTCTGAGATTGTGTGGGAACCATGTCTAGTTCTAGACCGGCATGCACAGTTTTAATGACCATCATTGCCATTATCTATTCTTGGTTCCATTCCAGTAGTCTCTCACCTTGCCTTCATGGGGGGGTGTTGGAATATGAAGCCAAAGTAAGTCTAAAATGAGTGTTCTAGGTGGTCTAGGTGTGGTTTTATAGTCTAGTGAGTCCTAGACATGCCACATGTCATATTGGGAGATATCCCATAGACACTGTGACTTTCTAGAGTCTAGTGGCACACTATATAGTGTTGTACTTGTCTATTGTCTAAAAAATCAGTCAACATCAAGCTTTATATCATGTGAGTATTTTGGTTGTCATTGCCTAGCACTTGTTCTTTCATTTTTCCTTTCCATTATGCTTTCCATATTTCCATTCCGTTCCTAGTTAGCTTGGCATTCTCCTACCTCCATGTCTCTTCAGTCCTAATAAAAAGAAGGTACAATTATAGTGGATGATTGTCCCACCCATAGCTTTTTGAACTACTCTCTTATTAATAAATGTGTGTCACCTAAGAGTGCCAGAGGGAGTAGTGTGTCCCTTCGGAGGCGGGGTGCAAACCTCTTGTACATATGATGAATAAAGATGGTATTTGACATGATGGTCTCTCTCTTGAACATTGCACATACACACACCGGAACGTGGGTGGGTTAGAGAGCACGAACAGGAGGTGGAGGGGAGCGAAGCCAGGCAAACTGGCAAGCACGCCACGCACAACATGTCTAGTGCGAGACATGGCCTGCAGGAACTTTCTACATTTACATGGATCAAGGAATCCGCTAGTTGTATATGTTAGAAAATAGGAGGGAATGAATCACTCAATCCTCCACCCAAGATCTCTCCAACTCTCACACACTCAACTCAGATAGATGATCACAGATGCAACAAACACACACTCAGAAATATTGACGGAGAGAGAGAGAGAGTATATTCATCCACCGGATGGTGGGCAGAAAATGGCTCCAAGGGAGCAATACAAAACTCAGCAGGGTGCTGGAAAACAATGATGAACTCTCTCTCAGAAACTGCTCCAGATCTGAGTGCAGAACACAGCCTTGGAGAGGGGCTTTCAGTTTCGCACTGGATGCTGGGCTGAATGGAGAAGTGGGCCTTTTATAGGCACTGCCCAGGCCCCTTCAGATGACCGACCAGCAGGGTCAGTACCCTGTTTGGTGGCCGACCACATGGGCCCCATTAAACCGCCCAGGGTTGGCCCTGGTTGGGCCGACTTGGCCTGCCACAGGCCCCTATCTAAGGGTGCCCTGTGCAGCCAGTCTGTGCTGCTGCAGGAGCCTCCACGTGAGGCCTAAAGCCCCTTTATACCTGCTGTTGCAGGCAGCGACCAGCCCATGTGCTGGTCGCCTATATCTGCCATGCTCTCCTCCCTCTGGTTCTGGCCTGAGTCTCTCTCCCAGCCCTCCTACCTCTCACTGCCCCTTGTCCCCTCAAATCAGGGGCTCACAGGTGGGCACAGTGAGAATCTAACACCCCCCCTCAATGTCACAACTGTGGGCCAATCCCCATACGTCTGATGAGGTGCTCCATCTGTTCTCGAGGGAGTGCCTTCATGAAGAGGTCGGACAAGTTGTCGGTGGTTGGGCAATACATGAGCTCGATCACGTCGTCAATGATGAGCTCTCGAACAAAGTGGTAATGAACTTCGATGTGCTTGGTCCGCGCATGGTACACTGGATTCTTGGCAATGGCTATGCAACTCTGATTGTCGCACATCAGCACTGTTGCGTCCTCCTGACACACATCCATGTCCTCCAGAATCCATCTCAACCACGTACACCCGGCTCTGTACTCTGCCTCTGTAGATGAAAGGGCCACTGTGGGTTGCTTCTTACTCAGCGAAGAGATGGCACCAGATGCAAGTAAGAAGCAATACCATGTTGTTGATCTTCTAGTGTCAACATCACCTGCCCAATCATTGTCACAGAACCCGCCTAGTTCGATGCCTTTGGTGTAGGTGATCCTGTAGGTGCAAGTACCCTTTAGATACCTCAATACCCGTAAACCTGCATCCCAATGACTCTTCCTGGGAGAAGCAGAGAGCTGGCATAATAGCCAAACTGCATAACAAATATCAGGTCGAGTATTGGTAAGGTAAAGCAAACTTCCTACCAATCATCAGTACAAAGGAGTATCGACCGGTTGGGATGTGTCGTGAACGCTTAGCTTGAGCCCGACCTCCATGGGAGTTACTGCTGTCCTGCAATCCGCCATCTAGAATCTCTTCAAAAGTTCTCTGCAATATTTCTCCTGTGAAATGAAGATCCTGTCTTTGGCCTGCTTTACTTCTATCCCAAGGAAGTAGTGTAATAATCATCTCAAACTCAGACATGAGTAGCTCCTTGACCTGAGAAATCTTCTTGACATGGTCACCTGTCAAGATAAGATCATCAACATAGAGGATGAGTACCAATCGCAACCCCTTCTCAATGAACAAGTAGAGGTTTGCCTCAGAAGGGCTCCGACTTAGCCCTATCTTCTGAAAGAATACATCAATCCTTCGTTACTTTTAGCCAAGCAATACACCCAGGTCATTCTACTGAAATCATCCACAAAGAGAAGTGAGTAACTAGATCCTGCCCACGATGCTGTAGACATTGAGCCACAAATGTCGGCATGAACCAACTCAAGTGGTTTGCTGGCCCGAAACAAGGCCTCTTGTGGGAACTTGTCCCTGTGATGCTTGCCTTCTAGACAAGCCCTACAGACACCATCATTGCCTGTAATGGGTGAAAGTCCATCCACCATCTTCGACTTTGACATTTCAGCCAAGGTTCCATAGCTAACGTGACCGAAGCGCTCATGCCAAAGTTTGGACTTTCTGTTGTCTTCATGAACCAACATTGCACTGAGGCGGTACAGTTCATTTTCTTCAACTCCTTGGGCCACCATTTGTCCATTTGCTTTGGATGTCATGGTGACCTTGCCGTCCTCAAAGAGAACTGACATGTTGTTCTTGTCCATCTGACTTACAGACAGTAAGTTCTTGCAAAGGTTGGGTACATAAAGTACTCCAGAGATATCCTTCTCCTCACCCGCGGTCGTAATGAAAGGAATGCTACCAATGCCCTTCACAGGACATGTCCGGCTATCGCCGACAGAAACTTTGGAATCCGGGTGTGTACTTTCCATGGTTTTGAACCAAGTCTTTCTGTTAGACATGTGCTTTGAAGCGCCGATGTCAACATACCAACCCTCTTTTCCTTCACTGACTGCATACGCTGAACAATGTTCACTGATTAAAAACAATTGTCCAGTCGTCACATTGGCAGAATCATTCTTAGGCTCTTCTTTGTTCCTGGCTTCTCTCTTCCGCTTCTGATCCGCCTTCTTCTTTCGGCATTCTTTGGCGGAGTGGCCAAGCTTTTCACAGTAAAAGCACTTCATTTTCTCCTTTCGGTTAGCGTCCTCTGACTTCTTGAACTCCTTTGATGTGCCTTTTCCAGGCTTGTCTTTGGCCACTAATGCCTTCTCGTCGGTTTGCGTGAAGAGTTTCTCTCGAGCCTCCTCCTGAAGCAGTAGTAGGCCAAGCTCCTCAAAGGTGATTGGCTTAAGTCCGTTGACCCGCAGTGACCGTAGTCACAAAACTTTTAAAACTCTGTGGCAACTTGTGGAGTGTGAGCAACGCCAATTGACTCGAGTCCACCTTCTGACCAACCGTTGCGAGCTGGTCCCGCATGACTTTCACCTTTGTCAGATGGTCATGCACACTATCACCTTAGCTTTCCAGCTTCACCAAAATTGGGAATGAATGAAGAAGGAAGATGACTAGAGAAGGAGGAAGGACGAGCAGTGGGTGTAGAGGCTTCTGAACGCTGATCCATCTCGGTGAATAGCAAACTGAAAAACTTAAGCAAAAAAAGATGTACTGACCTCCCGTGCTAGCTTGAGCTGAAAGCGGAATCGCCTTTCTGCCAAGGGACTCCTTCCTTCAGAGAGTGCTTTGATGAGGAAGAGTTGAGAGCCTATGCCTCTGATACCATGTTAGAAATGAAGAGGGAATGAATCACTCAATCCTCCACCCAAGATCTCTCCAACTCTCACACACTCAACTCAGATAGATGATCACAGAAGCAACAAACACACACTCAGAAATATAGACGGAGAGAGAGAGAGAGTATATTCATCCACCGGATGGTGGGCAGAAAATGGCTCCAAGGGAGCAATACAAAACTCAGCAGGGTGCTGGAAAACAATGATGAAAACTCTCTCAGAAACTGCTCCAGATCTGAGTGCAGAACACAGCCTTGGAGAGGGGCTTTCAGTTTCGCACTGGATGCTGGGCTGAATGGAGAAGTGGGCCTTTTATAGGCACTGCCCAGGCCCCTTCAGATGACCGACCAGCAGGGTCGGTACCCTGTCTGGTGGCCGACCACATGGGCCCCATTAAACCACCCAGGGTTGGCCCTGGTTGGGCCGACTTGGCCTGCCACAGGCCCCTATATAAGGGTGCCCTGTGCAGCCAGTCTGTGCTGCTGCAGGAGCCTCCACGTGAGGCCTAAAGCCCCTTTATACCTGCTGTTGCAGGCAGCGACCAGCCCATGTGCTGGTCGCCTATATCTGCCATGCTCTCCTCCCTCTGGTTCTGGCCTGAGTCTCTCTCCCAGCCCTCCTACCTCTCACTGCCCCTTGTCCCCTCAAATCGGGGGCTCACAGGTGGGCACAGTGAGAATCTAACAGTATAGCCCTCCACCCTGGCTGTTGGCATTTTTCTCGCATTCCCTGGGCAGTGATCTGGGATCCTGAGAAGCAGACTCTTTTTGGTTAGAGTCTCACCCTATCTGTAGGAGTTTTTCCTCCAAAAAAATCTAATAGATGGTTCTTTTCTCGGGGGGGGGGGGAGGAAATAGTACTTTTGGCGTCAAATAAAGCCAAGCCTCAAAACGATATGTGGCATCTTATTCTTGTCATGCCCACATAGCAGCTCTTCTGTTTCCCCAATCCTATGCAGGTACCATGGCCACTTCAATTCTAATAAAAATAATACCCACTTGTGCAACAATTCCTTGAATTAAAGGATAACCATAAGACCAACCATTTTAATAAATTTCAGGCCCTCCAATTCCAATATAAAAGTAACACTGTGACTCATGTACAGTCTGAAGGGCAAATCTTTGTATAAATATTTCATATAACATATAATCATAAAGGAAGTGTTTGAATTAGTAAGTGCAAAGGATGACCAAAAGAATAATTGTTTGGGCTAACAAAGCATGTGTCCAAGAGTGGCTTGAAATTGACCTTGGGTCAACTTAATATACTGCAAAGGGAAATTTCGGCTTTGACTTCATTAGGATCTCAAAGGATAACCATGACAGCCTCAAATTTAATTAGCAATGATGTACATGCTATGTCCAAGACCGCGACATGGAACAAAGAATAAACATGGTAACCATGATCGCCTAAAAGTTCATTAACAATGATATGCATGCTGTGTCAGGGACTGAGACATTGGACAAGGGCAGGCAAGAATGGCCTTGTCATCTCAATCCTCATGGACAGTAAGCAAATATATATGCTGAGCCCTGTGATGCTTCTTCGTAATCCAGAAGGTTCAGACTGGCATATTTTGAAAACTTGGTGTATGAAGGAGCTAGAGTGAAATTTCAGATGAGAGGAGACAACTATGGACATATTAATTTTGTACCTCTTCGAAATAACAAGGCAGCCTCACAAGGTAAAGTAAAGCCTCAAAAGACTTTTTTGAAAAAATCTCGCTGTAGTTACTTCATGTATATATGTTTTCATGCTGATCTATGCAATGTGCAATACCAAGGGCCTCAATAAGGAGATTAAAAGAGCTGGTTCGCTGTGTATAATATATTACTGGGAGAAAACTATATCTATAACCCCTATTAGCACTACACCTGTACATAAGCAATGAGTTGATCAATTATGCCATAAACCCACAGCCCCAAGGATGGATAGACGAAATCAAGAAATCAAAAATCAAAATTGAATATATCACATACCATGCTCTTCAGGAGGTGCAGCACATACCATGCTCTTCAGGAGGTGCAGCTGCAGATTCTGCAAAATGGCGGATTGAATAGACCAATGCAGGCTGTTGTGCTTGCATCGCATTCACAGCTCCTAACTGTAACACATTCAAGCACACAATGCCTCAGTTATTCTCAACGATTCACTGCTAAAATTCACAAATAAAGCACAGCAGCAACCAAAAGAGCGATTTGCACAGAAGGATACTCCAACATGAAGCCAAGCATACACATTTGAACAAAGCGACAAAGGAACAGCAAAAACTCGTGTGATATGTCATAGAGCCCCTGCTCTGTGTATCGCCAAGAGTCATGCCAAAAACTCCACCACGTCGTGCGATAGAGGAACAACACCAACGCGATACCTCCTAGATCCCTTGTTCCCTGCTTTGCCAAAAGCAGCACCAAGAGCCACCGACATGAAACTCGTGTGTTTCGCCAAAAACCCATGCGATGTGTGTTTTGCCAAAAAAAACATGCGACATGAAGCTCCAACACCCAGCTGACGTAAAGCTGGACACCCACGCGAGGTGAAGCTTCCAATTGCCATGCTCATTCCCAATTCAATAATGCACGTAGTGATGGGACGTGTCAGCCACTGTTCTGTTCAAGGTGAGACAACGATCAACCAAATTTAGAAGCGACATTCAAATGGGATGAGAAGTGTTGGAGTCGATCATTAGATGCAGGAGCAATGCGTAGAAGCCATGGCTAAGAAACCTAGATTTGATGGTGAAGAATCCAAAACTAAAGATGATTAGTTATAACTTTGAATCAGAGTGGCACATGTGATGCTTCACATTGCAAGGTTTGGTGCTATGATTATGTCGAGTTTGGGAAGCAATTGTTTGTCTCAAACTTCACACAAGCCTATATAGACATGAAGGAATACTTTGTGGGTCTTGGAGGTGAAAGAAAAATAAGAAATGGGTCATAAAGTGCCATAACAGCCCAAACTATCTCCGGCCCATACCCCAGCTCCTATAACCACTTGATGAGGCGTGCTCAAGGTTCTGTATCGAAGGCTTTACGAAAATCCGCAAAGCAGCAATATCTCCTCTGTCTCCGTGTCCTGGCTCCCTCTATGACACTCCTAATGTCAGGATATGATCCATGGTCCCATCTTCATGTCGAAAGCCTTCCTGTCCATCTCCATGCATCTCTGCATAACAATTGACCTCCATATACAGCACCGAAGCATATATCTTGGACATGACATGCCCGATCATAATGGTCCTGTAGTTACTTGGATCCATGGGATCCCCGAACCCCTGCCCAATGGATAGGTGTGATAGTGTTGAGGGTCCAAGTGCGTGAGAAGCCGAGACAAACTGCTTCATTAAATAGATTTGCAAGGATAAGGGCTAGGATATCAATCCCGTAGGCAACAAACTCGATGCATAATCCCTCGTGATCCTTCGCTCGGCCATTATGAAGCTTCATGACCGCATCTTTGATGCCCCCCTTAGTGAAAAGAGTGCAAAAGGTAGGTCGTGGTATGTGCAAGAGTCAGGTGTGAGCTGGTCGAGGATGTCATAAAGTGTGTGGGCGTGCCAAACTTGAGTGTCTGTGAGTGGTGGGGGCCGCCATTCAAGAAACCGTCGCCAAAAGTCTTTGATATTATTACTTAAAAGAATGTTCAGCAATTCATCCTTGTTTTGGCGAACAAAGTTTTGTTTCTTTTAGCAAACTAGACAGCGATACTCGCGTAACGTGTCTGGTTCACTTGATAGGCCATGTTCGGATTTGTCAGAGAAGAGCCTTACACTCATCATTGTACCACCTATTATTACATAGCAGGGACCCTGAAGGCGGTGGACGGTTAGAACGTGTGGTGTATGGGAAGGCATAAAGGGCAGCTTCGTGCAGTGATCGGCTAATCAATGCAGCCCGGTCCTCTAGGAGGGGTATGTGGTCAATATAGGTGACTAGAGTGTAGAGCCGTGCAGAGTTTATGGGTGAGAGGTTGTGGTCAAGTGTATGTCATGATAGGTAGTGTAGGTGGGTGGTGTGGTGAGTGGTAGAGCAAGGCAGGGAGTGGTGATATTGAAGAAGAGAGATGTGTGATCAGCCCCAGGTAGTGCTGGTGAAACGGAGGAGTTTGTGATGTGTGACGTGAAGGCAGGGGATCCCAAGATATAATCAACTACACTAGACCTCCCTCCATGTGGAAAGCAGGTGAAGCCGTTGGAGGAGGGCCATCGATCAAGACCATTATAGATAATGAGATCGTGTGCCATACCTAGATCCAGTAGTGCATGTCCGTAAGAAGTAATAGGGGCCCGTCTATCAGCAAACACTCGTGATATATCAGCATCAACAAGATCTATGTCGAGAAGTAAAACAGCATCCTTTCGAAAATCTAGTAGTGACACCTGGCGTGCTCGTCCTTGCGTTGAAGTCCCCCACTAGGAGAACATCTCCAAGGCTCGAGAAATCGACGATATCATGGTAGAGGGGTGTATATGGTGATGTCTCAGCCTCCTCCCGTACTGCCCTGGCAAAATGTGAGGTCTCTGGTGCGAAGTAGCAGATTGCTATGAAGAGATCGCAGCTGGTGGTGCGTCGTAGTCGGATCGGATCCAAAGAAACCTAGAATGAGGATCTCTCCTCTCCACTGAAATCGCCCCAATAAGAGATGATCTATATAAGACTACTACTCCTCCTGATCCCCGTACTCTACCTCTCTCCCTCGTCTCCTCCCTGTACGCTGTCTCCCAAGTGTATCCACTAACCACCTGTAAGAGGCGCTCTGGGCTCTGATGTGTCTCTCTGTAGAAGACTGTCTTTTCCCGTGTGTGACGAGAAATTCCCCAGGTTCGGACTAAAGGATACCATTACAGTTCCAAATGGTGCAAGCAAAGGTCTCAGTATTTGAGTTGGAAGTCTCTGCTATGACCGACTGCATGGTGGCTATCTAAGCCTCCACGGCTGCTGCAGGTGTATCCCCCGAGGCCACGCTCAAGGAAGAAAACTCCTTCCTGAGCTCCACAATCTCTTGTCTGAGTTCCTGGATGAGACTAGCCTGCTCCTAAATAACAATCGCTTGCTCCTAGGTGAAATGGGCCTGCTCCCATGCAAACTGGGCTCATGTGCCCGATTGCTACGTACCTTTATGAGGAGAGACTCCAATAGATATGGGGGGTCCGCCAATGACTAGCTCGGACCTCTCGGGATCTTGGATCGGTAGAGGCATGGTGCAAACGTAGAGAGGTGGGGCTGGATGGTGGATGGTGAGTTGAGCATAGAGTGGGGATATCAATGATGAGGGGATTCCAATAGAGTACTAGAAAGAGGGTTGGCTCAGAGGGAGAGGTAAGAGGGAAGAGAAAGAGTACTGTAAACCAGTATGCATATCTAGGGACTGTGAAGTGGGTGATGGAACAGTCGTCAGTGTAGCAGTCGATATGGTTGTCGAGGTAGAGGCACCTGCCGTAGCTGTCGAAGTCGATGATGAGGATCCCAAGGTGGAGGCAAGGGATGAACCTTGGAGGCAAGGGATGATGAGCATGAGGATGGTGGCCCCACTGAGGTAGATACTATACTAGTCTTCGTATCGCTTTGCTGTCCACACCAAGTCACCTCCTATTGACGCGTGTGTTCACGTCCTTTAGAGTAGTTGCTTTGAATCCTGTCATCTTTCTTTATCCTTTTCTGTGTCATTCTCTCACTCGCCTTTCCCCATCTTGTGATGCTAATTCAAAACTTTCTTTGTTTTTGTTTTGGCAGGTGCATGGGGCATCACAATCTATGTAGCTGCAACCCCTCATGCGAGCCCATCAGCCCATGCATGCTTCATCACTAAAAGCAAAGAGGCTAGGAATGGGGAGTGGAGAGGCTAAGAGCGGGGAGTGGAGAGGGAGAGTTGAGGGCGGAGGGGTGGAGGCGGCAGGCTGCAGGAGGAGGCGGAGGACGGGAGGCTGTAGGCAGAAGTGGGAGGCAGCCAGCAGCAGCCAGGTGGAGGGCTGTAGGTGGGGGTGGAAGGCAGCCAGGTGAAGCTGCAGGTGCAGGTGGAGGGCTGCAAGTGGAAGAGGAGCAGCAGGCAGAAGGCAGGCAAGGCGGGAGGGCCGAGCAGGAGGAGTGGAGCAGCAGCGGGGGGGCAAGCAGGAGGGGCGGAGCGGGCAGCAGGAGCAGCAAGGGGAGTGGAGCAGCAGCGTGGGGGCGAGCAGGAGGAGCAGAGTGGGAGCCCAAGGTGGAGGGGCGACGGGAGGCTGAGTGGGTGAGCCCAAGGCGGACAGGCTAGCGGGAGGCCAAGTGGGTGAGGCCAAGGCAGAGGGCGAGCGGGAGGCCAAGCGGGGAGGCGAGCAGGAGAGGTGGAGCAGGGAGGCAAGCAGGAGAGGCGAGCAGGGAGGCCGAGGGGCAAGCAGGAGGCTGAGCAGGGATGTCCCAACAGCAGAACCACGAAACCGGCCTTCAGTATCTATCAAAGGGCAGTAAAAAATAGCTTGCAAACACAATTAACTTAACTCAGCAAATCAGCAAATAAAGGCACAGCAAAGGGAGCTAGATGGCCCCTGCACCAAAGCAAAAACACATATTGGCCCCAAACCTTGGCACCTCTTTGCTTTAATTGATTGGGAAAATCCTCGAAACCAGGCTACACGAAGATTACAATTCCTTTGGCATCTCGGGCTTTCCACAACCCATTTGGCACCACCATCAAAAGCATAGCATTTGCTGTACACTGCTCTCACCAATCCTGGCAATATGCATCCATCGTTGTCCCAGAAAAACTTGCACACGGCCTAGAACTGTTACTAGCAGCCCACTCTTGGTGCAACAGTTCAGATTTCAACATCCCCTCTCAATGCCAACATGTGGCAGACCATGATGAGCATCGACACTCACCGTCAATGCATTCAAGACTCCAATATCTGTGTAGATCCCTATTATACCTACACTAAAAACATAGGTTTTGTGTCAAAAGATCCCATGTTTCGTACATACGTAATTCTCTTTCCACTAGAGAAGTCCATTCGCACTATCATATGGAGTGCTTACTACTTGGCTACATTGTGCAGCTTCTTGCAATACCATACTATCATATGAAGTGTGACACTTCTCATCTTCCTTATGTCATTGTTCTCCCATAAATACATGCTTGATCATCAAGAGATTGTGAATGAGTATCTGCCATGCTTGAAAGCTATCATTAAAGAGGGTTGCCTAGAGGGGTTAATGACTAGGGCCCTTTGGAAGGACAGACCGCATCCTATGGGCCCACATGGCATACCACAGCCGCCACCAGTGCCACGTAGCCACCTAGTTGCTCAGAACAAAGAGAGGGTACAGACAAACACTTCCAGCATCAAGAGGATCTTGAAAAAAAAACGACCCTCCCCTCCATGTGCTCCATGCAACTGGCCATGGCAAAATAGGAGGAGTCTTTCACTATGAGCTCCGCCATACTAACCCCCTAAGAGAGAGAGAGTGTGTGTGTGTGTGTGTGTTCCTCTCCAAGTGAGGCTTTACTTGTAAATTTTTTCCTTGTACTTATTGGTGGGTTTTTACCTCCTTTGAGGTTTCCCACACAGAAATATAAGATTTCACTAAAAAAAGGTACTTCTTTACAGATTGAGACTGATAAGGAGGAAAACGATCACAAATGGCGTATTTTGCCACAGTAGACAGGGTAGATCCAGCTGCCATAGAAGCAGGTCAGCCACAATGGGGCGGGTCAGCAGCCATCCACAGGTCAGGCACAAAACATCAACAAGGATGCAACAGCCTTTTATAGGCTCAGTCCCCATCGACTGTCCGCATACCAGGTTGGGTCAGTGGACAGACTGATTCAGTCAGTAAAGATGGATAGACTGATTCAGTCAGTAAAAATGGCAGTTAGATGCCTGTTACAAGAGCCTTCGAAGTTAATTAAAGGAGGCCAGAGCATCATTCCTCTGATACCAATCACTGCAGCAACTCCCCCAAGCAGCCCCTGCAGCCTCCAAGAGCACTTCTCAGCCATCTGCCGTAGCCAAGATCTGCCATGTTGAGCCAGCCCTTCTTCAGTCAGAAGATCCAGCTTTCCTAGTGAGGAACCAGAAGTTATATTCATCCCCCTTCATAAAGTTATGCCTTCAATTGTATTCAGTGCCTCATTGGCAATAGCTAATGCCAACCAGAACGAAGATAGTAGCTACCAATGTGTGCATGCGAGCATGTATGATGCTCTAGCTAATGTATCCCTTGATACATGTAGCTAGACAAATACATAAAGGTATAGGTAGAGATAAGAGGTAGAGGTAGAGGTAGAGAATAGATAAATAGGTAGAGAGGTAGAGAGGAAGATAATTGTGTGTGCACGTGTCCCCAAGAGTGATCCACACTATCACCAGAAAACCAGACCATTTGACTCCTAATACTAATTGAGGTTTTCACCCTTTCAAAGCAACTAGGTGCAGGCAATCCCTTCTTACCTATCTCCCCTCTGAGCCTATCAATCTGTCACACTTACATCCTCTATCCCCAAGATATCCCTGGTATTGCACAATGCTCGCAACGAATTTCCCACATTGTCACATTCCTTGCTTGCGGCCCTCATGACACCTCCCATCATGGCATTCATTCTCTTTTCACACAGGGCCTGAAACTCAGGCCGATGGGTCAATATGCTCATCTTTAAGAGAGATTAGCAATAGAAGGCTGAGGAAATCTACTTGGGAGTCATGATTTGAACGTTTGAGTCTCAATATGAGCTTAGCCAGAAAGTTCAAATTGATAGCCCCCTAAGTTAACATCAGGGTGAGCACGCTTCTTCCACCTTTTTCAGGTCTTTTGGTGGAGTCTGTAAAATCTGTCTTTTCCCCCATGAAATCTCTCGCATGAAAAAACGTCAATCATCAAGCATACTTTTCTATTCTGTCTCCAAGTGGAGGTTCTGGCACCGTTCTTGACTCCAGAATTTTCACATCTGAAAATCACTATTAATTCATCCAAATAATCCCATCTTTGGAAATATAATTCCGACTGACCTTCCAACTATCTTGACTAGCTTTGTTACCTCTGAGATTGCACTATAAGCCCCCCCTTGAACCTTCCTTCAGTGATCAAAGACACCAAACATGTAGTCGCAGTGCAAGAATGGCTTGGTTTAGGTAAAACTGCCAAAATACACTTGAGCAAGACGATCTAGCTCTGCTCTAAATTTGTAATATATCCAAAGATCCTGCTCTTTTAAACCATTTGATGGTTAGATAATGTTTCTCGTAAGGAATTCCTTGAACACATTTCCATGTCCAAAAAAGTTCACGATAAAATCTCGCCTCCTCAAAGACTTGTACCACCATACGAAGCTCTGAGACTAGCAACTACGGTCTCAACTGAATTGGAAATTAGTCTCAGTTGAGCATGAGGACAAATAAGAACGAACTTGCAACGGAACAACGGATCTTGAAATTGTCAGATAGCAGTAATCGTGCTGGCACAATCGTTTGGCCAACGCTGCTAATATATGTACACAATCACAGAATACGCACAAATAAGGAGTATATTACATTTCATGGTCAATGTCCCTCACAAATGTGTTCATGCCTTATGCAGTCCGTCACCTTTCATTAAGATGGCATGCAAGCATAGCAGAAAGCAATACCTGATGCTGCCAAACATTGGCTTTCCCGAGCCGTGAAACCACGCCGAGTCTGCTAGTTCCACCATTCCCCAGAAGCATCTGTCAAAGTCCCACATTACCACAATAAGGACAGACTACCGCAACGATTCGCGCCGGATGGGGAGAATTACGCGATTTCTGTCCGCAGGCCAGCTGGAAGCCCAGAGTACCGCAAAGATAACTCGATCAAAGCCGATAACAAACAGTTTTACGGAAGGATGTGTACTCGAAAGTGAAAGGAGCAATCCGAGAACAAAAACAGAAAAATTAGATGATGTAGAGAAAAGAATGATGAATCGATCGGAACCCTAGACGATCAAGACGTGGGAAAAAGAGAGAAGTAAGAAAATGCACCCGTTTGGCTTGCATTCGGAAGGCCATTCCTCCTTTTGTGAAGAAGGAAAAATCGTTCAAAGTGATGACGATGATAGAATGTGGCGATCTCTGTCGCCCTTTAACGCAACAAAGGTTTCCCTCTCTCTTCTTTCCTTAACCATGGTTTCATCGAGGTTAGGCTTACCCTTTCGTGCCACATAATTTTCAAGAAGGAAAGTGACTGGCCAATGGTGAGCAATTGCCGCCCAGAAATCACCACGAACCACTACACTTGCGAGGTGGCTGGACTAAGCTTTAGTCACGAATTTCTATTTGGGGAAATACAAGGTCACTAAATCCAATTTTCCTCTCTGCTTCAGGTTAGGCTTACTCTCATATGTAGAGGGGGAGGCACACTTTAAGGTGCCAATAGTATTTGGAGAGATTGGATTTATACATGTCTATGCTTTTGTGCATTTTGTTAGCACTGCACCGCTAGGGGCAGACTATAGCAACGGGAAGGATTCCCGTCTAAAGCAGGGATACCATCTCTCTTCTTGATTTTATAAAGGAAACTTCTAATTTCTCCCCGTTACCTTCTGCATCGTTCTTTTCCATTCCTGTATAGCGTTTCTGAAGTCTTTTGTATGTCAGCAAGAAGATCAACGAAAAATCTCATTTCCCAAGAACATTGGTGCTCTTTCGTGGCTCTAGTTCAGGAAATCCTTTTTGTTCGTTTGGCACTGGATTTGAAGGACTCTGCCAGTGGATTTCAAGTGGCGAAGATATTCAAAGTTCTACCTTTCTTCTCGATCGTTTCTCGGGTAATTTTTGTTTGCAGATTCTTTATGATGCTTTTCATCCCAATCCATGATGCAGACGATGGATACAAGTGGTTGCAAAGGCGAACTTGAAATGCACATAGAGAGAGAGAGAGAGATGAATTGTGTTATCATCATCGGTTCGCGCACCTGAGTGACTGTGTGCTTGAAAGTTGGTTTGGATTAAGGGGTTACAGCAAATTTGCCCCCTCAATCCGCAGATCTTGTGTGGTATCTTGGTGTTCGTTGACTCAATGTAAAGGTTATCTGTTCGAATAAGTTTTGCTCCTTTGCCTTGCACTGAGTGAATTTTATTGCTTGGACGAGACGAATGGACTATGATGTGCGTCGACTTCATGACTATATGCAACAACTTCTTACGCATCCAGATCTATTTGACCTTCTCTGCTTTTTGAAATTGAATAGCATTGTCACGATGTTGTGCCTAGTCACATAAGTTCTAGTCCAAACAGTAAGAGTGTGGTGTCGCTTTTGCTGAGATTTATGGCTGTGGCAGAGACGCTTGCAGCACTCAAACCATTTTGTGATGCGAGTGTAGAGGATGCAATGGCGTGCTTCCAATTGTGCACATCCATTGAGCAAGCAGCACTTGAAGACTATTGCCGGCCATAAGGTCCTTGGCTTCATGGACGACTGGTTCATCTCTCTGTTGGAACGACACTACGTGCTACGCAAATGCCCTTCTTGTAATAGCAACACAACTCCTACAGGCCCTCGCGAGCGCCTTACCAACAAGGAGCTAAAAAATGGACTGGGAAAATTTGGCTTCCGCTTCTCGAATGCATTTGATTCGTGTCAAGTCTTAGCGTCGACGTCACATCAGAGATTATGACAGCTATTGAGTGTTCTTTGCAGGGTCAAATGGAGCATGGGCTAGATTTGCAAAATACTTTATTTGCTCTTGCTTCCTTCTTCTCGGCTTTTCTATTTTCCTTGATCTCTTTCACTTTTTGTGCCTTCGCCACCACCACTTTAAGCATTTCATCTCCTTTAATCAAAATTTGGTGGAGTGTTGGTGAGGATTGGAAACAATGCATAAGGAAGAGGGCAGAAAAGCTTCCTTAGATAGTGCTTCGATAATCGCTATTCGGCAAGAATGGATGAGGAGATTGGTCAAGAACGACGCTTGGATGGGAAAGCCTAGATCACGTTCCCAATGGCTGTAGCTCCTCGTCCAAGGGCTCGAATTGTCAAATGAGGATGCAAGATAGAAGAGAGGATGTGTAGCAAATGCATCATGGAGCAAGCTGTCTAGCACTGGCCCTCCCACTTTTGTGCTCTGTTAGCTTCCATTCTCACTGTGAGCCTCGACGCTTCCTACTTCTCTTGACATACAAAGGCTTTTTCTTCATAGGCTCCCTAACCATTTTTTCCCCATCCTTGAGCATTCATGGAATTTACCCTCTTGAGCCACAAAGATGAACTATTGCTGGTTTCTCTGAAGGAGAAGATCGAACCATTCCCGTCAAGAATCCCCACACATCCATGCCAAAATCCACTCAAAGCAGTCACATGCAAGGAAGGATTGAATAGGCCAGATAGAAGTAGGAATCAATAGGATAGCACCTGGATTGCTGATTTACCTAGTACTCTTGCCACATCATTGTCCTACACTGGTTTAAGGAACCATGTTCACAAATCTCCACAAATTCTAGTTTGATCTCCATCATACTTGGTCAACACCCTCTAGATGGATAGGACTGAGACAAGAAAATTGCATTGAAGGATTGTAGATCGCAATGGTTATTAGGGTCCCAACCCGTCCAAATCCTTCATAGTTCTCTTGTGCAAACTCTGATTTCAAACAAACTTCTGGCATATCTTCTAGATCTAGGGGAGATCAAGATGAGGTGTACATTGATGAATTTAACTCAGCCAATCTGCAGATCATCATTTTTTGGTTTTCCAGCCTAGATCTTTACCTTTGCCTGTTTCATGACTATTACAACTTCAACTCCCAACTTCTGTTCTTTGTGGAGTCCTTGTATGAGAATCTATTGCCAGAATTTGAGAGCATTAGATGACACTGGATTTGAAAGCATTAGATGACGCTGGATGTCGATTGGCTTTGTCCAATAGGAAGGAGTTTTACAAGCAATGTGGTTGTGTCCTTTTTTTCCTTGCTACAGTTTCCTCTCTATGTATAGACGCACCAGAGCAATCCGCCTTAGCCCATACATACATACCTATGTTGCTTCCAATAGCATTGACTTGGCAACTTTAGAGGACAAGCTTTAAGTCTCGAGATCAGCTAACCATTGTTGACGGTTTTGTGAAATTATGTTTGACGTCCTATGTTGGGGTCCTATCTACCCTTGGGTCTCATGAGCTAGGATCGAAATCCGGTGACCTTTTATACAAACAATCCAACACATGGTGGTCAATGACTAGACTTTTAACCATGTGCTTGTGAGTAAAAAAGCAATGGTGTTGTCCTTCAATCTTGTAGTATCTAGGGTATGAAATCCTTTGTTTCCACCAGTTCATGCATGCTACAAAGGATGCATAATTGAAACCTGCAAGTTAGCTACCTTCAGCTCCTTTTGCATGAGTGACCTCATTGGTGCCATTACCAACTTCTTTGTCTTTCATTACCAATTTCTTTGTCTTCCATCATAAATCAGCAAACAAATGTTCGATAGCATCAGTTGTGCCATATCTAGTCTACTACTTGATTTATCTTTCACTACCCATTTCTTTGTCTTCCATCACAAATCAACAAATAAATGTTTGATGGCATCAGTTGTGCTATATCTAGCCTACTACTTGAAATCACAAAGGCTCATATTTTGAGAGGAGAGCTATATTAACTAAGAGCATTTCAATTACCTTCATAGCTTATTAAGGCTCCCTCATACATGTTTTTTTCTAACTCATTTCATAGTCACAAAAATAATACTACAAATTGTTGGGATTCGCTATTCCATATCTTTAGACAATCTACCTTCTTAAGTGTAATAGTAAGGACGAAAGTAAAGGAATAAATTTTAATAAAGACAGCTAAGGTTTGTGAGTGACACCATATTAATACTTATGTTTAGTGGTGATAAATGTATGTATTATAATTTTTTATTCATTATAATTATTAGCGAGATATACTTGCTTTGTCTTTGTTGATGTGCAAAGAAAAAAGAACGAGATGAACTTGTCTTGCCTTGGTTGATGTGTAAAGAGAGAGGAAGAGAGAGAAAAAATGAAAGAGAAAGAACGAAAGAGAGAGAGAGAGAGAGAGAGAGAGAGAGAGATTTCTATGTTGATGTTTACATTACTTATATTTTTGTTTATCATTTAAAATTGGGTGATGGCCTGCACATGCTGGTCAGAATCATCTCGCTTTGAGTGATGTATATATTTAGGTAATACGCAATCATGACCGGGCAACAATTTGCTTTTGCCAGTTGAATCACCTCGTTATGATTTAGTATATATATATATACATGTACATTATCTGGGTGATGGCTTGTTTTTACTAGTCAGTTCATCTCGATAGCAATATTCCCAACCAGATGTGTGATCATAAATGATGATCTGCTTCTTTAAGAATGTTAAAGCTCTAAGGCACGTTGAATTATCACAGATGTAATCTACAAGCAAGTGGGTCATCTTGTCAAAGACAGAAACAACAAAGTAGTGTAGCTTGGAATTTGGTATCGTGCACAAAGTGTCTTGACTCTCAAAATTGTAGGGGCAATTTAGCGAACTGAAACTATGGGCACAGTTGCTACAGCGCACCTAGATAGTCCCAATCAACTAATACATTTGTGGTAACATCCCGACTTAGAAGTACCAGATTATGGAGATGTTTCAAAATTTTAACCCTCTTGAGCCACAAAGCTGAACTATTGATGGTTTCTGTGAAGGAGAAGATTGGAGCATTCCGGTCAAGAATCCCCACACATCCATGCCAAAATCCAAAGAGAAAACATGCGTGCCTCAGGATCTATGGAGCGCTCTAAGGTGGATGGAACCTATGTGAAGAGAGTGGTCATGACATGTACCTCGAGTCAATTAGGTTCCAAGATAGATTAGCTTGGACTCATAAACAGAATCTTGAGTGAATGTGTATTTCTCTATTCAACGATACATGATAGGCTTCTTATATAGACAGAGCCCTTTAAATACACTTGAACACCTGTGGGATCCTCTGATCCATATCTCTCCTTATGGATATCCTTGATCCACATCCTTACATCATGTAGTCCACATCCTAGGGTGGCTACTTTAATTCTCTCCTATACCATACCTTAGCCTCTAATTATGTGCTCATGGCACCATATCTCAACATCCACTCATAGCAGTCACATGCAAGGAAGGATTGAATAGGCTAGATAGAAGCAAAAATCAATAGGATAGCACCTGGATTGCGGAAATACCTAGTACTCTTGCCACATCGTTGTCCTACACTGGTTTAAGGAACCATCTTCACAAATCTCCACAAATTCTGGTTTGATCTCCATCATACTTGGTCAACACCCTCTAGATGGATAGGACTGATACAAGAAAATTGCATTGAAGGATTATAGATCGCAATGGTTATTAGCATCTAAGCTAGTCAAAATCCTTCATAGCTCTCTTGTGCAAACTCCGATTTCAAACAAACTTCTGGTATATCTTCTAGAGCTAAGGGTGATCAAGATGAGCTGTACATGGATGAATTTAACTCAGCCAATCTGCAGATCATCATTTTTTGGTTTTCTAGCCTAGATCTTTACCTTTTCCTATTTCGTGACTATTACAACTTCAGCTCCCCACTTTCGTTCTTTGAGGAGTTCCTGTATGAGAATCTATTGCCAGAATTTGAGAGCATTAAATGACGTTGGATGTCGATTTGCTTTGTCCAATAGGAAGGAATTTTACAAGCAATGTGGTTGTGTCCTTTTTTTGCTTGCTGTAGTTTCCTCTCTATGTATAGATGCACCAAAGCAATCCGCTTTAGCCCATACATACATACCTACGTTGCTTCCAACAGCATTGACTTGGCAACTCTAGAGGCCAAGCTTTAAGTCTCGAGATCAACTAACCATTGTTGACAGTTTTGTGAAATTATGTTTGTCGTCCTATGTCGGGGTCCTATCTACCCTTGGGTCTCATGAGCTAGGATCGAAATTCGGTGACCTTTTATACAAACAATCCAACACATGGTGGTCAATGACTACACTTTTAACCATGTGCTTGTGAGTAAAAGAGCAATGGTGTTGTCCTTCAATCTTGTAGTATCTAGGGTATGAAATCCTTTGTTCCCCCAGTTCATGCATGTTACAAAGGATGCATAATTGAAACCTGCAAGTTAGCTGCCTTCAGCTCCTTTTGCATGAGTAACCTCACTGGTGCCATTGCCAACCTTTTTGTCTTTCATTACCAAATTCTTTGTCTTCCATCGTAAATTAGCAAACAAATTTTCAATAGCATCAGTTGTGCCATATCTAGTCTACTACTTGATTTATCTCTCACTACCAATTTCTTTGTCTTCCATCACAAATCAACAAATAAATGTTTGATGGCATTAGTTGTGCTATATCTAGCCTACTACTTGAAATCACAAAGGCTCATATTTTGAGAGGAGAGCCATATTAATTAATAGCATTTCAGTTACCTTCATAGCTTATTAAGGCCCTATTAAGGCTCCCTCATGCATGCATTTTTCTAACTCATTTCATAGTTTAAAAAACAATACTACAAATTGTTGGGATTTGCTATTCCATATCTTTATTCGTTTCTTTTGACAATCTATCTTCTTTAGTGTAACAGTAAGGATGAAAGTAAAGGAATAAATTTTAATAAAGATAGCTAAGGTTTGTGAGTGACACCATATCAATACTAATGTTTACTAGTGACAAATGTATGTATTATAATTTTTTATTCGTTATAATTATTAATCAAGACTAGGTGATCCTTCACATTAGCGACATAAACTTGCTTTGTCTTTGTTGATGTGCAAAGAAAGAAGAACGAGATCAACTTTTCTTGCCTTAGTTGATGTGCAAAGAGAGAGGAAGAGAGAATAAGCAAGAGAGAGATCAAAAAAGAAAGAGAAAGAATGAAAGAGAGAGAGAGAGAGAGAGAGAGAGATGTCTACGTTTATGTTTACATTACTTATATTTTTGTTTATCATTTAAAATCGAGTGATGGCCTGCATATGCTTGTCAAAATCACCTCGCTTTAAGTAATGTATATATTTAGGTAATACGCAATCGTGATCGGGTGACAATTCAATTTTGCAAGTTTGAATCACCTCGTTATGATTTAGTATATATATATACATCTGCATGTACATAGGTGGAAGTAGAGCTGATTGTTATCTGGGTGATGGCTTGTTTTTAGTGGTCGGTTAATCTTGATAGCAATATTCCCAACCAGATGTGTGATCATAAACGATGATCTGCTTCTTTATGAATGTCAAAGCCCTTAGGCACATTGAATTATCACATGATATAATCTACAAGCAAGTATCTCATCTTGTTAAAGATAGAAACAACAAAGTAGCGTAGCTTGGAATTTGGCATCGTGCACAGAGTATCTTAACTCTCAAAATCATAGGGGTAATTTAGCGAACTGAAACTATGGGCACAGTTGCTACAGCGCACCTAGACAGTCCCAATCAACTAATACATTTGTGGTAACATCTCAACTTAGAGGTACGGGATTATGGAGATGTTCCATAACATGTTTGGCTTGCCATAAAGGGCACGTAGGTTGTGCATAAACTATGGTTTTCCTATTCAAATGAAACCCTAGTTATGCATAAAATTTGGTTTTCCTTGTCTAGCCTTTGGGATAGGTAATCTACAACTCTAGGCTTGGGTAGAAAGTCCTCTGTAATGTAGCACATCAAGTTCATTTTTTGGCAAACCTTCAGTGCATACATGTTTCAATAGTGGGTCAACTTGACCTAATTGCACCCATAGATGTTGAGTTAGGGAGGAGGGGTCATCAACACTTCATATGGAAACCACTCATGCTCAATTGATAGAGTCATCAGTCTCTGTAGGTAGCACTAATGGTCGTTCTCCCACTACTTAGCTTGCACATTCCATTTTAGGTGCAAAAATTTTCCCTTGTCTTCATTGCTTGGCATTATAGGATGCTGTAAGGCTAGAGATGTTGGTGGTGCTTGTTGCCACTACTACTAGTGCTACTCCATCCCTAGTTTAGTGAGTGAGGTAACCATTCAATTCTTCATTCCTCTCAAGGTCATATCTCCATATAAGTCATCCAATAAATTCATTGATGGGGGAAGATTCATGTGACTTGGTCATTGATTTTGCAAAGCCACAACCTTTTCCCAATCAACCCGTGATCATCCCCTAGTCTTTAAGGACTTTTAAACAGACATCCATAACTTGCATGTGTCAAGAGTCTTCCGCTAAATTCATTTTGACAAAAAGCAGAAGAATATATTTGTGTCTTCATCTTTTGCCTTGCTAGTGATCTAGCCTCACCCCTACAATCATGCATCATCATTAAACAAGGCATCAGAGTTTATTCCTACCATTAAGTCGAGTGTGTCGTCATTGATCTTGGGGAGCTTGAGCATGCATGACACTATGTCATCATTCAGTATCACCAGTTAGCCCTTTGTGTGAAATGCCTTTGTTTGTCTATTGTAGGATTCAATGAGCTCAATTGTGAGGCCTTGTGAAATGTTGTACTCCAAGGTAGCTCATAAAATATATCAAGTTCCGTGAGGTGTAGCTAGTTCATGGATGTTATCTACCATTAGAAAACTATAAGCAAGTTTAGCTCATGGCTCCTTGGCTTCTTTAGCGTTAGCTACTTTGGTATAGACCATTCGACCTTTGTGCCCTTACACTTCAATGGCTAGCTGGAGATCACATTGGTTGTGCAATGGAGGTTTGAAAGTGTAGGCATGGGTTTGGAGGCTGTGGAGCCAAAGGAGTCAAAGCTCTTTCTTGGATAGTGAATGGAGAATTGAGTTCACTTGCCTTGGGTAGTTTATATATGCATGATTATAGGGCTTGCCTCCCCAATCATTGATTCATGGTCTATTTAGCCCACATGGAACTGCATCCATTAAATTGTATAATTTACTAGGATGTTGTGCCCAACTTTGGTGCTCCCCATAATCATTATTTGGCAAGATCAACCCATTAATGCTAATTTGATGGGTAATGGCTTCTCTAGGTTGGTGCCCATAATTTGGCACTTTAAGACATCTACAAGGAATTTTTCTTGAGTAAACTGCACTTGCAACCAAAACACCTTGATCTTCATTTTGTTGATTCACTTAAGGAGTTTGTTACTTTTCCAAGTAATCTAGCATGGCTATTCCATTTTTAAAGCATGTTTTGATTTTGTATGGTCCCACCCATGCCTAATGTTGTAGAATTTATTTTATCACTCCTAGCATAGCAACCAATGAACTCCAATCACCACTTTGGGAATGGCTCCAACGAAGAGCCCATGGATAGGTTAGTTGTAACAACATTTGACCTTGGAAGGTTGGCCTGATCTATTGACACCCATCATAGTATTTACATTGTTTCACCCCATTGTCATAAATAGTGCTCCAGCATAATCATACACTTAGATTTTACAAACCATGACCTTAATGGGGAAGTGACCACACCCCCTTGATGGGCTTCTTCCATGACCATTCTCTTTGCCAAAGGACCATGTCTCCCCCTTTTTTGTACAAGTAGCTATCTATCAGTGAATTCTTTCAGGATTTTAGTCCAATTCTTTGTCATTCATCCTTGCATACATCTCCAAGGGATCTTGTTGTCATGAGATATGAATGATCTCTTTGTGTTTGTCTCCATACATCAATATGCAAACAAGTTAGCATCAAGAAGGCTATCTTGTCAATCCCTCACTGGATATCTTATCTTTAGTGCAAGGAAAGTAATTAGCTCCACAATGTGACAAACTTGGCTATAAACGATCTTGAAGTTGAATTCTTGGAGAAATAGCATCCACCAAATCAAACATGGCTTCATCATTGTCTTGATGATTGTCTTGTTGATCAATATAGGAACACTTGATGATCCATATAGAAGATGAATGGGTTACCAAAGAGGTAGTGCCAAAGTCAGTGCCCACTATACACCATCCCCAAGGCTTCCTTCTTGGTCATTTAATAATTCATCTCTAGCAATGAGAGCATTTGGCTCAAGTAGTAGATTGGAAGATCCAAGTTACCTTTAGGCTAAGCCAAAATGGACCCCATCACCATACTTAATGCATCAACATGAAAATGGAATATCAAATTCTAGTCGAGCCTTCAAAGGATTGGTGCCTTGATTTCCATTACTTGCAAGACTCGGAATGTTTTCTTTTGTTTTTTGCTCCATTCAAACTTTGTATTTGCTCTTATTAGCTATGGTGAAGCAATTTGGTGACTCCTCCAAACTTCTCGATAAGGCATTGGTAGAAGCTAAGGAATCCCATGAATGAGCAAACTTATCGATGTTTTTTGGCCCTATCATCTTTTGTATGGCATCTATCTTGGAGTTTGTCATCATGATGACAAAGATCATGTGACCTAGCAACATCTCTAAGAATGCACAAAATGCACAATTGTCTACCTAAATTTTTGGAGCATCTTTGATAAGCATTCCACATGTGCTTGCTTCATGCTATAAATCAAGAAATCATCCAAAAATATTGCAAGAAATTCATTGATGTACTCCTAGAACGTCTTTCCCATGAAGCATTGAAACGTTTCCGGTGCATTCTTCACCCAAATGGCATCACTTTGCTTGAGTATACCCCCCATTTGATGATGAAGCTGATATTTTGTTGGTCTTCTTTGGCCAATTTCATCTAGTTGTACCCACTATATCCATTCGTGATAAACAAATCTCATGCCCTCCTACCTTTTCAGGTATGGTGTCTATGAATGGTAGTGGGAAAGGGTCTTAAATGGTTTGATTGTTCAAGTTTTCATAGCTAACATATACTCACAATGTGCCATTCTTCTTTAGTATGATTGGAGACAACCAAATGCTTGGTTGACTTGGTAGATGAATCTTGCCTTGAGTAATTGGTCAATCTCCATCTTCACATCTTGGCATAGTTGTTCATTCATTCAATGCCACTATTGTTGAATGGGTTTGGCATTGGGAATGAGGGGGATTCGGTGTTGTATTGAGCTTGTTTTTGGGATCCCCTTCAAATTCGTGCATTCCCAAGAAAATACATCTCTGTACTCTTTTTAACTTCCTTGAGAAATTAAGCATGATGATTTGGAACAACTTTGGTTCTTTGCAAGATCCCACATTGATCTCTTTGATTGCCTAACCTTCAATAATTTTTAAATTACCATTGACCCTATTAATTTGGTCTAGTGGTTGTTCTTGGACTTATCTTTTTCCTTCTTCATCTTTGGTGAAGCTTGTTATAAAATCCATGTTTACCTTTGTGACTTCCATCATCCTTTTGGTTGCTACCCACAATGCATCAATAATTGTGATTGGGACAATATTCAAGGCAGGTAGCTTCTCCTCAATGTTTGAGGCATAGTATTCTTCCACCTCTAGACATTTTAGGCTTGTAGTTTTTCCCTTTTTGCCCATCAATATTTGCATGCCCTTCTTGTCTTGGGCAATTGTGAGTGTCTCCCCTCCCTAATTTTTGAGCACCTTGTTACCCTTCAACCATGGTCTTCCTAATAGCATCAAGGGTACCCTCATTTTCTCTCCATCTAGACCACGATGAACATGATCATGAAGTAGGATCCCCACTGATCGTGATGCAAATGTCCAACATCCTTGTGGCTCTCAGTACTCATTGATCTACCATCGAATTTTTTAATGGCAAGGGCCTCAAGTTCTTCAAAATCATTCTCTTTTACACTTTCTTAGAGATGATGTTCACTCCCAATGAATCCCCATAGATAAGAAGTCCCTTCACTATATGATTTCAAAATTTGATGTTGATCATGTGCACCTTTTCATCCCAGATCGCTATCATCAAACATCTTGATCCTTGATGTGAGGGTTTTGGTTACTAGTTATTGGTCCATAGACTCTAGAAGAATTTCATGTAGTGGGGAGCAAGTTTCATCAATTGACTGATCAAGAACATCACATTCAATTCTTAGAAGATCTCTCAAGTTGAGTTAATCTACATATTCCCCATGGGTTTCTTAGTTTATCTTTGCTCATGGGTTTGTTGCCCCTCTTTGCTCATTCATTTGGTCCTATTGATCTATCGATTTGTGGTTGTCAACCCAATGATTCTCCCACTTTTGATGAGTGGTTTGTTTTGCTTGATTTTGTGGTTTATCTTCATCACCATCTCTTCTTCTTCCTTCCAATGAAATCCTTGCTCTCTCAACTTCTTTTGGTTTGTCTTGGGTGCTCCTTGTGATCTTGTCACCACCATTATATCCATCTCTAGCAACAACACACCTGCTTGTGGTGTGTGGTCATGTTGGTCACATGCCTTTTGTAGCATGTTGAGTTGCTTCTTCCACAACTAACATTCACTCTTTCAATGGTCTTCTTTTGTCACAAAAGTAGCATGCCATGTTGTTGCTCTTCGTTCTTTCCTCTTGATAGGGTCTCCTCATCTCTTTCTCTAACTGGTGGACATCTATAGTTTGTTTATTATTGATAGTTGAGCTGAATTCATGCTAGAACCTTTTTAGGAATGTAGCCTTAAATTTGTCCCATATGGCAAAGTGTTCATCGAGATACTAACCATAACATTTGATGGTTTTATTGGTGAAAAGTGCACCAATTGCTCTGTCTCCCCCTCATGTCCCATGAATATTTGGAACTTTAGTCCTTGTGGTGGCCTTAGTGGTGAATTGTATTTTTTCCTATCCATCTCTACTTGCTCTGCTTCATTTTGTCTTTTCCATTGTGATGGCGCGATGAGGGTCTATGCCTTTATCCTTTCCAAAAGTTGCCCAAATTTGCTAGAGTGTGGTTATTTGACTCTCTTGATCAATCCTTTCTTTGTCTCCTTCTTTGGCATGTATGATGGTGAGCTGGTTGGCTTGCTCACTTCCCTCAATGAATGATTCATCTTCTTGAGTGATTGTCTTAGGTGTGCTTGTCTTGGATTTGATTTTAGTAAGTTCTCTTTATTGTTGATATCTTAGTTGACAATCTATAGTTTTGTTCATTGATTTGTCATTCACCCCAAGTAGATTTGTTGCAATCCATTAGATTCTCCAGCACAAGCCACTCTACATTCCCCAGCAAGACTCTTTGTGCACTTCAGTCTGAAAGCAAGTACAAGCTCTCTTTGCCTCAATGGCTTCCAGTCTCATTCAGGATTGAGACAGGGAGAGCAGCACGTATACCCAAAGAGCACTGGATCTACATGCTATGCACACTAGGAGTGATTGAGACAGAGGAGCACCTTCTCTATGCCTGCCTAGCCTACTATGAGATCTAGGGGTGATACCACTGCCTCTATCAAGATGGGAGTGGGTTCGGCCCACTATCACAATCGATCCACTTCCATGACCAGATTTGCATTGGGCTCTATTTGATGTGCTGACACAGGGATATCCTATTATGATAGATCAGAGAGTAGCAGGAGGTCACCAGACCATAGGATGCAGAGGCTAATTAGACACAACGGCACGTTACAGACTTCAATGCATTTGAGTTAGCTCCAAGACGCAGTGGGATAGGTAGTTGATATGTGGGTAGTATGGATTGCTGAGAGAGGATTGTAGAGGCCACCCGTGGCATGGAGAGTGACGAGAGCACATTCAATTGAGGGCCGACCTATCGCAGCTTTCCTTAGAGGAGATTGCTTGAGACAAGGGGTCACTCTAAACATAGCTCAGTGGGTTCAGAGATTGAGGAGCACACCCCCCCTTTGCCACCATAGCATGAGACAATCAAACAAATGCAGATCCGAGACATTTCCATCACTCATAAACGAGCCACCACAATGCTAGATTTCAGATTCTGAGTTCTAGTCTTGGACCACCATTCTCATTCTAGTTCTAGCTCCATCTCTCATCCTACTTCAGAGAGTACATGACATGATATGATATGATAGGTTTTGTACTTGATTTTGCTTGAGGTTTTTAGCTCTTTATTTCAGCATAGTACTCAGCAAGGGCCTTAGCATGCCCTTTGCTCCAGCCCTTTGGGGTTTGTATAAGTTTTTCCCTTTGTTGTATTCTACACTTTGTCCCATAGGCCCACAAGGCCTCCTGTGGATGTCAATCTGTGTGTGTGCGCACCTCATCTTATGTTACAAGCTCTATATTTCTCATACATCTTTCTCTATAAAAAATGAAATGGTAGGTGCTTGTGCAATAAGAAATACATTGACTATGATGAGACCGCTTCAATCTCTCTCTCTCTCTCTCTCTCTCTCTCTCTCTCTCTCTCAGGTTTTTAGGTTGGGGAAGAGAATGAGGACTCTTTTCCAAAGAAGGTGGGAGATGGAAGCTTTGTAGGTTGTGTGGTCTAAATTAAGATAGAGGCAAATTTCTTGAAATACAATCATAAGTGCTTGAAGTGCTTGCTGAGGATCTAAGGGGGTAATGGGAATGTGATTGAGGTCAAAAAGGATATGAGATTTAAGAAAGGGATGATGAAAGAAGTTGGAGTCCGAAGTGCAAACATGTAATTAATCATCAAAAGTTTTAAGAAAGGGTTTAAACCTCTTAAGTGAAATACATTGACAAGTGGAGCAAAAGGATTTTGCTAGGAAGGTGAGTTTTGGTTTGTAAAGTAGAGCTCTAAGGGGTGGAGTATATCTCCAGCTAAAAGCGAAAGAGTCAAAAGTGTGGAGAGTGTCGGAATCAGTGTTAAAATGTAGCAATAGTGTATCTCTAAAAAGAGATTTAGGGGGGATTTTAGTGAAAATTTTGTTAGCATAAAGAACATGAAAGTAAATAGAACTCTTCTTTTTTGGAATAGACTAAAAATGAAATAAACCATTATTGAGTAGTTTTAAGGAACGTACCTCGGGGTCCTCTGATTGAGCGCTCTGTAAAAGAAAACACATTGGAGATGATTAGTGTTTATCCCACTCGATGGAGTAGTGTGATGTATCATCATTATCCGGTGCTTTTCTTTTGGGAGTAGAAGTTACGGAGGACTCCGGTTGGGAATCTTTGACATGCAAGGCGAGAGATGGGTTGCTAAGAGGGGTAGACGGGGTAAATTTCTAAAATTTGGGGCTGTATTTTTGGGGGGAACTATGCCTTCTTTTGGGTACAGGAGGAGTGAGTTTGGTAGTAGAGGAAAGGGAAAGAATGTTGAGGGCAAGGGAGGGACCTGGGAGGTTGAGAAAAGATGAGGGGAGTGAGAAGTCGATGAAGGGAGATAAGGATTTTTCAGTTTCAAGGAGTAAGATCCTAAAGTGGTAAAACGTGACAAGGGAGAAAATCACCTTTTTGGGTAATTCCACCATCCAGTTTAAGAAGGCAAAGAATTTTGCTTGTAGGGAACCAATAAGAAAAACGAGATCCAAATGGTTGAGTATATGTGAGACCACATGGTCAAACCATCCAATATAAGATTTGCAGGAAATGTTTGTTTTCTTTATGAGACAGGTGCACTTTATGTAAGGCTTGAAGACGTTCCAACAGTTCTTGACATAATAGTTGTCGTCTTTGGTAGAAGAGTAGGCATCACTTCGAATGGAACCTTTTGAACAAAAGAAGACTTCCTTGGTGGTGGAACCACATTTTGAATGGTCAATAGCATTTAGGAAGAAAACAATAATTTGAATTTAGATGTTGACGTACCTAGTAGGCATCTTGATTGCATTGATCCACCTCTTTTGAAGAGAGGTTACAAATGAAGGCAAGCAAGGATATGGAAAAGGATGCGAGAGAGCTAAGGTTATCCAGACACTAGATTTTGTGATCCACAGCTGGAACCTTCATTTCTATTTGTCTAAGAGGAAGAAGGGGAGCATATGAAGCAAAATTTTTAAGCTCTCTACTGTGGAGGGGTTTTGGTGGTTGAGAGAGGGATTGAGAGAGTGTTTCAAAGGAAGCTTTGTCTTTAGGGTAAAGAAGATCAAGATTTATGAAGCTATGAAAACTAGAATTAGCAGGAGCTAACCTAGCAGAGATGGGGAGTGGAAAGGCACCATTGAGGACAAGGACGTTATTGGCGAGGCCAGAGAGGATGGTATGGTAATCGTTCAAAGCCTTTGTGTCATTGAGATTGATAGCGGCTAGGTTTGGGGCAACTTTTTCAAGTCTAGCGAGGGCACCATTGCTCTTCACTTTGTGAGAATTTAAGAAGCTTGATCCAATCATTAAGGGAAAGCATTTCTAATGAGCAAAGGAGTGTTCTTTGCAAGAGCCTCAAGATCGTGCATTCTAATAAAAGAAAAGAACTCAAACTTTTGGAAACATGAGAGTACCACTTGAGTCACGGGAGAGGGAGTGGGGAGAGGAGTGTTGAGTGACTTGAACTGGAGTATAGTATCCCAAGAGGATTTCTACAAAGATAAAAAATGAATTAATAACAATGTTACAAAAAAAAAACAATTTTAAGAAAGGAGTCAAGAGGCTAAGAAGCCTTGAATTACTAAAGTGTACTATGTGCAACCGTCCAGAGTTGTAGGGGAAACAGACGTGTGTGGCAGACACAACAACCCCTTTTGCATAGTTAAAAGACAAAGGAGTTAGGCAAAATACAAAATAGAACATTATAGGGTGAAAGGAAGTGCTTCCATGAGTAGGTAAAACACCTACGAGAATGTCTAAAAAAGTATGTAAGAGTTTAATTGACAAGGAATGCCAATAATGTTTTAGCAAAAAATATTTACAAACAAAAGTAAAGTCGTTGAAGTCCTGACAAGCATCTCTTTTATTGAAGAGGAGAATCTCATACCTCTGCTACCATCCAACCAGAAAAGCGATAAGAACCAGCTTTAGCTTTAGTTGGGAAGACAGGTGTCATAAATACCTCCCTTGTTATCGAGGTCACAATAAAAAATTAATGCTTAGCCTCGGACTAATAAAAAAGGTGACAAACAAGGGAATGTGAAAATTTTTAATAAAGTATCAATAGGGAAATACAGGGAGTCAATGCAAAAAAAAGGGGGAACCATGTAACCATTTTTTAAGTCTAAGAGTAATAGAAGAGCATTTAAAAATTTATAATGCGTAGAACAAGGGAAATTTAAACGAAAATTAAGAGGAGGAAATTAGTAGAGAAGGGTTAGGGTTAGAACTAAAGGTAGATTACAAAGGGATCTTAGAAAAAGTCCAGGGGTGGGGGGATAAAGGTGATTTTTAAAGGGATTTTTTGAATTTAATGAAAAAAGGAAAGGGAAGAGGGGGGGGAAAGCATCTCTTACTTAGGGTGTGAAACATACATATTAAGGTGTGAAATGTTTGGCTCTTTCATCATGTTGCTTTGGTACTCTGGACAGGTAAAGATTGGGAGAGTTGGCCCCAAGCTACTTTCTCACCTTGATGGTTCCACTTTGTTTGCAGCAGCAAAAAGAAGTATTATTGGGTGGTAGCAAGCTAGGGGTGTCCACTTTTTGACCACTTTCCATGGCTTGGGAGGGGGGAGAACATCCTTTTAGCACACGAATTGGGAAATCTGATCTAGTTCCCTAAGTATTTAGTTCTCGAAGTCTTAAGATAAAACACCACACATGCCTTTGTGCACATAATGGTGTAATCCAATCAAAAATTGGAGCTACTCATAAAAACTTTTTTTGCATCCAACTTCAGGGTCATAGTGCCTGTCACACTTTTTCAGAAACAGACACTATGACACTAAATTCACAATTTCTCCCTTGTTATACGTCAAATGAAAGTGAAACTTGATAGGAAGTGTGTTCACATATGGGGGAACTTAACTTGATTTTTTGGAATTTTTTGGAAGGGATTATATAAATAATATTAATTTTTATAAATTTATGGACAAAAAAAGGCACATTTTTTTGTACCACAACATTTTTTTAGTATTATGATTTTGAACAAATCCAATTTGATAGAGGGTTAGTGGACACACAAGGTTATGTGCTGCAATTGAAAGATCACAAATTTAACGGTTGGATTTTGAGAGATCTGAGATTAATTTTTACTTTCACTTGTTAGAGGAGTGGTAAAGGGAAAATGAAATAAATATAATAATTTGTGCACATAACCAATTATGTCAAAATTCACATAGGTTAACCTCCTCTAGGTGATGAATCCAAGGAAAAAATTTTGGTTAAAATTGACATAGGGAAGGGTCAATTTTGGCCTCCCCATGTTAAAATCTCCCCTTTTAGGGAAAAGGGGCCAATCAAGCCAAATACCAAGCCTAATTAGGCTTGGAAAGGTAGGCTTGGTAGATCACCAATCCTAGTGGCCACCATTTGGGGGGTGGCATGGTGCACATGTGGAAGGCTAACTCATTAGACAGCTCATCTAAATTGCGTCATCATCCCACCATGTAAGCAAGTTTCACTATGGTCACCCATGCCACCTCCCCACCTCTTGCCACCTCACACATCATCAATGTGCACCTCATCAGCTCACCCTCTTCCACATCATCACATGAGTTGCCATATCACAACGATTTGCCACCTCACCATTCTACATTTTTGCCACCTCAGCCACGTGTGCCACATCATCAAGCCACATCATAGGCATATGGTTGGCCACCACCTCAGTCTTCCACCTCATCTTTGCCAACTCATCATTGCCACCTCGTGCTGCCATATCATAAAGCCATGTCACATGCTTGGCCACCTCAGCTTGCCACCTCATGCATGATGACCTTAGAGGCATGACACATGATGTGCCACCTTAGCAGTAAGCATGGAACCACATCACCCATCAACCATGCTCATGCATGCATGCCCATGCCAATCTTCAAATCCGTGGCTATGCCAATATTCGTGGAATTTCCCACACCAAAAAATATGCGTGGAATTTCCCCCACCAAAAATTATGCATGGAATTTGATTCAATAATTAGCATAGGTGAATTGTATTGCTACATAACTATACCAATACACCATTTTTAAAGCATAGGTTAACATATAATATTTGCAACATAATCAAGATGTTAGAACATAGCATTAGGTTAATAGGGAAATAAAACTAAGTGAAAGCATAATATTTGCATAACATAATCAAAATGTAGGACATACCATTAGGTTAGTTTGGAAATAAATTAAAATTAAACATAATAATATACCATTATATTATGCAAACATGAAATCTGATAGGATTGGATTCCTTTAAAATTAGTGTAAAAAAATAAAATTATGTCAAATTAGAAGAGCCACTTATTTTGAGACTCGAGAGCGAGAGCGAGAGCTCATGCTGCTGATGATACACCCTTACCCCCACCACCATCTCCCACCTCCACCTCCACCTCCACCCCCAACTCCCTCCCTCCCTCCCCCCCCTCCAACCCCCCCCCCCCCCAACCACCTCCACCTCATCACCCCCACCCCTCCCCCCCCCTCCCATGCATACTCTCTCCCCTCCCCCTCCCCCCAATACACTCTCCACCTTACACCCCTTCACCTCTTCTCCCTCTACCCTTCCTCACCCCCCTCCCCCATCCACTTCCCTCCTTCACTCCAACGGGTCTCCATTTGCCTTACATCCCTCCCCCCCCTTCTTCTTCCCCCCTCCATTATTCCCTCTAGCTCTTCCCCCTCCACTCTATCTCCCCCCCCTCCCCCCCCACCTCTGTGAAGATAGTGGGAGAGAAGGAAGGAGTCTCACTTGCGGCTTTCTCACATACACAATGGGGGAATACACACAAAGGTGGAGGCTAAAAACAGTTTTCCTCTTCTTAGTTGTGTAAGCCAAAAGAACTCTAGTACAAAGAAATAGGAGAACCCTATATGTGGGTCTCAAACCAAACTCAGCTAACTAAGGTGGCATACTAACTGAGCCACGAACTAGAGTAGATAAGGATAGCTGTCATCCAGCTATTATTCATGGGCGGTGTACAAACCGCATCTGTAGCTAACAAGTCGGTGACATAAATGCACAATAGTCACCTTGGCATATCACGAGTGGACCTCGATATCTCAACACTCCCCCTCGAGCTCAATCCCAATTCCTGCACGCCAAGCAGGTCTCTGAACTTGCGCAGCTTCTCTGTGCCCAATGCCTTCATGAATATGTTAGCTACCTGATCCTCTGTGCTGACATAAACTAGATCAATAAGACCTAGTAAAACCTTCTCTCCCGCACATAGTGATAATGCACCTCAATGTGCTTTGTTCTAGCATGATAGACTGGGTTATTTGCCAAGTGTATACTGCTCATGTTGTCACAATAAATGACAGCTGGCCCATCTGTAGACTGATGCATATCATAAAGTAGCTTATGCAACCAAGCTACCTCACATGTAGCCATTGCTGCACCCCTGTACTCAGCCTCTGTGCTCGATAAGGCAACTATAGGTTGTTTCTTGCTGCTCCAAGTGACTGCAGCACTCCCAAAAGAGAACACATATCCACTGGTAGATCGTCTATCAGAAATACTACTAGCCCAATCAGCATCAGTGTATCCATGCAACTGTATCTGAACCCCAGCCTCATAAAATAGTCCATACTGCAATGTGGACTTCACATACCTGAGTATGCATCTAGCCACATCCAAATGCAGTTTCCTTGGAGCCTGCATAAACTGACTTACCAATCCAACAGCATAGCTCAAATCTGGCCTGGTAATAGTCATATAAATCAAACTTCCTACTATGCGTCTGTACATAGTAGGGTCTTCCAGAAGCTCACCTGCATCTGTGCTCAGCTTCACATTCTGCTCCAAAGGAACTGAAACAGGCTCACAGCCTGTCATCCCATATTTGGACAGCATGTCCAATCCATATTGCCTTTGCAAGAGCCGTATCCCACTTGGTGATCTAATCACCTCAATGCCCAAGAAATAACGCAGCTCTCCCAAATCCTTCATCTCAAACTTCTGCTTTAATAGCATTTTCACATGAAGGATATCTTCATCACTATCACCTGTGATGATCAAATCATCAACATAAATGACAAGCAGCATAATACCTTTCTCTGTTTTTCTCACATAAAGTGAGAAATCTGCCTTGGAAATCTGAAAGCCAATAGTAACAAGATACTGTCCTATCTTGTCAGACCATGCTCTAGGTGCTTGCTTCAAGCCATACAAGGCTTTCTTCAACCTGCAAACAAACTCAGGATGAACAGCATGAACATAACCTAGTGGCTGCTCCGTAAAGACCTCTTCTTGCAAATCACCATGCAAGAAGGCATTTTTTACATCCATCTGATGTAAAGACCATCCCTTTGATGCAGCCATAGCAATGACTGCTCTTACGGTTACCATCCTTGCAACCGGACTGAATGTTTCTTCATAATCAATGCCATATGTCTGTGCATACCCCTTGACAACTAATCTTGCCTTGTATCTGTTCACAAAACCATCTGCATTGTGCTTCACCTTATAAACCCACTTACAGCCAATTGCATTCTTGTCTTTAGGCAAAGGCACCAATTCCCATGTAGCATTTGCTTCCAAGGCATCCATTTCTTCATCCATGGCTTTCTCCCATTTTTCTTTTCCCATGGCTTGCTCAAAAGAAGTGGGTTCTGGTTCCTGTATCACTTTGACCATATAGGCATAGTGAATGGCTGTAAATCCATCATATTTTAGCCTATCCACAGGATACCTAGCTCTAGTAGACCTGCACAAAATAGGCTCACTTCCAGGTGCTCTCAAAACATCCCTGGTCTTCCTTACTCCAGGTGTAACAACAGAAGGAATACCCAACTCATCATCAATGCTCTGTTCTGAGCCACTGGATTCACCATCCACATAAGAGTGACCTGCATTCACATCAAACATGGGCTGATCTACCTTCTCTTTTCCTTTTCGTGATACCTGCATACCACTATCTGCATTGCTTTGAGGAGATTCTCCTGATCTCAATCTACTTGTCCATGGTGAAGTATGTGAACCACTGCCAGAGGACACTGCAGGTCCACTAATATTTTGCGTTTGCTGCTGTGAATTCTGTGCAGCATTACCATTTTGTGCATCTATATCATCAATCACATTTACTGGTTTGTACCAGCTGCTCATCTCATCAAAAACAACATCTTTGCTCACTATAAACTTACGAGTAGAAGGGTTATAGCATCTATACCCTTTCTGCTGCAAAGAATAATTGATAAAGATGCACTTCTCAGCTTTTGGATCCAACTTGGACCTCAACTCATCTGGCACATGAACATAGGCAATGCAACCAAAAATTTTCAAATGAGAAATATCTGGTTTCCTACCAGTATACATCTCCTCTGGCATCATGCCATGTATTGCTGTAGTGGGAGTCCTGTTCATTATGTAAACTGTTGTAGCAACTGCTTCAGCCCAATAATAATCTGGTAGATCTTTTTCATTTAGCATGGCCCGAGATACCTCTCCAATATGCCTGTTTTTCCTTTCTGCAAGTCCATTTTGCTATGGGGTATGACTGCATGAATATTACTGCTTTATGCCATGCTCCTGCAGGAACCTTGCAAACTCATTTGAGAGGTACTCTCCCCCTCCATCTGACCTTAGGCATTTTATTTGCAGGCCTGTTTCTTTTTCAGCCATAGCTTTAAAAGCTTTGAAATGCGACTTCACTTTTCTTTTTCATAAAATACACCCAAACTTTTCTGCTATAGTCATCAATAAAAGTGACAAAATAATGACAGCCTCCAATAGATGTAGCTTTAGTAGTCCATACATCAGAGTGGATTAATTCCAATGGCTTCTTACTCTCTTGAACATGCCTAGGAAATTGTTTCCTTGCCTGTTTTCCAAATTAACAGGCTTCACATACCTTATGCATTTCTGCAACCGTGAATTTAGGCAATCCTGCAATAATATTTTGGACCTGCATTGATTTAAGTCGTTGTACATTAACATGACCAATGCGTTTATGCCAGATATCAATATCTGCAACTACACCGGTTTTGCAAACATTGCTGCACTCAATTCAGGCATGTCCGCATCCAACGTAAACATCCTGCCCTTCTTCTTTCCTTTTGCTATCAAGCGACCGTTATTTTTCATATCCTCAACAAAGCATCCATGAGGATTAAATCTGACCTACAAGCCCTGCTCAACCATTTGACCAACAGAAACCAGGTTCTTGGTGATATTCGGGACATGAAATACATCAGACAGGTATTTCTTTTTCCCATCCTGCATAGACAAAGGAATTTTACCAATCTGCACAATAGGATGTGCAGTATCATCACCAGTCTCCACAAATCCTGGTCTTTCCATTTTCCTTGCATCCTGCATCCATTCTGTATGACCTGTCATGTGGTTTGATGCACCTGAGTCAACATACCACACATCATTACTTTCTTCTGCACTTGTCACAGAATTGGTCATGTGCTGCACCATAAACAAATGCTCATTTCTGTCATCACCCTGTATACTAGAGGATGCATAATTGCCTTGCTGCAATTTTTCATTCATAATGTCATTCTGCTTTTTGTAGCAGTCTTTATCCATATGACCCATTTTACCATAATAGTAGCACTCAACATTGCTGTTTGCATTTCAGCCTCTCTGCCATCCCCACGACCTCTTTGGCTCCCCCTGCCTCTAGAGTTACCACGTCCTCCTCCAAAGGACTGATTTTCTTGAGTTTGCTGCATATTCTGATTTCTACCACGGCCTCCAGATCGTCAGCCTCCTCTACCTCTGCCTCTACCTCTTCCGACATTTGAGTAGAAGACAGTTTCTTTTGAAGTTCCTCTTGAAGAAGATGCACCACCATTTCTTTGCTCTTCAGAAATTAGAAGAGCAAACAACTCCTCAAAATCAGGAAATTTTTCACGGATGGCAATGGATGTCCGAAACTGTGCATAATCCTTTCCTAGACCATTCAAGGTCATAGAAACCAAATCATCTTCCACTGGCGACCCGATGGAAGCAAGTGCATCTGCAATTTTCTTCACCTTCATGTGGTAGTCATTGATGCTCATATTTTCTCTCTACACATTGTGCAACTCCTGCTTGAGCTGCATTTTCCTAGCTTGCATATTTGTGCTGTACATTTTTGCCAAAGTATCCCATGCCTCCTTTGGCGTACTTGCATCCTGAATATGCACAATCATAGAATCTGAAATACTGATAGACAGCCAGTACATAACTTTTCTGGCTCTCTCATGCCATCTTTAAATGCCTACATTTCCTGTTGATTGGGAACATTAGGAAGAACTGGTTCTTCTTCATTTCCTGTAATGAACTCCCAATAGCCTTTTCCCATAAGGAAATTCGTCATTCTAAACTTCCATGCTTGGAAGTTGTTCTTGTCAAGCTTTTCAGTGACAATCTGTGAAAGAGAATCAGACGCCATTACGGAACACTGCAAAATATTCTGTCACGGAAAAATATTTTGCCCTTCCCGCAGCATATATTGCCCTTTCGCCATACTGCGAAGGGCGTCTCAATCTGAGACAATTCACTCTTGCACTTTTCGACTGTGCTACCTGCAGAGATTTGCTCCCAAACTCAAAAAAGGAAAGCAACACTGGTCCTCTTACCAAGACACCGCGAACTTGGTTTTCTTTCTTGAGCTCCTTACCACAAACCAAGCGCTGATACCATGTGAAGATAGTGGGAGAGAAGGAAGGAATCTCACTTGCGGCTTTCTCACATACACAATGGGGGAATACACACAAAGGTGGAGGCTGAAAACAGTTTTCCTCTTCTTAGTTGTGTAAGCCAAAAGAACTCTAGTACAAAGAACTAGGAGAACCCTATATGTGGGTCTCAAACCAAACTCAGCTAACTAAGGTGGCATACTAACTGAGCCACGAACTAGAGTAGATAAGGATAGCTGTCATCCAGCTATTATTCATGGGCGGTGTACCAACCGCATCTGCAGCTAACAAGTCGGTGACATAAATGCACAACGGTCACCTTGGCATATCATGAGTGGAGCTCGATATCTCAACAACCTCCCCCGTCTAGCTCTACTCCCTCCACTCTACCTCCCACCCCTCCCCCTCCCCCCTCACCTCCCCCTTGTGATGGATCACGACGTGACTTGCCTAGGACTACCTTTTGTCATCGTGCTAGTAGGATAGTGGAGTCATTCTTTAGTGACATTACACCAGCTTCACAATCAGCTCTACTATCTTGCTTGATAGATCACCCTGCCTTGGTGGAGTGTAGGAGGTTTGCTGGTCTTGTTGCATCTAGAGATAGGGCAGTATGTAACGAGGTCCTTTCCAAAGTTCATCGGTCCTACGCATCCATCAAGTGTAGGAACACCATAGATGCCTTGGTAGCATGTCATGCCATTAGTAGACCGTAGATGGCTGGCCATGTACACACCACATCGCGTCTCCTTGACATTGCACTGTGCATATTGCGAGCAGGTATGATTAGGAGGCAGAGTCTAGAGGACCATGATGTTGATGCTCTTTGGGCTTAAAGTGGTCGTGCACCCTGTAGCGATCGACTATTGGATGATCGCACTAGGTCCATCATACAACAGTTTTGGGAGGAGCATTGCAGGGCATTTCTAGTGTTCAAGAAGGCAGTGCAAAAGAGGGTGTCACGTGGTGTGTACATTGAGCATGGTGCATGTTTTTTGGAGTGTACCCAAACTGAGTTGTACACTTAGTTTGTAGAGGCGCACATGGAGGTCAAGATTGGGCAGAGGTCATTTGAGCAGTGCAGGCCATGGTTTGTGTAGTGCTCTAGAGAGCGTGACACATGTTGTTGTCGCTATCATGTTGATTTTGGATTGATGTATGACGTATTTCATTCCCTTTATGGTCACATGGGAGTGGTTCCTACTAGCCCTTGTGACTTCATTCACTCCATATTGTGTGCACGAGATGGCAATACTTTGTACCACTCCCTTGATTGTGTAGAGGGGAAGTGTACGGTGTGTGGTCACTTTGCTAGAGTGCCGCGAGTTCCGCTAGATGTCAGTGATGTGGAGATTGTGTGTTGGCAACAGTACGAGTACATCACGTTGACATTAGATGGTGGTGCACAGTCCAAGAGGTTGCAACTTGTGGAGCGGCCGACTCCACGTGTTGCTTTCATTGATGCTTTCTAAGGGAAGTTGTACCACTACATACGGCACTCCCACACTCTGCAAAGTGGGAGGATTGACAGTTCCTTGCTTGCTTGAGCACATTTCCCATAGGGGTGGTTGTCTCAGTTGTGGGCTTTGCGGAGAACTATACCTTTGCACAATAGCATGAGATCCAATCGGAGTATTATTTTTTCGAACAGCTGACATGTGAACGAGTATTGTTCTTACTTGTGTTTTCTTTTTTATGTGGATTGGATATCATTTTCATGGTTGGGAATGCATATTTTCACTATTATTACCATGCATCATACTACTATTATTTTCATTATTATTTTCATGTGTACTTTCACCATTATTACCATGTATTGTGCATAAGTGTGCTAAAAATATGTATCCATGTGTTTGTTGGATGGGTATGATACTTTGCACAGGTAAAATAGTAAGATCCGACAATAAGATCCTTGCACTTTATTGTTAGATTGGAGCTACTAGTTTCCTTATCTACATTGGGTATGTTAAAATTTTGAAGCATTGCCTATGATTCGTTTTTGTTAGAGTAATAATGGAAGTAAGTTTGTATTCTTAGGTTGTATAAGTATAGGTTATGTCCTAGATCTTTTTTATAAGTCATGAAACCTTATGAAGACACACATAGTTGGTACTATCCTAGCATATTCAATGATGAATAAGGTTGTGATGTCTTTTTACTACTAAACTCATTAAAGATTTTAAAAATTCTTGAGATGTTGGATAAAAGCTGGTACTATATGAATGGGCATAGTTTGGATTATTGCATTGTGGTGTAGTTTTTCTAGAAGGTTATTGTTCTCAAAACCTACCATTGGTGGATTTTTTTTGAAATTTTCATTGAGTTTTGTTTACACAAGATTGATGCTATCTTGAGTCGATGGTTTATGCTCTTAATGACATGTTTTAACATGATTGAAGTACTTGAATTGACTGTATACCTTCAAATGCCATGTGCATGGTTGAGTTGTTCCATGTTCGATATCAGATGTTCTCATCACAATATATCTAGTATGGTATGGTCGTCATGATGGTGGTCCTTGGGAATATGTGGGCCCTCTAGGAGCTACAATTGTGGTGAAGATGACCATCGGGCTAGGGATTGCAAGGACGTAGACTCGAATAAAACAAGTGTTATTGATGTGGCTGCATGGCCACATTGAGATAAACTATCACAACAGTCCAAGGTTCTTGATTATCTATTGGGTGCTAGACTAGCCCTCATTTTTTTTTTAATGGCATCATTTGTGCAGGCACAGTGGAAGTGAGTTCAAGATTTTGTGTGGGCTCGTGTGTGGGTGGGGGCTGCAACTTGAAGTTGTAAATAAAGTTGCAATTACAGATTTGTTAGTTCAGCATGTTTTTTTGTAAGGAGACATTATATGAAATTTAATATCACCTTTTGTTTTTTTGCAATAGGCCTTTATGGAAATAAGGTTAAAATCTTGATGGACGAAAGTGCCGACCTAGGGATGGAGCCTTAGTCTATCTCCTAGCTATATTGGATAGAAACTTTTGCCATATTTAAAACTTGTATATTAAAATGTAACTTTAATGTCAAATTTATTCATTAGAATCTCATAAATGAAAACTTGAATGTCGACTTTTTTTCACCATTTGCTACATTAAAAATGACACCTCTATCTAAAATTTTCCATTGAAAATATAAAAAATGATAATTTTATGCCATTTATGACCTAAGAAATGGTAACATTTATTGCCATTTTAGCATGACAAATGGCAACTTATATGTCACTATTTTTTCATTTTCAACATAATTAATGGCCACTTTTATGTCAAAATTTACCATTTCAAACATATTAATTGGTAGCTTTCATATCATACATTTTCCATTTCAAACATAATAATTTAAAACTTTTATATTATGCTTTTACTATTTGTTACACATTTAATCTCAACATTCATGCCATGTCATACATCAAAAGTGGCCAAAATATGGAACTTTTTGTTACCATTTCATACATTAAAAATGGCACTTTTAGTTGCCATCCCTAAAAATGGCAAAAATATATGGCACTTTTAGTTGCCAATTTCAAAAAATGGCACATGTGGAAGTGGCAGCATGAAAGTGTCATTTAATAATGTAGAAATGGCACTTTTAAGCTACCATTTCTACCTAGTTTTGTAATAGTGATATATTTTACCCTTAAGAGATTCTGAAGGGTTGCATGTTCAAAATAACCTTTCAAAAAAAGAGTAACAAAAAAAGAGTAACCCTTCCTAATGAGAAAGCTAAATATTATGAAGTTGCCTAGCCCTTCTTATTGAAAAAGTTGGTTTTGTTTCTAATTATCAATAGAAGGGCTAGGGATAGTAGAGTTGCTCTCCCTAGCAGAGTTGCTCTTCAAAGACTAACTCATTATTGAAGGTAGAGGATATTTAATTAAAGTCCACTTTGGAACCTTAGGGAGTGACAAGTGGTCATGCCAAGTACATGCAACAATAAGTAACTCTACCTGCATGTGTTGGCTACATATGATAGCCAACACCATGGGTGTGAAAGTGGTTTGATGGAGAAGAATATGTGCATGATGATGACAATGATAGGTTGGAGATCAAGTCAAATGGACACATGTATGTTTATTGCAACCAAAATTTTCAACCAAATAGTCCCTATATTGCACCTTAATCTTCCTTGTATTATTCAAGATCGAGACTTTAGAAGATAGTGACTATTTTGGTTGAAACATAATTTGATGACAATGACCACATCTCCATTTTTATATCTTTTCTTTTTTTTAAAAGTCATGTGCCTCTTCATTTCCTTCTCTTATACATGATCGCTCTACTTTTGTTTTCAAACTATTTGCCATCTTTTCCATCTCTCTCTTTGTTCTTGCCACCATCAGTCTACTTTCATACGCATGCTATTAGTATTTATATATATCCTACTAGGATGGTTAACGCCCTTTTCTAATGTAGCTGAAACTAAGCTTTCTAATATGTACTTTTATTTAATGACAAATAGTAAAAGAAATAACGTTGTCCAAATTTGTCTTCCTTTATTTCTCTTACTGTATATTTTGCATGAATATTCAAATGACTAGTTTTAACTTAACATGTAGTTTTGCGAATTGTGCTTTCCAACTTCCTCCAAACTTCTCTAGCAATTGGGAAGCACCACATAAGATGAGGGACCAATTCGAAGGAGGAGCCAGTGACACTTCTCGACATAGTTGGTTGCTATCGCCAAATCATGTTGAATTACCAGGAGCCTAGCATTCCAAGTGCGACATACCAAGTTCTCAGCTTTGCTTTCAACTTGTCGAACCTCTATTGAACCTTGCATTTGCTTCTCTGGAAGATTGGGATGCTGAAGCCTGTTCGCGCAGGATGAAGGTATTTTTCTAGCTATACTCTGAACTAGACGCCCTGCAGAAAGTTCCAGACCCACTACTAAGTAGAAGCCTTTTGGAGGTGTGGTGAAGCCTACTTCTGGGATAGGATGCAACACAAAGGTACATGCAACGTAGGCCTCAGGCTTAATGCCCACTATAGGCCAAGTGTTATAAAGGTCTTTTTTGGGATTGTCCACCCGTTACTAATATTGTTGAGAGTTGTGGTGCCATGAGCACTTGTAGAGCAAAGGTATGAGCAAAGGATAAGCTGCCACATGGCATGGAGGAGATATCCCACATGTGAGCAAGCAAATGGATGTAAGTACCCTCACCTATAAAAGGGAGGTTCATTTGAAGGAATATCAATCAAGCACTTTGCACTATCTCAAGATTCTCTTTATGAGTCCAAGCTAATCTATCTTGGAACCTAATTGACTTGAGATACATGTCATGAGCACTCTCTTCATCATGTTTCCACATAGGTTCCATCCACCTTAGAGCACTCCATAGATCCTGAGGCATGCGTGTTTTGTCATGGTATCAGAGCATAGGTTTAGCTCTCCTAGTTTAGCTCATTAGTAGTTCACTAGGATTGCTCCCATTCCTAGATTAGTTGTAGGCATGCCTTAGGAGCTCATGTTTTTCTCCTAGGTTAGTTTTAGTTTTAGATTGAGAACATATTTCCGTTCACGTGAGAGAGAGAGAGAGATATGCTCCTTCATTTCTTTGATAGAATTATGATTGAGAGAGCATCTATATTCTCCTTGTTGCAAGAGAAAGTGAGACAGGGAATGTTTTCAAAGGTTTTGTGAGAGAAACAGAGCGCACAACTGCAACATAGGCAACTTTGCAACTATATGCAAGAGAAAGGCCTCCCAAACCAGGCGACTCTAGCACCACGGCCAATCTACCTTCTACCTGTAATACCTCTGAAGCTCTCGTGGCATGCATCTTCACAGATAAGGACTTAACACCGTCAAGTGCAGCAGCTTCAGCAACCTTAGCTGCATCCGCCTCCTGCAAAGCACTCTGTAACTGGCTTTCTACATCTTGCAAGCCGCTCCTACAAGCTCCTCCAAGGCTCGACTGTTTACATCTTTTCTGTTCCAACGACCAGCAACAGTAGTGCCTAAGCTTCTCCAATCTAAGGCTGAAGCATCTACAACAACCATCAACAGTGCGGACTCCTAGCAATAGCTGGCTCTTGTGCAAACTCCTGGCTCATAGGCGGACTCTAATACTAGTGCTTCGCACCAGCTCCCTAGCTTCAACGCTCACAACCAGCCTACGGCTGTCTCTAGCATCGACAACCATCCAAACGACAGCCACGGCAATAGAAGTTCATCCAGAGAGACAAGGTGCCGCAATCTGGAAAGGCCACAAAGAGGCTTTGCAGAAGGCCGATCACATCGCTTCTGCAGTTCGGGCTTCCAACGAGTCTGCTCCCACTGGAGGACGTGATTGAGAGCGTCTATGTCCAAGAGACGGGCTACATGTAGATAACCCAAAAGAAGAAAGTGGAGCATCAGTTCCAGCTGATCAGCAAACTGGTGAACTACGACACTGAGATCAAAGGCTATATCGAGAAGAACAAGATCAAGAAGCTGAAGGGCATGAAAGCGAAGGAGCTGATGTTGTGGCCACCTGTTGGCAAGATCAAAGTGGACGAACCTGCCACTGGCAAGATCCACTTCAAGAGTCTTGCAGGAATCACCACGACTTGCACCGGCTCCCATCGACCACTGAGTGTTACCGTCCGCGTCGCCTTCATCCCACAGAAGTTTCAAAGCTTCTTCTCTGTTTTCTCCCTAAGGTGAGACCTTAGGACACGTGGCCACTGTTGCCAGAGACAAGTGGCAAGATAGAAACTCACCCGGGTAAGGTTAGTTAACCTTGGGTTTTGGAGTGGTTAATCGTTTACCACGTGGCAGAATTTGGTCAAATTGTGGTTAAGTTAAACCATGGTTAAGGATTAAGGTTAGGTTAATGCCACATCGTCATGCCACCTAAGCACACAGTAACCTCTTGCCAAGCACAGTTTTGCAAGCAGCATATGAACTTCTATGCCACATCATCAAAGGCCCTCTTCTTCACAGAATCTTTGACAAGCCATAACTTGCAATCCAAGAGGAATTTGCACACGCTCCAAAAAGGAAAAGTGATCGTCTTTTCGAGCTCTACGCGCATGTCAGATCAGAATCATTGTATGCAATTAGCCACTGCCAATATTGAAAGAAATCAATTGGTAAGACCTTTGCAACAAATGAAAAAGCAAAGCATGAATGCAAACATCGATGTAAAAAGCAAGCCAAAAGCACAAGTGTATGAGATGACCATAGCAGGAAGCATGGCATCCACACAAAAAGCATTAAGGCACATGGAAGAACAAAGCATCATGCATGAAGCTACAAAGAAGCAAACGCCATCGACATGAAGCATTGAAAAGTAAAATCCTTGCCAACCTTTCCTATGTTTTGTAATCAAGCCTGACCACCTGAGAGTAGCTATGAAAGCACCCAGGGGAGCAATGTGGCATGGAGGAGATATCCCACATGTGAGCAAGCAAATGGATGTCAAATATATTTTGCATTTTATTTTTATTTATTTTTAATTAACATGTAGTTGGACTATGAAGAGTGTTTCTTTAGGTATTGCTTGTCATATATCATTTCAATCATAGGTGATTAAATAAATACAATTTTTTATTAAAAGAATTCAAATTATAATTTAATAATAAATTATGCAAAAAAGGCTAACTTCTTTTCCTTTACAAAAGAAGGGCGGTCTTTTTTTTTCGTTTTTCATTTATTCCCTCTAACCCACCCATTCACACACCCATGGAACACTACAAGGCCCAACACATCTGCCCGAGGCCTATGCTGTTTGAGCAAGATTCGAATGAGGGCAGCCACTCAGGTAGGGAGACACCCTAGTACGTAGGGCGTTGCTGAGATAGGGAGACACCCTACTAAGGCAGAGTTGGTTCTCAAAGGGTGGCCTTAAAACTTACCCTTATAATGGGAAGGGTTCAAACGTGCTCCTCCTTCTTGGTCAGCCGTTTGCTTCAAGGTGGAGGAGGCTCGGATGCCTCTAATTGGTTGTGTGGGGATCTTTAGACTTTATTAGATTAGATAAGAGCGAGCGCGAGAGAGAGAGGCTCCACACTCTTGGGACTTTGTGTGTGTTTGTGTGTGTATGTGTGTGTGTGTGTGAGAGAGAGAGAGCGTGAGAGAGAACTCGCATCTGGATTCTGCTTATTGCCCTTTGCACGAGCGTGAGAGAGAACTCGCATCTGGATTCTGCTTATTGCCCTTTGCACGAGAACTGCCCTTCCTAATTCTTTGCGCACCCAAGCACCACATTCCAAAATGGTACACCCTATAAGTCTGCGCTTGTTCTGCTTGCTTCAGAATCTCTTGATCGCTATCGTTGTGAATTCGTTTCCCGTTTCCCAAGCTGAAATCATCAGCCTCTCTCTCAACAATGATTCTCGCGATCTGATCGAGATCGGGAGTTTCGGCTTCACACACAAGGGGGTCATTGATCTCCAAGTGTCTGATGTCTGTTGGTCAAATGATACTGATACCAACCCAGATCTCTTGGGCTTCTCCCTCACCTCCGGGGATGAACCAACGCAATATTGCATCCCGGAAACAAAATTCGTCAAACCTCTGTTCAATTTCAAGGACTTGAACAATTCCAAGGAATTCCATCGCAATTTCGCTGCACCGAATGCGAATCGCTTAGCACTGATCTTCGTTAATCGCCTGCCCGGTATCCAAGTCTCATTTAATTTGAGAGCTTCATTCTACAATCTGGAGGGTGACGACGAAACCAAGGATTATCTCTCGGATGGGCTGACACAACTGCCAACAATTTACTTCTTCTTCTTCCTTGTACATGTCAGTCTTTTAATCACGTGGATCTACGTTTGCGTGAAGCGGAAACTTACCACCCACCGTATCCACATGTTAATGGGTGTATTGATCTTTGGCAAGGCCCTCTATTTGTTGTCGCAGGCAGAGAACACTGCTTACATCAAGCGTACAGGAACCCCGCACTTTGGCTGGGATATTGCCTTCCACAACTTGAAGAAAGTGATTCTACCCCCAGTGTTCATCTTGATTGATGCTGGCTGCTCCATCCTGAACCCTCATCTTCAAGACAATGAAAAATCGGTTCTAACGATTGTGATACCCGTACAGCTAGTTTTGGCTAACGTAGCAGAATTTGTCATCGGAGAGACTGGACCGTCTTCTAAGGACTGGCTTTCTTTGGGCAGAGTAATATTCCTCGTAGATGTAATTTGTTGCTGTGCCGTCCTATTTCCAATAACTTGGTCAATCAAGCGCCTTCGCCAAGCTGCTCATGAGGAAGCTGCAAGAAGTCTGGGCATGCTGACCCTGTTTCGTCACTATTTCATGGTGGTAATATGTTATATCGACTTCACGAGATTCTTGGTTTTGGTTCTCGCCGGAGTTACAACATATCGTTATTGGTGGCTCATCTTACTCGCCTCCGAGATGACAACCTTAGCTTTCTATGTTTTCACTCTCCTGACAGTCCTTACTTTGTTTTTGAGGATGAGAACACTGCCAGCTATAGCATATTGAGCATTTGCCCCTTGTGCCAAATTGAAAATGTGAAAGATGATATTTTGTGGTTCCCCTAGTTAACTTTAAATCAAAACTCAATTAATTAGTCCCGCCATGGCATGATTTATGTATGCAAATAGGTGCCCACAACGTTGGAAAAATGGGCATTTCAATTAATCAAAGGGAGCGCAATGCCCGATTAACCTAAGCTTTGTCAAAGAATTAATCGAAGGAGCGATTAACATAAGCGACTTTACAAAAATACATGCGCTGGGATGTACAAAACTCGAGAAGGTCCGACGCAGAGAAGTCTAGAATGCCCTCCTCTACTGCCATATCTCCCTTATATCTCCACTTTCACTCCCTGCTCCGTCCAAGGCCCCCCTCCCCCCCCCCCTCTCTCTCTCTGTCTCTCTGTCTCTCTCTCTCTCTCTCTCTCACTCTGTCAACGAGATGGTGACCGAAAAGCTCACCATCACAAAATAAAGAAAAGACGTGACGAAAAATAGTAAAAACATTTAACGTGAGAAATTTTGAAATTGAAGAAAAAGGAGGTGGAATGTTTATGTTTATTTTCTTTTAATCTCTTATTAAATTAAGGCAAGTTTATTTTTCTAGTTAAAGCAAATATTAAACAAAAAATTTCAAGTGAAGAAAAAGAAAAATGTACATCTCCTCTGTGTGTGTGTGTGTGTGTGTGTGTGTGTGTGTGTGTGTGTGTTATTAACCTTCCTTGAAATTTAAAGAAAAGGAAATATTAAAGTGGGCATAAGTTGCCTGGAACACTACTCTTTTACCGTACTTCAATAAAATTTGCAAGTAAAGGACTAAGTGGAGCTCAGAAGCAGTCCATTTGCATGATAATATGAGAATGTATTTTAAACGTGGGTATTAAGATGTATGTGCATACATAAGGATGTATGTGATCATTTATGTAAGTGACAGTATGCTGCATAAACGTATATGTAGTTTAACAGAAGCATGCACACACATGCCAGATAAAGAAAAGAATAGAATAAGTCAAGCCCCAAGCAAAGGCACGAAAGCTGTCTTTCTACCAATCTCTTCCCTCCCTCAATGCCATCTTGTCGCCCTCTCGCTTGCCCTCTCTCTGCCCTCTTCTTCCTCTTCCTCCCCTTTCGCTTTTCCCTCTCTCTACCCTCTTGATTTACCCTTCCTCCCCTTTTCATCTCTTTGCCTCCGCCCAACCCTCTGTCTGCCTACAGTCAACATTATCTAGTATGTCTCCTGCCAGTTTTGTGTGCTCCAATGCCCTCTTGTCAACATAGCTCTTTCCCTCAAAGTAAGTCTCTCTGCTTCAATCTTGATGCTCGCAAGAAGGTCCAACTAATGCCTCACATTCATAGAGGTAGGCAAGCATTGTACGGGGGAGAGGAGGGAAGCAACAGCTTGGGGCTCAAATGGAGGGTCTGCAGTAGTGCAACGATGGAAATCAAGCCCTTGCTAGTGTGACATCAAATCGTGTCTCATTCAACGAATTTGTGCTGAAGTATGCAATTTCGATCATCCTTCTATTTGCTTGTTTTGTGGGAAGCGAGAAAAGGAGGAGAAAGGGTGGTGACCATGCAGTGTTCTCCCAACAATTTGCGAGGTTGTTCATTGTTTGTCTAGAAAGGGCTAAACACTACTTGGGATATTGATTTTCAAACTGAATTTAGTATGGTAAGCATTTTAAATATTTGTTATTGTCATACCTCACAAGACATAACAAGGGCTAAATAGATGATTCATGGAGTTCATACGTTAGGCTTCCCAAAAATACATTCATTGATTGCATGTAATGGCCAAGAAAAAAAGTTAGTTCATGATCCATGGAGCTGTAATTGAATACCAGAGCATTTCGTTGAGTTGTATGGCATTAGTTCCACTACTTGTGCATGTCCTTAATGGCATTTTTTATCATCGAATACAAAATTGTCTCAGAGTCTCAATACACAAAAAATTACACATTTATGAAAATCAATTTTACTTGACAATTTTTTGCAAACTTTTTAGATCATTCCTTAAATATAATGTTACCATTTCAAATGTAATCCTACTAGTAGTTATGACTTTTCATGAACTAGAAATTCAATTTCATCGACAAATTTATATTTTTGTGCACCATTATTGGCATTTATGCCTTTCCATCGAACTCATTATTGTATCTTTTGGCAACTTGTAAGTGATGGCATCTAGTGGGTCCACAATTTGTAAATGCCATGCACATTTACTCCCATCTTTTGTAGTGCATAGGAACCTTAGGTTGCAAAATAAGGCTTAATGTATTTGAAATTTCATTGCAAATGAATTAAAAAATCAAGAAGTGGTTTGGGTGGTTGAGAAAGGCACGCTTCATCAAAGTGGAGGTGTCTCTTCTTTCTTCCCTCTCTTGCTTTCTTGCTTCTTGCATTCTCCAATCTTGCACCCATGACTTCTTTTAGTGATGTAGTGGGTGAGGCTCATGAAAGCTTCCTAGCTTAGTGTGTATGCGGTCTTGAGCATTTCCTTGTGCAATCTTCATTCCTTTCTCCTTCCCAAAGCCTAAAGCCAAGCTTTCAGCATAGACTTTGCTGGCTTCTCACCCCATTTCTGGACTACAAAGAGGGCTCTTCATTGGTGCATCTGCAGGGAGGAAGCAGGTTTTGGAAGGTGCAAGGATTTTGGAGGTTGAATTTTTCATCATGCAGAGAAGAAAGGAAGAAGGTGTTGGCTGTGCTTCGAAGTGTTTCAAGGGAAAAGAATGGGTACAAGAAGAAGAAGAAGACCTATTGTGCATAAATAGGAAGAATGACCTTCTCACAAGCATGCAGATCTTTGAAATCAATTCAAGACTCATCGCCATCCACACAACCTGCAAATCATAATGTCCAGCCATATACGTTGGACGATTCTGAGTTTCATCTCTGCAGCAAGCATATCTTGAACTTTGAAGCATGTAATGGCCAGCAGAAGGAGGAATAGTGATGCAACATGCGACATGGTAGCCAAGAACAAGAAGATCATATAGGTCGTTCAGCCCAAGACATGAAGAGTGGCACGTCTCAAAGCAAATGTTGCCATGCAAATCGTCATACTGCTAGATATGTATGTGCCATGTATTTTGTCCAAGCAAATGGTGTAGTAGCTTGCTACTATTCCTAGAGGCATCCAATCATGTTTGCAGCCTATAATAACTGTTTAGCCCAAGAAATGAAATCAGCAAGAGCTCGGCTGTTCTGCAATTTGTAAATGCCATGCACATTTTTGCTCCCATCTTTTGTAGTGCATAGGAACCTTAGGTTGCAAAATAAGGCTTGATGTATTTGAAATTTCATTGCAAATGAATTAAAAAATCAAGAAGTGGTTTGGGTGGTTGAGAAAGGCATGCTTCATCAAAGTGGAGGTGTCTCTTCTTTCTTCCCTTTCTTGCTTTCTTGCTTCTTGCATTCTCCAATCTTGCACCCATGACTTCTTTCAATGATGGAGTGGGTGAGGCTCATGAAAGCTTCCTAGCATAGAGTTTAAGTTTTTTAAGTAAGATAAGAGCAAGGTGGATGTATCATTGAAACCGAGGCACATGATGCTACTATGACCGTGAATGAGTATGGGTTCTCAAAATCTAAAAAGGATCTGCAAAAATATTTTGACTAAGCATTCTTGAGCTAGAGGATAAGCTTTGTGCAAAGTTTGAGGCTAGAATGTTGCTAGGTTGAAGAGCTAACAATCTCCTAGCCTTTTTGGTGCCAAAATTGGAGGCTTGCTACTTGATCCCCAGAACCTTACATAACTTGTGTATGTTATCACACATAGACCAAGCCTCTATTACATGATTGCTGATTAATTTCTAGAGTTCCCATAAAATCTTGCCGTAGTAGATGGGTAACTCGGAAAGAATGCATCGCAACGTTTGCCACTTTCCAGCTGCTTGGAATTGGAATGCTGCTTCAATCAGAACCCCTTCCTCAACAGTTCGGAGGTAATCCCGATGTGCATTTTGTTGATGCTGTGGCTATGGTCTTTCTCATCATAGGAGTCCAGGATCTCTTCGGCCAACTCCTATCATAAACATCTTTCCATGGCACCTAAGCAAAATTCAGGATCCGGTTCGACGCCAAGATGCTAGTGAGAATGTTGCTAGAGAAATCTTCGATGGGGTGTGGAGGGGAGAAGCGAGAGCTACGTTTCCTCTTCTGTCAAACTTGATGATCTGCCATCACAACAAAAAGAGCAAGGCTAGATACAGAGAACGAAGGCTATGAGGGAAGCTGTAGGTGAAGAATAGATTTGCTTGAAGGGGATAGAAAGCTCAAAGGAACAGATGGAAGAGTTAAAAAAAAGAGCATAGAAGAGCGCAAAAGTAGCTGTTGGAGATGATGAAGATGATGACGACGACTGAGTGTTTAAATGAATCTGAATAGTAGAGTTCATGTCCAAATGTAGTTGATTGGAATATGCATCTGTAGTTCCTGTCAAATCAATGGTTGCATGAGCCTCCCTTGCTTTAGCATGATGAGTCTTCATAAATAAGCCCTTGACATTAATCATGCCACATGGCAAAACATGATGCATTGGGTCCACCACAATTAAACAGCTAGCTATGGCACGCTGTCTTGTGAAAACTTCACCAAGGCATTATCAACCAAGTGATTAATTTTCGAGTTCCATATGTCTGAAGAACTCGTTGTGCTTAGTATGGCTGTACTATTAAAGCATACATAGAATATCATATCCATGGAACAAACATACATATGCTAGAAGCACACCGATGCATATTTTTAATACTCATGCACGATGCATGGTAAGAATTGTAGAAATAGGCATGCTTGACCATGTAAATAGTACCCAATCCACATCAAAGTTTGCAGGCCTAGAATTAGACTAATGAGAAATTAGCACTCAGGCATGATGCATCATAAGAATTGTGAAAATATGCATGCCCAACCATGCAAATGATATCTAAATCACATAAAATCTGCAAGCACAAGAATTTTAGTCTCACAAAGGCCTACATATGGTATCATAGCCCATCAAACACACACATATATGCTAGAAGCACATTGCTGCATATTTTCAATACTCATGCATGATGCATGGTAAGAATTTTGGAAATATGCATTCCCGACCATGCAAATGGTACCAACACGCATCAAATCTTTCAATCACAAGGACTCTACTCTCATTAAGAACTTTGCAAAGTATCATATCCATGAGACACACAAACACATGCTAGAAGCACACTGATGCATATTTGCAGCACTCAAGCACATTGCATGGTAAGAAATATGGAAATACAGATGGCCACCATGTAAATGATATCCCATCCACATAAAACTTTGCAAGAGCAAGGATATTTCTCTCATTAATGCATGTTCAAAGTATCATGACCATCAAACACATATGTTAGAAGCACACCAATGCATATTTTTAACACTCATGCAGAATGCATGGTAAGAATTGTGGGGGTATGCATTCCCAACAATGTAGATGATATCTGATCCAGATTAAATTTTGCAAGAACAAGGATATTATTGTCATTACATCCTAGACAAAGTATCATATTCGTCAGAGACACACACATTTTCTAGAAGCATACCAATGCATATTTTTAACACTAATGCATTTTGCATGGTAAGAATTGTGGAAATATGCATGCCTAACCATGCCAATGATGCCTGATCAACATAAAGCTTTGTGGGAGCAAGCATCTTACTCTCTTTAAGGCCTCTGCAAAGTATCATACCCAACAAACATGAACATTAATGCTAGAAGCACACTCATGCATATTTTAAGCACTCATACATGATGCATGGTAGCAAATGTGGAAATACACATGTCCAACCATGCAAATAATATATGATCCACATAAAAATTTTCAAGCATAAGGGTATCACTCTCATTAAGTGTTATGAGCAATGCAATAAAGGAGCAACAATGTGAGAAGTGAAGAGGAAGGAGGGAAGGGAAGGGTGAGGAAGGGGGAAGGGAGTAGGGAAGGGGAGGGTGAGGAAGGGAAGGAGGGGGAGGGGGAGAGAGAGGGGAAGGGGCGGTGTGGCTGCAGTTGCAGACCCCCCCCGCCCCACCCCCTCGTCCATGCCCCCTCCCCTCTTTCCCTTCTCCCTCTCCCACTCCCCTCCCCTCCCCTCCCCTCATCCAATCTCCCTCCCCTCTTTTCATTCTCCCTCTCCTTCCCCCCTCCCCTCCCCTCCTTTCTGCTATTGCATGGTTGCAGCCGCTCGAGAGGCGAGGGGAGGGGAGGGGAAGAAGGGGAGTGGAGAAGTGGGAGAGAGAGAGAGAGAGAGAGAGAGAGAGAGAGAGAGAGAGAGGCGAGGGGGGGGCAAGGAGGGGGGCACAGTTGCACACTCCCCCCTTGCCTCTCCCTACCCCTCCTTACTGCTCCCCCTCCCCCTCCCCTCCCTAATACCCCTTGGCACGTGGACACACCCGTGCCATGCATTGGCAAAGAATTTATTTATTTGCACAGCTGTAGTCGCGCTCTAGCCATGCGAGTATGGTGTTTGGAGGAGAAGGGGGAGAGGAAAGAAAGGAGAGAAGAGAAAAAGGGGAAGGTGAAGCAAAGGAGGAGAGGGAGAGGAGAGGTGAGGGAGAAGAGAGGGTGAGATAGGAGGGGAAGAGAAAGGGAGAGGAAAGGAAGGGGAAGGGGACGGGGAAGGGGAAAGAAGGGGGGGCAAGGAGGGAAGGAGGAAAGCCTCCTTTGAGTTATGGGAGGGATGAGAGCCAATATATAGGCCACAAACCCCTAAAAGGATTGAAATTTCATGCTCTTCCTTCGTCTCCTTCTTCCCACTCCCCTCCCGTCCCCTCCCATCCCTTCTCTTCCCTTCCCTTCCCTTCCCTTCCCTTCCCTTTCCCTATCCCCTCCCCTCCCTTGCCCCCCTCCCCTCCCCTCACTTTCCTTCCCTTCCCTTCCTCCCCTCTTCTCTCCCTTCCCTTGCATTCCCCTTTCCTCCATTCCATCGATTCCCATTTTTCCCTACCCTCTCATCGCACAGCCATGGTTGCCTTTTTTAATTTACTTTTTCCACACAAAAAATCCTTGTGTAGACTTGGACTATAGTCACTCTTTTTTTGCAACCCCTTTCGTTGACTATATATAAGGCATGCTCATGAAAAACTTGCAAATACTTTCACCATGCTTAAATACTAAATTCTATACCCTATACCCCAAACTCTAAAATCTATATTCTAAACCCTAACCCCTATATCCTAAACTCTAATCCATATACATTAAGCCCTATCCCTATAGCCTAAACTCTATTCCCTACACATGCACAAGTGTAAAAAATCATGCATGAGGGGGTCTCATTTGCCCATGCAAGTCTCCGATGGGCATAATACTTAGCACAAGCTCAATATCACCCACTTTAAGTCTCATTCAAATAATTGCACCCATTAGATATTTTTTGCATGGCTAGAGACGCATTTTCCCTTGTTTTTCACCACTCGTCACACATAAGGGTAAATAAATCTGCATCGGGGCCTCGTTCACATGTGTGAGTCTCCGATGGGCATGTTACTTTACATGGGCCTCAATCTCACCAACATTAAGGCCCATGAAAAGTATTGTGCCATCGAATATCATTTGCATGGTCGGGAACACATTTTTTCTTGCTTTTCACCACTCGTCATGCACAAGGGTCAAATAACATGCGTCAGGGTGTCTCATTAGAATATGCGAGTGTTCGATGGGCATAATACATAGCACAAGCATAAATACTACCCAATTTAAGGCCTGTGAAAATAATCAATCCCATAAAATATTTTTTGCATGGCCAAGGACATATTGTTCCTTGTTTTTTACTATCCGTCATGCACAAGGGTCAAAATAAATGCATTGGGGCTCCTCATTCGACTATGTGAGCCTTTGATGTGCATGATACTTTTCACAAGCCTCAATATAGCCCACTTTAAGGATAATTCAGATTATCATAGGATATCATTTGCATGGTCAAGGATGCTTTTTTCCTTTTTCAACCACTTGTCATGCAGAAGGGTAAAAAATCACGCATCAAGGTGGCTCATTCAAACCTACGAAGGATACTAATAACGGGCCTTAATATATCTCTCTTTAAAGCCCGTGAAAAGTAGCATGCACATGCTAAGTATAATGCTTTGATTCTTGGTTTGGAGGGTTGTCTTCAAAGTCAAGTTAAAGAATTGGAAGTAAGAGGATATTCTCAGCTTATTATAAAGCAAATGCAAGGGCATTACAAGACAAGAAGTCCTCATTTGAAGGAGTTTAATCAGAAGGCTATGGCACTATGTAGTCAATTCGATTTTTGCAAGTTTGTTCATATAAATAAAAAATAAAATCAAAGGGCAGATGCGTTAGCTACTCAAGCCATTGTAGTACAAGACAGGGGGGGTGGTTTCTTTGGTAGACACTGGATGGCCAGAATTGCAAGATGTTTAGCAATATGTGGAAGAAGACATGTTTCCTCAAGGGTTAACTCCACAACAAAAGCAAAGATTGGTCAGGAAGGCTTGCCCCTATACTATTGTTGATGACATTCTTTATAAATTGGGAAAAGATAAGGTGCTCCGTCAGGTGGTCCATCCCATGGAAACTAGGAGAATCCTAGAAATGTGTCATGAATGCTCTGGTGATTTTGCTTCAGCGAGCATAGCTAGAAGAATTCTTAATGAAGGTTACTTTTGGCCATGCCTCCATAAGGATGTATATGATGGTGTCAAAGTTGTGAAGTATGCCAAAAGTTTGGAAGGCGACAATTGATCCTTGGGCCCTTGAAGCCTATTCTAGCATTTGGACCTTTTGAGAGGTAGGGCTTGGACTTTGTGGGACCACTCCCTTGCTCATCCTAGGGCAAGCATTATTTATTGGTGGCCACAAATTATGCGACTCGGTGCTCAGAGGCCAATGCCACAGTCAATAGCAAGGCAACCTGAAGAAGCTTCTATCAAGGATACTTCTTTTTCTTCTTTCTTTCTCAATCTAGGACACTCAAGGTGATAGTGACCTTTTTCATTACATTCATAGCAAGTGGCCCCACTCTTATCTCGAGGCCTATCCTCACTCTTAGGAGCTCTAGGTTGTCGTGCATTAACCAAATGCAATTTCAAATCAGCAAACACTGCCATCAATTGGGAGATATTATGATCTAACTCAAAGGACTTTGGTACCTAAGAAGTGCCCACCATTACCTCCACCTTAGAAGTTGAAGCTAGTGAAGACACAAAAGAAGATTCAATCTGTAGAGAAGCTTCTTTCTTGATCGCAATGCACAGTGCCTACATATTTGTTATTGGATCTTTACTCATTACTTCTGAGCAAAGACGAGGCTCCAAAGCCATCACAAATTTGCTCATCTTTTAGTTCTCCATCTCTGAGAGACTTTGAGTGGCCGATGATGTAGATGCCACAGCTCACAAAGCTTCCCTTTCATACTTTGTCCATAAAGCTTCATATTGGATTGCCAACGTAGAGACCATCTCACCCTCTCCATTATAGAATTGGTACAACTACAACATCAAAGCATTTGATGACTCCACTGCCCCAAATCTCTTCTTCATTGCAGCCACAACTTGGTCCCAGTCCTCCTTGGTAGAGTTCGGCAAGGTTTCATGCCAACTCAAGGTGACACCTTCAAGAAAATCGGGCAAGGTCTCATGCCAACTCAATTATTCAAGAAAATCGGGCAAAATCTCCACCCGATCCTTCATGGACCATCTAGAAAGTTAGCATCCTTGAACAAAATCCCAAAGATAATACTTAGGGTCTTCCCCTTGGGTCCCTCAAAACACTAGAATCTTAGCATCCAGATCCAAACAATATCCCAAGCAAGATCCAAACAAGCTCCCATGGAGCCTTAGTATACCAAGACCAACTTATTATGCATAACCACTTGTTAAAAATCCTCCACAATAAAATAATACGTCTGTGCTCAACAGATAATAGGATCTCGTACGCAAGAGAGAAAACAAGATAGTATGGAGAATTAAAAATTTGATTACTATAGAACTGATACAATAGATGGTGCTGCCTCCCAACCGCGCGCTCCTGTGAAAGAAGCTTCGATGGCGTGTTGGAAACAGTAGAAGATGGAGGCTGGATGCTAAGGAATCAGGGTTGCTGTAGCCACTGATGAAATGGGCTTCACGGTCTTGCTCTTATATAGCCACCAGTCGTAGTCGGTTAGGCTCAATTGGGTGACCGACCCAGTCCACCCAAAACAGTCAACTGAGGGTCGGTCCCGAAATAGGCCACCGACCATACGATAGAACCGGTGTGCAAAACAGAGCAACAAACCTACAGTCTCCTTTCGGCCCAGAGCCATCCGGGATCATCTGAGCTCCAAACACGCCCTGCAACCCGAGAGTGGGCTGCCTCAGGAAATGCTCCGTCTACCCTCAGTGCGGTCAGTCAAGGGATGCCTTCCCGCACTTGCATGTAGCCTAGTTGGTGGTGTGCCAACTCTATCTGAAGCCACATTAGGAAAAAAGGGAGCTCATTTTGGGGCCCTGTAAGAAATTCACTATTTTCCCTTTTCTCTCTCTACAAAAGCAAGAAAATATGGATACTTGCGTGAGAAATGTCAGTGTGAAAAGGAATAAATATATTCTTTCACATGCTTTACATTCAATGTTCATATAAGAGCAACACTTTTCTGTGCAGAATTTGGTGATTCTGACACCGCAGACGCGTCCGGAACGGCCCAAAACCCCAAGAACGGCACTGGAAACACTGGAATCGGACATCCGGAGGCCCGGAAACGGCCAAAAAAGGCCGCGCGATTTGCAGCAAAATGCGATATGGCACTTTCGCCACTCTGGTATGCCAGCGGGATAGATACAGACTATTCGCCTTCAAGCTCTTTTAAAGGCAACTGAGTCTCTTTCCCCTTAGCTACTTGTATGTGTTGGTCTTTATGAGAGGTTTGTCTTATAGCTATTTTGAGAGATGCATATACTTGTTGGGAAGAAACTAAAGACACAAGTATAATTAATTAAGGTCACAAAATCCACTTTCAAAAGTGCCATATCGCATTTTGCTGCAAATCGCATTTTTCGGCCTTTTTTGGCCGTTTTCGGGCCTCCGGATGTCCGATTCCAGTGTTTCCAGTGCCGTTCTTGGGGTTTTGGGCCGTTCCGGACGCGTCTGCGGTGTCAGAATCACCAAATTCTGCACAAAAAATAAATTTTTTAAAGATTCAAATCAGATCACCTCATTAATGTGACATGCTTCTACGAACATATAGTACTATTTCTTTTTCTTATTTTCATATTCTTTTGTTGAATTTTCAACGTTACGTTGGCCCACTCCTAATTGGTTGAGAGCCTATTTTCTCTCTCTTCTAAAAGGCCCCAAAATGAGCTCCCTTTTTTCCTAATGTCAAGCCACACATGGCCCCCATCTGGTGTCCAAACCAAGACCTACCGGATAACCGAGCTACTCAAATGCCTTCTCCTCATATTGGGGGCTTACAAGTAGAGTTAGCTGGTTACTGCATAGTTACACGAGAGTGGAGCATTGATATCTAACAATAGCCCCTAGTAGCCACAAAGCATTGTCACAATAGTCTTAAAGCACCTACATCCAAAGCCATTCAAAAAGCCATGGAATTCTTGGGGGGAAATAAATGTCTTAAATAGTGTTATGTCTACTTGAAGTACCCAATAGCACTCCCGTGAAAGCTACAAAGTAGTGTGTGCATTAGACCTGAGGTTCCTCAATATATAAGATGGATAGGGTGCTTCATGTAGCTTTTTCTTCCTATCCTCTTCTGATAGACATATTTGTTATTGGGGGACACCCTTATTTCCTGAGTCCAAAATGCAAAGACAATGTCCCTAACCTCCTATGTAATTTTGCTACATCATCATCATTGTCTTCGACACAAGGATAGCAACAAAATTCCTGAACTTTGATGAACAAAATGAGATTTGCACAATGAAAATTCCTTCTATGGAGACCAACGCTTTAAAGATTTTATAATGTTGAATTCATGGTACTCTGGTCCATCAGAATTAATCACCATCATCATCATGGTAGACCTTTTGAAGAAAACTTCATCACAAGCTCATGACAGCTTGACATGAGTTAAGGTGTTGCAGATGTTGGAGAAAATTGTTCCCTGCAATTGAAGTTCATCATCGGCATTATGCAAATGCTTGACACTGGTTACTGAATCCATTCCGCTTGTCTATCTCTAAAGCACACAACCTCACACAATATCTTTCATCTCTTGTCCATGTCAACAACAACATTAGCCCGATTTACTTATACTCTTTGACAACATTTATGTCTTATTCTCAATGGTCCATGTGCAAGTGTGTCCTTGCATTGACACCCTCTGGTGTTGAAGACAAGCATGCTAGACAAACTTGCAAAATAGAAATATAAATGATCACTGCAGGGACCACTACATGCCACCTTCATAGTGTCGGTCTGAAAGATCAATCAATAACAAAACAACCAATGTGTTTCTTATAGCACAAGCACCTACCATTTTGTTGACAGAGAAAGTCTGAGATACACAAAGCTTGTAAAATAGGACAGTGCAAACAAACATCAAGCAATGAGAGAGAGAGAGAGAGAGAGAGAGAGAGAGAGAGAGCTTGAAGCAGCAGTCTCACAATAGTCAATGTATTTCTTATAGAACAAGCACCTACCAATTCATTAGAGAAAGAAGTATGAGGAATACAGAGCTTGTAACATAAGATGCTGCACATACATGCACACACACACACACACACACACACACACATTTCTCCTACTTACATACACTCATGATGTGTGCACACACTTCTTCACCTATACTTAACAAACCCCCCCCCAACCCGCCACTTCCCCTTCCTTATCATCAATTATTTTCTAGTTCAAAATTTTCCACAATTCTTGCTATTTCTATCCCTTATACTTACACGTCTCGAGCTCCCTCTTGGCCTCTTGTGATTCTAAGCTTACCACTGTGTGCATATTCCTATTACGCCTCATTGCTAGTCTCCTCCCTTGTGCAGAACAATGGTTGGCTCACACCTATGACAAACCATTGCTTTGCAGAGTCTCCCTTAGTTGGTTCTTGTCTCTAGAAACTTGTTTATAATTTTGAGCACAAGATAGAATAGTCTCTTATGTCCTCTTACGTGCTCACTCTATCGTCTCCTTTTTTTAAATACATATATATATATATATTAGTCTTAGTCCTTTAGCATGCAATAGTCTTTTTGTTTAGTTGTTCCTTATTTTAAATGTTTTGAAAATCCTTGCTATATAAAAATAACTCTTTGTCTATCTTGCCTTAACTAACATTTTATCCCCCCTTTAACTAACATTTTTATTCTTTATTAAAAAATTATAAGCATCCCTTATGTAACCATGTCCCATCCCCCTTTAACTAACATTTTACTCGAACTTCCCCTTCCCCCGGCCATTTTTTGACACTTTTAACCCCCCCAAAATTCAAACCTTTTTTAGAAAGAATTTTGTAAGTGCCATAAATTTATTTGCTACCAAAACAATTATTTAAAGAGATGTGTAAGTATAAGGGACAGAAATAGCAAGAATTGTGGAAAAAATTGAACTAGAAAATAATTGATGATAAGGAAGGGGAAGTGGGGGGTTGGGGGGAAGGAGGTGGGGTTTTTTTGTTAAGTATAGGTGAGGAAATGTGTGCACACATCATGAGTGTATGTAAGTAGGAGAAATGTGTGTGTGTGGCTAACAAGAATTAGTACAAAAATGTGTGTGTGTGTGTGTGTGTTTAGTTTTAATAATCCCATACAATTAATTCAATCATTTGGATAAAAAAGCACTCACTGGAAAATATAAATAAATAAAACTACATTGAAGTACCTTTCGACAATATTGCAATCCAAAACTTTTGTAAAAAAGAAAATAGGCGAGCTGGCAAAAGAATTTTTCTTTATATTGAGTTTGTTGACTAGAATTAGTACACGCACGCGCATGTGTGTGTGTATGCACACACACACACACACACACACACACACACACTTCCTCCCTTTTGTTCAAACCCTGGCTCCCTTGTCTTCCCACCTTACAAAACTCTTCCCCCCCCCCCCCCCCCACCCCAAATTAACCCACTCATTCCTTTATGTCTCTCCTTATTTAATTTTTTCATTTTTTCCTAGTCTTTTATAAATTTCCCATGTCCCTTCTCTAATTTATCAACTATCCTTAAAACTCCCTTACTTTCCTTTTATTGAATTATTTTTCCTTGCCCCTTATTTACTCCGTTATATTACCGCTCAATTTTTTAAATATTTCTACTTTCCTCTATTCTTTCTAAACTGTCCCTTTAAAAAAAAAAAAAAAACTTATCTTCCCCTTTTTTCCTACTACATTTTTTACTATCCTATTGTCTTTTCCCTTAATGTTTTCCTTTTATTCTTAATTTGTTCCTTTTTTATTTTTTACTACTTTCCTAAATTCCCTTACTAATTTATCTTTTATTGTTTAAATTTTCCATCATTTATATATATATATATACTTTTGCTTATTTCTTATCTGCTAATATCCTAATTTCCTTATCTTTATTAGCTCTACTTAAATTTTTATTCATGGTTTGGTCTTAATTAACCACTATGAAAATAATTTATAATTTATACTAATATTCCCCTTACATTCTCCCCACCAATTTTTTAATACCTCTATTAAATTTTTTTAAACTCTTACTCTTTTCCATAGTTAAATTAATCCACCCCCCCCTCGCCCCGTCCTTCTTCTGCACCACGTGTTGGCTTCCCCACCCTCTGGCTCACCTATCTCGTGACTCTCTAGGCTCCCCCGACCCTGATTCTCTGCATGTACATAATAATTATACTTTCCCCCAAAATGATGCCTTCCCAAAAAAGTTATCATGACCGCTGCCTTCCCTAAAATGCTCGGGCTTCGTTCCCCTCCCCGACCCAATCCTCCCGACTACTCCCTATCTCCTCCTATTTAAACTCCCTCACACACACCCTATTACTCCCCTACCCAGTTCTCACTGCTCTCAGTACTACTGACCTCCATTGTCCTTAGTCTGCTGCCCACACCCCCTGTTCCGTTACCCGTCCTTTGCGGGATGCCATCTCTGATTTCTGGGCTCCTGCTCTTTGCCCCGTGCTCCAGAGTCTATATGCCATGCACTCGCCCACAAGCTTTGTGCTTTACGCATTTCGTGGATAGCCCACTGCAGTCTACTACCCTAAAATCTGCTCTACTCCATTCACCATCCACCATTGCCCATGCGGCTGTACTTCTTCTCACGCATCCTCGTCCCACGTGCGTGCCATTACTATAAGCCCCGTCTCTCGACTTCTATTTTTGCACGGCCTCCATGGACTCTCAGGTTCTGTTTACTTCCTACCCCTCTTCCTCTTTATTGTAATATATGTGTCTCCCCCTCACCCCCTCTCCTCTTCCATCCTTTACTTATGTACGCTTTTTTATGCTATTTCAAATTAAAAAACAAAATGGAGGTTCACAAAAAGAAGAATTAGAAGTGGCAATCTTAGAGAGGATGGTATATTGGAGAGCATTCATAGGGCCATATTTAAAACAAGAAGATGCTGCACTAAAAGGACACACAAATCCACACTACATTCGGTTTAGCATGCATAATAATACTCCAATAATGCAATGGAAGCACTACTCAGTCGATGGGGATAGTTTATGCAGTGAGCCATATGCTTTATTACAATGAACAATTCCATTGTAGGAGACAAGATTTGTTCTTCTCACAAAGAACAAAGCACTTGACATAGACGAAATAAAAGGCTTGGAAGCCTTTATAAAACATCTTGAAAGTATGATGCAAAAACATGTTGAGCAGCCAAGTTAAAAATTTGGTGATAATCAGGTCAAATGAGGCACTTGTCAAATCTTTAAAAAAATAAGAAAACTTAATGAGCATTGAATACTCTGAATCTCTGGCTCTTCAATTGATTCAGTTGATTCAGGCTCTGCTTTAAGGCACGATAGCTCTTCTCACTCTTTGGCTAGAAAAATTTAAGTTCACTAGGATCCACATTGGATAGAAATATAGAGATAGATGTGGAAGAAGCAAAGAAATGCCTTTTACCTCAGAAAGAAGGGTGACAAACCCTTACCAGAGTTTGTACCATCAGATGATATTGAAGAGGGTTTGTTTGTTGTAGTTTGGGCATCTAATCTAGATTTAGAGTTGGATGACCAAGATGGCCCAATTTGGGTGGAAAAGGCTACTAAGATAGTAAGGAATGACAATGGATTCCCATAACATTCATAGCTTTATGGTATGAACCAAAGCTGTTGAAAAGTCTCCCAAAAAGATATATACTACATCAACTCTATGAGGGTTTCTTGTAGAAGAAACATGAATGGTTCCAAATAAAGAGGGCCTAATAGAGGTGGAAATGAGTAGCATTGTTTTATTTTATTTTTAGCAGAGACATTTTTTTGCTTCATATTAGATTCAAAAGTCATATCTTTGTACATAATCCACCTTAAACCAAAAAGGTATATAGACATGCAAAGGTACATGATCAATGGTAAAAACAGCCCCAAAGGGGATAACAAAGGTAAGAACCAGAGAAACTGAATACATTAGCAGGTAACAACTAGTGAGAATAAGCATCAGAGGTGTCATTAGATTCCCAATCTAGGTCATGTCATCAAAACATGTGTCTTCAGAAGAGTAAGAATCATCTGCATCAGTACAAGGGATGGAGTTCAAGTCCTCTTTCTTGGGGGGGCTCCTAGAAGGGTCAAGATTGGGACTAGCTGGCAACAACATCAAAGTGAGCTGCATCTTGAGAAACTCTATTGTGTTTGGCCATAGGGTAGCTACGCATGTGGACATCCAAGTCATTGCTGATCTTGGTGAAGTCTTCTTTCTACTTGGCAATCAACTCTTCAGTTCTCCTTTTTTCCTATCCCACCAAGCAAGGAAACAGATGTGAGCAAAAAAATCAATTTGATTAAATTGGAAATTGTTCTTGCACAACGAGATGTACCATAGAGCATTGGCTCTACCTTGTGTCCAAGTGTCTTGCTTTTGTTGGGATATCTCAAGGTGTATGCCTCAGGCACACCTTGGTTTCTATGTGTGAGTGCTAGAGGCAGAGTTAGGTGCCCACAAGCACAGTTAGGTGGTGGAAAGCCACATAGGATGATTGAAAGAATCTAGGAGCAGATTGAGGAGATGATTGTGGAGCTCTGAAGTCATCAGTGATGTCAGTGAGCATGTATGAGGTGCCTACTTAAGGACCTCACTCTTCTTCATTCCATAATGCAAGTATTCTGAGTTTGTGTCCACTCTTTGCTTTCCTTTCAGTTTACCAACATGGTATCAGAGCCCTTTGATCCCCCTTGAGCCCATTTCTGCCACATCATCATCATCTTCTTCATCTTCTTCTTCACCATCTCTTCCTCTTCTTCCCAAACTTTGCTTAAGCTTGTTCTCCTCCGGTTCTCAACCATTTCCCACGTCCTTCCTGCTGGAGATCCACCTCAAAGGGGCGAACCCCTGGCTGAAAGGAATCGGAGAAAGACGCCCTCGTTTCGTCGCCATTACACGAATATCGTCGATTTTTGCTTCTGTATTTTCTCTCAGCATACTTCATCTTCCTCTAATTCCTTTCAGGGGTAGATTCTCCATGACTTGGGCTATCCTGTGATGAAATCTGAGCAGCAATGGCTGCATATTCAAGGAGAAATCAATGAAAAACCAGTCGACTTTGAAGGGGCAAGCTATGGAGTTCTGACGCGTGTTTGCGCCTTCTCTTCCCAGAGGACCTTTTGTGGTATATCAGCTCTCTTTTGCCTCAGAAACTCTTTTTTCCTTTGCTCTGAAGAATAAGCTACGAGCCCTCCAAGTTCAGTCTTTTGGTTTTGACAGTTTTGACAAGTTTTTGAAGAAGATGCTACATAAGATGCTATTCTAGCATTTCTCGTTTTTTGAAACTTTCAATAACATCAGTACAAGTGTGGCTTCAGTTTTGCTTTGAATTGCTAGACCTGGTTTTGATTGGAAAGTATTCATTTTAGCCACTTCTATGAAGCATGTAAGAAGAAGCATCATTGATTGAATATTGGTCACTAGTCTTTGCTACATCAAGTGCTTATATTTTGAAAGCCTTTCAGTTATTTTTTGCCTTGTAAGAGAGAAAGACACTGCCCAATATCTGGGTTAGACCCTCTCATGGCTGCCCTATTGAATCTAGAGAAGTTCAATGGAAAGGGCTTCCACACATGGCAGATGAAGGTGAAATTTGCATTGATGAGGGAGAACCTCTAGGGACTTGTCAAACCGACTCCAACCGCTTCTTCTACAGCATCTAATGCTAGAGAATCCTCAACTCCGACATGCCTGGCAAGGGATCCCGCTAGAGAGGAGAAAGCATATGGTATCATTGCTCTTGCTTTAGGAGATGATTATATTCACATCTTTGACTTAGAGTCTCCTTCAGAAGCTTGGCAGAAGCTTGACATGATTTTTGGTGCTAGCTCTCACATCTCTAAATTATCACTTAAAATCTATTTCTTTGAATTGAAGATGGTTAGTGGCACTACTTTGGCAGCTCATGTCAACTACATGCGGAGTCTTATGACTCAATTAGCTTCTATCAACTCTCCTATTACTCCAGATGATGCTATGGCAGTGTTACTTAAGAGTATGCCTGAAGATTATGATCACATAGTTACCACTTTGAAAAATCTTCCTAATCCTAATCTTGAAGGTATTATCTCTGCTCTCCAAGAAGAAGAAAGACATATGGAGCTCAGGAAAGGCAATGACACTGTTTATGCTATAAAAATCCAGAAGGGCAAGTTTACCCCTTGCAATCACTGTGGAAAGACAAATCACCTTTCAAAGGACTGCTTCAAAATTAATCCATGCAAACACTGTGGCAAGAACAACCATCATGAGAAGTTTTACAGAGCCAAAGCAAAGACAGAAAATGCAAATCTACTTTCAGTTGATGAGCCTCCACAAGATGAGGCATCCTTTGAAGATTATGCATTTTAAATCATCTCTATGTATGCTCCAGATCTCTCTTTTTATGTTACATCAAGGTACTTAGCCTGGATTGTCCTCCAAAATGAATGAAATAAATTATTGTGTTTTGTAAACACCTCTGGTCACCATATGATGTAGGCCATGTGTATGTTTTGCTCCATGGTACCTCCTGCAGACATTGTGTGCGTGTACATGCAGGGGAGATAACCATTGGAAGGTCTTTTTGTATCCCTTTTGTTTACCTTACACCCATGGGAACCCTTGCTAGCATTAGAACCTAGCCATAGATTTATCCTTGACCACCATGAGATGGCATGAGAAACTATGAGACTAGATGTATCCTTGACATAGCCTGAGGCATTCCCTTGAGGGGGGGTTTGTTGGGATATCTCAAGGTGTATGCCTCAGGCACACCTTGGTTTCTATGTGTGAGTGCTAGAGGCAGAGTTAGGTGCCCACAACCACAGTTAGGTGGTGGAAAGCCACATAGGATGATTGAGAGAATCTAGGAGCAGATTGAGGAGATGATTGTGGAGCTCTGAAGTCATCAGTGATGTCAGTGAGCATGTATGAGGTGCCTACTTAAGGACCTCACTCTTCTTCATTCCATAATGCAAGTATTCTGAGTTTGTGTCCACTCTTTGCTTTCCTTTCAGTTTACCAACAGCTTTGTCTTTGTAGCATTACCTAATAGGCTGGCTTTCCAATTGATTGGTTCACCTGTTTCTCCTTGTATAAACTTCCAAACTCTTTTAGCTTGGGGACAAGCAACAAAAAGATGAAAGACGTCTTCATTAAGGCCAGGGTAGCTCATGCATTTCCCATCTCTCTTGCCAATCCTCAAACCTGTGACATTTGTCCAAGCAGCCTTGTGTAAGATCAACCATAATAGAATAGACATTTTATCAAGGACACTTTTCAACCAAATGCAGCTGAATTTGGATTTCTATTTGAGTTTTGAGTCAAGCAGATTCCATCTAGCATTTAACACCTTAAAGAGATCATCAATGTCCCCAGTAGGAGTAGGGATAGGAAAAAAAGAGGAGCTCCCAACTCAACTAATCTCCCTACTATACACCAGGAAGGTTCCACGCTTCCACTATGTGTCTCCTTCCCACAGTTGAAGTCTATTCATGACTAGGACTGATGGTGGTTATTGAGGGTAAATTCCCTTCTTATCTCACAGCCCAAGTCTTCCATCTGCACTCTTCACTATTCAAAGATGTCCCCAACTCTGCAACCCTTTCTTGAATAAGTAACAAGCCATTAAGAAGCCCTCATCAATGAGAATAGAGGTTTTAAAAATTGTTAAGACCCATATAGAGTCTAAAGACATAAAAGCCCCTTTGCCTGAGAACTCCATTTGACTTTTGATTTCCTCAAATGCCTTCCATAAGTATTGCCATAGTTGGCTCCCTTTAGCTTTGCAAAGCTCAGGTTTGTAGATTGCAGACAAAGAGGGATAGTTTTTCCACTTAAGGGTTCTTAGTGGTCTAAGGTGGCTAGCATTTTTGTGAAGAAGCTGAGCCCAGTCCCCTAGAGGATGAAGAATAGCTTTAATGACCCAAGTGGCAGAGAGCTTCCTAGCAACTAGATTTATATCTATGATCCCTAGAACACCTTCTTCTTTACCTCTCCATTTCTTTACCTTTTTCTGAGATCCATGAGCTAGGCCCACCTCTGCTTCATTGAAATGTCAAAACCCAAAGGTATCCCCAACAATAATCTGAAAACAATACCTTGCTTGATTTTGTGAGATCCTAGTTTCTCTAGGACTTCTTGATCTTCTCCTCTTAGAGTCGCATATCCAGTCCTTGAGGAAAAAAATCCCACTTAGTCTCCTTTGCATACTCACAGCCCTCCCAAATCTTGATTATGGCCTTCAATAAGTGTCTCCCTTTGATGAAGCCTTTCTGCTCTTGGAGGATCCAAGTATCCATTCTTTTTTTAATTCTGAGAGCAAATGCTTTGGCAAAAAACTTGTAGTTGTAGTTAAGTATAGTTAGAGGTCTCCAGTTTCTAAGCTACTCTTTCTCCATCCTTAGGTATCAGCTTAATGACACCACCATTAACATGAGTAGGAAGGGCCTCATATCTGACACTCTTTTTCTTGAGAAGCAGAAGGTAAGGTTCAACTATTTCCCAAAACACCTTATAGAATTATATTGGGAAGTCCATCTTCACCAAGGGTTTTGCCATCTACTATTACTACTTTGACTACTTCCTTGAGCTCCTCCAACGTGAGCGGTTTTTCAAGGTAGACATTGTTAAAGTTGTGCCAGTCTTCGTTAAGGACATCCTGCTCATCTTCAAACTCCTCCTCACTTAACTTTGTATTAGTCATGGCATCATCTTTGTTAATGTCATCTTCAAAGTCCTTAGAGTACCTTGCTTCAATCTAAATATCCATGTCATCATTTTGGTTTTTCTTAATTCCATTCTCAGTTTCTCTATCAACCAAAGCCTCAAAGACATTTTTTGAGAGGATAGAAGGGGGCATCTTTTCCTTACCTTTATCAATAGATGATTTAGTACTAGAGGAAGTTCCCACTTGAGGACTAGCCTTAGCTGTTGATCTGGGAGGCTTGGGTATCCAATTTTATGTGACTCTTGGCTCTTTGGGGTTAGGAGCAGTACTAGGCTTAGGTTTAGACCTCTTCTAAGGGAAAGTTTTACAGCATGACTAGCCAACCCACAGAGAAAATGAGGATTTGGGACGTTCTTGTAAAGGATTTGTTGCTCTCTGAACACACGACCATTTCTATTACAAGAGTTCTTGGTAACTCCTCTGCAATATCCATCTTAATGCTAATATGAGGATTACCTCTTGGGTTAACAAAGTATTCCTTCTCAATATCTACAACCTCACCTAGACTAGTGCACAGGGAAGATAACTGATTGCAGAGGGATAGAGGTAGATCAAGAAGTTCTACTGAGACAAGCGTCATAGTAGACCTAGGATGATCAAGAGAGAAGTCATGGGACCACAATTCAAGATACAAAGGTTGATGCCTAATAGTCCAAAGACCATACTGCAAGGCACTAGAAGCCATATGAGGTTTCTCAAAGAGGAAGACAAAGAATCCCTTTCTAAGGAATCTTCCATTGGTAACCATGAGCCCATTCGTAACCTAGTTTTTCCTTACCCAACTCTCAAGAACAGCTAAAGGAGGTCTGTGGCTCCAAGCAAATGCCCAATTAGAGCATGAGCACTTAGCCACTCAATTGAGTCTGATAGAAGGCTATCATCTATGAATGCAGTTATGAGTTTACCCCCAAGAGGGATGTTTCCCTCTCTTAGAACACCTTGTATCTCTCCTACTCTTGATGTCATTCCATCAGCAACGGCCTGTGGATTAGAATCTTTGGCTGGAGTTTTAGCATCACCTTTTTTGCTTCCTTCTGTAACTCCTCTAGCTCTTCTAAGCAAAACAACAGGTGTTCTTAGTTGGTGAGTGCACTCAAAGGGCCCAGTTCTTGCTTTGGCTTCTTCATTAAGCTATGTGAGAGTTGGTAACATTTATTTAGAATTTTTGGACTTTTTCTCATATTTTGGACTTTTTTCCCAAACCAATCACCTCCACTTGATATTGACCTAGTAGACTCAAAAAAGGGTGTTTTTACAACACTATATATATCTATCTCTGCAATTATGATATGTGGAAGCAAAGGTGCAGGTATAGTGAGCAGGAAAGTAAGTGAATGTGAGGGGCCACATGTGACACACCCCTTAATATGTGGCCACATAGGGCTTGATCCTTACATGTCCACCTAATGCTTGAGCCTTCTATTACTAGCTAATTTTTAGTTATTTTTTAAATTCATAATTAATTCTTTAATTATTAATTTCTATGTATTTTTATTATTTTCTTAATTATTAAAAATTTTTTATTACTAAATAATTTTTCTATTAATTATTAACTTATTAATTTTTATTACTTTTTGTTAATTCTTTAATTATTAATTACTTTTATTACTAACTAGTTTTTTGATTAATTAATAATTAATTTCTTAATTTAAATTTAATTATTAATAGATAGAATTTAAGAGTTGTTCATATCAACGTAGAGGTGGTGTAAAGATATGCCATTTTGGAAAATGATGTATAAGATCACTGAGAGGGGACCGCCACATAGGGACATATCTGCTCTTATGCTTCGGAATCCCTTTTTGAGTCATTAGACTTTGTTATTGCATCTTTAGTTGGATCAAGTCGACCCAAACAATGTTTGATATGCGCAAGGCTACTGTCAGGGATCTTGATACTTTTTTCCACATCATACCCATGCTTCTTTTTAAGATTTTGAGTCCTTGATTTCCAACAGTGGATGATGCTACTCACCTCCACTTCAGCCAAGCCCTCTTTATTTGGAACCCATTCCCATTTCTTTTCCAAACAACCCTCAAAAGTTGTTTCATGGTATACCTCTTTGGGAGATTTTTTAGTGGCTTAGGTTCATACCGTAATACTGTGAATGTGCTAGGGATTCCCATTTCATCCCTTGCTATCCGAGCAACCTTTGCAACCCAAATTATCAATATTTAAAACATCCATTTGGAACTCTGACACTCTGTAGCTGTACATGTTGACCCACAATCTCACACGTGGAGACACACACACACACATACACATGTACACGGTGTACACATGTGTGTGTGTGTGTGTGAGGGGAGTTAGTAAATGTGGCTTGACACACTATGAGAGAGAGAGAGAGAGAGAGAGAAAAGAGGAGGGTGAGAGAGAGAGAGACCCAGTGGAGCACGTGTCTAACTCGTTGTAGATAGGTCCTGGTACTCGTCTTTCTTCCCATGAATCATGCAAGGGACCTATGTATGTATCTTTGATGGACATGATGCTTTGCACAAGCCTAACATTAATAAGATTAAGGCGTGTGCAAAGTATCGAACACATGTGCAAAGGATCAGACACTTGAAATATCATTTACAAAGTTGGACATGCATATTTCCTTGTGCACTTACTTGAAATCATGCATCATGCACGAGTATTAAAAGCATAAAACATGCTTCTTGTGTTTTGGATGGGCATAATACTTTGCATAGGCCTTAATGTAAGTCCTTTCAAAGTATCATACCCTTGGAACACCACTTGCATGGTTAGACACATATGTTTCCTTTTTTCCTTATTGAAACCCTAAACCCTAAACCCTAATTTGATGGTATAAAATAAAGAAAAAAATCAAAATGTACAAGTAATTTTAAAAAAACCCTATCTTTTTTGAATTAAATTGAAAAAAATTTAAACTTAAAGAATTATTGTAGAGAACCCCCATTTTAAGCTATCGAATTGAAAAAAAAATTCCAAATGTGAAATTATATTTTTTTGGGGAAAAATGCAAAAAAGTTCAAAAGCTTGTAAACATTTTTTGAAAAACCTCATTTTTATTGCTAATAAATTGGGAAAAAATCAAAATATCTAGAAAACCCCCATTTTGATATATAAAATTCAAAATATCTAGAAAACCCTCATTATGCTTTTTTGTCTCAAATTTAGAAATATTTAGATAAAGGTGTGGCTTAAGCCACACCTTCAAAGGAAGCCTTCTCTAAAACAACATATGGTGTACGCCATATGTTATATTGTTTTCAATTTAAAATGTAAAGATTTTAATTTCTTAGAATTAGAATTAGAACTAGAACTATTTAAATGAAGGTTTGGCTTGAGCCACACCTTCAAAGGAAGCATCCTTAATTAATTAAATAAGAGTAATAAATCTAATTATTTATATTATCTACTCAACTAATCTAATTAATCATTTACTCAGATATCTACTTTTTTTTTTCCAAAGAATACTCAGATATTTTACTTAATGAATCTAATTATCAATTTCTTAGATTAATGTAATTAAGTAATTAATTAATTACTCTTATTAGTCTAGTTAATTAAATAAATTAAATTAACTAAATCAAACTAATCTAATTAATAAATTTATTAAATAATGTGAATTAATTAGTTAACCTAACCAAATTAAACAAATCAAGCTAAACCAAACTAATCCATCTAAAATTAAACTAAAGAAATTAATTAAAATAATTCAATGAATTAAACTAAGAAAATTAAAAAAAATTAATTAGATTAGTTTAATTAATATAATTAAAAGATTAACCTAAGCATAGTATAATTAATCCAATAAACTAATTAATTCAATTAACTAATTAATCTAACATAATTATGTTAAATTTACATAATTACGTTTTAATTAAATACATTTATTTAGCAAGATTAATTAAAATAATTTATCTAATTAAACTCATTAACTAATCTAATTACTAATTAACTAATCAAAATAATTAAGCTAATTAATCTAAGTAATTCATGAATCTAATAAATAAATTAATTAATATAAGCATAGTCAAGTTATGTTTTAATTAAATAAAAAAATTAATTGAATTAACTAATTAATCTAGCTTAATTAAATTTAATTTACATAATTATGTTTTAATTGAATAATTCATATATTAATCTAACTAATCTATGAATCTAATAAATTAATTAATTAACATAAGCATAGTTAAGTTATGCTTTAATTAATTAAATAAATTAATTAATAAATTTATTGAATTTAATTAATCATTTTGCTAAATGATATACATGTTCAAAAAAAGGAGATATGGCGTACGCCATAGGTAAATTGATCATTTTGCTCAATTTTGTATTCTTTCCTTAATTGAGCTACATGTTCAAAACAAAGATATGTGGCTTATGCCATATGTTTCACATTACCTTCATTTTGATTTTAGACTTTTTTCGAAAATCTTGCTAGAAGTTGGAAGCCTTCCCACTAGTTGGTACTTGTGAAATGACTAGCACTCTCTCTTTATATATTCCTAGCCCTTACAAACTCATCCAAACCCTTTCATTACTACTACAAAACCAGCTCAATGCTGCTCTCCTTCGTCGTGCTGCTACTCTCCTTCAATTTCATCTCCTTCAAACTGGTGGTCTTCACATTCCGTCTTGTATCTTTATTCAAGCACCAATGGAGGATGGTGCTAAGGGAAACATATAATTGTTTCAGTGAATAAATTGCATAACGCCTTATGGATTTCAGACCATTTTCTTTAAACAATGCCGGCCAATACCGGTTATGGTCTACAACGCAACCACTTTTCATTTGTCAAAATGAGCATGAATTACTAAAAAGAGGCGCACCAACTAATTGGGGTTAGCTAAATAAAAGAAAGCTTGGCCACCAAAGTAAAAAGTATTGTTGTATGATCACGCTCTGTCAATAACGGAATATTTGTATCATGAGTTTGTTGGTTGACCTACAAAACAACATATGCAGAGAGAAGTCTACTCATTAAGCTTTGAATTTAGTTTACAATAAGCAAAACAATGAAGAGAGTCTTGTTGTTAGTTAACTTACGGGTCCAAATTTCCCTCAATTTGTATCCATATTCCGCTTTTCCTCGCCCTTTCGTCCATTGCTTGCTTCTTTCGTCCATTTCTAATCCATTTCCATCCCTCTTCTTTTGGCCCCCTTTTGCAGTCGGCCTGACTTTTCCCAAAGTTGGAGATCGCTGCAAAAACATCACAACTAATCAGTCACACTTCGTTAAATCCATCGCAAGTATCCCAGTTTTCGTTCAATCCGTCGCGTTAATCCCTTCTTTGTGTTTTGTGTTTTGGGTTTTCTGTTCTTTCGATGCATGGACGGTGTTGTTTATGCCTGCAGCACTACATCAAATTTTGATGTACTGTCTTGTTGGTGATCGAGAATTTTAATATAACATCATATTGTTGATCGAAGATCCGATCAATACATCGAAGCATTCATATATGCTATGTTTCTGCTTTGGTGTGTTTCGACCAATCCGTCGAAGCTGCATTAATTTGATCCTGTCTTTCTGTGACCATTAATCTGTTTTGGTTCTTCCGTTAGTTCCCTTTGCTTCCTTGCTCGCAGCACGACTTGCGTTGAGTCCCTTAGAATTCCAAAATGTTTTGTGCCTTGTCTTTGCGTCCTCCCCAAGCTTCGGTGCCCGCAGTCTTGCGATATTTTCATTCTGTTCACCACTCGGCTTTCACGGTACGCATTTTAAGCTCATTCCTCCTCCGTCTCAGCTTCCTCCTTCTCCGTCCACTCGGCTTCCTCCTTCTCCGTCGACACGCCTCCCTCGATGCTCGCCAGCCCCTCCATACGCTCGCCCACATCTCTCACAATGGGTCCATCCGCCGCTCCCCCTCCTCCTCCCACTTAAATTCAAAACAACTCCGCCTGCTAATCAATCCCGGACCTAATCAATCCCCGCCTGCTACTCGTAACAAAAGATCACGGGATCTAACATTCTGTCAGGAGTAATCAATAAAAACTAAAGCTTGTGCCAGTGATCTCTGTGCTTTGTGTGGAGAAGATTCAGCATCCATCTTTGCAAAAACTTTTATTGGAAGCGCCATTGTTAAACATTCCTGAGCACAGCTCTTTGCAACGACACTTTGCAGACACACAACTCTTTGCAACGGCACATTTCATTCGCACTTCTGCTCTCGTTCCCACCTCCATTCCTCCATCCCTCCCGCTGGGGATCTCCTCGCCTTCACCTCCTCTCACTTCTCCTTTCCTCCCTTGCCATCAACCTCTTCGACTCCCTCTCGCCAACGGGCCACCTTCTTAGGCCTGGTCCTCCAAATTCATCACCCTTACGCAGCTGTCCAGAGTTTCCAGAACGTGTAGGTGTAGCTAGCTCAGATCAATCACTCCTACTGGGAAGTGAAGAGTGATTCTCGCATTGACAGAAAGCAGAGGGGAGGAATCGCATTGAAATTGAGCTAGCGAGCAAAAAGGAGTAAGATTGAAGAGGAGGAGGAACCACATCGAAATCGCTCTTGTTTTGTAGGCCAAGGCGGAGGCGGGAGGGAGAGGGGGAGGCGACGGCCAACATCAGGTTAGTGGTTAGGTTAGGGTTGGCGGTTGGGTTAGTGGTTCCTGGTAACGTTAACTCAGGGTAGGTTAGTCGTCGTTAGTTTAAATTATTATTAATTAGACTAATTTAGTTAATTTAGTAAGATGTAGTTTTATTTAGTTCAGTTTAGTTTATATTAATTTAGTTAGATTTAACTTAGTTTAGCTAGATTAATTTAGTTAGATTTAATTTAGTTTACCTAGAGTAATTAGTTAATTAGATTTAGTTTAGTTTGGTTTAATTTAATTAGATTTAGTTTAGTTTCTACTTTACTTTAAATTAGTTTAATTTGATTAATTATGTTAATTTAGTTTAATCTAATTAATAAGTAAATTAATTACTTTAATTTAGTTAATCTAATAAAATTAGATTACTTAAATAAAATTAGGATAAGTTATTTAATAAAATTAGATTAATTTAAAAAAAGTAAGATTAGTTAATCTACTAAATTAGATTAATTAATATATCAAATTAATTAACCAATTAATCCTATAATCAATTAAAATTAATTAATTGAAGTCAATTAATAAATTATTAGATTAAAATTTTACATCTAATTAGATTTAAAAATATTAAATTAAGATTAGTTCATTTAAATTAATTTAAGGTCATTGATTTAAATTAAATAAATAATTAATTAACTGATTAGTAAATCAAATTAATTAACCAATTAATTTAAGGTATTTTATTTAAATTAATTAATTAAATAGATCAAATTAATTAACTTAGATAAATGTAATCTATTTATTAGTCTATTTAATTTAAGTTAATAGATTTTAAATTAATTTAAGATAATACATTTAAATTAATTTAAATGAATTTGAATTAATTTAAGATAATTTGTTTAAATTAATTAAATTAATATATTTGATTTAAGTTAATCTATTTAAATGAATTTAATCTATTTAAATTAGTTAAATTAATGTGTTTAATTGAAGTTCATCTATTTAAATTTATTTAAGTTAATCTATGTAAATTAGTTAGGTTAATTTATTTAATTTAAGTTAATCAATTTATATTAAGTTAATTGATTTAAAGTAATGTAAGTTAATCAATTAAATTGTATTTTTAATCTATTTAACTTGAGATTAGTTAATCACTTAAAATTAATTAATCTTTTTAAATTAATTAATTAATCATTGTGTGGTAATTTAGAATATATGGTATATATTGAATTAAATTTATCTAAGATATATAGGTCAATTAAATATATATTGAACTAATATAAGGATGATTAATTTGATTTAACTAGTTGGATTAATATTAGATTAGTTAGGATAGATAAAATTATAAGCATTTTTAATTTGAATATTAGAATATATTAGGATTAGCTAGCATTAGGTCAGTATTAGTATCTACATTAGGATGAAAATATATCTAAATACATCTACTTTTAGTATATTTATTTCGGGTTTCTCATCTCATTAAAATACATCTATTCTAGTTTCTCATGTGAAATCTTAATCATCCGAGGTGATTTAATTATTTTAGACAACTATGATCTAATCATTCTTGCCTTGTTGATCACTGAAACTCATCCCAACTCTTGGGATAGAGAGTGCCTTGTTGATGCTCTTTTATCAAAAAGGAATCCCAACCCTTGGGATAAAGACTTCCCGGTAGTTCTGGGTTCCCACCACCACGGGGTAGGAGTCATTGCACTAGGCAATGTCCGTGGTGGTTCAAATATTTTAGGCAAACTACAATCTAATCTTGTTCCCTTGTTGATGGACACCATCCATCATAGAAACTTTTCCAAATTGTTACTATGCTTTATGAAACTCATTCCAACTCTCGGGATAGAGAGTGCCTTGTTGATACTCTTTTATCAACAAGGAATCCCAACCCTTGGGATAAAGACCGGTACTTCCGGGTTCCCACCACCACAGGGTAGGGGTCATTGAACTAGGCTATGCCCATGGTGGTTCAAATGTTTTAGACAAACTACAATCCAATCTTCTTGGAAACTCATCCCAACTCTTGGGATAGAGAGTGCCTTGTTGATACTCTTTTATCAACAAGGAATCCCAGCCCTTGGGATAAAGACTTTCCCGGTACTTCCGGGTTCCCACCACCATGGGGTAGGGGTCATTGCACTAGGCAATGCCCATGGTGGTTCAAATGCTATAGATAAAAACTACAATCCAATCTTCTTGTCTTGTTGATGAACACAATCCATCATAGAAACTCATCCATATTCTTACCATGCTTCATGAAACTCATCCCAACTCTTGGGATAGAGAGTGCCTTGTTGATTCTCTTTTTATCAACAAGGAATCCCAACTCTTGGGATAAAGACTTTCTTGGTACTTCTGGGTTCCCACCACCACGAGGTAGGGGTCAGTGCACTAGGCAATGCCCGTGGTGGTTCAAATGTTTTAGGAAAATTACAATCCAATCTTGTTTCGTTGTTGACGGACACCATCCATCATAGAAACCTTACCATGCTTGGTGTTACAAAAGCGATTACACTATGCAATGTCTTCGTAGTTTTATCTTAATTTATAAATCTAAATTCGAGTTTTTTATTGATTTCATTGATTTCATTCTTTGATAAAGGAGGGTGTCTGATGTAATATGTTTTACAATTTTAAGAATTTGTAATGGCCGTGCCAATTCACGAGAAGTTTATCGACCATGCTTTGTTTATGATGGAGAAGCCAAAGAGCTATCACCTTGTTATCACTTTAGCGAAATTGTCAAGTCCCAAATTTTCTAGCCAAACAATTGGAAGAGCTGGAGCTATCTTGAAGTTGGATGTGTTTCCACACGGGGACTTCAACCCAAAAGTAACCCAATTACAATGTGGTGAGAGGTGGGATGATGATGACAGTGATAATAACAAGGATGAAGAAGCTCAAGAAGCCAAGCTTACAGAATCACTACTTGCAAATACTTTTATAAATGCTTATCTACATTCTAATGATGATGAAGGGTATATATGGGGATTCTCATAGTATTCAGTGCAGACAACACACATCAATCGAGCTACTTTGTTTACCAATGAGAAGTTTGCAAGAAAGTTATATGAGGATGCAAGGTGGGCCAAAACACCAACTCCAAGTAATATCATGCTACGTCCAATGTCATTCAAGAATCTTGCAAGTGATGATCCTGTGTTATATGATGTGTCTTTTTGTACGCGTGCAGACTTCTTTACAACATTTCAAGAATTCAGATAGATTGACATTGTTCGTGAAGCGGCACTTTATGAGAGCAGATACAAGGATGATGGATGAAAAGAAGTATATGCTATCTAGAAATAGATTTCTTGAAAGGTGCAGGTTTGAGCCCATTGATGGGAAACACTTCTGTGAGGCATGTAGAATTGCATTTGAGGAGACTAGAAGAGGAAACTTACCATCCGAGGAGTACATGCAAAAATTTGCAAGAGTCATCGCTTATATTTGTTTATTCGAAGATGACTCTAAGTATATATTGGAATCCCTCAGGCTCAATAATGAACCTTTTCAAAAGAAGGAAAAGTCAACTCTTTCAAAGGTTCTTCTTAAAGCAAGAGAGTTATGGATTGGGTGTTGGAAGCCACTGCCCTCAAAGGGTAAGAGACCCACTGGACAGTATTTAGGAAAGCAGACATGACTTTATAGGTGCTTGATAGCTGTTGTAAATGATGTTCAGTCAAGACTTCTAGAAGTTACAAGAGCCGTCAATAAATATAGGGATTACATGTGCATCGTATTTCATCGTGAAACAATCTTTCAATGTATTGTGGATGTATGCATTGCATTCGAATCTGATATGATATCCTTTGAGTCACTTGAGCACGAGGTAAACAAGAAGCAAAAAATTATAAAGGTTATGTCAATTATTTGGTGGAGGACATTGAGATATAGTACTGGCAAAATAGTAAAGGTGGTTTGCTAGAAGTTACTAAATGGAGAATGCTTTTTTGTTAAGAAGAACAAGCAGGGAAGCCTTGAAGAAATAGTCAACCAGGAAGTAAAGGCTGAAGCTTCATATGGAGCATTAAAGTTTTTGCTTCAATCAGATGAAGAGTTGGTGGATCAAAAGTATTAGGTAGACAAGCAAAAAGCACATGAGCCAAGAAAAATGGTTGACAAGAACTGGGCCTCGCAATGGATAAAATCATGGGATAAAGATGCATCACCAACAAAGGAGCTTCGATCTAAGATGCCTATTTGTGTGGAATTGATGTATGCACATATAAAGTCAAATGCCATGAAAAACAAGATTCAACTTCAAGTCCTTAATGAGTCTTTCACGTTCTCCTGTGACATTGGTTTGTCAAAGGATAATTCAAATTATGTTTTTGTCAAGGGAGTCGATACTGAAAGATTTATGGCCGCAATGGGCAGTGAACCTTGGGACAATCCATATACATTTTTCTTTGATGACCTATAGGATCTATCAGTGTCAGGATTGTTCAGCTTATACCAACTGTGATACAAGGTCCTATGGCAAGACAACCAAGAGCAACATTTGTCATGTTTATCATGGATGCACAACGGGATGCATTGTTTGCTAGTTTGAAATCTGCATTCAGGGGTGTCATTGGAAAGGTGTTGCATGGTATGGTATTGCGACATGAGCATAGTTATCATGGTGACACTAGCATCCAAATCTTGCAACCCATGATGGTTGCATTTATGCATAGGGGTGATGGTCCATGATTTGAAGTTTCCCAAAAGACTCTTTAGCTCTTTTTCCAAGAGAGAGAAACATTAAAAATAATCTCCCCTTCTCTTGATTATCAACATCAAAAGCATCCTTCTCTGATAGAAGAGATGGTAGAAGCATATGGCTTGAAAGGTTGGAATGTGGCATTGTATGGAATGGGGTTGCTGTAGAGATCATCTTACAAAAAGGAATTGATGTGGTTGTCATTGATTCCCTCCATCAGATTGGGAGTTCATATGTGGAATCGAGCAAAGAAATGCATCATGACTCAAGTGAGAAAGTCCTAGAAAACATAGACTCTACTACTGAGGATGGTAGCTCGACATCTAGGAAATTTGAAACTGATAGCTCTACATCAGAGAGCTCACATTGAGATCTACGCACAAAGAAGAGAATGGATGAGAGATTGCAAAGGACCATTGAGGTTCCATTGGTCATAAAAGAAGATAGCAAGAAGGAAGAAAAACAAATTGTTGTAGTGGAAGGGAAAGGGAAAGCAGTGGAGGTCCAAATGTAGAGCATGAAACCTCAAAAAGAGGACTACTTAAGGATGAAGTACTAGCAAGCAAAGTAGATGTACTACCTAGTAGTGAGGAGATTGCAGTTGACACCTCGCAACTTCATCCATGCTATGATGTACTACCAAGAAGTGATGATCCTATACTTGAAAGCTCCCAAAATGGTATAGAGCAGTTGAACCTATACTTAACACACCATTAAAAATTTTTGGACTTTCTCTCCTGGTTTGGACTTTTTTTTGGAGCATATCTTCTCCACTCAACTTCACTTAGTGAGCTCAAAAATTGGGTTTTTTAGAGCACTAAATGTGTCACTTATATACAAATATGGCCTTACTAACCTAAAAAGTCAAGTGGTGACCTCTAATTAAAAAAAAAAAGGCTCAGTGAAGCTATAATTCCCAAACTCATACATGGTGCCCCCATCCAATAACTATAATAATAATAATAGTAGTCTCCTAACTCTAGTTCAATTTTAACACTATGAAGTGAAAATATGACACCATATGAAAAGAGTTTATTGAATTCAACATATAAGTGGTGTATAGATACACCATTTTTTTGAAAAAAAAGAGTTTGTTGAATTCAATATATAAGTGATACACCCTTTTTTTGAAAAACAAACCATACAATAAATTATCTTATTGGTGGTGTATAGATACACCATTTGTATGGAAAAAAGCATACAAAACATTATCTTATGCATTTGAGTCTCGTTCAGAGTCATCAAATTCATGTAATGTATTTGCGCTTGATAGGTCAAGTCTTGCCAAATGATGTTTATGGACACGACTTGGATCAGGGATTGTGATACATTTTTCAACATTGTATCCATGCTTCTTTTTAAAACTTCGTGTCCTCGATTTCCAGCAATGAATAATGCTACTGACTTCCACCTCTGCTAATCGCTCATTATTTGGAACCCATTCGCGTTTCTTTTGCAAGCATCCCTCATAGAGTTGTTTTATTGTATATCTTCTCGGGAGATTTTTCAATGGCTTTGGTTCATACCATAAAGCTATAAATGTTATAGGAGTTCCCTTGTCATCCCTTTCTATCTTAGCAACCTTTGCAACCCAAATTGGGCCACCTTGGTCATCCAACTTTGAACCTGGATCAGATGACCAAACTGCAACAAATAGACCCTCTTCAATCTCATTAGATGGTATAAACTCTGGTAAGGGTTTGTCTCCCTTCCTGCCACAATATTTTCGAGGTAAAAAATATTCCTTTGCTTCCTCCATATCTACTAACATATTTATATCCAAAGGAAAGCTTGGTGACCTAGCTTGTTCCAGCCAAAAGGATTCACAGTATTCAATGCTCATTAAGTTTTCTTGTCTTTCTAAAGATTGGATAAGTGCTTCAGTTGATTTAATTGTCTCAAAATTCTTAGTTGATTGCTTAGGATATTTCTGCATCATACTTTGAAGATGTTTAATGAAGGCTTTCAAGCCTTTCATTTCATCTATGTCAAGTGATTTGTTTTTTACAAGAACAAATCTAGTTTCCTCCAATGGAATTATTCGTTGTAATAAAGCATATGACTCACTCCATAAATGATCTCCATCTACTGAGTAGTGCTTCCATTGCATACCGAGTAGTGCTTCCATTGCATCACTGGAATATTGTTATGCATGTGAAACTGAAAGTAGTGTGGATTTGTGTGTCCTATTAGGGCATCATCTCCTGTTTGTAAATGTGGCTCTATGAATGCTCTCCAATCTACCATCCTCTCTAAGATAGCCAGTTTTGATTCTTCCTTGTGAGAACCTCCAATTTTTTTCCCAATTCGAAATAGCATATCCTCCATTGTCAAAACATCCATTGCCTTCAAGTCACTAGAGATAACACTGAAGATTTGATCTATGTCTTCATGTGTATGGCCGACAAGAAGAAAGCCAACTTCCACTTCTTCAAATATTTTCAAACCAACTAGCATAGAGCATAAAGCACATATATATTTATTCTTGTTCTCTCTCCAACAATTATCAGCTTGTATTCACAATTGTATTCACAATGTGTTAGGTAAACATCCGTGAGCATCTCTGACCTTTCTTATTGCTTTCATGATTGATGTAACAACCTGGTTACTATCATGGTCATGCAAACTATCAATCCATACATCGCAAAAGATTCGGTATCCATGTACTAATATTCCACACAAGTGTGTTTTTAGTCCACGTTTGCCCTCCAATGCTGGCGGGATACGTCTATATCGTGGCAAAGTGGTTGTATTCTGGTCCATGCCATCAATGGTGATGCACATGGACTTATCGACATGTGAAATAGCTTCCTCTCTCCAAGAAGCATACAACTTTCGAGAATCCTGCACATGACGTAAATGGATTGATCGCCATTTAATATATCTTCCTCACTGCTGCTCACATTTACTATGTTCGATGGCATTTTTTAATTCATCACATGTCTTACATTTTGACATCCTTTGCTTTGATGGTGTCTTGACATGGCAAAAATCTCTATGCCAAATTTTGTACAAGGTTGATCGTGAAATCATGCTCTCGTCTCTGTCTTGTAAAGTTTTATTGATAGTTTCTAGGACGACCTTCTTTGTCATTCCCAAAGGAAGATGTTGTTCGCATTCGACACGTCCATCTAGCATTGTTTGTTGAAGATGAGGCTGCGGTAATGCATGGTCTTCGAGAACTTGCTTTAATGTTGCGGTTGCATTTAAAGTGCTTCCATGGCATTTAAGCTTGTAGCTATTTCCATGAATTATATGAACCACTTTTTCTTTCACCTCTGCCCAGATGGTCCAGTATGTGCCATGTGATAGTCCAGTTAACCATTGATATCCTTGATTGCAAATGGGTCTCCCATTAACCATGGGTTTCAATCTAGGTTTACAATGTCTTGTGCTGAAATCTTGATTATTGCCTTGATGAAGAAAGCATGAAAACTCTTGAAGAAGATAGTTATGTCTATTAGGTGCTGTCTTACTCCAAATACCAAGGCGTATGGCTGCACAATCATCTTTACCAACTTTTCTAATGCAAAGTCTCTTGCAACAAACTCACATAAGCATCCTTTCCATATTCTCCTCGGACAGCATTACATGTCTCTTTGGTTCTGGAATTGATGCCATGATTCTTCGCCTCTTCACACACATACTTTCTTTTTGTAAATAGTGTCTTGCGTTTTCTAGTTGTAAGACCATCAAACCTCGAATCCATTTCCCTTGAATCTTCATCTTTATAATCAAATGCTGTGTGGGCTTGAGAATTATTTGATACCTTATAATATCTTGGAAATGGTAATCTGGTAGACATGTTCATTGATGTCAATTTGTTGCCAATGCCTCTTGAATTTTGTGGTTGAACTGTTTCTCCTTCGTAACTCAAGATTCTCCCATCTTTATTCTCTGGCATGCAAGCAACAATATTACGAACAACATGACAAGTCTCAGATTCTCTGCCCCTTTTCCCTTGTGTTCGAGTGGTAACATCATGATCATTGTCACTAATATCATCAATTCCTGTTATTGTATCACTTATCCCATCGATCTTTGCACGTATTTTTCTTTGTGGTCCCAGCTTATTATTCTCAACACAAGACAAGTCTTCTATATCAGTAAGCATGTTTGAGTAACTTGCAACACAAGACAAGTCTTCTATACCAGTGAGCTTGTTCGAGTCACTTGCAACACAGGACAAGTCTTCTATACCAGTGAGCCTGTTCGAGTCACTTGCAACACATGACAAGTCTTCTATGCTAGTGAGCCTGTTCGAGTCACTTGCAACACAAGACAAGTCTTCTATACTGGTGAATATATTTGAGTCACTTGCAACACAAGAAACCTTTTCTACATCAACATCTGTTACTATAATATCCTCAATACTTGTGAGCATGCCACTATGATACTCTTGATTACTACTATAGCTTCTTATCAATTTGGATCCCATTTGTGTTATAGTCCTTTTCTTCTGATAATATTCTGTTGTGTCTTCCATGACATTGAAGGAAACTATCTTGGGCAAACTTGATTTCAAGAAAGCTAACTCCCATTTACAAGTACTATGAACTTGTAGTTGAGATGTAGTATTATGGACATCTAAATGTGAAGTACTATCCATTGCATTTTGAATGACACCTGCACTAGTCAACTGAATTATCTCCACTATACAGAGAAAACTCTGAGCATAAGCCTTAAAGTTGCTGATTGCTAAAACTTCTCTGGAGCAAGATAACATCTCTACTTTTTCCCCCTCAAAATAAGTTTTCTTGATATCTTGAAAATATGTCTTTGGAACAATTTCGTCTTGGTCCCAGAGTGTTCTGTGTGCTTGCATATCAAATATGTCACATTGTAAGATATCTCCCAATGTTTCAAAGTCTCCATGTGGATATTTTAAATGTACTTCAGGATTTACAACATTGGTGATTATCACTACATATCTTCTCTCACCACAACGCTAAAAATAACATACATTCATAAGATCAAGACTATGAATTCGTCCAAAAGGCACCACTTCATTCTTCTTATATAACACCACATCCATACCCTCTGTTAGGGTGAATACCTGTTTTATGTACAAAAATAGATTAGCAACTCAAAATGAACATAAAAAATAATCATTAAGCTTATTATTACTTAATAACTTCTATATCAAAACTAGCAAAGAAAGCATTAAACCTAAATCCTACATCCTAAACTTTAAATAATTAATACCAAAACATCTTAACCACTATAAATCCTAAACTTTAAACATTTAATACCTAAACCTTAAACCCTAAACTCTAAATCCTAAACCCTAAATCCTAAATCTTAAATCCTAAACGCTAAACCCTAAACCCTAACCCTAAAATACAACCAAAATTTAATGAATTTTTTAAATTTGTGCAACAGGTTGGATATATCCCCCAACAGGTTGGATATATCCAACCTGTTACACAAATCAAGAATTTTTCTTATTTGTGCAACAATTTGATATATAGTTGGGGAATATATCCAACCTGTTGCTCGAAAATTCTTGATTTGTGCAACAGGTTGGATATACCCCCCAACCTATTGCTTGAGCAACATGTTGGGGTCACCCCAACCGAGGCCTGTTGTTGGATATATCTCCCAACCTATTGCTTGAGCAACAGGTTGGGGGGTATATCCAATCTGTTGTACAAATCAAGAAAATTCTCGATTTGTGCAATAGGTTGGATATACCCCCCAACCTATTGCTTGAGCAACAGGTTGGGTGTGAGGGTTAAAGGTCACTGTGCCTTTAACCCGGTTATGTACAATACTCAAACACATATATAAATGAATGAAAAAGAAGATTAGGGTGGTTCTGCACCCACCAAAACTCGTGTGGCTCTCTGTCTCTCTCTCTCTCCTTCTTTCGTTCTTCCGTTTAGAGCAACCATTTGCAGATCTGTCAGTTCCGGTAGACTCACGAGGTCCTAAAACTTCTATGTTGCTCATCATTCGCACTCTGGTGGAGTTTACAAACAGCTCTGTTTCCAAAAACGTTTTTCAGTCCGTGTGTTGGACCCAGTGATTGAGACCACGGTTTCCAAAACCGTCTGTCCCATTGTGTTTCGGACGCCCAAAAACCTCTACCTGTTAGTTCTTGTGCAATTCGGTGGAGGATTTTCAGAGTTATAGATCTCTGTGTATTCGATTTCATCTCTCTGTTATGCATTTTTCATTCTAAGGTTTTGAAACCTTAGATTTATGCCACATGGCAGTGGATAAGTGTTGACTCCCATTTCTCACTCATCGGTTGGGATTTTGGAGTTCTGGCAGAAGAGAGATATTTGTAGATTTTCTTGCTGATTTCGATTATGCAATGGCACCCATGTTTTGAGGCATCTCAGGTTCTATTTTCAATAGCGGTCATTATCGTGGGACCATGATTTCTTGAGCATACCTTATGCAGATCACTCTGGTTGCAGTTTGAGCAGTGTTTGAGCAGTGTTTGAGCAGTGTGCGCTCATTCGTGGTGTGCATTGGGTTGTAGTGGATGATTTATAGCCCATTTGGATGCATTGCGGTCCTTATTGGATGCACTGATAGGCCCAAATTGCCTTGTGGGATGCTATTTTTATGGACGCTTTGCACATGGATGCTATTTTATGTTGAGAGACAGCTTTGACACATTGCAGGTGATGCACTGATAGTGCTATGCTCTCTTAGATGAGATATTATTGATGCATATGCCAGTGGACGGTGTTTATGCTTGAGTCATTTGGCACTTATTGGCATTTTCTTTTGGGCCAGATTTGCTCATATGGATGCATAGTATATGCACGAGTCAGATGCATCTTTTGATGCTTTGAGCTTTGAGTTTTGGTGATATTTCACTCTATTGTGGCATACACATTTGGGTGCACCTGGTATTTGGTGTGATTCTCTCTTGTAGGCACTAGCATTTGGGATTTTGTTTCATTTGCATCATGGCATCCTCTTCCATGTATGAAAAGGAGTTTTTCAGCATTAAAAAGTTTGATGGGACAAACTTTTATTTGTGGGAAGAACAAATAAGGGATGTGCTTATTCAAAAGAAGTAGATTAAACCCTTGGCAGGGATTGAAGCTAAGCTTGCAAATATGTCTGAGGATGATTGGAATGAGTTGGATGCATTAGCAAAGTCTACTATTAGACTTCATCTTGCAGAGTCAGTTTATTTCACAGTAGTAAATGAGCAGAAATGAGCAGACTACAGAAGATTTGTGGAAGACACTGTGTGAAACTTATGAGAAGGAAACTGCCTCTAATAAAGTTTACCTCATGAAGAGGTTGTTTGAGCTACAGATGAAGGAAGGGGTCTCCATTGCTTCTCACTTGAATGAATTCAATATTATTTTCAGCTAGCTTCAGGCTCAGAAGATGAATTTTGATGTGGAGACTAAGGCAATATTTCTCTTATGTTCATTGCCATCCTCATGGGATACGTTCCGTACAGCTGTCAGTAACTCTGCACCTGGTGGAGTACTGAAATTTGATGATGTTGTGGGTAGCTTGTTGGTCGAGGAGATTAGACGGAAGTCTATGGATGGCAACAAGTAGGATGCAGCCTTAAATGTGCAAAGGGGCAGATCACAGTTCAGGGGGAAGTCCCAAGAAAGAGAGAAGTCTCATAGCAAATCCAGGGCACGGAACAGTGAGTGTTACCACTGTGGCAAGAAGGGCCATATGAAAAGGGATTGCTACAAGCTGAAAAGAGAGCAAAAGGATAAGAAAAAGAATGCAAATTGGGGTGCAAATCAAAAGGAAGAGAGTCCAAGGGAGGACAAAGGAAAAGTGAAGATCGAGGAGATCAATGCAGTAACACATGATAGTGACAATGACGTCCTCTTCATGTTTAGTTTATCTGCAGAGTTGCTTACCACTTCAGATGATGCATATTCCCAGGATTGGATTTTGGATTCTGGTGCTTCATTCCATGTTACTCCTCATAGGGAATGGTTCTCCACTTATGACAGTGGAAAGACAGGTTGTGTGCATCTTGGAAATGACTATGCATGTGACATAGTGGGAGCAGGTGACATAAAGTTTTCTTTTGCAAATGGGTCTGCATTTGTTTTGAAACATGTGAGACATGTGCCTAAGCTGACCAAGAGTCTTATTTCAGTGGATCAGCTAGATGATGCTGGTTTTCACACCACTTTTGGCTTTCATAGTTGGAAAATTCAAAAGGGCTCTATGCTTTTGGCCAGGGGTACCAAGTGTGGGACTTTGTATCCCTTACATGTATCAGGGGTATTCGATCATGTTGTTGCAATAACCGAGCAGCCAAGCACTTCTTTGTGGCATTGCAGGTTGGGGCACATGAGCCAGAATGGAATGAAACTCTTATGCCATTTGGGTTATGTACCGCATTTGAGTTTCTCTGATTTTGAATTTTGTGAGCATTGTCTCTATGGGAAGCAGACTAAATCAGCCCATAAAAGAAGGGGAAAGAAAGAGTTTGAAATGCTTGATTTGGTGCATTCAGATGTATGTGGTCCCATGCCTACACGGTCATTAGGCGGGGCTGAATACTATGTGATATTCATTGATGATGCAACTAGGAAAGTGTGGGCTTATGCTATAGCTCGGAAGAGTGATGTGTTCCAGGTATTTCAAAAATGGCTGGCCTTGGTTGAGAATCAGTCAGGTAGAACGCTTAAATGCCTACGGACTGACAATGGACTGACAATGGTGGAGAGTATCTCTCTCATGACTTTCAGCATTTCTGTGATACACTTGGGATTAAGAGGGAGCTCACATCCCCTCGTACTCCAGAGCAAAATCCAGTTGCAAAAAAGATGAACCGTACCATTCAAGAAAGGTTGCAATGCATGCTTTCCAATGCAAGTATTTCTGGTGGTTTTTGGGCTGAGGCAATGAAGACTGCAGTGCATGTGATCAATAGATCACCTAGTAAGAGTTTGGATGGTGGTATTCCTAAAGAGGCATGGAGTGGCAAGAAGCCCTCTTACTCTCATTTGCGTATATTTGGGTGTGAGGCATATGCACATGTGCCAAAAGAACTTCAAAAGAAGATAGATCCTAAGTCTAGGAAATGCATCTTTCTGGGTTATGGTGAAAGTGGAGAGATGGGCTATCGTCTCTGGGATCCAGAAGCAAAGAAGATCATATGCAGCAATGATGTAGTCTTCAATGAGAAGAAGATGCATAAGGCACCCATGAGGAATGTGGAAATGAGGAGAATCACTTTCCAAGATGTGAATCCACCTACATATGTTGATAGACAGCAAGCTGTCCATGCACCAAATGTGCAAGAAATGGTATCACCAAGTACTCCCACAGGTATACAATCAAGGGTAGATGATGGATCATCTATTGGTGGAAATGATGAGCCAAATGTGGCTGATATGCAGGTGGGACAGCAAGCTGAAATGCCCTTGAGAAGATCATCTAGAGTGTCTAGACCGCTTGATAAGTTTGTTCCAGGGGTAGACTATGTGATGCTTACTGATTGCAGGGAGCCTTCTTGCTATAGAGAGGCTATGACGCGCGAGGATCAATGCAAGTGGGAGTATGCTATGCAATCAGAGATGAGTTCACTTATGAAGAATAAGACTTGGGACTTGGTTTCTTTGCCACATGGAAAGAAAGCATTGCCATGTAAATGGGTCTACAAAATGAAGGTCACAGGTGATGATGTGCCCTCGGGGGGTCCACCTTACATAAGCCAGCTATACAACGTGCGTTCGAAAGGTATTTAAAAAACCCCTCTGTAACCACATTTTATCTATTTATATACCCCTACTATGAATTTTTGGACCAATAATTATATCCCTTCAATAAATTCAAAATTTAAGAAGCCTATATTTTTTGCCCTCCTCTTGTACATTTCAGTGTAAGTTGAAACAGACGCTACTTTTGAGAAATTGTATTGTATAATTGAATAAAACCATTTAAATTTTATGTCGCCGAGATGCATGCTTTACATCCATACTAGTACGTAATAGAACGTATTTTCAACTTTTGATCTTTTCAATTCTCAAATTTTCATGTATTTACTCCACCTTATCCAATTTTGTTTCCCTTGCATGCTCCCAAACTGTCACTACCTACTAGAGTTTTGCATGAAGTAACTTGAATTGAACTATGAATAAAATGGCACAAACTTATAAGAAGATGGCTTAAACTTTAACCTTGTGTTAATCTATTGTATAATTGAATAAAACCATTTAAATTGTATGTCGCCTAGATGCATGCTTTACATCCATACTAGTACCTAATAGAACGTATTTTCAACTTTTGATCTTTTCAATTCTCAAATTCTCATGTATTTACTCCACCTTATCCAATTTTGTTTCCCTTGCATGCTCCGAAACTGTCACTACCTACTAGAGATTTGCATGAAGTAACTTGAATTGAACTATGAATAAAATGGCACAAACTTATAAGAAGATGGCTTAAACTTTAACCTTGTGTTAATCTAATGGGAGTTTTTATATTAAATATGATGCATGTAGTAGCATTATGTTGATGTAGTGCAAGTGTTTATATTCAATATGATGCATGCACTAGCATCATGTTGCCTATATGCCACTCTCTATATTAGGAAAAGATAGTGTTTAACATCTCATCATAAAGGCATGCAACTTAATCATGTTAAGTGCACAAAGTTATTAAGCTTATTATCACTCCATCCGTATCTTTTTCTCAATTTATGTCGTTTTACTTTTCTTTAAGTTACATGCTTTCATATTTATGTATTTACATCACTTTTTTCTAAAATTTTGAATATCCTAACTTTCAAACCATATGCTAGATGCATATGATATAAAAGAAAAATTTGTAGAATGATGAAATATTATAGCTTCTTTATTGAATTTAGATCTTAATTATTAATGCATCTGACAATTTTTCAGTTTGGAAAGCACCCTTTATTCCATTTCTACTATATTTCAATTCAAACTTTTGAAGGACCCATGCTTCCCCTCACAATTTTGAGACCATATGTAAATAAAATAATGAGCTATTTTGGCAGATAGAATTGGAATGCGTGGATATTTAAGGGAAGCCATAGACCACCTGTACATTGGATGCATAGTTTTTTGGATATAGTCTATTCTTCCTTTAGTAGTCCTTTAGAGTTTTATAATCCATATTTTGCTGCTCAATATGGAATTTCACATGAAGGTTTAGTTAGAGGTTTGGGATGTTTCAAGCTTCAATGAGATCCATATCAAACTTGCATTGATTGCACAATTTGGTAGATAAATTCTATTTAGATGCTCAATTTGATATTTAGACTCTAGCACAGAACCGAGGCTCACAAGCTATAGCCAAATTTCATCAAAAGTACCAAATGAAAAGGTAGAGTTGAATCCAAAGTACAAGCATATTGATATCTAAAAATAGATACAAGTTACAACCAAGACTTGTCATCAAGAGTTTAATCAAAACCTTAGACTTAGACGTGGCAAAAAATCAGCTAGAGATAGCTAGACTAAAGGTTGTTACACAGACTTCTCCTCCTCATTGATGGATCCTTGAATGACCTCAGCTGGATAACATGGAGGATGTGGAATTGTCTTGTTTATAGTGTAAAGATTATAGCCAAGGGAGGGCCCTAAAATAGGCCACTTGGCTTCCAAATTTGACCCTCCATCTAGTATTGCCCTGTTTATTCACCAATAAGAATCAAGAATTTTGCATGATTAATGTTAGATAAAGCTAGAAAACGTTTGCACTCAAGTTTATCTAAATTACTTGACTTACAAAAAATATAGAATTATATCTCAAGAAAAGTTTGTATTCAAGTTTATCTTAAGGTATTTGACTTACAAAAAATGTAGAATTTTGCCTCAAGAACTAGCCCAACTCCTTATGCGATACATGTGACGTATCATTATCTGAAACCAAAATTAGCCAAGGATGATCCTTAGATGATGTAGCTCATTATAAGACATTTTGGAAAGTTTCATCTTGCATGAAAAATGCAAAGGAAACTTACCTAGCACTTTTCAAGAAGTCATTAAAAACTTTGTAGTCATTCTCATCTAGCTGGTACTTGTCTGTTCTTACAATATATGTCAAATTTGCTAATGCAATAATTGTTTCAATGTCCACCATGTTTAAGTCTGTCAAATCATAAGTAAACATTTGTGCTCCTTTTGCCCTTTGATACCATCCAAGCTGAACTTCCAAACCTTGGGGCCTATCTGCTAAATCAAAGCCACACTTATAATCCACGTACCTCCCTCCGACTTTCTTCCTCATCTTTTGAACTCTTCCTAAGTACCATGTACCATGAGTTGCATCCATCTTCCTCGTGATTGTAGCTTTGCCATTTCTTTTCATGTGTTGATTTCCTTGTCCTTTTGTGTCATCATGAAAGTATACAGCACAGTCACAACCTATGCCAAATAAATTTCCATTTGATGATTGTGCTTTTGCTTCATGGTTGAAGTAAACACCTTGCTTTACCCTTGTGAGTCTATCTTTCGACAAGGTTGGACATCCATTGAGTTGACTCACCAATGTTGACTTGAAAATAAACTTTCCGTCCACCTCTACAATGGGGCTAATGTTTTTCTTAGGGGGCATGTTTCTTGTTTCCTTCAAAATGTCATCAATTTCATGTCTAATCTCACTAAGTGCAATAACCTCTTCACTTTCATTGCTATTCTCGTCCATAGTTTCTTCTTCACCACATGGCTCCACAAAGTCATCATTCTCATCAGCTTCTCCCATTTCAGCATCTAGCTTACACCATGTAGACCCTGCATCCAGCCAAGGTTGAAACCACCATTTCAAGTCTTCAGCCTTGCTAGGTTTCAAATCCAAAGACTCGCATAGTATGTGAGCTTGTTGTAAGCCCTCCTTTAATGCATCAATCATCTTTTCATCAGAAGAAACACTCTCATAGTCACCTAGATTTTCTTCAATCATCCCTTCTTGTTTGTTCAAATGTTTCCATATATGCTCTTGCTTTTTATGAGCCCTAGAGAAAGTTAGACCATTTTGAGCACACTCATGCATGGCAATTTTATTCAAGCTACCAATGCTATGTAGAAGATCTCCAAGATCAAATGCTCTTTCTTGCCCAATCATGCCTCCAACTTTACTAAAATAGATTTCAGCAGCATCAGAACCGGTAAGATGTAGTGGACACTTCAGATTAGGATAAAAATCTCGAAACATCTTTATGAGCAATACAACAAAATGACAAGAAAGCATGCAGTCCGTATAAGCCTCCTTACTGATGAAATTTTTCTTCAAGGTGTAGGTTGGATGGTGATGAATCCATAGTCGCCAAATTTTGAAAAAGAAGACTACCTTGGCTGCAAGCACCACACGCTCCTTCAAGATCAAATATGGTGACAAGAAAATATCAATATAATCAGCAACAATCATCAAATAGGCCTCAGTCCCCTTCATACTTCTTTCTTTTTTTTGAAGTTTTCTCAAACATTTCTGTACTTGTCTACTTGCAATCCTTTGAGTTGCTCCCCAATTTTGTCGATCATTCCTTTGAATATCTCCATCTCGTAGCTTGTGCTCCTCAATTGAAAAAGAATTGTAAACAATAGATACATGATTTAGTGTGATCCAAACACATCCAATTGCTAGTTGTCGAGTAGGACTATCAAGTGGGCTTGTAAGTTTCTTTCCACAGTGTACAAAGTCTTGATCATGAAGGCCATACACATTTCCTCCTACAATTTTTGCTCTCGAATTCCATCCACACCAATTGATAGCAAAAGGTTGTTCGCTTTTCTCCAAATAGTCTTCAAGCATCAACTTTCGTCTTCTACTATCTCCATCTGAAGCATGTCCAATTATGGGTCCAACTTTATCTTTCAGGTTTGCATTCCACATGGTCTTCAAAAGATTCCATTGGTTCCTTACAAAATCACTATCAAAACGATTGCATGTGCAATGCACAATCAAAGCCAATCGTGGAAGAAGATCATGAAGAGGATTAACAATCAAAAGTCTAGCATAATGACCTATGATATGATTTTGAAAGGCATCTATAATATTCGAGTATCCTTGTGAGCCTTCACCAACAACAATGGAGTCATTTGATGAGCATTGATGATATTCTCCTTTCTTTCCACAAAACCCAATAAGAGTGTCATCTTTTGCATTCCATCTACACAACACAATTATAGAGTTTAATAACTTCCTCATCTTTTTGAGAGATTTCCAAACATAGCAATTATAAATATCTTGATGATATAGATAAAAGTAGAATGCATAGAGAGCTAAAATTACCTTATTCGATGCTTAATGGTTGTCTCATCTTCCACTATGATAACTGGAACTATAGAAATGACTCCATATCTTTTTTTTGCATCCATATAGATCTTCCCAACAGCATCGAATATGTATTCGTGCTCACCACAAATAAATTCAATTTCTTTTCTTCCTTGCCTTCTGGTGGTAGACAAAGAAGGACCTCCAAGGTTTATACTCAAGAAGTCATGTAGTCTTGGACCACCCCATAGCTTAATAACTTCATATATGGTTTTTGTAGAGTCACTGAACCTGTGTCCTTGCTTTGACCGTAACATGTTTTGTGCCACTTCTTGAAAAAACTCCCACAAGGCTGATTTTCCACCAAACTTTCCTTGTCTATGAGCTTCAATTATGTTATTACAAAAGCGTCGAACATCTTTCCTATTTATACATTCAAAACTTGATTCTTTCAAAGTTTTGACTCTGACTGATAGCATTACAATTTTTGATGTTGCCCACCACAGCCTTCTTTTTTCTTCATTCAAACTTCTCCTACACTCAAAAGTGGCATTTTTTAGCTCTTCAATTGTCAGGTAGTCTACCCGCCTTCCTTTGCCTCTTTTCCTGGTTCCTCTCTTTTGAACGGCAAGATTCTCCCTATATAATCTCATACGAAAGTCAGAACAACCTGAAATTTTCTTACAGTGTTCACATGAGAAACCTTGAAATGGAACTCCAATGATTGATATACGAAGACAATTTATGTGCCTGAAGCATCCATCTATCTTGTATTCCATATTCCCATCATGTAAAGTGGCCTTTGTATATGGTTCACAAAACCATTCATGCCCCATCTTTTGATCCATCAAAAATGACTTAATATTAATTTCACAACCATTGACATGAACATTAGCTTGCCATAATCCCCAACACAACAAATTTATATTTGATGATGAAGATAAGAATGACTCAGTCAAGGAATCAGAAAGAGATTCTGTCTCACCACATTTTGGTTGCAACACTTTAAACTCCTTTGTTTGTACAAGGAACCTTCCCAATGATGTTTGTCGTGGATCTTTGTCAAAATGCTTCCTAGGTCGGCCAACAACCCTTGATAATACTGGACATGGCTCCATTGATTTCTTGCTGGAAGAAGTGATGTGAGCTTTTCCTTTGATATGTTCTGATAAAATTGTTTGTAGATCTGAACCTCGAGGGCACAAAGACAACCATTTTCCATCATATCCACATGCCACTCTTACAGCATTTTTATCCTTGTAGTCATTCAAAGTTGCTTCAACTATCTCAAACTTTGCTCCTGCAACATACTCGATAATGAAAAATTTCAGAAGAATATTTTTTTGACCCTATTTATGAAAATTTTAACAAAAGAAAGACTCTTCAAATCTCTAAATGCTTCTAATGGAGATTACCTTCATGAGAATTATTGAAAGTGTGCATTTCCTCAATAGCATCAAGAATTATTGTTGCATCATCAACATCGTCCTGAGCGTCCTTCATGCTATCTTTTCGAAGAGATGCTTCTTCAGTGATAAATCCTCGATTGGCAGCATATCTTTTTTGATGTTTCTGGCTTTCTAGAATATGGGTTCTTAGAAAATTAGACAAGCAAGTGTAAGCTGATTGCTTGCCTTCAATGGACCCTGATCCATATGGCATTCCACATTCTTCACACCAAATTCGAACTTTAGGCTTTCCATTAAGATCCTCTGTGAGGAGCTCAAATTTATCATCTCTAGGTGTCTTACGCTGCCTCAATTTTTTGCGAACTTTTTCACAATGACTATCCCAATCTTCAAGAATAGACGTTGCTAAAAGTTTACTTTTGTGCATGTTTAAACCATGACTATAAGAAACATGCTCATCTCTTTCATCAACATTTACAATATCAACTTCTTTGTGAATATTATCTGATGTTCTGCAAACACGTTTTGATGGTGTGATCTCATCGACAATCAGACCTCTTTATACCAACACACCTATCCTCTTCAACATTCCAACGTTCTTCTTGTGTTGTATTTAGTATGCAACCTTCATCATCATTGTCATCTTTGATAACAAAATGAAAAGGAACATTAATGATTCCATCTTGCATAATCTCCTTACGTATCATGCTATAGGTAGAGTCACCAAGCACTCTAACATATCCCAAAAGCTTCTTCTCAGATGATCCATAGTCAAACACCTTTATGTGAGTCTTTGAAGCCATGATATGATCAATAGTATACCTAATCAAAATAAGAGAAAAATATAAATAAACTCATAACTTTTAAATTCTAAATGGTATGCCATAGTCTAAATCACTAATGGTATTTATTGAAGATCAATATTCTAGCTTAAGAGAAGAGAAAAATAAAGTATTTCACAAACGCTATATCAAAACAAATAACTATAGACCTTCTAATTCTTGCTTGTATCAACACAAATATTACATAAACATTATTAATGAGTCATTTGAAAGAATAAATTAAAAAAGTTGACATTTTTTATATACATAAATAGATCATGTACTAGAAAGAAAACCATCAATCTTTGGAATATTATTTAGAAACTATAGTGCTACAAAAGGTTACAATGCATCATGTCGTAATGCACTTTCACATGTGACTTTGAATATAACTTCAAATGTATGAGTAACATCTGTTGCAGTAGGTCTAGCTTTAGGAATAGGATTTCTCATTTCCTCTATTCTCTTCCACCAACGCTTTAAGTGATCCAACTTAGTTGCATCTTGGATGTGAACAAAGTACTTGTAAGCTAGCCGATACAACTTTTCCAATGAAAAGGCTGCAGCATAAATATCAGTTTCCTTGGAAAACTTTGCATATGGAAAAGTATACAACTCAGGAGCCAACCACTTTCTTCGCATGCATCGCTCTTTGAATTGAGGATCACATCGATCCTTGCCATCATTGACATATTTATCACTCTTGCTAAATCCCCAATCGATAATTCCTATGAAGACCTTATCAGACTCACTATCAAAGTGAAGCATAATATTTGAAGGATGCAAGTCATTATGCAAAAGATCTTTTCCATGCATGTATTTTAACGTCCCCATCAAAGTACCAGCTAGATTTACGGCATGAGTACGGACACGAGATTAATGGTCTAGCTCCTCTCCCACATAGACTGAGTTCATAGCATTTAACCTTGACCATTTGTCCAATGTCTCCCCATTCCAATACTGGTATACCAATCTTGGAGGATTTATCACACGAGCAATCGTGCGAACAAGTCCTCTATGAGGTAATTGGGCTTGCATTGTTTCCATATTTGCCATTAACTCTTGCATGGACCTTCTCTCTTCCCTTTCACTTGGCTTTTGAGATACCTTAAGTTTCTTAATGGCAAAGGTCTCTTTTGGATCAAAGCAGTCTACACCAATGATGTTACCTTTCACCACTCTTCCATATGAGCCTTCACCCAGCACATAATCTTTCTCTTGTACATGAATCTGTTGCTTCTCAAGAAAAAACAAAGATGGCATCTTCAATCCTGTGGGATTGACACATTCTTTTGAAGAACTCGCATTGAATGCTTTCCTCTTTGAACTCATAACTGCCTTCCACTTTAAGGAAAACCAATCAATCAACTCTTCTTTATTATTTGTATCTCTGGGATTGAATGTGCTTGTCCGCTTTTCATAAACACTTTTAACTCTCCCTAGTTCTATGCGAATACTCACACAAAAATTATCTTGAAATTCATATTGCATATTCCATTGTGGATCTTCATTCTTCATCATGGTAATGACATCAGAGGAAAGATCCACACAAAGCTTATCCATCCCTCTTTCCCCTAAGTCAAAATACTTTTCCAAATCTTCCTGCGTTTTTGATAACAAGCTCATGCAAAGACACTTCGAGAATATTTTTCGCATTCCTTCCTTGAATCTATATTCATATAACACGCGTTTTTTATGACTCTTCATCTTGTCCATGTTACCTTCTGCACATAAAACAAAATTAGTTGCTTTTGTAAGATTATCCTCTCTTTCTCTCTCTCTCTCTCTCTCTCTCTCTCTCTCTCTCTCTCTCTCTCTCTCTCTCTCCCTTCCTCTCTCTCTCACACACAACTAAACGGTTTGATTCTTGTGAGCATGTAGATGTATTTCCAATTATTGACTTGATTTTCTAAGCATTCTTCCAAGGGAATTGCAGACCGTGTTAAGAGACCGGAGTACTCCCAAGGCTAGATTGCTTACATACTATACATTGCACGACTTGATTCTCTAAGAATTCTGCCAGGGGAATTGCAGACCGTGTCAAGAGACCGGAGTGCTCCCGAGACTAGATTGCTCACATACTATACATTGCATGATTTGATTCTATAAGCATTCTACTAGGGGAATTGCAGACCGTGTCAAGAGACCGGAGTGCTCCCGAGGCTAGATTGCTTACATACTATACATTGCACGACTTGATTCTGTAAGCATTTTGCCAGGGGAATTGCAGACCGTGTCAAGGACCGGAGTGCTCCCGAGGCTAGATTGCTTACATACTATACATTGCACGACTTGATTCTGTAAGCATTCTGCCAGGGGAATTGCAGACCGTGTCAAGAGACCGGAGTGCTCCCGAGGCTAGATTGCTTACATACTATACATTGCAGGACTTGATTATGTAAGCATTCTGCCAGGGGAATTGCAGACCGTGTCAAGAGACCGGAGTGCTCTCGAGGCTAGATTGCTTACATACTATACATTGCACGACTTGATTCTATAAGCATTCTGCCAGGGGAATTGCAGACCGTGTCAAGAGACCGGAGTGCTCCCGAGGCTAGATTGCTTACATACTATACATTGCATGACTTGATTGCTTAATACATACTAAGACTATAGAAATATTAAAGCATAAAGCATAAATGGCATAGAGGCATAAACTAAAGAAGCATAGGCATATATAAACATATTCCAAGAAAATATTAAAGCATAAAGCATAAATGGCATAGAAGCATAAAGAAACATATAAACATATTCCAAGAAAATATTAAAGCATAGAAGCATAAAGAAACATATAAACATATTAAAACATAAAAGCATAAAGAAACATATAAACATATTCCAAGAAAATATTAAAGCATAAAGCATAAATGGCATAGAAGCATAAACTAAAGAAGCATAGGCATAAACTTTCAAGAAAATATTCCAAGCAAGTGTTTCAAGCATGTGTGGACGTTAAGTAGACCTGTTTGTTTTCCCCTTTCACCTACCTTATCGGTTTCCTTTCCATACATCTAAGTTGTCTTCCTTGGCTTCTCCATCCTTCTGTCTCCTTATGATTCCACCTAGATACTGCCCTTTCCTATCCATCATTTGCCCAAATTGGTATACTGCTCAACAATTTCCCATCAGCATGCAAGACTTGGAGACTAGAGTTGGACAATGCAATCAAACATAGCTTCCGATTGCCGAATGTATGCAGGTTTTTGAGTCTAGGTCTTTCTCCTCATCATGTACTACCATATGCTTCAGTCAGTATTAAGTAGAGGTATGGGGATATCACAGGTTCTAAAACTCACCATAACGAAATTACTGTGGGGACTTCTAGCTACCATATGCTATTTGGCAGAGTCGTGTGAATAGAGTTGAGTACTGATATTTTGCTCTATCATGATATTAATAGGGCTGTACTTGATATGAGGCAGGGATGCGCTATCATGATGATCCCTCTGGATTAAAGTGAAGCCAAGAGTGAAATTGGAGTGCTGTGAGCTTGGATATCGTTAGTACACTAGTACGTTGGGACATGGTACGTCTATTTTCATGGTTGAGAGCAAACACAATTGGCATTGGAACCCCACAACTAGGGAAGAGAGCTTGTGTGCAATGCGGCCCTACAGATCCATAATCAGGGGACTTTTAATCTTCTCACAGTCTTTAGGATTCGGTTTTGGTCTTTGGCACTAATTTCCAAAACTCTCCAGATTGTGTTCTACTGTTTTGCCGTGTAGACAGGGCCCTAGATAGAGGAGCCTTACAACAATGGAAAGCTTTTTCAGAGCCCTCATGATGGGGGGTAGCACGCTCAAGAAGAGAACTGAGCTTCCAGCAGCAGCAAGCTGACGACATGCCTCATCAACAAACAGCTCCAACACGCCTTCTATCTGTGTTAAAATAGCATTTTGATCTGGTCATGCTTTCAACTTTTATGTGTGCTCACCGGATTCAAAATTCCATTGAACCCAAACAAGGAATTTTTGCTGGCCAGTAGCTACACATCTCTTTCTGGAACAGCCCATTTCATAAGGTTCATATGTCAATACATGTTCTTGATTGAACAGGTGCCCATCCTGGAGCTTCTAATACACATGCATACTAAGGCAGGAGATGAGACACGAGTAAGCTTGTTGATTTCGTTTCTGCAGCAACCTGCATTGAATGTACATAATCCACCTGGCATCCGAAAGGCCCACATTGATGCAATGGAGCAGCGTTTCCTACAGAGATTCTATGACGTCTGACAATTCTGATAGGCATACATACCAGGACAGGTGGGTACACTCACTGTTCTTGTTGCTGCAGGCGAGTTGCATCTAATGTTTGTCTGATCTGCCATCTAGCATCGGAAGTCCCAGAATGACGAGATGAAAAGTGTTTGCTACAGAGATTAATTTATGTCATTGGGGAAAGAACTCCTGTCAAATGCAATTGTCGAAGGTGTCACCGCAAGGGACAGCTGCATGAGATTGTCTTTCAACTCGTGACTTGTTTTATATCGCCACCTTTTGAGGGGTTACCAAATGAACGTTGCCCTTAACTCAGCACATTCAGAGATTCGTTCGTGGAGACGTGATGGGGGCATAACAGTATGCAAAAAGTACAGAGCATGGTACAAGTGCGTACCTTGATGCGGGTGTAAAAATGAACTATCATATCTTCTCAGATACACACTATAGGAGTGGCCAACAGAGACTCTCATTCTGCTGGGTAAGGTCTTCAACTATGCCTCCAACCACGTACAAACAAAACTCCACAGCAGCAAGCCCCCAATAGTAAGCGTGTAGTGCCTCACTACAACTGAATGACAAACTCGAGGCTCAAATGAATCTTCACACGCATCTCCCACGTCCACAACCACTCCATCAACTCAACCGGTCTGTGTAGTTGGGCATCAACAGCAGCTCCAAGTGCAAGCTAGGTGCCTCAAACCTCTGGCTTCTCCAACAACTCCAGAGGCTCTAGCTTCAACGACATTCAAGCTCAGCCACCAGCCCATGCACTTCGGCCTTGTCACAATGCAAAATTATCGCACTAGTTATCAAAAGCAACAGACCAAGGATTATTCTACGATCTGTGTAAACAATCACTTCTAGAAGCCGCTTGTGGCAAAGAGAGTGGAACCCACGTCCAAAAATTACTACACACGTCTGACAATTCTGATAGGCTTGGCAGGCGAGCAAGAGGCACAACAGCAACCTACAAATACTACGTACTAAGGCAGCAGGCTGTTCGCGCTGAAGCTCGAGTTGAGGGGATCACACATGAAGGAATTGGGAAGCTCGCAGGTTTCCATTTTCTAGGGAAGGGGGGCGTAGAACTTAGAAGAACCTTCAACCAATTTCCAGAATAGAGATTCCAAACGACTGCTCAATGAAAGTACCTGGCTGCTGTTGAGTGACTTGAGTCTTCAGTCTTTAGTGACGAGTCGTGAGTCGTCAAAACTGCAAACAAGTTGAACTTTCTTTGAAATGGAGATTGATGGTGGTGGCACTCAGTGGCAAGTGCTCGAGCTAAGAGCATGATGTGAAAGCAAGGGCAAAGTTTGAGAAAAGAGTGGAGGAGACCTAAAGGATAAGAGATGACAACCACACATCTAACAAGCAATCAACGGTGATGAGGGAATCTAAGTTGATCTGTTTGATCAAGGGTTATTATGCAAGCCACATGGCTTAATTTGTTTAAATTTTATTAATATTATATAAAAATAAGAATATATTATATAACCTTTAGTTTATAAAGTGCTTTATCAACATTAACCGGTTTTCCAAAGAGAGCTTATTAATCTAACCTTGATTTTCAAGGTATATCTTTTAAATATCATTAAAGTCGAGATTGCCATAAAATTTTATCCTTTTTAATAACCTGCTTCTCACCACTTACGACGGTTTTTTGCCATTTTTACCAGTTCAAAATACACTAAATGACGGTTTTTTTCTAACACTGAGGAGCATACCGATACAATCATCGCAGGGATCTTTTTCTATGAGGGTATGGAGCTTTGGAGCAATGACTCCTCCTATGTGATGCGGATGCACTCCGAAGGTCTCACCTTCTACTCTGTCACACACTTCGATGACTAGCACCCCTCCCAGTATTGGATAATCCCCTTGTTAGATTTCAACACACAAATGAATGTAGCCAGCAACCCCTTCAACCTCAACATGGCTCTCACCTCACCCTCTTGCCCAATTGGCTAGTATTCTGATATGAGTAGAAATATCTTATTTGTGATGCATGTAGGAATTCTCATCCAGGCCACAATTCAATTCTTGAAGCCACAAAGCTTGAGGTATTTGATTCTTTACTACAATTACAAATGCTTTTTGTTTTCCTACCCAAACCCTATCTCCTCTCTTCACCCCGATTAGTGAGCAAAGACTTTATAGGCATATCTAAAAAAATCAAATCTCTTCTCCATCCTTGACCAAATGGACCTGGCAGCTTCTTTGATTCTCTTCGTGAAGTTTTTAGTCGATGGGATGGCATGGAGGGCCCCACCTTCCACACTACCAATGACTTCATGATGATCTTCCTGTGGGTCTAGTTGATATTTTTGGTCGAGGAGGAATTTCTTATGGGGCTAACATCGGTGAGATCTTGATCACCATGCAAGACGATCTGTGGAGTGTCTAGAACTTGAGGAGAACTTGAGAGACCACAGTTGGATCAATCCAACACTAATATCTACTTATCATGACTGCGAGGGGTAGTCAGCACATTAAAATTTTGAGTCACCCATCAACAAATTGTGACTGCTCTTACACATCATCCTAGATGAAACAATATTTAAAAAATAACTTTTAATTTAGATCTGAGAATAAACACACCCTACCTGTTAATTTTAAAACAGTGTATAAAATTACCCCTGCTATAAATATATTTCTGTAAGTCTTGAGAATTAAAATACCCCTCATTTTGAACTCTCATAATATACTTACATTTCCTAGATGGACCCCCCGAGGATGTGCCTAGGTACAAGGCCCGTTTGGTTGCTAAAGGGTTCAAGCAAGAGAAGGGTGTGGACTTTGATGAGATATTCTCTCTGGTTGTGAAGATGACCACACTTAGATGCATGCTTGGACTAGTGGCAGTAGAGGATATGGAGCTTATACAGATGGATGTCAAGACAGCTTTCTTGCATGGGGATTTGCATGAGGAAATTTACATGGTGCAGCCGGAAGGCTTTGAAGAAAAGGGCAAAGAGCATTTAGTTTGCAAGCTGAAGAAGAGTCTCTATGGTCTTAAGCAAACGCCTAGAGAATGGTATCAGAAGTTTAATGCTTTCATTCGGTCCCAGGGTTTTAGAAGGAGTGAAATTGATCACTGCCTCTACACTAAAAGGGCTAAGGATAGTAGCCTGATAATCCTAGCACTATATGTGGATGATATGCTATTGGCTAGCAAGAATACTTATGAGCTAAAAGCATTAAAGGCCAAGTTGCATGAGGCCTTTGATATGAAGGATTTGGGACTTGCAGGTCATATTCTTGGTATGCACATCACGCGTGATCGGAGTAGGAAACTCCTTTGGCTTTCACAAAAAGAGTATGTTACAAAAGTATTGCAGCGTTTCAATATGGAGGGGGGGAAGGTAGTGAGTACTCCATTGCCTCCATATGTGAAACTGAGTCATACAGATAGTCCCAAATCAAATGAGGAAAGGGCCATGATGGCCAAGGTTCCTTATGCATCAGTAGTTGGGAGTCTTATGTATGCTATGATAGCTACTAGACCAGACATTGCATTTGCAGTGGGAGTTGTTAGCCGGTATATGGCTAATCCAGGAAAGAGGCATTGGGAGGCAGTTAAGTGCATCATGAGGTACATGAAGGGTACCAAGGAGATGTGCATCTGCTTTGGTAAAGGAGACATGCGTGTACTTGGGTACACAGATTCAGATTATGCAGGGCATGTGGATAGTAGGAGATCCACTTCTGGTTATGTGTTTACCTTTTCAGGTGGTGTAGTGTTGTGGATGTCTCATGCACAGAAGTGCGTTGCTTTGTCTACCACAGAGGCTGAGTATGTTGCAGCCACACAGGGTTGCAAGGAGGCTATATGGCTTGATCGGCTAGTTGGAGATTTGGGGATTCATACAGGTGTACCGACATTGCATAGTGATTCCATGAGTGCTATTCAGCTAGCACGGAATCCGGTCTTTCATGCAAAGACCAAACACATTGAGGTCAGGTACCATTTCATCAGGGAGGTACTTGAGGACAAGCGCATAGAGCTTGTCAAGGTTCATACAGATGATTGTTGTGTACCTAGTTAGCGGTTTGAGTATTGTTGTGTATTGATGGGCATTGGATAGTATGCTCACTGGTTGTTCTCCCTTAAAGGCACATTGTCCTTTAAGTGGGAGGTTGTGGGGGTTAAAGGTCACTGTGCCTTTAACCCGGTTATGTACAATACTCAAACACATATATAAATGAATGAAAAAGAAGATTAGGGTGGTTCTGCATCCACCAAAACTCGTGTGGCTCTCTGTCTCTCTCTCTCTCTCTCTCTCTCTCTCTCTCCTTCTTCCATTCTTGCTTCCGTTGAGAGCACTCTCATTGGGGGGGTATATCCAACCTGTTGCACAAATCAAGAAAACTCCTTGATTTTTGCAATAGGTTGAGTGCACCATTAACCTATTCCACTTGCAACAGGTTGGGGGATATATCAAACCTATTGCACAAATCGAAAAAAATCATTAAATTTTTATTGTATTTTAGGGTTAGGATTGAGGGTTTAGTATTTAGGGTTAAGGATTTAAGATTTAGTGTTTATGGTTTTGGGTTTATGATTATGTTTTTAGGGTTTAGGATTTAGGGTTTAGGGTTTAGGGTTTAGAATCTAGGGTTTAGGGTTTAGGATTTAGCATTTAGGGTTTATGATTATTGTTTTAGGGTTTAGGATTTATGATTTAGGTTTTAGGTTTTAGGGTTTAGTATATAAGATCATGAGCTTAGAGTCTAGAATCTAGGGTTTAGGATTGAAAATTAGGTTTTAGAATTTAAGTTATAGGGGTTAGGGTTTGAGGTTTAGGGTTTAGGCATTATAACTGTTATATAAGTTTAAGAGCTTAGATTGTACCTAAGATTTAGGAAACTTTAGGATTTAAGATTTAGGGTGTAAGATTTAAAGTATATAGACTATATAAAATATGCATTCCAAAGTATTTAGTTTAGATATATATAGACTATATGTTATATGCTTTCCAAAGTGTTTTGTTTATAGGTACGATCCTTTGCAAAGGCTTTACTTTAAGTAAGTATAAGTCTACCTAGTCAAAGTATCCTATTGATTAGGGACAAGCACATAGGCTAAAAGCACACCGATTTATATTTTCTTACATTCATGCTGCATGGTGTATCAGAAGGTACGATCCTTTGCAAAGGCTTTACTTTAAGTAATTATAAGTCTACCTAGTCAAAGTATCCTACTGATTAGGGACAAGTACATAGGCTAAAAGCACACCGATTCATATTTTCTTACATTCATGCTGCATGTTGTATTAAAAGAAATGAAAAAGTATGTGATAAGAAATATTCAGAAGAAATATGTATTCCATATCATGGATACCATGGATATTTGGTGGTTGCTAAAGTAAAAAATTGATATGGATGCAATGATATTGTAGTTTTGTGCAAAGCCTTAAACAAAGTTTAAGGCTTTTGCAAAGTATTACACATAGTAACAAAGATAAGTAAGTATGCTAAACCTCTTTTAGATTCTATGGTTTTAAATACCTACCTTACAAATACATTATCTAATTTTTCATTCTTCGACTAACTAACAAGTATTATACACATGGAAGAAAAGCATACATGCTAAAAGTACGTGTGTAAAATTTAATATTTTCTTATTTTTTAAATTAATTCAATTCTTTGATTGACTACTTTTTAAAATTGAAAGGTTATTAGTATATAATCTACATAATTTTAAATGTTATTAATGTATAATATTAATAATTTATATATTTATTTAAATTTATATAATAATTAATTTATATTTATATTAGTTTTTAAGTTAATAATGTATAGAATAGCAATATATTTACTAATTCTTCATTGTTTTAAGAATAAGTATTATATAAAGCACATATGCTAGAAGACCTCCCTTTCAAGTTATATTTTTTAATTAATATATTTATATAATAATTATATAATATTTATATTAATTTACAGATTAATAATATATATTTTTAGCAAAATTATATTTTAACATTAGTTAATAAAAATTTATTATATTATGGAGTAAAAATATTATAAATGGATTTCTTATATTAATAAAGTGTCGTGAGAAGAGTTTTTTGGAAAGATTTATGATTAAATTTTGTTTTGAAGTTGTTGCGTACGCAATAGGTAGGGAGGTTTGAGTGGTTTTGAGGTTGAGAGAGAAATTTGTAATAAAGTGTCGTGAGAAGAGTTTTTTGGAGAGATTTATGATTAAATTTTGTTTTGAAGTTGTTGCATACGCAATAGGTAAGGGAGGTTTGAGTGGTTTTGAGGTTGAGAGAGAAATTTGTAATAGATTGTTTTTTTTTGTTGAGGAGTTTTTTGGAGAGATTTATTATTAAATTTTGTTTTGAAGTTGTTGCGTATGCAATAGGTAGGGGGGTTTGAGTGGTTTTGAGGTTGAGAGAGAAATTTGTAATAGATTGTTTTTTTTTGTTGAGGAGTTTTTTGGAGAGATTTATGATTAAATTTTGTTTTGAAGTTGTTGCGTACGCAATAGGTAGGGAGGTTTGAGTGGTTTTGAGGTTGAGAGAGAAATTTGTAATAAATTGTTTTTTTTTTGTTGAGTAGTTTTTTGGAGAGATTTATGATTAAATTATGTTTTAAAGTTGTTGTGTATGCAATAGGTAGGGAGGTTTGAGTGGTTTTGAGGTTGAGAGAGAAATTTATAATAGATTTTTTTTTTGGAAAAATTATTGCGTGCCGAATAGGCTAGGAGAGAAATTTCTGAAAATAGGTTATGAGAATTTGAGGTAAAGAGGAAAATTTGTGGGAAAAAAGATTTAATGCAAAAATGGTTTTTTGAAGTTGTTGCGTACACACAAGTTTTTGAGAAAAGAATCAGATTTGAAAAAATATTCAAATTTACAAATTTAGAAGTTCTTGCATATGCAATAGGTTAGAAATGAACTCACCTCTTGCAACATTTTGAAAATTTTTGAGAATCCTGCAACAAGTTGATGAGAGGAGAGAAGCGTGGAGTGTAAAAGAATGATCTTTGAATGAAAGAGAGAATGAAGAATGTTCTACTTATAGTGAACATAAAAGAACTAAAAAAACCTTAAAAACTAAAAAAAGCTGACTTGACCTAAAAGCTACCCATTTTCTATAAAACTCTACTTCTCCTCATTCTCTCTCACAACTTTCCTGGAGCTCCTCTACCACCTCTCCACCCAGGTACTCCCTCCCTCCCTCTCATCCCTCCCCTCCTGCTTCCCATCCCCTCTCCTCCTGCTTCCTCTCTCCCCTCCCTTCCCCTCTCCTCCCACTTCCTCCCTCCCCTCCCTTGCCCTCCCCTCCCCCTCCCTTTCCCTCTCCTCCCCCTTCTTCTCCCGCTTCCTCTCTCCCCTCCCTTCCCCTCTCCTCTCGTTTCTCCCCTCCCTCCTCCCGCTTCTTCTCCTCCCCTCCCCCTCCCTTCCCCTCTCCTCCCCCTCCTCCCCCTCCCCCTTCCCCTCGCTTCCCCTGTCCTCGTAGCCCTCCCTTCCCCTCCCCTTCCCTGCCTCCCCCTCCCTTCCCCGCCGGCCCCTCCCCTCCTCGCCTCCCCCTCCTCGCCGTCCCTCCCTTCCCCTCCCCGTCGGCCCCTCCCTTCCCTACCAGCCCTCCTTTCCCCTCCCCCTCCCCGCTAGCCCCTCCCTTCCCCACCTCCCCCTCTGCCTCCCCTCCCCGTCGCAGGTGGGAGGGAGGGAGGGGAGGGGGGCGACGAGAGGGGGAGGCGGGGAAGGGGGAGGGGAGGGGGCTGATGGGAGGGCGAGAGGAGAGGAGGGAGGGGGGCAAGGGGGAGGGGAGGCAGGGAGGGGGCCGATGGAAGGGGGAGACGGGGAAGGGGGAGGGGAGGCGAGAGGGTGGGGGGAGGGGGGGAGGAGAGGAGAGAGGGGGGGTAATAATACCCCCCTCCCTCCTCTCCTCCCGCCCTCTTGCCCCCTCCCCGCCCTCCCTTCCCCGCCTCCCCTCCCCCTTCCCTCGCCATTAACCCCCCCTCCCTCCTCTCTTCCCGCCCTCTTGTCGCCCCCTCCCCCTTCCCCGCCTCCTCTCCCATCGACCCCCTCCCTTCCTCCCTCCAGTCCCTTCCCCTCTCCTCCCGCTTCCCCCCCTCTTCTCCCTCTTTTTTAAGGCAGGGAGCCGTGAGGAGGATGGGAGGGGAGGGAGGAGGGAGAGGAGAGGGCAGTCGGGAGGGAGGAGGTAGGCGGGGAGGCAGGAGGGAGGAGGGAGAGGAGGTAGACAAGGAGGCGAGAGGGCGAGGAGGGTGCAAACGGGAGGGGGAGGCGGAGGGAGGGGAGGGGGTCGACGGGAGGGCACAGACAAGAGGGGGAGGCAGGAAAGAGGAAGGGAGAGGCGGGATGGGCGAGGAGGGTGCAAACGGGAGGGGGAGGCGGAGGGAGGGGAGGGGGTCGACGGGAGGGCACAGACGGGAGGGGGAGGCAGGAAAGAGGAAGGGAGAGGCGGGATGGCGGGGAGGTGGGAGGAGAGGAGGGGGTTAACCCCCAACCTATTACGCACGCAACAGGTTAGGGGTTAATCCCCTCCCCTACCCTAAGCCCCCAAAGGGCTTTAAATTTTTATTTTATTTTTAAAGACAAAAAAATTAATTTAATGTAATTTAAAAAATAAAAAAAAGATGAAAAAAATTAATTCACTTAATTTATTAAAAAAAAAATAAGAAAAGTTAAAATAAATAAAACTTAAAAAAAGTTTAAAAAATTTAAATTAAATTTTAAATATAAAAATAAATTAATTAATTAAAATAAAATAAAAAAAGATGAAAAAAATAAATAAGTTTAATTTAATTTTAAAAATTTTAAAAATTAAAAATAAATAAAACTTAAAATAATATTTAATTAGAAATTTATTTAATAGTTTGAGTTTGAAAATCATTGTAATTCTCATTTTTTATTTTTGATTATTTTTCAGAAAACTATGGCTTCCAGTTTTGGTTCCAAGGTGTCTTTCAAATACCTTGAACATGCTTGGTATTTTATGGAGTGCAAATCAAAGTATTTTTTGGTGATCACTGCAAAGAATGTGTCAAGCGTGAAATATTCTCGAGAGGCAGTAAGAAATGGTGGCATGGTCTCAAACATCAACATTAAAGAAAACAATTTGATAGAAGTTGTGTGCAAAGGAAAGAATGACGAGGTGGTTTACAAGTTACGAGTTACGCATAAGCACTTCTTGAAGCCCTTGCCAGGTTCAATTGAGGGATCCCAAGAATTACTTAGTGCCTTAGAAGATTGAAGAAAATGTGGGATGCATTTCCAAGTGGTCGTGTTATACCTTTAGCAGCAGTAAGTACGCCATCTATAACATGTAACCCTCAAGTTGTACCACCAATATCTGTGGCAATAACTATGGTAACTCCGACAACAGTAACTACAATATCTGTGGCAATAACTACAGTATCTCCAACTGTACCTACACCATCGACTGTTGCAACTACAAGAACAAGAAGGAGTGATCGTGGAGCAGATTCAAGTTCTACAGTTATTCCCTAGAGATGACAGAATTTACTAAATGATGGGTGGGAAGTAGCATTGTATCGAATGGGTTTTGCTGCTGAGAAATTACTACGCCAAGGTAGAAATGTAAATGTCATTGATACCCCCCATCAAATTGAGTTCTTTGACACATATTACAGTTGCACTACCTTCTTTGAAGAGGAAAATGTCAAAGAAGAGGGTAGTGAGAAAAATGTCGAAGACGAGGGTAGTGAGTCTAGGGTGATGATTCTAGCTCAGGTGACGATGAGGATGAAAGCTCTGCATCTGATGACTTACGCCAAGAAGAAATCCACACAAAGAATAAGGGTAATCAATTGTCAACTAGAGTCAAGGAGGTTCCACTCATCATACGGGAAGGCTCGCGGCAGCAAGAAGTAGTAGTACAGCACGTCACAGGAAAAGATCCATCATTCTTTGCCCCATTCCTTGCATAGGAGACCTTGAACTTATTGGTGGTAGCTCATACAAAACGTACCCATCATATCTTATAGGGACCTCTTGTACCACATGAATTGAGTCCGCATTTGAGAAGGCAACATGTAGAGAATTTGATAGTGAAAGGCATTCCAACATTGCAATTATACTCACCTCTTGAGCAACAATTGTAGCGAAAAGTTCTCCTTCGGGTAGTTACTTTGAAATGTGGAAATTGATGACTATACAATTTGTACTATACTTTGAAATGTTGAAATTGGCGACCATCCAATTTGCAGCCTTTCCCTCCACCATCTAATTCCACTACTTCTTGTGTGATGGCAACATCCTCAATACCTGTATCTTGGTGTAGGTGACAAAACATGTGTGCCTCAGGATCTATGGAGCACTCTAAGGTGGATGGAACCTATGTGGAAACATGATGAAGAGAGTGCTCATGACATGTATCTCAAGTCAATTAGGTTCCAAGATAGATTAGCTTGGACTCATAAAGAGAATCTTGAGATAGTGCAAAGTGCTTGATTGAATTACTTCAAATGAACCTCCCTTTTATAGGTGAGGGTACTTACATCCATTTTGCTTGCTCACATGTGGGATATCTCCTCCATGCCATGTGGCAGCTTACCCTTTGCTCATACCTTTGCTCTACAAGTGCTCATGGCACCATATCTCTCAACAGTAGGTCTATTCTAGGGCTAGCTAGACCAAGGTTTTGACAATGTGTACCAAGCCGTGCACCATCCAAGTAAAGGACTCCAAGCCCTACTGCACTAAGATTTTAACAACAACAAGAACTAAGCCCAACGCCCTGTGCACATGTTTGAGCTGGAAGACCACCATGAGGACCGAGTCTAGTTCACCTAAAATACGAATGCATGGAGGACCAAGTCTAATCATCTCGAAAATACCAGTGCATGGGAGGTGGGTTTGACCTTGAAGATTTGTCTCCATCGGTCTATAGGCATGTTCATACTCAACATGGAGCTCCACCTCAGTAGTGGCATGAAGAAGATTGAAGGGCCTCTCAAGGATCCCAAACTAGACCTGGAGCTAGTGGTTATAAAGCCCAAGGTGACTTTCCAATCAAGGCAAAATTTTAGTATTACAAGGGAATAGATGATGAAGACCCATATAGTCACTTGCAAAGGTTTTTGCGAGTTTGCAATCTTGATAAGGTCAAGTCAAAGGAGGAGTATATAAATTACTTTCCCTGCACCTTGGTAAAAAGTGCTTAAAGGTGGTATAATCAATCCCCAATCAATTCTTTTTGAGATTGGGAGCATATGATTGTAGAATTTTTGAAGCACTTCAAAATCAATGAAGAGGATTTTTGCACGAAATTGAGCAATCTCAAGCAAAAGGAAGAAGACTCTATATAGGATTTTATCGTTAGGATGTAGGGTTTGATCAACTAGCTTAGCACATTGCTGATGGCAAGTCCCTATGTGAATGGATTTTGATAGGTTGTACTTAGGTAGATATCAAATCCTCAAAGTTATTAATCCTACCAAGACATATGAAGGTTTGCTTAACCAAGTTACAGACTTGGAGAAAATTCATGGAGCCAAATCCAAGCCAAAGAAAAAGAAAAATAACATTGATGATGAGCCCGATTCACCGAAGAAGAACAAGCTTGAGTCTACTATTAAGAAGGATTTGAAGGAGATGGGTTACTGGGATAACCCAAGTTCTAATGAAAAATGGTGCAACAAATGTTCTAGGAAGGGACATATTGAAGAAGATTCTCGTACAAAGTACTGCAATGTATGTACCAAGTGGGTTATGACAAGACTTAATATTGGTTTGCTAAGAAACAGACTACATATGTGAGCCAAGTCACAACTAAGACCAAGCCCAAAGAAGTACAACCACCTAGGCTCATTGAGAAGAGCAACAACAAGGGAAGGAATGATAAAGCTAAAGGTCTTGTAAAATGTTTTTGTTGTGGTGAGAATCATATCCAACCCAAGTGTGAATTTTGGTAGGAACATCTTAAAATGCTCAAAGACACTCTTGAGAGATGGAAAGTGGACCCCAAATATTGAGACATACTCACAGATTTCAATGAATCAGTCAGCACCAATGCAATTACCTAGTTAAAATGTCCAATCATAACTCCAAAAGAGGACCTACCGTCAAGAGTAGATCTAGAATGGAAATCACAAAAGTGACTGGCATCCAAGGTGGCTCAAGAATTAAAGGGAAAAGCATTGATGATTGATTGGCAACTCAAGTCACTCTCACCAGTGCAGGCAACAAAACCTAGTGAAGCTTCCACTAGCAAAATGCAAGAAGTGCCTCGTATTGAGTGTTTAGCATTAGATGTGGCTAAGGCATGGAAAAGGTTTTGGGGCATGAAGGTCAACTTTACCATTTCCAAATTGCTAAAGATTTCTCCATACTACCATGAATTATTGTTACTAATGACTCCAAGGTGAAGACATAACAACCAAGGGTGTTGAATCCTTGGTGATCATACCAATCATTAGTACCCCAGTGGTAGGTAACCATGTACTAGTCATCTCATTAAAAATTAAGAAGTAGACTATTTTTGGTGTCATTGTTGATGGAGATCTGGAGTCAACATCATTTCAGAGGCTATCATGAATTGACTCAAGTTCAAGTGTCTTAAATCATCACTAGTCAAAATACAAATGGCAGATCAACAGCCAGTAGAGCCAAAAGGTATGATACAAGCTATTGTTATTACAATTGGTGGAATTCATTATACACTAAGTCTACTAGTCATACCCATGGAAGAGAATGGATACCCAATCCTATTGGGTTGACCTTGGCTTAAAATCCGAAAAGCGATGCATGACTGAGGTTCTGATTTGAGGACCATCAAACTGGGTGACACTAAGATGCAAATCCCTACTGTGACACCAAAAATTGATATTTTTTATTTGGCATTGGTATTGTTTTCTTCTATGTTTGATAAGAGTTTGAGTATCAAGTGATAGCCTAGCAGCTCTCACTTATTTCTATTTTCTAAGATATTGTATGGGATTGAGAGGATGAGTGGATTGGATCATTGTGGAGAGGGTCCCTATGGGCTCCATGTGGGGAGACTCTTTACTTTCTCAATATTTTAAGAGTCTTGAGCATCTTTTGACAGGACACATGGCAAGACTAGCCAAAAAGGACATGGATGGTGACATACAAGCTTATGTGATTGATGGGGAAAGGAATCTACAGGCAACAATTGCAAATGGGGGAAGGAGGATGATAAAATCTCTATAAAAGGAGCCCTCCTCTCCCTTGTTCATCATATCTTCCACCATTAGGCCTCATGTTGCTGTAGCTCTAGTCTCCTCGAGCCTTTTCCATGAGCCCTTTCTCCCTCTTGTAGATATTCTCTTATGTAGACCACTTGAGTCCTAGCTTATTCTCTCTCTATGAGTAGTCTTGGAGCTTCCGCTCCCTCTTGTACGTATGAAACCTCTTCTTCTCCCTTGTGTTTGTAGTATTTTGAGTTGCATTGGAGTGGAGTCTCACTCTATTGGTAATGAAGGTCACTGCAGGTTCTCTCTCTTGAGTGTCTCTTTCCTTTTTCCATTGTTTTCTCTTCCAAAGTGCTCAAAAGTGTTGTCTATTCAGCTGCTCATTGTGCATACATGGTTTATCTATCTCCCAAGCCACAAAAGGAGCTTTTCTTTCCCTCCTAGGCAAACTCTATGGGACTTGTATCGTTGATGAAGTCTAAGCATGGAGGTAGTATTCTCCCAAGTCGTCACCAGTAGAAGGAGTAGGTGTTTTTCATGACAGTTTGACCCCCTGTTAGTATTTTGCTCATAACTTTTTGCTCCATCGTCCAATTTGGACAAAACCTATATCAGCGTGAAGCTCTCTTCAAGGAGCATCATCTTATGTCTTCAATTATTATATTAGATTTTAAAGAAAAAATCTATGACTCTTTGTGTGTGACTGTTTCTTTTTCAGATAGTTTTTATCAGAGTCCAGTAAACTGCCCATACCTTTCCGATCGCTTCTCTGTTTCTTATGAAACTTATATCAGAGCGAAGCCCATTTCAAGATGCATTTGAATATGTGTTTGAATATTTCATATCATGTCTCTATTGAAATGTATGGGTCTCTGTGTCTTACGATAGTTTGGAGAGTGTTTTGAGCTAAGTGTAAAGGTGTCTATGAAGGAGGTGCAATGTTTCCTCAGAACCTACCCATGTGACCCAATCAACCCCTTCAAACTCCTCGATATATATCAATTCATGTCAGCTATAAGATCTTCTTTAGCAATGTATCGCTCTTCTCTTTGGCACAGACCAGCTTGCTGAGATTATGGCCTCTGCTGATCCTTTCGTTCTCCCTATGCTTGAGTACAAAATCACTTGGGATGTTACCATCTTCATTCTCATCTAAGGGAGGATAGTATGGTATGGTCTCTTAGTATAAAAGCTTCTTTTTCCTAGTGATGAATATCTCTATCACTCAGTTCGAAAGCAGTAGGATGTGAAGAGGTGCATGAAGTTTATTACCCCCAACTTCATGTCATATCTTTTGGTGGAGACGCCGGGTACGTTTGGTATTCGATTTATCCCACCTTACTAAACAATCTCAAGTGTACTTGATTGCATGTTATGGCTAGTATAGGAATGTGTTTTCTGATGTGATAAAGAAGATGCCTGGAAGAACTCTGTAAGAAGAGATTGCATCCCGTTTAAGAGAACTAGAAGATTGTGAAGGTGATGCTCAAGCTATTCGCATGGTCATCATGATCATATCCTTTATGTTTGCACTCTTGAATATGTTGGTGAACTGACAATGCCATCAGTAGACACAATGATAGATTGGGTATTGTTTCATGCACTAGTAGCTTGGTGTGAAGAAGAGTTGAGTCTTTGGGTAGTTTTTGACTAAACAATGGAGTGGTGATTCTCAATGCTTTCAACTTCTTTTGCTATGCAAATGATGAATTATACAATATCTTGAAGCTGTTATGTGCACTTCTAATTGTAAAAAGGGTGATCCTTGAATGCATGTATACACAATGTTTTCATGGTGTTGGTTGGTCACTTATTTTTTAAGATTTTGTTGAGGATCACGTGGTGGAGGGTTTTCAACAAAGGTTATGCATTATAAGTTGGTCTCGGTATACTAAGGCTCTGTGGGATCTTGTTTGGGATATTATTTAGATCTTGGTTATTTGATGTTGCAGTTGGGCCGGTTTTATCAAGGAGAGGGTGAGATGGTCTCTGCGTTGGCAATCCGATATGAAAGGGCAGCTTTGCAAGCTATGGCATTTGCATCATTAGCCCCTTAGAGTCTTTTACAGATGGAGCACTTAAAGATGAGCCAATTTGTTATGGCTTTGGAGCCTCGTCGTTGCTCAAAAGTAATGAGTAAAGGTCCAACCACATACGTGGAGGCACTTCGCATTGCAACCAAGAAAGAAGCTTCTCTAAAGATCGAATCCTCTTTTGTGTCTTCAATAGCTTCAACTCCTAAGGTGGAGGTAATGGGCACTCCTCAGGTCCCAAAGTCCTCTGAGTTAGATCATAATATCTCCCAATGGATGGCAGAGTTTGCTGATTTGAAATTGCATTTGGTTAATGCATGACAACCTAGAGCACCAAAGAGTGAAGATAGGCCTCCAGATAAGAGTGGGGTCACTTGCTATGAATGTAATGAAAAAGGTCACTATCGCTTCGAGTGTCCTAGATTGAGAAAGAAAGAAGAAAAACAAGTATCCTTATTAGAAGCTTCTTCAAGGGATGAGGAAAGAGAGGTATTGATGGCTAAACGGGGGCGTGGTAAAGAAAAAGAAGAAAAGAAAGCAAGGAAGAAGTAGATGAGAAACATCGGGAAGAGGAATGCCGTAGTAAGAAAAAGAAGCCATCTAGAAGGAGAATTAGCTAGTCAGACTTTCCTTTAGGACAATGCATTGGAAGCTATGACTTGTTGTCTGACCTTAAAGATAAGGAAGCTCATATCACCTTCGGTCAATTACTTACTTTGTCTCCAAAACTACAAAAGGAATGGAGAAAGCTAGCAAGCACAAGTGTGTCAAAGAAGAAAAAAAAGAAAAGTGCCATTCCTATTGTTTAAAAGGTAGATATAGATGTTGGTGATGATGTACCTGTGGTTAATGTGATCATTGATGGTCAAGTGATTTCTAATGTGTACATTGATGAAGGTGCATCGATTAATGTCATGAGTGAGAAGACCAGGATAGATGTTGATTTAAAATACTCTAGTACTACCTCTCCTTATCGCATCAAATTGGCTAACAACACTAGGGTTAAGGCCTTGGGAGTTGTGAAAAATCTAGAAGTGGATGTATGTGGAATTTCTATCCCGACTACTTTTCAAGTGATCCCTACCAAGCTAGGTGCACGTGCCAATCCATTGATTTTGGGAAGGCCTTGGCTATGCAAGGTGAAGGCTGTTCAAAAGTGGGATACGAGAGAATTGATTTTGTAGGGAAACGATAAGAAGGTGCGCTATAGCATCAGAAGCTACAAAAATGAAGTTGTCAAGGAGGAGTCTTCAACATCAGAGAGTTCAAGCTCTGACTTAACCGATGAAGAAGAAGAGACAGGGTGTAGCTTCGAGGAGTCAGCTCAGAGGGTGAGGTGGAAGGAGTGGCTTTTGGTCTTTGTCTTGGTGTTGATCGGGATGAGTCAGGAGGGAACAAGGTGGTGGTACAAGAAGATCCTGTAGAGACACTTCATGTGGAGGATGTGGAGCACATAAACAATGCCAACGCAATGAGGAGCTTCTTAGTGATTCTCTATTAGGTAGTGAGAAGCTCCAGTACTCAGATATGCTAGATGATTTCCCATATCTCTTTGCGACAAGCTATTTACAGATTCGACCAGTCTCTCTTGTGGAGCACAAGATTGAGTTGAAGCCAAAAAGCAAGCTAGTTGTGCAACGCTTAAGGCGATTGGGGGTGATCCAAGCTAAGGCACTAAAGAAAGAGGTAACACAACTACTTGAGGTGGGATTTATCTTTCTTGTTGATGATTCAGAATGGATATCTCCTGTAGTTGTCACACCAAAGAAAGGAAATAAGTGGCAGGTTTGTGTGGACTTTCGTCCTTTGAATGCATGCACTAAGAGGGATCATTTTCCTTTGTCATTCCAAGATGAAATACTAGACCAAGTAGCAGGGCATGAGATGTATTCTATATGTGATGGGTATTCTGGGTACTTTTAAATTCGTATTCGAGAGGAAGATCAAAAGAAAACATAATTTGTCACACCTTGGGGAGTTTTTTCTTATAGAGTGATGCCTTTTGGGTTGAGCAATGCACTAGCTACATTTCAAAGGTTCATGAGTCAAGTGCTCGAGCCTTACTTGGGAAAGTTCATAAGGGTGCTTTTGGATGATTTTTGCATTTATTCTCGCTGCATAGATCACATCATGGAGAAGTTAAAGATGGCCTTAGCTAGAATTGATGAAGCAAAAGGGTGTCTAAATCCTAGCAAGTGTCATTTGGCTCAAACAAAAGTAGCCTTGTTGGGGCATATTGTGTTTGAATAAGGCCTGCAAATGGATCTTGACAAGGTTCAACCAATCATGGCATTGCCAAGTCCTGAGAGTGTCACTAGTGTTTGCAGAATTCTAGGAAAGAGCAAGTATTATCAACGCTTTTGTGATGATTTCACAGAGATAGTGCATCCCATGAACTTGTTGACAAGAAAAGGAGTTTTGGAGCAACAGGAGTCCTTTCATCAACTTAAGGAGGCCATGAGTAAGGGCCCAATATTGAAGCCCCCTAATTGGTCTCAAGAATTTTATGTAAATCCAAGTGTATCTTTGCATTCAGTTGGTGCTGTATTGCTAAAAAGGAGAGGTAGGCAGAATGCAACCCATCTATTATGTCAGCCAGCAGCATACACAGGTGGAAACAAGGTATGAAGAAATGGAGTAGCAAGCCCTCTCTTTGGTGTTTTTAGTCAGAAAATTTGGCTCCTATTTATTACCTCAGCCATTTTTCTTCCTTACCTCTCAGTCTATATTAGCATATCTAGTTCACAAGCCTAATTCTTGGGGGATATTTGCAAAATGGTTGTTAGAGCTTCAAGAGTCCTCTTTCTCTTTTGTCATTGAAAATACCACTAGGTCCACTATGGCAGGTTTGCTCATAGGATGGCAGGATCTAAGAGAAGAAAAGAAATATAAGGAGGACATTAATGATGAAAGGGAGACACCACCAACAGCTTTTGTCCTGTATTTTGATGGGGATTTTAGTCCTTCATGCCAACAAGGAGCTGAGGGGATAGTCTTGATGAATTTTGAAGGTCAAGAGGTGTGGGCAAGAGGACAAGAGCTTCCAGGTATCACAACTAACAATGTAGCTGAGTATAATGCTTTGATTCTTGGTTTGGAGTGTTGTCTTCAAAGTCAAGTTAAAGAATTGGAAGTAAGAGGAGATTCTCAACTTATTATAAAGCAAATGCAAGGGCATTACAAGACAAGAAGTCCTCATTTGAAGGAGCTTAATCAAAAGGCTATGGCACTATGTAGTCAATTTGATTTTTGCAAGTTTGTTCATATAAACAGAAAAGAAAATCAAAGGGCAGATGAGTTAGCTACTCAAGCCATTGTAGTACAAGATGGGGGGTGGTTTCTTTGGTAGACACTAGATGGCCAAAACTGCAAGATGTTCAATAATATGTGAAAGAAGGAATGTTTCCTCTAGGGTTAACTCCACAACAGAAGCAGAGATTGGTTACTTTTGGCCATGCCTCCATAAGGATGTATATGAATGTCACCAATGGAACCTATCAGCTTGAGGATGTTGACGGCATGGTGATACCCGGATGCACCAATGAGTATCGCCTTAAATTCTTCTATACTCGACCATCTTGAGGGCCAGTAGACCCTCTCTATCACTAGAGAGGATCTGCTAGGGGGGGGATGATATGATGCCTAAAATTGATATTTTTTATTTGGCATTGGTATTGTTTTCTTCTGTGTTTGATAAGAGTTTGAGTATCAAGTGATAGCCTAGCAGCTCTCACTTATTTCTATTTTCTAAGATATTGTATGGGATTGAGAGGATGAGTGGAATGGATCATTGTAAATACCATGTGTATGAATGATAAATAACTTGGTATGGGGTGAGAGTTATTTGTGTATGGGATATTATGGGGTTTTTAGAAAATAGGAAGAGTGAGTCATATAAAGAGGTAGGATCATGTCCATGTGTTCCAATAATATAAGAGAGATCACATGCCAAGCATGTGGAAGACATGTGGAGGAGTGTGGAGCCAAGAGGAATCCTTCTAAAATTCCTATGTGGAATAAGGAGAACATGGACATATGAAAAAGAGAGGGTCCCTATGGGCTCCATGTGGGGAGACATCTGTACACCTCCAAAACCATAATACAAAACCCCAAAAAATTCATAAATTACCCAATCATCCATTGAAATTTGAAAAATTCCCTATTTCGTTGGTATATACCAACTTAAATACCCTAATTCCATCAGTATATACCAATGGCAATAACTTAAAACTGTTGGTATATACCAACATTGTTCTTTTTAAACCATTGGTATATATCAATGGTTCTCTGGCATAAATACCATGACTATATCTCTCGTGATGCCTCACTCTATTTTTGTTGTTTTACCCTGTATTCAAGTAGCTTTCCCTTCATTTTCTATCCCCCTTGCAATCCTAAAAAACAAATCTCCCTCCCCACCTCCGACCTCTCCATCCACTCCTCAAATCTCCCTCTCCACTTCCACGTTTTGCAAGAAACTTCTTCCTCCCTTTCCTTCAAGGTTTGTGTTTCTCTCCTCTTTCTTTCATTTCTAAGTTATTCTTTTGCTATATCTTCCCTCTAACTTCCCTCAAGTTTCCCCCTACTTTCCCTCTAGTTTTCCTCTCTTTTCCCTCTAAGAAAAACCATAATGAATAGCAAGATGTGCTAAAGAAGAACCTCTTTTCCTCTAAGAAGAACCATAATGAATAGCAAGATGTGTTAAGAATCATACCTCTTGCTTTGGTTGTTTGCTTTCTTTTTTGCTCTAGTTTCTTGCTTGTAGTAGGGCTTTCCCTTGCTTTGTTGCTCTTGTCCCTCACTTTGTGCTCCCACTAGTTCTTGCTTCACCCCACTGTTTTTTTTTCAAAATGGTGTGTTTGCTTTATTTTGTAGGGGAGTAGGCTAAAACTGCAACCTCACACTCTGTCATCTCTTGTTCTTGAGCTCCAGGTAAGGGTCCTTTTTTTATTTGTATGTTACAATGGCCATTTTAGCGCTAATGTGATGGGTGTAGGAAACACTTATCTCTCATTTTCTATCTCTTCTCTTCTCTGCTCCTCTTTCTCTTTTCTTCTCTCTCTTTCCCCATTCTTCTCCTCTCTCTTTTTCCCTCCTTTCCTCTCTTTTCCCTTCCCCTTCCTCTCTTTTTCCCTTCCTCTCTCTTTTTCCATCCTCTCTTTCTCTCTTTTTCCTCTCCCTTATCTCTCCTCTCCTCTGCTCTCTTTTTCTGCTAGTCTCTTTTTCTCTCCTTTCCCCTCTTGTTTCCCCCTCTCCTCTCTCTTTTCCCTTCCTCTCTTTTGCCCCTCTCTTTCCCCCTTGTTTTCCCCTTCTCTTTCTCTCTTCTCCTCTCTCTTTTTCATCTCCCTTGTTTCTCTTGCCCTCGTTTCTTCCTTCTCTTCCTCTCTTTCCCTCCCTTCCCCTCTTGTTTCCTCTCTTCCTTCCCCTCTCATTTCCCCTTTCTTTCCCCTTCCCTTCCCTTCCCTTCCTCTCTTTTACTACTCTCTTTCCCCCTCTTTGTCTCTTCTCTTTATCTCATTTCCCCCCCCTTCTAGTCTTATTTCCCCTCTCTTCCCCCTTTTCTTCCATTCCCTACCTCTCTTTCCCCCTCATTTCCCCCTTCTCTTCCTCTCATTTCCCCTCCCTTCTCCCGTTATTTCCCCTCTTGCTTCCCCTCTCATTTCCCCTATCTTTCCCTTTCTCTTCCCATCATGTCCTCTCTTTTTTACTCCCTTCCCCTCTCTTTCCCCTTCTCTTCCCATCATGTCCTCTCTTTTTTCCCTCCCTTCCCCTCTCTTTTTCCCCTTCTCTTCCCATCATGTCCTCTCTTTTTCCCCTCCCGTCCCCTCTCTTTTTCCTCTTACTCCCCCTCTCTTCCCCTCTTTTTCCCCCTCCTTCCCCTCTCTTTTCCCCCTTACTTTCCCCCCTATCTTTCTCTCTTTTTCCTTTCCCTTCTTTATCTCATTGGCTTCTCTCCCTCTCTTTTTCCTCTCCCTTGCCATCTCTTTTTTCACTTCCTTTCCCTTCTGCTCTTTTTTCTCTCCCTTCCCGTCTCTTTTTCCTCTTCCTTTCCCTTCCTCTCTTTTTTCCCTCCCATCCCCTCTCATTTAACCTTTCCTTCCCTCTCTTGTTTTTTCCTCTCTCCCTCTCTTCCCCCCCTCTTTTCCTCTCTTTCTCTTTCTCTTTTTCCTCTCCCTTCTTTCTCTCTTTTCCCCTCTTTTTACCCCTTCCCTTTCCCCCCTTCTTATTTCCCTCTCATCTCTTTCTCTCCTCTTATTTCCCCTCTCCCTTCCCTTCTCGTCCCATCATGTCATCTCTTTTTATCCTCCCTTCCCCTCTCTTTCTCCCCTCTTTCACCTTCTCTTAGCATCATGTCGTCTCTTTTTTCCCTCTATTCCCCTCTCTTTTCCCCCTTCCCTTCCCTTGTTGTTTTACCCTTCTCTTCCTCTCTCTTTTCCTCCTCGCTTTCTCCATTTTTCCTCTCCCTTCTTTCTCTTATTGCCCTTCTCTCCCTCTCTTTTTCCTCTCCCTTCCCCTCTCTTTTTTCTCTTCTTTTCCTTCTTCTCTTTTTCCCCTCCCCCTCGCCTCTTGTTTTACCATTCCTTTCCTCTCTTCTTTTCCCCTCGCTTCCTCTCATTTCCATCCCTCTCTTCCTCTCTTGCCCTCTCTCTTTTTTCCCCTCTCGTTTACCCCTTCCCTTTTTTTCCCCTCTTTTTACTTCTCTTCTTTCTCTTCCTCTCCCTTCCCCTCTTCTCTTGCTCTCCTCTTTTCCCTTCTCTTCTTTCTCTTTCTCTCTCTTTTCTTTTTTTCCCTTCTCTTCCTCTCCCTTCCTCTCTCTTTTTCCTTTCTCTTCCTCTCTTTTTCTTCTTCTATTTTTCACTTTTTCTCTATCTTTTACCTCTCTCTTTCCCCGCCGTTTCCCCCTTTTCTTCCTCTCTTTTTCCTCTCCCTTCTCTTCTTGTTTCCTCTCTCCCTTCCTCTCTCATTTCCCCTCTCTTTCTACTTCTCTTCCTTTCCCTTCCTCTGTTTTTGGCCTCGCATCCCCTCTCATTTTACATTTCCCTTCCTCTCTCACTTTCCCCTCTCTTCCTCTCTTCCCCCCCCTCTCTTTCTCTCTTTCCCTCTCCCTTCTTTCTCTCTCTTCTCCTTGTTGAGATATCGAGCTCCACTCGTGATATGCCAGGGTGACCGTTGTGCATTTATGTCACCGACTTGTTAGCTTCAGATGTGGTTGGTACACCACCCATGAATAATAGGTGGATGACAGCTATCATTATGTACTCTAGTTCGTGGCTCAGTTAGTATGCCACCTTAGTTAGCTTAGTTTGGTTTGAGACCCACATATAGGGTTCTTCTATTTCTTGGTACTAGAGTTCTTTTGGCTTTCACAACTAAGAAGAGGAAAACTATTTTCATCCTCCACCTTTGTGTGTATTCCCCCATTGTGTATGTGAGAAAGCCGCAAGTGAGACTCCTTCCTTCTCTCCCACTATCTTCACATGGTATCAGAGTTTGGTTCGTGATAAGGAGCTAAGAAAGAAAACCAAGTTCGTAGTGTCCTGGTAAGAGGACTAGTGTTGCTTTCCTTTTTCGAGTTTGGGAGCAAATCTCTACAGGTAGCACAGCCGAAAAGTGCAAGAGTGCATTGTCTCAGATTGAGACGCCCTTCGTAGTGTGGTGAGAGGGCAATATATGCTACGGGCAAGGGCAAAGCCTTCGGTGACTTTATTTTTCTGATTCGAGGCCATTTTGGGGCCCGTTTTAGAGGCAAAAGTTCTTCGCAAGCATTGAGAAAAAGGCCCTGTTCTTGCTGTGCGACCGCTGCTCCGCAAGTCAGTGAAAAGTTGCCACAGAAATTGCATCATATGCCTGTGCGCAGAGATACAGGGAGTTACAGAATCATCCTTTTTGCCTGTTGATGCAAAATTGTCCCTAGGAAGTGACTGTGTGGTTAAATACCACTTTCGTCAGTTTTGCAGATTTGCCCGTGTGAGGCAGAAGCTGTGTTTTTTTGCAGTGACAGAATATTTTGCAGTGTTCTGTAATGGCGTCTGATTCTCTTTCACACATTGTCACTGAAAAGCTTGACAAGAACAACTTCCAATCATGGAAGTTTAGAATGACGAATTTCCTTATGGGAAAAGGCTATTGGGAGTTCATTACAGGAAATGAAGAAGAACCAGTTCTTCCTAATGTTCCCAATCAACAGGAAATGTAGGCATTTAAAGGATGGCATGAGAGAGCCAGAAAAGTTATGTACTGGCTGTCTATCAGTATTTTAGATTCTATGATTGTGGATATTCAGGATGCAAGTACGCCAAAGGAGGCATGGGATACTTTAGCAAAAATGTACAGCACAAATATGCAAGCTAGGAAAATGCAACTCAAGCAGGAGTTACACAATGTGCAGAGAGAAAATATGAGCATCAATGACTACCACATGAAGGTGAAGAAAATTGCAGATGCACTTGCTTCCATTGGGTCACCAGTGGAAGATGATGATTTAGTTTTTGTGACCTTGAATGGTCTAGGAAAGGATTATGCATAGTTCCGGACATCCATTGCCGTCCGTGAAAAATTTCCTAATTTTGAGGAGTTGTTTGCTCTTCTAATTTCTGAAGAGCAGAGAAATGGTGGTGCATCTTCTTCAAGAGGAACTTCAAAAGAAACTGTCTTCTACTCAAATGCTAGAAGAGGTAGAGGTAGAGGTAGAGGTAGAGGAGGCTGATCTGGAGGCCATGGTAGAAATCAGAATATGTAGCAAACTCAAGAAAACCAGTCCTATGGAGGAAGACGTGGTAACTCTAGAGGCAGGGGGAGCCAAAGAGGTCGTGGTGGATTGCAGAGAGGCCAAAATTCAAACAACAATGTTGAATGCTACTATTGTGGTAAAATGGGTCAAATGGCTAAAGGCTGCTACAAAAAGCATAATGACATTATGAATGGAAAATTGCAGCAAGGCAATTATGCATCTTCTAGTAGACAGAGTGATGATAGAAATGAGCATCTATTTATGGTGCAACACATGACCAATTCTATGACAAGTGCAGAAGAAAGCAATGGAAAATTGCAGCAAGGCAATTATGCATCTTCTAGTAGACAGAGTGATGATAGAAATGAGCATCTATTTATGGTGCAACACATGACCAATTCTGTGACAAGTGCAGAAGAAAGCAATGATGTGTGGTATGTTGACTCAGGTGCATCAAAACACATGACAGGTCATGCAGAATGGATGCAGGATGCAAGGAAAATGGAAAAACTAGGATTTGTGGAGACTGGTGATGATACTACACATCCTATTGTGCAGATTGGTAAAATTCCTTTGTCTATGCAGGATGGGAAAAAGAGATACCTGTCTGATGTATTTCATGTCCCGAATATCACCAAGAACCTGGTTTTTGTTGGTCAAATGGTTGAGCAGGGCTTGCAGGTCAGATTTAATTTTCATGGATGCTTTGTTGAGGATATGACAAATAACGGTCGCTTGATAGCAAAAGGAAAGAAGAAGGGCAGGATGTTTACGTTGGATGCGGACATGCCTGAATTGAGTGCAACAATGTTTGCACATGGGACCGGTGTAGTTGTAGATATTGATATCTAGCATAAACGCATTGGTCATGTTAATGTACAGCGACTTAAATCAATGCAGGCCCAAAATATTGTTGCAGGATTGCCTAAATTCAAGGTTGCAGAAATGCATAAGGTATGTGAAGCCTGTCAATTTGGAAAACAGACAAGGAAACCATTTCCTAGACATGTTCAAGAGAGTAAGAAGCCATTGGAATTAATCCACTTTGATGTGTGGACTACTAAAGCTGCATCTGTTGGAGGCTGTCATTATTTTGTCACTTTTATTGTTGATGACTACAGCAGAAAAGTTTGGGTGTATTTTATGAAAAAGAAAAGTGAAGTGTTTGGGAATTTCAAAGCTTTTAAAGCTATGGTTGAAAAAGAAACAGGCCTGCAAATAAAATGCCTAAGGTCAGATGGAGGGGGAGAGTATCTCTCAAATGAGTTTGCAAGGTTCCTGTAGAAGCATGGCATAAAGTAGCAATATTCATGCAGTCATACCCCACAACAAAATGGACTTGCAGAAAGGAAAAACAGGCATATTGGAGAGGTTTCTAGGGCCATGCTAAATGAGAAAGACCTACCAGATTATTATAGGGCTGAAGCAATTGCTATAGTAGTTTACATAATGAACAGGACTCCCACTGCAGCAATACATGGCATGACACCAAAGGAGATGTATACTGGTAGGAAACCAGATATTTCTCATTTGAAAATTTTTGGTTGAATTGCCTATATTCATGTGCCAGATGAGTTGAGGTCCAAGTTGGAACCAAAAGCTGATAAGTGCATCTTTATTGGTTATTCTCTGCAGCAGAAAGGGTATAGATGCTATAACCCTTCTACTCGTAAGTATACAGTGAGCAAAGATGTAATTGTTTTTGATGAGATGAGCAGCTGGTATAAACCAGTAAATGTGATTGATGATATAGATGCACAAAATGGTAATGCTACACAGAATTCACAGCAGCAATCACAAAATATTAGTGGACCTGCAGTGTCCTCTAGCAGTGGTTCACATACTTCGCCATGGACAGGCAGATTGAGATCAGGAGAATCTCCTCAAAGCAATGCAGATAGTGGTATGCAGGTATCACGAAAAGGAAAAGAGAAGGTAGATCAGCCCATGTTTGATGTGAATGCAGGTCACTCTTATGTGGATGGTGAATCCAGTGGCTCAGAACAGAGCATTGATGATGAGTTGGGTATTCCTTTTGTTGTTACACCTGGAGTAAGGAAGACCAGGGATGTTTTGAGAGTACCTAGAAGTGAGCCTATTTTGCGCAGGTCTACCAGAGTTAGGTATCTTATGGATAGGCTGAAATATGATGGATTTATAGCCATTCACTATGCCTATATGGTCAAAGTGATATAGAAACCAGAACCCACTTCTTTTGAGCAAGCCATGGGAAAAGAAAAATGGGAGAAAGCCATGGATGAAGAAATGGATGCCTTAGAAGCAAATGGTACATGGGAATTGGTGCCTTTGCAAGTTGTCAAGGGGTATGCACAAACATATGGGATTGATTATGAAGAAACATTCAGTCTGGTTGTGAGGATGGCAACCGTAAGAGCTGTCATTGCTATGGCTGCATCAAAGGGATGGTCTTTACATCAGATGGATGTAAAGAATGCCTTCTTGCATGGTGATTTGCAAGAAGAGGTCTTTATGGAGCAGCCACCAGGTTATGTTCATGCTGTTCATCCTGAGTTTTTTTGTAGGTTGAAGAAAGCATGGTATGGCTTGAAGCAAGCACCTAGAGCATGGACTGATAAGATAGGATAGTATCTTGTCACTATTGGCTTTCAGATTTCCAAGGCAGATTTCTCACTTTATGTGAGAAAAACAGAGAAAGGTATTATGCTGCTTGTCATTTATGTTGATGATTTGATCATCACAGGTGATAGTGATGAAGATATTCTTCATGTGAAAATGCTATTGAAGCAAAAGTTTGAGATGAAGGATGTGGGAGAGCTGCGTTATTTCTTGGGCATTGAGGTGATTAGATCACCAAGTGGGATACGGCTCTTGCAGAGGCAATATGGATTGGACATGCTGTCCAAATATGGGATGACAGGCTGTAAGCCTATTTTAGTTCCTTTGGAGTAGAATGTGAAGCTGAGCGCAGATGCAGGTGAGCTTATGGAAGACCCTACTATGTATAAATGCATAGTAGGAAGTTTGATTTATATGACTGTTACCAGGCCAGATTTGAGCTATGCTATTGGATTGGTAAGTCAGTTTATGCAGGCTCCAAGGAAACCGCATTTGGATGTGGCTAGATGCATACTCAAGTATGTGAAGTCCACATTGCAGTATGGACTATTTTATGAGGTTGGGGTTCAGATACAGTTGCATGGATACACTGATGCTGATTGGGCTGGTAGTATTTCTGATAGACGATCTATTAGTGGATATGTGTTCTCTTTTGGGAGTGCTGCAGTCACTTGGAGCAGCAAGAAACAGCCTACAGTTGCCTTGTCGAGCACAGAGGCTGAGTATAGGGGTGCAGCAATGGCTGCATGTGAGGTAGCTTGGTTGCATAAGCTACTTTATGATATGCATCAGTTTATAGATGGGCAAGTTGTCATTTGTTGTGACAACATGAGCAATATACACTTGGCAAATAACCCAGTCTATCATGCTAGAATAAAGCACATTGAGGTGCATTATCACTATGTGTGGGAGAAGGTTTTACTAGGTCTTATTGATCTAGTTTATGTCAGCACAGAGGATCAGGTAGCTGACATATTCACGAAGGCATTGGGTGTAGAGAAGCTGCATAAGTTCAGAGACCTGCTTGGATTGGGATTGAGCTTGAGGGGGAGTGTTGAGATATCGAGCTCCACTCGTGATATGCCAGGGTGACCGTTGTGCATTTATGTCACCGACTTGTTAGCTGCAGATGCGGTTGGTACACCGCCCATGAATAATAGCTAGATGACAGCTATCCTTATGTACTTTAGCTCGTGGCTCAGTTAGTATGCCACCTTAGTTAGCTTATTTTGGTTTGGGACCCACATATAGGGTTCTTCTATTTCTTAGTACTAGAGTTCTTTTGGCTTTCACAACTAAGAAGAGGAAAATTGTTTTCAGCCTCCAGCTTTGTGTGTATTCCCCCATTGTGTATGTGAGAAAGCCACAAGTGAGACTCCTTCCTTCTCTCCCACTATCTTCACACTCCTATCTTTGATGCATTTCCACATTTCCACATTTCCACATTCTTTTTTGCATTTTTCCAATCTTTTCTGCATATCTGTATTCTTTTCCACGTTTTTGGATTCTTTACATTTATGCATTCTTTTCCATTCTTTTTCACTTTTTTGCATTCTTTCCTAGATTTTCACACTCATTTTTGCATTTTTGCATTTTTTTCCATTCTTTTCCACATTTCTATATTTTTTTTCACATTTTTGGATTCTTTTCCGCATTTCTGCATTCTTTTCCATTCTTTTATGCATTTTTGCATTCATTTCTGCATTTCTTTTCCATTCTTTTTTGCATTTTTGCATTCTTTTCCACATTTTTGCATTTTCACATTCTTCTTTCCTTTTTCCATTCTTTTCTTCTCCTCTCCACTCTTCATATTTATTAAAGTAAATTTATTTTAAAATTTAAAGTAAATTTTAAAACATATTAAATTCATAGTATTTATTTTAAAATTTAAAGTAAATTTTAATACATATTAAATTCATAAATTTAAAACTTTAAATATACATTTAATTTACTATTAAAAAAATAAAATTATTTAAATTTGGTTTTTATATTGAATTACTTTTAAGATATAATGAAAGTTCTTATTTTAAAAACAAATTAAGATGAAGTAAAAAATATATATGGATATAATATTTATAAATTTATATACTTAAATAAAATTAGATTAAGATTTAAAAATACACATATTTTTAATTAATATTTAAATTAAACCAAAAATACAAATCTCCTTAAGATATTTAAATAAAAATGAAATTAAGATACAAATAATAATAAATTAAGATAAAATAAAAAATTTTAAACCCCTAGCCCTAGCTTGTCCCCCCCTACCACTCCCTAGTCGACCCCCCACCCCTCTAACCCCCAAACCTACTACTAACCTCCCACCCCCCGCTAACCCCCCCTCCCCAATGTGCTGCTAACCCCCCTAACCCCTCGCTAAACCCCCCCTACCCCCCCCAACCTGCTGCTAACCCATCTTGTGTTGCAAGTGACTCGAACGTGCTCACCAGTATAGAAGACTTGTCTTGTGTTGAGAATGATAAGATGGGACTATAAAGAAAAATAAATGAGGTGATAGATGGGATATGTGATGCAATAATAGGAATTGATGATATTAGTGATAATGGTATGTTCCCAATGGGCTAGAAGGCAGTGATGGCAGAACATATAAGATGACTTGTGATGTTGGTCCTAATGTTCTTAGTATCGTGAAGCATCTAGGTGGTAGAATATCCAATTGTGAAGAGGAAATAGTTCAACCACACAATTCAAGAGGCATGTGACAAATCCAATGAGCTTGTCTACCAAATCGCCATCTCCAAAGATATTATAAAGCATTAATTAATTCACAAAAGCACTCAGGATTTGAGTTTAGAGATGAAGATGCAAGAGAGATGGATTCAATGGGTAATGGTCTTGGGTAACATGAGACAACAAATCATGGCACCGATTGGAGAACCCAAGAGACATGTAATGTTATTTGAGGACAATATGGAAAGGACTCTTATGAAAGTTTTTTACAAGAAACTCAAGAGTTTTCTTTCTTCATGATTTGAGGTCAAGTCTCTATAAACCTAGGTTGAAACCCATGGTTAATGGGAGAGACATTTGCAATCGAGGATATCAATGGTTAAATGGACTATCACATGTCACATACTATACCATGTGGGCAAAGGTGAAAGATAAAGTGATTCATACAACTCTTGGAAATGCGTACAAGCTTAAACACCATGGAAGCACTATAAATGAAGCTACAACATTAAAGCAAGTTCTTGTGGACCATGCATTTCCATAGCCTCATCTTCACAAAAAAATGCTAGATGGAAGTGTGGAATGCCAACACCATCTTCCTTTGGGAATCACAAAGAAGGTTGCCCTAGGAACTGTCAATAAAACTCTACAAGACAGAGATGAGAGCCTGATTTCAACCTTATATAAAATTTGGCGTGGACAGGTTTTCCATGTTAAGACACCATCAAAGCAAAGGATGTCAAAATGTAATACATGTGATGAATTAAAAAATGTCATTCAACATAGCAAATGTGAGCACAGTGAGGAAAATATATAAAATGGCAAGCGATCCATATACATCATGTGCATGATGCTAGAATGTTGGATGCTTCTTGGAGAGGGAATGTTATTTTACATGTCAATAACTCCATGTGCATTACCATTGATGGCATGGATCGAGCATGGATTAGAATACAACAACTGTTCCAAGCTACATACATACTCCACCACCATTGGAGGGGTAAATGTGGATTAAAAACACACTTGTGTGGAGTATTAGTACATGATACCGATTCTTTTTCAATGTATGGATTGCTAGTTTGGATGAACACAATAGCAATCAATCAGCAACATCTGTCATGAAAGCAGTACAAAAGGTCAAAGATGCACATGCATGTTTACCTTGCACCTTGCATATGCAAGTTGATAATTGCTAGAGAGAAAAGAAGAATAGACATATATTTGCTTTATGTTCTATGCTAGTTGGTTTGAAAATATTTGAAGAAGTGGAAGTTGGTTTTCTTCTTGTTGGTCATACACATGAAGATATACTAGATCAAATATTTAGTGTTATCTCTGGTGAGTTGAAGTCAAGGGATGTTTTGACCAAATATTTAGTGTTATCTCTAGTGAGTTGAAGTCAAGGGATGTTTTGACAATGGATATTATGCTATTTCAAATTGGAAAACAAATTGGAGGTTCGCAAAAAGAAGAATTAGAAGTGTCAATCTTAGAGAGGATGGTATATTAGAGAGCAATCATGGGGCCATATTTAAAACAAGAAGATGATGCACTAAAAGGACACACAAATCCACACTACATTTGGTTTAGCATGCATAAAAGAAGTGAGTTCACTAGGATCCACATTGGATAGAAATATAGAGATAGATGTGGAAGAAGCAAAGCAATGCCTTTTACCTCATAAAGAAGGGTGATAAACCCTTACCAAAGTTTGTACCATCTGATGATATTAAAGAGGGTTTGTTTGTTGCCATTTGGGCATCTAATCTAGATTTAGAGTTGAATGAACAAGGTGGCCCAATTCGGGTGGAAAAGGCTACTAAGACAGTAATGAATGACAATGGATTCCCATACCATTCATAGCTTTATGGTATGAACCAAAGCCATTGAAAAGTCTCCCAAAAAGATATACAATAAAGCATATAAGCGTTTCTTGGTTCCAAATAAAGATGGCCTAATAGAGGTGGAAATGAATAGCATTGTTTTATTTTATTTTTAGCAGAGAATTTTTTTTGCTTCATCTTAGATTCAAAAGTCATATCTTTGTACATAATCCACCTTAAACCAAAAAGGTATATAGATATGCAGAGGTACATGATCAATGGTAGAAATAGCCTCAAAGGGGATAACAAGGGTAAGAACCAGAGAAGCTGAATACATTAGCCAATAACAACTAGCAAGAAGAAGCATCAGAGGTGTCATTAGAGTCCCCCAATCTAGGTCATGTCATCAAAACATGTGTCTTCAGAAGAGTAAGAATCATTTGCATCAGTACAAGGGCTGGAGTGCAAATCCTCTTTCTTGGGGGGAATCCTAGAAGGGTCCAGATTGGCACCAACAACATCAATGTGGGCTGCATCTTGAGAAACTCTATTGTGTCTAGCCATAGGGTAGCTACGCATGTGGACATCCAAGTCATTGTTGATCTTGGTGAAGTCTTATTTGTACTTGGTAATCAACTCTTCAATTATCCTTTTTTCCTATCCCACCAAGTAAGGAAACAGATGTCAGCAAAAAAATCAATTTGATTAAATTGGAAATTGCTCCTACACAACCAGATATACCAAAGAGCATTGGCTCTAACTAGTGTCCAAGTGTCTTGCTTTGTCTTTGCAGCATTACCTAATAGGCTGGCTTTCCAATTTATTGGTTCACTTGTTTCTACTTGTATAAACTTCCAAACTCTTCTAGCTTGGGAACAAGCAACAAAAAGATGAAAGATGTCTTCATTAAGACCATCCTTGTGTCCAATCCTAAACCCTAAACCCTAAACCCTTTGCATGAGAACTCAATTTGACTTTTGATTTCCTCAAACGCCTTCCATAAGTACTACCATATTTGGCTCCCTTTAGCTTTGCAAAGCTCAGGTTTGTAGATTGCAGACAAAGCGGGATAGTTTTTCCACTTGATGGTTCTCAGTGGTCTAAGGTAGCTAGCATTTTTGCAAAGAAGCTGAGCCCAGTCCCCTTGAGGATGAAGAATAGCTTTAATGACCCAAGTGGCAAAGAGCTTCCTAGCAGCTAGTTTTATATCTATGATCCTAGAACACCTTCTTCTTTAGGTTTTATATAGAAGCTCAATCTAATGTTTGCTATCTTTTTACTCCCACCCCATAGGAAAGATCTGCATATTCGAATGAATTTGTCAAGACTTGTCTTGGAAGGGGACCAACAAGTTAGGTAGAATATAGTAATGGGATAAATGCAATGATTAAGGACAAGCCTTTTACCAGCTAAGTTATCTTGGAAAAATGGGATAAATGCAATGATTAAGTACAAGCCTTCTTCCAGCTAAGTTAGCTAAGCTAGCTTGGAAACCTCTCCATTTCTCTACCTTTTTTTGGGATCCATGAGCTAGTCCCACCTCTGCTTCATTGAGATGTCGAAACCCAAAGGTATCCTCAATAGTCTAAAAACAATACCTTGCTTGATTCTATGACATCCCAATTCCTCTAGGACTTCTTGATCTTCTCCTCTTAGAGTCGCATATCTAGTGTTCGTGTGATTGAGAGGCCTTACAAAAAGTTTCTACATAGTCCATAACCCTTTTGATATCCTGCTCATTATTCCTTGGTGTAAGGTTGGTGTCATCTGCAAAATTTTGGCATATCAACTATTTTCCATAAGGGAGCTCTATACCTCTCAGGTCTCCAACTTTACTATGACTCTAGAGAAGCTACCCCAAAGAGTTGGCAACTATAGGAAACAAAAGAGGAGTTATGGGGTAGCCCTTTCTAATGGATCTTTTAAGAGAAAAGGGTTGACTCATAACTCCATTAACACATATCTTAGCTGAGGCATTAGTAAATATAAGTTTTATGAAAGAAATATACTGAGGGCCAAAGCCCATGTTTGTGAGAGCTTGAATAACAAAGTCCCATTCCAATCTATCATATGCCTTATCAAAATCAACCTTGAGGAAACAAATCCCACTTAGTCTCCTTTGCATACTCACAGTCCCAAATCTTGATTATGGCCATCAATAAGTGTCTCCCTTTGATGAAGCCTTTCTTCTCTTGGAGGATCCAAGTATCTAGTCTTTTTTTTAATTCTAAGAGCAAGTGCTTTGGTAGAAATCTTGTAGTTGCAGTTAAGTATAGTTAGAGGTCTCTAGTTTCTAAGCTCCTCTATCTCCATCCTTAGGTATAGACTTAATGATACCACCATTAACATGAGGAGGAAGGGCCTCATATCTGTCACTCTTTTTCTTGAGATGCAGAAGGTAAGGTCCAACTATTTTCGAAAACGCCTTATAGAATTCTATTGGGAAGTCCATCTTCACCAAGGGTTTTTCCATCTACCATTACTACTTTGACTACTTCCTTGAGCTCCTCCAACATGAGGGGTTTTTCAAGGTAGACATTGTCAAAGTTGTGCACATTCTTCTCTCTAGCAAGTTTGCAGATGTCCCTAGCTCTGTTAACCTAATCATCAAGGATTATTGTGGAGAGTAAATTTTTAAAACGTTATTGAATAAGCTCTGTATTTTCTTTAGAGGAAGAAGCTAGAGTGTTGTCTACCCTTCTAAGTAAAGGTAGTTCTTCATTTGCCTTTTTTCTTCTTATCAGTTTAAAGTATTCTCTGGTGGGTCTATCAACCTTACTTGCCCACCAGTCCTTAAGGTATGCTTTGGTATCATTGATGATAATTTTCTCTTATCTCCTCGCCTCGTTTCTTTTTAGCAAAAGATTAGCCCGTGCTTGAGGATCCCCCTACCTAGCAAGATTTTCTAAGCTACTAATTGTATCTTGCAACCTATCCATTCTCTAGCTTTGGTTGTAGCTTTGTCTTTTCTAGCCTTTTTAAGATCTTCAACAACAGAATCAGCAAAGAGGAAATCATTCCAATCGAGGAAGATTTCCAAGGACGAGGGAATGCATCCACCAACATGTCAAACATCTAGTGCAACTACTGTCACAAGTTTGGGCGCTATGAAAGAGATTGCCGCAAGAAGCAATACGACCAAGGTGGTCAATCCAAGAGTAATAGAGGGAATTTCTGAGGTAGAGGAAATCATTGTGGTGGACATTCTAGTCACAGTCATTTTGCAAATGAACATGGGAATATGTTTCTTGCAAATGAGGAAATGCAACAAACTGATACAGTAGTGTACCTAGACACTGATTGCAATCCCAAAGAGGATTTTAGCTATCAAGTCAACCAAGTGGAACAGGATCCTTGGTATATCGACAACGGTGCATCATCTCACATGACAAATCATCAAGAATGGTTCACAAAGATGAAACCATTAGAAGGTTAGAAAAATGTCATTTACACAGAAGACAATACATCAAATCCAGTTCAAGGGACAGGTGTTATCCCTACTATGAACAATTTCAATGGTACAAAAGGATTGGTGAAAGATGTACTCTATGTTTCGAAGCTCAGCAAGAATTGTCAGAAACAAATTACTTTGAGGAGTCAAAGCTAACAACAATATTTTGTCATAACTAATCAGCTCAAGCATTAGCCAAGAATCCAGTATATCACTCTAGGACAAAGCACATTGATGTCAGAGAGCACTTCATCAGAGAAAGAGTGTTACTTGGTGACATCACACTGCAGCATTGTGATAGCAAAGAAAATGTTGCAGATGTCTTTACCAAACCACTTGGTAAAGAGATTTTTGAGAAACACCGACTAGCTCTTGGTTTGATGCAGAGGAAGGACATTCCCATCAAAGGGGCATGATGAAATGTAATGTTCAGTCCTTCGTCAATTCCCTAGAATCATCATCTTGAGGGTAAGCCTACTTCATGATGTTGATCTTGAGGGAAGGTGTTGAGAGTTCACGCTCAACATCATGTGATCATGTGTGCATAGCATCATCATGTGATCATATGTCCATAGCACTAACCCAATAGAGTGCTATAAAGGAAAGGGTTAGATCCCCTAACCCTATTCCTAAATGGGTTTGTATATATTCTACATTTTCAACTAAATCTAGTGTACAGTTAGTCATTTGTGGTTTGCGCTCTACTTATGCCCTCTCTCCTTATCTCCACTCTTCTCCTCTCCCCTCTTCATATTCTGTCACTCCCTCCCTTACCTTCCTCATGTGTGAAAAACGAAACCCTTCTTTTATCCATAGTTTTCAATCTACTTTCCAGAGTTAGCCCAGTAACATTGACCTCTTGTAAAGCAATAAAAGTAGGGGAAAGATTATTAGCTTTGAGCTAGTGATATAAATTTCATAACCTGAACCAAGGTCTGTAAGACCTCTAGCATTTAGAGACAAAAAAGAAATCTATTAATTTACCATTCTTTCTTTTCCCTTTTTGGCCCTGGGGTTTGGGTTGTTCACCTGAGGTGAGGAAACCTTGGCATGAGACATTCTTCTCTTGTTTTGGACAAGAGTGAAAGCTTTCCCTTGACTTGAAGCATCTTTTTGTTCTCATTAAGGACATCCTGCTCATCTTCATACGCCTCCTCACTTAACTTTATGTTAGTCATGGCATCATCTTTGTTAATGTCATCTTCAAAGTACTTAGACCACCCTGATTTAATCTAAATATCCATGTCATCATTCTGGTTTTTGTTAATTCCATCTTCAATTCCTCTATCAACCAAAGCCTCAAAGACATTTTTTGAGAGGATAGAAAGGGGCATCTTTTCCTTACCTTTATCAATAGATGATTAGGACTGGAGGAAGTTCCCACTTGAGGACTAGCCTTAGTTGTGGAGTTGCGAGGCTTGGGTATCCAATTTTATGTGACTCTTGGCTCTTTGGGGTTAGGGGAAGTACTAGGCTTAGGTTTAGGCCTCTTCTGAGGGCAAGTTTTACAGCATGACTAGCCAACTGACAGAGAAAATGAGGATTTGGGAGATTCTTGTCAAGGATTTGTTGCTATCTGAACACACTACCATTTCTATTAAGAATTACAAGAGTTCTTGGTAGCTCCTTTGCAATATCCACCTTAATGCTAATTTGAGGATTACCTCTTGGGTTAACAAAGTATTCCTTCTCAATATCTACAACCTCACCTAGACCACTGCATAGGGAAGATAATTGATTGTATATGGATATAGGTAGATCAAGAAGTTCTACTCAGATAGGGGTCATAGTAGACCTAGGATGTGATCAAGAGTGAAGTCATGGGACCATAATTCAAGGTATAAAGGTTGATGCCTAATAGTACAAAGACCATACTGCAAGGCACTAGCAGCCATACCAAGTTTCTCAAAGAGGAAGACAAAGAATCCCTTTCTAAGCAATCTTCCATTGGTAACCATGATCCCTTTCCTAACCTAGTTTGTCCTTACCCAACTCTCAAGAATAGCTAAAGGAGGCCTATGGATCCAAGCAAGTGCCCAATTAGAGCATGAGTACTGTTACGTCAACTATAATACTGTGTGACCACGGTATAAGGCGGGAAGCCAGAGGGCTTGGCAGAACTTGCATTAATAGGGCCTAAAGGGCTTGGATCTAGGGTCACGCCTAGGTCTAGGCATTTATGAGGTGGTGCATAAGGAGTCCTAGAGAGGGCTATAAAGAGAGGAGTCCCTTGTGGGACATGTGGCACCAATGTTGGAGGCCAAGTGGCAAGTGCTGGGCTAGGAGGGAGGATTTTAGATGGAGCCAAAAAAGAAAGGGGCTCCAGAGAAAGAATCCGTGGCTAAGTGGACTAGCAAAGAAGAGAAGCCCTAGAGGTTTGGGGACTCATATCATTGGTATCAGAGCCTCATTCTGAATCTGAGGAGAGAAATCGTTGCTGTGTTGTTGGGTGAGGTACTCAGATTGGATCACCACGAGTAGGAACTTTGTGAAGACTTGAGGGCGGCTGGCCTTCGCACAATGGATATGGTTGTTCCGCTCCTGGAGAATGGCCTAATTGCAAGGCTTTAGCCTTGGTCACTACATGGGTGGCCACAAGGCCTAGCCTTTATAAGGCTGTTGGTTGTTCGTGGGCAATCAGAGATGCGTAGTGAAAGCATGGAGTATTCAGTCTTCGAAGTTCGCACAATGCTTGATATTCTGACAGCCTTATTGGCTGCACGCTCTACGAAGCGTATCCTTTGTTCTTCAAAAAGTCATAGCCAAGGGAGTTACATGCGCAATGAAGCATGGTGATGGCACTAAAAACAAGTAAAGAGACAAGTTGCAGCTGCTACACGATGCATATTTACTCCCCATTGGATCAGGCTAAATGAGTTGGTTGAAGGGTTGCTCCTCCCAAGTTCAAAGATTAAAAAAAAAAGAAACTATCTGGCAACATTGCAAGACAACTCTCTGGAGTCTAAACTTGCATACAAGAATCATAGGAGGCACTTTTAATAGTTCTCAAAATACTCCAGACCACAAGGATACCTTGCTATATAGGCTTGATTTTCAACTAGCCAAACAATGCTTTACTAGTTGTCAACTTTCACATTGGCTTAGATTCCCAAGAATTGTTCCTATGAGCTTATTTACTCCCATATGAAGTAGGCAAAGAAGTTGAAGAGGAAATCTTATGCGAAATCGATAGTCTGCATCAAAGCTTTTGATAGAGCCATGTCATACAAAGGTTTACAACCTTGAAAAATGCCACCTAATGAATACCTTTTCTACCCCTCTTCCCGAAGGTCCGAAAATTTTATTTTCTCACCCCCTCTTTCTCCCAAGCTTCTAAGATCCTCTTCATCCCTTTCTCCAATCTCTTGAACCTTGTCATAATCAAAAGAAGAATGCGGGATTTCGAAGTTCAAGATCGAGGGAAATGGAAGAAGTGGGATTGAAGAATTGTGAATTGAAAGAAAGTGAGAAAGCACGAATCAAAGAAAGCGAGACGACTTTGAAGACGAATCCAGCACCTCGAACAAATACTAGGAAAGTGGGTATCACATTTTTCTCTCTGATATAAAGCGCTTTGCTTTATAATTTCTGGAAAATATATGTCTTTATAATGACCACTCCAAAAAGGGATGGTATGATTAGAGAGGCCGAGAAAAGGGATAGAAAGGGAAAAGAAATAGTTGGAGAGGAAACACATGAGGAGGTACAAACTCAAATGCAAGAGGATAATGAAGAAATGGAGGATATTGGTTACAGTGATTATGGAATTCCGTATGCAGAATTCACTAAACTTGAAACTCAAATGCAAAATATAGAAACATAGTTAGGGGTTATTAGTGAAACATTAAAAACCCTAGCTAAAGCTATAACTAAGATAGCCGATTCTCAATCGGTATCTTTTACTGAAAAATCACCGATTCCTCCTAATCAATTGAGAGGGCTACCTCTTAACTTAGAGAAACTTCGAACATTCTTAAGGACTTAAATCCGCCAATTTTCAATGGGGAAGAAAAGGAGCGTAACAAAGATTCGATTAATACATTCTTGCAAAAGTGGCAAGACTTTCACCGACTTAGGAATACACCTCCTAAAAATCAAGTCGTGGAAGCAAGTCTTTCCCTTGGAAATAAAGCCTATAAATGGTGGATGAGCCTCAAGGAGAGTGATAGAATTCCTAGATATTGGACTGAGTTTGATAAGCCTTCCTAAAAGAGTTTTTACCGGAAAATGAATCAGAAAGAGCATGGGAGGCTTGGGACAATTGCACTATGGGTAAAAACACTCTAGTCCAATACATAGCGAATTATAGGGAGGCAGTCCTTAAGCTAAAAGGAATTGATGAATTCCAAAAGATAAGAGGTTTTGTGAGAGGTCTCAAAGACACTTATAAGGTTGAGTGAAAAGAAATTCTCCTAAAACCTTTGAGGAAGCCATTAAGTATGCCCAAATATACGACAATACGATGGGGAAATTCAGAGCTGGAACTCTAGAGCAAACATGTTTTGTTCCAAAGTTCAATAAATTTTCCAATTTAAAAAGGGAGGGGCAATTTAAGAAGGAGGTTCCTCAGGCACCATCTAAGAAACCTCAAGCACAAAATTATCCTCTCTTGAAGAAAGAGGATTATAAAAGAGCCAGGCAAGAAAATATTTGCTTCAAATGCTTGGGCAAAGACCATGCTACTTGGAACTACCCTAAAAATAAACCAGTGGGAGCTCGACAAAAAGAAGTGCATGCAGTCCAAGTGTTGCCGCTTAATGGTACTAAAAAGTACATAGAGGTAGAGGTCTATCATGAGGATAGCACCCACATGTGTTGTCTATCATCGGCAATGTGGCAGTCCACCTTTGGTCCTCATGATTTAATGAGGATGCATGAAAAAATTAAGGGGCAAAGAGTAAGAGTGATGGTCGATGATAGTGCAACACATAATTTCTTAAACTACTCGTTAGTTAAAATTGTCTGAGGGTCCCAATGCCCATAAATATGTGGTCTCTTTGGCAAAGGGCAGTGAAAAAAAAGTTTGGGACACCATGATATATGGTGTAGAGGTGGATATTCAAGGCTATCAGGATGCCTTGGATTTCCAAATCATGCATCTCGACCAAACAGATGTAGTGCTTGGTCGAGAATGGCTATATAATCTTGGGCATACTTTACAGAGGAGTTATCTAAATAACTCCATTATGTTTGAAAAAGAGGGTAGAGTCTTCTAGATTTAAGGAGAACATGATGTGCCTAACTCTCCTCTTATTTGTTCGATGGAATTGGAACGACTACTACACCAAGAAGAATGCGAGGTATATCTTTGTGAACTTACTTTTATTAGTGACTTTATGTCTTCTGCATCAGAAAGAAGTAATGTTGTTTTTTATAATGTTAAAAAGTATAAATCTTCTTTCAATGATTTAATGTTTGAATTTAAAGATGTTTTTTTGTCTGATTTACCTAATGGTTTACCTCCTGAGAGGGAAGTAGATCATAAAATAGATTTAATTCCTGGATCTACCCCTATATAGGCTTAGTCAAATGGAGGAATGTGAGGTCGAAAGACAGTTAACGGAATATCTTAGGAAGGGCCAAATCCAAACAAGTAGTTCACCTTGATCTGCACCAGTTTTACTGGTAAAGAAAAAGGATGGTACTATGTGTTTATGCATAGATTACAAAGCACTAAATAAAATCACCATAAAAAATAAGTATCCTGTGCTTCGCATTGATGAGCTCTTTGATCAATTGCAAGGGGCAAAATACTTTACTAAAATTGATTTAAGATCAGGATATCACCAAGTATGAATTAGGGAAGAGGATGTCCCTAAGACATCATTTCGTACTAAGGTATGGGCATTATCAATTTAAAGTAATGCCATTTGGATTAACAAATGCTTCAGCAACTTTCATGACACTTATGAACAGTCTTAAGGCCACATCTAGGAAAATTTGCTGTAGTATTTTTAGATGATATCCTTATTTATAGTAAAACCAGAAAAAAGCATTTGGAACATTTGCGAAAAGTGTTCCAACTGCTTAGGATTCACTCTTTGCTAAAGAATCCAAATGTGAATTGTTTGCAAAAGAAGTGAAATAGAAGGAGTTCATATGGACCCTGACAAAGTAAGAGCCATATTGGAATGGCCACATCCTACAAATCTCGAAGAATTATAGATATTCTTAGGTTTGTTAGGATTCTATAGGAGATTCAATCCAAGATTACGGTAAGATTGCTATTCCGATGATGGACCAGTGTCAGGGGAAGGGAAGCACCTTCATATGGGATGAATCTCAAAAGAGAAGTTTTGAAAAATTAAAGGTAGATATAGCGACAGCTCCTATCTTAAAAGTAGTGGATCCCAATGAACCGAGACAGATGCCATTGATTTTGCTGTTGGGGCGGTACTTATACAAAAAGTTCAACCAGTGGCTTTTGAAAGCAAAAAGTTAGATCGTGCCCAACGGAATTACTCGGCATATGAGAAGGAACTATCTGCTATAGTCTATGCTTTAAAAAAGTGGAGACATTACTTATATGGTGCAAAATTTGAGATCCAGGAGAGCATTAAGTGGATTTGTAATCAGCCAGAGCTTAAAGGTAGAAAAGCTAGATGGGCTGAGTTAAGGCAAGAGTTTGATATACAATTGACATATAGGAAAGGGAAGTTTAATGTGGTAGCAGATTCTCTTAGCCAAATGCCAATTGTTAATGAATTGAGTTTTACTCAATTTCAGAATGATTTCCTAGAGTCCTCAAAGGGGAAATGTGAGTTTGATCCTCACTTCTCTGAAATATGGAAAGCAATTAAAAATAGGGATCAAAGTAATCGAGAGGCTTTCATTGAGGAGTTGCATGGAAATGGCAACACACCACAGGTTGGTGATAAGGACTGAAGTGGAAAACATATACTATTGAAGATGGCTACCTGCTCTACAAAGGTAGAGTATGTGTCTCGAATGATAATGACATTAGGTGCCAAATCCTTTTTGATTGTCATGATAGTCCAAGTGCTGGACACCTAAGAATTCAGAAGACATATGTGCTTCTAAAAAGGCAATTCTTTTGGCCTGGAATAGGTAAGGACATCCAAGATTATGTATTGAAGTGCCAAAAATGCCAGGTCAATAAGGCTGAACGCCTTAAGGTAGGAGGTCTCCTACACCCCATTGGAGATTCCATCTGGCAAATGGGAAAGCATCTCCATGGATTTCATTGTGGGATTACCTATACTAGGACATAGAGGGGGCACAAATCTATGTGGGTAATTGTGGATCAGTTGACCAAGATGGCTCATTTTATTCCTGTCAGTGAAGATGTTAAAACTCCAGAATTAGCTAGGCTATTTGTGGAGCATATCTATAGATTGTATGGGCTACCAGCCGGTATTGTTAGTGACCGGGATAACAAATTTAACATCCATTTTTGGAGGGCTGTGTTTAAGAGGTTGGAAACTTCATTGAATATGAGCACCGCGGATCTTCCACAAAGTGATGGTCAAACTGAAAGGGTCAATCAGATCATTGAGGATATGCTTCAAGCATATGTAAGTAGATGGCAAACTAATTGGGAACAGTATTTGCCCATATTAGAATTTGCATATAATAGTGCCAAACATTCAGCTATGGGTTTTAGTCCATTCATGATAATGTATGGATTTCAACCAAGAGCCCCAATGATAGTGGGACTCAAAAAAGAGAAGGTTCAAGCAGCCAATGACTTTCTTGACGATATGAATCAAATGATTAAGTTAGCTAAAGATAGTATAAGAAGAGCTCAAAATAGAGCACGAAGTTATGCAAACCCCCACTGTAGAAAGTTGGAGTTTGAAGTAAATGAGAAAGTCTACCTTAAGGTACCTGAATCTTCAAAATCTCTAAAGACAGGTAAATGTCCGAAGTTGTCTCCTAGGTATTGTGGACCATTCACAATACTTAAGAGGATTGGAGAACTTGCTTACAAAATAGCCTTACCTGAGGGATGTAGAGTACATCCAGTTTTTCATGTTAGTAGGCTAAAAAGAAAATTAGGAGATGATGATAATCTCATTGGAAATGAAGTCCTAGTTGAACTCATTGAACCCGCATCTTTACCACATGAACCAAAAAGAATTTTAGATACACAAGAAAAAAGAACGTGACATACTATATGGAAAGAATGTCTGGTTAAGTGGAAAGATAGATCTGAAAAGAGTTCAACATGGGAAAGGGTAAGCAGTCTCCAGAGGAGGTTTCCCAATTTTGTTTTCGAGGACGTAAACATTTCTTAAGGGGAAGGGAATGTTACGTCAACTATAATACCGTGTGACCACGGTATAAGGCAGGAAGCCAGAGGGCTTGGCAGCACTTGCATTAATAGGGCCTAAAGGGCTTGGATCTAGGGTCACGCCTAGGTTTAGGCATTTATGAGGTGGTGCATAAGGAGTCCTAGAGAGGGCTATAAAGAGAGGAGTCCCTTGTGGGACATGTGGCACCAAAGTTGGAGGCCAAGTGGCAAGTGCTAGGGGCTAGGAGGGAGGATTCTAGATGGAGCCAAAAAAGAAAGGGGCTCCAGAGAAAGAATCTGTGGCTGGGTGGACTAGAAAAGAAGAGAAGCCCTCAAGATTTGGGGACTCATATCAAGTACTTAGCCATTCAATTGAGTCTGATGGAAGGCTATTATCTATGAACATAGTTCCGAGTTTACATGCAGGAGGGATGTTGCCCTCTCCTATAACACCTTGTGTCCCTCCTGGATTCTCTCCTACTTGACTTCACATTTTTGGCCTCTCCTAGAACACCTTGTGTCCCTCCTAGATTCTCGCCTGTGGATTAGCATTTTTGGCCGGAGATTTAGCATCACCTTTTTGGCTTCCTACTGTAACTCCTTTATCTTTTCTAAGCAAAACCATAGGTGTTCTTTGTTGGTGAGTACAGTCAAAGGGCTTAGTTCTTTCTTTGGCTTCTACATTAAGCTATGCGAGAGCTAGTCTAGAAATTGCTCCACCTCCTTTATGACTTCCACAGGTACTGCCAGCTCCTAGGACTAAAGGTTTTGCACTTGTATAGGGGACTTCGAGGTCCTGAGTAAAGGCAAAGCGAGCATGAGTATTAAATCATGTGGGAAGGGAGAAAAACCCATCTCTAGTCTTCTATGCAGTTGCCATCTAAGATGGACAAACACTTCTCCCTCTTCTCCTACATGTTCCTGGGGTGATGCATCCATTTCTGAGGATAGGTAGAGAGAAGTCTTGAAGGTGCTCTATAGTAAGCACTTTGTTGTTGTTCGTCAGCTTTTGACCAACAAAAGGAGGCAAAGTTAGTTTTTGTCCATCAAGGGCAGGGAAGTTCTTTTTCAGTTCACTAAAGTGCGAGTCGCAAGGTGCCTGAGGGAGATCCAAGGTTCCATACTCAAGACATAGAGGTGAAAGCTAAAAAGGCCTTAATAGTAGTGAGCCTCCATCTCTGTCATCAGTCTCGATTGAGTATCATTATTCATTGCTAGAAATCAAGGACTCAAAGTTTTTTAAAAAAGCATGGCTATGATGTTGAAAAATGTATCACAATCCCTAATCCTAGCCATGCCCATATTAAATATCACTTGGCTAGACCCATCAGGTGCATATTGAGTACAAGAATTTTATGATTCTAAAAAAGATTTAGATGTATAAGATAATCTATTGTATGCCTTGTTCTTCTGAGCAAATGATGTATCTATACACCACCTATCTGTTGAATTCAACAAACTCTTTCCATATGTTGTCATATTTTCACTATCATATCATAATAGGTCATATTTGTGTGAAGGTGACCTACTTTGTTGCAAATTTACCCACTTACAACTTTCAGGAATTTTTAGCTTTACTAGGTCATACTTGTGTAGAATTGACTTGTTTAGTGCTTCAGAAAGCCTAATTTTAGAGTTCACCAAGTGATGTTGAGTGGAGGGGATATGCTTTTAAAAAAAAATCCAAACTAAGAGAAAAAGCCCAAATTTTTTTGAATAGTGTGTTATAGCCAAATAGACATGATGGATCATTTCATATCTCCAATCTAAAGTTTTTCAAAAGTCTACTAAGCTCCTCGAAAATTCCTTCAATGAAAAAAAATATATTCCTTTTCTTCTTATAGGCCAAGCTATTGTAAAGAATCTGTACATATTGTATTATCATTGCTCTAACGATTGCCAAAATCCATAGAAAATATTATTCAAACTGCATGTATCAACAAGTAGGGCCTATTTAAGTCGACCAAATGCTTATAGCAAAAGTCCTTAGAAAATATCATTCAAATTTAATATATCAACAAGCAGGGCCTATTTAAGCTAGCCAAAATCCTATAGAATCTTGTTCAAACCATTTGTATACTCTCACCCATACTAGATGTATTGTAAGACACTCCTAAAAAATACAAAAATGAGTGTCTTACATTTGAAAAAGGGGCATAATGGGGAAACCATAGGATTACACTGTGTATTTCAGCTTGGAGAAAGGAGCATAATGGGGAAACCATAGGATTACACTGAGTATTTCAGCTTGGAGACTTGTATAAAAAATACCTTTACAATAAACTCACTGGTTTAAACTACCTCATTGAAAGGCTAATACAAAACACATTAGTATTGATAATAAGACCTTTTTAAATAAGACCTTTTTAAGTAACTATTGTAGTAGTAAGATTTGGAAAATAAAAAACTGTGTATAATTGCATCTTTGAAAGAGAAGCCACCCTTGGAACATCAAAACCATACTACATGTCCAAAGGAGAAGTCACATATTTGCTAATTTGAGTTGAAGTTAATCATCGACAAGGTATACTAGTTGTCTAGCCTTGGGCTCGCTAAGCATTTTATTTTTGTTCTCATGATCCTTTAGTTCTTTTTGGATCTACTAGTGCATGTCATTGAAGTTTAATTTTTAAATCTGTCTTTCTTCAATACTAGAAGCCTCCTTCTCTTGAGATGCAAGACTCAAAGCAGGAAATCATCGTTAATCTTCTTGTGGTGAACTAATATTTCCTCTAGCATTTCTTTTAACAATGGATTATGACACTTCCTCTTCTTCTAGAGAGATAACTCTAGCCTTGGCTTTCTCTTGAGGAATTTCTTTATGAGAGTACTCCACTTTTTCTTTATCAGCCTGCTTTTTTTGGGAACTAGCATTGTTGATGTTGTTGAGAACTCTGAACAATGCCACTCGGTTTATCTATAGCATAGGTGGATTTGAGGACCAGGGGAAATATCTAGCCCCATAGCCTATTGAGGGTGTTTCTCTCTAGCCTCCATGCCTTTTGGGTGTTATTCCAGAGGCTATAGAAGGTGTTTCTCCATAAACCACTAGCAGATGTCCACTGGTTGGTTTGCAAAAACAGCCTACCACAACAAAGCTACCACCAAATGTTCAAATGGGCTATCCTTCACATGGCTTTCTAGCCTAGTTAGACATATTGATCTTCTACCTACATTTCATTCTTGGGAGGTTAAAAAAAGGCACATGCGAGAAAGGTCTTCTTTGTCAGTGTTCTAAAGAGAGAGTCACCCACTAATGAGTGCAGCTAGCTCAAACCATCTGGAGCTAAAGCCTGTAAACTACAAGGATGAGAAAATGTAGGTACATAATGAAAACTAAAATATTGGACAATTATCAAGGTTGAGATTATATGTTAAGAGTATGAGAAGATAGAGAAATTGTGAGAGCTGGTGGGCCCTAGCTTGAGAATGCTAGGAAAAATAAAAGAAAAGGCATTGATTAAAAGGTAAGAAAGGGGGCTAACATTGGCAAGAAAAGAAATGAGAGACATTGGTAAAATGATGAGTGGAAAGAAGGACATCCTTACACTAAAATGATGCTGACCCTTAAAGATAACCTCAGCCTAAAATCATACTCACCTAATTCCTAGATTCCTAGCTCAAAAGATACATGACAATAAGTTATCCCATGTCTCTTGAGGATCAAACTCAAACTTGAGCATCAAGAGGCTACATGTGGTTGACGTCCATTTCTATCATAATTATGAGCCATGAAGCATCTCTTTTCATAGGAATTTTCCTTAGATGGCCATAGAGGCTCAAACTTCTTAGACGATCATGGAGGAGGTATGGTTTGTTTTTCTTAGATGCCATGGAATCTCAAACTTGATTTTGAGCCTCAAGAGTTGTTGCTTTTTGCATGAATTGTCTTAAAAAGTCCAAGGAGGCTCAAACTCATAGCTTTGGACCTCTAGATCTTATTTGAGCTATAAGGCCCCAAACTACAAGTTTGGGCATGCATGAGATTTGGATGCTAAAGTCCATTTTTGTTCCTTTCAAAAAATAGCTTGGAGTCTCAAACTTGAGTTTGAGCCCCTTTAGGCTTAAACTCAATTTTGAGCCTCAAGAGGCATGCCTTTTCATAAAATAGCTCGAGCTTTACTTTAAGCCTATAAATTTTATTTGAGCTATTGGCATAATCAAAAAGGCCTTGCAAGTCCCAAACTACATGTTTAGGCATGCATGAGATTGTGGATGAAAAAATCCAATTTTGTTCCTTTCACAAGATAGCTTGGAGGCTAGGCTTAATTTCAAGTTTGAGCCTCAAAAGAGATGTTAATTTCCATGAAATAACTTGGAGGTCAAGCTTAAGTTTGAGCCAGGTGTGCATTTTCATAAAATAGCTTAGAGGCTCAAACTTGAGTTTGGGCCTTTAAATGGAGATTGTGGAAGCTTGGCATGGCTCTCTAGAATCATACTCAAGTATGAGGCTCATGAAGCATTTCTTTTCATAGGAATTTGCCTTAGATGGCCCTGGAGGCTCAAACTTGAGTTTGAGGAGGATTACGAAAAAGTAAGCGGGAAAATTTTGTGAAACTCAACACCAACCTAGTAAAGTAGTTAATACATATCCAATCCACACTTGGCTAAATTGAAGCCAATCACCCTCCAATAGCCTATTATGTAATTCAAAAAATATCCAAAATAGATGCTCTTTGTGGCGGAGAGTTGGAGACCCATCGAACAAAGGCTTAGTATTAACAGAGATATTTGGTTTTACCAATCCTTAGCACCAGTAGGTTGAAATATTCAATACATACCCAATCAATACTTGGAAAAAAAGAAGCCATTCACCCTCCAACTAAAGAGCCAAAAAGAATCCAAAACAAATGCTCTTCATTGTGGAGAGGTGAACCTTAAACATCCCATGTAGGGACAAAGTGACCACCACCTGCATATTTTTTGGCAATTCAAAATTGTGTTGTTCTTTGAAATCAACTAGAAAATATTCATCTACTTTGGGATACATGTCCTTTTCATTGACTTTGTGCAAGCACAAAAATTAATACAAAATATATGTTCTTGCAAGGCATGTATGCGCTCTTGTTTGCATCATGTTTTGAAAAGTCAATACATGTAACGTGGAAACTGCACCAATGTGATGAAGTAGGTAACTAAGGCCTTTAGCAATTGAACCTACATTCATTATAGGAGACACATGCATCTCATTAGGAATTATAATATCCTCTTTCATACCTCCCCATTTTCAGTCATTGCCTTATCATGATTATCATGTCTTTGAATTCCTTACTCAATTTTGATCTCCATTGCACAATGTTTCCACCAAAGGATGTTGTGCATGACTTATTGTATTGCCTTGTCGCACTTCAGTACCTTGAAAAATATCATCAAGATTATAGACCCTACTTTAATCAATTGATCCCTCTCTTTTCTAAGCTAGAGAGGTGCCCCAAGAAATCTTCCACACCTGAGAAGAATTTCTAGGTACACCTTGAATTGAACAATCCATATTCCATGTGTGGATAACTATGGTATTGCAAAACTAGATGAACTGCTCCATGATCCCTTTTGGATGTTGTCGTCTACTCTTGAAGAATGGTGTAGGCACTCCTTGTTTAGCCCCTCTACCAAATGGATTAATCAATGCCCCACATGTCCCACATGCATCTGCGAGGTATCCAAAGCATGTGAGGGTACTATGTGGTTCAATTCTTTGTATTGCTTAGATGGCATCATGCACATCCTCCTCTTTACAATTGTTTGCTATCGTTTGAATTGAATGTGTCCCTATGTTAGATTATTATTTTTGACCACGCACTCTATTCGTTGTCATTGATATGGACTCAAACTCATGCTCCTCAATAGGCAATCCCAAACTCCTCTTTCTTTGTACTATTAGGGGTAGTATGGACATTGGTCTCCTTATCTCAAGAGAGTATAAGGCAGCCTCCACAAGCTGGGCCTCTATCAAATTAACAAGTTTATTTCTCTGTACTTTACTAGAGCCACCCTCTGATACTCATTGTGTCATTACATCCACAGATCTGGTCCAGTCCCCAAGTGTTTGCCTAACATGAATTCATGATAATGGGCATTTGCAAGGCACTCATTGCGAGATCCATAATGCAATCTTCATATAGCGAAACATATTTGCATGACTCATGACCTGCTCCAATTCTTGAATGCTTGTTCTTAGATAGATTCACTATTAAAATGAAGCCAAAATTGCTTTAAGAACATGCTCCCCATTGATGGAAATGAGCATCCCAAAATGCCATCCACTGTTGGAGATCGAGTAATTATCCATTCTTTACATGTGTTGGAGACCAAAAATTAATTATTTGTGTTTTCCATTTAGCTCTACAAGGCTTTATGGTTGCATTTCTCAAACCTTTACATAAATATTTATGTTATATTGGAATAGTAATTTGATGCATCTTGTATGCTTAACCATACTCATTTTCCAATGAAAAATACAAGTTCTCTTCTTGCCTTCCATTTTATTTTGAGGCCCACCATTGTAAACAATTTTGATAGCAAACCAATTCTTACCAGCAATCCTCAAAATTTTGGTTTCTCAAACCCCTTCTTTAGCATATATTCATTCAACATTCCCCAAAATTGCACTTGAGCATCTAAGTTTGGCACTTTGAACTCACATGTTGCTATTGTTAATAGCTCTCACACATATGGATCATAAACATGAGCGCCTATGGTAGCCTAGCCTCTAACACATTGTATGTGATCAAAATGCATCCACATTTCCCTTAGAATTCCTCCAGGCCTCATTTTATTTACTAGTTCTACACCAGACAAAGGACCAATAGTGGACATTTTAAAAATATGAGGTTGACCCCCATCTTGAAGTTGGCCATTTGAAAAATATGAGGCTGAACCCCATCTTGAAGCTGGCTAGGAAATAGTATGCTTTGCAAAAGTAAGGATAAGAACACCAATGTTTCAAAGCTAGAATTGCATCAAGGCCAACATCACCTTTGTAGGAATCCTTTCTTACACATTCCACATATCTTTGAATGTGCCTATAGTGACACAATGGATTAATTATTTCAAGCACCTTATTCAATCTCAACTCATCTAGTTCATCATGTGTGCCCCCCTCTTCAACTAGTAGCATGCCCATCAATATGTCTCTTACTCATCACTGACATTTCAATGTTCTTGCAAGATGCATATGGAGCTAGTTTAGCATGCATTGACACCATGTCATCCACATTTTTTCTTTTCAATCCTGAGTTTTCTAGTTCCATTGGGCAATCATGCCTTGTTCTCAGAATGGGGGGCCTTCTTCAGCTTACATAACTTGTTCTCAGAAGGGGGGGCCTCAAACCCAGGTGGCTGAGCCACATACACCTCCTCTTTAAGGTCACCATTCAAGAATGCTGATTTAACATCCACTTGATAGACTGGCCACTTTTTATGAGTAGCCACTAATAGTACTGTGCGAATAGTGGTCATTCTGGCAGTCTAAGTGAAAGATTCCCGAAAATCAAACCCTTCAACCTACAAAAATCCTTGTGCAACCAATCTAGCTTTGTACTTTTCCAAAGTCCCATCGGCCTTGTACTTTACCCTCCAAACCCACTTGGTGCCAATAACCTTTCTGTTAGGTGGTCGATCTACTAGCTCCCAAGTTTCATTCTTCATGATGCTGTCATATTCTACTTGCATAGCATTTTTTGAATCTCGGTCTACAAGTGCTTCCTCCAAACTTGCAGGCTCCTTTAATTCTGCAATAATCTCAGCCATCAAGGCCATATTGACTATGTGAGTAGAAGCCCTTCTTTGCTCCTCGATTCTCTGAGACCGCCTTGGTCCATCTGCATGCTGCTCAACAAACATAGGTATATGATTATCATGGTTATAGAGCTACCTTACCCATCATGGCAATGGCTTTTTCGGTGGTGTAACAACAGGTTGGTCACTTATACGTTCATCATCTGATATTTTCTCCTCATTTATAGCTCCTGGGACAGGTCCATAGTGAATTACCTCTTTGCTTGATGATAAAGTGGAAGAGCTCTTCTCTACCTCCACTGCATGTGGTTGCTCCCTGAACACCACATCGCGGCTCGCTATGATCTTCTTTTCCTCTTGGTCATACAACTTATAGGCTTTCGTCTCATCACAATAGCCTAAGAAGATACATTTGGTGCTTTTTGGTTGTAGCTCGTTTCTCTCTTTGTCTGGTACATGCGCATAGCATTCACACCCAAATGTTTTGAAGTGGGAGACAGATGGCTTCTTACCGCTGTAAGCCTCATGTGGTGTTTTACCTTTGAGTGCCTTTGTATAGCTGCGATTAAGGATGTAAACCATAGTATTGATAGCCTCAGCCCAGTCTAGCACCTTTCAACATACACCTCCCCATCTCCATGGTGGTCTGCATTTTGGCATTCAACAACCGAATTTTGCTGAGGCGTATATGGTGTCATCGTTTGTCGCGTGATGCCTTTGCTCTTGCAAAAATCTCGAAACTCTGTAGAAACAAACGCACCACCACCATCCGATCTTATTTTCTTCACTTTTCTCCCTATTTCATTTTTAACAAGTTGTAGCCATTCTTTAATTTTACCAAAAGCTTGAGCCTTTTTGTGAGGAAAGTACACCCACATCTTTCTACTATAGTCGTCGACAATCAATAAAAAATAGAAAGATCCCCCCAAGGCCTGAGTAGGCATCTTACCGCACAAGTCAACATGCACCAGCTCTAGAGGAGCATTTGCTCTATTCTTGCTTTCTTGTGGGAATGCCTTTCTCTGTTGCTTGCCCATCATGCAAGCTTCACACAATTCTTTGATTTCTATGACTGTAGGTAAGTGAGCAACCATACCTTGCTTTTGCATCTCCTTCAGCACTGCAAATCTGATGTGGCCGAATATTTCATGCCAAAGTCTACTTGTGCCCACTCTAGCGGTGGCTGTAAGAGCACTTAGCTCATATAGGTTTTCCTCATTACTTATGTGCCAACAAGATTGCCTGCACTATCCATTCTTTTTGCTCCTGTCTTGTTGAACCTCACATGGTCAAGGTCAGTTATGGAAGCAATGGATAGCAATTTTCTCTTGATTTGTGGAACATACAGCACATTAGATAGTTTCTTAACATCTCCATTTATGGAAACAAATGAAACCATACCTGTACCCTCAATAGGGCATTTTGCGTTATTACCAACCGTCATGGTGATGGGTTCTTGTAGAGCCTGCATGGAACAATATAGACCCTTCTTGCAGGTCATGTGATGGGAGGCACCACTATCCAACACCCATGAATTAGGGGTTGAAGCTTCTTGAACTGAGGAACAGTCTTCCTCAATGGCCAAAAATAGAACCAACTCTGCTTCTGCTGTGTTGGTTGTCTCTTTTCCCTTATATGTCTTCTTTAGGGTACCATTCTTTTCATCTGCTTTCTTGACCTGGAAATCTGCAATCATATGGACCTTCTTCTTGTAGTAGAAAATTCTCCTTGAAACTTCTTCTTGCCGTCCTTCTTTTTGTCACCACTAGTAGAGGACTCACCTTTGGTGGAGGAACCACCTTTGCCTTTCACAGTGGCAGAGAACGTAGCATCCCCATTGCTGCCTCCATCTCGAGCTTTAAGCCTCAATTCCTCCTCCATAAGTAAAGCACATAACTCCTCAAATGACAATGGTTGGGGTCTCACCTGAGTGTTAAGCGTTATTACCAGTCCATCAAGCCTTGGTGGACATCTGGAGACACCGCCGAGCTAGCTCTTCGCTAGTCTTTTGTATCCCAACACTAGCCATCTGATCACACAAATTTTTGATCTTGTCAACAAGTTCATGGAATGCACTATATCTATGAAATCATCACAAAAGAGTTGATAGTACTTGCTCTTTCCTAGAATTTTGTGAACACCAGTGACACTCTCAGGACTTGGCAATGCCATGATTGCTTGAACCTTGTCAGGATCCATTTGCAGGCCTTCTTCAGACACAATATGCCCCAACAAGACTACTTTTGTTTGAGCCAAATGACACTTGCCAGGATTTAGACACCCTTTTGCTTCATCAATCCTAGCTAAGGCCATCTTTAACTTCTCCATGTGATCTATGTGCCGAGAATAAATGCAAAAATCATCCAAAAACACCCTTATGAACTTTCCCAAGTAAGGCTCAAGCACCTGACTCATGAACCTTTGAAATGTAGCTGGTGCATTGGTCAACCCAAAAGGCATCACTCTGTAAGCAAAAACTCCCCAAGGTGTGACAAATGATGTTTTCTTTTGATCTTTCTCCCGAATACAAATTTGAAAGTACCCAGAATACCCATCACATATAGAATTCATCTCATGCCCTACTACTTGGTCTAGTATTTCATCTTGGAATGGCAAAGGAAAATGATCCCTCTTAGTGTATGCATTCAAAGGGCTAAAGTCCACACAAACCCGCCACTTATTTCCTTTCTTTGATGTGACAACTACAGGAGATATCCGTTCTGAATCATCAACAGGAAAGATGAATCCCACCTCAAGTAGTTGTGTTACCTCTTTCTTTAGTGCCTCAGCTTGGATCACCCCCAATCGCTTTAAGCGTTGCACAACTGGCTTGCTTTTTGGCTTCAACTCAATCTTGTGCTCCACAAGAGGGACTGGTTGAACCTGTGAATAGCTTGTTGCAAAGAGACATGGAAAATCATCTAACATATCCAAGTATTGGAGCTTCTCACTACCTGGCTCTGATAGAGAATCACCAAGAAGCTCTTCATTGCATTGGCATCGTTTAGTGTGCTCCACATCCTCCACATGAAGTGTCTCTATAGAATCTTCTTATACCACCACCTTGTTCCCTCTTGACTCATCCCGATCAGCACCAAGACAAAGACCAAAGGCCACTCCTTCCACCTCACCCTCTGAGCTGGTCTCCTTGGAGCTACACCCTGTCTCTTCTTCTTCATAGGTTAAGTTAGAGCTCAAACTCTTTGCTGTTGAAGACTCATCCTTGACAACTTTCTTTTTGCGACTTTTGGTGTTGTAGCGCACCTTCTTATGATTTCCCTGCAAAATCAATTCTCCACTATCCCACTTTTGAACAGCCTTCACCTTGCATAGCCAAGGCCTTCCCAAAATCAATGGATAGGCACGTGCATCTGGCTTGGTAGGGATCACCTGAAAAGTAGTTGGCACAGAAATTCCACATACATCCACTTCTAGATTCTTCACAACTCCCAAGGTCTTAACCCTAGTGTTGTCAGCCAATTTGATGTGATAAGGAGAGGTAGTACTAGAGTATTTTAAATCAGCATCTATCATGGTCTTCCCACTCATGACATTAATTGATGCACCTCTATCAATGTACACATTAGAAATCACTTGACCATCAATGATCACATCAACCACAGGTACATCTTTCCGTAGTTTTGGAGACAAAGCAAGAAATTGACCAAAGGTGATATGAGCTTCCTTTTCTTTAAGGTCAGACAAAAAATCATAGCTTCCAATGCCTTGTCCTAAAGGAAAGTCTGACTGGCTCATTCTCCTTCTAGATGCCCTCTTTTTCTTAATATGGCGTTCCTCTTCCTGATGTTCCTCATTTACTTCTTCCTTGCTTTCTTCTTCTTCTTTTGCTTTACCACATCCCCGTTTAGCCATCATTACCTCTCTTTCCTCATCCCCTGAAGAAGATTCTAACAAGGATACTTGTTTTTCTTCTTTCGTTCTCAATCTAGGACACTCGGGGCGATAGTGACCTTTTTCGTTACATTCATAGCAAGTGACCCCACTCTTATCTCGAGGCCTATCTTCACTCTTTGGTGCTCTAGGTTGTCGTGCATTAACCAAATGCAATTTCAAATCAACAAACTCTGCCATCAATTGGGAGATATTATGATCTAACTCAAAGGACTTTGGTAACTGAGGAGTGCCCATTACCTCCACCATAGAAGTTGAAGCTGTTGAAGACACAAAAGAGAATTTGATCTTTAGAAAAGCTTCTTTCTTGGTCACAATGTGAAGTGCCTCCACATATGTTGTTGGATCTTTACTCATTACTTTCGAGCGAAGACGAGGCTCCAAAGCCATAACAAATTTGCTCATCTTGAAGTGCTCCATCCCTACGAGACTACGGGTCTTCCCCTTGGGTCCCTCAAAACACTGGAATCTTCACCATGATGAAACACAAAAAGGAAACACCAAGATCCAAATAATATCCCAAACAAGATCCAAACAAGATCCCACAGAGCCTTAGTATACCAAGACTAACTTATTATGCATAACCACTTGTTGAAAACCCTCCACAATGTGATCCTCAACAAAATCTTCAAAAATAAGTGACCAACCAGCACCATGAAAACATTGTGTATACATGCATTCAAGAATCACCCTTGTCACAATTGGAAGTGCACATAATAGCTTCAAGATATTGTACTATTCATCATTTGCATAGCAAAAGAAGTTGAAAGCATTGAGAATCACGGCTCCATTATTATAGTCAAAAACTACCCAAAGACTCAACTCTTCTTCATACCAAGCTACCAGTTCATGAAACAATCCCCAATCTATCATTGTGCCTACTGTCGGTGGTGCTCCGGTGGTGTCGATTCACCAACATATTCAAGAGTGCAAACATAAAGGATATGATCATGCTGACCGTGCGAATAGCTTGAGCATCACCTTCACAATCTTCTAGTTCTCTTAAACGGGTTGCAATCTCTTCTGGCAAAGTTCTTCCAGGCATCTTCTTTATCACATCAGAAAACACATGCCTATACCAGGCATAACATGTAATTAAGTACACCCGAGACCATTTAGTAAGGTGGGATGAATCCAATACCAAACGTACCCAGCGTCTCCACTAAAAAGATGTGACATGAAGTTGGGGGTAATAAACTTCACGCACCTCTTCACTTCCTGTTGCTTTCAAACTGAATGATAGAGATAGTTATCACTAGGAAAGGGACATTAAAAAGAATATTTTATACCAAGAGACCACACCATACTTTCCTCCCTTAGATGAGAATGAAGATGGTGACATCCCAAGTGATGTTGTACTCAAGCATAGGGAGAAGGAAAGGTTCAATGGAGGCCATAATCTCAGCAAGCCGGTCTACACCAAAGAGAAGAGCGATACGTTGTTGAAAGAAGATCTTACGACTCAACATAACATGAACTGATATATATTGAGGAGTTTGAAGGGGATGATTGGTCGGATGGGTAGGTTCCGAGGAAACATTGCATCTCCTTCATAGACACCTTTACACTTAGCTCGAAACACTCTCCAAACCATGATAACACACAGAGACCCATAACTTTTAGCAGAGACATGATATAAAATATTCAATCACATATTGAGATACATCTTGAAATGGGCTTTGCTCTGATATAAGTTTCGTAAGAAACAAAAAAGCGGTCAGAAAGATATGGGCAGTTTACTAGACGGGGATAAAAACTATCTAAAAAAGAAATAGTCACACACAGAGAGCCATAAATTTTTGGTTTGACATCTAATACAATAACTAAGACATGTGATGATGCTCCTTGAAGAGACTTTGTGCTGATATAAGTTTCGTAAGAAACAGAGAAGCAGTCGGAAAGATACGGGTAGTTTACTAGACGAGGGTAAAAACAATCTAAAAAAGAAAGTCACACACAGAGAGTCATAGATTTTTGGTCTGACATATAATACAATAACTGAAGACAAAGATGATGTTGCTTGAAGAGAGCTTCATGCTGATATAAGTTTCATCCAAATCGGACCATCGCGTGAAAAGTTATGAGCAAAATACTGATAAAGGGTCAAACTATCATGAAAAACACCTACTTCTATTGGTGCCAACTTGGGAGAATACTACCTCCATGCTTAGACTTCATCAACGATCCAAGTCCCATAGAGGTTGCCTAGGAGGGAAGGAAGAGCCCCCTTTGTGGCTTGGGAAATAGCATGTATGTGCAATGAGCAGCCGAATAGACAACACTTTTGAGCACTTTGGAAGAGAAAGCAATTGAGAAAAAGGGAAGAGACACTCAAGAGAGAGAACATTGAGTGACCTTCATTACCAATATAGTGAGACTCCACTCCAATTCAACTCAAAATACTACAAACACAAGGGCGAAGAAGAGGTTTCATACGTACAAGAGGGAGCGAAAGCTCCAAGACTACTCATAGAGAGAGATGGACTCAAGAGTCTACATAAGAGAATATCTACAACATGGAGAGAAGGCTCATGGAGGAGGCTTGAGGAGACTAGAGCTACAGGAACATGAGGCCTAATGGTAAAAGAGATGATGAACAAGGGAGAGGAGGGCTTCTTTTATAGAGATTTTGTCACCCTCCACCCATTTACAATTACTGCTCGTAGATTCTTTTCCCCATCAATCACATAAGCCCATATCTCACCATCCATGTCCTTTTTGGCTACTCTTGCCATGTGTCCCATCAAAAGATGCTCAGTACTCTTAAAATATTGAGAAAGTCAAGAGTCTCCCCACATGGAGCCCATAGGGACCCTCTCTTTTCTATATGTCGACATCCTCCTTATTCCACATGGGAATTCTAGAAGGATTCCTTTTGACTCCACACTCCTCCACATGCCTTCCACACACTTGGCATGTGGCCTCTCTTATATTGTTGGAACACATGGACATGAGCCCACCTCTTTATATGACTCACTCTTCCTATTTTCTAAAAGCCCCATAATATCCCATACACAAATAACTCTCACCCCATAAGAAGGTATTTATAGTTCATACCTATGGTATTTACAATGATCCATTCCACTCATCCTCTCAATCCCATAAATATCTTAGAAAATAGAAATAAGTGAGAACCACTAGGCTATCACTTGATACTCAAACTCTTATCAAACATAAAAGAAAACAATATCAATGCCAAATAAAAAATATCAATTTTTGGCATCACAACACCCAATCATGATTTTAATTTGTTGGCTCCTATATTGATGAAAATCATCATCAATTGACACATGTGCCATACTTCCACTACTTTCGCCCACTCAAGATTTTTCTTCCTTCTTCCATCTCTGTATAACACCAGACAAGATCTTGCACGGAAAGAATTCACAAAAGAGTCGGACATCTCCACCAGTTAAATTGGAGTCAAACCGCTTTGATAGTTGGATACGAGTCATACTACAACCAAACCCTCTGCAATTCAGATCGAGAAATCAAAGCCGATTTAAGTCAAACCACCATCAAATCAAATTGAACTCTAACCCAGGTCATATTAACCTTAAGTCGAACATGAGTCAAATCTCTGGCCCTAGTTGAAAAAGAATCGGTCTCTTGCCTTGTCAAAACTTACCACTGCAATCCACTATACACAAGATTCAGCCATGCTTTGACTAACCCAACCACGCTGCGTCAACCTTCACAAGTATGAATATATCACTTTCAAAATTTCTTTATATTGCCAACCCTTCAAGTTAAACTGCAGTCGGACATCAACAACTTGCCAATGCTGTACCCGCTGCATCACTCTCAACTAAATTTCCTTCTTCACCATGCTTATCTTCAACACTTGATAGATACTTGCTAGTGTTGAGAGACCACGCTTAACATCATGTGATTACATGTGCATAGCACTAACACATATAGAGTGCTATAAAGGAAAGGGTTAGATGCCCTAACCCTAACCCTAAATGGGTTTGTATATATTCTACATTTTCAACTAAATCTAGTGTATAGTTAGTCATTTGTGGTGTGATCGTTAGGTGTGCCCTCTCTCCTCATCTCCACTCTTCTCCTCTCCCCTCTTCATATTTTGTCATGGTATCAAAGCTCCCTTGCCTTCCGCTAAGGCATTGTGATCCGTATGAGAGATTATGATAGATTGATAGATTGAGAGTTCTTGAATATTCTCCATGAGAGTCCACTTCCGGTGAGAGATCTTCATCCATTCTTTGAGAGAAAATTTCTATCCTTTGAGAAAGAGATTTTCGTTCATTTTGTGAGGTTTCATTGAGATATTTGAGTTTCTTCTAGAGTGAACTTCACTTCCATTCCAAGAGAGATTACGTTATTCTTAAGAGATTTTAGTTGAGAGAAAGAGATCTTTGTAGAGTCCATTGAGAGGAAAAGAGAGAGATCCTCATTGAGAAAGCTTGAGAGATATGTTGGATTGAGAATGAGAGAGAGTCTCTATTCTGTTCCATGGTGCTTGAGTATTTAGAGACATAGGAAGTACATGAGAGAGAGAGAGAGAGAAGAGAGAGAGAGAGAGAGAGAGAGAGAGAGAGAGAGAGAGAGAGAGAGAGAGAGAGAGAGAGCCATACTAAGAATATTTTCAAGTGAGAAGTTCTATTTTTCAGAGGCTACAAAGCCCTACAGCTCCAGCTTAGTTGCAAGGAGGAGTTCAAGGACTCCTTCAACCTTAATCAATCGAAAGACTACTCCTACAATAGGTAGCAAGCTACACGGCCTCGTCTCATGATGAGTAGAGCCTCATCTCATGACTATTATTGTGAGTCGGCTAGAAACTCACATGGATGAGTTGAAGATGCCTCCAACTCATCAATGGAATTTATAGCTCCTTCCTCACGGTGCCTTCAACACTTCTCACACACATGCCATCATTGTAAATCCTATTCGGCTATTTTTCCGACATTGTACACATCATTTCAAGCCTTGTAAAGCCTCTTGGCTATTTCTAGCATCATTTCCCACAATCCTTGTAATTTGGATTGGATTATCTATTGCAGTTCTACCTTCACTGATAGTTTAGATTTTCACTTGCCGCAGTCAGTGTTTTGTAGTTGATACAAATAGTGATTTCACAGACACTTTGAGTATATTTCTTGCACCATCTCTACGACTAGCAACCTCAATCTGGAGGCATCTCTGCTAAGCTAGACAACTCCAATTACGGAACATGGAAATACTAAATGGAGACCATTCTTGTACTTCAGGACAAATGGGAGTATGTCAATGGATCTACACCTAGACCATTGGACGATCTAGCCAACAATAGCTCTACTCCACTTGTTGTCATAGCACTAGCCATAGCAGGATCTACAGTGGGATCTCCAACTACACCAATAGTTTCTGCAGATCCTGCTATTTCCTGAGCATGGATAGAATGGGATAAGAAAGATGAGTATGCATATCATCTGATCAAGCAGAATGTGCAAGATGTCATGCTATGATAGCTCAACACAGTCAAGACATCAAAAGAAGCATGGGATATGTGCACAGCTCTCTATGAGTCCAAGAATACTTCTAGGATTCTCACACTGAGAAACCAAATAAACCATAGTTTTTGCAACAATAGTGAAACTGGTCATGCTTACATACTGAGGATTAAAGATTTGAACAATCAACTCGTAGCAACAAGAGAGACTATGAATCCCATAGAAATGGTTCAAGTCATCCTGAATGGACTAGGAGCGAGATACGAGAATCTAGGCTAGAATAGTATTGCCATCCAATTGCAATTTCAGAAATTGGAAGGACTTTAGTCAGTTTTACTTGGTGAAGAACTCAGGACTCAGACCATTCATGCATGCAAAGGTCATTCCAATGATCGAGCATTCAAAGCTTTAGATAGAAGCAGAGGCAAAGGTAGAGGCAAAGGCAAGGGCAGAGGTAGATCGTTCCAACAAAGTGGTCATCATTAGCAACAAAGTCATCAGCAAAGTTAGAATCAACATCAACATCATCCTCAACAACATCAGCATCAACAAAGAGGAAATCATTCCAACCGAGGAATATTCCAAGGATGAGGGAATGCATCCACCAACGTGTCAACGATTCAGTGCAACTATTGTCATAAGTTTGGACACTATGAAAGAGATTGCTGCAAGAACCAGTACAACCAAGGCGGTCAATCTAGCAGCAATTGAGGGAATTTCCACAGAAGAGGAAATCATCATGGTGGATATTCTAGTCACAGTCATTATGTAAATGAACACAGGAAAAGGTTTCTTGCAAACGAGGAAATGTAGAACACTGATATAGTGTATCTAGACAGTGTATCTAGACACTGATTGCAATTCAAAAGAAGATTTCAGCTATCAAGTCGACCAAGCAGATCAAGATCCTTGGTACATCGATAGTGGTGCATATGACAAAGCATCAAGAATGATTCACAGAGATGAAACCATTAGAAGGTGAGAAGAACAGTACATATAATACACCGAATCCAGTTCAAGGGATCCCTATGAGCAATCTCACTAGTTCGAAAGGATTGGTGAAAGATGTTATTATTGGTGTCTCCCAAAGACTGAAAAACACATACACACATCCACTCCTGGCAATGGGAATGCCAGGATCAGCTGACTAATGTCAGAAAAGCAAGACACAGTACAAAGCATACAAATAGCCGAGACAATCATTTGTAGAGTGGAAATATTGCACATACAGTTTCTATTATAGCAGATAGAAACAAATCCCCCCATGCAGGAGGTGATGACTAGCTTATAACAACATCCGATGGTATTCCAACCTCATTTGGATAATAGTCAGAAAATAGACATAGTCGCAAAAATGATGTGGTGGATAAGGCCACTACTACATGCTATTAGGGACAGTTATAACTGTCCCTATAGTTACAAAAGTATCCACTACTTTCTACTATAAACCCCCCTTACTAGAGGTCTATTAACCCTCCTTGGTTTAGGTCCACATGGGTGGAGGAGTCATCCTCAACACCTGGCACACCAATGGTAGACATTTTTTGCAAAAAAAAAGTGGATGACTCGAACCCTTCACTGGAAGTAATCCATCAGCTGAACTTTGATGGTGTGGGTGGAGTTCAAGTCTATGAATGCTCCCTTAGCAAAAAAATTGGGTTTGCCTCATCCACATCCTCTTTGCAGTACTTGTTTATTTCTCATTCCTCCTCAAATGCTATCTGTTCTTCTGCACACCGGGGGCTAAGGCATGGCTTGGGGTTGCTGTGTTTTTTGTGTCCTTATATGTGGCATCCATGAATGCGGTGCACTTTGCATCCAACTCTGTTGATAGGTTCTACTGGTATGTTGCAGGGTGGCTTCTCAAACTATGCTTTCAAATCAAACAATGTTGAGTCATCATGCATGGGCATCTGCCTCTGTTTCACATCCTGTGCTTTAAAGATCGGAGCATCTCTAATTCATGTGCCATGATATCATATGCATATGCAGCAAATGCAAAGGCATCATAAGGTCTTTGAGCAATTACGAGCAGGTGTTTTTTGAGATTTGACCATAGGTCTTCAGACATCTTTACCAACTGATTCTTCATATCTTTGATTTTGGAGGAGCTGAGGAAAACTCCATCTACCTCTTTTGCCATGTCCTTGAGCTGTTGTTCAACTCCTTCCAATGCATGGATTTGTTCCTTCAGTATAATATTTTCAATATTTAAGTCTGTGTAGGCTGCACCCATTTGATCTAGTTGTAGAAAAAATTCTACTTTCATTTCCAGTAGCCAAGTTATTACAGTTGATAGGCATTCCTTTTGTACTCTCACTTGGGTAGTGAGCTTCGAGATTTGCTTGTCCTACACTTCTTTATATTGGGCATATTCTTTCTTGATTGTCTCTAGTTCCGACTGAGTGTCATCAAACTTCTTCTGCATTTTTGACTGCTTAAGCATATACTCGTGTACCGCCTTTTTATCTTCTATCAACTCCTGCACTTGTTTTTGCAATTGCATTTGTACCTTTCTCTAGTTATCAAAATAGTTCTGCAAGACTATGAGGGCATGTCTTCCTCATGCTAGAGACTATTCCTACTGGCGGACTGGTCACATCTTGTGTTGGGGATTGCTGCAAGTTTGTCAATTTGTGGATAGGGGAAAAGGCCTCAAAGGGGCATCTGGGAGGCGATGTGAGCAATAGACTGGCAATGTCCTCCTCTGGTTTTTTCTAGGTGTCTGTCTTTGGAAGCATGAATTTTTCCCGAGGACTTAATATAATTTTCTTGGCAGATTTGGGCTTTGCCAGGCTAGCTAACAGTGCTTCTCCTGCTAAGGGTGTATCCCATATGCGTTCTGCCAAATATTTGGCCATACACAGCCATAGTAGCTTCATCTTTGGAGTACTGAGCATCTTCCAAATCTTGAAGCATGGCTTGCTTTGTCTTTTCTTCCTCATCCTAGCTGTCTTGCATTGCTTTGGTGTGCTCCTCTCGGTATTGAACGATTACCTCCAGGTTCCTCGTATCGATCTGGCCGGCAAATTCAAATAAGGCAGCAATAAATGGTGCTATCTTGGAGTGAGTATTTGAAGTGCTCAAATCCTTTTTTGCTATCTCACTCATAAGCCATCAGTGGAGCAGATGCACCCATGATATCTTTGTCCCCTTCTCGGTTGCACTCAGTGTGGTTGCACTCAGTGTTGCATAAGAATCCTTACTCATAGTGTTTGTCTTTACTAGCAATTGCATTCTATTCAAATACCAAACAAGCTGCTGGCACCTTCTTGAATCCTAAACATTATTGATAAAAAAATAATTTTTATGTGTCTCTGGTGGCCCGAATTCTTTCTGCATGTCATAATCGACATCCTTCTTATACACAACCTCCTCATTGATAATGGGTAGCTGAAAGACTTGCGTTGTAATTTCAAGGGAAACCATTACATTCTCTACAAGCATATGTTCACTTCTTTGGAAGCTCTCCTATTGTTCAATGGATCCTGGGGTGCCTTCCATGACGTCCAAGGTAAGCTTGCATACTGCAATAAACCAATTTTCTTTAACCACTTCTAATGTTTGGAGAGATCCAGCGATACCTTGAAGTTTGCAAAGCTGGCCATGAACATCTGTTTCTTTAGAGGAGGAAGGGGTGGTTCTCCCTCTAATTCAGTCTCCTCCAGGTCTGCTATAAGTATAGCCCTTTCCTCGGTCGAGCTCTTGCGTGGGCTTTTGCGAGCAGGGGTGAGAGACCTCTTGCGACCCATGTTTGTGTCGAGGAGTGCTGTATCGCTTAAGAGCTCAAGGGTCAGCTCTGGCTATTTTGAGGCACTGGGAAGTGTCAACAAATGGCTTCTCTTGGGTTCCATTTGTAGATTAGTCATGTGGGAGAAGCTTGCATCGATGTGTCATGGCGATTGATGGTTAGTTAGATTGGCATGCAGGGAACTTGTAGTGCATTTCAGCGATTGGGAGGGACTAGTGTTGATCTTGCATTTGGCATTGTGGGTGTTATACTCCATGATGGATTTCATCGGGTAGGGGTTGGCGACGATTGCGATTGTGGGAGTGAGAGCCTTATCCGAGGGAAAAGGCTTGTTGATAGGACTAAGGTTAATACCTCATACATCCTTGGGTGGTGCGGTCGATAAGGAGAATCCTATGTGCATGGTATATATCGCGTTGGTTTTGGTGGAGAGTCGGGGTGCTATGGGAGTCTTGTTTGAACACTAGAGCTGGGTCAGATGCCAAATCAGTGGTTGGATCAGACGCGTAGTCTTTTCTTTTGCTTGAAGTGGATCGGAATCGAACATCTCAGTCAGATCGGAATCAGAGTCAGGTCGGACGGTAGAATTCATGTCACATGTGTCAGGTGGATAGGAGTTAGAGTCGTTTGTACACTCAGGTATGCCCATCAGATTGGAGTCAGAGTCAGACACACTGGTCAGACTCAAAGTTCTCAGTCATGGGTGTCGTACCAATTGGATTGGAGTTGGACCCTTCATGGTCAAACTGGCATCAGTGGATCATCATTGGGTCTAGGCTTTCCACTATGACATCGTTTGCTAACTCCTATGTACCTTTACCACTTATGTGTTTCGATCTGTATGGTTTGGAACATAACTGAGTTTTGCTAGAGATGAGATAACTCGTTTCTTCTGTGTTTGTCAGACGGGCATCGGTGGATCTTTTTTTTCTATGCGTTGTTCTCTGAATCTCAACTTTGGCATTGAGCTTGCCTTTAGGAATTGTATGGGAGAGTGTGTATGCACTGCCACCTTGTGTAAAACCTGGTGACCTAATATAGTATCATTATAATTTGTGGAAATAAGTTGCAACCCACAAAAGTGGTTGCTGGTTGTATTCTTTGGAGTCATTCTTTGCTGTTTTTGCTGAAGCAGAATTGTATGTTGCCTGAGCCTTGATATTTCAGTGGCTAGAGTAAGTTGTTTGTAGCAGAGTCGGACTTCTATTGGATTTTGTTGTACACAAATCCTTCAACCTGAATAGCTGAAACACAAACATCATCTTGATTGATGCTAGTAGAGAGCTGCATAGAGATTGTATTTATCTTTTCTTGAGTGGGGTCATACCCAATATAAGGTTTTAGCCTGAAACCATTCATTGGTCTGTCAAATGCATTGCCATGAAGGTCAACCAATTGGAAGGTGCCTTGATCAAAAGTGTCATGTACATTGAATGGGCCATCATATCTCAGCTTAAACTTCCTTGGCATTTTTTCCAACTTTGTATTGAACATCAACACTAAATCACCCTTCTTGAACAACTTGAACTTTATGTTTCTATTAATCCATGATGCCCTCCTTTTCTGAATAATATCAATAGTATGTGAGCTTGTCAGAATATCCTCATCCAATTGTAGAAGTTGTTCTAATCTGGCATTGATGGAATCTTCTAGGGGTAGTGTATTATCTACTGCCACTCTCAAGCTACTTGCAAGAAATTCCATAGGCACTACTGCCTCACAGCCATACACCAATCTAAAAGGTCTTAATCCAGTTGCAAACTTGTGTGCTGTTCTAAGTGCCCATAGCATTGAATCCAAGTGCTGATCCCAATCCTCTGGGTGATCAGCTACTATTGTTCTTCTATACACTTTTTTGATCAGTTTGTTGTAGCTCTCAGCCTACCCATTGGCTTGTGGGGTAATAGGTTATAGACTTTTTATGCAACATCATGTGCAGTTTAGTCATCTTCTTAATTGTTTTGTTGATGAAATGTGTCCCTCTATGAGACACTATTTCAATAGGAACACCAAATCTAGTGACAATGTTGTGATAAAGGAAATGTGCCACAGTCCTAGTCTTGCATGTTTTGAGAGCTATAGCTTCAACCCCTTTTCTACAATAGTCAGTGGCACCCAAAATATATTGATTACCTGAAAAATTTGCTGGAGGTTTGATGGGTCCACTAAAATCTAGTCCCCATTTCTAAAAAGGTCCCAAGGGGAGAATTGGTTGATGGGGCATCCTCTCACTATTAAGTGGCCTATCATCTCTCTGACATGGAAAGCATACTTTGGCCCAATTATGAGCATTGTTTAAAACTATAGGCCAGGTGCCACAAAACAACTTGCAAAATCTTTCTACCTATAATATCTCCAGAGAATTGTCCTCCTGTTGGCCCTCCATGAGCTATAGCTAGGACAACCTTTTGCTCATGATCTTGCATACATCTTCTAATCACTTGGTCAATTCCTCTTCTATACAAAACACTAGCAATTACTAGGAAAGGTCTACTCTAAAAAACAAGTTTCTTTCTATGATCCCTAGTTAATGTTTCAGGGATCAAACCATCAGTAAGAAAGAACAACATTTTATCATACCAATTTGGTGGTCCTTCAATTCTTACCATAAAAATGCCTGCATCACAAAGTTCATCTAGTATACCTATTGGAGCTTCCCTTGATTGTAGCCTACTCAAGTAATCATCAATGGCATGTTGATTTCCAGGCCTATGCACAATGTTATAGTTAAACTCCTGCAACAAGAGCATCCATCTGGCCAATCTTCCTGTTAATTGTTGTTTTTTCACCAAGTAAATGAGAGCTTGATGGTCTACATGAAAATTCACTTTGTTGCCCGATAAATAATGCCTAAATTTGTGCAATGCATATATCATTCCGAGTGCTTCCCTCTCTATGTGACTGAATAGTTCTTTTCATGCTTTGTTAAGATTTTGCTGGCATATTTAACTGGTCTGAACCACTTAGGTGTTTTTTGCTGCATCAGCATTGCACCTACTGCTACATCAAAAGCATCAACAAAAACCTCAAATGGAAGAGCCCAGTCAGAGGGTTGTAGTATAGGTGCTACCATTAACATTTTCTTCAGGATATTAAAATCATATTAATGTGGATCACCCCAGATGTATGGCTCAGTTTGCCTTGTTGGTTTTGTGAGTGGATAGCATATACTAGCAAGGTATCTAAGAAATCTGCAGTGCCAGTTAATCTGGCCTATAAATCTCTGAAGCTGCTTTATGTTTTTGGGTGGTTAGGGATGTTGTATGGCTGACACTTTGTTGGGATCTATCTCCATTCCCTCTTGTGAGACAATATGCCCTAGGAGAATTCCTCTACTCACAACAAATGCACATTTGGCTGGGTTTGCTGAGACCAGCCACTCTACACTTTGCAAAACATAAACCCAAGTGTTGCAGATGTTCCATTCTTTTCCCAAATACTGAAAAATCATCAAGGAAGACTTTCATAGAAGATGTAAGATACTCAACAAATAACTCCTGGATGTTCTTTTGAAAGGTTGGTGGAGCATTCTTAAGACCAAAGGTCATGACATTAGAAGCAAATACTCCCCACTCAGTGACAAATGTTCTTTTGCCCTTATCTTTAGGTGCCATTCTTATCTGGTGGTTGTTCTAGCAAAGAGTCACAAAATGGTAGAGGGAAAGGGTTATTAATGGTGGCAGCATTCAACTTTCTGTAGTCCACACATATTCTGAGCTTTCCATTCTTTTTGTGCACAATGACAACAGGTGAAAGCCATGTAACATGGGTGAGAGGATATATAAAAAAACTCTCAACAAATTATCAATCTCTTCTTTGACTTGCTTTGCATAGTTGGGATTCATTCTGTATCTTCCTTGCACCACTGGGACAACATCTTGCTTTAATTAATCCTGTGTTAGAACTTAGGGTCTACTCCCTTCATATTAGTATAATGCCAAGAAAATATGTCTTTATACTCTGTCAATAAGTCCTTTAGTGCCATTTTGAAAGGCGGAGGAAGACCTGTACTTACAAAAACTGTCTTGGGGATGGCAGGGTCTCCAAGGCTCATCTCTTCCAAGTCATCCTATCGAGGACTCTAGCACTCTTTTGCATATGCTCCTCAAATTGAGTTTCAGCTTCTAAGATGCCCTGTGTATTTGATTTCTGACTGTTCTCTTGTAGGGCATCATCCATGTTTGCATGATTGTCATTTTTCATTTAGTGATTGGTAGAATCTACCTCCGACTGCCAACAGTGTTTTGTTCTGCAATGGCCAGTTGTAGGTCGGGGTGTTGTATTTGTTGATCTTAGCATGTATACTAATCAATGATTTTGATTACATCAATTTCAAATATGGGGAAAACAGTAGGATTTGTCCTAAGGAAAATCTCCTCCTCATTTTCTTCAAATTCTTCTAAAATGTTGATGCCCTGTACTTGTAGTGGCTACCCTTGTCTTGGGAAACCTCTCTTTGACGAGAGATTGATCTTAAACTTCTTTTTGCCTTTCCTGATGGTTATTCTTTCTGATCCCCATTCTTGTTTCACTTTAGCAACTCTAAGCCATGGCCTACCCAATAACGTGGGAATAGGCACAATCTCTTTCCTCCATTCTGAGTACCACAAATGTGACTATAAAGGATAGTCCCATTATGCTAATTTCCTATCCTCTTAATATGCCAAGAGGTTGTATTCTTCTTTGATCAACAATTTCGACCTAAAATGGGGTTGCTGCAAGTTCATTGCAACAAAATTTCTTAAATATATCCTTAGAGAAGATGTTCACCCCTGATCCTCCATCTACCAATACTTCTGGTATCCTTTGTCTTTTATAATCCACATCTATGAGTGGGACTTGGTAATCCACATCTTCAATGGTGGATGTGTAATTGTCTAGTGTTTCATCTTCATCTTCACTTTGTGGATGATCTTTTGTTTGAGAAATGTCCTTTGAATGCAAACTTTGACATAATTGGTTCTTGAATGTTGGAACATGATTCAGAAGTTGATCCAAAGTGATTTAAACTTTGGAGTCCAAAAGCTCTTTAAAGAAGAGTGTAGGATCTTCCTGTTCATATTTTTCCTTTTGCTACATCCGACTTCTGTTATTTATTGTGTTTTGTGCAATTGGAATGGTTTGCTCCTCTTTCATTTCCGTCAACTCGACCTGGGCACCTCTGTTTTTCTGCTCTACTGAGTAGACCAAGAAATCACTTTTTTCTTTGGGAATATATTTCGGGATGGAAGAAACTTGTCCTGCTGTGTGTGTATATAGAACCCTATTAGGTTGTTGAATGCTACTTTGTTGCAGTGTATTGTTTATATTTTGATGTCTGATGGTTTCAATTGTAAGATTGTTGGACTATGTCCTGAGTTGTATGAGCCCTTGTTTTGCAGCTATGATGTTCTTGCATCTGTTGTTTCATTACTCTCAAGTACTTGCTGTAGAGCTTTATTTTGGACTTCTGCTAGATTGGGCTAGTTCATTGGCTTTGCCGTCTCTCTTGGTGCATCTCTAAGGCCGAGCATTGGCTTTGTACCTTTGGATCTTGTGACTACTAGTGCTTGTATGTTCCTCTGATTTCTTTGATTTTGTTGATTGTAATCCTCATTGATAGGAGCCAAGTACACCATATGAACACCTGGTGGTGGCTATTGCTACTATTGATTTTGTTTACCTCTTGCATGATAATTGATTATAGGCATTCCTCTTTCTCCTCTGTGTTTGCACCAAATCTCACATTGAGGTCCTCGTTTGTGGCCTTCCATGCCACAGTATGTGCATGCTTCATCTTGGTTTTGTCCTTGTTGATTTCTTCAATTTTGCTGATTGGGTCTTCTTGGTGCTGCGTTGTGGAATCTTTGTTGTCCTTGCCTGCATACTGCAACTTGATTAGCTGCCATGGGTGGGACTTGATTGTTTGAATTTTGAACATGAGGAGGAACTCTCCCCCTATAACTTGGATTATACTAGCATCTCTCTTTCTCATGATTATCCTTCCCCCACAAAATGCACAAGCAACTTTAGGTGGGGGTGGGGGTGTTTTTAAAGTTTCCAATTTCTCTTTAATCATTTGCTCTAACTTAGAGAGCTTGTCTGTCTTCTTCTTGGCTTTTGATTTCTCTCTATTCTTGGTCTATTTTTTCTTTTTTTTAGAGTGCTCTTCTTCTTCATTCTCTTTATCTAATGTATCATCTTCTATATCATCACTATCCTCATCTTTTGCATCAGTGTCTATCTCTGTTTCAGAGCCTGTGTCAAAGTTGGAATGCCTTTTATTCTTTTATTTTTTAGACCTTGACTTTGTGCCTAGTCTTATTTCTGCTCTTTGTGTTGCATCAACCATGGTGTTGAAGTCATTTTCTCCTCCAAGCTGGGTCTCTGCCAGCTACTGCTATCCTCAACTCCTTGTTTAGTCCTTTACAAAAATAATCTCCCAACTTTGCATCAGTGGGTTGTTGATTGGCTATCAGTCTTCTATTCAGATTTCTGAACATTTGAGTAGTCTTCAACTAAGAGATGCTTTTGCTTCATATTTTGAACCTTCTTGAGTAAGTCTTCTAGAGTTTTTTCTTTACAAAAATGGCTTAAAAATGAAGTTTTCAATTCATCATAAGTTGGAAAATTAGCTACACCATATTGCATAAGCCAAATCATTGCCTTACCACAGTAAAAGTTTATGCAAACTACTCTTTCTTGGTGATTACCTGAAGTTGTCTAAATCCCTTGTAGCCCACCTTGTTTTAAATTGTCTGACATGATTATCTAGAGCTTGCCCTTTCTTGCCTGTGAATTTGGCTGACTTTACCAAAGGATTCTGCATTCTTAGTTGGCCTTGTAGTTGTCTTTGAGCTTGAGCTTGTAATTTCTTTTTTGGTGGTGAAGGCAATGGATTAAAGTTGAGTTTTCTTTGAGCTTGAACAAATAGGCATGCTGCAAAATTTGTTGCAATACTCCTTTTGACAAACTCTTCAGTAGGTGATTGCACCATCAATTTGAACCTCGCTTATTTCTGTGCTATGCATAGAATTTGCTCCACTGGGTGTATAGTTGGGGTCATTGAAAATGTCATCTTGATCTTTTGTTTGTGTGCCCGCTTCCAATCTAGCATGGTTTCTTGTAAAATAGGCATAGCCAATTTGGCGAGGTGACATTTTCTCCTTAAAGTTATTCGACATGGACCAAGATACTCGCCATGTAAGAAAGGAATGGAGAACTGTAGTCACTTACTACTATTGGGTTGCTTGTAGTGTAGTTCGATGAGTAATCTGCTTGCAATTTGCTGGGGCTTATTGCTTTGAATATTTGATAGTGTTGTTGCTGTCGATATATTTGTGGTTCGATTGTTGTTGATGAACCTCAGAACAACATTCGGTGTTGTTGCACAGTTGGATGACTGTCCGTTGGTAATCCCATGATTACTTGCTAGCTTGTCTATGTTCACTTGTCTGGAGTGTTGTGTGGCAGCGATCCAATTGGTTCTTGTCGTGAGAGGAAGTCGCTTACAGAAGTCGTGAAGGATTTTCGAAAGTGGTCCACCTTCAAGCGATCTCCGAATGATGTCGCTCACTGAATCGGCTTGTATGCCATCTTGTTCTTTGTTAGAAGTCATCTTTATGACAAAACATTGTTGTTGTTTTGATTTTCTTGCGAGTTGGTGCCTCTACTGGTCGATTTGTGTTGTAGTTGTTGTAGATCATACGGTTTCACTCTTGTATAGAATTGCTATGTAGCAGCAACCGGCAGTCAGATCTCCAATGCAGATTAGGATCACCAATAGTGTTAGTGGTGTCTCCAAAAGACTAAAAAACACCTACACACATCCACTCCTAGTAATGGGAATGTTAGGGTCGGACTTAAATCTGGCTAATATCGGAAAAGCAAGAGATAGTACAAAGCATACAAATAGCCGAGACAATTGTTTGTAGAGTGGAAATATTGTGTATAGTTTGTATTACAGTAGATAGCAACAACTTCCTCCATGAAAGAGGTGATGACCAGCTTATAACAACATTTGATGGTATTACGACCTCAGTTCGATAACAATCAGAAAATAGACATAGTCCCAAAAATGATGTGGTGGATAAGGCCACTACTACATGCTATTATGGACAGTTATAACTGTCCCTACAGTTACAAAAGTATCCACTACGTGCTATTGTAACCCCCCTTACTAACCCTCCTTGTTTGAGGTCCACGTGGATGGAGGAGTCATCCTCAACAGATGTACTCTGTGTTTCAAAGCTCAGCAAAAACCTCTTGTCAATAGGTCAAATAATGGAACACAACTATAGAGTCATCTTTGACGGAGATTAATGCACTATCAGAGACAAATACAGAGGATTTCAGCTAGTAGGAAAAGGAGTCAAGGAAGGATGCTTGTTCAGAATGCTAGCTATAGTACCAGATTTGCATGTCATGTCATCTCAACCGCAATAGATGCCACTATTTGTAAAATGGCACAAGAGATATAGTCATGCCAATTTCAAGAGCTTGATAGATCTTAGGAATTAGAACATGGCAATTGGGATTCCTAAGCTACAGTTTCTTGGAAAATTTTGTGAAGCATGCTGCTTCGGCAAACAAAAGCGAACCAACTTTGGCAGAAGCACCTCTCGAACATGAGGTATTCTTGATTTGATACATATAGATGTATGGGGTTATGCAGACCCACAGCATCAATGGTTAACTTTACTACTGGACTTTCATTGATGAGTACACTAGATATTATTCGGTCTACTTTTTGAAAGAGAAATTTGAAGTGTTTTCCAAATTTCAAGAATTCCAAAGCCATGGTAGAAAACTAGACATGCAGAAAAATCAAAGTCATGAGGTCACATAGAGGAGGTGAATACATGTCTTCAACATTCATGGAATTTTGTAGAAGTCATGGCATTCGAAGACAATTCACTTGTGCAGATACTCCTCAGTAGAATGCAAGAGCTAAAAGGAAGAATGGTACTTTAGTAGACAATGCTAGAGCAATGCTTAGTGAGAAGCATCTTTTGAATCAGTATTGGGCAGAAGTAATAGCCACTCCAAACTACTTGCTTAATCGGCTTTCTACCAAGCCGATACAAGGTATGACACCTTATGAAGCATTCACTAACCCAAGCCATGCATTGGGCATCTTTGGATATTTGGTTGCATAGCATATGCCCACATACAGGACGACCATCGCAGGAAATTGGATCCAAAGTCACACAAATGCATCATGGTTGGCTACAGTGAAGATAGCAAAGCATACAAGTTGTATGATCCCATCAACTGCAAGGTCATTATCTCCAAAGATGTAATCTTTGATGAGGAATCAGAATGGAAAAGCTCAAATACATAGGAGATAGACACAACGATTACTCAGTCATCTATAGAAAAGGTTGATGAAGAGGAGCAAGAATTGCTAGAAACACCTCAAGAAAAACCACAATAACTCAGACAGTCGACTAGGGAAAGTAGAACTCTAGCCAGATTGACATATGCTCAGAAAGGCAAAGCAATTCAGATTGAAACCCCCAACTATGCTCTTATGACTACCATCATGGCTACAGAAGAGCCAGTGTACTTCGAAGATGCAATTGACAAGATAGAATTGCAAACTTCTATGAATGAAGAAATGGATGCTTTGTACAAAAATAATACTTGGGAATTATGTGACCTTCCACCAGGAATGAAGGCCATAGCAAACAAATGTGTATACAAAGTGAAGTATAATCCAGATGGAAGTATTCAAAGATACAAAGCCAAACTAGTTTGCAAAAGGATTCGCACAATAATATGGTTAGGATTATTTGAGACTTATGATTTAGTAGCAAAGATGGATTCCATAGGTTTCTTGATATCACTAGTGACACTCAGCAGATGGAATGTGTACCAGCTCGATGTCAAAATGCATTTCTCAATGGTTACCTAGACGAGGAAGTCTACATGCAGCAACTAGTAGGTTATGTTGAACCACGAAAGGAGAATAAGGTTTTCCATCTCAAGAAAAGTCTCTACGGCTTAAAGCAAGCACCCAAAAGTTGGTACAACAAAATCCACAAGTATTTCGTTGATTTGGGATACATGAAGTTCAATGCAGATCATACTCTCTACTACAAAGTTCAAGTGGAAGATATTAATATTGCACTTTTGTATGTAGATGATCTGATTGTGACCGAAAGTAAGGATAGCTTCATCAAGAACTTGAAACAAGACTTATCTACAGAGTTTGACATGAAATATCTTGGACTTATGCACTATTGTCTTGGAATTGAGTTCTGAAAAGATTTAGAGAGCACCTTTATGAGTCAGCTCAAATATGTTGACAGTCTCCTGAAGAAGTTTCATATGGTAGATTGCAAGAAACACACTATTCAAAATTTTTGGACTTGTCTAAAGTCCGATTTGAGAAATGGACTAAAAAACAGTCCAAAATTTTTGAATATACTAGTGATGTTGTTTTTTGAACTAGATTTGACAACTCAAAACAAAAGATTTGATGATTAAGTACTAAGAACATCAATGCATAACCAAATCTCTTACAAAAGTGGTCTACATAAACATCTTCATAACTTCACAAAAATCTCTTACAAAGGTGGTGTACATAAACATCTTCATAACTTCTTGTGAATTGAGCTACTATCACCTAAGAACATCAATAGATGACCAATAATAGATGACCGATTCTCTTAGAAAGGTGGTGTAAATAAACACCTTTATGTATAAGTGGTGTTCACACACCTTTATGACCATTTCTTTTAGAAAGGTGGTGTACATAAACCCCTTAGAAATGTAGTGTAGATAAATCCTTTTACGTGTAAGTGGTGTATATATACACCTCACTTGGTATTAAAAAACACCCTTAACTATAAAAACACATTTGACATAAAGTTTAAAATACACCATTAAGTATAAAATGGACCTCATAAACAATCTTTATACACAGTAATGAGAGTAAAGTAATAAAAAATGTAGTAAACTTTTGATTAGATATTCACTTTACATAGAAGTTCAAAACTTGTGATTACAAAGCCGTCAGCCATCATGTTACTCAGTACCAATGTCCTCAATGCCAGGCCCTTGACTACGAGGGTCTTGACTAATAGGCTGCTCTAAGACTAGAGTCTCAGTAGCAAGGTCCTCAGTAGTTTGCTCTTTAGTTCCAAGCACCTGACTAGTAGGCTGCTTCAGAGTCTCATGACCAACTTCTTGGTGAGTAGGGACCTGGCTACTAGGTTCTTGACTAGTAGGCTACTCTTTAGTCTGTAAGATCATGGTTGAAGAACCATCTATGCCTCTTGGTAACTCCTCCTCGTCATGCTTTGCCTCGTCCATACCTTCTTTGAGTAAGGCTTCCTTGCTTGATCCACTTGCATGTCCTTCACCCAAGATCAAGGGTGCCTTCCTCACTTTTAATTTCAAGGGAAGTGCTTCCACCTCTTTAGCCTTACCTTTTCCTGTGACGTGCTGTACTACTACTTCTTGCTGCCGTGAGCCTTCCCGTATGATGAGTGGAACCTCCTTGACTCTAGTTCACAATTGATCACCCTTATTCTTTGTGCGGATTTCTTCTTGGCATAAGTCATCGGATGTAGTGCTTTCATCCTCATCATCACCTGAGCTAGAATCCTCACCCTCAGACGCGCTACCCTCGTCTTTGAGATTTTTCTTACTACCCTCTTCTTTGACATTTTCCTCTTCAAAGAAGGTAGTACAACTGTAATATGTGTCAAAGAACTCAATTTGATGGGGGGTATCAATGACATTTACATTTCTACCTTGGCATAGCAATTCCTCAGCAGCAAAACCCATTCGATACAATGCTCTTTCCCACCCATCATTCAGTAAATTCTCTGTCATCTCTAGTATCACATCAGGATCCATCGGCTTTCGGAAGTGAAGAGGTGCATGAAGTTTATTACCCCCAACTTCATGTCACATCTTTTGGTGGAGACGCTAGGTATATTTGGTATTGGATTCATCCCACCTTACTACACGGTCTTGGGTGTACTTGATTGCATGTTATGCCTAGTATAGGCATGTGTTTTTTGATGTGATAAAGAAGATGCCTGGAAGAACTTCGTTAGAAGAGATTGCTGCCCATTTAATAGAACTAGAATATTATGAAGGTGATGCTCAAGCTATTCGCATGGTCATCATGATCATATCCTTTATGTTTGCACTCTTGAATATGGTTGTGAATCAAGAACACCAGCAGCAGGCACAATGATAGGTTGGGGATTGTTTCATGCACTGGTAGCTTGGTGTGAAGAAGAGTTGAGTCTTTGGGTAGTTTTGACTATAACCATGGAGTGGTGATTCTCAATGCTTTCAACTTCTTTTGCTATGCAAATGATGAAGAGTACAATATCTTAAAGCTATTATGTGCACTTCCAATTATGACTAGAATGATTCTGGAATGCATGTATACACAATGTTTTCATGGTGCTGGTTGGTCACTTATTTTTGAAGATTTTGTTGAGGATCACATTGTGGAGGGTTTTCAAGAAGTGGTTATGCATAATAAGTTGGTCTTGGTATACTACGGCTCTGTGGAAACTTGTTTGGATCTTGTTTGGGATATAATTTGGATCTTGGTGTTTCCTTTTTGTGTTTCATCATGGTGAAGATTCCAGTGTTTCGAGGGACCCAAGGGGAAGACCCGAAGTCTTATCTTCGGGATTTTGTTCGAGGATGCCATCTTTCTGGATGTTCCATGAAGGATCGGGCGGAGATTTTGCCTGATTTTCTTGAAGGTGTAGCCTTGAGTTGGCATGAGGCCTTGCCGGACTCTAACAAGGAGGACTGGGACCAAGTGGTGGCTACAATGAAGCAGAGATTTGGGGCAGTGGAGTCACCAAATGCTTTGATGTTGCAATTGCACCGGTTTTATCACAACAAGGAGAGGGTGAGATGGTCTTTGTGTTGGCAATCCAAAAAGTATGAAAAGGCAGCTTTGCAAGCTATGGCATCTGCATCATCAGCCCCTCAAAATCTCTCAGGGATGGAGCACTTAAAGATGAGCAAATTTGTTATGGCTTTGGGGCCTTGTCTTTGCTCAAAAGTAATGAGTAAAGATCCAATAACATACATGGAGGCACTTTGCATTGCAACCAAGAAAGAAGCTTCTCTAAAGATCGAATCCTCTTTTGTGTCTTCAACAGCTTCAACTTCTAAGGTGGAGGTAATGGGCACTCCTCAGGTACCAAACTCCTCTGAGTTAGATCATAATATCTCCCAATTGATGGTAGAGTTTGCTGATTTGAAATTGCATTTGGTTAATGCACGACAACCTAGAGCACTAAAGAGTGAGGATAGGCCTCAAGATAAGAGTGGGGCCACTTGCTACTATGCCAATAAGCAAAGAAAGAAAGGTTCATCTTAAAAATCCATACACCTTGTAAAGAAAAAAACCACAATAGAAAAATATACAATTAGGCTTGTGTTGCAGAAGATCCTTTGGATAGTCTCGCAAGACAAGGTCTTTATGCATGTACACATGCTGAATCAAAACTTCTTTCACCGATATATTCCCTCTGGTGATTTTAAAATCTCATACTCTTCCCTTCCATGATGCCAAGAAAATGTTTTTTGTCTGGGGTCTTTTTCTTTTGCTAGGTTGCATGAGCACCCATGCTCCTTTCGCCAAAACAGTAAACCTTTCCCAAGTTCCTTCCGTTTTGACTGTACTTGAATTCTCTACCGAAGAAATAGAAGAAGCAGGTCGATGGGGTAAGGATGTGTGGTATAATTCTACCTTCATAGCATTATCATCCACAAAGCGTCTTCCACAAGAATGGCCATGGTTTTTATTCACCATGGAGACCTTTTCCTGTTGCTTTCGAACTGAGTGATAGAGATATCCATCACTGGGAAAGGGACATTAAAAAGAAGCTTTTATACCAAGAGACCACACCATACTATCCTCCCTTATATGATAATGAAGATGGTAACATCCCAAGTGATGTTGTACTCAAGCATAGGGAGAAGGAAAGGATCAGCAGAGGCCATAATCTCAGCAAGCCGGTCCGCGCTAAAGAGAAGAGCGATACGTTGTTGAAAGAAGATCTTATGGCTCAACATGACGTGAACTGATATATATCAACGAGTTTGAAGGAGCTGAGTTGGTCGGATGGGTAAGTTCCTAGGAAACATTGCACCTCCTTCATAGATACTTTTACAATTAGCTCAAAACACTTTGCAAACTGTCATTAGACATAGAGGCCTATAACTTTCAGTAGAGACATGATGTTAAATATTTAAACCCATATTGAGATGCGCGTTGAAATGGGCTTCGTTTGATATAAGTCTTATAAGAAACAGAGAAGCGGCCGGAAAGATATTGGAAGTTTACTGGGCGGGGGTAAAAACTGTCTGAAAAAGAAACAGTCACACACAAAGAGTCATAGATTTTTGGTCTAACATCTAATATAATAAATGAATACATAGGATGATGCTCCTTGAAGAGAGCTTTGCGCTGATATAAGTCTCGTTCAAATCAAACCATCGAGCGAAAAGTTATGAGTGAAAACTGACAGGGGAAACACCTACTCCTTCTACTGGTGCCGACTTGGGAGAATACTACCTCCATGATTAGACTTCATCAACGATCCAAGTACCATAGAGGTTGCCTAGGAGGGAAGGAAGAGCTCTCTTTGTGATTGGGGAAATAGATAAACCATGTATGTGCAATGAGCGACTGAATAGACGACACTTCTAAGCACTTTGGAAGAGAAAGCCATGGAAAAAGGGAAGAGACACTCAAGAGAGAGAACCTAAAGTGACCTTCATTTAACAATAGAGTGAGATTCCACTCCAATGCAACTCAAAATACTACAAACACAAGGGAGAAGAAGAGGTTTCATACATACAAGAGGGAGCGGAAGCTCCAAGACTACTCATAGAGAGAGAATGAACTAGAGAGAGATGGACTCAAGAGTCTACATAAGAGAATATCTACAAGAGGGAGAGAAGGCTCATGGAAGAGGCTTGAGGAGACTAGAGCTACAGCAACATGAGGCCTAATGGTGGAAGAGATGTTGAACAAGCGAGAGGAGGGCTCCTTTTATAGAGATTTTGTCACCCTCCTTCACCCATTTACAATTGCTGCCTGTAGATTCCTTTCCCCATCAATCACATAAGCTCGTATGTGGTGCACCATCCATGTCCTTTTTTACTACTCTTGCCATGTGTCCCATCAAAAGATGCTCAAGACTCTTAAACTATTGAGAAAGTCAAGAGTCTCCCCACATGAAGCCCATAGGGACCCTCTCTTTTCCATATGTCCACATCCTCCTTATTCCACATAGGAATTCTAAAAGGATTCCTCTTGATTCCACACTCCTCCACATGCCTTCCACATGCTTGGCATGTGATCTCTCTTATATTATTGGAACACATGGACATGAGCCCACCTCTTTATATGACTCACTCTTCCTATTTTCTGAAAACCCCATAATTTCCCATACACAAATCACTCTCACCCCATACCAAGGTATTTATCATTCATACACATGGTATTTACAATGATCCATTCCACTTATCCTCTCAATCCCATACAATATCTTAGAAAATAGAAATAAGTGAGAGCCGCTAGGCTATCACTTAATACTCAAACTCTTATCAAACATAGAAGAAGACAATACCAATGCCAAATAAAAAATATCAAGTTTTGGCGTCACACTACCCATCGGATATGATTTGGATGGTTGAAGTCGCCACAAACCCCGTTTTTCACCAAGTGTCATGCACAACCTGCAAAACACACACTCTAAGGTGTGTTATTCAAATGTGCTCATAACCGTTGGGAATGGTATTTTGCATGTGTATCACTACCACCTATGTTGAGGTGCATGAAAATGATTGTGTCCATTGGATATGCTTTGGATGGTTGACGTGGCCACAAACCTTGTTTTTCACCAAGTGTTATGCACAACTGTAAAAAAACACGCTTTGAGGTGTGTTATTCAACCTTGCTCATACTTGATGGCCATGATACTTTGCACACACATCAATCCCACCAACATTGAGGTGCATGCAAAGCACCATGACCAAATCGCCAAAACTCGTTTTTCACCAAGTGTTATGCACAATCATAAAACTAGTATATGTTGTGTTATTCGAATGCCCACACACCTGATGGGCATGGTACTTTGCAATTGCATGAATCCCACCTATTTTGAGTCACCTGAAAAGTATCGTGCCCATCACATATGTTTTGGATGGTCGAAGTCGCCACAAACCCCATTTATTGCCATGTTATGCATGTTGGGTGGTGAAAAACAAGGGAAAGTACATCCTCAACCATGCAAGGGATATCCAATAGACACAATACTTTTCATGGAGCTTAAAGTATCTATTATTGAGAATCATGTGAAGTATCATGACCATCCAAGACTGGTAAATTTAAAGGAGGTGCCTTGATGAGTATTTTTTGAACCTTGTGCATGATGAGTGGGTGAAAAACAAGGAAAAATACATTCCCAACCATGCAAAGGATATCCAATGGACATGCTACTTTTTATGGGCCTTAAAGAGAGATATATTAAGCCCATTATTAGTATCCTATCCATTAGAGACTTGTAGGTTTGAATGAGACAGCTTGATGCGTGATTTTTACCCTTGTGCATGACAAGTGGTGAAAATAGGAAAAAAGCATGCTTGACCATGAAAATGATATCCTATGGACATGATAATATGATTTATCCTTAAAGTGGGATATATTGAGGTTTGTGCAAAGTATCGTGCACATCAAAGGCTCACACAGTCGAATGAGGAACCCCGATGTGTTTATTTTGACCCTCGTGCATGACGGGTAGTAAAAAACAAGGAACAATATGTCCTTGATCATGCAAAAAATATTTTATGGGATTGATTATTTACACGTCTTAAATTGGGTAGTATTTATGCTTGTGCTATGTATCATGCCCATCGAACACTCGCACGTTCTAATGAGATACCCTGATGCATGTTATTTGTCCCTTGTGCATGACAAGTGGTAAAAAACAAGAAAAAATGTGTTCCTAACCATGCAAATGATATATGGCACAATACTTTCATGGGCCTTAATTTTGGTGAGACCGAGGCCCATGTAAAGTATCATGCCCATCTGAGACTCGCACATGTGAATGAGGCACCCCAATGCACGCGACAAGTGGTGAAAAACAAGGGAAAATACGTCTCTAGTCATGCAAACAATATCTAATGGACACACTTATTTGAATGAGACTTAAAGTGGGTGATATTGATCTTGTGCTAAGTATCATGCCCATCGGAGACTTGCATGGGAAAATGAGACCCCTGACGCATGATTTTTTACGCTTGTGCATGTGTAGGGAATAGAGTTTAGGCTATAGGGATGGGGCTTGATGTATAGGGATTAGAGTTTAGGATATAGGGGTTAGGGTTTATAATATAGATTTTAGAGTTTGGGGTATAGGGTATAGAATTTAGTATTTAATCACGGTGAAAGTATTTGCAATTTTTTCATGAGCATGCCTTATATATAATAGCGAAAGGGGTTGGAAAAAAAGTGTGACTATAATCCAAGTCTACATAAGGACTTTTTGTGTGGAAAAAGTAAATTAAAATGGCTGTGCGGCGAGAGGGTAGGGGAAAAAGGGAATGGATGGAATGGAGGAAAGGGTAATGCAAGGGAAGGGAGAGAAGAGGGGAGGAAGGGAAGGGAAGGAAACTGAGGGGAGGGGAGGGGGTCAAGGGAAGGGAGGGGACAATGAAAGGGAAGGGAAGGGAAGGGAAGGGAAGAGAAGGGCTGGGAGGGGAGGGGAGGGGAGTGGGAAGGAGGAGAGGAAGAAAGAGCATGAAATTTCAATCCTCTTAGGGTTTGTGGCCTATATATTGGCTCTCACCCCTCCCATAACTCAAAGGAGGCTCTCCTCCTTCCCCTCTCCCTCCCCCTTCTTTCCCCTTCCCCTTCCCCTTCCTTTCCTCTCCCTTTCTCTTCCCCTCCTATCTTACCCTCCCTTCTCCCTCACCTCTCCTCTGCCTCTTCTCCTTCCCTTCACCTTCCCCTTTTTCTCTTCTCTCCTTTCTTTCCTCTCCCCCTTCTCTTCCAAACACCATACTCGTGCGGCTAGAGCGCGACTACAGTAGTAAGGAGGGGTAGGGAGAGGCGAGGGGGGAGTGTGCAACTGTGCCCCCCTCCCTGTCCCCCACCCCTCGCACCTCTCTCTCTCTCTCTCTCTCTCTCTCTCTCTCTCTCTCTCTCTCTCTTTGCTTCTCCACTGCCCCTCTTCCCCTCCCCTCTCAAGCGGCTGCAACCATGCGATAGGGGAAAGGAGGGGAGGGAAGGGGGGAAGGAGAGGGAGAAGGGAAAGACGGGAGGGGGAGTGGACGAGGGTAGGGGAGGGGAGGGGAGTGGGAGAGGGAGAAGGGAAAGAGGGGAGGGGGAGTGGATGAGGGGGTGAGGGGGGGGGGGGTCTGGAGCCGCAGCCACACCACCCCTTCCCCTCTCTCTCCCCCTCCCCCCCTTCCTCACTTCTTGCATTGTTGCTTCTTTATCGCATTGCTCCTAACACTTAGTGAGAGTGATACCCTTATGCTTGAAAATTTTTATGTGAATCATATATTATTTGCATGGTTGGACATGTGTATTTCTACATTGCTATCATGCATCATGTATGAGTGCTCAAAATAAGCATCAGTGTGCTTCTAGCAGTAATGTTCATGTCTCCTGGGGTACGATACTTTGCAACGGCCTTAAAGAGAGTAAGATGCTTGTTCCTGCCGCAAACATTTATGTTGATTAGGCATCATTTGCATGGTTAGGCATGCATATTTCCACAAATCTTACCATGCCAAATGCATTAGTGTTAAAAATATGCATTGGTATGCTTCTAGAAAATGTGTATGTCTCTGATGGATATGATACTTTGTCTAGGACGTAATGACAATAATATCCTTGTTCTTGCAAAATTTAATGTGGATCGAATATCATCTGCCTGGTTGGGAATGCATACCCCCACAATTCTTACCATACATTTTGCATGAGTGTTAAAAATATGCATTGGTGTGCTTCTAACATATGTGTTTGATGGTCATGATACTTTGAACATGCATTAATGCATGCAAGAAAAGCCACTTAGAAAGAAAGCTATTCAGATTGATAGTTCTTTGACAAAGTCTAGATTATTGCAATAGAATGAAAGATCACTCAACTTAGTTAGAAGCTACTTAAGCTCCTTCCAATTCTTACATAATGGATAGTGTACAAATAGTGCCTGGCATCAAACAATCTTTAAAATGTTGACCGTAAGAGCTCTCCTTGTTTTGCCTAGATGTGATATACCAAATTCAAATTCATTTTTCAATTCGTAGGGATGTTGAATGAAAGTAACCATCATTGTAACATACATCCTCTCCCCATCATCAAGAAGGCCCTTTCTTCTCCATGTGGAGTTTGCCTCTGCAGTTCTTCAAAAGCCCACCATAAGGAACAAAGGCATTGGCTAACAAACCACAAAATAAAAATAAGAAGCCCTTCATCTCCATCTTGTGAAGCTTGCCTATGGTGACCTTTAAAGGCCCACCACAAGTAACAAAGGCATTGGCCAACAATTTGCAATGGGAAGGTCCTCGTATATCGCTCGAGTGTGAAATCAGAGCTCGAAATCCTCATCTTTGAAATCTTCTGCTACCACTTCCTCTTCATCGTCAAGCACAAAGTAAGGATTGTGAGGAGCAGGCCTAAACTTGTAACCCGTGAAAACATAGAAAGCTAAAGTTGCAATCTCGAGGGCGAGTAAGGTGAGCCACCAATAACGATATGTTGTAACTCTGGCGAGAACCAAAGCGAAAAATCTAGTGAAGTAAATATAACAGACGACCACCATGTAATATTGACGAAACAGGATCAGCTTCACCAGATTTCTTGCTGCTTTCCCGTCCGTATGTGCGGCTTGGCGAAGGCGTTTGATTGACCAAATTATAGGAAATAGGACGGCACAGCAACAAATCACATCTACAAGGAACATCAATCTACCCAAAGGACGCCATTCCTTAGAAGACGGTCCTGTCTCTCCGACCACAACTTCTGCTACATTCGCCAAAACCTGTAGGGGGATCACAATCATGAGAACCCACTTTTCATTGTCTTGAAGGTGAGGCTTCAGAATGGACCAGCCAGCACCAATCAAGACGATCACTGTGAATAGCATTACTCCCTTCAGAAAGCTCAACATGTAGAAGGCAATATCCCAGCCATGCGGGGTTCCTGTACGCTTGATGTAAGCAGTGCCCTCTGCCTCCGAGAACAAATAGAGGGCCTTGACAAATACCAATACACCCATTAAAATGTGGATACGGTGGGTGGTAAGTTTCTGCTTCACGCAAACGTAGATCCAGGAAATGAAAAGAGCGATATGTACAACGAAGAAGGAGAAGTAAATTGTCGGCATTTGTGTCAAACCATCCGAGAGATAGTCCTTCGTTCCGTCCTTGCCCTCTAGATTGTATAAAGAAGCTCTCAAATTCAATGAGACTTGGATATCGGGCAGGCAATTAGCGAAGATCAATGCGAAGCGATTCGCATCCGGTGCAGCGAAATTTCGATGGAATTCCCGGGAACTGTTCAATTCCTTGAAAGTGAAAAGAGGTGCGGTGAAGTTTTTTTCCAAGACGCATTGTGCTGGTTCTTCCTCAGGCACAATCAGCGTCCCTTCATCCGGCCAGGAGGCGAGGAAGAACGCCAAGAGATCGCGGTCGGTATCAGTATCATTCGTCCACCAGACATCAGACAATTGGAGATCTACGCTCCCCCTGCGAGTGAAACCGAAACTCCCGATCTCGATCAGGCCGCGAGAATCGTTGTGGAGAGAGAGGCTGATGATTTCAGCTTGGGAGACGGGATGCAGCACCAGAGCGATCAAGAGAAGCAAGCAAGAGAAGCGAAGTTCTAGAGCGAGTGCCATTTTGGAATGTGGTGGGCAAACTGGGAAAAGGATTAGGAAGGGGGAAGTCGTTCTTGATCTCTCTCTCTCTCTCTCTCTCTCTCTCTCTCACACACACACACACACAGACACACACAGCGTAGAGGCACACAAAGTCGAAAAACAGCTTAGCGGAAAACAATTACACCTCTCTCTCTCTCTCTCTCGCACCTGTATAGCGAGTCTTCAATGACCATTCCACCCTTCAAGCCTCGACAAAGATCCGAGAAACAAAAAAGGCTTGCCAGGCAGCCTGCTTGGGAAGCATCGGAGGAGCTTGCCTTTCTCCACCTTTCATCTCGTGCACGACGACCAGGAAGAAATACGCGCTGGGAGGAGTCCGCCCATAGCAACAAGCAAACAGAACGTTCCAGGATCCTTCCCCGGACTTGACTTCTTTGTTTGCACGTGAATTTTCAAGACTTTATAGCACCTCGAGGCTTTCCGTGCCTACTGAAATCTCGGAACGATGGGGAGATTTCTCGGACTGTCGAAGGGGACGTTTCGCTCGACGCTGAAATCTTATTCGTAGATTTTTCCCTCCACCAAAGCTCCAAGCTTGCTCTTCGGACCTTCTTCCTGCGATACGCTGTCACAAAAGAACCGGCAACCTTGCAAACTATGTACAATACAACTATGTACAATGAAACTTCAAGTTTTCAAAACCTATGTACAAAAATTTAGCTAGAGATATTTATCTATGCAATCTCTAATGTAAGACTTATCTAGCTAACTGTACGGAAGGCGGAGTTTATCGAAGCAGAGTAGGCGGCGCAAATTAAAAGTCGCCAGACTTGGCTGGCAGTGGGACATTGCCCTTCGAAGGCATTCTTCCAATTTATCCAAAGGAATCGCCAGAGAGATCTCATTGACCGTGTGCAAAGACGCTCAAGGTAACTTGTTAACCTAGAGGGAAGTTTCCTCTTTGTGAGCTCTCATCAAGCCACTTGTCACAATCTTAGATCTTGATCTTGAAGAGATCTAATAGAGGGAAGTTCATCATTAGGGGAGAATTGGAGTCTTAAAAGGGCCTCATAAGGAATTGATTAAGAAATGGATTAAGTTAATTACACATGAACCACTATGGTAACCCATGGGCTAAGGGCCCCTAAGCATTTTCTCAACTGACATGGTTTGAAATTGAACAACCTTGGTCTTTGGATGGAGATGGGTGGTGGATCAAAGGCCTAGGGTGGCTTTGGTGGGCTCCAAGTGCATGGTTTGAAATTGAACAACCTTGGTCTTTGGATGGAGATGGGTGGTGGATGGATCAAAGGCCTAGGGTGGCTTTGGTGGGCTCCAAGTGGCAAGATCTGACAAGGGGAGGGCAAGGTTTGACTTTGTGGAGGCCTCATTAAGAGGGAAAAGGCGCCTTTTCATGTGCACCCTTGATATAGATCCAAGATCAATGGCCAAGATTGAGGTGCCTGTTTGGAGGGCTAGGATGAAGGCACATTTTTTATGGTGGAGATGAAGATCTAAGATCAAGGGCCTGGATTGAAGCGCCTATTTGGATGGCCCAAATTGAAGCACCATTTGCTCTCACCTCCTCCCTTGGATCTAACTTGGATCTATGGACTAGATTGAAGCGCCTTTTGCACTCATCCCCTCCCTTGGATCCACACCTTGATCTATGGCCTCGATTGGACCGCATTTTACTCTCATCTCCTCCCTTGGATCCACCCCTTGATCCATGGACTAGATTGAAGCACACTTTCCCCTCATCCCCTCCCTTGGATCTACCCATGGATCTAATGGCTGGGAGTGCTCTACCATAAATTTGAATGTAACCCTTGGATTGGAGATCAGATCAATGGCTAGGAGTGAGGACCATGGGTCCAAACCATGGGTGAGAGGTCTCCCCAACCATAAATGCTCAAAATGTCCTTTTGTACAACACAACATACCAGTGTCCCACACAAAGAAGAACTCTCATATATACACCTCAAATCCCTCTCTAATCCCTTGAAATTAGGAAACACTAATTGGAGGCCCTTTTGAGATCCCATTTCTCCCCTAACTGAGCCACTTGTCCCAATCTTAGACCTTGATCTTGAAGAGATCTAATGGTCTCAATTGTGCTTTATTTTTTTGTGTTTTGATTTGTGGGTGTGGAGTGCTTTTTTGGCCTACCCTCTAGGGAAGGCCTTAGTAAAGGCACCCTCCCTTAAGAAAAAAAAAATTCATTTTTCTATAAATTTTCATTGCTTTTTTAGCCTACCTCTGGAAGGATATAGTGAAGGTTGGGCCTATTCCAAAGGTAAAATCCCTATTTTTAAAATTTTTGTGGTGTTGTATGTGGAAAATTGTTATTTGTCTTTGAAGAGGCACGTGTTAAATTGTCATTGGCACACCAAATCAGGTTTAATGGCCTTTGAATACTCCTACTGCATCGCTGTTTTGAGTAGTCGTGGTGGCCGTCGCTCCTAATGGATATCCTCCTCTTCCATTAACGTTTGAAATTTGGCGAACCTTCTCTGATTGTGGTATTAAATCGTTGGATACGTTGCAAGTATTAGTTGGAACGCATGCAATTTGTTTCTATAAAGGTGGAGACGTCCATCTCCTACAAGTCATTTGAAGATCGCCTCTTGTTGTCTACCTTGTAGCTATGACCGACAACGAGCACCTACCTGAAACCATGGATAAAGAGAGTAACACCTTTGGCAAGGGTACTCTCTTGTCCATCTTTATCTTCATCTTTAACAACTTCTTCTTCTTTAGTTCCTGATTTCGTGATTGCTTGGGACTGTTCTTTTCGTTGTTCGTGACTTCGCCAAAGTTTCGTGATATCTTGAGACGTATAGATGTTGTTTGTGACTTCGTGACTGTTCGTTTGGTGCAAAGCTGGAGAAGCACTATGGAAAGAGGGTCTTGAATGAAGGTAAAGATGAAACTAGCACTCATTCTGGTTCGTGCGGATTGAAGGTTTCATTCCCTTCATCATAGATTTGGATTGCATGGCATTGATCCCTATGTTTCTCGACTTGTGCATGGAGATGGGGCAACTTCACAGAAGCTAGAACTCCAAAACAATGCTACCTTCGTCACAGTTCCTTCAACTCCCATCCTAGCATCGTCCTTTGGGAAGCTTGAGAGAGATGCCCACTTGCTGAACCACTCTGCAATGAACAAAATAGCTAAAAAGTCATTGCAGAAGGTGTTTCACATAGTTGCAAAGGAGGCATACATTGAAAGTACGTATTTTCTTCTGCATGTGTGTGTCAGTCGTCCGTCTGCCCTATGCGCTCATGATTTCTTTGTTTATTTGCAGGTACTAAGTGTTTCGAAAGATGTGTTGCTCATGCTGTGGCACTTACAGTGATTACAAATTTCGTGCATTTTCATGCTGTCTCTGAGAATTCATATAGTTTGTTGTCTCTTTGTTTCTTCATACAGCAGTAGTACATAGGTCTCTCTCTATCTTGTCCGTTGAAGGTAGTTGGTGCACCTATCTTAGTTAAGCATAGGCCATTTTCGATAAGTTGTGGCAGACATGGATTTGTGGTACAATCTAGGATGCTTAAATTTTATTGACATATGATTTATGCATAACCCATACATTTGCTAAACAAATTTCAACTATAATTTATTATCTTGATAGTATCTTGTTTTAAAACATACGTTACATTTTTTTAGAACGTACATTACATTTTATTAAATTCCACTTTATTCTTTTAAATTTTAATTTGATAAAGTATCAATCATATCCTCTTTTGAGTAAGTTTCTCTAATAACCATGTAACTTTCATTCATTTGCATGCATAAGAAATTTTTCTTTTTAAAAAAGGCGTGTTGCATACTAGTTAAGTAAAACACCAATTAATATTAGGCATTTGTAAATTAAATGTAATGCTTGCATTCATTTGCAAAGTTAAGGCAATATGATACAATACTTTTTCATTCTCTTTGGGAGCAATGTAAACTATATAATGATTTGATAATGATTATTCACATTGCAACTTATTAAGAATATTCAATTACTTATATATGTCACAACATTATTGGCAGCAAGCAAATTGTCAGTAACGCCCACCATGAAGGCTTGTGAAGATGAAGTGAACTCATCACAAGATAGCTATCCAGCCAGATTATTTGAGCAAAAGAATGAAGGAAATAATCAAGCGATTGTTGTTGCAAATAACCACTATCTAAAGGATTCTACCTCATTACCGGTACTATACATATGGCAACTCACTAACTGCATTAGTCATAGGTTTTCTTTCAAGGGAAACTCTTAGCTAAATATGGAACGTAGAAAGCTAAAGACCCGGAGTATGTTGTTGTTCTTCAAGCCGACTTCACAGATAGACACAATTGTGACACTATCACATTTGTTGTCCCTCATTCCTATGTAGATCAATACAAAGGTAAGTTGGAAGTAGATGGCTTCTATAGGATTGAAGGGCCTTCAGTGATAAAGAAGAGCCTTGGTGAAGGTGGTACTTCTTCTTATTCAATTCATCTTGATGCCACAACCAGTGTTCTTAAAGGTGAACCATTTGAAGGAACTATCACTTTGTTGAATGATTACAAGCTTGCAAAATATGTACCTTTCATGACAAAGAATTGTAGGTCCTTGAAGCATCTCAATATGGCAATGGGCACTATATCATTTGTTATCATCAAAGTTGACAAGGATGGAGGAGCATCAGATCAATTAATCATTGCAGATGGGCCAAGAAATGAAGACCAAGCTATGGTACACACAACCTTCTAATTGAACTTCAAAATGCATGTCAATTTTAAAACACACATAATAATGTATTGATTTTTTAAAATTTTCAGCTCACCTTCATGAATGAACGTAGGAATTTGTTTGCACGTCTTGTTGAGGAGTACAATGAAGAAGGCATTTTTATGTACACGTTAAAGAATGTATCCTATATGGCAGTAAGAAATACATTGTGTGTCTTTGACTTCACAATCTTAGAAAACATCCCGGATGGTGCAAAGAAAGAAGAGCTTACCCAAGTGTTTGTTACCCAAGTTGGAAGTCTTGGATATGGCCGCATGGTAAATCCTAAACTTACTCTTGAAGGTTTCTTGATTTTTTATTACTTGCCAATAACTTCCAAGATTTTTTGCAGTTTAGTGGTATTCTACAATTCACAAATTTGAACTCACAACTTGTGGAGTATTCATGTGGCACTCATGTGAGTCGAGATCATCAACAACCTTTTTGCTACACCTGCAATCATGGGCAAGAAATTATTCAAACACCTTGCTTGATGGGACAGATAGTTCAATGCTTTGGTGAAGACGTTGCGATCCACTTGCGAGGATCCCATGTAGACACTATTCTACCTTTAGAGGCTCCTTTCTTAGAACTTCATAGTGAAAGTGTTCTTCGCGTATGCTCAATGCTCCATTGCATTAAGTGTAGTGACACTTTCACAGTGAATAGTTCTGGCCATGTAATAGGCTTTGAGGGAAGCTCTTGATTGTACTAAGGCATTTCTTAATCTCAACAAGGGTGTTCTTTGTCAATGGACATTTAAACATTGTGTTGATATTCTTTTTTCATTTTTTTGAATACGAAATGGACGTCTCATTTGAAAAACAAACTCGATGCATTTGACCTTGCATCAAATGTTGATTTCTTATAGCGACACCCACAAAACACATACATTATAAATTGTTTAGTTGATCTTCTTCCAATGCAATCACATTCGAATTTGCTAGAAATCATTATTAACTGTGTTCAAATAGATGTAAACTTTGTAAATTTTCCTTGAAAAAACTCTCAAATGTTGACAATGATTCATATAATCAAATTACATGTGCAAAAGAAGTCTAAAGAATGGTATCAAATATCTCAACATCAAGATCTTTATTATATAGTCGCTTGACAAAGTTTTCAAGCACATTGGGTTGTTCATTCAAAGTCAGTTGTAAAACTAGTTGTAAAACTACTACAAATGCCTACCAATGTTTTCATGCACACTTTCATAATAATATTTTAGTGCATACACATTTACTAGATGAAACTACAATACCAATGGAAATATCGCCTTTGCCCCATATTCAACGAAAAAGAGCATACATCCCTTGGACCAAAGAACATGAAAGCCAACTTGGTTTAATTCTTTTTAACAACCTTCAATTAAGTGCTAAAGAGATTACTACAATATTCATTGAAACATACAAAGATGTGCCTTATAATATACAATCTATTGCATGAAAGATATATAGAATGAAGGTTCCAAATGTGGCAAAAGACCAAACCAAGGGTTTTGAAAGTACAACACAAAACAATGATCGAAAGAGAGAAGACAATTGCTCTTCAAAGCAAAGAACAAGTTTTGATTCAACGAAGGACCAAGAAACAAAGAAGAGAAAAGCAAGTAAGCCTAGTGCAATACACAAATACATGAAAGCAATTGTGGACACTCCTCAACATTCTTGCAAATGTTGTCAAACATTAACATTCTTGTCCAAGCTACACGCAATAGATCGTACACTAACTCCTTTTAATACAAAATAACATCATTATTGAGGAAGTTAATCCCAAAGAGAAATGCTTATGCTCAATTTGTTTCAAATATATTAAGAGAAAGATTGTACCAACATTTTTCCATGTCAACATGCCACTTGCGAAGAGAACAAAATACACTAATCTTCTTAATGATATTGAAGCACGCCTTGTTTCTATTCGAATCCCTTTTGCTCAAATACGTCAACTAAATTTTGATGGGCAATACGGCCTCAAGGGAAGCATTATGAATGTGTTTGCTGATGTTGATAGAGCCCAACAAGTATTACCGAGATTCCTTATAGATGGGGCAACAGCCATGGTTGGAATTAAAAGAAAGCTCGAGTAGACTCATTATTATATGAGTGGATTAGTAAGACCTAATTTAACAATCCGTGCATTGAAGGAGCTACTTTTGAATTCTCTATACAAAGAACAAAATGTTAGATTAAACCTCGAATGGACTCAACATATTTAAAAGTCTTTGCAAGAAAATCAAATACAAGAGAACTCATCAACAAACAGCGACATCAATGATGATAATGATAACTTAGAAATAGACACACTAGTACATGGGATTTACAGGAACCAACAAGTAATTGACTTCAAAGACAAGACAATAAATATCGAACCCTTAGAAGGCTTCTCACCTTTAAGCGTCTTCAAGAACAAACCTTGTGAAGAGCTAGCATTCCCTAAACTCTTCTACGGATGTGAACACTTATACAATATACCTAACCGAACTTCATACCAAGACATTTTGCAATGGGAACTGACCAACAAAGATCGTTGTTTTGCATTCTCCATAGAAAACATATTTTTTAAAACCATGAAAATATTGGTGCATCAAGTACTATCATTAACTTGGGTACGTATGCGCAAAGCACAAATGCGTGGTCAAACATTAAGAGCAAAAGACACACTGCACAATACAGACGTTGAAAGCCTTCTTCATTCCAATATAGGATATCGTGACTTCACATGCATGTGAATATCATCCGACTACAAGATGAAGTTACAAAAAAACCCATTTGCCATGGTTAGACAACTAGGCCCCCCAACTTTTTTTATTACATTCTCATAAGTAGAAAGACTATGGGAACCTTTGTTGCAATGCTTGGAAACTCTTCATGAAGAGCCAAGAGATACCATAGAAGGTACTCGTTCTACACAAATACAAAACTTGATTCGAAGAGATCCAATAACTTCAACTCAATATTAGGTCCACAAATTTCAAGCAATGAAACGTTTGTTGAAACAAGAGCCAACAATCATAGGAAAGGTGATAGACTTTTTCTTTGTCACGAAATTTCAAAATCGTGGCAGCTAGTAGGACCATGGGTTACTTTGGATCAAAGATGCACCTACCTATGGTACTTCAACAAGCATAGATATAGAAGAGTTTATTGACAAATACATATCTTGTGACTTATCTAAGCTAGACTTGCCTAATCTAGATACCCAAATACATAAACATCTCAAAACTTGCCAAAGAAGAGGGAAAAGTGCCGCTTTGGTTTTCCCTGTGCACTCATGCGCACAACCAAGTTGTTAATTCCTCTACAAAAAGAAGAAATAAAATGCAATTCAAAAGACCTAATGAAAACTATCACCAATCTTATAGAAAACCCAACAATACAAGAACAAACTTTTGATGATTACCTCAAATAACAACACATTATAGAAGAAGAGTACGATCAAACATTAGCCAACCAGAGGCCAACCAACATATTTCGAAGGTGTGAACCAAAGGATGTATTCATGAGAACTTCCATCGAATAATTTCCAAATTATGGGGTGCTAATATAGATCTCCAATTCATTCGCAACCCACATGGAGCAGCATCATATTGCACGTCATATATGACAAAAGGAGATAGACACAATTGACGCAGTTTGCAAAGCATTTTCTGAATGCATGCAAGCACAACTACCAACCAATGAGCGTCTACGCAAGGTCAGCAATGCCATTCTAAGCACACAACACATAAGCGCACAACAAGTTGTTTACTTATGCTTGTCCCTTCCTCTCACTTCCACCACACGTGAATTCTCCTACATTAACACCAGTCCCATTGATGAGCGAACCTTCCTATTGAAACGAATACAAGATTTAGAGAAGTTGGATCTTGAAAGTAATGACATCTTCTTTGCAAACATAGTTACAAAGTATTTGCAGTGGAAAAAAAGCATGAATGATGTTTGCATGGCATCATTTGTTAGTGATTACGGAGGGGATGTAAAAGATAACAAGAAAATAAAACACAAAAAATAATACGTTACAACAACTACAACTTGTCTCTCTCTACCCTTTTAGCCCTCTTTTCCATGCTCTGCATCCAATTCATTTCTTTTCATCTAGGGCAGGCCTTATGAATGATTCTCATCATTCAACTTGTTTATTCAATCGAGGAAATCCTTCATTGGAGTCGAATGATATGCTTTTACCTTTGGGTCGATAAATCCTCAAAGTTGTTTCCAAGAAAGACCAATCTCTGCATCCTCTGTGCATCCTAACCGGATGCAGGAAGCTACTCAGAAAACATGTTTGTTTAACATCGACTGTGTGTCCTGCCGCATGGCTAGGGGAGTGGTTTTTCTGTCACTATGGTACTGTGCTGAATGAATTGCGTAGTGGATAACAGAGCTACGAGGAATGGATGGGAGAATTGGTAGCCCTTGCACAGCTCCATAATCCACATCAACGACTGTGCAAGATTATCGGCTACCATGGCGAGGAGGGAGGCTCCATGAAGCGCCTTCTAGTATATGAGACGCTGGCGAAGGGGAGCCTCGATGAATCCTTTGTAGAAGAATGCATTGATCCCCGTTGGATTGGCCGTCTCGGATGAAGATTGCCATGGGAGCAGCTCCAGGTCTCGCATATTTGCACGATAGAGGTTCGGAGCATCTAAGGTTGTTGTGCTAGATCATCGCTCTAAACAAGTTTTGTTTTGTTAAATCTTGATGCTCATGGCTAGTCTTTATCATCTTTTTTCCAGAGATCGCCTACTACAAGGAGTTCCGAACATCTCATATCGAACTGGATACTGATTTCAACAAATTCTGTTGAAGCTTATCATGCTTGCTATTGGCAAATGGATTTTGCTTACAGGAATCTGTTCATCTTCACGGGACGAATTCATGTTGAATGAGCAGTGGAGAGAGAAGAATTTGTGGAGGGAGGTGGTGAAAGCACAGGACGACAGTGGGATAAGCGTGAGATCATCAACAGCAAGGACGAGGCTGAAGGCACCATTGCTGGAGCTGGAGGTGGTTGCGAGGCCAGTCTTGGAAGAAACGGCAGAGAAGGCAGAGACGCTGAGGAGCAATCGTGTCACAGGGGCAAAATTTTGATAGACGAAGCCACAATCGATCTCAAAGCTTCCCTTGCAGCCAAATTTCTGCTCCAAATCATGCCATCGGAGCTCACTCCGCCCGCAATCATACTAGCCAAAACGCGTTCACGAACCATGATCGTTCTTCAAGCTTAGTCCATGCTCAATAGCCAGGTTTGGTCCTAAACTATGAATCGTTTGCCCTTCCTTAGCAGCGATTCAGAAACACAGGCTTGGACATATATATCGACTTGAGCGAATGACATTTATATCTCTTTTGGTGTCGGTTGAGCAGATAGCTTTGCCGGTTCTGTAACAGGCTTCTCCCCATCGCAGCCTCTCAACAGCGAGCCTCTAGGTTTGAAACCTCTATTGAATGGGGTGCCTTGTGGGCGAAGACGATGCGAGGCTCTCCATCTTTTGAATCGTTAATGAAGAGTGGTGTGTCAAGACTACCTAGAAGACTACTCAGAACCAAAAAGATCAAGGATCGCTGGGAGATCACGCTGTTGTGGCTTGTAGGAGATAGTTGGGGTTTGCATCGAAGAAAGGCATCTAGGATTTGTGAAGATTTTGGCAATGGCGGCATCCAGGACACATTGTAGGCGCAACCAGGTTTGCTCCGTTGATCGGTCTCCTTTCATCGAAGCTCGACTTGGAGCGAAAATTGGGCAATCATGGTAATGTTGGAAAACAAGCCTCGATCGATCTAGTTCTTCTCAAATTCCGACCTTTCGAATCTTCGCAATCTAGAGCCTCCTTTCCCCTCAGCTTCCTTGGTCAATCCAATCGATATAAGCTCGACATCATTTGATCCTTGCATACCTTAGAAGCTATGGCATCAATGCAGCGGTTGACAATTTTCAGCTCCTCAGCTAGAAGCAGAATGCCCTTGCAAGATCGTAGCAATTCAGCTAATTTTTGAAGACTCGGGAATACCATTTCGTTCAAGAACGCTTCCGTCCGGTGATTTCTGTAATGGAGGTTACACCGGAGGTTACTTACATTGGCCATAGTTTCTGTAATGGCCTAACCCATTCTGCAAACAGATTTAGACCGCAAACAATTTACTTAATGCCCAAACCTGCAGCTTATTTCAAAGAAGCACATTATTACAACAAGAAGCGATCATCATATCGAAGCAGCCCACGATCGCTAGACTATAATTTCGAAAGCCAAAGCAAGGTCAACTATTCTTTCATCTCATAGGATAAAAGCCATATCAAAGTCAACTATTCTTTCATCTCAGAGGATACAACGGACAGAGGCACTGGTTCACGATTCTTGTTATTTTCTTTTAGCACTTAACATGCATATGAAGTTCCTTGGAATTTTTGAGTGCCCATCACCTTATGCTCACACATGGATCGAAATTTTTGCCACTAAGGAAATTTCGTGTGTAAAATTTTTGCCACTAAGGAAATTTTTGAGTGCCCACCTCTATTGCTCCTTGTTGATTGTTAATCGAGAGTTGAGCCGCCCTTTACCAAAAATTGGCCAAAGCGAATCTAAATGGGAGGCGATGAGGGAAAGCAAGGAGGTGGAGGTGGAAAACTATCAACCAATTGATATTGCACTACTAGATGTCAGCAGCAACATCATTTGTGGAGCATTTGAGGGCATTGTCAATGAAGCACCTCCCCTCCAAGGTTAGGGGATGGTATCCTATGGGGAGATTGGGTGGAAGAAGATGAGAGGTTTTTGCAATTTAAATACACAGACTTCTACACTAGGGAGGAGAGCTATGCAGGTATGACGACTCAAGAATATCAATCAACCAATAACTAAGTTGCAAAACTTTACACTCATGATTTTCCTACATTATGATTTTCAAGGCACTATATGCCACAACTGTCTAAGTTAGTTTATGAAAGGAACATGAAAAATGTATTCAATCCAGTGATCAACCTTGAAGGATTCATGGGTAAGATCTGCAAACTCTTCCCAGAGTTATGTCATAGCCAGAACCTAGAGAGATAATAAATCAACCTCTATGGAATTTTTTGGGCAGAGCAGTTCCATATTTTTCATCGAAAGCAGCCCATCCACTTTGCATAGGATAAGTTATATGATTATCTAAATTGGCATTAGTTTGAATTGTCTGTGCAAAGCTGCTTGAAGCCCGTAAAGTTTGGGAATCATCATTAGAATGAACAATGTTCTTGACAATGTTGGATGGCTTCCTTGATGCATCATAGAGTTTCCTAAATAGCTTCACACAGGGGGAATTGATCCTTTGCAAACCTTGGTGCTATCCATTTTACGAGACAACAACAAGACTGCAAGAGAGGAGTCAAGCCGTTCTTGCATAGGCAAAACCAATTGTGTGCACTTTGCACTCCAACACCTGGTCCAGGAGATTGGGGTGCCAAAACAATAGCTCCAAAAGTCAACAATAAATTGGCCCAAAAATGGTTCCTTCCAGCAAGGTCTTTTTTTAAGTTTAGTAGCAAATATATCGTCCGAGTTTTGGCTTTGAATCCAATGATCGACCACCTACTAGTTTATATCTAAAGTATTGATAAATGATAGGATTGGCAAGTCCTCTACCAAATTTGAATTTTAGCACCCTCATGTGCTTTGCTCGTTTTCTATTTGTGAGCGCAGGTTAACATAAGAGTTGTTAGAACAATGTGGGCTTTACGACCAAGAAGCATAAATACAATTATGGCTATTGACATCCACTAAAATGTCAGTATCTTATCCATTCATGAGACTTATCTTGATGCTTATATTCTTGGTGTTTTATATTTTTGACGCCTAAGGAAGGGCTCGTTACCTTGTATTATAACTCTTTGGGGAAGGAAGTGCACGGCCTCCATGTCCACACTGTGTGGTTATAATAATTATATATTATATATTATCAAACAAATATTTTCAATTGCTCATTCATTGAACATTGCCTATTTTCAATCTAAATTCTTATAACATTCCTCTCTTTTGATGCATGTTCTCGATGTGAGCAAGCAAGAAAAGCCAAGCTGGATACAAGATAAAAAAATATCGACACCTTCATTCATATGATTATAGTCCATGTGACAATATTGTATAGAGTGCAAAGAGGATCGGCTATGAGCTCTGGTAAGCATCGTCTTATTTATGTGTTGGCTAGGCTTCCACTCCCAAATTGCACAAACAATATGGACGTCTCCAAGTCAGTAATAGATCACCACCCCTAACATTTGTAGGGAGGAGTGTGTCCTAAAGCACCTTGTGTCATGTCTCATGTCCATATTTTTACTGTCTCATTTTTTTCCTTTAAAGTTTGATAAAATGCTAGGATTCAAGTTCAATAAAGCTAGTGGTGGATCTGATGTGGCCTTATTCAGAATTTTAAACCCAGGAATTCATAGCACCAACTCACTAGTATAGGACACATCAATTGTATGTTGGGCAAAACCAAAGGGTGTGGATTATATGGTGCTAGCGATAATAAAAGTGCAATACTAGGGTCAAAATTTGGCAAGAGTATGCTGGATCGAGGTTCGGGAGTGAGCATCATATTGCAGTACATGTTCAAAAGATTGGGACTTCCTAGTTTGGAGCCTTCCCCATTTCAGATTTTCACGACGAGAATCGAAGGAGAATTCAGCCAATTGGAATAACCCATAATTAGTTAAATCACATGCAAACACTATATTAGAGAATTTGGGAAAATCCCAATTCCCATGCACGAAATAAAATATAGTCAATCAAAAGTAAATTTTGATGTTTTTTATTGAAACGTTAGCTCCATTGAGGACCCAAGTTTCAATTATGTTGGGGGAGACTAGACCATGCACAATACTTTCCCAATTCCTAGAACCCAAGAAACAAGCTTCCGTATAATGCTATAGCAAAAGGCCTTAATAGATGTGAACATGGCCCCATGGCCAAAACATTTGTTGATTTGCTAGTGAAAGAAAGATATTTGTTGTTTCATATGCATCAAAATCACAAACAAAAGACAATTTATAAATGTTGCGTTAGGAAGATTCATTAGAGTAAATTAAATTGTAGTATCGATATATGCAACAGGATTGTTATAGAGCTTTGACATCCCTCATATAAATGTGGTGTTCAAAAACAAAATTAAACTTGCAACAACTATGAGTTTTTATTTGGTATATTAGATGTATCAAATTAATGCCAAATGCATATGTTTCTATGTTGATAAATTGCAGTATTGACATATGCAATAGGATTGTTGTAGAGCTTTGACATCCATCATATAAATGTGGTGTTCAAAAACACTGTTGCATCACAATAGAGATCGTGAAACTCTCCATCACAATAGAGCTCATGAAACTTAGAGACATGGTCTTGATAAAAACCTTTTTTTAAATTGCTTTCTTGTGCTAAATATAATCAAAACCATTGACACATAGCCAATTTTGTAACTAAAATTTGCACTACATTGTTTAACACAATCATTAACAATTCCATACTAGTATTCATACTCACAAAGTAGCTCATCTCCGAAGGAGATATCCTTTATGTTTTGCATAGTAATGTAGCCATGGACACTCACATCTCCTTGTGACTTTTGAGCCCAAGGTGGTAGCTTAGGGATGTATACAAATATAACATTTGTTCTTTCTTTATAATACATTGAGCTATTTATATATCCAACAATGTTTCCATACAATACATCCCCGCAATACATTTCACATCTATCAATGGCTCAATGAATGGATCTTCAAACATTCCATAAGTCTTCATCCTTGGGAAAAACTTGAGGAGAGATCTCCAAGTATCATAATCATACTTTGGACCATTATATACCATCAAATCTTGTTTCTTCTTGATGCTTGTATGTACAAAAAGACCATATCCTGCCCCAGATATTGTTGATTTCTTTACTTCATAATGGATGCCATTCATTTCGAACACGTGATCAATGGGTATGGGCAATTCATGTTTCCATAAACCATTAGATGCAGGATTAAAATTTGTAATAAGACAGCTCTTCAACTTTCCAGGACAATCTGCAACACCTATCATATGTTTAAAATCAAAGAATCATTCTTTTAGTGGAGGAATACAAACTCACATCACACAGCATAGAGCATTTTTTGCACAAGGTACTAACTCAATGTCTATTAATTCTTTCACAAAACAAATTGAAACATAATGTTTTGCAAATCGAATCTAACCAAATAGTGTCCAAATATAAATCAGAATGTAGGTACAAATGTTTTAGTGGAGCATTTGTGTCTGTAAGTCTAATTAATAAGATCACTCAGATTCAATAAGGGTTGTCTATGCAATAAAATTGAATCAAGTTGGCTAAGAATGCCCTTGCAGCATTGGCAGCAGTGATTCCCCTTTCCTTGCATCCAAGAACCATAGCAAAGCATTTTGCCTCACTATCTTTCAATGGCTCCATTTTGGTAATTTTTACCAGCATGCATTCTTCCTCTTCATTCAATGTAACATGTTGAGCATGCACCATACTTCTTGTAGTAGGACAAGTCCCTCTCACTCTAGTTTTGGTTATAGGTGAAGCAATACCTTTGTTTGTGTCTTTTTTTGAACTGTGAGTAGACATACGAGATTCGACATTCATCCTTTCGAGCACTTCTTTGTTTTTTTCTTTGAATTCAAGGATCACTGGTTATTTTTGTTATCACCTCTTTTGACATTATTTCTTAGGGTGACATTATGTCTTCTCCTTTACCTTCTAAGATTTCTTCCTACACCTTGGCTTCATACAATGACATTGCATCTTCTCCTTTACCTTCTAAGCTTGCATCCACATTTGTTAATGGAACATTAACTCCAAACATTGCATCCTTAATATTTTCAATCAACCATGTTGAGCTTGGAACTTGCATGCTAATGTTCAAATTAGGCACATAACGAATCATTAGATCACGTGTCACATGTACAGGCAATGCTTCTAGCAATGTGAAATTGAGATGGCCAAGACCTATTGATAAACAAGGAAATGAAATTCATAAGTAGAAACAAACTAAAGATTGAGATGGAAAACCAAATTGTCAAACTTTAGGTTGTGTGCTCTCAATGAAATTTGTTTGTGTGAAAGCATTCATGTATTTCTTTTTCAAAACAAAATTGGAATCACTAAAAAAAAGAAAACATTCATGTTCATATGCTTAGTATACCCCCTAAATTTGTTGAATCTATACCCTTTCAAGTTATTTTAATCCCCAAAACTACATATCCTTACAATGCCAAAAACCTTTGCGTAATAGATAGAGTGGAGTCCAACATTATCTAGCATTGCCCGAGTGTTCCCACTAAGAAAATATTTGGCCAAGTGGCCAAAACATATTTGAGCATTATGAAGTGAATAAGGATAGAAACAATAATTTACACTAATTCATTCATCATGATCAAGACTCAACACACTTTTTAGCATTTATGAACTCATAAATAAATTTGGATGTGTATTACACTCCATACAATTACAACATCCCAACACATCTTTTCATGAAATATAGAAAATTAAACATATTCAAGAATACATATGAATGCTTGAATTATGGCAATGAGATAGAAGAAATTTCCAAGTAATATTAAAAGTTCTTTGGAACAAAATTAATACATCATATGGAGAATATAGCAAGATAACATATGGAAAACATGACCATATAAAAGGACATTCCAAAACTTTGAAGCGTGATTTTGTAAATGCTCACACTGCTCTTCATTGAAGGGTTGAAGCTCTTTTTGTCTTGGTATGGTATCAATTTCTTTATCCCCTCCACTTTCAGTTATATCATCTTCTTTTGGTACCCCCTCTATTGCCAATATTGGTTCTTGCAAGCCATCCTATTGTCGAATTTCATGATTACTGTAAGCATACATGCAACAGATACTTTCCACCTTGCCAACTCCTCATAAGTCTCAACAACTGAAACAACACGCCTCTTACAAGAAAGAGACTCTATTGCAAAGCAAGCCCCATAGAGAACAAGTCCAATACATACTCATCTTCTCGATAGAAACCCATGATCATGTCTTTGATGATACTTGAGCGTTTTCTTTTCAAGGACAATTCAATGTCAAATTCATCATCATCATCCTTGTCACCTGATTCTTCTACACCACTTGATTTTTCATATTTTTCATCTGCAACATATATTGATGGCTTACATTGTGCATTTGTATAGCGGTCAATATCGTTGAAATGCTTTTCCTTGCTTACCAGTACACAGGCAATTAGATCCAGTGACAAATATATCTGTACTTTCAAAATTAAGGCAACCAAAGTGTATTTTATATAGTTCGCATATCTTATTTAATGCATTCTTCAAACATGATACATGATCCATGGTCAAGAACACCACAAGAAGGAATTGCACTAGGGGAGAAGGATTGTCATCAAGCTTTTCAACAAACACTCAAAGCGATCCTTGTTCCAATTTCTACTTCTGCTTGGTCCATACATTACATCCAAAAAAGCAACCCCTATTGCCATTGGCTCTTGGTACACATTATGTTTAAATTCCATTCCCTCCATGTTTGAACCGACTGTGTAGAACCTCCAAGGCCGGGTGGAATTTGGTCCATGACTTGCACCTTCACTTTGTCCCATAATCCACCTTAGATACCCCTTTGCAGCATCAGGTAATGGTGGAGTTTCCTTGCCCTATTGAAGCTTCACTTTTAACCATGAGTCAGAGCAGCAACAAATCCGATGATACAAATTTGGACTAATTTTAAAATGTAATATGCACTCATCCCAATTTTTCTAACATTAAAGAAGGTCATTCTGCCGATATAAACATATAAAGTTCTTCTTGTAGTGCATCATCTCTCTTGATCTGCATAGCTCGTCCTTCAATATCAAGAATCATGGCATCAATCTTTGTTTTAGCTATAACTACTCTACCTTCCTTAATGTCATTTTGAATTTGACCAATTTGATCATCACTCAATCCACGCAAGCATCTAAACATTGAGACTATGGGTTGCCTACGGCATTTTCCATCTTATGAATATTTGCCTCCAATGTAATCCTCAAGGATGGAGATCCAACCATCATAAATGGCATCGCTTGTGATGATCATATGTACATCCTTCGTGGCAAAGCTATTGCCCAATGTTACCTTGCCAGTGTCAATGAAAGCCTGCAAAATATATGAATCCATTAGAATGCAATAATTAAGAAAACAGACTTGTAAAAAATGATTCATAATTGAAATCTATACTTACATCCCAATTCTCATGATCTGGATGTCCTTTTGCAAGCCCTTGTTGTGCTTTCTTGGGTCTATTAAAGAGAATCCATTGTCCCCTCACCTGCTTAAGTATATCAACGTATGGAGATTGTCTCAAGATATTTTGAGACTCCAGGTTTGCCATCTTTGATATCTCCACACAAAAGCGTGCGGGACAATTCACTACAATCCTCACCTGGTGGGTGCAGTAGTAGTTCTTTCTTTGGGCCGTGCTATTATCATCATTAGATATGAATATTTTAGCAACATATATTGAATGTTGTCCAGATAGTATCCAGTAGTGGCACTTGGTTAGATCCTTTTTATCTACCATTTCTAGGGGCTGCTTTGTTTCAAGATTGAAAGGCATTAAATCTGCTACAGCAGTAGGAGGCCTAGAGTTATAACCGAAGTCTACAACAAACTTCTCCACATGCTCTTTATTCAACCCTCTATATACATAGCTTGGAGGAGCTTTTTGACATCTTGCAATTGGAATTGGAAATGTTGCATGCAACCCGAATGGGTAGTATTTTTCATATTCCACCAAGCCTAATGGTCTCTTTTCCCCTTTTTTCCCTATGACCTTTCCACTTGGCTCCAATTCACTACCACTGCTTCTTTCCACAACTGCTAGCATACCCTCTAGAGGTGTTCCTTCCTCTGGTACATCAATTATCTTTAACTTTCCTTTCTTTGCCCCTTCTCCGCTACCACCTGGTGCTTAAACCATAGTCAACTTTCCTTTCTTTGTTCCTTCCCCACTATCTTCCCCACTCTTGCGCTTCTTTGATGTTGCCAAAATTTTGCAATATGATTCAATGACTATTGTCACTGTGTCAATTTCATTTCCATCAACTGATTCGGCACTTATCTAGCCTCTTGAGTGCATGTTGTCATCTACATCAGACTTCATACAAGATGCTTCATAATCGTTGGGATCCAAGAGAAATTTCTTATTTTGATTTATAATGATCAACAATCCAATATCTCCCTCTTTTCCAATCACATCTTCTGTGATTTGGTGTACCAATCCAACACAAGTGTATGCACTTTTATTAGGTAACAAAACAAATAAGTGAACTCGTGTCAATTGTGCTCCCTCAATACTATATATGTCAAAGTATCAAGGTATGCTTTTTTCTCCAAATCCACTTATAACTTTCTCAACCTTCTTCACATTTGTGTCTTTCCTGTAAAAAATCCAAGCAATATAAAATTTGGTTGTGATGCCAAATCTTTCTAGCTTCTTTTAAATCATGAGGATTTAGGGAAATTTGGTTGTGCGGCCAAATCTTGCTAGCTTCTTTCTAATCACGAGGGTCTAGGGAATCTTTTCAAAGCAACAAGGTTTAGGGAGATTTGACTGTGATGCCAAATCTTTTTAGCTTCTTTTAAATCACGAGGATTTAGGGAGATTTGGCTGTGCAGCCAAATCTTACTAGCTTCTTTCTAATCACGAGGGTCTAGGGAGATTTGGCCATGCGGCCAAATCTTTTCAAAGCAGTAGGGTTTCGGGAGATTTGGCTGTGATGCCAAATCTTTCTAGCTTCTTTTAAATCACGAGGATTTAGGGAGATTTAGCTGTGCAACAAAATCTTGCTAGCTTCTTTCTAATCACGAGGGTCTAGGGAGATTTGGCTGTGCAGCCAAATCTTTTCAAAGCAGCAGAGTTTGGGGAGATTTGGCTGTGATGCCAAATCTTTCTAGCTTCTTTTAAATCATGAGGATTTAGGGAGATTTGGCTATGCGGCCAAAGATTTTCAAAGCACTAGGGTTTGGGGAGATTTGGCTGTGATGCCAAATCTTTATAGCTTCTTTCAAATCACCAAGGTCTAGGGAGATTTGGCCGTGTGGGCAAATCTTTCTAGCTTCCTTCAAATCACTAAATTGTGGGGAGTTTTGGCCATGTGGCCAAATCTTGTGGGTTTGGGTAGATTTAAGACCATCGAGGTCTAGGTCTTGTGGTTCACTTTCAAAGCATCAAGGTCTAGGGAGATTTAGCTCTGTGGCCAAATCTTGTATGTTTTGAAAGAAGCCATGCGGCCAAATCTCCCCATTTAAAATTCAAAATTCAAATCTTAAGATTCAAATTTCAAATCTGAAAATTCAAAATTCAAAATCTTAAATTCAAAATTCAAATTCTGAATCTTAGATACAAAATTCAAATTTCAAATTTCAAATTTCAAGATCTGAAAGTCAAATCATATACTAAAGACCCTACTTTCAAATCACATAGTACAGTGGTTATTTTCAATCACATTCCATACTTTACAAGGCTCTTGCTTTCAAATTGTAGTGTTTCGAAATGAAAAGGATGGAGAACATGCAAGAATCAGGTACACTTTTGATTTCTTTCGTTTTCTTACTTGGATGATTGAGTAGCCATTGTCATTCATGAGCTTGTGCTCTTTGGATTTCAAGCAAGTAGGCGAATCTATTCGTTTCCTCAAAAAACCAGTTCTCTTATTGCATGCAGTAGTTAACTGAGGTGAATTGAGAGGAGGGTAGATGGAGGTGCAAGGAGAGGAGGGTAGATGGAGGAACGGAGAGAAGGGGGCAGACGGAGGGCAAGAGTTGTCTTTCTTGTTGGCAGATGAAAGAGGAGCCAAAGGAAGAGGAGTATACGCAGTATTTTGTTGAAGCTTTGATCGTCGCAGAGGCCGAGGAAGACAGCCACACGTACACACAGTATTTTGTTGAAGCTTTGATCTCGCAGTGGCCAAGGAAGATAGCCAGATTGTGTCCCAGGAGCGAAGGGGGGAAGAGCCCGAGAGAAGAGTTGTTCTTTAAATGGAGTGGAGAGGAGCGAAAGGGTCCGGGGCATCTCAAAAACAGGTAACTGATGCGAACGCAGAAGATTTGTCCCAGGAGCGGCGAACTGGTTTAGAAACAGAGGGGAGAGGAGTGAAAGGGTTTGGGGTGTCTCAGGAGCAGGGAACCGACGCGAACAGAGTAGAGCTAAGCGGAGGATCTCTAGAGAAGGGCGCGAGTGGAGCAGGCATGAGGGGAGGAGTGAAAGGACCTCGGAGAAGAAGAGAACTAGACGTGAACAAGACCGGGGAGGGGTGAAAGGGCTTGGGGTGCCTTGGAAGAGGGGAAGACAAACGTGGAGCAAGCAGTGTTGAAGGCAGTTCCGTGGGGGGGAAAACGCAGAAAAGGGAGGAGGGAAGGAGCAATCCCCCAAAAAGCATGCTATAGAGCCCCAAAAAAAAAAAGACCTCTTTCTAATCCAACAATTGAGTGTGGAACCTATGGAGTGTTTAATTGGTGATGGAAGTTTAAAACCTACATAGTTAAGTGCACACTGTTAGGACAAATCTAGGTTGGGGAGCCTCTTGGGACCTCTTATTTTGACATAGTTTTGAACTTTTTTGCTTGCAATTAGCTAACCAAGGGTGGAGGAGTGTTTTCCAAGAACTACGCCATCTAAGACATTGTCCTAAGGCTCTCAAACCACCCTAGTTACACATTTGAGATCTAGGAAGGGAGAGAACAAGGTGAGCCTAGCACTTGATCCCCCATGAAGACGAATTCAATTCCTTCTCATAGTTTTACTTTTTATGCTTGGTTTAAAAGGTTTGTTTAGCTTTGCCTTTTAAAGTTTTGGTTTTTTAATAGTTTTAGATTTTTAGATTTGCTTTAAAGTAATAGTATGATTTTAAAATGTAATAGCGTGAATCATGAAAAGCATGTAGGATTTTTTTGAAGGTAGGATCTCTAGATTTGAATTTCAAAATTTGAAACTTGAAATTTGAATTTTGAATTTTAAATTTTAAATTTTAAGATCTATATTTTCAATTTTTAAATTTAACGTTTGAAGATCTGGCCATGTGGCCAAATCTTCCTAGTGATTTGAAAGAAGCTAGCAACATTTGGCAGCACGGCAAAATATTCCCAAACCCTGGTGGTTTGAAAGAAGCCAGCAAGATTTGGTAGCACAACCAAATCTCCCAGCTCCCAGTGGCTTTGACTAGCATGATAACACATGGACATTGTCAAGGATGTTATGGTCACTTTTCTTTATCCTTGTGGCCGTTGGGCCCTAACTTCACAATTGGTTCATTGGCTTTGTGTTTGAGAAATCTTGAAAGATTTGATAACCATGCACTTGGAGATTTGGTACATGATGGGATGCCAAGGTCTGACAACGCTCTACTAAATGCACTAACCTCAAGAGAAGCATTGGATTCTCACTATGTTTCTAATAACAAGCAACAACTTCATCTTGGAGCAATGGGTGGAACATTCAAAGACCTTGGACTTGGAAGTTCCCATCAAGAAAATCCTTATAAGAAACTACTCGAACACCTATTGTTGCAGTTGGATGATTGTGGTTCTGAAAACAAGAATAGGTACTTGTTTGCATACCTATCATTACTTGTTGCTCGAGAGATTTTCAAGTCAATTCAATTGGGATTCTTGATGGTTGGGCATACACATGAGGATATTGATGCAATGTTTAGCAAGTTTTCAGAGAGGTTAAGAACTAGCCAAACATTGACATTTGCACATCTCATGGATACTTTTAGACAATGTGAGGAGTCTTCTCTAGCGCCATTTTTGGTAACGGAAGTTCCTCATTTGAAGAGCTATGTTGATGGATGCCTATGTGATGGGCAAGATGCCTTAGTGGGACACTCAAAGCCTCTCCAATTTTGGTTCTTTATGCAAAATGAAGTTCCTATTATGCAATATAAAGTGCATCCACGATCATTAGATTGGCAACCAAGTGAAGGTGGCATTGAGTTGTGGAAGAGGCATCCGGATGGTCATCCAATGCTACCAAGTGGAGAGCCACCTTGTGTACCCATGTTCGAGTGTGTGAAGGATCACTCAGATGTGATAGTTGGTATCAAGGAGTATGTACACTTTTGGGAAAAATGGGCACACCTACAAGGTTTAGAAGCATCTTTCACAAAGTTTTACAAGCCGGTAGTGAAGTACTAGAAGAACATGATTGATGAGTTTGATAAACCAAACAATAGTGTAGAGGGCATGTATGAGAGATTTTGACCAAAGACACAACATATTGACTGTGTGCAAGTAGTTGATAATGAAAATGATGATTTTCAAAGAGAGTTGAATAATCACTACTGTGGACCTCAAAGGAAAAAGCCAAAACAATCATTTGACCCATTGGTTGATGTACAAAAAGGACACTTTCTTTTGGCCCGACCAGTAGAAAAAATTTACCCAATTTGGCTAGGCATTGCTCAAACTGATGTACAAAAGGATAATAAATCTACAAATTTCAAGAAGGTTTTCATATAATATTGGGCACCTATATGCAAAAGATGCAATAATGCACAAATTGAGGAGGTGTACATGCAGATTGTTGGAACAAGATTTGGATGTGCAATAAAGGTGATCCTCCACGTTGGGAATCTGTTGATGCTATTGTATGGTCATGGGTTCCAAAAGGTAATGTCTCAAAGAAGGTTTCCTCGAAGAGCAGCAACCTCCCCATCAAGGTGAAGATACCAACCATTGCACGCAAGCGAGCTTTATCGAGTTTGTCTCATAGAATAGATTCCGACTCCGATGATGACTCCACAATGGAGTGAAGGTACTTGAAAAGCATGACTTTTTTTTTCTTGCACAACGATAATTTAATTGAATACTAACAAATATTTGGAAGGTATGACATTGATCTTTTTTCTTTATCTCTTTTTTGCAGACCATTGCTTTGCGGTTGGAAGTTCTGCACACTAGACAAAATATCAAGGACTAGTGTTGCATTCTTACTTTTTCTCCAACTAAACTTAAATTGTGTTTTTGAACACCACCTTTTCTCGAGAAGAGGAAAAAAATGCTTGGTTGAACTCGAACATATGATGCTTTTTTCCCGGCTAATGCAAAACATGCACACTCCAAATTGTGAGTTTCATATACACAACCAAATCCAGGGAGAAAGTCAATGGAGTGCACTCAATGCATTGTAATTGCAACCCCTCAAAAAATACCATGCATTGGTCGAAACCTCAACATTTGACATTTTATTTATGTCGATGCAAACCATGCACATTTGTGAGATTTGGATGGACTACCAAATCTATGGGAAAAATGAATGAAAAACATTGAATGTTACATAATTACAACCCCTCAAAAATTCCCAATTATCAGGATTTTACCAAATTCTTTAATATGGTGTTTGCAGGGCATGGTGTTCCACATAAATTTTGTAGTCTTGTAGATGGAAGAATTTTGAAGATGTGCACTATCCCATGTAGTTGGGTAGGCCTTGGTTTAAAGCCACTAGAGTGAAGCAAGATTGGGGTTCATCTATGATCACAATACAGAATGGTAAGAAGAAACTTAATCGCAAGTACAACTCTAAAGAAGAAAGAGCAACCCATCATGGCACAAGGAGTGAACATGGGGATAAAAACTGATGACACTAAGGAGCAAAAGCTCCGAGATGCAATTCCGTCGGTGGTTCAACTATTTGAGATAGATCTATAAGAAGTATTTCAGCAAAGGATCCAAGGAAAATAGCCCATAGTAGAGGTTCATACAATAATAGTGGAAGATCTAGTGCTAGATGAGGTATTTGAACGAGAGGAGGCTCAACCCGCCATATCAGATCCAGAATTGGATAAGGGAGGGATAGCACTATAGCAAAAATATGGAGAGGAATTAAACTTAAAGGCCAAATTGGTATATGAAGACCAGCTATGAAGGACATCCCAAGTGATAAAAGATGATTTGGAGTAATTTAATCTAGGAATAGAGGATAATCTAAAACCATTGAAGGTGAACGTGTTTGCTACATGATAAAAAAGATGGGATTTGGTCCAACTACTGCAAGAATAGAAAGATTTTTTTTCATGAGAGTACATAGACATGAAAGGAGTAGATCCAATCCTCTGTGTTCATCACATCAATCTAAATAAAGATTCCAAGACCAAATCCAATAGCGTTATTGGATGAATCCAAATTTTGCAAAGCAGGTGAAAAAGGAAATTGATAAACTATAAAGGGTGGGATTCATCTATCCTATGGATAAGGTCACCTGGCTATCTTTGATAGTCATCATTCCGAAGAAGGATGGGAAACTCTAGATTTGTGTGGATTACCAAAAGCTGAATGTAGCTTGCAAGGATCATGGATCCATTTCCCCTGCCTTTCAGTGATCCTTTGTTAGATGCTATTAATGGGTCATGAAATATACAGTTTTCTAGATGGCTTCAGTGGATGCAACTAGATCTAGATGGCCAAAGAGGACAAGGATAAAATGGCATTTGTTATGGAATGGGGAGTTATGCTAGCAACATAATGTCATTTGGGCTAAAGATTGCACCGCCAACATTATAGTCATGGATACATAAGGTTTTTGAACCGTACCTGACCACCTTCATGTGGGTGTTCTTGGATGACTTTAATGTCTTTGGGAGAAAAGCTGACCATCTAGGTCAATTTTGTTTGTGTTTTGATAACTTCCGAAGTGCCATGTTCAGCTTGAATCTAGCAAAGTGCACTTTTGTAGTAAAGAGAGGAGTATTTCTAGGTAACATCATTTTCAAAGAAGGAATGGCAATTGATCCCCAAAAGCTAGAAGCAATCCAAAAGGCTAAGGTTCCCTGGAATGTCAAGGAATTGCAAAGGTTTATGGGCCAAGTGAAATGGCACAACCGGTTCCTATGTTACCTATCATATGTTTGCTAGGCCCATTACCAAGTTGACAATGAAGGATGTTTTGTTTATTTGGGGGGAGGAATAGGAAAAAGTGTTTTGGTTACTAAAAAAGGTTTTGGTGGTTGCCCCAATACTATACACACGAGACTGGAGTTTGGATTTCCATGTGTTTGTGGATGCATCGAATATTGCAATTGGCGTAGTGTTGATGCAAAAAGCCAGAAAGTCTAATATCATCCAATGTATTATGTTGAGGATTAATGTCAACATCATGTGATCATATGTGCATAGCACTAACCCAAAAGAGTGCTAAAAAGGAAAGGGTTGGAAACCCTAACCTTAAAGGGGTTTATATATATTCATTCGTTTCAACTAACTTAGTGTACAGTTAGTCATTTGTGGTGTGCTCTCTAGCTGTGCCCTCACTCCTCATCTCCACTCTTCTCCTCTCCTCTCTCCATATTTGTTCATGTTAGAGCTCCCTTGCCTTCCGCTCTACTGAGGGAGAGATCAAGATTGAGAATTGTACTTTACGTGCTTCTCTTTTGTGAGAGAAATTCCATCCATGGAAAAAAAAAGTCCATTTTCCTTAAGATATTTATACTCTGTGTGTGTGTGTGTGTGTGTGTGAGAGAGAGAGAGAGAGTGACAGAGAGATTTGTATGTGCATCATTATTGAAAAGGAAAGATGCCCAGAGGACTTCCTTTGTGTAGAGTGATAGAGAGTTTGAGCAAAGAGTTAGTGGATTCAAGGGATATGTTTGTTGCATAGGGAGAGAGGATTGGAATTCTCATCTACCCAATTCTAAGAGGGAGAAAAGCGTATTCTGAGAGGTATCTGATCTTCTTCTTTTGAAGCCTATCTACAAAACTAGGCCACGATGGCCTACAAGCACCTGTGATTCTCTCCCTTGCTTCTACATTGACTAACAACCAGTCTTTACACAAAAAAATACTAAGGTGTGCCTACACAACAAAGGGAGGCACAACAAGCGTAGCTACTAAGCTACATCTGCCTCAGTCTACAACATTCTGTCAATACCAAATTGACTCACAACACTCAAAGGGGTTCTACTAGCAGCAACAAAGGAAGAAGCAAGTTAGACACTTAAAGGTGACTGGCATCTTAGACTTACTCTCAAGGGATGCTAGCATTACATCAATAGTCAACCAAAACCAATTAACAAACTCTACAACTAGTACTATCTCTACAAGTAACAGGCAACAAGGCAAGAAGTGCCTCATAGTAGCAAACCAACTAAGCTACTCTAGCTTTATCAATAGCAAAGGTAGACAAATATATGATACAAAGCCTACACCAACTACTATCTATAGCATGGCAAGGCGAGACAGCATAGCTTGGTTCCAAATGACAACCACCAACCAAGCAACCTCGCAAGCAGTGCAACAACAACCTTGCACATGGCTCCACAGCACTGCATGCTCCAATGACATCCATCAGACAACTTCAACAAAGACGAGCAACGCCTACCACTAGCGCGAGTAGGTGCATCTTCGCCAACTTCAACGAGAAGCAAGCGACACCAGCTTCTCCACTAGTTACCCCAAGTTTTGCAGAGCCAACAATAGCGACTTGAAATGCATGACGAGCTTCATGACTACCTGCAAGCAACCACACAAGGATAGCAACACACAATAGTGACCTAAACAACTTCACAACATCCTCCCACAACCATAGACGACTAGTAGTGTAATATCCAACTAGCTTCAATGACATTAGAGTAGCCCAAGCTATAGCGCCATAGCCACTGGCAACCTCCAAGTAGAACACCCATAAAGAAATGCCACAATCAAGCATCAAATAAGACAGCTCCAATAAATGCCTATAGCTCACGGCTTCTACACAACTAGCATGACCACAACCACTTTCACGGTGCTACAAACACAAAGATGACATGCAAGACAATGGTGCACAAGAAGTTGCCTTGAAGCTGCATCAATAGAGTCCTTTGACGGAATCTAAAGATTCCAAAGCATCACAAAAGATTATGTTTGCCTAGACCTTATCCTATCCCCAAGGTTACCACAACCTTGGACTTGGTTGGGGGACATGGGTGCAATTCAGAACAAGCCTACACAGTTATCATGTGACAATCAGAGTTGCATGGCGAAGCCTAACTACCATGTCAGCATATCTATCTACTCAACCTACCAACTTAGCATAGTGTCACATCACATTGACATGTCATCATTGACTACTCAAACCACCACAAGAGCAAAGCCATGTCACCTGCCACAACATCAAGGCCATGTCACCCCACCACATTAGCTACCATGCCATACATGCCACATCATCATTGCCACACATCATTAGGGCATAGCCCCTGCTAGGCATAGTTACCTCTTCACAAGCGCACACTTTATGCTACATGTGCATCCACTTGCCACATCATTAGTGCTTCACATGCACACCCTTGCCAGGCATAGTTTGTACATGTGAAAACAATTGCCACATCATCACATGGAGTATATTGCATTTCTATGTTTACTACCAGTTCAGATTCTAGTTGATACATACACTATTTTGCAATTGATTCCGATAGTGTTTTTCACAAGCACTCTGAGTACATTTCTTGCATCAGGTCTACCTCTAGCAACCTCAATTTGGAGGCATTTGCTAAGTTAGACAATTCCAATTATGGCACATGCAAATACCGAATGGAGACCATTCTTGTACTTCAAGACAAATGGGAGTATGCTGATGGGTCTACATATCGACCATCTAGTGTACTAGTAGCAACTCCCACCATTGCCGCTGTCGCAGCACTAGCAAAAAGGGCCTACTTTCGTGTTAAATGTGTTTACACTTGTAATAGATCCTTCCATTTCTTGAGTACAAGGAGAATGGGACAAGAAAAATGAATATGCATATCATTTGATTAAACAGAATGTGGAAGATGTCATGCTTGGACAGCTGAACACAATTAAGACATCAAATGAAGCATGGGATATGTTCTCATCTCTTTATGAGTCTAAGAACACATCCAACATTCTCACATTGAGAAACTAGATAAACTAGAGTTTCCACAACATTAATGAAACTCGTCATTTTCAAGTCACCTTGAATGGACTAGGAGAGGGATACGAGAATCTAGTCCAAAGTATTGCCATTCAATGGCAAATTCCAATACTAGAAGGATTATAGTCTCAGTGTTACTTGGTGAAGAACCCAAGACTCGGGCTATTCAAGCACATACATATCATTCCAATGATCAAGCATTCATAGCTTTAGAAAGAGGTAAAGGTAGAGGTAGAGGCAAAGGTAGAGCATTTCAGAGAAGTGGTCATTAGCATCAAAATCAGCACAACAATAATAGCATCCACAACAACATCAGCATCCAAGAGGAAATCATTCCAATCAAGGAAGATTTCAAGGAAGAGAGAATGCATCCACCAACTTGTCAAATAGTCAGTGCAACTATTGTCATAAGTTTGAACACTATCAAAGAGATTACCGCAAGAAGCAATATGACTAAGGAGGTCAATCTAGCAGCAACAATTGAGGGAATTTCCATGGAAGGGGAATCACCAATAGTGGACATTCAAGTCATAGTCATTATGCTAATGGACCTCAGAGTATGTATCGTGCAAGTGAGGATATGTAGAAGATTAAAATCGCATACATTGACATAGATTGTAATTCCAAATGGGAATGCATCTATCAAGTTGATCAAGCAGATCAAGTTACTACTTTGATAGCGGTGCATCATCTCATATGATAGAGCATCAAGAATGGTTCATAGATATGAAACCATTATAAAGACCCAAGAATGTTATCTACACGGCAGATAACACACCAAATCTAGTTCAAGGGAAAGGCATTGTTGTTGGCATGCATAGAGCATGCCACGTGTCCGATGGAACACCCAGTGTGGGGGGTCCCAATCCCTCGCCTCCTAGCCATGCATGCCTCTCTCTCCCACCAAAAAGTCTTGGGAGGGATAAGAGAGAGTCTTCAAATAAGCCTTTTGTATTCAAGGCCCCGAAGAGGGCACATATGCATATGGGATTATTTCCCAATATATCCACATGTCGACATCATGCAAGACCCCCTCTACAATTCATCAATTAACCATGTCTAGGGGTGAAGGCCACCACCTCTAACACCCCCTTGTGGACAAACCCCAAGGTACAACTAATCAAACCAAAGGCGACCCCCAACCAAAGCAAGGAGGGGCCAACCAAACAAGGCACATGGGACAAATCAAAGTCCATGGCTACACAAAGATAAGCCTACACGAGTAGCATGTAGCCAAAGCCCATGGGAGTCAAATCACAATCAGTGCCTTCAAGAGCCACTACTGCCGTTGCTATGTAATAAAGTCACAAACAATGCACCGCCATGAATACTCAGTCTCTGTTACCACACAGTCTGTCACATAGTCTGCAGGTTCAGTCCTACTTTGATACCATGTTGGCACATGCAAAGCGTGCCACATGTCAGATGGAGCGTCGAGTGTGAGGAGTCTCAATCCCTTGCCTCCTACCCACGCATGCCTCTCTCTCCCCCCAAAAAGTCCCGAGAGGGATGAGAGAGAGTCCTCAAATAAACCTTTTATATTTAAGGCCCCAAAGAGGCTCCAAAGAGGTCACATATGCATATGGGATTGTTTCCCATTATATCCATGTGTCGCCAGCACACAAGACCCCCTCTATAATTCATCAATTAACCATGCTAAGGGGTGAAGGCCACCACCTCCAACAATTGTTCCTATGAACAATTTCATTGGTACAAAAGGATTGGTAAAAGACATACTCTATGTTCCAAATCTCAACAAGAACCTCTTGTAAGTTGGTCAAATGATGGAACACAACTATCGAGTCATCTTTGATCGAGATGAATGCACTATTAGAGACACATACAAAAGGATATTAGCTAGTAGGAAAAGAAATCAAGGAAGAACGCTTGTTCAAAATGATAGCTTTAGTACTAGACTTGCATGCCATGTCAGCTTAACAACAACCGATGCCACTTTCTACAATATGGAATAAGAGATATGGTCATGTTAATTTCAAAGGCTTGGCAACTGAGAAACCAGAATATGGCAAGTGGAATTTCGAAAGTATAGTTTCTAGGAAAATTTTGCAAAACATGTTGCTTGAGTAAACAAAAGAGAACCAATTTTGGTAGAAGCTCCTCTCAAGCAAGAGGTATTCTTGATTTGATTCACATAGATGCATGAGGTTATGCACAGATCCACATCATTAATGGTTTGCTATACTACCTGACTTTCATCAACAATTATAGCAAATATTGTTGAGTATATTATCTAAAAGAGAATCTGAAGTATTTGCTAGATTTCAGGATTCAAAGCCATGGTTGAGAGCTAGATAGGCAACAATATCAAAGTCATGAGATCAGACAAAGGAGGAGAATACATGTCTTCAACATTCATGAACTTTTATAGAAGTAATGGCATTTTACGACAATTCACATGTGCAAATACTCCGTAGCAGAATGCAATAGCTAAAAGGAAGAATGGAACTTTAGTAGACACTACTAGAGTAATGCTCAGTGAGAGAAGCATCTTCCAAATTAGTATTGGGCAAAATCAATTGCCACTACAAACTACTTACTTAACCGATTCAAGGTATGACACCTTATGAGGTATTCACTCGAGATAAGCCACACATTGGACATCTCCTCATAGCTGGTTGCATAACATATGCCCACATACATGACAATCATCCACAGAAAGCTGAATATGAAGTCACATAAATGCATCATGGTTGGCTACAATGAAGAGAGCAAAGCATACAAGTTAACCATACAAGTTGTCTGATCCCATCAGGGATGTTTTTATGGAAGCTATACTTATATATCAATATAAAATTGTGGCAAAAGTTTATCGAGCTAATTCTTTTAGTTTCATAATCTTGATAGAACATATTACAATTTTACATATTTTCTTTTGAATTTCAAAGACAAACTTGTAGATCTTGGTAAAACTTTAAATTTTTTCTCATAAAAGTCTCAAATCTTGGTGAATGTTTCAAACCTTTATTTTTATCAGGGCATACAAACTTTTGACATGAACATAAAAGTTTCACTTCTTAACGAAACTAAGAGGAAAAAATCATCCATTGATCCCGTCAACCGAAAACTCATAATCTCTAGAATTGATTGAAGAATCAAAATGGAAAACATCAAATACAAATGTATGGGATGTTCAATGTATGACATCTTGCCTATTCATGGCCCACATACATCCTTTTTGTTAGGTGAAACCAAAGTTTTCTTAGTCCAAAATACAACAACAATATCCTGCCACTCCTTGCTAATCACATCATTTTGTTGCCTCTTTTGCACGACTACAAACGTAATTTATCTTCCTCCTCATTTTGCAAATGATCTCTACCTACATATAATTACTCTTAATAACCTTGATGTTGTAAAAATGTTAGTTTCACCTCTTGTTCCTACATTCATCAACATCATTAGGCTACTCCTTTTCAAAAACAAGTGCTCTGAAGAATTTGGAAACTTGACCGCTTTTGTAGTGAATTAGGGAGACCATAAATGAGTTCTTACTGGGTTTTAGAATCCTTGTCGATTTTAGAATCCCTGTCGATTTATAATCCTTCTAGGGATTATTATGAAGTTCCTTCACTTGTGGATGACTTTGAAGAAGCTGAAAAAATGTCCTTCTTGGTAGTATGATCCATAGCAGTATTCAAGGTGTTGAAATACTTCACAACATCATTTGCAATTTTTTCATGTCATTGTAACCAACACTGTTAAACTTCCACTTCCTTCTCCTTTTCTATGTTGCTCTTTCCTCCTAGAAGATTCATAATGTCTTATGATGTTTTTCACATTCAGAGAACCAATTACATATTCTATGGAATTTAAGACATCGTGCATTGCATCGTAGAACTCTAGAGGACTATGATGGCACACACCTTCCACAAACACGTAGCATTACATGAATGGCTTTTCCCTTTGAAACTGCTTAAAGCATGCCCCAATCTTTCGCAAAGCTTTCTACGTGTGTGCACCTTCAATGGAGCAACAACTAAGGTGTATATGAGGAATTTCATGGCAGCACAAAGAGAGAGAGAGAGAGAGAGAGAGAGACAAGTGCTTAAGCGAGAAAGAGCTAGAGCTGGAGAGGAGAGGGGGAGAGAATGAGAGAGAGCGAGAGAGAGAGAGAGAGAGAGAGAGAGAGAGAGAGAGAGAGAGAGAGAGAGAGAACCAAGTACGATTGTCCAGACTATTTTTCTAGCACTTAGCATCTCATGTCCCAGATAGTGCTATTCAGTCCACCTAAACATGCATCCAGCCTCATGTAGCATATCAAATCCAAATGCCAATACGTCTAGCATATCAAATTGCAAGAAACCATATAGATAGTTCACATGTTTGGTGCAACATTTCATAGTCACATGCATCAAAATAAGCATGTTATGAAGTTAAAGATAATTTGCACCAAGTTTAGAGCATGATCGCTCGTTTTTTGCTATCATTTCTCAAGGGCAAGTTGAGTAGGATAGAGAACTTAGGTGCTCCTTTTTCAAGGGGGGTATTTGAAAACATTGGGGGACATGGGAAAACCTTAAATCAAACCAAAGGGGAAAGTTGTATAAAATATCATTTGGCCTCCATTTGTAAGTAGAATTGTACATTGCAGCTTTCTACACTTTACTCTCTCCCTCACTCTCCCCCTCTCCTCTTTGACTTCACATGGTACTAGAACCTTCCAATGGATCTGATAGCAGAAGTGAGAGAGGGAGAGGGAGAGAGAGAGAGAGGAGTGCACACGATGTAGCTACCTGTACTCTAACTTGTATTGAACATGAACATGAAGATATACATGTGTGAACCCCTTAGAGTTAGGGTTAGGGTTAGGGTTTGCCTCCAATGCCTTAGAGGTATGGTGCAATTTACACCATCCTCAACACCCCTTCTCAAATTGCACTGGGTAAGTAGAGGATACATGTACAAGACCTTTTTGTGGTTTGTTTGATGCATATGATAGCATCCAAAACTGGAAAAGAAAACTAAAAAAAAATTAGAGTAGGATGTACATATGTGAGCATAGTAACTATGTAGCGGAAGCATGTACAATGAGTACAACTTATGATCCTGTACATAATGTGGATTTCTACCTCTTAAGTTGTGGGTCATCCAAGTTTGCCTTTGGGAACAAAACCCAGAAGATAAGACGAAAGAAAGAGGAAGGAAATATGTAGAAAGTGAAGTCCACTTGGTCCAAAGACTTGTCAATTTGCGTCGAGAACTGTGTAGGGCTCCATGCTGAACATGTCAAGGTTGAACATGTCATAAGTCACCATGGACTGTGCATCTTCTTTGAAAAAGAGGAATCTGGATGTGAATCTAGTCGATATAGCTATGGCGATGTGACTCGGTAGGTCGTGACATATGAGTGTCACCAACCCAAAATAATTGACAGCAATGTCAGAGGTATGCTGCAGTAGAAGTATAATCTGTCAAATGATGCGGGGTCGATGAAGACCGCATAGTTTGTGTGGACAGAGTGATCCAGGGGCTGAAAATCTGGGGTCGAAGGTACAAGTGTGATACACTACTTTGCTGATGGAGAATAGGCCTGTAATATTGACAAGGTATGGCAACCTATCAAACCTGTATGCTCAACTATCATGAGCTGAAGGTCCCAGCATAGTTTGATTCTAGTGATGTATAGCCGTCACATTTATGCGTGGATCTGACTCCATCTTTTGCCACAAATGCAGATACTTAGTAGGAGTTTAGTGACCATGCATTTTTTAAACAGGTAAGTCCTCAGTACGAGGCACTCACATCATGCAGAGATATATACCACAACACATTCAGCTCTTCAGGTGATTCCATTCCACCATCCTAAGGACTTACCATCAAATTTGCCTCATGCTAAGGGCTTACAAAGAAGTGTGCCTCATGGTGAAGGCTTACTGCGAAGTGTGCCTCATGCTGAGGGCTTATTGTTAAGTGTGCATGATCAGAAACTGTGGGCTGATCCATGCTAACATGTGAAACATCTACATCTAATTCAAGACCAATGAGGCTCGAGTCTGCATCATAGACTAGTACATGTCCTATGGCAACGAATGGTCAAAGTAGGTTCTCTTTCCATTCACGGACTTGGTCTAGAGTCATGACTGGTGTATCATCAATTGTGTGATGTGGATAACTCCATGCTGGATGCAGTCTGGTGCTCTGTGCAAGAGGCTTACCCATGTACTAGCGAGAGTGTCTACCCATGAGAACAATGTGTCAGAGCTGCCACTGGGGGGCTAAACGGTCAAAACCAAGTCATGTGAGAACAATTGTGTGCCAAGGATCAAGTCTATAACATAATGATGATTGACAACTGTGTCGGGAGTAGCCAAGAGGTAATTGTACAAGGCTGATGTATGTGTACAGGTACCAATGCCAAAAATAGTAAATGAATATGATTGTCCATGGGTGGCATGTGTGCGTGCAAGAAGAATGCAACAATCCTGAATCTGAGAAGGATAACTCTACCAAGTGTCAGAGTGAGGGATGAACTGCCAAATGCCAAGAGAATTGAGCTAGTGTTAGATGTGTGAATGTGTACAGTGATGATAGATCCGATGGGACTGACGCCGGTGGGAACTAATTGGGTAATGTGGCAATGGCTGACTTGGCCTAAAAAAGATGATGTGGCCTATGGTGAGGTGGCAAGATGAGGTCACATGCAAAAATGCATTGTGCGTGTATAGAGACAAGTGTGCCTAGAAGGCACATGCTGACTGGATTAGCATTTGGCTTTGCATCTTCAACAAACATCATAGTCCTAATTATTCTCTTGGAATTTGTTATAGCATCTAAGCATAGGCAATACCTGTCTTATTTGGGCCACACACACTCGCGTGGTCTAATTGAGCCTTTTCGCTCATGTATCATATTCCTTTGCCTTGTCTTTTGTGTATATGTCACTAGTTCTCTTAGACATTAAGCGATATTGGGATGCAACAACCACTAGAAATCACCATTTAGATATAGCTACAAAGAATATCCAGCTAAACTTGAGCAATCTAACCACTTATATGGTTGTCTAACCAGCGTGGTTTTTAGTTTCAAGAGAACCTAATTCTCTACTTTTGGTGGATGGGCCCCCTTGAAGTCTAAACATGACCTAGAAATAACATAAATGAATTTGAAGGCTAAATATGACCTAGCAAAAGCATCAATGAATTTGGTACCAGAGTCTATGATCTGACTCTGCATGCTAGAGCTCAATCTAGATCCAACTTGAATGTTCATGGTGTCTTTTCCCCCTCTTTTTCCATCCTAAGATTTATTGTTTAAACATCCATATCCCAAACCTTTGGTCTTTATGCTTTGGTGTATCATAAATCATTTACTTAAAGATTCAATATATAGCATCTAGTCTAGACCTATTGGAGGATGTTTTGGCCTTTCTATGACTCAAAATTAGATTTCCAGCCCTTTCATACATTGGCATGCTTGGATAAGCATTTAGGACAAAAAACTATTGTGTATTAGGTGAGAACTATTAGAGGTTACCCAATTTGAAGATTCCTTGAAAAAAGACCATATTTCTAGTAATTTTTTTGAAACAATGATAAATTTTACAATGTCTTTTTTTAATAAAATATAGAAATTTAAGGTTTTCAATAAATGAGAAAAAAAATGTAACAATAAGTTAAAAAATTTACATGATTTTCCTTGGTATAATATATTCAGAGATAGTAAAATTTTACTTTTGCTATTTTTATATATATTATTCTTTACACATTCTAGTTCAAAAAAGTTATTAATTCATTGTTGCATTGAATTTTAGTACAAACATTTTTATGTATTATTTTAATTTTTAAAATTATTATAGTGATAAGAAAATTTTAATTAAAAAGTGATTCTTTAACAAAAAGGAGAGTAGTAGTACTAAGATAATCTCAAGAAAGTAAACTTAAATTTGGCATATTATAATAAATCTCTAATATAGTTGCATTAAAAAAAGATGTAAGCTTAAAAGCCACACCTAGGTGCTGACTAGTGACTTTATCAAATACAAGAAAAGTACTTTACAGGTAAAACATATTAAATCAATGATTTCTAAAAAATTTAAATTAGCAAATGGGTCAACCACTAGCATGAGTAGATGCCTCCAATCAATTTGATAGGCTACATGACCTACATTTGATTTATAAAATGGCAGTTATGGATGTTTGAAGTTTGGTAGCTTTTCAAGGCCTTCATGTAATTTCAATCCCACATGTAACTTTTGTGGCCATTTGGGAAAATTTCCAATTCTTGGGATTGAAATTGCATGAAGCCCTTGAAAAGCTGCCAAACTTCAAACAACCATAACTTTTATTTAATAAATTGAAGTAGATCATTTAGTATATCTAATCGATTTGGCAAAACACGAAGCAACTACTTATGCTATTGGTTGACCCATTTGATCATTTCAAAAATTACAAATAATTAATTTAAAAAATTTAACCCATAGAAGTACTTTTCTTGTATTTGATACAATCACTAGCCAAGTTTAAGCACCTAGGTGTGGTTTGTTATCTTATATCTTTTTTATAAGCATAAGATATAAGAGATTTATTATAATGTGCCAAATGTAAGTTTACTTCCTTAAGATTAATAGGTAATATATTTATTATAATATGTTAAGTTTAGTATACTTTGATCACAAGTGACTCTTTTGTTTTAAAATTTCAAAATTTGATTAAAATGTTATATTTCCCCTCTTTTGTTTATTTAATTTTAAGGCTCAGATTGGATTAGAACGTAGGCTCATGTTAAACCGATCCCAAAGATGAATTTGCATGAGCTTACAAGCTAATCCAATCCTCATGATCAGATTATCATGTAGGCTCATGCTAATCTAATCCTTGGGATCAGAGTAGCCTATAGGCTCTTGTAACTCTGAACCCAAGGACTGGATTCACATACAGTCTCTTGCTAAACTGATCTCAGTGACCAGATTAGCATGTAGGCCGTAGCATGTAGGCCGACCCTAATCTGGATCCCAGGGATCAGATTAGTGTGCACTTAGACATTAATATGATCCCAAGGAGAAGATTAGCATGTAGACATTAATCTGATCCCAAGGATGGGATTCACATGTAGGCTCACCTTAATGCCTACATGGTAATCCGGTCCTAGGGACCGGATTAGCATGAAGCCTCCCAAGATTTGCATAAAGCCTCCCAAGATTTGCATGAGAATTGATCATAATTGATAAAATAAATAAGGTTTTTTCCTTCTTTATCACAAACTTTAAAACTAAAGAAATGATGAATCTTTCTAAAAGAATTTGCATGAAATCCAAAAGGCATCAAAATGGAATCTTTTAATTGTACTTCCTTCTTTGGATATGCAGCCATTTTGTTTACATGCATGGGAACCTATCAATGGTGGGGGTAGGAAGATGCTACAAACTTTAAGATCTTATGTGACACTACAAGAAGCATTTTCCCACTCTTTGCATATATTTTTATGAAAGATACAATGTTGCATTTTAAAGCTCTTCAACTTTTTTCAAAGAAGTAGTTCCATTTTATATTTTAAAATGTAATGTATCATTGAAGTCTAGTTTATACATAATGGTTTGACTCCATAAAACTAATATACATGTATATTCTATATACTTTGTTAAATCATTTATTGGATTGAATGTTGTCTTATAGAATTTGAAAAATAGTTGGGTCTTATCTACCTCATGAATGTTGAGTCAAAATAGTTACACTTTTACAGTAGGACAATTCATTTTCTCCTATTCTAACTTCATATACTTTGAGAGGATACTTGCTTATTATATTAAATTCTTGTCGTTTTGTTAAAATAAAAAAATTACATAAAAGTTTAAGGTACACTATACAAGAAAATTGCTAAAAAATTCAAATGTTGCAATTATTAAAAAAGCCATGTGTGTAACTTTTTATGCTTTGAAGAATGATTAAAATTATGCACTCTTTAGAAATTCACAATAGTTTTTTGTTCAACATTTGGACCTTTTATATATATATATATAATTTTTTTTTCATAGTGATACTGTGCAGAACTTTTTGGAAAAGTTATGAAAAACTCTCTATTTTTTTACCAAAAAAGGGAGTATTCCATTTTTTTCTCATTTGTGTGCAATGTTACCCACACCATATGCAATAGTGTTACAATCTTTTCCTCTTCCTAGGATGAGGTGTTGGATGGGGATGTGCACTTTGGCCTTCCAAGAAGTATACGGACTAACATCACCCGTCCTTCATGATGTTTATGGAAATCATTCTGAGTCCATAATTTGACCTCTAGAGCAATCCTTTAGGTGTAGCATTCTGACTTTTTATCATCCTTAGGGCTTAAAATGCTTGTTTGGATAGCTCTAACCCAAGTTTTTCAAATGGCTTGATATTCTGATCAATCTAAGACCTAATATGGATGGTTCAAACTTGGTTCTGATCTCAATTTGTGATAGTTTCTGTAAGTTCTAATTCATCTCACCAAATTTGATGAACTCAAGCCTCAGGCCACTCAAGAAAGGAAAGGTCAATCCAATGAGCAAGTGTTTGCATCCTCAAACAAAGTCAAAAAAGAGTTGTTTAACCCCCTAGAAAGAGACTCAAACTTTTTCCAAGATGTATTTCCTTGAATGATATGGCAAAGGAATAAACAAATATATATTAACAATTTCATTCTCATAGTTATTACTATGCAGTGAGCATGGATTGAGCTCTATCCTAGTTATAAGTCATTTTTGTATCTCAAATATTTTCTCTTGCAAACATTATGTCCTTGGTACAAAGCCATGGCATGACCTTCTTTTAATAACACTCCAAGAAAAATTGGTAAACTTGTTGCAAAAAACTTGATGTAAAGTACACCCAAGCTAGTTCTGATTCAAAATGGAGATCAAGAGTAATCATGATCATATTCAAGATAAGTCGGCTCTCTATGACACAATTATTGTTCTAGTTGGTTCTTTTGATTAGAACCACCATCTAGCAATCTTGAACATCCATGATGAGGATGAGATCAAAGGACCTAATGACTAAATAAATGCAAAAGATTTCTCTTTGCCAAATCATTTAGTAATGGAGTGAGGAGGGAAAATATCTTTCAAGAAGAAGGATTTCTTTGATGTTGTCATCATGAACCACAAAGCTGGTGCCAAGTATGTATTTGAGTAGCCATTTGAGCCCCTTTCAATTGGTTGCTTGATTATATAAAGATAATAGTCTTGAGCATATGTTATATATGCACTCTCTTATTGATCACTTGGTTTATTTATTATGAATAACTTTGCACAAATGCATTAGTAATTCAATCTTTTGCATCTATGCATAATTATAAGAAACATGACATAATTGCAATTCACTGATCTATATCTATGCATCATTCAATGAGGAAAAAACACACCCATGCATCACTCATCTATATCCATGAATCATTCAATGTGTGAAAACAAAGTATTCATGCATTTGTTAGTTGAGTCCACGCACAATGTCATGTGCATGGGGAAAGTAATGCATTTGCATCCATGCAACATTCCACTACACATTCAATTGAACATAATACATTTGCATAAGCTATAATGGTCAACAATAAGGCCATCGTATCCACATATATACATACCCATAGGTGCATGTATGCACATGCACGTGTGTGCACACAAATGCATGCATGGGCGCGTGCGTGCGCGCACATGCACGTGCACGTGCACACACACAACTGAACAAAGTGAAAAAACATAAGTTACAGCACGTTTCAATTTCTTGGATCTTACTAACTCAATCCAAATGCATTTCTATGATAAAGCAATACAACAATTTTCATACCAAAAGCATGCTTGGCCTGGTTCTTTCCTACCTCCATCTAGCAAAACGTTTTTGAGACAAGCCAAATGCAAGGATACTATTGAGTATACGCAAAAATCATCCAAGTAAATGGTAATAAACTCGATCAAGTAATCTCAAAAAACCCCAACCATGAACCTTTGAAGAGTTGATGGTGCATTATGTAGAGTAAGTGGCATAACTTTACAGACATAAGCACCCCATTTTGTGATAAACACAATCTTTTGGTAATCCTTGGGTGCTAGAGGAATTTGGTTATACCCATTGTAGCCATCCATAAATAAGTACATCTTTTGACCTGTAAATTCAGTTAGTGTGAAAACCCCACTCATGTAATAATTGCATTATATCAACAAAAAAATGGATTGAGGAAAAATGTAACACCATATGGCATTCAAGTAGTCATGCTTTCAACTTTACATGCATAATGAAGACAAGCACAAAAAATGCATGTGCATTCACACACAACTATATAATTTTGACTAGTGAAAATTTTTCAATGCATGTCCATTCACACACAACTATATAATTTTGGACTAGTGAAAATTTTTGAACTCTATAATTTGAACTTAAATGTTGATTAACATCCATTAAAGGGGCTTGAATTTCATTTTTGAAGGTTTTCGTGTTTAAAGAATGAAAATCTCTCTCTCTCTCTCTCTCTCTCTCTCTCTCTCTCTCCCTCCCTCCCTCCGTCCGTCCCTCTCTCCCTCCCTGTGTGTGTGTGTGTGTGAAACCACTAGTTTAAATTAATTCAATGTACAACCGCTACCATCCATAGTGTGGCAGCTAGATGCAATGGGAAAACATTTCTAAAAAATGCAGAGAAATGTCACCTATATGGTAGGCATCATTGAGGGATGTATGCAAAGAATGCCTAGAAAACGTATATGTATCGATGGAGGCATGGGAGGATATATGATTATTTATATCATGCCAGATGGTCCAAGTATGCAGTAAATCTACCCCATGAAAACAAAGGGACATAGTTAGTGAGAGGGATTGAAATCTACACACACAAAATTGTTTTTTTGGAAAGAAATGTACACAACACACATTAAACTGCACGTTTTGCCCTTGCCTCTTGGAATTGCCTGCCCACGAGCATCCATGCTCTCTTGTACATAAAACGATGTATGCTACAACTCATATTTTATATTTCGAAAGAAATATGCATAACTCTGATCACACAAAAAGGACAATGAAGCACTATAAGAGAACGATCATGCATGGATCCTACTTCGCTAGTATCAAGTTCACATGAAAAGCTAGCTCCAGCTTGGGTTGCAGGCAACATTGCAAGCAAGAGATTTCTCCCATTGGATGTGTTGTTGGTGTTGTAGCTGCATTTAGATGGAAGGTGCTGATTTTTCTTCTCGTCCTTTTTTGGGTCTTTCCAATGTTTTTGCCGTGAGGATAGGAGGTCATGCTAACGTCACAAAAATTAGGAGGAAATAAGCGTGAAGATAGCATTCCATAATTTTCGTTCAAAAGCAACCTACAATCGGTCCTCAAATGTAATCACAATCTTCAGAAATTTCGCAGAGCTTTACAAAATGATCGTTCTCACATCGATGGTGACTTTTGAAGGCAGAAAAATCTCTAGCGTTGAGTTTATCATCGCGGGAATGTCCTCTTAATTGACTCTTGAAGCTTGTAGAGGCCATCCTATTGACTACCGTGGGGACGCCCAAGGATCATGGAGTGCCCGGCCATGGGGTGGACATAGTCTCTAAACACCCTTAATACATAGGGAAGCTGGTTCTCAAAGAGCAGGGGATACACTTGCTTGAGTGTGGATCAAATCATCAGACGATCCAGTTTTGAGTGATTTGCAAATTTCGAGTCAAGGCCAGATGCTTTCAATGCACCATGGGCGGACATAATCTGTAAACACTCTGGTTCTCAAAGAGAGCATGTCCTCTCAGGAAGGGCTGCACTTGCCTCCAGATGAGACAATGCAGTTCCGAGCTTTTGGTAAGTGATTTGGCGAATTTCGAGCCATGGCCGATATGCTTTCAATGCACCATGGGCGGACACAGTTTGTAAACACCCTTAATACATACACAAGTAGAGAGCATCTCCTCTCAAGGAGAGATTACACTTCCCTCTCGATGAGAGATGCAGTTCCGACCTTTTGGCGAGAACTGATTTGCCGACTTTGCGAATTTTGAGCCATGTGTGACCGTGCTCTGTGTTGCTGCATCTGGGGATTCGAGGAACTAATGAAGAGAGCAAGATGAGGCAACAAGCGCATCGAATCACATGATTAACCACACAGTGGAGCATCGTTCAAACAATCGGCATGTCGAGGGCTGTTCACATATTGCCTAGTACGTTCGGGAGACGATGCTGGAGAGCTCCAAAGATGGTCTTGACTCTTTCGGAATATCGGTTGCTGAGCAAACCTTTAAAGCCGAGATCTTTTGAACGATGTTATTCAAATTAGCGCCTTGCCTTGCCTCAGTTGCCTCGATTTTCCTTCCCTTCGACTGCCACAGATTGTACCTTCAACGATCAAGTCAAAGCTACAGTTTAATATATTAGACTGTATATTGCAATCTTTAAATTTATATTCACTATTGTCTCTTTCATTCAGTCTTTTCCTTTTCTTTCGTGCGTTTTTTTGGACTGTCATCTTCCAAATGTGTATTTTCTCAGTCACCTCACATTTCAGAGCATACCCATGTACCGTTGCAAGAGCAGGGTAATTTAATGAGTCCGAGGCACTTGTTTTTATTCATCACTTATAGTGCTTGTAGACATTTCTTCAATAATTGCGAGAAGCAGACCTGGGGTGTTGTGAAGGAGATCAGTTGCTTTTTGTTCATGCATAAAGAGCAGTGTATCTCTATGTAGACTCGACGATCCATGAGGAACCTTCCCAGGTGTTGCTTAACTGTGACGTGCCAAGGATTTTGATATGTGTGACGTGACGGACGATTTTGATGTGCAATGTTTGCGATGGAGGCATCGCTAGTCATTTTTCGTTTACATTAGAGAAGACAACTCAAGGACATTGCAAGGGCTTAAGGGCTTATGGATGGTACACTGTGATTCTCACATGGTGGCGGGAAATGCTGACTGTGCTGGTGTTTTTGGAGTTTTAAAGAAAATTTGTAGGGAGGGATGGCTTCATAAGGCACTTCAAGCTGTGGAACGACTGGACCGTTTAGGGATTCCTATGTCCACCGATATCCTTTTTCATCTATTGCAGGCGTGTATTAAAAAGGGAGATCTGGCTGCAGGAAGGAAAGTGCATGCACTTATTGTGAGGACAGGATTTGAGTCAAATTCTTTTTTGGGAAGCCACCTGATCCACATGTTTGCTGCCTGCGGTAGTTTGTTGGAAGCAAACCAAGTGTTTAGCAAGCTGCTCGAATGGAATGTGTTTACATGGGGTGCCATTATTTCGGCTCATGCCAAGCTCGGACAGGCTAAGCAGGCGATTGAATTATACAAACAAATGCAACAGTCAAGCACTAAACCGGATGGACATGTGTTTGTTGGGGTGCTTAAAGCTTGTGCCAGTGCACCTGCTCTGACACAGGGGAAGCTGATTCATGCTGACATCATTGAGAGTGGTTTTGAGGCAAATGTGTATGTCACGAATGCCCTTATCGACATGTATGCAAAATGCGAGAGGCTAGAGGATGCCTATAGAGTCTTTGACAAATCACAAAAGAGAGATTTGGTAACATGGAATGCGGTAATTGCGGGATATGCCCATCATGGGTACTATTGTGAATTGTTCCAACTTTTTCAGCAAATGCAGTCAGAAGGTATGAAGCCTGACCAAGTCACATTTGTTTGCATTCTGAAAGTATGTGCTAGTGTAGGGGCCCTTGATCAGGGAAAACTGATTCATGCTGGCATCATTCAAGCTGGGTTTGAATTTGATATGTTTGTTGGCAATACCCTTTTGGATATGTATATTAAATGTCTGAGCTTTGATGATGCGCACAAGTTGTTTTTAAAGCTATCAAACAGAGACGTTGTAACATGGAATGTGATGATTGATGGATATATTGAACATGATGATGGTCAGAATGCTCTCAGAATGTTCCAAGAAATGCTACAGGATGGCATGGAGCCAAATCAGGTCACTCTCATCAATGCCTTGAGAGCATGCTCTATCATAGCAGGCCTGGATCAGGGCAAGCTGCTTCATGCTCGGATAATTGAAAATAATTTTCAGGCAAATGTGGTTGTTGGGAACACCCTCATAGACATGTATGCCAAATGTGGAAGCATTAAAGATGCGGCTGGGGTGCTTTACAGGTTGCCAGAGAGAGATGTCGTGACATGGAATACAATCATTACGGGATATGTAGAGCATGGGCATGGCAAGGGGGCTCTTCAACTTTTCCAACAAATGAAGCAAGAGAATATTATTCCAAATATGGTTACATTTCTCAGCGTTCTGAAAGCATGCTGTTACCAAATAGACTCAGACCAGAGTAAGCTAGTTCATGTTCATATTATCAATGGTGCTCTTGAAATTGATGCATCTGTCTGGAACACTCTTGTGGACATGTATTGCAAATGCGGCTACATCGACATTGCAAGAAAGGTCTTTGACACAGTGCCTGAGCGAGATTTGGTGACATGGAGTGCAATGATGTCAGGATATGCACATCATGGTCATGGTCATGAGGCTTTCCAACTCTTTCAACAAATGCAACAGGAGGGTTTAGAGCCAAACAGGGTCACATTTCTCTGCATACTAAAAGCATGCTCCAATACATTGGCCTTGGAACAAGGCAGACGGATTCATGCTCACATAATGGAAACCTGTTGGGGGTTGGATACTGCTATTGAAAGCACTCTCATTGGCATGTATTCAAAATGTGGAAGCCTTGAGGAGGCAAGTACAGTTTTTGTAAAAATGCCCAAGCGAGACGTGGTGTCATGCAGTGCAATGATTGGTGCATATGCCCAGCTTGGGCATGATCTTGCGACCACCCATCTGTTCTGGCAGATGCAAGAGGAGGGTATGGAGCCCAACTGTGTGACATGGAATGCCCTCATTTCAGGGTATGCACACCATGGACATTTGCGAGAATCTTTTGGACTTTTTGAGTACATGCAACAAGAGGGACCACAGCCAAATTGGTATACGTTCATCTGCCTTTTGAAAGCATGTTCCATTAGTGGAACCATAGATCAAGGAAGACTAATTCATAAACATATTGCTAAAAGAGAATTAGAGTTCGATTGTGTTGTTGGGAGTGCTCTGATTGCAATGTATGCCAAGTGTGGGAGCCTTGATGATGCCTACAAGATGTTTGATAAATTGTCAGAGCGAGATGTGGTCACATGGAATGCCATGATTGCAGGATATGCCCAGCATAACCACTGTCAGGAGGCACTCAAACTTTTCCAGCAAATGGTACAAGAGGATTTGAAGCCAAATAAAACCACATTTGTCAGTGTACTGAAAACATGCAGCAGCACAGCTGCCTTAAAGCAAGGCAAGCTTGTTCATTCCCATATTCTCCAAGGTGGTTTTGAGTTGGAGGTATGTGTTGGAAATGCCCTTATTGATATGTACAATAAGTGTGGGAAACTTGGGGAATCTTGTAGAGTTTTCGCCTTGTTGCAAAAGCGAGATGTGGTGACTTGGAGTACAATGATGGCTGGGTATGGTCAAAGTTATGATTATAAGCTGGCTGCACAATGCTTTGAGGACATGCAGCAAGAAAGGCTAAAGCCCAATGATGTGACTTTTATATGTCTTCTCTGTGCATTCAGTCGTGCAGGCCTTGTAGAGGAAGGCTGTCACCAATTCAAGTCTATGCAAGATCATTGCATTTTGCCAAGGGCAAATCATTTTAACTGCATGGTTGACCTTCTTGGCCGTGCAGGGCGTCTAACAGAAGCAGAAGACTTACTTCAGGTTTTGCCATTCCAATGCAATCTTGTGGGTTGGACATCTTTGCTTAACCACTGTAAAACACATGGCAATGTGGAAATAGGGAGACACTGCTTTCATTCTATGTATATTATTGATAGTAGATATGCTGGTGCATACACAGTCATGTCGAACATTTATGCTAGTGCTGGCATGCGGGAGAATGCAGGTGACTTAGAACAGGTGAGAAAGCTAGCAAATGCATGGAAGAAGCCAGGAAAGGCCTTTGTTGAGATTGGGAATAAAATGTATGAATTTACTGTGGGAGACAAAAGCCACATACAGACTGATGGAATCCTTGCAAAGCTTAAAAGGTTACATGAGCAAATGATCGAGGAAGGTTTTATGGTCCTTAAAATTGCTGATGCTAGTGTCAGTTGAGCACATTAGAAATTCCAAAGTATTTATGCCTCGAAGCGTTTAATGGCTACATGTTGCTGTTCATTTCGAATTGCAGTCATATTGCCTTGAATTCTTGACGAGTGCTGAATGATTGTCTTCCAGTCTACTTTAATGGTAATGAATGCACATGTGCAGAACAGATGTGGACTGAATCTTGTTTGGGATGCTTTTGTATTTTGAAGAGCCTTACTAAATGGTCAGCTGTCTAAATACAAGGAGCCTAGTACCAAGTTTTGTCTTTGAGGCTTCTCGTGAAACCACATGTACTCCATTAATCATACAAACAGATGGACGATTTAGAATTCAAGTTGGAGCTTTTACGGCTGGCTTAACTTTTCTTGATCTGTGTTGAATAGTGGGATTGTCATTTGCACTAGATGATGCACACCTGGATGGTGTAGAGAAAGATGGAGCTGATATGCAGTGTACCATCTAGCTTTCCTTCAATTTGAGTCGCATGGGCCTACAGGGTGTGCACAAATTATACATATGGATGGCTTGCTCATGCATCTCAGGTTTGGAAATGTCAGCTGGACGTTGAATGTGAATTTCTTAAAACCCGCATGCCTGTCTTTGCTACACACCCACAGATATATTTGGGATCCCTGTGGTCCACTATTGTGAAAGTGCCGCAGTGTCCAGGTCACAAGTCCCGAATTTGTGGGAATCTCTCAGAACCACTAGGGAGAGTGAGAGGGTATGCAATCTCTCAGATCCATAATCTTTCAGATCCATAAGTGAGATTGAGAGGGTATGCTGATGCCGATCTTGTCTCTATTCTTTCTGATTTTGAATAAGGGAATCTTCAGGGTGTAAATGTGATGACTCCATCAGTAATGGAACAAATGATACTACAGGAATCAGAGAGAGACAACTTTGGCATGACACACTCGAACTAGATGTTTGGTTGGTCAGCTTGTTGTCAGAATCCTTATGCGATTGGTTTGAGGGGGATTAAAAGGAGCATCTGTGGTTTCCTGGCTTGTTCGTTTGCTTTGAGTTTATTGTATTCGTCCATCTTGCCATCTTGAGTAGAAAGCTGCAATTCTGACAAGAAGGAAACTAGAATCATCGATCCATACTTGAAATAGAAAACCATCAACAAAAGCCATGCCATCTCTCTTTGCTCACATTGTGATGCATTAAATTACCTAGGTGGCAGCTGTTGCTGTCTGCTTCCGATGGACGACTTAAAGCCCTCCCACCGTGGTGATTATCCTGTCGAATGTGCTTGCTATTGCTGTAGAAGTTTCTCCTTCATTCCAGCACTCTCCTCCATGTGTCCCACTCTAATGTGGACAAATGGCCACTCTGCTTTCTTTCACTCACTGCAATTGTCAGAAAAGATGTTTGAAAAGTCTATGTAGAGACTTGCCTCTTGATCAGAGTGCTTGATGAGCCGGGTGATTGACTGTTTTTGAGACAAATGCACCTTTGAAGGTGAGAGAAATATTGTGGGGCATGAAAGTGTGACAATTTATCTGAACAAGCTGAGAGAAGCACGTATAGCTCAAAGGAAAATTAGAGTAGGAAAATTGTGAAGGGATGTTTGGGAGCAAGGGAACAGAAATGCAACTGTAACAGAGTGGAGCTGAAGTTGAATTGCAGCAACAGTACAACAGAAGCGAAAGTATAAGTCTACGAAGGCTACCCTAAAACCCAGTCTGTTCAACTCATGTTATAAGAATTGACTTAGTTAAAAAAGGATTAATAAGGTCTAGAACAAACTAGTACTAACCTATAAGGCCACACCAAGGCTAAACCTAGCAAACCCCCTCCATGGTATGGATGAAGTAGTTTGGAAATATCTCAGAGATAGCTGGAATTTTATAGCAACCTATGGAAGTACAGGGCTGAGGGATGGTAGAATCACGTAACAAATGGAACCAAGTGTAAAGCTTGCCGAAAAGCTTCAAACTTGGGTCCTGGAAGCGCCTGGGTCTTCAGATATCTGTCAAATTGTCGTGTTGGAACATATATGAATATCCCCTACTGGCAGTCTCTCTCTGACGTAATGGCCAACCATCAGGTCGGTCCACCCCTCCTTTTGACCTGGGTGTACTGCCCTAGGAACCCTGCCAAACAGGTTGGGTTCTACAGCCTAGGGGTTGCCTCATAGGCTCCTCAACCTAGCCTATAAAATGAGCAGCAAAGGGGCTAGAATCGTGCCAGCAAGCAGGCCCTCCAGGGCTACGAATCAGCCTCGATCTGTCCCGTACAGATCTGCACAGACAAGCAGACCCCCAGCGCACTAAAACAGCTATGAACTATGCCAAACTGGCCTGCACAGATATGGTCCCCTTCTGGCATATGTACGACACCCTAGTGGGGCCTCCACATAGGCAGATCTGTCCCAGACGTGACCACTAGCCCCTGGCAGACACACATGCTCAGGTAGGCTCCTAACCCTCCTACTCTATCCTCACAAGGGGCGGGCACACCCTCAACAAAGGCCCTCACTGATAATCCGCACCTCATACACCAGGAGATGCTCGACACCGACATCTTCACCTTCTCTGGATGCTTTTACAGACAGTGATTGGGCAGGGTGCTATGACACAAGAGTGCCACATACTATTTTATGCTTGGAGCTTCATGCATCTCTTGGTTCAGTAAGAATCAGCCTACAATGGCTACTTCTAGCTGTGAAGCTGAGTACAGGGCAGCTTTTACCATGGTGGAATGTATCTCACTTCAAAAACTACTTGCAACTATCTACACTAACAATTAGAGTGCTTTAGCCATTGCGCAGAATCCGGTGTTTCATGCGCGCACTAAGCATGTGAGGTTCATTATCGACTCCATAGGTGTAGAAACTGCCCAAATGTATTTGGGCCGACTTATAAAACGCCCCTCAACATGAGCAAGTTGGATGCCAAGATAATAGTGAAGCTGTCCCAATCTCTCATAGCAAATGATTGCTGCAAATCAGCCTTAAAGGCTGCAATATTCTAGGTGGAGGAAGGTCCAATCAAAAGCATATCATCAACACATAAAAATCAAAATCAGCAAGCTGCATCACGCTTGCGGACGTTGAGTGCTTTCCGTAGGGATCTCTGAAGACCAAGGTTGATCAGATTCATGTAGTTGGAGTTAGCAGCAAGTATCTCAATCAATCTATAAGGTCAATCTACAAGAGGGGTATCAAATTGAAATCTTTGATGATTGATTTGGGTGTCATACCTTATTCTCCTACCTACAAATATGATTGGAGTTAAATATCTCAATCAATCTACAAGAGGGGATATAGAATTGAAACCCTAGACAATTTATTTCGAGTATTATACCTTATTTCCTACCTGCCAGTAGGGAAGAACCTGCCCATTTTCTTGATTTTAAAGATGTTTGATGGTGTCTCCCTAAAGGTCAATTAATCAAAACCATCATGACAAATATTCTTTGATGCCATCCTACTTCTCCCACCACACATAAATTCATCTAGGAGAAAATTGAACCATACAATTGACTTTGAGAAAGGAGCATGTGTATGCATTGCTCAAATTTCTCTACTTGCAAGCATGCATGTGTCAGATTTCTCAGAATAATTGAAAATTAACATGTTCATTGAAAAAAGACTTTAGCATTTGGCATTGTAGTATATATTGCTTGCTCTGTGCACATGTCAAAAGTAGAGATAAACTCTCCAAGATAGTGGTTGTAGGTTTCCAATTTAATGTTGTATGTATTTACGCTTCAAATTATGCTCCAGAAGATCTCTAGGAGTCGGTGGGTACTAGGGGGAACTGGAGTATGCTTGAGTCTAGTGAGGATAGATCTCATGCTATTTGAGGGTTCTCAAATGTAGAATTGGAAGCATGTGAAGAGTTGTCTGGACAAAGGTCTAATAGTCTGTTTAGAATTAGATCTTGAAGGGTAGACTTGGATCATGAAGGGCTTTATGGGTTCTACTGGAACAATAGGAGAAAGGGTGTAGAGTCTAAGTGCAACAGATTAGATAGATTCTAGATTCTGAGCAGGGCATGTGGTTATGTGCACCGATGGGAGGCAGGGTATGGCTTAATATAGGAATTTCTGATCATGTGCATATAGGATGGTCTTTTTCTCTTTCAGGTGAGGTGGGAAAATCCTTTGACATTCCGGTTAGGGCGTTTTGGTTGAAGGAGATGGTGGATGTGCTTGGTCCCTGTGTGAGATGGGACAAATAAACTAGGGCAGCCATGTAGCTAGCTAAGAGTTGGAATCTAAAACAGAGAGATGAGAGGAAAAGTCTAAATGATCTGTTGGTTGATTGCATGGATTTGTCCTAAGGATCTACTATGTTGGTGGATGTTGAAGAGGCTTTGTAGGTTCAGGAAATGGAGAAAGAAGAGGTTGCCAGAATCCACAGTAGGTTGCTACGGTTGTCTCTGGGGGACTACCTCCAAGATTTTCTTTCAATCAATAAAAAAGTAGTTATTGAGATGGAGGATTGAGGTCCAAATGCTCAACGTAATCTCATCACTCAATTTTGGCATGTTGCAGAGATGTTTAAGAGGGAACCCACTAGTATTTTTGGGATGCGTAGGAATAAGAATGGACTGGGAAGAGCAATTGGATGAAGTGCTGCAAGATTTAATGACAAGGGTTCTGGGAAGTCAGCGAGCTGGTGTTGAGAGGGAGTTTTCGGAGAAAGAGTTGTGGGAGTCCCTTGATGAGTTGGAGCATGATTGTGGTGATGGTTTGATTGCTGAGTTGTAAGTTGAGTTTTGGGATGTTCTGAAGAATAATTTTCAAGAGATGGCTAGTGCTGTTATTCAAAGGGGGGCAAGAATAAGCTAAAAGCGAGGGACTGACGTTTGATTATTATGCTTAATACATCTTACAAAATTGTTGCTTAAGGTGCTGGCTTGTAGAATCAAAGACATTTGTATAAAGGTGGTGGATAGAGAAGAGAATGCATTTATTAGATCTTGGGATATATTTGAGTATGTTGTAATGTATCTTCATCACTGGACTATGCCCTTGCAAGTGGACCAAGATGCATTATGCTGGGATTTCACTTTGATTAAGCATACAATAGGTTGAGATGGGACCATATTTTGGTTGTGTTAGAGGGATTGGATTTGGTGCTTGGTTTTGCAAAATGGTGAGGGAATTTCTTGGAAATGCATCAGTTGTGCTTCGCCTTGATTGAGGTGTTGTGGGAAGATTTGAGTTATTTAGATCAGTCAAGCAAGGTTGTCCATTGACACCATCGGTTTTTGTGTTGTGTATCGTCAAGAAGGGTGTTGCTACGGGTTCTATAAAGGATGTTCTTCTTCCCTCTGGGAGTCAAATATGCCCACGATTATTTGTGGATGATATCATGGATATATCTTTGGAGTCTAAGGAGAGAGCAGAGAATTTGTATAGTATGGTGCCAGATTCTGTGTGGCATTGGGCTCAGTCTATAGTTGGGCAAAGATGTTTTCCCTCAGAAGTGATCAGAGAGTTGGCTCAACGACTTTCCATTTTCATGGTGGAAATGGGTACACTTGTCCGTTATCTTGGGGCTCTGTTGGGTGTGGCTGTCTCTTAAAGACAACGTTTGATTGGTTCAAACACAAATTAAAGCGGAAGGTGAGGCAATGTAAGCGGAAGGTGAGGCAATGTATGGCTGTCTCTTAAAGACAACGTTTGATTGGTTCAAACACAAATTAAAGCGGAAGGTGAGGCAATGTATGCTTTATTTTGATTGTGAAGCATATCCGGTGGCACTTCAGGCTTGGCTTCAAATTTTTGCATTCCTTAGTCTACTCTTGCATTCCATTTGAGTGCCAAACCACCTTTATCCTTGGCACATGCTTTGTAGTGCTATCATCTTTGCCTCTTTGGGTACCTTTGTTTGAATTTGTGCGGAGGAAAAACTCCAAATCGTTGCATATGTCTGTAGTTCCTTTGTGCTTATTGCACACATGGATTCCTTTCCACTCTTCTTGATCTATTTGTACTATGAGCGTCACACTCCTCATACACCCACCCAAATCACCTTTTGTTAGCATATGTTAGCGAGTATGTTGTTTGTTTGTGACATTGTAAAATGGGCATATGTTAGCATATGTGAGCGAGTTTTTCATAAAAGTTTTTGTTTTTCATCTAAGTTTTTTTTTTCCTGTTTTTTCTTCCCTTTCATTTTCTCTTTTATATTATGTGTAGATTTTTGGTCTTTAAAAAATCTAAATTTGTATGATTGGACTTATTCTAGTCTTACAAAGGTATATGTTAGAGAGTATGTACCCCCTTCTAGTGAAACATGGGAAAATTTTCACTAGCATATGTTAGTATGTACCCCCTTGCTAGTGAAAAATTGTTAGCATATATTAGCGAGTATGTACCCCCTGCTAGTGAAAAATTGAAAATTCCAATACTATTAGTCTCCCGACCCCCATCAAAAAATTAACATAAGTATCCTAGCCCCCGCGAAAAAATTAAAAAATTAACTCAAGAAAACCATGCGAAAAATTAAGCCTCACCTTGTATATCTTGGTTTTGTCTCTCCCTTTGCTTTGCAAACCTCCTCTACACCCCTTTGACACCTTCTCCTACTCCTTGCTCTGAGTCGTACTTGCTCCTCCCTCGCTCTTGCTTCTTCCACCTTCATCATTGAGGTCGCCAAGGGGAAGTGTTGCGCCATATTTTTGGGCTAGTTTGCAACCCCCTCTTGAAACTGTCGGCAGCGCCCTATTTCCCCCTTGTTTCTTTGTCCCCTAACTCCTATCCATCCCCATACTTTGAGCTCTGCTTTTCCCTGCTCTGTCTCTTCCTTATCATCATGCTCTGAAATTCTTTGTCCTTTCCTCTTACTGTCCTTCCCTCTTCTCTGATCCCCCTTCTCTTAGCCTTGCTCTCTTTCTCCCTAATCGTCACGCTCTAAAGTTCTTTATCCTTGAATGATTATCGAATTTGGTTTCGTGTAGTTTGAACATGACCTAGTAGATCTTGTGGATTTGGTTTCCTCTAAATTAGATTTCTTTTTTGCTCTCTAATAATGATAAGGTTTGTTGTTCAAGACAAGGCAATTGTAAGTGACGAATGGCGTAGGTTCTTTCTCAAGAGGAAACCAGACAAAAACTACAATATGGTAGGATATTGCCTAGATTGCATAACACAAGAATCCATGGTGGGACTCGAGATGGGGGAGATGATAGGGGAGGGACGACCCTAGGCATGGTGAGGCAAAGGGGGCAGCAATGCGAGATGGAGGAGCTGCCCAGATTGGGTTAGTTGTGTGAGGTTGGTTGGTAAAGTTGATTTTTATTGGGTTGGGTTAGGTTGCAGGTTAATAAAGTATTGTTGCCTTAAGCAATGTGTGCACGATTAATGTGATTTTCTAAGTTGTACATTGGATTGATTTTGTAGCATGGGATTTTTTAATGCAAAAAAAAAAAAATATTGGCTTTGGTAGTTTGTTGAATTGAGTTTTAGATTGCTAGCTATGAATTTTAAAAGTAAGTAGAGCTAGTATGTTGTTTATTTGTGACATTGAAAAATGGGCTTTGGTAGTATGTTAGCATATGTTAGTGAGATTAACATTGTAGAGGCATTTATACCTTGCTTTTGCATATTGCGTTTGCAGACTTTTCCCTAACCCTTAACAATTCTCTAGATAGAAAGAGTATCAAACTTGCATTGTCTTCTACAGTATGGTCATGTGGCCATTCTTGCCGCTACAAAAGACCACCAAGAGTAGCAAGGCCCAACACCATAGAACCCCCCTAAGGACTAGGAAGATTCTAAATCCAGAGTAGGAGTGCCTACCATAATAACGGCCAGCTCACGCCAAAGCCATATGAACATCGAAAGAAGAAACCTCAAATAGCAAAAGGCTTGCAAGCTAATATATATTTTTTTGTGAGAATAAAATAAATTTATTAAAATAAGATGAAAGATAAACAAAGCCAGCATCAATAGCTAAAATTATATGGCTTCCCTAAGTGCTCTAACCGCTAGACTCAAGTCCTAGAATCTATGACTGAAATTGTGTAGAGCATCTAAGATGTTCACTTGAAGAATCTTGAAGAAGTCGTGGGCAAGCTTGCAATGATGAAATACTACAATATCTCGATACTGCCAAATATCCCTAATGACAATACCATAGATAATGCTCTAGAGCTACATATGACCTTCATTTAGATGCCCTTTATCTCATAAAAGGACAATTTTCCATTTTAATTGGACAAAAATTGTGCTCTTGCAAGAAACCCTCGTATTTCTCCCTATAGAGCCCTAGTTGCCAAAAAAGATGAAAGTGGTTTTCTAGACCAACATTGCAAAAGGGATGGTAGGGAGAGAAATTCTTCCATATTGCAAAGCCTATTCATTTGTAGAAAGATTACCAACTACGACATGCCACATGAGAAAATTAAGTCTCTAGGAGGGAGATGACTTCCATATTGATCTAATCCTATGATCCCATATCGGCAGGGAGTCCCAGGGAGCCCACTTCCTCCATGCCTTCTACACCATGAGAGGTATGTTGGAATTAAATCGGATCAGAAAATACTTGAGGCCGAGTTTGTGCAAATCCTTACCTAAATTGTTGGTCCATCCTTAAAGCCTAGGATTGCGACTTGGAATTGCGCTCGTTAGCCAACTAGTCTTTGACCTTGCCAGTGTAGCTTGGATAAATTCTTCTTTGCGAGGTGAGAGCTGATATTTATAAGACTGTTCACATATGGTGCATCATCTCTGAACTTGTGAATTCCATACGTCAAGCCATAAACAAATACCTCTTGCCATACATGATTTAGTTGGACAAGTGCTACATTGTTGAAAAAAGAAAATCTATTGATCCATATATTCAATGCCAAAGATCCATCACTTGTGAGCTTATGTGCACTCTGCCAAGTGCAAACACCTCTAGACCGAAACTAACTTATTAAAAATATCCGACTGCAGCAGATTAATAAAGAATTCGAAGAGTAAAACCTCTTGCCATGAGCAGCGTCCATTTGCAAATCCCAATATGCCTTGTTACTATAGCCAATGCCTCCCTAAGTCTACCGAGGGCTGACACGAGTTGAGCTTAAGGATCCACTTGTAACAAAAGTGATCACACATGCTTTTGAACGACTCAATTTTGAGTCCCCTACATCCTTTGGCATGAGTACCATTGACCATGGGATGGAATGCCACTGTTCAAATCCTTGGATAGCTTTTCCAGTGGAGCAAGGTTGGCTTGAGAGAAAGGGAGAACTATAGAAACGTAAACCATCATTGGGGTGAGGATGTGCTTAAGCACGGTAATTATTCCAAGAAGGGACATCCGATACTTCATTCCTGGGGGGGGGGGGAGAGGGGCACTAAGAAATATGTAAGATAACATGTGCAATCAACAAAAGGGGTTTTATATTTTTATGGAGTTATAGAAAATATACATACATAAGGGGTTTTTTAATTCAAAAAGTGAAAATTTTCATACATAAGGGATACTTTAATCATCTCAAAATTTATAGAAGGGGTGTATATAGTTTATAAAAATCCGTAAGTAGGGGTTTTTTTAAATACCCCTTGATCGCACGTGCTATATGGGGTTTTACATAGTGGCTCCCCAGAGACTTCATTGCATATTTATCCAGGCACCAATTCAATCTTTGTGGCATAGTGAGACCTACTCCCATTGGACAGTCGAAGTCCCTAAATACTGATCCATATGATATGTAAGAGAAGCCTTGAGCTAATAACTAGGCTGGCGGTGCCTCTAGATCTAGTAGCATTACAATGGTTTGGTTGTATTGATACTTGAGCTAGAAACTATAGCAAAATCATCATAGACCAGCATGAGTTGCTATAGGTCATCCTGACCAGCCTCCAATACATTGGTATTGTCATCAGCGGAGAACTGGGATATCATAACTGAGCCATCAGGTAATGCAAGGCCTTGAATTGCACCTCTAGATAATTGCACATCAATTCGACACAATAGAGGGTCTATGAGAATGGTGAAAAGCAACTGTGCTAGTGACGCCCTTGATGTATTGATCGTCAAAGTAGTGGAAACAACCATAGTGGATTGCTACAGTAGCCATGGCGTTTGAAAATAGAGTCCGTGTCATTTTGCAAAACCCTGCTCGAGCTTGCTCATAGTTTGTAGGATGAAATACCAACATCTTCTGTTGTAAGCTTTCTCTAGATTCAAGTTCATTAACATGAATCTTTTGTTTTGCAAGGGTGCATAATCAATGGCCAGAAGCAGATCAAGAATTGCATCCTTAATCTGCATCATGGTTGTTACTTCCATAGATAAAGCCACATTGACGTTCATGCAACAAACGAGCCAACATGAATTTTATGCAGTTTGCCATGGCTTTGGCTAGCACCTTGTAGGCTCCATTCAACATAGTAAGAGGATGCCATTCATTTGGAAGGAGCCGATTATGTGACTTGAGAATCACTTTAATCACACCTTTGTTAACTGATTGAGGGAGGTGACCCTTGGCACAACAGTAGTGATTGAGTAGCTTAGTGAGACCTTCTCCACACAACGACCAATAGTGATGATAGAACTCAGTTGGTACTCCATCACGTCTTGTTATGGAAGACACCACATATTTAATCTCATTTAGAGTAAAAGGTTGCTAAAGGAAAAGCACTTCCTGTTGGGTAATAAGGGTGGGTGTAGGCTCCAAAACTCCCAAACTCTTGCATCATAGTCACAAACCAAGCAGGTGAAGATCCTACAACACTTGAAAATTGCAAGATAAAGAGATTTGCAATGCTATTCTCTCCCATGATCTCTCTTCCTTGATCATCAAGCATAACATGCATATGCTCTTTGAGGTTTTTTTTTTTGGTTGATGTGTTTGAAAAAAAACTCAGACGGGCGATCACCCATATCCATCCATCTCAGTCTTGAGTGAACCTTGTTGCAGAGAGTTATTTGTACGTGCCTTTATTTTGTATGTAGTGGGACATTGCTCTTGCCGAAAGCACTCCCAAAAAGTGCGATGCACTTATGTGCAAATGGTGATTGCACCGATGTGATTGAACTCGCAACCTCAGAGGAGTTGAAGAGTTAGGAGGAGGTTCTAGGGTTTAGAAGAGGTTCCATGGTTTAGAAAGAGGTTCCAGGGTTTAGAAAAGGTTCCAAGGTTAGAAGGAGTTCTAAGGTTTAGAAGGAAACTCCAAGGTTTAGAAGGAGGCTCCAGAGTTTAGAAGAGGTTCCAAGGTTTAGAGTAGAGTACATGGTGAAGAACTCATCTCCCTTGTAGATCATGGAGATTAAGGGCTGAGGAACTAAGGGTTTAGGGAGAGCATAGGAGTGGGAGCAAAGGCCTGGTGTAAGAGCATGGGGGAAAGAAGAGAGAGGAGGGAGGAGGAGGAGGAGAAGGGAGGAGGAGAAGGGAGGAGGAGGAGGGAGGAGGAGGAGGAGGAGGAGGGAGGAGGAGGAGGAGGAGAAGGGAGGAGGAGGAGAGGGGAGGAGGAGGACGGGGGAGGAGAGGGAGAGGATGGGTTGCAAGGTTGGAGGAGAGGGGAGGAGGAGTTGCAAGGTTAGGACATGCTTTTGGATGTGGAGTGCAAGGAAGCATGGACACTTGAGACAATTGCTTGGAATACCAAAGTAGAACTCAACACAATGCCCCAAAAAGTGTGGGCTTCATTCCATTATGGGGTATTTATACAAGTTGGAGAGCTTCTCTCTCGATATGTAGGAATTGTAAGATATTTTCTCTCTACATATAGAACTTGCATATAGAAGTTGCATGTGTGAAGAGGACCCATAAGGTGTGTTGTACATAATCCATGGTAGTAATATTATAAAATGTAAGGTGGCATGGCTCCTCCATGTGCCACACCTCCACCTAGGCTGCATTTAGTGAGATATGGCCCAAAGTCTATGGGAGAAGTAATATAAAATAGGTGGAGATGGATATTATATTGGGTTATTCCCTCCATATAGGATAGGCCCATGTGGGGGAGGTATAGAAGGTCTAAGAGAGCAAGTTAAATAATGGGGAAAGTAGGATGAGGTGGCAAGATTCCTTGTGCTAACCCTCCACTTGTCCTCCTAGAGGTTTGAACGTATTATAAAATTGGGAAGAGACCAAGGGAGTATCATAGACTTGAGATATGGAGCTTGATTTATGTGGAAAAATGAGGCAAAGTGTTGTCGCACACAATTGAGAGTGCGTAACCACCTAGCCCACATGGGAAACTTTTCCACACACACCATGCATGTGGGAGGATGCATTTATTGGGAGAGACCCCCTCTCTTGGCTATAAAAGGAGGGAGCTATTCCTCGATGGGACACGCTCATTCTTTGTAAAGCCACCTAGCTAGTACTTTGGTTTCTCCCTTCTCTTCCTTTCAAAATAAAGCATGGTCCTCTTCCCTTGATGTCTCCATCTTTACATTCCTCCTCCCATCATGTACATGCTTCTCTTCCCCCTCTCCCTTTCCCCTTGTGTCATAGTCTCCCTCTTCATTTTCTCCCCTTCTAATTCCTTTTCCCCTCCCATGATAACGGTTTGCCCTCATGTTCTCCTTTCCTCTATGGCCCTTGAGCATCGCCATGCTTAGCCTCTAGCCTCTAGTCCTGATTTCTTTTCCGACTAATAGAAATGGTGTGGCTGCTGGGATCGAAATCTCCATGGCTAGTGGTGTAAAACCTGTTACTCCTACGATTGGGTGCGGCTCTGCAGCCTCTTCTGTGCATAGTTCTATACTTTTGCACCTCTAAACTATGTACCTTCCCTATCCCTACAGCTGCAAAACCTCCCTGCTTTCTACTCATAGTTCCTACGTGTATTTTGGTTGGCAAATCTTCTGCTCGTACCGGTCGCATCTGCAAAACTGTAACATTTGTGCTCCTTCTGAGTTCCTGCGCACGCATTCAATTTGCGCGTCTACTGTGTTCACCTGTTCGACAATGTGTGCCAACACACCTACCACTACTACTGCTACACTAGAAGTGCGCTTGTGCACATATGTGAATCAATGTCCGCTTGTGCACCTCCGGCTCACTCCAGCTTGTTGGGGCCTGTTGCTCCTCATACGACAAACCTAAGCAGCGTGGATTTATCATTAGGCAAGAGTTTAGTGTGATCCAGCTTACAGAGGTAAATGTCTAAAGCGTTGAGCAGTGAAGGAAGATGTAGGTTGTCAAGCTGATCATAGAGAGCAGCCAAGATAGAGAATCAAACAACCAAGATAGATAGTCCAACAAAAATAACAACCACCTTATCATGCTTTTTGAATTTGGCCTATGCCCTACCAAAGGTCTTAGAGCCCATTCCCACGTATGGAAAATGAGGAATATTTGTCTCTATTTGCCAACGGAGCGCATGTTCTGCCGTGTGCCAATGGGAGATTTGGTACCAACCCATGGCATATGGCCACTGCGGTGGAGATGAAATTCTAGGCTCTCTACCTAGGTTGGCGTGAGTCTAAGCTGAAAATAGAGGATTGCAGGCTATGCACAAAGGTCCAAAGTGTCATGAGTGACGAACATTCGCACGAGTTCTCACCTTCTCACCATGGCTTCAAAGCTCAAGGTCCTCTTCCTCAAGTAGGCATCCTCGTTCGACGACGCTGTTGCTTGCAGATCCATCTTGGAGCCTTCAACCTATTCCCATGTCCTTTCTCAATCCCAAACAACTCGTGTTGCTCTTTCCTTGTATGCTTTTGGTTGTCTCTCACTTGCTCGTCATTGCTTGGAAGCTTTTTCACCTTCTATTTTGTTGCATGTTTGCACCCAGGTTGGGAGGCTTCTCTAGGAACAATTTCATGTTTGCACGTAGGTCTGGAAGATTGCAGCTCCATGAATGTGATGTGCGATCCTCACTTTGGAGCTCACATACATTGTCCATTCCACCTCCTTGCACAGATGCCGTGTGTGCCTATTTCCATTCTACACCAATGATTCGGCCTCCAAAGTCTACTGCTATTATATTTCTTTGAGCTCGCCATCCTCAGTGGCTCTTGCTCTTCCATCTGCCCCTCCATCTCTTAGACATGCCTCTCTTCTCTACTCACTCATCTCCATCTCACCTAGCCCTTGGCTACCTTCTCCTCTGTGACCACATTCTTGCTAGTTTGCAATCCAACGGCTCGGCGAGCTAGTACTTCTATTGCCCCTTGCCCAGAGAGTACATCTATGTTGCACCTATTACAAGCGAAGCTTTGCCGCTACTCTACACACATTTTGTACTACCTAAGTCCATGTTGGCACAGAGACAACATACTCTTGGATCCATTTTCTTACCCATTCTCGGGTTATGGCTTGTTGTGGAGCATGTAGCTGGGTTGCCATGCGTGTAATCTAGTGGTTGTGGAAATTGTGTCGTGCTAGTCAATCCTGCTATAAAGCCTTGGCACCATACAATTTTTGCTCAGTTTCTAGGTAGCCTATATCCACCATTTGTTTGAACAGAGATACGTGGCGTGCTTCTAAGAAGATGACTCTTTGATAGAGTCGGCTTGTAATCTGAGCATCGATCCGTTGATTGGGATTGTTGAAACTGAGTGGAGGAAAATAGCTATCGAGGTGACACACTTTATAAATTATTAGTGGAATTCTTATGGATAGAAGCGTGTGACCAAGCTTTTGGGCTTTTAAAGTGGCATCTAATCATAGCACCCATCCTTATGTGTTAAGAAATTTTGGCACTATCTGTTGGCAAATGTTTGTCTTCTACACTAACCATCAAGCATTGCTTTATCTTGTGAACCGCTGTCCATGTACAACAGGAAGAATAACCAGATGGCTCCTCTTGCTTCAAGAATTCAACTTCAAAATAGTGGTCCGCAAAGGTGTGCGACACTACATTACCGATCACATGTCTCGTGTCAAGTCAAGAGAAGAAGCCACTGGAGTAGAACATGACTTGCCAGATGCCACGCTATTTCAGATAGATGATGTTCTAGATTGGTGTGGAGATATCATTGGGTACTTAATGGCAAAAAGGCCACCCCCTAAAATGAAAGCAGTGGATGCCAAAAAACTAATTTTAAAAGCTACACCCTATCAACTCATTGCAGGACAACTATACAAGATGGGCAAGGACCAGGTTTTAAGAAGATGTGTAATGCCTCATGAGATCATGCCAATCCTGAGTGAAGTCCATGAAGGCATTACAGGAGGACACTTCCAAGGGGAAGCCACATCAAGAAAAGTCCTCCTCGGAGGCTACTGGCGGCCAACAGTTTGGGCAAATGCCTATGAATATGTCAAAGGTTGTGATGTATGCCAACAAACCATTAGACCCTAACATAAAGACTTCAATCTCCTAACAACAGCTGTTGCACAAAAACCATTTGAAAAATGGCGAATTGACTATGTGGGTGCCATCCATCCAGCAGCAAAGGGAACACAAGCACACTACATCATTGTGGCTACTGGAGTACTTTACCAAATGGGTTGAAGCTAAAGCAATCAGACAGGCAGATGCCAGAAGCATAGCAAGATTCTTATATGAGAATGTGATCACCCGATTTGGATGCCCCATTGAAATTGTGTCGGATAGAGGCACACATTTTGTCAATAAGGTAATCCAAGAACTCTTGTCTGGCTTTATGGTAATACATAGAAAAAGCACACGCTACTACCCCTAAGGGAATCGATAGGCCGAATCTACCAACAAACTATTATGCAATATCCTCACCAAAGTAGTAGAACCATAATAGCGAAACTAAATGCAGCCTTATAGGCATACTGAACCACACTCAAGGTCAGTATAGGGAACACACCTTTTCAGTTTGTGTATGGCCTTGAAGCTTTGGTCCCACTAGAATTTTGTAATACCAAGCCTACGCATAGCAGTACAGGAACGCATGGGAGATCATGAATCCTTGAAAGAAAGACTCTATCAATTGGAGAAGCATACAGATACAAGACTAGTTGCCTACCATGCCATGACAATAGAAAAACACAGAAGAAAGGCATGGTTTGACAAAAATATTAAAGCTAAAGACATCAAGGAAGGGGACTTGGTCTTGTTATACAATGCCAAAGTACACAAGGGCAAACTCAAGTATCTAGGTCAAGGACCCTATCGAGTCAGAAAGATGAATCCCATCGGAGTTGTGCTACTAGAAACATTGGATGGAGTCCAATTCAACACAATCATCAACAGGAGCCGACTGAAGCACTACTACTTCAAATGCAAGCCATCCCCAACAAAAAATGAAGATTTGGGAAACCTAAGTCTTCCTTAGTTAGTATTAGATTGTATCACGAGCACTCACTTGCATATGTACATCTTCGCACATATAGGTAGCATCAATCGATTTCAACCTAGGGCTCAGAAGTGATGCCTAAGTTCTAGCTTCCCTATGAAATCCCAAAAAAAAAAAAAGAAGCATATAGTTAGTCCATACCTAGCTACTAGGTCACATGCACTCACATGCTTTCACTTAGACACATAGTCGATTGCATGAATAATTGTGCCACACACTTTCATTCCACACTCTCAAAGAATGTGTAAAAATAAGATCTCTCACAAACACACACAAATGTCATACCTGCATGCCAACTAATCTAATGATCAATGGTACACCATATGCACGTGGATGCAGCTTCAGCAACAATGCCGCCACTAAAGAGGATGCGCAGAAAGAGCCCACCACCTCAACCACGATACCCCCTCCAGAGTTCGAACCCATCTACCTCCTCTCAACCACAGTGGCCACAGGAATTTGTGGTCCAGAGCGATAGTTCTCAAGAGGATTCTGTGCAAGACATGGAAACCCAAGAAGAATAAAAGCCACCCCAGTCACAACCGGCCTACACAACCATTGACGGGGCCTAATCATTGGAACTTGTGTGGCCACCTACATGGACTCATGCTCTTTTCAATGAAACAACATCTTTCTTAGAACAAAGAGGTTTGGGTAGTTTGTCTGAGAGCCTAAAATCCTTGGAAGACAGTCCTACAATGACCACATGCATCAGGGACTTTCTCCATTCTTACCACTCCAACAATGCACAAGTTGGCAAGTATGGCACCATCACTGTACATCAAAGCCTACTCATCAACATTATCCTTGACAGTCATTCAAAGGGCCTTCTCACTCCCAACACAAGGTGCCAAATACCCTACAAGGCCTGCCGATGCCAAATTTATCGAAGTACAGTCTCTCTTGCCAAGGGCACAATGTGCCATAGGGATGGCATATTGCTTCACACCATCATTAATCCTCACCTAAAAGAAGCAACACAATTCCTAAATACAATCCTGGGGGTTAAGTGCAGCAAGAATCGATCCCTTTCACTCTGCACATTTGTTTTGCTGAGTAGGAAACTAAAGTAAGACTGGATCCAACACTTAGTCATCTTCTTCACAAAAAAACTAGATGTTTCATCAAGCCAAAAATGTAAAATTCCACACTTATTAGCTGTAATCATCAATAAAGAGCTACAGGAATGAGAAAAGAGGATGAAAGAGAGGAAATAAGAGAGGGGAAAAGAAGAGAAGGAAGAGGAAGGAAGAGGGGAAAAGAGAATGAAAAAAGAAAGGGGAAAAGAAGAAAAGAGATGAAGAAGAGGAAATAAGAGAGGGAGGGAAAGAGGGGGGAAAGACGGAGGAAAATAGGAAATGAGGGGAAGAAGAGGGAATAAGAGAGGAGAGGGGAAGAAAGGGTTCCTCTGCCCATCACTGCAGCTAGCGCTTAAAGCGCTAGCTGCAAGCCAATGCAAATAACGAAAACAAAAAAAGGAAAAAAGAGAAAGCACTTTCTTACCTAGAAACGTCCAGCTCGGTGTTTCGTGGACTAGCCCTACAAAAGAGAGGAACCATACAATTTTTCAGATAACTAGTTAGAGGAAGGAGGAGTTTGGAGAAGCAACTTTCGAAAGGGATTGGATTGAGGGGACAAGCATAAGCCTACAAACAAGGAAAAAGCACGAAAGGAAGGGAAAGAGAAGGAAGAGAAATACAAAAAAGAGAAGAGGTGAGTCTTCTTTCTTTCACCAAATCTCGTTTTTTATCCTTAATCTCTGAAAATCAAGCATGAAAATTAGCACATAGGCTTAGCAATGCAAGGAGAAACATGCTGATGGGTTAACATTAAAGAAATGGACGAACGGCAGGATATTCAAGTCGGTGGAATGTGAGTATGGTAACGGTCGTTGGGTTAGCAGTAAAGCAACGGGCAGCGGGATGGCTTGCCTTAGAGGGATACCAGAGTGGCACTGCTCGGAGGGTTAGCTGTATGGTGATAGATCATAGGGATAGTCTTAAGGCACTGGGTCAATGCCTATAAAGCTAGCGGGATAGCAAACCCCACACATCATAAATAAGGCGACGCCAAGCTAGGTGATTAACATGTGTTAGGTCGATGGGATAGAGCTAAGATGACGGGTCATGGGGATAGGAATTTTCCAGGAACACACCATTTTGCCGACTCCTTTCTGATGATTCTTGGTGGTTCTCCAAGTTTTGTGCCAAGTTTGTGTGCATGGGGGGTTGTTAAGGACCTAAACTACCTACCACAAACAAAAAACATCACAGATGAGTGGTTTCTATAAGTTGGATTGTCAAGCACCCAAAACCACTTTGAAATTCCACTCCAATCTTCATTTTCAAGTGCTTTTAGTTGGATTTGACACTACAACCAGCTTAGCAATCATTCTAGCTACCTCCTTGTATAAACAAACATCAAAAAACAATAAAAAACAAGCTCAAAAGCATGACAATGGCTTTATGGATAGAAAGCTGAGAAGTGAGCTTTCCTACTCTAAATTCACTCTTTCTTCACTAGTTTCCACATCCAATCCACTCCTAATCTCTAACAAGACCTAAGGACATGTGAAATGGGTTGTTTATGGGAAGAAGCTAAACAAACGCAAACACATACCTCATATCTCCTCGATAGTGGTGCCAAAGATGTGTTTTCTGGCAGAGACACACCTGTCATGGTGGGGATGTTGAAAGTGTGCCAACGGACCTCCTCACTCCCGTGCTACTCCTTGTGGGAGCATTGCATAGTAAAGCCTTCACTCATTGCATAGTAAAGCCTTCACTCATTGCATAGTAAAGCCTTCACTCATAGTAAAGCAAGTTGAAATGCCCTTGAGAAGATCATATTCTAGCTTGTCTAGACCGCTTGATAGGTTTGTTCCAGGGGTAGACTATGTGATGCTTACTGATTGCGGGGAGCCTTCTTGCTACAGAGAGGCTATGATGCACGAGGATCAATGCAAGTGGGAGTATGCTATGCAATCAGAGATGAGTTAACTTATGAAGAATAAGACTTGGGACTTGGTTTCTTTGCCACATGGAAAGAAAGCATTGCCATGTAAATGGGTTTACAAGAGGAAGGTCACAGGTGATGATGTGCGTAGGTACAAGGCCCGTTTGGTCACTAAAGGGTTCAAGCAAGAGAAGGGTGTGGACTTTGATGAGATATTCTCTCCAGTTGTGAAGATGACCACACTTAGATGCATGCTTGGACTAGTGGCAGCAGAGGATATGGAGCTTATGTAGATGGATGTCAAGACAACTTTCTTGCATGGGGATCTGCATGAGGAAATTTACATGGTGCAGCCAGAAGGCTTTGAAGAAAAGGGCAAAGAGCATTTAGTCTGCAAGCTGAAGAAGAGTCTCTATGGTCTTAAGCAAGCATCTAGAGAATGGTATCAGAAGTTTGATGCTTTTATTCGGTCCCAGGGTTTTAGAAGGAGTAAAATTGATCACTGCCTCTACACTAAAAGGGCTAAGGATAATAGCCTAGTACTCCTAGCACTATATGTGGATGATATGCTATTGGCTAGCAAGAATACTTATGAGCTATATGCATTAAAGGCCAAGTTGCATGAGGCCTTTGATGTGAAGGAATTGGGACTTGCAGGTCATATTCTTGGTATGCGCATCATGCGTGATTGGAATAGTAAACCCCTTTGGCTTCCATAGAAGGAGTATGTTACAAAAGTATTGTAGTGTTTCAATATGGAGGGGGGGAAGGCAGTGAGTACTCCATTGCCTCCATATGTGAAACTGAGTCATACAGATAGTCCCAAATCAGATGAGGAGAGGGCCATGATGGCCAAAGTTCCTTATGCTGATTGGTTGGGAGTCTTATGTATGCTATGATAGCCACTAGACCAGACATTGCATTTGCAGTGGGAGTTGCTAGCCAGTATATGGCTAATCTAGGAAAGAGGCATTGGGAGACAATTAAGTACATCATGAGGTACATGAAGGGTACCAAGGAGATGTGCATCTGCTTTGGTAGAGGAGACATGCGTGTACTTGGGTACATGAATTTAGACTATGCAAGGCATGTGGATAGTAGGAGATCCACTTCTGGTTATGTTTCACCTTTGCAGGTGGTGCAGTGTCGTGGATGTCTCGCGCACAGAAGTGCGTTGCTTTGTCTAGCACAGAGGCTGAGTATCACTACAAGGCATAGGCCCTTTTTTGATGAAAATACCGATGTTTTTTACACTTTTTTTTTTGACAGGCGCAAAGGTCGTTATTCATGTCACTATAAGCATTGAAAAAGAACGGTCGCTATATAAGCATCGCTATATAGCGACACTAATAAATGTCGCTATATAGCAACACTGGTAAACGTCGCTATATAGTGACACTAGTAAATGTCACTATATAGCGACGATTAACAAAAGCTTAAAAAAACATTAGTGGGGCTAAACAGGGCCACAACAAGCCCTGTTTTGTCCCACTAATGTTTTTTATTTAGTAATTACAAAAAAAAGTTTTTTATTATAAAATTTTCCTTGTGGAAAGGGTGATACAAAATTTCTCAAATGAACCGATCGAGCAACAGAAGCATATACATGTTGAAGATATAAAACATTGTTTGTTACAAAATTACCCTTTTAAAAAGGGTGATACAAAATCGCTCAAATGAGCCGATATATAAAAGGATATACATGGCGAAGTAACTACTACTACTGCTGCTCATCTAAATCGTCATTCTTATCCTCATCCTCGTCTTGCTGGCTTGATCCTTGGCCCTCGTGGGTTGCGCATGATCCCTAGCCCTCGTGAGCTGCGCTTGATCCCTGGCCCTCGTCACCGCTCACCTCCGTTAATGGGATGCTCGAGATTTGATTCTAAGAGTGAAACCATATTAATTGGAAATTAGATTGGAACTTAAAGAATAAAATAGTTTAAAAAGTGAGATTACAAGTAGGAGTAGACTTATACCATGCAAGCAGCCACCTCAGCCCAATTGACCGTCGCTCCCATTGCCTCTTGATCAATAAACCACGGCTTTATTCCTACACGAAATGCGCGTCTCATCTCTGTATCTGTAGGAAGGCGACCCATCGTAGCTTGCTGTGGGCCCAATTTACAAGAGTTAGATAAAGTGCATGCAATATGTAGTAAAACAAATAGAACAATATATTAAATCAGAAGAAGTAGACTTACCACGGTTGCCTCGAATGCCAACCATCTGCCTGCACCAAAGTGCGAAGTACCTACCGCATCTAACTGTCTCTTCGCAGTCCCTCTCTCACCCTCAAAATTTTTCGGATGGTCCCTATTTTGCTGCTTGAAAAACTTCCAATCAACTTTGTCTGCCCAGCTAGGTTTAGCCCTCCCCTTTGCGATGGAAGTATGCAAGGTTGACCTACGATGCTTCAAGACCAAACCCATGCACTCTCGCATGTAATTCTCATTGAACTCCCAATTTGGGGGGTTAGGGTATTTTTATTTCATTTCATTGATGACCACCTACTTCTTTTGGTCATCTTAATACCACCAGTCAGTAGTTATGCCGCTCCTGAAGTGGTGGCTCATCAACCGTCTCATGGTGGCCATCACTGCTGTGCCCTTTTTGTCTTCTATAATCTCTCTAGCAATCATGATTTGATAGGATAGGTCCTCAGCCAGGTAAGGAGGACTCATGGTAGTGGTAGAGTCAGAGCGAGGGGTGTTTATGCGAATGCTTCTGGAGCGTGAAGTAGCAGTGGGAGTAGGAGGGGGCAAGGGACCTAACTGGTACTCGATTTCAGGACCAAGTTGAGACCTATAGGGATGTGAGTGTGCTAACTCGTCTACATCTCCTGAGTTAGCATAACATAAGCAACCCCTCCTACTCTTCCTTCCCTTACGATGGGCACGCCTAGGTGATGACCCCTTAGTTGAAGGGGCTAGAGGGGACAGCTAGGCAGTAGGTCCAGCTGTCGGTGTAAAAGAGGGAATTGCTGAGGTCCTCTGGGATAGTAGAGAGAAGAATCTCACTACCTCTTCATTGGTCATCTCTGCCACAAACTCGGTGGGACTCCTAACAAAGCCATGGGTTGCTTGCAAAGGAGTTCCCCGAGGGGTAGTCACAGTGAGCACTACATCCGAGAGGAGTCGGGCCAAGGGTAGTCGCATAGGCAAATACATATGCTTATGAAAAGAGATTGAAAGAGGGAAAAGAGGGGGGGAAAGAGAGAGGAAAAGAGGAAAAGAGATTGAAAGAGGGGAAAAGAGCATAAACATAAGAGAAGGAAGAGGGGAAAAGAGATTGAAAGAGGGGAAAAAGAAGAGAAGGAAGAGGGGAAAAGAGATTGAAAGAGGGGAAAAAGAAGAGAAGGAATAGGGGAAAAGAGGGAAAGAAGAGGGAATAAGAGAAGAGAGGGGAAGAGAGGGTTCCTACGCCCATCACTGGATCTAGCACTTAAGGCGCTTTCTACATGCCAATGCAAATAACAAAAATAACAAAAGGAAAAAAGAGGAAGCACTTTCTTACCTGGAATAGTCCCGCTCAGTGTTTTGTGGATTGGCCCTACAAAAGAGAGGAAACATACCATTTTTCAAATAACTAGTTAGAGGAAGGAGGAGTTTAGAGAAGCAACTTCTCAAAAGGATTGGATTGAGGAGACAAGCATAAGCCTACAAACAAGGAGAAAGCATAAGCCTACAAACAAGAAGAAACAGGAGGAACAGAAATACCAAAAAGAGAAGAGGTGAGTCTTCTTTCTTTCACCAAATCTCATTTTTTGTCCTTAACCTTTGAAATCAAGCATGAAAACTAGCACATAGCCTTAGCAATATAAGGAGAAACATGCTTCAACACTCACAAAACGAAATCTCACAAAAAATGAACCTACATTGCTTAAAGAGACTCACCTTCTTGAAAAACTTCTTTTCACACAAGCAGAGAGGGAGAAGGGTGGAGAGGGAGTACAAGTGTTAGGAGAGGCACTCAATAGGGGTGAGGAGTGGAGAATAGAGAGAAGGAAAGCGAGGTCATCGAATATAAGGTGGGAGGAGAGATTTTTGCTTTTCCCGCAATAGAGATGTCAAAGATAGCATCGCACAGGGTTTTGGGTTTAAGCTCCCAGCATCGCTCAGTCGCTATATAACGACGTTTATATCCAAAAAGCGTCGCTATATAGCGACGGAACAGGGCAAAGCGTCACTATACAGTGATAGAACAAGGCAAAGAGTCGCTATATAGTGACGGTTCATGGCACTTATTGTTAAAAGAGAGAAAAAAGCTCATGGGTGGCTATTTTTTGAATCTTAATAGATTTCCTTGCAGCTCATGTTGTGATTTTGGAAATGTGTAGATGGAAGGGATGAGTGGAAGCTCATTAAATGATGTGCCAACGCCCGAGAGCATAGAGTGACAGAGTGGCTTATGGAGAGGTTGTATTATCATTGCACTCATTGCAAGCAAGAAGTACGACATCAATGTCGTATTATCATGCGCCACTTATGGATATATGGGGAGGAGCCCGAACCAGTACCCACCGTTGGTATTGCAGTGGTGATGGATCATCGGTAACTCAATGCTATTTGAGTGGACGGTTAATATTGGATACCATTATGACACAAAACCTTGAGACAAGATCTTATATTTACACAAAATCCTTCTTTCTAGTTCTCTAAAACTACTGGTATAAGATCTTGTGATCCTCGATCGTGTAGGCCTCATAATGGGAAGGTACCTATCATAGGTCCCTCTTTTCTTGATCCCCCTCCTCCCCTACCTTTTCGGTGGCTTCCCCTTGCCTCTGGTGGGAGCCCCTGGGATTTTGGAACTTAGGATCTTTGGACCTGAGGGGGGCTCCTTCATGGCACTCATGGAGACTAGAGAGGTAACTTTACTCAACCAAGATCTACAATTGGAGGAGAATTCATGGTGATGAGCAATAGTGGCACCCACATATGTTAGCCAGTGGAGGTCTAATTCGACCCTTACTACCCCCTACTCACCTCGTAGGGTTTGATCATGTTAAACATTCTAAGGGGCACCACCATATTCAACGCTTCACACTCAAGGGTTGTTATTTGGAATCATATTCTTTCTGGGATGTCAAAGTTTGCCAAAATGTGCATCCAATTTTGAAAGAACTTTGTTTTGGGGAGAGGGGCATACCAACATTCATCTACTTCCTTCCCGTCGCCTTCTCTCTCACAAGTTTGGAATAGTTTCAGGTATGCTGTCATGTCAGGTGTGTTTGATTATGCGACAAATAGGTGTCTTGGCAGTGGGTGTATGCAGGTTCACTCACATGATTTGCTCCTCATGCTATAAATAGATGTTGTCTATGCACCAATCATGTACGAGTATAAACATTTGTAGGAAGGCACTCCTTATGATGGCTTTATATCTAGGCTGTTGGGTAAAGTCCATGACCACAAATCGAACGGGGTACGTGAAGCCAAACACTTTTATGTTAATACCCATGAGAATGTCAAATCGTGGGGATCGAGCTCTCCTAGTCATGAGACAACATCCTAACACAACACTAATCTAAGGAGGATGCAACCTAAGTGCAAACATGATGAAGAGAGTGCTCGTGACATGTACCTCAAGTCAATTAGTTTCCAAGATAGAATAGCTTGGACTCATAAAGAGAATCTTGAGATAGTGCAAAGTGCTTGATTTATATTACTTCAAATGAACCTCCCTTTTATAGGTGAGGGTACTTACATCCATTTGCTTGCTCACATGTGGGATATCTCCTCCATGCCATGTGGCAGCTTGCTCTTTACTCATACCTTTGCTCTCAACACCTCCCCTTGGTGCCATGATCCTTTGGCTATTGCAAGGTGGTCAGATGTGAGTTACAAGATCAAATCCTCCCCTGGGTGCTTACATGGCTACTCTCAAGTGGTCAGGTTTGATTTACAAAATATAGGCAAGGTTGGCAAGGTTTTTTTTTCTCAATACATGTTGTTCCTGTCATTCTGCTCATGGCTTGATGACGGTGCTTTGTTCTTTTATGTGCCTTGATGTTTTATGTGTGGATGCCATGCTTCGTGCTATGGTCATCTCATACACTTGCGCTTTTGGCATGCTTATAGCAATGATGTGTGCATTCATGCTTTGCTTTAGCATTTGTTGCAAAGGTCTTACCAATTTATTTCTTTCAATATTGGCAGTGTCTAATTGCATACAATGATTCTGAGCTGACAAGCGCGCAGAGCTCAAAAAGGTAATCATTTTTCCTTTTTGGAGCGTGTGCAAATTCTTCCTGGATTGGAAGTTACAACTTGTTGAAGTTTTGCTCAAGAAGAGGGATCTTTGATGATGTGGCATAGAGATTCACATGCTGAATTCCAAACTGCGCTTGGAAGGGGCTATGTGCTTAGGTGGCACTTGGTGATGTGGTAGTTAACCAACCCTAAACCAAATAGGTTGACTCAAAGCTACATTAACTTTACCATGGTCATCTTTGATCTAATCATAATCTAACCCAAGGTCAATCTTGACCTAAGATTAAGTGGCTTATCTGCCATGTGGCCTAAGATTGGACCTTAGAACAGGAAAGAAAGGAGCTTCTCTACTACATCAGCCACCGCGGTGAAGAAGATGCTGAAGTCGTTTGGTGATGTCTGAGGGTGAAGGCCGTCGGGCTGGTCTAAGTTGCAAGGCTTGTAGAGCAGGAGGTCGTTCAGGTTGTTGTAGACCCGTTTGTGCACTCGGTGAGGCTTTGAGACATTGGCAGTGCATTGCGTGAGCACCGTTTCACTGGACGATGTAGATGTAGTCACCTGCAACCTTTGTTTCCTGTTTGTTGGAGCGCAGCTTTGAGACAGAAGCTTCTCCTTTCCCACAGCCTCATGTATTCTCTATGAATTCTCTCAGTCCATAATTGGTCTACAGGCCTGTGCGCTGCTTTGGGTCAACTTCTTCTTTAGAAGACATACTATCTCTTTGTTCTCCACCCTCCTTTGCTATAGGCTATGGGCTCCTTCCTTGTGCAGGCCGAAGGGCCGTCAAGAGTCTGGTTGAGACTACGGAGATGCGGGTGCGCCTTGCAGGAGAAGGCCTTCAACAACCGCTAGAGTTAGATGGAGGTGGTGGGAGCCTTAAGCTCTGTAGAGTTCGGAGTTGTAGCAGCCCGTTTGGGAGCCGGTCGCTTAGTTGATGGAGAGTTGTTTCGTATGCAAGCCATTCTTGCTATGCTGGGATGTAAGAGTGGCTGTTGTGTGCGCTTTGAGTTGTTGATAGAGAGTCATGAGGGGCTGCTAGTAGGAGTCAGAGTCCTAACTCTTTTCATTGGCTACTGCTTGGAGGTCAAGCTCTTGAACTTTTGGAGTTGTTCTATTGTGTAGAGGAGCTCGCAGGACTTCAAATTTAGGGTAGCTTCAGCCATTATATTGCGCCAGAACTTGGTGAAGCTTACGGCCGATTAGTAGGAGCACTAAAGAAGGAGATAGAAATCTTGTTGCACAAAACACCTCTCTCACAATAGAAGAGATGAAACCTTTCTCTCAAAAGATCATTGTAGAGAATAGCTCTCTCAAAGCTTAGACTCTCTGGTTCTCCCTCACTCACTGGCTCTCAATGAAGAAAAAAATTTCTCTCTTTCAATGATGAATAGAAATATCTCAAATGAACTAAGATTCACTCAGTGGAAGAGAACTCTCAATCTAAAACTAAAACTAACCTAGGAGAACTCATGAGTTCCTAACGCGTGCTTACAACTAATCTAGGAGCAATCCTAATCAACTACTAATGACCTAAACTAGAAGATCTAAACCTATGCTCTGATACCATGTTAAATCGTGGGGATCGAGCTCTCCTAGTCATGAGACAACATCCTAACACAACACTGATCTAAGGAGGATGCAACCTAAGTGCAAACATGATGAAGAGAGTGCTCATGACATGTACCTCAAGTCAATTAGGTTCCAAGATAGATTATCTTGGACTCATAAAGAGAATCTTGAGATAGTGCAAAGTGCTTGATTTATATTACTTCAAATGAACCTCCCTTTATAGGTGAGGGTACTTACATCCATTTGCTTGCTCACATGTGGGATATCTCCTCCATGCCAGGTGGCAGCTTGCCCTTTACTCATACCTTTGCTCTACATGTGTTCATGGCACCACAACTCTCAACAGAGAACTCCCAGAGGTTCAGAAGTTTTGCCATCGGCTAGCTTTACTACTAGATGGGTTTGCTCAAGGGAAGGTTTTCCCCTCTATCCCAACATTCTTTGGTGTAGACACTCACACCCGCTCCCCCATCTAGGATGGCATCAACCTTTTGGTTCTGGTAGGTTATGGGGATAGCTGCATTAGTGTTGTTATCTTCAAAGTATTGGCGCAACTTATTGATGGAGACCTTAGGTAGGTTCTGGCTCTCCTTCTGTGGTTGGTTGTCTTCAGGGTTGGTAGGACCTTGGGCCAGGAATTGCCGGTTCACCTAGTTTGAGAGGTCTCACCAGAGGGTAGGATTCCCTCTTAACAAGGATGAGGTTGGCATCTTGACCTTTGTGGAGAGGAAGGATGCTAACTCAGCAATATCACATGGTTCCTGAGAGGTCTCCCTCCCCATCGATAGTGGATCCTTGAAGCCGTAGAGGTCTCCTTCCTCTCTTAGGTTTTGTAGCAATGGGTCCTCCTAGACCATCCGTTGCATCAAGTTTGGAGCCTTTGAGGTATTCGAGATGGGTGGCTCCTCTTCTTCCACTCTCTCTCACACCCTAAGTGCCTTTGCCACCCTATGAGTAGTCAAGTGGTCTGGGTGGATGGTATCCAACCCTCTATTGACCTTGAGCCTATGCTTGAATTTCTCTTGGCATTCCCATACCAAGTTTTGAGCGTCTATTAAGTGTTGTTTCTCTAAGGCTAGGTCTAGATATGCTTCTTCATAGGAAGGTGGATATGTGAGGACTTGGGCCCTCACTAGCTTATTTACATCTGGGTATGGGAGCATATCCAGATCATCCTAAGAAGGGGCTTGTCTGCAGGGGGGAAAATTTTATTGTGAGCTTTTTAATGCGAGCTTTTTTTGAAATTTATCAAAGTTTGCGAGCTTTTTTAGAGTCCCATAAAAAAAGACCTACGGATCAAAAATTAACAAAGTAATTACTTATCCTATATCTATGGATTTATCCTAGGAAATACCAAAGCAATTAGCAATTCTATGGACTAAAAAAGACAAAGCTATTAATCCAAGTAATTTATATTGCAAGTTAGGATCAAATGATATCATATATATAAATGAGCCATCACAATACCAACAAATATGTATCGTGCATTCAAGTCTATGGATTGTTGCTAAGGCAACAAAGGATTAATGAAACTTCAAGTAAGCATATGCCAATTTTCATGTAGTTCTATTATTTGAAAAGGCCAAAGCAATTAGTAAAATGTTCCACATTAAGAACATTGTGTTGACTCAACACAACGAATTTTGAGCAAAAAATAGTGTCACATCAAAAAGTGGGCTATCATAACACCAACCAAGTTTATATTTTGCATTCAGGTCTATGGATTGATCCTAGGTTGATGAAACATCCATAGTGGAAAGGGTTGGTTGATGAATAAGGATGTGTTGATTTGGATCCAATCCCAATACACGGATGAAGATGTAATAGATATGTTTGCATGCCAGGTAAGGTTTTTGACCCAACTCTCTTTTTTGAAAATCTGGACATGTGCACATGGGTTCAGTCTTGATGTGCACATCGTAAGACATCCGAGCCTTGTCAGACTTTGTTGTTCTTAAATGGAAAATACTATGACGAAGAAGCTCCACTATCATTTCTCCCATGACAACAGCGTGCATAGATTGAGCACTAGCTATTCTTTTTGTAGCCTCCTTAGATATGCCATGCCTCCATTTTGTGGTTCTTACCAATGTGTGTTGAGCTGGATTCCTTGGTATGGATGCCAACCCTCCACGTGCATCACAAAAATTAGTTGGCATTAGTGCCGATCCTTGAGGTACATTTGGTGTCCTCCAATTCACATGGGCTTGATCCACTATTTGCAGTCTAAAACCAACCTTGATGAGATTGCCTATCTCCTCACTTGTGATGCTTGTTTCCACATCCACCTTCCACACAGATGGGCGTTCAGGAACATGCATGATATTATGATCTGGGTGCCATGTATGAGTTATATCATCATTACAAAACCACATGCATTGTGCTTTTGGTCCTCCTACCCTTGGATGTCGCCGTTTAGAGTAGAAACAGTGTGCCACCACTCCTTGTGAACTACTTTGTATATATCGATTACACTTAACCTTTCCATCTATGAATCCAAGACACTTCACTTTAGAGTTTTTGGAGGTCCTTCGAATTGCCCAATAGGTACGATGGATAGGCACCTCAATAATAGAGAGGCCACTAGGAAGGCCTCCTTGTCTCATCGGTGGAGCCGTTGGGGCTTGTTCTCTTGTGGGCATGGTCTCATTCTGAGCTCCTTCAGCTTCCCCTACATTGCCATGTTTTTCCCATGATGTTTTTGTAGACTCCCCTTGAACTCCACCTTGCTCCATTGTGGAAGCCCTAACATCCACTTGTTGGGCATTACCTTGCGGTTTTATTGAATGCCAATCTCCACCTTTTGTCTCGAACCTAATTTTTCTCGGCTGCCCTCTTTGCTTACGATCTCTGGTCTCCATCACATACCCTGGCTTATGTGAGGTGTTTTCTAAATGTATACTTGATGAATTGCTTCTCTTCCTTTGGACTCTTACCTTATCCTGAAGTGACATAAGTGCTGGTTGTGCTCAGAATGGGCATGGCAAGGCAACTCTGCAACTGTTCAGTGGAATGCAGGTGAAAAAAAGTCTCTTGATCTCTTTATTTGTTGATAGTGCACTATGTGGATGAGACTTCTCTTCATGTTGGTTTTCGATTTCTCCTCATCTCCTCCCAATCTAAGCCGTGATACCTTCATTTTGATTTCAAAGAAAGGTTTTTCCAAATTCCATGCACACATTATTGTACACACATAGTATTGCATGAGGATCCTTCCATTACTTCATAAGCCTTACTTTATGAAGTTGTCATGTTAGGTTCATTCATATCCATAAGCAAGGCCCTCTCTCTCTAGGTGACATCAGGAGATGTCGGCCTCTAACACCCCCTCTTAGCTCTTGGATGGAATAGAGACGCTAGGGAGATGGGTGAATGAAACACTCACAATATTCATGAAAATTGAAAAATGGTTAGCAAAAAGGATATGTGTTGAGCCTAGTCTTGCATTTTTTATCTCTACAAACGAGTGTAAGAGTTTTTACTGACATATAATTTTTTCTCACTCCTGTATGATTGAAAATGTAGGCAAAAACTTAGCTACCTCTTTGCATATTGGGATCCAAAATCATATCATTGCGTATCACCCCGCTTTGTGACTTTGTGTTAGGTGGGAATAAATCCTGAATCTTAGAGAATCTTGCATCCAAATCTTTCTTTGGATATTCTTATTTTGCCTCTGGAAATGAGAAAGCCTCTTGCATAGTGGCTCTACTGAGGTAGATCTGTAAGGGATTTTCTTTATATGTTACTGTGCCATACTTATCTTTCTCCAACTCTTGGCTTTTATATGATGTTATGAATTGACAAATGTATTCTGTCATAGAAGGTGTTGGTAAGAAGGATTTTAGCTTCTCAAAAAGACTTCCTAGACTCTTTTACTGCAAGAAGTTGTATGCATTGGGTGACATGGAAAATGTTGAAACTCATGGCCATCCAAGCTATATTGTTTCATCTGTTGCTAGCTCTTTGTTGGTTTGGTCATCAAGGTGTTTTGCATCGACATCATGCGTAGTCAATTGCTCTACCTCAATTTCTCCTGACTCTAGGGTCCTTAGGTTCTATGGCATATCTTCTTAGCATGTTGCATTTATTTTCTCATCAGTATCAATATCCAGAACCACTAGCCGTGGTCATTTTGGTGCTTACCTCTGGGTTGGTGATTCTAGATCTTGTCCTTCTTCAAGTTGGTGAGTTGAGGAGGGCTATTGAGGTTGAGGTTTGGGATGTTTGGCATGGTGTCACTTTGTCAATGGTGTTGTAGGCCTTTTTCCCATCTTATTGGACTGTCTTCACCCTAGCATTGCAAACATGAATCAAGTCCCATTTTGACAGTGCCAATATAGTGCCATGTACTAAGAGTGCCTATTTCTTTTGTAAGTGGCTAATGAATTTTACTCTTTTTGTTAACGAGGGTGACATGTGTGTGGATCAAAGCAAGTATCTCTTGGGGCTTTTATTTGTGCAATTTATTCGTGGTGCTTGAAACATGTGGGTGTGCTATGCATAACTAGTGAGGTAGGCATCCCTCATATATGCTTAATTTGCTAAGGGAATCATAGGCCATCTAGGACTTAGTCATCACCTCTGAGCTTTAGGTTGAAATTGGTTGAAACTACCTATATGTGCAAAGTCATACATATGCTAGTGAGTGCTCATGATACAATCTAACTATGGAAGACTTGGGCCCACCAAATCTTCATTATTGTCGGGGATGGATTGCATGTTGATGTAGTAGCGCTTCAGTTGGCTCCCATTTATTTTTGTTGTGAATTGGATTCCATCTAGTGTTTCTAGTAGCACAGCTCTGATGGGGTTCATTTTTTTGACTCTATAGGGTTCTTGATCGAGAAATTTGAGCTTGCCCTTGTGGACTTTGGTATTGTACATCAAAACCAGGTCACCTTCCTTGATGTCTTTGTCTTTGAGGTTTCTACCAAACCATGCCTTCCTTCTTCATTTTTATGTTGTCATGGCATGGTAGGCAACTAATTTGGTCTCTGTATGCTTCTCTAATATTGGTAGAGTCTTTCTTTTAGGGATGCATGATCTCCCATACGTTCTTGTACTACTATGCATAGACTGGGTATTACAAATTCCAGTGGAACCACAACTTCAAGGCTGTACACCAATTGAAAGTGTGTATTTCCTGTACTAACCTTGAGTGTGGTTTGGTATGCCCATAAGGATGCATTTAGTTTCTTTGCCTAATCAGAATGCTTTGGTTCTACTACCTTGGTGAGGACAATGCATGATATTTTGTTGGTGGATTTGGCTTGTCCATTCCCTTGGGAGTAGTAAGGTGTGCTCTTTCTATGGATCACCTTAAAGCCAGACAAGAATTCTTGGATGACCTCATTGACAAAATGTGTGCCTCTATCTAACAATTTCAATGGGACATCTGAATCAGGTGATCACATTCTCATACAAGAACCTTGTTGTGCTTTTGGCATCTGCCTTTTTGATTGCTTTAGCTTCATCTCATTTGGTAAAGTGATCGGTGGCCACAGCCACAATGATGTAGCATGCCTGTGTTCCCTTTACTGTTGGACCCACAAAATCAATCCCCCATTTTTCAAATGGTTTTTGTGCAATGACTATTGTTAGGGGATTGAAGTCCTTGTGTTGTGGTTTAGTAGTCCATTGGTATACATCATAGCTTTTGACATATTCATAGGCATCTGCCCAAAGTGTTGGCCACTAGTATCCTGCGAGAAGGACTTTTCTTACTATCGCTTCTCCTTGGAAATTTCCACTCACAATGCCTTCATGGGCTTCACTGGGAATTGGCATGATTTCATGTGGCATTACACATCTCCTTAAAACATGGTCCTTGCCCATCTTGTATAGTTTCCCTGCAATGAGTTGATAGGGTGCAGCTTTTTAGAATTAGTTTTCTGGCATCCACTACTTTCATTTTAGGAGGTGGTCTTCCTACCATTAAGTACCCAATGATGTTTGTAAACTAGTTACGCACATCATCTATTTGAAATAATATGGCATCTAGTAGGTCATCTTCTATTCCTTTCTCCTGTCCTTAATCGTGACATGTGATTGGCAATGAAATGTTGAACTCCTTTTCTCACCATGATTTTGAAATTGAATTCTTGTAGGAATAGAAGCCATTGAGTGATCCGGCTTGTAGTACATAGCCGATTCACAAGATATAATAAGGCTTGATGATCTATGTAGAAGATAAAGTCAGTAGCCAATAGATAGTGTTGAAATTTCTTCATGTTGTAGATCATTGCCAAGGCTTCTCTTTCTGTTGTGGTGTAATCACCTTCGTATCATTTAGCTGTCTACTTCTAAAGTATACCGGGTAGTCTTTGTTGTGTTTACCAGGTTGACATAACACACCCCCTACTACATAATTGGAACCATCAATATGTACATGAAATTCTATGTCCCAATTTTTTGGTGCCATTAGAACAGGGACTATGATCAATCTCCACTTGAGGGTTTTGAATGCTTGTTTGCATTTGTCTGTTTAGATGAAGTTGACTAGGAGTTTATATAGGGGTATTGCAATCATGGCATACCTAAGTATGAATCTTCTATAGTATTTGGCATGGCCCATGAATACTTGTACACCCTTGTCATTTAGTGGGGGGGTAAGTTCCATGATGATCTTTATTTTTTCTATGTCAGTTGTGATTCCATGTCGAGAGACTATGTATCCCAATACTACTTCGTGTGTGACCAAGAATTGGCATTTTAGAGTATTCAAAGAGATTCCATACTCCTTGCATTGTTTTAGTACTTCTTCAAGGCATTTCAAGTGATCCTTTTTTTGAGTGTATGCACAAGTCGTCGAGGAAGACTTGTAGGAACTTGTTGAGAAATTCCTTGAATGCAGTGTACATGACCCTTTGAAAAGTAGATGGGGCATTGCATGAGCCAAATGGCATGACTGTATATGCAAAAATTTCCCATTCTATGGAAAATGCTATCTTTTCCTAATCTTGAGGTGCAATTTATACTTGGTTGTACCCACTGAACCCATCCAGCAAGCTATACACTTTAGACCTTGCTACCCTTTCTAAAACTATTTCAGTCAATGGTAGGGGATAGTGATCTCTAATTGTTGCTACATTGACGTTATTGAGATTCATACGTATTTTGAGCTTCTTGTTTTTCTTATGAACAATCACAAGTGGTGACACCCAATTAGTATGCTTGATCTCATAAATGAAACCAGCATCCAGTAATTTTTCTAGTTCTTCATAGACATGGGTGCCATACTTGGGATTTGTCCTGCAGGGTCCACATGCCTTTTGTTTGGATCCTTCCCTTATTGGTATGGTATGTACTACAACTTCAGGGGAAATCCCTTTCATTTCTTTGTAGGACCAAGCCATGCAATCTCTATATTGTGAAGAGAGTGGGAGGGAAGGAAGGAGTCTCACTTGCAGCTTTCTCACATACACAATGGGGGAATATACAAAAAGGTGGAGGCTGAAAACAATTTTCCTCTTCTTAGTTGTGTAAGCCAAAAGAACTCTAAGTAAAAAAGAATAGGTGAACCCTATATGTGGGTCTCAAACCAAACTCAGCTAGCTAAGATGGCATACTAATTGAGCCACTAACTAGAGTACATAAAGATAGCTATCATCCAGCTATTATTCATGGGCGGTGTACCAACCGCATCTGCAGCTAACAAGTCGGTGACATAAATGCACAACAATCACCCTGGCATATCACGAGTGGAGCTCGATATCTCAACACTCCCCCTCGAGCTCAATCCCAATTCTTGCACACCAAGAATGTCTCTGAACTTGCGTAGCTTCTCTGTACCCAATTCCTTCGTGAATATGTCAGTTACCTAATCCTCTGTGTTGGCATAAACTAGATCAATAAAACCTACTAGAACCTTCTCCCTCACATAGTGATAATGCACCTCAATGTGCTTTGTTCTAGTGTGATAGACTAGGTTATTTGCCAAGGGTATACTGCTCATGTTGTCACAATAAATGACAACTGACCCATTTGTAGACTGATGCATATCATAAAGTAGCTTATGCAACCAAGCTACCTCACATGTAGCCATTGCTGCACCCCTGTACTCAGCCTCTGTGCTCAATAAGGCAACTGTGGGCTATTTCTTGCTACTCCAAGTGACTGCAACACTCCCAAAAGAGAACATATATCCACTTGTAGATCGTCTATCAGAAATACTACTAGCCCAATCAGCATCAGTGTATCCATGCAAGTGTATCCGAATCCCAGTCTCATAAAATAGTCCATATTGCAATGTGGACTTCACATACCTCAGTATGCATCTAGCTGCATCCAAATGCGGTTTCCTTGGAGCCTGCATAAACTGACTTACCAACCCAACAACATATCTCAAATCTGGCCTGGTAATAGTCATATAAATCAAACTTCCTACTATGCGTCTATACATAGTAGGGTCTTCCAAAAGCTCACCTACATCTGCGCTCAACTTCACATTCTGCTCCAAAGGAACTGAAATAGGCTTACGACTTGTCATCCCATATTTGGACAGCATGTCCAATCCATACTGCCTCTGCAAGGCCATATCCCACTTGTGGATCTAATCACCTCAATGCCCAAGAAGTAACGCAGCTCTCCCAAATCCTTTATCTCAAACTTCTACTTCAATAGCATTTTCACATGAAGGATATCTTCATCACTATCACTTATGATGATCAAATCATCGACATAAATGACAAGCAGCATAATGCCTTTCTCTGTTTTTCTCACATAAAGTGAGAAATCTGCCTTGGAAATCTGAAAGCCAATAATGACAAGATACTATCCTATCTTGTCAGACCATGCTCTGGGTGCTTGCTTCAAGCCATACAAGGCTTTCTTCAACCTGCAAACAAACTCAGGATGAACAGCATGAACATAACTTGGTGGCTACTCCATATAGACCTCTTCTTGCAAATCACCATGCAAGAGAGCATTCTTTACATCCATCTGATGTAAAGACCATCCCTTTGATGCAGCCATAGCAACGACTGCTCTTACGGTTGCCATCCTTGCAACCGGACTGAATGTTTCTTCATAATCAATGCCATATGTCTGTGCATACCCCTTGACAACTAATCTTGCCTTGTATCTGTTCACAGAACCATCTGCATTGTGCTTCACCTTATAAACCCACTTGCAGCCAATTGCATTCTTGTCTTTAGGCAAAGGCACCAATTCCCATGTAGAATTTGCTTCCAAGGAATTCATTTCTTCATCCATGGCTTTCTCCCATTTTTCTTTTCCCATGGCTTGCTCAAAAGAAGTGGGTTTTGGTTCATGTATCACTTTGACCATATAGGCATAGTGAATGGTTGTAAATCCATCATATTTCAGCCTATCCACAGGAACCTAGCCCTAGTAGACCTGTGCAAAATAGGCTCACTACTAGGTGCTCTCAAAACATCCCTTGTCTTCGTTACTCCAGGTGTAACAACATAAGGAATACCCAACTCATCATCAAGGCCCTGTTCTAAGCCACTAGATTCACCATCCACATAAGAGTGACCTGCATTCACATCAACCATGGGCTGATCTACTTTCTCTTTTCCTTTTCGTGATACTTGCATACCACTATCTGTATTGCTTTGAGGAGATCCTCCTGATCTCAATCTGCCTGTCCATGGCGAAGTATGTGAACCACTGCTAGAGGACACAATAGGTCCACTAATATTTCGTGATTGTTGCTGTGAATTCTATGCAGCATTACCATTTTGTGCATCTACATCATCGATCACATTTACTGGTTTATACCAGCTGCTCATCTCATCAAAAACATCTCTGCTCACTGTAAACTTATGAGTAGAAGGGTTATAGCATATATACCCTTTTTGCTACAGAGAATAGCCAATGAAGATTCACTTCTCAGCTTTTGGATCCAACTTGGATCTCAACTCATTTGGTACATGAACATAGGCAATGCAACCAAAAGCTTTCAAATGAGAAATATCTGGTTTCCTACCAGTATACCTCTCCTCTGGCGTCATGCCATGTATTGCTGCAATGGGAATCATGTTCATTATGTAGACTGTTGTAGTAACTGCTTCAACCCAATAATAATTTGGCAGGTCTTTTTCGTTGAGCATGGCACGAGATACCTCTCCAATATGCTTGTTTTTCCTTTCTGCAAGTCCATTTTGCTGTCGGGTATGACTACATGAATATTGCTGTTTTATGCCATGCTCCTGCTGGAAACTTGCAAACTCATTTGAGAGGTACTCTCCCCCTCCATCTGCCCTTAGGCATTTTATTTGCAAGCCTGTTTCTTTTTCAACCGTAGCTTTAAAAGCTTTGAAATGCCCAAACACTTCACTTTTCTTTTTCATAAAATACACCCAAACTTTTCTGCTGTAGTCATCAATAAAAGTGACAAAATAATGATAGCCTCTAATAGATGCAGCATTAGTAGTCCACACATCAGAGTGGATTAATTCCAATGGCCTCTTACTCTCTTGAACATGTCTAGGAAATGGTTTCCTTGCCTGTTTTCCAAATTGACAGGCTTCACATACCTTATACATTTTTGCAACCTTGAACTTAGGCAATCTTGCAACAATATTTTGGGCCTGCATTAATTTAAGTCATTGTACATTAACATGACCAATGCATTCATGCCAGATATCAATATCTGCAACTACAATGGTCCCATGTGCAAACATTGCTGCACTCAATTCAGGCATGTCCGCATCCAACATATACATCCTGCCCTTCTTCTTCCCTTTTGCTATCAAGCGACCTTTATTTTTCATATCCTCAACAAAGCATCCATGAGGATTAAATCTGACCTGCAAGCCCTGCTCAACCATTTGACCAACAGAAACCAGGTTCTTGGTGATATTTGGGACATGAAATACATTAGACACGTATTTCTTTTTTCCACCCTGCATAGATAAAGGAATTTTACCACTCTACACAATAGGATGTGCAGTATCATCACCAGTCTCCACAAATCTTGGTCTTTCCATTTTCCTTGCATCCTGCATCCATTCTGCATGACCTGTCATGTGGTTTAATGCACCTGAGTCAACATACCACACATCATTGCTTTCTTCTGCACTTGTCACAGAATGGTCATGTGCTGCACCATAAACAGATGCTCATTTCTGTCATCACTCTGTCTACTAGAGGATGCATAATTGCCTTGCTGCAATTTTCCAGTCATGATGTCATTGTGCTTTTTATAGCAGTCTTTAACCATATGACCCATTTTACCACAGTAGTAGCATTCAACATTGTTGTTTGCATTTTGGCCTCTCTGCCATCCACCATGACCTCTTTGGCTCCCCCTGCCTCTAAAGTTACCACGTCCTCCTCCATAGGACTGGTTTTCTTGAATTTGTTGCATATTTTGGTTTCTACCATGGCCTCCAAATTGGCCTGCTCTACCTCTGCCTCTACCTCTTCCAGCATTTGAGTAGAAGATAGCTTCTTTTGAAGTTCCTCTTGAAGAAGATGCACTGCCATTTCTCTGCTCTTTAGAAATTAGAAGAGCAATCAACTCCTCAAAATCAAGAAAATTCTCACGGACGGCAATGGATGTCCAAAATTGTGCATAATCCTTTCTTAGACCGTTCAAGGTCACTGAAACTGAATCATCATCTTCCACTGGGGACCGAATAGAAGCAAGTGCATCTGCAATCTTCTTCACCTTCATGTGGTAGTCATTGATGCTCATATTTTCTCTCTGCACATTATGCAACTCCTGCTTGAGCTGCATTTTCTTGGCTTGCGTATTTGTGCTATACATTTTTGTCAAAGTATCCCACACCTCCTTCGGCGTGCTTGCATCCTAAATATGCACAATCATAGAATTTGAAATACTGATAGACAGCTAGTACATAACTTTTCTAGCTCTCTCATGCCAGCCTTTAAATGCCTGCAATTCTTGTTGATTGGGAATATTAGGAATAACTGGTTCTTGTTTAGCTCCAGTAAGGAACTCCCAATAGCCTTTTCCCTTAAGGAAATTCGTCATTCCAAACTTCCATGCTTGGAAGTTGTTCTTGTCAAGCTTTTCAGTGACAATTTGTGAAAGAGCATCAGACGCCCTTACAGAACACTGCAAAATATTCTGTCACTGCATAAAAACACAACTTCTGCCTCACAAGGGGAAATCTGCAAAACTAACGAGAGTGGTACTTGACCACACAGTCACTTCCTAGTGACGATTATGCATCAACAGGCAATAAGAATGATTTTGTCACTCCAATATCTCTGTGCATAGGCATACAATGTAAAATCTCTGATAACTTTTCATTGACTCGTAGAACAGTGGTCGCACAGCAAAAACAAGTCACTTTCCTGAGTGCCTGTGGAAAACTTCCGCCACCAAAATGGGCCCCGAAATGGCCTCAAGTAAAAAAAATAATGTAGCATATACTACCCTCTCACCACACCGCGAAGGGCATCCCAATTTGAGATAGTGCACTCTTGCACTACCTGCAGAGATTGACAAAGTGAGGATCCTACTCTCCTAGTCACTAAGACAACATCCTAATACAACACTAATCTACGGAGGATGAAACCTAAGTGCAAGCATAATGAAGAGAGTGCTCATGACATGTATCTCAAGTCAATTAGGTTCCAAGATAGATTAGCTTGGACTCATAAAGAGAATCTTGAGATAGTGCAAAGTGCTTGATTGATATTACTTCAAATGAACCTCCCTTTTATAGGTGAGGGTACTTACATCCATTTGCTTGCTCACATGTGGGATATCTCCTCCATGCCATGTGGCAGCTTACCCTTTGCTCATACCTTTGCTCTACATGTGCTTATGGCACCATATCTCTCAACACCTCCCCTTGGTGCCATAATCCTTTGGCTACTGCAAGGTGGTCAGATGTGAGTTACAAATCCATCACCTCCCCTTAGTGCATACATGCTACTTAAGGTGGTCAAGTGTGGCTTTTACATGTCAATACCTCCCCTGGGTGCTTTCATAGCTACTCTCAGGTGGTCAGGTTTGATTACAAAACATAGGCAAGGTTGGCAAGGTTTTTGCTTTTCAATACATTCCATTGATGTCACCTTTTGGCTCATGGCTTGATGATGACTCCACGTAGTTGACTTGTTGATTCTTCAATCTGCAATCTTCTTCCTTGTGTCCGAGCTTCTTGCAATGGTGACACTTTGGTTTGTTCTTCAATCTGCAGTCACTTTGATAGTGACCCATCCTTCCGCAATGGTAGCATTTCACTGATGTTTTACTGAATAGTGCTTGTTCTTCATTATTGCTGTTGTATGTTGATGTCGATGTTGATGTCGATGTCGATGCCTTTAACTCTCTTTCTTTTTCGAGAAGAGAGGATACACATTCTTCAAACTTTGGATCTGGCAAATTCTTCAAAGTGGTTGTCAATGCACTATACTCTGCAGGCATGCTTTTAAGGAGAATTGCAAGTGCATCTTTCTCTCCTACTTTTGCATTTATACCCTCTAGTTGAGTCATAATGCTTTTGATTTTGTTTACAAATTGTGCCATGGATTCATTGAAGCCCATGTGCATACCATAGAATTCAATTTTAAGATGGATTTCTTGGTTTTTGGCTTTTGCACCAAACACTGTGTTCAACTCATCCCATGCATCCTTGGCATGATCCTTAGAGTCTATATGATGAATTATGTTTGGACCCAAGTGCAATCCAATGAGTGATAGTGCTGCTTCATCTTTTTCCTTCCAAGCATCATTTTGTGCAGTGGGTATATCTTCTTTTACAATCTTCCAAAGCTTTTGGTGCATTAGAAGATATCTCATTTGTGTAGACCATGTGTGAAATCCATCCCCGGTGAACTTCTCAACAGTTGGAGTGCGGATTGCCATTGCAAAGGTCTTACCAGTTTGATGATACTTTCAAATCTGGCAGTGTCTAATTGCATACAGAAAATCTGAGTTGACAGGTCCGTAGAGCTCGAAAAGACGATCACTTTTCCTTTTTGGAGCGTGTCCAAATTCTTCTTGGATTGAAAGTTATGGCTTGTTGAAGGTTTTGTGAAGAAGGGCCTTTGATGATGTGGCACAGGGATTCACATGCTGAATTCAAACTGTGCTTACAAAGGGACTGTGCTTGGGTGGCACTTAACTAATCTTACCTAACCATAGTTACCCATTTGACCAAAGGTGAACTAATCCTAGTGTGACCACCATCTCAGCCAGGGGTGTTTCTAACTAACCCTGGTTAGTTATTATCTACCACGTGTCAACCTATGGAGAAAGAAAAGATTTGGAGCTGCTATCGACCGTGATGGCGACGACGACGGATTTTGACGACGGAGTTGGAGCGCAGAGTCATTCTATACTCCCCGCCTCTGTGCGGTTTCACTTGGAGGAGGCATGGCATGGCTTCGTAGGAGAGTCGTCGGGGCTGGCTGCTGGGTAGACAAGCTGCGATGCATGAAGGAGCCCGTGGAAGCAGCGTCGATGGAGGCTTGGGTGTCCTTGCGACTGAAGCTTGGAGCTAAGAAGCTTGAGAAAAGGGCGAAGGCGTAGGCTGTCCGTTGATGCTATAGCGCTGCTGTGAGCAAGAGTCGTGTCTGCTAAGGCGTGTGCTCGCTAGGCGCTGTTGAGTGGAGTCCATCGTCATAGTTCGTGGAGACCCGCGGCTTTGTCATTGGGGAGTTGCTGAGGCAGACGTTGCGGCTCATGGTGAAGAAGCTTTGGAACTGCGTCGGTGTGGAAGGCTGGGCTGGAGCATTGATGAAGAGTTGCATGTAGCCGTGGCCTTCATTGTGGTTGTAGCTTCATCTCCAACGCTTGCAGTTCTCGACTCAACATTGCAACTTGGAGATCTCTGTTCTTATCTTTCTCTTGAGCTCGAAGTTCTCTAAGAGGCTCTCTTGCTTCTCTTGCTTTATCTCTTTTAGTCAAGAGTTAAAAAGCATCTCTCATTCTCAGCAGATCCACAGGAGGTCTCTCACAAATCTTTCTTTGAAAGACTCTCCCTATCTCTCTCTCTCTCAAGAATGACGGAAATATCTCATAGCAATGAACGGAAATATTCAGCTCTCATGGACGGAATTCTTTCAACGGGAGAATGAAAGAATGAACACTAAAAGTGAACACTCAACTCAATCTACAACTAATCTAGGAGAACTAGACCTAAGCTCTGATACCATGACAAAGCGAGGATCCTACTCTCCTAGTCACTAAGACAACATCCTAATACAACACTAATCTATGGAGGATGAAACCTAAGTGCAAGCATAATGAAGAGAGTGCTCATGACATATATCTCAAGTCAATTAGGTTCCAAGATAGATTAGCTTGGACTCATAAAGAGAATCTTGAGATAGTGCAAAGTGCTTGATTGATATTACTTCAAATGAACCTCCCTTTTATAGGTGAGGGTACTTACATCCATTTGCTTGCTCACATGTGGGATATCTCCTCCATGCCATGTGGCAGCTTACCCTTTGCTCATACCTTTGCTCTACATGTGCTTATGGCACCATATCTCTCAACAGAGATTTGCTCCCAAACTCAAAAAAAAAGGAAAGCAACATTGATCCTCTTACTAGGACACCGCAAACTTGGTTTGATTTCTTGAGCTCCTTACCACGAACCGAGCTCTGATACCATGTGAAGAGAGTGGGAGAGAAGGAAGGAGTCTCAGTTGTAACTTTATCACATACACAATGGGGGAATATACACAAAGGTGGAGGCTGAAAATAGTTTTCCTCTTCCTAGTTGTGTAAGCCAAAAGAACTCTAAGTACAAAAGAATAGGTGAACCCTATATGTGGATCTCAAACCAAACTCAGCTAACTAAGGTGGCATACTAACTGAGCCACTAACTAGAGTACATAAAGATAGCTATCATCCAGTTATTATTCATGGGCAGTGTACCAACTGCATCTACATCTAACAAGTCAATGACATAAATGCACAACGGTCACACTGGCATATCACGAGTGGAGCTCGATATCTCAACATATATTTCATCAACAATGCTTTTCATTCTATTTCTTCTTCTAAAGTGAGTTGTTTGCCGATGTATATAGGCTTTTCTTCTTCTCCGTCCAAGGCAAGATTTAGTTTCCTTGTCTTGGTTGGTCCTTCATAATTTGGGGTATCCTCAATATTCTCTATTTTTGTGAGCTCTAATTTCTTGGCTAGCCTAGGCATTGCTATTGTTGCTTCTCCCCTAGTGTAGTTTTTGAAGTAATCAGGAACTTCCCTTAGGCCTTCATGGCACTTTGAGGTGCTTGCTTGGCTGCTAGCTCCACTGGATGTGGTGAAAGATGTTTGGTCCAATTCAGTAGTGCTCCCTTTCTCTTCTTTTTTGTTAGTATTCACCATTTCACTCTTCATTCTCACATTAGATTTGAACTTTCAAATTTTTTTTCTTTGTGAGACTAGTGATGGGATTTTCAACAGAACTTTCACTTCTAAGGAGCAGTTTTTTGGCCATACAGGCACCTTCAAGCCCTTTAGGATCCCATTTAAAATTTGGGGACTCAGGTGCTTTTGTGGGCTTAGTCAAATACAATTCCACGACTCTGGTATGCATTCTTTCAAATTCATTAAAGTGCTCTGTCTTGGCCTTTTGTTGTTGCACACCCTCCTTTTTCCTAGACCGATTGCTATTGGCTAGTGTTGGAGGGTCTATCTTGGGGTATTCTATGGCCATGAGTGCGTGCAGGATTGCCAAGTCATTATTGAATACTTGGCCCTCCAATGTGGCATTATCAGCTTCTGTTTCCAGATCCCAATTGAAGTCTAGACCATAACCTTCTATTATGGCCTCTTCAAGGTCACTATCTCACTCGATGCTTGCCATGAAGACTGGCATTTCCACCCCTTCTGATTCGTCATCCCAGATTGGTGCATTCATATGCAGGAATTGGAGGAGAGTGACAGTGAATGCCACTACAGACATTTGTAAAAGGTCCTTGAAACATGGTGGACACCCATTCGTGGAAAAGATGGCAAGTTTCCTACCTTGGAGACATGGTTTACATGGCGGGATAAACGGGTTTTTTAGTGGGGAAAATTGTTCATTGAACAACATAAGGATGTTGGATTTGTGCCAGGGATTTGGGAGGGATTTAAAATGGGTGTTTTAAATCGAAAAAGTAAAACATTTTCAACATTTTTAAGGGCTCCCTAGAGAGATCCAAACCACAGTCTAGTCACAATTTTTTATTGGCACTGGTTGCAGTGGGTTACCACGCAATAAAACAACATACCGTGCGGTAAGAGGGTGAAAAATCACATGGTATTGCTCCCTAAAGTGTGGTACTACATCTACCACATGGTAAAGTTTAGACACCATGTTGGTTTAGCTTAACTACTATGCCGTATTGTTAATCTATCGTGCGGTACACTTTCTTATATATATTGTGCACCCACCTCATACTATTTGCATTCTCGAGAATCCAGCTTTGTTTGGATTCTTTAAAAAAACAAAGAACAAGCAAAAATGACTAAAAAAGCTTCCAAAAAAATTTGCAAGTTTTTGTATCCTTTTAAAAAGTGTCTAGTGTTGGTGGTGGGCTCGCTTAGGCTAGCTGATACCTACCCATACTAGGATGCGAAATGGATAAATGCAAAGTCCGTAGTTTATAGTTTATCAGTTGAGATTTGAAAGGATTGTTTTCATAAAGAAGAGCTTTTTTTTGGTAATAAATTTGAAGTTACTTTCATGAAAAATTTGAAGGATGTTTTTAGTAGGTATCAACTATATAGTTTTTAAAAATTAGTAAAAAAAGAAGATGTTTTTAGTAGCCACAAACTATATAGTTTTTAGTATTTATAAACTTGTTAAAAATCATGTTTAGTAGTCATTAGTTATATAGTTCATAAAAATAGCAAAAAATGATACACGCTTTTGAAACAAGGTATCTATGTGCCAGTGGGGAGTCCGTGTATGCGAACTCGTAACTACTTGCATATGGATATAAAATATCTATGTGACATGTGTTGGTGGGGGGTCCATGTATGCTGACTAGTAACTACTCACTCATGGATGTAAAATATTAAATAATATATCATAGTTTATAGGTACTTATTAGGAAGAGAGAAATACTTGACTTTGGCTGATTGTGGCTCACATTTGCTAGCTGATAACAACCTATTGAAAGTCTAGCCAATGGTGTAGCTTGTAATTGCTGCTTGTATCAACCTACAAATTAGATGCAGATAATGTTATGGACCACACTTATTTAGTTACTAGTAAGACAAAAAATCGTGGCATATTATATCATGCATTTTTGTGTAGTTTGTAATACTTTATTTTCATAATACTTAATTGAACTTATGTTAGGTATGTTTAAACTTATGTTAGGTATGTCTAACCTAGCTAGGTGTCCTTTACTCTTTAGATTTGAACAAAGAATCATAATAAGTGCACATATCAGTATTACTGGCAACTGCACTAGTTTGTGTGAAATATTGACATTTGTGTATAAAGCATGATGTTGTGAATGATCATAGTGTAGATAGATGCTTACTTGAGGCCATCCCATGCCTATTTCTAGGCTATTTCCATAGGCATATTACCACATCTATAGCCATCCAATTATGTCGAGAGGGGGAAAGATGATTGGATGGGTGGTCTCTCTCTTGGTCTAGCACACTTACATTATTTTTTGATGACATATTGATGACATGGTCTTGAATTATTAATGATCTCAGATTGTTTATCTCTTTTATATGGACATCAATCATGGTGGAGAGAGAAGATAGGGTAGGACAACATCAACCACAGAACGAGGCTCATTGATGAGGGAAAATTCTAACAATGCTGTAGGATTTTGTTACAATGTTAGGTCGTTAGAAGTGGATGTGCAACTTTTGCAACCAAGTGTTCAAAGGATCTGCCTTGAGGATAAGAAAAGATTTGATGGGTGATGAAGAAAAAAAAAAAAGAGATGTGAGGGACCAAGTGTCAAATCTGTTGTTGCCATCCTACAAGCATGCAGAAAGTATAGTACCCCTTGCAGAGGCTGAAGATGTAAATGAGTGAACATTTAACATGTGCAGCTATGCCAATTTAATGTGACAATGATTTAGACTATGGGAATTGTAAATCAATTGCTAGTTTCATACGTACCTTGTTTGACGATAAGTGAGTTGACTCTGGATATTTAAGACGGTTTGTAATGCAACCAAATGCTTTTAACTCTTTGAAATAGTTGTGACATATGGTTGGAAAGTAGTGATTGTGCATGAGAGAGCTCTCATGTAGATGTAAGTATTGCTATCCCCTGAACTAGCATGTGTGAAATACCAACATTCATGTATAGAGCATGATGTCTCAAATGATCATAGTGTACATAGATGCTTACTAAAGAGAGAGCGGGACATGGGAAAGGGTGATTCACCATCCCCCGTCTATGTCCATAGGCAGATTACTACGTCTATAACCATCCAATTATGTCAGGAGGGGGCAAGATGATTTGATGGTTGCTCTGTCTTGAGGTCTAGCACACTTACAAAATGTTGGCAAAATAAGGTTGAGTGTAATGATTGTTTTGATGCAAGACATATTGTCAAATAAATTTGAACTAGCAAGGAAACATATTGAGAAACAAATTTTGATGCAAGATTTATTGAGAAATAAATTTCAATGCAAAAGAAGAAACCTATTCTATGACTAAATGGACATGAAACCTTTGCACATTATTGAACCATTGGTATGTAGATATAGACGAGAACACAGCTCTAGAGAAATGAGGGCAAAACCTTACAAAATCACATGATTATGTTACGCTCCTAAGTGCCACAAAGTGGAGATGTAACATCTACCACGATGAGTACATGGGTTTAGGTACTCAAATGCACAAACACTTCCTAGGCAGTCCTCAAAGACAGATTAGAAAGTGTAGAGGGCCGGGAGTAGTAAGAGTGGTAGCCATTTTGGGTGGTGAAACATCTGCAAGTTGAGACACAATTGTGGATGACTGCCAATAGTCTCAACTTGTAATTGAAGAAATAACCATGAGTCTTAGATCCCTCGGTGAGCAGTTAGTGACTATGGAAAGTTTCTTGCAAAGTGCAACCACGCAGAAATATTTCCTCTTACAACAACAACTTGTACAATCTACTCTTCTCTTCATAATATTCAACTAGTGAAGAGGGAAGGATGTAACACTATAGTCTAACTATCATCATATTACCATGACTATGTTTTGTAACTAATTCTAACAGCTGAAGATGGTTATAATTGCCCATATGGCTGTTTTCCCCACTACTACTATGACTTATGTTGATTACAAAAGTGTGTTTCACTTGGTGCTGGGTTGTCCCCTAACACTTGGAGCACTTTTCTTGGAACCAAAAAAGTGGCGACTCAAACCCCTGAAAACAATGTTCTTTACATGAAGTATTCCTTAACATATTTCAAGTCAGCTGTCTGTGTGCACATGATCTTAAGTGCTTCCTTCATGTTAAGCAAGTCTAAAGGTTTTGATGTGGGTGTCTTTGGTTGTTGGAATGTTGCTACAGATGGTCCGCTCTACTGCTCTATTTTCATGCTTTGGGCAATGGAGTTTGTGTCTTTAATCCCTACTTCCTAGGTCTCTTTCTCTTGGAGGTAGCCATTGGCAGGGTCCTCCATCTTATTTATAGCTTCTTCCCCTTGATTTGATGGTGAAGCATCTCAGATCCACCATAGTTGCTTGGCTATCCATTTTATCTACAGTCTGATGTTCTTTTGCCAAGAACATGTTGACATGCATGTCTCCCTCTATATTGTACTCTTGGGCCTCTACATAAGTAGCTCAAACTTCTAACTTGTTGGAGCAATATGATCAAGCCATTGTAGTGCCTCTAAGCCTGTGAGCCAAGTAGTAAGATGCTATATTTTCAATTATAGTTCAGCAATTTTTGAGGCCATAATATCATATGAATATGTAGGTAGTTGAGGAAAACTCTTTATAGGGCCTCTTAGCAATAATCATAATCCGGGATTTTATAGTGGCCCAGAGTTCCTATGAGTTCTCCCACATTTGGATCTTCATATCATTCAATTCAGTTGCCGTTTGCTGACATAAACACACCATCAATCTCATCACTATTATGAGTCATTACTTTCAACTGTTGTTTGACAGCTTCAAAGGCCTTGACCCTTTCCTTCAGCAATGTGTTTTTCACTTGTATGTGCATTTAATCATATGCAAGTCTCTCAAATTGAAGTAAAAATTCCAATTTTATTTCTCCAAGCCATTTTGTGATTGTTGGCAGGCACTGTTGTTGAATGGCCACTTGATTCTTGAGTTTCTGCAATTAAGACTGTTGGGCTTCCATTTCCTCCTCATGGGGTTTTCTCTATGTAGCTATCTATTCTTGAAGCTTGGCCAACTGATTACCTTGCGTCTCCAATTCTAAAATGCATAACAACAGGTTTTCTTTCTCCTCCATGTCAATTTGTAGCTACATGAGCAGTCTATCTTGCATATTGTGCTAATGTTCATAGAATGTGTGAACAATTCCCATTGCATAGTCAAGATCCTCTCTAGGCTAGTATTGATAGTAGGTGTCGAGGTTGAAGGCCTAGCTAGGGCTGTTGGCATTGGAACAATTATTTGGGCTTAAGAAAATTTTGCTTGTAGGTTGGTTGCTATAGATTTCTTTAGGTTGACTTTCCGCTTATCCTTCTTGGTAATTGGCATCTTTGTCTCAATAGTTCTCTACCTCTAAGGAGTAGCTCCCACAATGAGTCTGCTAAGGGTTTATTAAATACCATTTGATATGCTTGTTCGGTGCTATACATGGCAGTCTTGAGATCTTGCACTGTCTCCCATTTCTTGGCCTCAATGTTTGCATCCTATTTGCCTTTGGTGCGCACCTCCTTGTTTGGAATTTCCTTGATTATGACCGAGCAATGTTGACTAAATTCAAACAGAGATGAAATGAACAAGCCTATCTTGGAGTGTTGGTTGGAGGTAGATAATTCCTTCTTGGACAATTCGGCCATCAATCTTTTGTACAGGAGGTTGGCCCACGAAATCTGTGAATCTTTCTCTATGGCTTGGACAATGGTGTAGCTTTCCCGAGACATGGTATTAATGTTGAAGAGTAGCTACATTCGTTCAAGACACCACTCCTACTATTGCTGTTGGTGAGCCGGGTCTTCCACTCTATACATCAAGAAGTACTTTTTGGCAGATTTCGGTTCTTCAAATTCACGAAGCATGTTTGCTTCAACCTCCTTTTCCACCATATATTCTTCATCAATAAGGGGCAACTTGAAAACATGGGAAATTATACCTGGATTCACATGATTCTTGGTGCAAGCATGCCACTAATGTGCTGGAATTTCTCGTATTACTTCAGAGTGCTGGGGTTGCTTTTCCATAGCTACCAAGGTAGCATCACATTTGATCCACCGCTTAAGATCGAGGTTGATTTGGAAGTTCTTTAGTGATGTTGGAATGGAGGCTTTCCTTGTGCTTTGCACAAATGGTTTCTTGGGGGGCTGCTGGTGGTGCATCATCCTCCTCTATTTCTCTTCCCGTCAAATTGTCGACTATCGGAGTCATTGTTATCTCCTCATTCTTTCTTGGACTAGCTCAAGTTGGGATGGTTTTCAAGCCTTTCTTTGCAGTGTGTTTGCATCCATGGTGTTGTTTACGTTTCTGTCAGTGGGGAGGGGGAGTGTGGGAGTAGGCTTGTGGAGGGTTGAACTATGGAAGGAGACATTATCCATGCATGAAAGGATGTGATGTCTCCCTATTGCAACTTGGTTTGGTGGCGTGATGAGGAGATTGACATAAGTGAACTAGTTGATCTCTGGTGGTGCGGATGGTATAATGTTGGAGATTTGTTTGTTGGCCAATAGGGGGCATTGCATGTGTAGTAGAAGAGAGGAAAAAAGAGGAGATGAGAGAGAAAAAGAGGAGAAAAGAGTCCAAAAGAGACAAAAAGAGAGGAGAAAAGAGAGAAGGATAAAAGAGTCACAATTCAAACATACATAGGCTTCGAATAATGATGATTCTCAAAACAAACAATATCCAAATAATGAGTCAAATTCATGCGGGGGCTTACCTCATTAAGGTCGAGACACTTGTATCCGACCATCGATACTTTGCTTGCAGATTCAAGATTAAGAGACAAGCCTGTAGTTTAGACATCCTAGCACCCTCGTACAACTGTGTTGATTGCAACTCTCACATATTGACCTCGGACTCTGACATCACATGTACATGTGATGTAGTGCCCCTAAAAATAGAATCCATCGTGTCCACCATATCCTCGTCATCATCTGGCACATCCGAAAGACTATAATCTTGCTCAAAGTGTGAAGGTATATGCGCACGCCACCCTCCTCATCTTGTCTCAAGATTTCGTGTAAATATAAGATCTTGTCTCAATGTTTCGTGTCATAATGGTATCCAATATTAATCACGAACTCAAATAGCATTGACTTACCGATGATCCATCACCACGTGCAACACCAACAGTGGGTACTGGTTCGGGCTCCTCCCCATACATCTGCAAGTGGCGCATGACAATACGATGTTGATGTCGTACTTCTCGCTTGCAATGAGTGCAATGACAATACAACCTCTTCATAAACCACTCTGGGCTCCCGGGCATTGGCGCATCATCTGACGAGCTTCCACTCGTCCCTTCCATCTGCACACTTCCAAAATCACAACATGAGCTACAAGGAAATCTATTAAGATCCAAAAAATAGCCACCCATGAGCTCCTTTTCTCTCTTCTGACAATAAGTGCCCTGAAGTGTCGCTATCACTACTACACACGGATCCTATTGCGATACTTAAGTACCGATGTTTAGCGTGCGTGGGGTGCTAATCGTCGGTATTGGAAGTGGGGTTCGTTAAGGGTCGCTATATAGCGACTTTTATCAGATTGGTAATGGTTGTTATATAGCGACACTGAGCAGCGACGTTTTACAGAGTTTTTTTTCCCATACCGACCTTAAAAGATAGTTTTTCCCAATGACAAAATTTTTTTTTTTCATACATGTTTAATCTTTTGAGAGAATGAAAGTACGAGAGCATGTACATCAAGCCTTTGAAGCTCATATATTCATGTCCAAATTTGAGATGAAAAAATCAATGAAGAGCATTTACATTAATTGTATCTCATCCTGAGCCAAGTCTAACATGCCAAACAAGTCTATCTCTAACTCTATACCAAGTTGATCTCCTATATCATCATCGTACTTCATCATCGTACTCTAGCATCGTACGTTCACCTAAAAGTACTTGATCATCTTCTTCAATAAAGTGTGGTGATTCTTGATGATCATCGTCTTCTTCCTCAATATCGTGATCTCCATCTTCCTCTCGTATGATGTCATTATGCATATCTTCCTCTTCGCTCATATTGTGATCTTCATCTTCTTCGCTAGATTCATTTGGATCAATTGGATCCAGCATTGGTAGTGGCATCTCGATATCCACATCTCTATCTTCAAAAATTTGCTTACTTCGTGGTGCAACTTGGATCACGTACCACCATCTTGGATTAGAACGATCCGGATGAAAAACCACCTATATTGAAGATGGGTGCCAAATGCCATCAATTATATATATGAAATTATGCTTAAGTACATGTATCAATGGATCTTTAAAAATGAAAGCTTCGATTAATTAAATCATTAGTATGCACCTGCTCACAGTGCTCGGGAAGAACAAAAGTATCACTTTCATCGGTCCAAAGTTTGGTGGAGTCTATTGCAAAGAGACCCCTACTATCTTTTCTCACTGTCACATGGGGACCATTGTAAATAGTTCTAAACCATTTTACATCAAGGTTGAAAATACTAAATCGTCTAAAATCAACTTCATAGATTTTGCATATGGTTCCACAATAATCCAACTGTAAGGAGAGAAGATTGGTATCCGAAGCACTTGCTCGGCTATCTTGTGTGAAGTTAGCCATGACTCCACAATCATATGTGACTCTCTTTGAATCGATGTGTTCCACGTGAAAATGTCATCCATATGACCATAATGAACTGTACTTTTTATACTATAAAAAAGCATCATTAAAACAATGAAGATGCATCTATTTTACAGCGTATATTGCCACAAATAATTACTTAATTACGTCAAGAGTTAAGAAACTTACATACATCATACATCCAGATCGCTCGCGCTCGTTTATTGTCTCTCCATCACGTTCAGCTTTACGTAGAGCCAGTTGTAGCCAATCAAGTGACATGTGAGTGGGGAGAAGAGCCAAATCCCATGGATATGGTTGCGATCGCCTATACATTACTCTGAATCTCGTCCTTGCATTTATTCTTTTTGCTTTGGCCGCTTCATATCTCTCAATCCACTTCTGCATCTCCTTGCTATTGAGGATACAAAACTTATTAAATTTCTCCATTTGCTCTTTGCTCATCTTTCTTTCAATCCCTTTTCCTTGGGGAACCTCGCCAACGATGCGATCATCATCCTTGTTATGCCAAGCTTGCAGCATATCGGGATCTGTGGATCCAAGGAACTCCATAATATACACTAGTGACTCTTGCACAAGCCATCCCTCTGCCATGCTTGCTTTTGGTCTTGCTCTTTGTCTTACAAATCCCTTCAAAGTTTTCGTAAACCGCTCAAGAAAAAACATCCACCGACTATGAACGGTACCTACAATGGCCACCTCATCAACTATGTGCACAAGCAAGTGCACTTGAGTTGTCATAATGCTCAAGGGAAGTGCTTCTCAAGCAAGCATACGGCTTTGATGGATTCCACCCTAGCCTTCTCGATGCTCGATATGGAGATCTCTGTTTGAGATATCCACCTATTTCACATGCCCATGTAAGATATATTTATAATCAGTTTATAGATTATTCAGCTTAAATTGAAGAAAATGCAATCAATGCGATTTGATAGTAAGCATACCTCACAATACCACTGATCTTGAATATAGCATTTCTAACATCTTCTTGTAAGCACCCTTTTATTGTAATTGGGAGGATGAACTAACAAAGCAACAAAGAAGTCATGTCAACAATATAACATAACATAATTACACTAATGCATCACAATTATCGGTACACTTAGAATCCTATAGCTTAGAATACCTATAAGACCTTGTGCCAACCGTGAGACTTGAGCCCACTAAGCTTATTGTCCTTTGAAAATGCTCCTTTCAAGCAACGCATGTACCCTGTGGGTGTTTGAAAAGAGGCAATGTCAACCTTGACCGCTGTGTCCTCTCTTGTAGAGAGGATCTATGTTGCTTTTGGAGGGATAACTTTTTCCAAAGCATGCACTTGGGGCCAGAAATGAGACATCCTATTCACAGCACACAAGTCTTCTCGCACTCCTCTCGAGTCTTTGGAACCAACCAAGCGTGCCCAAATGGTAGCCCCCATATTCTTGAAGATATGCATGGGATCCAAGAGATGATTGATTTGTAACTGACCCGAATGAGGAAGCTCGTGAAAGATCGATAGCCTCTTTATACCAGGAGGAGGTTCCTCTCCATTCGCCCTCCAAGCCTGAATCTAGTCGCTTGTCTTCTCGCACTCCTCTCGAGTCTTTGGAACCAACCAAGTGTGCCCAAATAGTAGCCCCCACATTCTTGAAGATATGCATGGGATCCAAGAGATGATTGAATTGTAACTAACCCCAATGAGAAAGCTCCTGAAAGATCGATAGCCTCTTCATACCAAGAGGAGGTTCCTCTCCATTTGCCCTCCAAGCCTAAATCTAGTTGCTTGCCTTCAAATATGGTGGTGGTGGATCAAGCTAACCTTCACGCGCTAGATGGTCCAGCGGAAGGTATAGAGCGCGACCTTTATAAACATTCTTCCTCATATGTTTGGAGTATCATGCAAGCGATTTCAAACCTAGTCCACAAACAGGACAAGCATGGTACCCACTTGTAACAAGTCCTGCATGCGTGCATGAATGTATTAGTATAAGACATGCATGCGAAAGAGTCATAAAAGCATAATCCTATATTATACATGTAAAGACACAACCACGTACCTACGCACTCTCCATATCTTAGGTAGTCATGCATGGTCCACATCAAGATACCCCTAACTAAAATATCATTGGTATGTCTAGGAGCTCTGGAAATATCAAAGACCCGCACTCCTCTCCATAAAATCTTTCACTCCTCTATCAAAGGTGCCATATACACGTCCATATTTTTGGCCTTGTACTTCCCTGGCACAAGTAGTGCAAGCATGAGGTGTCCCCTCTTTATTGTTAGCCATGGTGGGATATTGTAATTCACCAAGACTATGGACCATGTCGAGCGTAACCCGAAAGGATTCACGCCATCCATGGCGAGCCCAAGATGTAAGTTGTGTGGCTCCCTTGCAAAGTTCGGCCACTTATTGTCTGTGTGCTTTCAAGCTACACAATCTACGGGAATCCTCAATGTGTCATCAGTGGACCGATGAGATATATGCCATGTCATCAACTCCATTATGGATTCGCATCGAAACATGTGTTGTATTCTTGCAATGATGGAAAAATGTCTCAAGACCTTTACCGGTATCTGCTGACCTTGCAAGTCATCTCTATATCATTGTTCCCCACACTTCGAACAACTAGCCAAATCTCCATGCTCATGACGAAAGAGAATACAATCATTACGGCAAGCATGGATGGTATCATAATCCATACCCACCGTTGTTAGCATCTTCTTCGCTTCATCTCTTCATGTGGGCATGGTATTTGGTGCAGGCAACATCTTCTGGAGCAACCTATCACAATTCAAACGTCACTCTCCTCATCTTGTTTCAAGATTTCATGTAAATATAAGATCTTGTATCAGGGTTTCATGTCAAAATGGTATCCAATATTAACCACGAACTCAAATAGCATTGACTTACCGATAATCCATCACCATGTGCAACACCAACGGTGGGTACTAGTTCAGGCTCCTCCCCATACATCCGCAAGTGGCGCATAATAATACGATGATGTCGTACTTCTTGCTTGCAATGAGTGCAATGACAATACAACCTCTCTGGAAGCCAATCTATGCTCTTGGGCATTGGTGCATCATCTGACGAGCTTCCACTCGTCCCTTCCATCTGCACACTTCCAAAATCACAACATGAGTTGTAAGGAAATCTATTAAGATTCAAAAAATAGCCACCCATGAGCTTCTTTTCTCTTTTCTAACAATAAGTGCCTTGAACCGTCGCTATATAGCGATGTTTTGCCTTGTTCCGTCACTACATAGTGACACTTGGCCTTGTTTCATCGCTATATAGCGACGCTTTTTGGATATAAGCATCGCTATATAGCAACTAACCAGCGTCGCTATATAGCGATGCTGGGGGCTTAAACCCGAAACCCCGTGCGACGCTTTCTTTAGCATCTCTATTGCGAGAAAAGAAAAAATCTCTCCTTCCACCTTATATTCTACGACCTTGCTTTCCTCCTCTCTATTCTCCACTCCTCACCACTACTTAGCCCCTCTCCTAACACTTGTGCTCCCTCTCCACCCTTCTCCCTCTTTACTTGTGTGAAAAGAAGTTTTTTAAGAAGGTGAGTCTCTTTAAGCAATGTAGGTTCGTTTTTTGTGAGATTTCATTTTGTGAGTGTTGAAGCATGTTTCTCCTTGTATTGCTAAGGCTATGTGCTAGTTTTCATGCTTGATTTTCAAGGGTTAAAGACAAAAAACGAGATTTTGTGAAAAAAAGAAGACTCACCTCTTCTCTTTTTGGTATTTCTCTTCCTCCTCTTTTTCCTTGTTTGTAGGCTTATGGTTTCTCCTTATTTGTATGCTTATGCTTGTCTCCTCAATCCAATCCTTTTGAGAAGTTGCTTCTCTAAACTCTTTCTTCCTCTAACTAGTTATTTAAAAAATGGTATGTTTCCTCTCTTTTGTAGAGCTAGTCCACAAAACACCGAGCAGGACTATTCGAGGTAGGAAAGTCCTTTCTCTTTTTTCCTTTTGTTATTTTTGTTATTTGCATTGGCCTGTAGCTAGCACCTTAAGAAAGTCCTTCCAAGTAAGAAAGTCCTTTCTCTTTTTTCCTTTTGTTATTTTTGTTATTAGCATTGGCCTGCAGCTAGCACCTTAAGCACTAGCTGCATGATGGGCGTAGGAACCATCTCTTCCCCTATTTCCTCTTCTTTTCCTCTCTTCCTCTCTTGCTTCTCTTCTTTTTCCCCTCTTCCTCCTTTCCTTCTCTTCTTTTTCCCCTCTTTCAATCTCTTTTCCCCTCTTCCTTCTCTTATGTTTATGCTCTTTTTCCCTCTTCTTTTTCTCCTCTTTCAATCTCTTTTCCTCTTTTCCCCTCTCTTTCCCCTCTCTCAATCTCTTTTCATAAGCATATGTATTTGCCTCTGCTTATGCATGAGCATATGCTCATATGCTCATGCATAAGCACAAGCTTATGCTTTCTTTCTTTTTCTTTTATGCCCATATGCTCATGCATAAGCATAAGCATATCCTTTCTTTCCTTTTCTCTTATGCTTATGCTTATGCATGAGCATATTTCTCCTTCTCCTTCTCCTTCACCTCTTTTCCTCTTTTCCTCTCTCTTTCTCCCCCTCTTTCCCCTCTTTCGATCTCTTTTCATAAACATATGTATTTGCCTATGCTTAAGCTTTCTCTCTTTTTCTTTTATGCTCATATGCTCATGCATAAGCATAAGCATATGCTTTCTTTCCGTATCTCTTATGCTTATGCTCTTTTTCCCTCTTCCTTCTCTTATGCGTATCTCTTATGCTTATGCTCTTTTTCTCTCTTCCTTCTCTTATGCTTATGCTTATGCATGAGCATATGTCTTCTTCTCCTTCTCCTTCTCCTTCTCTTCTTTTCCTCTTTTCCTCTCTCTTTCTCCCCCTTTTTCCCCTCTTTCAATCTCTTTTCATAAGCACATGTATTTTCCTCTTCCTTCTCTTATGCGTATCTCTTATGCTTATGCTCTTTTTCCCTCTTGTCTTATGCTTATGCTTATGCATGAGCATATGTCTCCTCCTTCTCCTTCTCCTTCTCCTCTTTTCCTCTTTTCCTCTCTCTTTCTCCCCCTCTTTCCCCTCTTTCGATCTCTTTTCATAAGCACATGTATTTTCCTATGCTCAAGTTTTCTCTCTTTTTCTTTTATGCTCATATGCTCATGCATAAGCATAAGCATATGCTTTCTTTCCGTATCTCTTATGCTTATGCTCTTTTTCCCTCTTCCTTCTGTTATGCTTATGCTTATGCATGAGCATATGTCTCCTTCTCTTATGCCTATGCCTATGCCTATGCATGTCCTCCTTCTCCTTCTCCTTTCTTTCTCTTCTTTTTTCCTCTCTTTTTCTCTTCTTTTCATAAGCATATGCCTATGCATGTCCTTCTCCTTTCCTTGTCTTCTTTTTTTCCTCTCTTTTTCTCCTCTTTTCATAAGCATATGCCTATGCCTATGCCTATGCCTATGCTGATGCTTATGCATGAGCATATGCTCATATGCTTATGCATAAGCATAAGCATATGCTTTCTCAATGTATTCTCTTATGCTTTGTTAATGTATTCTCATATGCTTTCTCAATGTATTCTCTTGTTTTTTGTTTTTTGTTTTGGTGTTTGTGTCTACGTTAGACATGGGATCACGTCGCGTCTGACAAGTACGAAAACTCTCGTAGGAGGAGACATCTTTATCTCTATTCTCCAGAGGACGTTGATTCCCCTCAGGCGACACCTCAAGGGCCCACCCTTGCAACTATCCCTGGCCCGACTCCTCTTGGACGAAGCACTGCGACTACCCCTCGAGGAACTCCTTTGCTAGCAGTCCATGGCTTTGTTGGGAGTCCCAACGAGTTTGTGGCATAGATGACCGATGAGGAGGCAGCGAGATTCTTCTCTCTGTTATCCCAGAGGGCCTCAACAATTCCTTCTCCTACACCGATGGCAAGACCTACTGCTTAGCCGTCCCCTCATGCCCCTTCGACTGAGGAGTCATCACTTGGGCATGCCCATCGTAAGGGAAGGAAGAGTAGGAGGGGTCGCTTATGTTGTGCTGACTCGGGAGATGTAGACGAGTCAGCACACTCACATCCCTACAGGTCTCCACTTGGTCCCGAGACCCAGTACCAGTCAGGTCCCTTGCCCTCTCCTACTCCCACTACTACTCCTCGCTCCGAAAGCACTCACATAAACACCACTTACTCTGACTCTGCCACTACCATGAGTCCTCCTTACCCAGTCGAGGACCTCTCCTATCAAATCACGGCTACTGGAGAGATAATCTAGAAGATAAAAAGGGCAAAGCAGTGATGGCCACCATGAGGCGGTTGATGAGCCACCACTTCAAGAGCAGTATTGCTACTTATTGGTGGTATCAAGATGACAAAAGAAGCAGGCCGTCACCGATGATTTGAAAACAAAATACCCTAACCCCCCAAATTGGGAGTTCAATGAGAATTACATGCGAGAGTGCATGGGCTTGGTCTTGAAGCATCATAGATCAACCTTGCGTTCTTCCATCGCAAAGGGGAGGGCTAAACCCAGCTGGGTAGACAAAGCTGATTGGAAGCTTTTTAAGAAGCAGAACAGGGACCATCCCAAAATGTTTGAGGGTCAGAGGAGGGTTTCAAGGAGACGGCTAGACATTGTAGGTACTTTGCACTTTGGTGCAGGCGGACGGTTCGTGTTCGAGGCAATCGTGGTAAGTCTACTTCTTCTCATTTAATGTATTGTTCTATTTGTTTTACTACATATTACATGCACTTTATCTAACTCTCGTAAATTGGGTCCACAGCAAGTTACGATGGGTCACCTTCCTATAGATGCAGAGACGAGATGCGTGTTTGGCGTAGGAACAAAGCCGTAGTTTATTGAGCAGGAGCCAATGGGAGTGATGGTCAATTGGGCTGAGCTGGCTGCTCGCACGGTATGAGTTTACTTCTACTTGTAATCTCACTTTTAAATTGTTTTATTCTTCAAGTTCCAATCTAATTTCCAATTAATATGGTTTCACTCTTAGAGTCAAAGCTCGAGCATCCCATCATCGGAGGTGAGTAGTGACGAGGGCCAGAAATCAGGCGCAGCTCACGAGGACTAGGGATTAGGCGCAGCTCACAAGGGCCAAGGATCAGGCCAGCAAGATGAGGACGAGGAGGAGGACGACGATTCGAATGAGCAATAATAGTAGTAGTTTGCATATACTTCGCCATGGATGTTCACATTTTTCGAGCAAAAACCCATGAGCAGAAAAGTCTGAGCGATAATGTTTGACACCAACCATGCTACTATATTTGTCAAAGGAATAGACAATTCTTTCTTAATTTGTCATTTATGGAACCATATACTTACTTATTTATCATTATAACCCTCATTTTAGAGAACATCATCTATATATTAACAAATAGTGAGAACATTAGAAACTCCTATAAATCCCTCCCTACCATACTCTCTTTTGAGGATTATGGTAATTCAATCGATTTAAAAGAGTTCCCCTTAGCTTTAGCAATCCCATAGTTGAAGTATTGAGAAGCTCTCATGTAACAATGTATACCATATTCCTTGGATGAGTAGTAAAAGAATATTGAAAATCTCATAATTAAATCCATTATTATCGATCATAAATTAATCTCTAACACATTATCAAATATGGGAAGGCAAGGGAGGTATTTTCAAAATATTCCCAATTCTCCAAACCTAAGTACTTTTAAGGAAATGTGGTCCCTACTGAACTCCTTCCTACCATAATATGAATTAGGAAAAAGTTGTGACTCTCATATACATCTTGAAATTTCCAATTTATCTCTTCTATACCTCTATAAATTATGATTTGAAGCTCTCCAAGGGTATTCCGCCGGGGGAATAGTGTTGAGGCAAGCTCTTCAAACCAAATTTCTCTAGCAGAATACACTTAGAAGGTCTATTAGAAAGACGTTATATATTTTTCTTAGCTCATCCTAAGGAGCTGTAAAGAGAATATTTGCTCAAATTTTCATGATCCAACCAATGGTGAAAGGAAAAGAAAGGATATTTGAAAGTCACAAAATAAGTCGCCACTTGGACGTTATATATGTATATTATATAAAGGTATATTTATATTCTATCTTTGTTCATCAATATTTCATATTTACTTATATATTCCTTGAAATACTTTAGAATTTTGTGCTCCCCAAAAGTGACTTGAGTCTATATATTTTGACCCCTTCCACCTTTTGTCCACTCGTCGCTCGAGGGTTTTCGCTCGAAGAATGGAAAGCCCCACTTCGCCATGTATATCCTTTTGTATATCGGCTCATTTGAGCGATTTTGTATCACCCTTTTTGAAAGGATAATTTTATATCACACTTTTCGAAAAGGACTTATGTCGCTCAATCGGTTCATTTGAGCGATTTTGTATCACCCTTTTCACAAGGGAAATTTTTAATAAAAAACTTTTTTTTGTAATTACTATTAAAAAAAATTAGTGGGGCAAAACAGGGCTTGCTGTGGCTTGTTTAGCCCCACTAATGTTTTTTTTAAGTTCTGTTAATTGTCACTATATAGCGACGTTATCAGTATCACTATATAGCGACATTTATTAGAGTCGCTATATAGCGACGCTTATATAGCGACCATTCTTTTCTGACGCTTATAATGACGTAAATAACAACCTTTGCGCTCGTTTAAAAAAAAAGTTAGTGTAAAAAACGTCAGTATTTTCGTTGGAAAAGGGCCTATGCCTTGTAGTGTATATAGCAACGCTTTGCCTTGTTTCCCGTCACTATATAGCGATGCTTTTTGGACATAAACGTCGCTATATACCGACTGACTAGCATCGCTAGGGACTTAAACTCGAAACCCCATGCGACACTGTCTCACATCTCTATCGCGGGAAAAGCAAAAATCTCTCCTCTCACGTTATATTCAACGACCTTGCTTTCCTCCTCTCTATTCCCTACTCCTCACCCCTACCTAGCCCCTCTTCCAATACTTGTGCTCCCTCTCCATCCTTCTCCCTCTCTGCTTGTGTGAAAAGAAGTTTTTCAAGAAGGTGAGTCTCTTTTAGCAATGTAGATTCATTTTTTGTGAGATTTCGGTTTGTGAGTATTGAAGGATGTTTCTCCTTGTATTGCTAAGGCTATGTGCTAACTTTCATGCTTGGTTTTCAGAGGTTAAGGACAAAAAACGAGATTTGGTAAAAGAAAAAAAACTCACCTCTTCTCTTTTTGGTATTTCTCTTCCTCCTCTTTCTCCTTGTTTGTAGGCTTCTCCAAACTCATCCAATCCCTTTGAAAAGTTGCTTCTCCAAACTCCTCCTTCCTCTAACTAGTTATCTGAAAAAATGGTATGTTTTCTCTTTTTTGTAGGGCTAGTCCATGAAACATGGTTCGGGACTTTTCCAAATAAGAAAGTGCTTCCTCTTTTTCCCTTTTGTTATTTTCGTTATTTGCATTGGCTTGCAGCTAATGCCTTAAGTGCTAGTTGCAATGATGGGCGTAGGAATTTCTCTTTCCCTCTCTTCTCTTATCCCCTCTTCCCCTCTTTTCCTCCCCCTTTACGTCTCTCTTTCCCTCATATGCTCATGCATAAGCATAAGCATTATCTTTCTCTCTTTTTCTCTTATGCATATGTTTTTCCTTTTCTTATGCTTATGCTCTTTTCCCCTCTTCCTTCTCTTATTTTCCACTCTCTTTTTTCCTCTCTTTTTCTCCTCTTTTCATCAGCATATGTATTTGCCTATGCTTATGCTTATATATGAGCATATGCTCATATGTGTCATGGATAAGCACAAGCTTATGCTTTCTCTCTTTTTCTCTTATGCTTATATGCTCATGCATAAGCATAAGCATATGCTTTCTTTCTTTTTCTCTTATGCTTATGCTCTTTTTCCCTCTTCCTTCTCTTATGCTTATGCTCTTTTCCTCTCTTCTTTTTCCCCTCTTTCGATCTCTTTTCCCCTCTTCCTTCTCTTCTTTTCCCCTCTTCTTTTTCCCCTCTTTTAATCTCTTTTCCCCTCTTCCTTCTCTTATGCTTATGCTCTTTTCCCCTCTTCCTTCTCTCCTTTTCCCCTCTTCTTTTTTCCCTCTTTCAATCTCTTTTCCCCTCTTTCAAACATATGCTTTCTCTCTTTTTCTCTTATGCATATGTTTTTTCTTCTCTTATGCATGAGCATATGTCTCCTTTCTCCTTCTCCTTTTCTTCTCTTCTTTTTCCCTCTTCTTTTCTCTTCTTTTCATAAGCATATGCCTATGCCTATGCCTATGCTTATGCTTATGCTTATGCATAAGCATATGCTTTCTCTCTTTTTCTCTTATGAGTATGCTTTCTCACTTTTTTCTCTTATGCATATTTGGTTATTTTCCCCTCTTTCAATCTCTTTTCCCCTTTTCTTTCTCTTCTTTTCCCCTCTCCTTCTCTTATGCATATGCTTTCCCTCATATGCTTTCCGCTTCTTACCCGCTCTTGTTTTTTGTTTTTGTGTTTGTGTCTAGTTTGTCCAATCCTCCCAAATTAGACATGGGATCACGTCGCACGTCTGACGAGTACAAAAACCCTCATAGGAGGAGACATCATGATCTCTATTCTCCAAAGGACTTTGATTCCACTCAGGCGACACCTCAGGAGCCTACCCTTGCGACTACCCCAACTCCTCTCGGACATAGCACTGTGACTACCCCTCGGTGAACTCCTTTGCTAGTAGCAGCCCATGGTTTTGTCGGGAGTCCCAACAAGTTTATCACACAGATGACCAATGCAGAGGCGGTGAGATTCTTCTCTTTGCTATCCCATAGGACCTCAACAAATCCCTCTCCTACACCGATGGTTGGACCCACTGTCCAGCCGTCCTCTCTAGCCCCTTCAACTGAGGGGTCATCACCTGGGCGTGCCCATCGTAAGGGAAGAAAGAGTAGGAGGGGTTGCTTATGTTGTGCTAACTTGGGAGATGTGGACGAGTCAGCACACTCACATCCCTATAGGTCTCCACTTGGTCCTGAGACCCAGTACTAGTCAGGTCCCTTGCCCTCTCCTACTCCAACTGCTACTCCTCGCTCCGTAAGCGCTCGCACAAACACCACTCGCTCTGACTCTGCCACTACCATGAGTCCTCCTTACCCGGTCGAGGACCTGCCCTATGAAATCACGGTTGCTAGAGAGATAATAGAAAATAAAAAGGGCGCAGCAGTGATGGCCACCATGAGGCAGTTGATAAGCCACTACTTTAGGAGTGGCATAGCTACTGACTGGTGGTACGAAGATGAGGGAAAGAAGTAGGCAGTCATCGATGAATTGAAAAGACAATATCCTAATCCTCCGAATTGGGAGTTCAATTCGGATTACATGAAAGAGTGCATGGGGGTTCTCTTGAAGCATCGTAGGTCAACCTTGCGTACTTCCATCGCAAAGGGGAAGGCTAAACCCAGCTGGGCAGACAAAGCTGATTGGAAGTTTTTCAAGAAGCAGTACAGGGACCATCCCGAACAGTTCAAGGGTCAGAGGAGGGCTGCGAGGAGACGGCTGGACTCCGTAGGTACTTCGCACTTTGGTGTAGGCGGACGATTGGCGTTCGAGGCAACCGTGGTAAGTCTACTTCTTCTCATTTAATATATTGTTCTATTTGTTTTACTACATATTGCATGCACTTTATCTAACTCTCGTAAATTGGGCCCACACCAAGCTGCGATGGGTCGCCTTCCTACAGATGCAGAGACGAGATGCGCGTTTCGTGTAGGAACGAAGCCGTGGTTTATTGAGCAGGAGGTGTTGGGAGCGACGGTTGATTGGGCTGCGGTGGCTGCTCGCACAGTATAAGTCTACTTTTACTTGTAATCTCACTTTTTAAACTATTTTATTCTTTAAGTTCCAATCTAATTTCCAATTAATATGGTTTAACTTTTAGAATCAAAGCTCGAATGTCCCATTAATGGAGGTGAGTGGTGATGATGAGGGATTAGGCTTACACGGCTTCGATGAGGGCCAGGGATCATACGTAGCACACAAGGGCCAGGGATTAAGCGTAGCTCACAAGGGCCAGGGATCAGGCCAGCGACGAGGACGAGGACGAGAACGACGATTCGAATGAGCAGTAGTAGTAGTAGTACTATTAGTAGTAGTTTGCATATACTTCGCCATGTATATGCTTTTGTATATTGGCTCGTTTGAGCGATTTTGTATCACCCTTTTCGAAAGGGTAATTTTGTAACAAACAACATTTGTTGTATATTTTCGACATGTATATGTTTTTCTCGCTCGGTTCATTTGAGCGATTTTGTATCACCCTTTCCACAAGGGAAATTTGGTAACAAAAAACATTCTTTTGTAATTACTAAATAAAAAACATTAGTGGGGAAAAACAGGGCTTGCTATGGCCCTATTTAGCCCCACTAATGTTTTTTTTAGCTTCTGTTAATCGTCGCTATATAGCGACGTTTACCAGTGTCGCTATATAGCGACGCTTACCAATGTTGCTACATAGCGATGCTTATATAGCGACCGTTCTTTTTCGACGCTTATAGCGACATAAATACCAATCTTTGCGCCCATCAAAAAAAGCTTTTTAGTGTAACAAAGGTCGGTATTTCCGTCGAAAAAGGACCTATGCTTTGTAGTGAATATGCCCTTATCTAGCCGGGCAAGCCTCATCAAGAGCTGACCTGAATAGATTGAAGGTGCCCTAAATCTACCCTAATCTAATGTTGTACAACCGGCCAATTGCCTAGGCCAATCTCCTACAGCATGCCAACTATCCTACCTACTGCTAGCTTTCTTATGGGCTATAGAAGCTCCTACACCCTACCATTTGTAGGGCTGTTGCTTCCCTTGGATCTACTCTCATCTATGGGCTTTTCTATCCACCTTGGATTTGTCCTACCTCTACTACTGCATTTTATTGCCTAGGCCAATCTCCTATAGCATGCCAACTATCCTGCCTACTGCTAGCTTTCTTATGGGCTATAGAAGCTCCTACACCCTACCATTTGTAGGGCTATTGCTTCCCTTGGATCTGCTCTCATCTATGGGCTTTTCTATCCACCTTGGATTTGTCCTACCTCTACTACTGCATTTTCTATGGGCTATGAAAGCCTCTACACCATACCATTTGCAGGGCTATTGTTGCCCTTGGATCAGCCCCATCTATGGGCCTTTCTATTCACCACCATGTGGGGCTTAATTGTAGGCTGATATAAGGCCTATTGTGTTGCCCATATGGCAACTAATGCTATTGTGTACAGCCACAACCAAAGCCTTTTCCATGTTCTTCTCTCTATAAGTTCAACTCCCGTGGCTTGCATGTTCTCAGCCAAGGTGGCATCTCTCTGAATCCCTCATCTTTCCCCATGTCATCCTCATTTGGGGAATCACATGTGGAGGTGACTGCTAACCCTCAATGCTTTGAGGCCCCATGTGAGGAGGACATGGGGGATGTTGACCACAGCAACATGAAATGGGATGAGAGGACTTATAAGTGACATCTGGAGGATGCCATGTGGGCATATCTGAGTGGAGAATAAATATTTAGAGTTCTGAACAAAGTGTGTATCTTGTTACATTTGAGTTGCGTTTGCTACCTGGTTATCTTTCCTACCTGCCTAGTGCCCATCTTCATTATTGCTCATTACTACGCATGAGATATTCCACCCAAATGCTCCTTGCCCATTTCTCCATTGCCAATTGTGCATCTTTCAAACTTGTGGCCATATCAATAAGTAGATGTGGACTGTTGGCACTCCCAAATGTTGCTCTCTACCTCCTTCAGGCAACTCTCAACCTTGTCAACCTACACTCTCTTCTAGAGCTTTCGTGGGCTAGTGAAGTCCTGTCCCACAACCTCTCCTTGTAGCTCTTCTTCTTGCAAAAGATCTACTACAATGGAGAGCACTGATTGGATTCTTTGGGCTCCCATTGGGGCCTCTTTATATAGGGTTGAATATGCCTTGATCTGGCCGATCAAAGCCTCATCAAGAGCTAAGTTGAACAGGCTAAACATACCTTGAATGTGCTCGGACTTGCTGCTGCACAACCAACCAACTATTTGGGCCAACCTCCTGCAGCCTGTCAACTGTGCTACCTATTGTTGGCTTTCCTATGGGCTACAAAAGCCCCTACACCCTACCATTTGCAGGGCTATTGCTGCCTTTGGATCTGGCCCATCCATGGGCCTTTCTATCCACCATCTAGGGCTCATCTAGAGCCTAATATAGGGCCTATCGTGTTGCCCATGTTGCAACCACCAATGCTACTATGTATAGCCACCACAATCAATGCCTCTTTCATGTTCTTATCTCGATAAGTTCAACCCCCACATCTTGCTTGTTCTTAGCCAAGATCATCCCTTTTGGCCTCCCTTATCATTGCTCTACCCTTGCAGCCTCCGCCTTCCCTTGATGCCTTGACTTTTCTTCCCTTCCCCATCTTCTCGTTGTCACATACATGAAAGATTGTTCCATATCCACATGCTTCAATTCCCTCCTTTTGTGAAATGAGGTGAAATGAGGCAAATATTCTCAAAGAAGGTTCATCAAATGGAATTTGCTGGAGTGAAGATGCTCCAATGAGGGCAAGGGGTGTGAGGTGATGAAAGGGGAGAGAGTGAGGAAGGTGGCTATGGAGGAAGGGAGGGGCTAAAGGGCAAGTGGAAATGGAAGATGCAAAAAGCCACTTAACTTGCTTGCCATCTTTAGTTTGAGGAGCTCATTCATCAATTTGAAGATGGGCCTGGCTTCATGTATGGCTGCTCAATTGATGTTGAGAATTTGAGGGAATGGATATCTATTTGCTTAATTTGAAGCTATTGAATCAAGTTTGCTAAGTCTTATATGAGAAGAGACTATTGCTGCCTTATTCAATGACAGCTTGAGAGTTGAAAAGATTGTATGTGGACGTAGAATCTGAAAGAAACATGAGTGATTGCAAGAGGGTGCTATAGCTTTAGCATTCATAAACTCTTCCAATAGGGAAAAAGACCAATAGTTTTAGCTCTGCAAGTCCCCAAGAAGGAGCTTGCAGGCACATTGCTCTCATTGTTGTGAGGGGAAAGGCCACTCTTCAATACAAAACATCCTTCGTTGCCTTTCTTACAGTTCTCATATAAGTCAATTTTCAGCTCAAGAGCAAAACTTTTAGTGTTTTGGAGTGCAGATATGATCGGACAAACGTGGTGAGATGCAAAAAGAACACCGACAAAGATGCTCAGATCTAGCACCTAGTGAGTGGAATCAATTTTAGTCAAGTTGCTTGCATCCATGGCATAAGCAAAGCATTACCTGGATAGCGATCATAACCCTACAATGAAATCTGTGTCCCTCTCTATTGGATTGTGTCCCTCTTTATTGGATTTCCCCGTTCCAAAAACTCTATCAAAACCTGCAATTCCCTTAGCTAGGTTTCCAATCACGGAGGGTGCATTGAGAGCAACATCTACTGGACTTTCGAAAGTATGAAAGGTCACTCTAGCTATGAATCGAGGAGCATGATCAGGAACTACTCTAACGCAACCATAAGAAGCAACCTAAAACAACTCGTAATTGAATTTTTTGCATTCTTGAATACGCATATCATCAATGTCACTAACTTTTTGATTTCAAACGTAGTCGACTTGGATCCTTTACCTCCGAACAATACCCTGGAAGCTTGCCCGGTTATTCAACTCCGACATGACCCTCTATGCCTATGGCGACAAATCCCTTATCGGCTTGTCTCTCACCCGTGACGATTCCTTTGGTTACCCCAAGAAATGCCTCACCGGCATGCTCACTTCGGTCCAGGACATCCTCATCTCCTTCAATGGCTAATTCTGATTGTTTGGCTCCTGGGATAGCAAGCTCTGTCTCTGTAACCTCAACCACGGCATCACCACTCAACGGTTCGTCGACTGCCTTCTCCCAAAAGGTCTGTAATGCAACAGCATATAAGTTAGCGGCTCACTGCCCCCTAGTGTCCATGCGCAGGTTGCAATGGGCTCCTCTCTCAATTTCAACAACTTCCTCCACTTAGACAATGCGGGTGTTAATGAACCAAAGATAGATCCATCATAACTTGAGAAGCACAGCTACCTTCCCAGACTGGAAGCTCCTAGGCACATTGGTGTTGCGAGGAGCGGCGAGCGAATGGCCTTCCCCTTGTCTCTCTCCGCCAGTTGTAATGCGCCAGCATACCTTGACTCCTTACCTGCACTATAGCTTGAGATATACCTAGAGTGAACAATCACAAAACACATTCAGCTCCTCGGATAATGTGCTCGGCATTGCCTTCTCTGTCAATAACAAGCATATTTTTAGAGACCGCATCATCAAGCTCTGGGACACCTTTGGCGAGTGCACGTAGAAGACGAATTATAAAGGCGTGGAATCTCCGGTCTTCTGGCTACATCAACAGGACTGTTTCTTCGAATGGCCATCTATGTGCCCATGGTATAGCGATGCTATGGGATCTTGGTGATTCCTTTGACAGACACATCAAAAGAGGCGAAGCCACTTATGACCTCATCTATCCCCAGGAAGAGTGATTGGTGAGCGGACGATGTTGAAGAAGGAGAGGGGTGAGCTACACTTTCCTGAAAAGGCTCTATCAAAACTCCTCTCTCTCTCTCTCTCTCTACTTTCTGAAGCTTTGTTCTCTTTACTTTTGTGCAAAAATCAAACAGATTTGCTTCGTACCCTATGCAAACAATTTAATACAATAGGTGCATTGCGAGGTGTGGGTGGCAAGGTACTAAGGAAGAGGCAGCGAAGAGATTTTTGTTGGAAGGTGGGCGGGGCGAGGAGAGAACAGATTAAAGAGAGAATTTAAAAAAAGCATGGGCTGGAAACACCAAGCTTCCTCGAGGACACACAGAGCCACATGGAACTCTCCTCTCCTCCACGTTGTCTTCTCCAATCCTTTCCTAGCTGACGCATGGCAGCCTCCAGCCCCCTCGAGCAAAGTCTTCTCGCTTTGTGTGACACGTGGCTTTTTAGAGCCTCCCTCCTTCCTTAATATACATACAGTATAGAGTATAGATATAATAGAAGTATAGATATATAGAAGTATAGATAGAGATATAGATATAGATAGTAATGATGATCCAGTCGTACGCTTTTCATGGGATTTCTGCAGGATGATCCGGTTATGTCCATCGCACAAATAAACACGGAGATATTGCCTGGCATGTTGCTAGCAGCCAAGGGAAGGTCATACTGTCTATTGTCCCAAGCATTCCAACGACGAAGAATGGAGGAAACAGCTGAGCGGCTCAGTATAGATCGACGCGAGGTGGCGCACCGCCGGTAACGGGAAGCTCGTGCAAGGCTGGAGGGACCCAGTCCACCAGTACCAACCTAGCCTGCTCTGCTTCTGCGCGACCTGGAGAGCCGCCCCTTCCTTCTTTTTGCAGAACCGAGCCTCCTCTGCTCCGTAGCCTCCTGCCTAGCGACCTGAAGAGCAGCGTAGTCCATTTGTAGACAGACACTGTTCTCAAACAAGGATAATATGGAACACTCCGTAAATGACAATATGTAACTCAAAATGCAATAGAGTAGGTGATAACCGTAGCTTGAAGCAAAACATATCTGAAATTCGCTGCTCATTCCATATTGGCGGATGACTGTGACCAGATAACGAGCTCAAAACTGAGTAGTAGGCAGGGTACTTAGCTAGTAGGCACCTCGCGAAGGCTGCTGAGTTGTCGTCCAGCACATGTGCAAGGCTGGGCACGCAACTAGAGAGAGCGAAGTGAAGTTACCTTTTGAGAGATAAGTTATAACCAGCTGTTCGGCCTAGGCCCCAACCGCACGTACCGGCGAGGATTAAGGTTGATGGACCCTAAGAGTCTGCGTGATTCCGGCTCTACTGATGTCCCGGCTGCTGACTCTGGCTATTAATAATGAACGTGGGGTTGACGCTTGTTCCATGTAAAATACGACAAGACCACCCCGCGTCGATCGGTGATTTCTCCGGACAAACTGCACTGCCCAAAGCAGTGAGGAAATTTCTCAGGACAAACTGCACTTCATAAAGCAGTGAGGAATTTCTCAGGACAAACTACACTGCAGAGGAAGGGCCGCGTAGACGTCGTCAAGCAGCTCCCAGAGGTTTCAGATTCCCTTGGGCGATCGCCAGGTAGCGACGATCGACCAGATGATCCGCGTCAATCAAAGCCGAGCAGCCGGGCTGCTTTGCTACAAGCGCGAGATGCTCAGAGCCGGACCGTCTTGCATTTCGCTGTCCGCCTCTCGAACCGCAACTCTACTCGTGAGATGGTGAAGACGCTCTTTGAATATTCTTCCGAAACTGACAAATACATGAAATTGGTGCTCCTATATATGGACTCCAGCGGCGAAACTTGGGACACCTATGAATTGCGCGACGTCTGATGAAGTGAAGGAGTACCTCAACTCCCGATTATCTTCTGATCCTTCGATGGCACTTCAAAAGTTGCTAGACATGGCGGTGAGCAAAGGTGAGACGGACTTGCTGGGGGAGTTTCTCAGCGCAGGCCAAGACATAGGAGGTATGTTCACCATTTCATGAATTAAGGCACTAAGATATCTGAAGATCCGTGCCTTTGTCGACTTTTACTACCGATTTCCGCTTATGCTCAGTATCTAGAAAGGATCTCCGCGGTTTCTCAAAGAATACTTATGTTTCTGTCGCTGCCATTTCATTCATGAGGCAGGATTGCGCCATGTTCTTCTCGTTAGACATGACATGCTTCAAACATAATCTCCTTCTTTTGGTTACATCACACATACCGTTCATGCGTTCGCTTCCCAGCCTCACATTAATTCTCAAGTTTCTTCACGGCTGCCAGTAATTCGTTCGTTCCCCATCCTTACTACTGTATTCTCTACTCTTTTGCAGATGCGGGCGAGAAGATTGTGAAGAGTCTGTATGTAGTAGTCTCAGATCAGCCTACGCTCGAGGACGCGCTAGGTACGTATTTATCGTACAAGTTCTTAATTCTATTCCTCGATCCTATCGTATGATCTGACTTTGTTCTGCTATAAATTGTGGCAGAAAGAAAACAACTCGTGAACGCCATCGCTGGTTTGCTTCTGAGTCCCAACACTGCAACTCCCATAACTCTCGGCATATATGGGGAATGGGAAAATCCAGCCTCATGCTTCAGGTGCGGAAACTTGCAAAACCTTGTCGAGAGGATTCGTTTATCTCATACGAGGAAGGCATGGTTTAATGAAAATTCGAGCGACCGCTACAGATAGAAAATAGAGCAAGAATTAGTTCATTAATATCCTTCGTAAACTGATATCTTCAACTCATGTACTGTGCAGATAGAAGCAGCCCTGCTACGAATAGCAGTGCAACAGAAGTTACCAAAAGCCAAAACAAACCTGAGAGAAGTCGTCAAGGCGATGAACCAACTTATGCCAACTCCGAGGAGATCACACGGCATATGATAAGGTGGTACGTCCAAACTTTGTTATTTCCTCTTATAATAAGTAAGAATGCATCCGTAACATAATTAAGTGCGTTTAGAAAAAAAGAATGCATCCGTAAGATGAAGCTATCATAGTTAATAATGCATAGTAACACATTCTAGTGTTCCTGTTCTTCTAACTTGAGATAATCTCTTTGTGGCATTGACGGTAGAATCTAAGCACTAGCGAAAGTGACAGCACACCACAAACGACTCTGTAAAAACGTTTGTATGTGCGCACCACAGAATGCTTTATACATGCAGCATATGCAATTGTAGTAACACCACACTAGGTGCTGACCTCGACTCCAGCGAAATCAACTCACATCCACTACTAGCTAGCTTATTGGATAGTATCACCCCACTGAATACTCCTTGCATGCTTCCCTAGATAATTCTAAGATGATCTAATCAATTAGGCTCTAATGACATGTTGAAAAAAAGAGGGAAGCAAAGAATGGGAAAGAGTGATTTAAGGAATTACAAACTTGAGGCCTTGGAATTACTAAAAACACACTCCTTTTGAAAATGTCAACATCGAAAGGATGGAAAAAGACCATGGGAAAATTAAATCATGGATTCCAATCCTTTTCCCCTCCCATGTCATTAGACTCTTGTGAAAAATCTCTCGGGATGTTATGAGTTCCCAAGGTGAATGATCACTTATAGCATTTATACTATTAAAGCATTTCCGGGTGAGATGTCATATTTTGACTTGATGCTCCTAAGCTGTAGAGTTACCAGATCTCCTTCCCATTGTCTGCGACAGCCTCTATTTCTGTGAAGGTGTTATCAGGACCTGTTAATGATTCGCTAACTCACCCTAGTTTTGCTTTATCAGTCATCCTTTGTGCCCACCTTTGTGTGCAAGGCTAAGCCACATGACCATCTTACTGCAATAATGATACATGATCATTTTGCTATTCATGATATGTCTTTTTGTGGTGACATGCTCTTTGCAATGTGGACTGCCTCTTTGACATTCTGCGTATTATTTTCTTTGTTGTAGGTTCCCTTTGTATGTGTTCCTCCTTTCATGTAGTAGGCTGCATCATTGGACGTTCCACCAAGCTTCTGTAATATCTTCTATCTTACTCTCTAGACTAATAGCAAGATTTGTTAATGATGGTGGGAGCCTATTCAAGTATGTACTCTATTTCTCCTCAGGTGTGCTTGCGTTATAGTTGTTGAATTTCTCAATTAAGCGAGAGTTGCTCTCATCTCATCCCTACTATCTTTCATAATGCCCAGCAAACTTTCATTTCACAAATAACTTTTCTTAGCTGAGTTTCCAACAACATATATCTCTTCAAGGTGAGACCATACATGTCTTATTGGGCCTTTATCTAGGCTACTCACAGCCACCGCGTACTAGAGTGATCACTGATGTAGTAGAACCTGTGTGCGGCCACATTTTCATAACCCAAAATCTTCACTTTAGAATCTCTCAATGGTCTTGTGTCTTCTTCATCTCTTCAAATAGGCAAGTACAAGATTACTATTCACTTGATTCTTCTTCGTGCTTTGACAATTGTCACAGGTCCTGCACCGATACCGTGACAACTATGTCCACCTCACAAACAAGGCTTTATTATTAAAGTTTATGGCATCTCATAGTGAGAGAGGGCTTCTTTGTAGATGTGCCCACCCTATGAGAGGAGTAGGAACACAAACTGAGAGTAGGATAGAGGGAAGATTCCAAGCTAGTTGCCTGAGCACATTTGTCAAAGTTAAGGGCAGATCTGGGGCTGTCTAAGGTAGGCCAAATGGGCTGAAGGCCCATGGTCACGGCAGGGTTGGTGCCTCGTTTCGGAACCCAACCAGGATGGGTCACTCAACCTTCCTAGTCGGGTCAAGCTGACTAGGTCAGCCATTTAGCTTGCTTGTTGTAGACCGACTAGGTTGGTTAGGGGCCTACAAATAGGCCCCCCTCATACCATCTCACATTGGGCACTTGGAACACCTTTCCTCAAGTGTATTCCTCAAGCTGACATTGTATTCTAGCAGATATATGTAGTTTCCATTTCCCAAGTCTTGTGTCAATTTCATTGTCTATCTCTCACATGCTTTCGCACGTGCAGAACTTTCACATGGTATCAAGGCATGAGTTCAATGAGGGACCAGGAGAGCATGGAGCTGACAAAGTCTAGGCTTGGTGATGCAGATTCGAGGGTCAAAGTGTTAACAAGAAGTTGTAGGGCATGTTTCAAAGTGGATCTGAGGCAGAAGGTGTTGGAGACTGTTTGGTGCAGTCTGCCCCAGGTGTGGACAATATACGTACAACAGCATAGGAAGATGTTTGAAGAAGTTCTTCTAGGGCATGGATAAGCAAAGGGGTTGACATATGTTGGATAAGGAAGAAAGGTAGCCTCTTCTTATTTCCCACACCCCATCCAGCGTTCTCTCTCTCTCTCTCTCTCTCTCTCTCTCTCTCTCAGGCTATTCTTGTTAGATTCAGCAAAGGTGTGTGAGGTTGAAGCAATCCCATGGGACACCCGTGTATCATGTATGAGTAAGGAGGATAAGCTCAATGGCACCAACTATGCCCACTAGAAGCTGAACATGAAGTTGTGGTTCATTCACGAGGGGCTTTGGGAGATTGTGCAAGCATTCAATGACTATCCACAAAGCTCAATCCGTTAGGATGTGAACCGCGAGGATGCCCTTTTGGAAGAATTACAAGATTGAAGGGGTGTGATTTCAAGGCACATCCTGCTACAGTGCGGACCATTTTGTAAGAGGTCTCTTTAGCACTGAAGACCTTGAGCAGAGTCTTGGAGGTGTTGTTCAAACTAGAGGATATCTAGATTCATCCATGAGGGCTATCACTCTGTAGGGGCAACTCTACGATCTAGAACTCTCTAAAGATAGTCTTTTGTAGCCATTCTTAATGCAATTGAAGTTCATCCATGAGCAGCTTCTGGCTATTGGTGCTTCACTCACTTCGCCTCAACTGACTGTTCTGATTCTCACCAAACTACCACTAGAATACAAGATGGTCTCTCGAGCATTGTGATGCAAGGTCACGAAAAGTCCCCAAGATTTCTATCACCTATGGTCTGAGTTCGTTATCTAGGGCAAGCTCAAGAAGTACTCAGTTGGTCGTGAGGCATACTCAATAGTACCAAAGAAATAAAGGTAGAGGTGCTATGCATGTGGGAAGAGAGGGCATTTGGCCAAGGATTCACGGCCCAAGAACAAAGTGAAGTACCACGATACTAAGTCAAAGTCACCTTTTGCCCAGCCTCGTACTCCCAAGGCAGCCTCTACCCAAGATTTCCAGATTACACCAACTCCTTGACAGTAAGGAAGGTCTTCTCCCATGTGTCATAGCCAGAGAGAGCTGACTTCAGCTCCTATCATTTGAAAGTTTGGTAGGCAAGGCAAGACTATGGAGTTATGGACGAAATATGTTCGAAGTTCATTGCTTGACATCACAGAGACTATGGACACAGTGTGTTCCAATGTTCATCATACGAGGTTCCTATACATGATGCATTCATTGGAGGATACAATATATGTTATGGTCCACAACTCATCATTCGCCTAGCCTTGACCTGCTGGTCGGGTCAGGCCAACCCTTGGGTCATCCAATTAGCTTGCTCCTTGCAGGCTGACCAAGCTCGTTAGGAGCCTATAAATAGGTCCCCTCTCTTACTGTCTTACATAGGGTCACGTGGAGCACGTTTCCTCACTTGTATTCCTCATGATGATGTTGTATTCCAATAGATATATGCAACCGCCATTGCCTAAATCTCTTCTCAAATTCTCTCTATCTCTCACACACCTCCACACATATATGTGTAGCATAAGATGCCAAAGACAATTCCACACAACAAGACAAAGTATCCACAGATGCGTTTATTAAACTAAAAAAAAGCTTACGGGTGCGTCTATTTGCATGTCTATTTGCGCGTCTAGAGACCCGCATCTAACGGTGCGTCTATACAGCAGACAGACGCGCGTATAGATGCGCATATAGATACGTAAATAGACGCTCTGCTAAAAAATTTAAAAAACAGACAGACGCATACTTAAACGCGTGTACAGATGCATTTATAAACGGTCTTATAGACGCTTTTATAGATGCACAAATAAACGCTACTACTCGAACAGACACACGCATATATAGACGCGTTTATAGACGCACGAATAGACACGCTACATAATATTTTTTAAATTTACAGAATGCTGTGTATGTTGTGTATGCTATGTAGTTACAAGAATCCCATTTCCACATTGTGTAATTCAATTCTTACAGCCAACCACATTTTAATTAGCACTCTTACAAGCACGTCTATAGCTGACAATTACAATTCCAAATAAAACATTACAACTCCAAAACGTTTAGTTCACAAGGCATTAATTGATAGAATGTTGCACAAGAAAATTGAAAGCTCAAAAAGTGCTTGTATGTACATATAGCACGAAGCTAAGCCACGTGATGTGGCTTCAAGTACAAAAAATAACAGGAGTGTATATACAAGAGGCACGAAGCTAAGCCAGTGGCTTTAAGTACAAAAAAGAGTAGCTAGCACTACTTCTACGACTAATCTAAGTTCTCCACGTCCTCGCTCCCTTCCACGCTCCCTTTTGTGCTTCCTTCTGCGCTCCCTTCTCCACCTCCTTCCTCGTCTTCTTATGCAGGGGCCTATAAACAAGGGACAGCATATATCAATGTATGAAAAATCAAATCTTTACTTATAATATTGACATTATTTAATTACTTTCAAATACCTCGGGGGATGCTCCAGTAGCCCGGATATACTGGTCCTCAGTAATCAACCCGTCATGATAGAAGTGCTTCCATGTATCTCCTCTGCGATGGTGGCGATGGTAGGCTATCTCGACAGGAGTAGGATATCTACCCAAAATATCAAGCTGCAAGATGACACAATTTGCGAAGGGGTTAGTACAAAGAAACAATCTCCTAATAAACTACATAGGCAATATAATTTGAGATCGATACTTACAAATTGGGCCTCCCATGATTCAACACCCTCTGCTCCAAAATGCACGCTTCCATATTGCTCCATCCGGATCCTTCGTGCCTTCATCTGCTGCAGACTGGGTTCCTCCCTTGTTGACTTCATTGCTTTCTTCCACTCACGCTTGTGAGTGGTGTGGGGCGGTGGGCCCCTTGGTGGTTGACCTCCCTCGAGCCTGGCAAGCTCTGCTAGTGCCTACCTCTTAAGCGAAGATCTTTTATTGCCAAGTATCGTAACAATCTTTGACTTGGCCCATTTATCTATAAACTGACGATTGGGGGGGTTAGGATACCTAGAGCGAACAGCAGCAAGGGTCTCATCAGCCAACCTCTTTGGCTGGTCTTTGTAGTGTATAAAGAAATCTATGTAATTGTTAGCAATTACAAAGTGCATGAAGGTCATGATGTCCTTCCCCCGTGCATCCATCAAGATGTCTCCTATCTGAGTGATGTCATAGAAGATCGTACCATCACCCGGAGGCACGTCTAAATCATCTGAATCATCATCGTCCCCACCACCACCCCTCCCAAAGCACTGTGCCATGCATCCCCTAGCGCTCTCCCTGCTACTACGCCTGCTACCATGTTGTGTCGAGCTAGTACGCTGGCCACTCGTAGTTGGAGACTACACGAGACTATGTAGACCACTTGTAGCTGGAGAACCGAGTCTCGACTACACAAGAGTATACCGACGAAACTGTGAGATAGAAGGACCTCCTGACAGCATGGAGGAAGGGGCATAAGACGGCACGGGGGAAGGGCCTCGGCTGTGTAGCCGGCTAGGCTGTGCAGACTCCGCTGGGGTAATCTTAGCTGGTGTGGGATTGGGGTGGTTTGGAGTCTGTAGTGCCGACTCCTAGGGGGTGTTTAGAGTACCTGTCATGTAGCCGTATAACTCCGCAGGACTGGGAGGGTGCCCTAAAAGGTTATATAACTCCCTAAAAATAGACTCCCGAAGATCAGGTGAGCCTGAAGAGCTTCCTGGCCACATGATGAACTGGAAAAAAGAAAAAAAGAAGATTACTGATGAGCTGAGAAGAGAAAAAGAGAGAGAAAAGGGAAGGGAAGAGAAGAGAAGGGAAGGGAAGGGAAGGAAAGAGAAGAGAAGAGAAGGGAAGGGAAAGGAAGCGTCTAAAACTATCGGAGCGCATCTATAGATGCACCTGAGAAGCACTTCTATTTTTGCATATAACAGCGCGTTTATAGACGCAGCTGTCTGTGTCTGTAAACAGGCTAGCAAACGGACTATTCTAAAAAGTGAAAAAGGACATGCATCTGACACAAAAGCGTAACACTGATACCAAAATCAACCGATTCTTGGATATGACAAAGGACAAATCCAAAGAGAGCAACTTCCAAAGAAGATCAACCATAAAGAGAGTTACCTTGGATAGAGGTATGGAAGCTTCTTGTTCTTCTTCAAAGTTGCTTGCACCATAGAGTTTTAAAATTAAATATTTGAAGAAAAGCAACTATTTTTGGGTTGTTTGTTTGTAGGATGCCTTCATCTTCAACAAGTAGCTCCACTGAGGATGAATTCCTCCATATCCACCATCACGAAATGTGGTTGAAGCAAAAAATCAAATGTATGTGTGATCGATGTCGAGGAAACATGTATCGTGCATGTAGGATTACACTCAATCACATCTCAAAGTATGGAGAATGGGATGCGACCGTAAAGATGGTAAGTGTTAAAGAGTTAAGGTTGATTGAGATACCTATGGATGTTCATATGTTTGAGTTATGATCCCCTTTTAACCGCAGGAGACGAAGCGTTGGCGATATGAGGTGGGATCTTCAGGAGGGACCGTTACGGATGCATAGATTGATGGTGATAGTAGCCCTCCGCCATTACCTCATGAAGCCGTAAAGGAGGAGGTGTTTGATGATATGGTGCGGAATTTGTATGTCCATCAATCCGAAGAGAGGGATGATAGCATGGAGTAGGACGATCTTTTTACCGCAGCATCGACTCCACTGTTTCAGGGGTGCACATTCTCTGTTCTACGTGCCTCCCTTGAGTTACTAAACTTGCAAACCATCTATGGATGGAGCAATGCAAGTTTGAATGCATTACTCAAGTAAGCTTGAAAGTCTATTTTGCAAACATGGTGAATTATGCGAGTAGGTCAATTACTCGAATGCTTTTCCTCATTTATGATCTTCACGTGCAGGCTATTGTGTAAAATGCTTCCAAGGGAGAATAAATTACCGACCTCAAGAGATATGGCAAGGCAACATGTGATCTCTCTTGGAGGATTAGATTACAAGCGCATCCATGCATGCGTCAACGATTGCGTTTTGTTTCATGGACTACATAAGGATGCAAGAGAGTGCCCTACTTGTGGAGAGGCAAGATTTAGAGCAGATCTCAAAACTTTGGATGTACCTCGTAAGGTTCTGCGACATTTTCCCATAATCCCTCGCATCCAACATATGTTCAAGTGCAAATCCATTGCAGAGCTCATGTCATGGCATTCCTCCCATTGATCAACCGATGGCAAGTAGAGAACTCCCGCAAACTCTTCTGCATGGAAGCATATTAAAGACACATGGCTAAGATTCAAGGAAGAACTTAGGAGCTTGAGACTTGGATTGGGTATGGACGGTGTGAACCCATTTGGTCTCAAAAGCACCTCTTACAGTGTATGGCCAGTGATATTGGTGAATTATAATCTTCCACCCTCTATGGCTATTAAGAAAGGACATGTTATGCTGTCCCTTCTAATTCCAGGGAAACATAAAGTCAAAAATCATGATGTTTATTCGAAGCCTTTGATTGACAAGCTAGAGATACTTTGGAGAGGCATCGAGGTGCATGATGTGAGTAGGCCTCCCTCGTCACGAGACTTCAACTGCAAAGCAGTCTTGATGTGGACGATGCATGACTTCCCAGGTGATGGCGAGTGTTCAGGTAAGCATTGCACTTCTAATTATGAATAGGCAAAGGATGTGGCACCCTAAACCCACCTTCAACTCCTAATTGCATCTACTATTCAGGTCTCACTACATCGGGTTACCATGCATGTCCTGTTTATGGTCCTTCACTAGTTGCCTCATGGGCAAACACATTGAATAAGGTCATCTATGAGAATCACCATCGATTTCTCCCACCTGATCATCCTAGATATGTTGCCTCTTGGAATGAAGTCCTCCCACAATCACTCATTGCGGGAGATTGGATGAGAATTTGGGACGGTTCCACAACGACTCCACCACTTGGCATGAGCCGGCGGTAAGGGTTTGTAACTATTGTGTGCTATATTGGCTGGAAATAAAGATTGCCCGCTAATACCAGCTTTTATTTAGATACTCCATCTTTTATCGTTTACCATATTGGTCCCACCTCAAGATCAATCACCTGCTTGATCCCATGCATATCTTCAAGAATGTGGCATCTATCATTTGGGAGCATTTGAGTGGGACACGAGATTCCGCAGGCATAAGGGAGGATCTACGTACCACAGGGAGGATGCGTGAAGCTTGGCCACAAGAGAGACCAAATGGGCGTGTTTTTTAACCTCGTGCACCGTGGAGGTTATCAAAGCTAGAGATGGCGGTGGTAAAGCATGCTATTACTACAATTCATACTCCCACTGGATGCATGAGGTGTTTGAAGGGAGCCTTTACAAAGAGCAAGAAAAGAGGTAGAGCAATTATATGGCTTGAAATCTCATGATTGGCACAAGATGCTCCAAGTAAGTATTTTATGTGTATAATATCTTTTTCCTTTCAAATTCGTGAGTGAATAATTATAAGCAACTAATCAATCACCTCCTCATGAATTCAGTTCATACTACCTACTAGCATTTCTCGTAGTGCATCGAAGGATCCTCGTGAATTCAGTTTATACTACCTACTAGCATTTCTCGTAGTGCATCGAAGGACGTGAAAGATTGTATTTACAAGATGGGCAATCTTGTGAGATACTTTACATGATACAAAATATGATGCGTATCAATGCTCCATGCAAGGTATTCATATTGCTAATATGGTGTGCTTTTTCATCTTCTAGGTATGTGAGCTCAAAGGAAATAGATCCCACCACGCTTGAGAATGCTCAAGTTATGTCAGTGGAGGTGGTTTGTTTAGTGGAAGAGACATTTCTACGTTCTATTCTCACAAGCCAACTGCATCTTATAGTGCATTTGGTGGATGAGATTGCTATATGCGGTACTATGCATGCACGATGGTTGTTCTTCCTTGAGCGCTTCTTGAAGACCTTGAAGGGCTTCGTGAGACAAAATGCAAGACCCGAAGGTAGCATGGCCGAGGGAAAGGATGCAACAAAGTAATAGACACAGAGTTGCATAATAGTATCAACCTCTATTGTGTGCTTAATAGTGATGTGATGAAAAGATGGGTGACAAGATATGAGGATGCAAAGGCAAGAAGACAAGAAGAAAGGGCCCTCTTTCGTACACACCACGGATCTCGTGTGCCATACCCTCAATATCTAAGAGCACTTCCAAAGGATATTCATGTGGATTGGCTACTTGATGAAATGGAGAAAGCGTAGAAAGACGAGGGGATGCATATCACAATGGAAGAATGGGAGTATGCTAGGGGATGCATGAGCAAGGTTGGTATATAGAATGTTATGCATAAGTTAGAAGCTGTCAATAATTTAGATTGCTTATTTAATTAATTTTTTCTTGGTATAGTGTACTATGTTCAATGCTATATGGTGTGAGGGCAAGCATTTTCGAACACAATGGATTGATGATAAGAGAAACACACAAGATTGCGGTGTCATTGCTAGCTTTGAGGGAGCCAATGGAGCCATGGATGATTATTGTGGCATAATCCAAGATATTATTAAGCTTGACTTTCGACGCTTCTTTGTGTATGTTTTGGATGTAAAGTGGTTTAAGGACATGGTGGAAAGAGGCCCTAATGCAACAATCAAACGCCATGCAAGTGGCTTTGTAACTATTGACTCCACAAAGTAGGAAGGACACACTAGTACTACTGCAATAATGTGAACAGGTACTGTGCACACATAAAAATACTCGCTTTTAAATATTTAATACCTTCGATGCGAACATGATTGTATTTGTGTTTGAATTAGGTTTTCTGTCAACCGATGGTGGATAATAATAGATGGTGGCATGTCATACCTATTATGCCACGTTCCAAAGTGATGTATAGTACATTTACTAATATAGAGCGTGTGGAGGATGATCATGGCCATGGAGGTGATGATGACGGTGATACGAGAGAGGAGGATGGTCATGAGATAGGAGATACAGATATTGAGGCCATTACCCATGAGGACGAGCCTACCATTGGTGATGCTGATTTCGATGAGCACATGAGTAGCACAAGTAGTAGTGGGTTGAATGTATTTGTAGATCTAAACACTTGTTTGGATTTTAAAGTAGATAGTTTGGCAAGGGTTGATCTCATTGAGGATGAGATTTTAACCGTAGACCATCATTGATATTGGCAAAACTATTTTACATATTGTCTCATTCTCCTCACCTCACTTAATTCTTATATACGTGGGCTTGCAAAAATGCATTGTTGTTTTTGTTAAAATTATGTGCTTTGGTAATCATGGGCAATGTTTGGAAAGCAGTGATGTACACTAAAATCTCACTTTCTGTATTCTCTGTTTAGCGTCTAAATACGCGTCTAATTCTCAGTGTAGACGCATAAATAGACGCGCTAATACACGCACAAATAGATGCACTGATAAACGTAATGTTAGACGAGCCCGTATTTTCTCAATGTAGACACACTAATAGACGTGTTAATACACATGCAAATAGACGAGCTATTAGACGTGCTATTAGACGTGTCCGTAATTTCTCTATTCAAGCAATGCCTATAGATGTGCCCGCTATTTTGCGCGTCTCTCAAGCGCGTCTATAGTTACTTTGTGTTGTTGTAGTACTCAAACCATCTAAGACTCGTAGGGCGACACTCAAACCTCTCTCAGGTAAGTTGACCGACCCCTTTCCAATAAAAACACCTTGCAAACTAGCAGGGTAGTGTCACCATAATTTATACTTCTCTCATACTAATCCAGATAGTTCTCTAATATTAATCTAGATAGTTATATAATATTCTCAAATTAGTATTAGATAATGGAACAAAGGGTATACGTAGCGAAAGAGACTAAACCTAGATAGAGTCTGAGAGCGATGAACTCAGACGATGGTGTATATCAATCTCAAACTTCTTTCCTTAGTGTGTACTTAGCATAGATGTGTAGCAAGTCAGTGGAAAATGCACAAGAAAGATGTAGAACCAGCAAATATATATTTTTGTCCAATGTGGATACAATACAAAAAGAGATATGTTTAGTGTGCCAACCTCTTTCAGCAAAGTGCTGGCTAGATGGGACCACGGAAGACACTAAACACTATTCTCCTACCTCATTGGCACTCCTAAAACACTTTGCATGCATGCTTCTTAAGAGCTTATGTGCATTAGGTAGAACTGGGGTCTCAAAAGGGCCCCCAATTAGCCTTCATAATTTCAAGGGATTAGAGAGCAATTTGAGGTGTACCAATGAGAGCGCTCTAAGGTGTGGGTCAATGCCATGTTGAGGTTGACAAAAGCATTTAAGGGTTGGGACACCTCTAGCCCATAGTTTGGACCTATGCTCTTCACTTCTAACCCTTGATCTAATCTCCAATCCAAGGGATACATTCAAATTTGAGGTAGAGCACTCCCAGCCACCATTAGATCAACGGGTAGATCTAAGGGATAGCATCAAAGGATAGAGGGATCAAATATCAACCCTTGATCAAGAACAAGATCCAATGTATGTGATGAAAAGAGGAGGCAAGTCAATATAAGCCCTTGATCAAGATAAAGATCTAAGGGAGGACATGAGTGCAAAAAACATTCCAATCTGGGCCCTAGATTGGCAAGGGGATCAAGGGAGGAGGTTAGTGCAAAAGATGCTTAAATCTGAGCCATCAAAATAGGCGCTTTAATCCAAGCCATTGATCTTGAAATGTCGATCTCCACCATCCAAAATGCGCTTGCATCCTATCCCTCCAAACAGACACTTCCATCCTAGCCATTGATCTTAGATTTAGGTCAAGGGTCCACATTGAAAGTGTCTTCTCCCTCTAATTAGGCCTCCCTAAAGTCAAATTTTGCAGCTTGAAGCCCACCAAAGTCCATCCACCACTACCACCAAAGACATCCTAGGTCTTTGATCTATTCACCCTCCATTTCCATCCAAAGGCCAAGGTTGCCCTATTTCAAAATAAAGGTACCCATGTTAGTTGATTCATTGCTATGGGACCCTTAGCCCATGGGTTACCATAGTAGGTTCACTTCCAATTAACTTAATCCATTCCTTACGAGGCCCTTTTGGGACCCCAAATCTCCCCTAATGGACTTCGTAGTCATGGCCACCGAACACACCTTCAATCTTATTCTCTTGGATAGCCACACATAATTACGGTAGTGCTAGCCCTGGAATCTATTTTTTTCGTGAAACAGACTTCTATTAAGTGTGAGAGAAATAGCTAGGCATGAGAAAAATAAACACTCTAGTGGAGTAAATAAAATCTCAGAATGAGCTAGAAAGAAACAAAGGTTGAGACTAAAAATGCCACCTCAACCCTGCTGTAGTCTCTAAGACAAAATGGGAGCCCCTCCATTCCGTAAGGAATATAACCCTCCTCTTTCACCATTGAGCCTCATGCTACTATAGCTCTAGTCTCTTCAAGCCTCTTCCATGAGCCTTCTCTCCCTCTCTTGTAGATATCCTCTTATGTATACTCTTGAGTCCATATCTCTCTAGTTCATTCTCTTTCTATGAGTAGCCTTGGAGCTCTCGCTCCCTTTTGAATGTATGAAACCTCTTCTTGTCCCTTGTGTTTGTAGTATTTTGAGTTGCCTTTGAGTGGAGACTCAGTCTATTGGTAATGGTCACTTCAGTTCTCTCTCTTGAGTGTCTCTCTCCTTTTTCCATTGCTCTCTCTCTTCCAAAGTGCTCAAAAGTATTGTCTATTCGGTCGCTCATTGCGCACACATGGTCCACCCGTTTCTCAAGCCATAAAAGGGAATTCTTTCCTCTCTCTAGGCAACCTCTATGGGCTTTGGATCATTGATGAAGTCTAAGCATGGAGGGAGTATTCTCCCAAGTCGGCATCAGTAGGAGTAAATGGTTTTCATGACTGTTTGACCCCCTATTAGTATTTTGCTCATAACATTTTACTCAATGCTCTGATTTTGATAAAACTTATATCAACACAAAGCTCTCTTCAAGGCGCATTGTATTGTGTGATCATATCTTGTGTTTGATAAAAACCCAAAAAGTTATGAGTCTCTGTGTCAGATAGTCTGTGTTTATGACAGTTTTTACCCTCATCCAATAAACTGCCCATATCTTTCCGATCGTTTCTCTCTTTCTTACGAAACTTATATCATAGTGAAGCCATTTCAAGCTGCATATCCATATGTATTTGAATCTTTGATATGATTTCTATGATGGAAGTTATGGGACTCTGTGTATGATGATATTTTGCAGAGTGTTTTGAGCGAATTGTTTGTAAAGGTATCTATGAAGGAGGTGCAATGTTTCCCCGGAACCTACCCATCTGACCCAATCAGCCCCTTCAAGCTGCTCGATATATATCAATTCATGTCATGTTGAGCCACAAGATCTTTTAACAACGTATCGCTCTTCTCTTTGGTGCAGACTGTGGGGCTTAAAGGTCATTGTGCCTTTACCCCAGTTATGTACAATACTCAAACACATATATAAATGAATGAAAAAGAAGATTAGGGTGTTCTACACCCACCAAAACTTGTGTGGCTCTCTGTCTCTCTCTCTCCCTCTTCTGTTCTTGCTTCTGTTGAGAGCACTCTCAACTGGTATCAGAGCTCGGGTGATCTGGCTGAGCGTGCATAAATGCCTGGAAGCTCAGCAGCTCTGTGGGAGGAAGGAGAAGCTCTGTGGGAAGCTTTGTGGGTGACTTTACTTGCATTCGAGTGTGTAGAGACCTTGGAGGAACCTTTGGAAAAGTCACTTTGGTTTTGTGAAGTGGTTTTGAGAGCTTGTTAAGTGTTTTTAAAGAAAAAGTCATTTTTAAAGCTTTTCCATGTTCCGTTCGACGACAGAGACTCCGTATTGACTTGTAGAGGCAACTATTGCTTGCTTTTGGTGTCCATTTCACTTCAAGAGCTTGGAAACACCTTCATTCTTGAATTTGGGATCATTTCATTGGATTTCTGACTCACTATGTCAGTTTCTACGTTTTTTTGCCCGGGTGTTGGAACTCAAGTTTGGAGCAACCATTTGCAGATCTGTCAGTTCCGGTGGACTCAGAAGGTCCTAAAACTTCTATGCTGCTCATCATTCACACTCCGGTGGAGTTTACAAACAGCTCTGATTCCAAAAACGTTTTTCAGTCCATGTGTTGGACCCAGTGATTGAGACCACAGTTTCCAAAACCGTCTATCCCATTGCATTTTGGACGCCCAAAAACCCCTACCTGTCAGTTCTTGTGCGATTCGGTGGAGTATTTTCAGAGTTATAGATCTATGTGTATTCGATTTCATCTCTAGAGCTGTTATGCATTTTTCATTCTAAGGTTTTGAAATCTTAGATTTATGCCACATGGCAGTGGATTAGTGTTGACTCCCATTTCTCACTCATCGGTTGGGATTTTGGAGTTCCGACAGAAGAGAGATATTTGCAGATTTTCTTGCTGAGTCCGATTATGTAATGGCACCCATATTTTGAGGCATCTCAGGTTCTATTTTCAGTGGCGGTCTTTTTCATGGGACCATGATTTCTTGAGCATACCTTATGCATGCAGATCACTCTGGTTGCAGTTTGAGCCATGTGTGCTCATTCGTGGTGTGCATTGGGTTGTAGTGGATGATTTATAGGCCATTTGGATGCATTACGATCCTTATTGGATGCGTTGCTTTGTCTACCACAGAGACTGAGTATGTTGCAGCCACAGAGGGTTGCAGGGAGGCTATATGGCTTGATCAGCTAGTGGGAGATTTGGGGATTCATACAGGTGTACCGACATTGCATAGTGATTCCATGAGTGCTATTCAGCTAGCACGAAATCCGGTCTTTCATGCAAAGACCAAACACATTGAGGTCAGGTACGATTTCATTAGGGAGGTACTTGAGGACAAGTGCATAGAGCTTGTCAAGGTTCATATAGATGATAACCCTATAGATATGCTAACGAAGAGTCTACCTAGTCAGCAATTTGAGTATTGTCATGTATTGATGGGCATTGGATAGTATGCTCACTGGTTGTTCTCCCTTAAAGGCACATTGTTCTTTAAGTGGGAGGTTGTGGGGGTTAAAGGTCACTGTGCCTTTACCCCGGTTATGTACAATACTCAAACACATATATAAATGAATGAAAAAGAAGATTAGGCTGTTCTGCACCCACCAAAACTTGTGTGGCTCTCTGTCTCTCTCTTTCCCTCTTCCGTTCTTGCTTCCATTGACAGCACTCTCATAGACCGGCTTGCTGAGATTATGGCCTCCGCTGATTCTTTCCTTCTCCCTATGCTTGAGTACAACATCACTTGGGATGTTACCATCTTCATTCTCATCTAAGGGAGGAAAGTATGGTGTGGTCGCTTTGCATAAAAGCTTCTTTTTAATGTCCCTTTCCCAGTGATAAATATCTCTATCACTCAGTTTGAAAGCAATAGAAAGCAAAGATGTGCATGAAGTTTATTACCCCCAACTTCATGTCACAATGTTCTTCAATTGCAAGTTATTCACCGCAGTTGCTGCAGAAATGATGACTCCATAACCAACATCCATAATTACTCCTAAGACTTTGTAATATTTTATTTTAATAGTAATCACTAGAACTTATTCATCTGGCATTGGGGTATCAATTATCAAAATAGTGACTAGTGAATCCATAGTCTTAATATTTGGTTCTTCAGCCTGTAGTTGTTGTAACAAGAAGTCTTTACAATAGGGTGCAATTTTGAGCAAATCTGCAATTGTAATAATGACTTTCATTTGCTGGAGATTTTCCCATGCTTTTTTCATTTCAAGTTTTGTCTCTCATTCAAAACTCGGTATGTCTTTAGACTAACATGTAGAAGCCTTTATCTACTAGTGGCACCTTACTCAAATTAGCAGATCAATCCACAACTGGAGCTTTACCCTTGAATTCTCAAGTAATTTGAGCGGGAATATACTTATGTGCCTTCCAATTGATATCACCCATAGGAGAGGCTGATCCATCCCGATTAAGTGACCTACTATTGTCAATGAGTTAGTGCATGGGCATCTACTAAACTTGAAAAATTAGTCGAGATTGCCTAGCATCCAGGGTCGACCTCTTGCCTTTGAAGAAGCTTCAAATGCTCTTGCCAAAAGGGCACTTGGCCTTGAAGAAGCTTTAAATGTTCCCACCGAAAGTGTATTTGGCCTTGGTGTGGTAATCATTGTGAAAGTAACAATGCATCTACGAAGATTGTTGATTTTATTTTTTCCTTTACCCTTACATTTCTCGGGTTTTGGTGGTTGTGCTTCCTTATTCTTGGCTTGGACAACCTGATTCATTTCTAGCATCTTCTTTTTAGCATACCAGTTAAGTAGACTCATCATGCCCAGGTTTGGAACAAAACACATAGTATCTTATCATAAAATCATCTTCTGTATGTCCATCTTAGAGCACTTGTTATGCCACTTCTCTTCTTGACTCAGCTTCTCTCAATAGACCATTTCCTTCAAGTCCTTTTTCACATTTGACTTCATCATGTTTGGCTTAGTTGAGGCATCCTCAACATCACTTGTGTTAGTCTTCTTTTTTGGGCTTCTTCTTGGAGGCCACACTTTTCTCTAGTGTAACAACTTCGTTCAATAAGTTTTCATACATCTTTGTTGGATTGGCTTTTTTCAAGAATCAGAGATCAATTTGAGTACATCTTATAATCAACCAAGCTCATAGTGACTTGTTATCTAGAGTTATACTGAGATGATTGATTAAGCTCTCTATCGGAGTATAAGTTCCTGAATGGACTCATGTTCCTTTTTCTTCAATTCACTAAGTTTAGTGTGGACATCTTCTTCCTTGCTATCTTGCTAGAATCTCTTAGAAAAGCCTCAAACATTTGTTGCTAGTCCTTGAAATAACCTATAGGAAATTGGTTGAACCAACACTGAGTTGTCTTAGCAATTACACATGAAAAATAGTTCATGTTTTTCTCCTTTGTTACCATGCTATTGATATGAGAAACTCACAGGAAGCTCTACAAGTGACTATAAGGATCTTCATCTTGAGTCCCCTTAAAATCCTAAAATTTGACTTTGATTGGAGTAGCTAGTTTAACCTTAATAGTAGCCAACTCAAGTTTCTCTAGTAATTCCTCGTCTTTGTCATCATCTTCAGGGTGACATTCCCCTATGTGGACGTGGACATGCCATTGTCCTTTTGCTAATGATGAAGCTAGCATCTACCTCGTAGCCACTAGGAAATTCGGTATTGCTAGCCTTGATCTTTGATGCTTTGTATGGCCACATCCCTATATTGCTGTAGGACTCGGTGTTCGATTTCTTGAAAGTGGAGTAGGATTGATTGTCTCTCATCTTGACAGTGATTGGCATTGTGACATCCTACTTCTGTGAATCTATTTTGAGTTTGGTTAGAAGCTTGGCTATGACTACATTTAGTCTCTCATTCTTTCACCTTTAACACATGTGTAGATCTCTATTGTAGTTCCGAGAAAGAATGTGCTGAAAATGTGCCCAACTTTGGAACTAGATATATAGTGTTGGCTTGGAGAACTAGCTCGGGTCTTCGACATAACCCATTGGACTCCTCAAAATGGAGACTCACTATGGAGGACTGCTCCAAATCTTCTTGCCAAATCTTGAAGCTTCCTCTCTATTCAAAGGTTTAGGTACTCTTGGATGTACATTCAGAATCAACTCACTTGTAGTGTCTGTATGGTATCTTAGAACAAGTCCTCTTTACATGCAATATGCCCGAGCCAATTGGTTTGACTCAATTAAGATCTTTTGTTGGGTTTATTAGTTTTTACATGCATTTTATTTGGGATGAAGTTCCAATGGACACTTGAGTTGTCTTAGGCATTTCATGCACTTTAAAAGCATGCCACTGAAACACCCAATCTTTAGAAAACCAAGATGGGATGTCATATTGTGAACTCTATGTCAACATGGACTTAAGTAACACAAAATGTGTGTGTGGAATAGCGGCAAAGCTCCACCTATACTTGCATAAGGCTAGGAATAATCTCCCTTAGGAATCCAACATGCATGCTCTATATGTAAGTTCTACATACGATTCCTACATGCATGTTCTACATGCAACTTCTACATGCATGTTCTACATGCAAGTTCTACATGGCAAGTCCTACATGCAACTTCTATATGTGCATCCTAAATGGAAGTTCTACGTGTAGAGAGAGAAAGTCTTACAATTCCCACATGTAGAGAGAGAAGCTCTTAAACTTGTATAAATACCCCATGATGGAATGAAGCCCACACTCTTTGGGACATTGTGTTTAGTTTTATTTTGGTGTTCTATGCAATTGTGTCCAAGTTTCCATGCTCCCATGCACTCCACATCCAAAATCATGTCCTAACCTTGCCTCTTCCCCTCTCCTCCAACCTCACAATGCCTCCTCCCCCTCTCCTCCTCCCTTTTACTCTCTCTCCCCCACCCCCATGCTCTTACACCTTCTTCCTCTCCCACTCCTATGCTTCCCCTAAAGCCTTACTCTCTTAGAGTAGTTCCTCAACCCTTGACCTCCATGATCTACGAGGGAGACGAGTTCTCCACCATGTACTCTACTCTGAACCCTACACACTCCTTCTAACCTTAAACCACCTTCTGGACCTTGGAACCTCCTTTTGAACCCTAGAACCTCCTTTTGAACCCTAGATCCTCCTTCAAACCCTTAACCTTTTTTGAACCTTGAGACCCTTTCTAAACCATAAAGCCCCCAAAGGAGGCAAAATCCTTCATTACCCTGACCACATTGATGAACATTCTTTTCACACAAGTATGCATGATGTTTGCTTTCCACACTTGAGCCTATGTCTCTCACTGTAATATGACCCGAGGTCCTAAGCTACACCTATACTACAAACGATGACACTAATATATCTATAGGTGACAAAAAGCCTCGGAACCTTGCACACCCTGCTTATCCTGTGGAAGCCGTGGGATAGAGCCAACATTTGGTGCCATTGCAGGAGAGACTAGTGTCTTAAGTAAAAAGTAAACATAGCAAGTATGTGTGAAGAAGAAACTACCACAAACTATCATGAACATATCCCTCAAGGACTAGGAAATCTTTTTTTAAAATCCAACTCTAGCGAAAAATAAGAATCCCAAGCATAAACTTGGGTTACTAGCTTAAGAAATTTTATCATCCACTTAAATAATAAATTAGATCATCTAATAGACACCAATGTGTAGAGCTCGAAATTCTAAACATTTCTCCCTTTTACAAAAAGCGATTCGAGATAACCATGAAAAGTTATGGGCACGGGAAGGTTCTAGGGTTTAACCCTAACCCTAAACCCCTCTCACCTCCATTCTTATACAAACCCTCTCCACCCCCTCACTCTTCTTCTTCCACATCTAGCCTCCATCCTATTCCAAATTTCTAGTCCTATGCAAGACCCTCCTCCGTCTCCATCGAACACCACCCTACTCCCATCCTCATAGTCGAGTTTGCTTCAAGTGCTTCTTGTAGTAACCTAGCCATACACCCATCGTCCATTCGCCCTCAACAATCCCATTACATCAACAAAGATTTAGGAGAGCATTGTAGGTAATAATATCCTCCTCCCTTTCAAATTCTATCAAGTTTTTTGTTCGTTAAGTTTTCCTTCACTGCCCACCTTGCCCTCCACCCCCCACCCCCTCCACCACCATTCCCCCCCCCCCCCCCTCCCTCCCCACCCAACCCCCCTCTCCAAACCCCCCCAACACCCTCTCCAACACCCCCCCCCCTCACCCAACCACGACCCTCTTGCCCCCCCTCTCAACACTCTCTCTATTCACCAAGGGGGCCTGGCAGCAGGGCAGAACCATTGGCGATTTGACGATGAACCTCTGGGATGTGATGGCGCATCCGCACAGGCAGTGCGCCCATCGGTAGTTGGCCCATGACCATCACCTATTGCCTACAGTGTAGTGACCCTTTAACTCCAGCCAATGTGGCTACTAGCTCCACCAACGCCCTTTGCTCCTTCGTTGGCACTCCCTCGCCTCCGACGCCCACACCACGTAGCTTCGCCCGTTGGGAACTCCCTCGACTCCTCCATTGGCACTCCCTCACCTCCGATGTCCACACCACATAGCTTCGCCCATTAGCATGTGACCTTTGTCCCCTCCCATCTGCTTTGCCTCTGCTCCACCGCCCAGTGTGCCTCCTACCACTCCAACCTCCCTCCACTCTCCTACGCCTCCCCTCACCACCCCCTCTCACACTCCTCCCTCCCACCACCTCCCTAGCAATCCCCTCCCCCACTCGGCCCGCCAACCCCCTCCCCACCCTTCAGACAAAAAAAAGAGAGCAGAGACATAACCCTAGCCCTAGCTTGCCATCTAACCATAGTTAAGAGTGTTAGGCTAGGTTAGTAAGATTAATTGTAGTTATGCTACATTAACTGACCAGTTAGGTTAGTGGACTAACTAATAGCTAGACAAATTGGCTTAGGTATGCCAACTAAAGTGGATGAGTTAGGCTACCTAACAATTACTTTAACTAGCAATTAGATTAACTACTAGTTAGGAAAACTAAACAAGGTTTAGTTCCCTTTAAGTCCATTCATACTCAAATTTAAAGGCCAAGACCCCCCAAAAAGGCCTAATTTTGGCATTATTTTAACCCTCTATAACTTGCCCATTTGGGACCCAAATTGAACCCGGTTTGAACCCATATTTCACACAGAAACACCATGATACGGGGTATTCTTTGATCCCATTATATACCATTTTGGCATCCATAGCACTGATAATTTGTGCTCTTGTGTACCCAATGTTTAAACCTAATCTTTAAATTAACCTAAAACCTAAAGTTTTGATTAGCCTAAAACTTACATACCTAAGTACCTAGATAACTCATACATGCAATGCAAAACTAAAGCTAAAACAACTTACTTGTTTCAATGATAGTAGCTCAAGGAAAGCTAAGGAAAAGCAAGGGAATGGAGACGGAGGACGATGGTGATGGAGAAGGAGGGGGTGGTGCTTTTGAGGGTGACGTTCATCCTCACCTCTTAACTCCCATCAATCTTCTAGACATTCCTTTCCATGTGCATATGTCCCTTGAGCTACTGAGATTGAACTCCCGTGAACCTTTTTGGATCATCTTTTCACCTAGCAGATGGCACCGAGTTCGCAGACGAACTTTCCTTTCTTGCTTTTTTGCCAAGCCATATGGATGAACCTCTACCCTCCCACCAAAATATGGAGCTCTGGATAGTACCCAAGGAGGTCGAGGAGGAGGTGTTGTGTGCCCCTCTTACGCGCATGCATCTCAAAAGCCACATGGGGGCTTCTTTGGCTTCCCCCTAGGTTTGTGTTTTGCTCTTAGCATTGTTGGTGCAGATGGGCCCATGGTCGCAAGAGATATACAAAAAGCCCCAGCCACTCCTTCTCCCAAGTGCAAATATGAGAGTGAAGACCGAGTATTTGCAGGAGCCCCTGGAAAGATAGCTGGAGCTATCCAACTAGCTGAGCAGTGCATGGAAGGGAGGCATGACATCTCTGAACTCGCTTCTACCAATGAAGGAGGAACCAAGCATGGAGATAAAGTTGGAGCCCCTGGAGGACATGCAGATCAGAAAAAAGCCAGACCTCCCACAATCAGTGGAGATACTCCAAGAAAAGACAGACAAATAAATAAATACTATCCTAAGCAGACTACGAGTGAGTCGAGGCTCTCTACGCCCAGCAAGGAGAAAACTGAAGGTGCCATGCGACTGAAAATCTCAGAATCCGGACATGTTGCACAACAAGATGCTGGTAGAGCACAACAACTTGATTGAGAGCATCAAGCTTCTAGAACAAGTAAGACATTAATGGCCTTCTTGGATGACACACTATTGCATGACTATGTGCTGTGGTTGTGTACGCATGCTCTAGTCAGCTTTCTGCTTGGTGTTAGACCCCCATTAGCCTTTATAGAGTCTTGGATAAGAACAAATTGGGTTAGAAAGTGTATGAATGTTCTAAATGTGAGGTTCTTAAAGAAGGTCTTATTTGTCTTTCTATTTAAGAAGCTTGAGATGCCTGCAAGAGCCATGCAACATGCTCTTTGGACCATAAGAAATCAACCTCTATATCTAGAGTGGTGGACTAAGGAATTCTCCCTTGATGCCCCTAGATCTACTAGAATCCCTGTGTGGGTAGAACTCCCTAACTTACCCATGTATTTGTGCAATCAACTGCCCTTTCTCTATTGTGGCTTGCGTGAAGTGCTAGGATTAGAATATGAAAATTTCATTAATCCTAGAGGTAATCCTTAGGTTTGCATTAAGATGGATATAGCTGAGGAGATGCCCAAGACCCTTACCATTATTAATAGAAATGGTAGCATATATAGGGAGCAACCTTTGACTTATAAGAACCTTCCCCATTCTTTATTTTTATGTGGTCTTTCCACTCATGTGGTCCAAAATTGTCCCTTGAAGAGGGGCAAGACCAAAGAGACTGAGCCCCTTGTGGTCAAGCAAGCTACCCCTGCTGAAAGGTGTGTTCCTAAAACTCAAGCACCTCCACTGAACAATCAACATGAAGATTAGGTTGTCATTAGGAATAGTGGAACAGAAAAGGGTGCTAGTGTTCTAGATTTAGCAAACAAGAATCCTTTTGAACATCTTAGAGATAAAGAAAATGCCATTGAAAATAGCAGCAGAATCAGTCAAGAGGAGAATGTGGTGATAGAAGATGGGCGGATAAAAAAAATTGAAGAGGATGACAACAAAGAGATTGCTATGGAAGAGATAGGATAGAGCGAAGAGGAATCAAAAGAAGATCAATTAAATGGTACTCCTATCAACACAGTTAGTCAAGATGACTCGAGCCAAGGTAAGGCCTTCACCGTGGTTCAACATAAGAGGAGCCAATCCAAAGTTTCCACTGTCCAAGTTAATAGCCCCAACCCCAGGGCTAAAAAGGGGAAAAAGAAGAATGTCAGATAAAGTTTTTACCTTCTTGACTCTTAATTTTAGAGGGTTAATGGACCCTGGTAGGAATGAGGAACTAGCTTTCTGGTTGAGAGCTAATTCTTTATCACCTCTCTTTCTAGCATTACAAGAAGTCAAGGTTTGTGGAAATCTTTCAGAGGCTAGATTGAAAGCTATAGAAAAAAGAAGAGTTTGGTTTTATACTTCACATGTGGAGGGTAAAGATGGGACAACCATTGGAGTCCTATCTCACTACAGTGATGGAATCACTCAAGTCAATCACAACAGATGGGTAATGCTTAAATGTCTCATTAATGAAATTAAGTTTTCAGTAATTTCTCTTTACGCCCCTAAGTCAATAGTGGAGAGAAAGGATTATGGGAATCTTTACAATGTACAGATGGTAATTGTTTTACTATGGGAGATTTTAATATGGTGGAATGCAAGATAGACAAGTGGCTTGAAAAGGGGACATGCATAAGAGGTACTGAGTTACTGTCTTGGGAGGAGTGCAAGGACCACTGGCAATGGGTAGATGTGGGAACAGCTGGTGGTGATTTCACTTGGTACAATAGTCAAGTAGGAGATAACAGAAGGGAGGCCAGACTAGATAGGTTTTATGTTTCTCAAGGCCTACTGAACATTCATTTATCCTTAAAGTTAAAAACCTTCTCTTCTCTAAGTTTGTCAGTCCACAAACCTGTCTCACTTAGATGCGATAGGTGTAAATGTCCTATCAAAGGAGCTCTATGAAGAATGGGGTCTCCCACCAATGCAAAAGGCTAATTTCAACATATTCCTTGCCAATGATTCACGGACTAAACCCTTGGGAATAGTAAATGGCGTGTCCACAAAGGTCACAGGAGTCCACTTTTCCCTTCAATTCACAATCTTGGATCTCCCCAAAAAATCCTATCAAATCTTACTGGGTCATCCTTGGTTACGGGAAGCATCAGTCCTCCATGATTGGGGAACTGATAGATTGACAATCCAAAATCGCGACACCGCAATCAAGGTGAATGTGGGAATAGGAGCTATAAAACCAATTTGCCTAGAGCATTGGATGACACATCTTCAACGACAATCTCAAGCAAATTAGCTCCCTTGCAACAGCATGTCATAGCGGGCGATTCACAAAGCAATATCAATAATTGGATACAAACAGTGGCAACCATCAACAACTGCCATTCATTAGACCCCATCTTCTCATAGATAGATACTAAGGTGCTACAGGTAGATCCTCCACTCACACCTGAAGAACCTATCGATCTAGAGATGCCATTCTTTATGGCTGACCTCGAGTGGGATAATGAACCTGAAGAATGTACCCATACCAATGATGACTCAAATTTTCCTTGGGACCTTGAAATTGAGGCTGAGAATGCTGAAATTGAAGATCAAATCTTTAATAATGACTTAGCCATTCTGCATGCCCTAATGGCAGCCGACCTCCCAAAATTTGAACCTCCAAAGTTGAATAACAGTAGCAGAAGATCTCGCAAGAAAGCTGGAGGAAATCGCAAAAAAGCCAAGGCCGAACACTTCAATGAATTTGAACGAGTCCAAACAAGGATCGTCGAATTGTATCTTACAAAGCTAGCTCCCTCAAAATTAGAACCACCACCTCTTGAATGGTCCCCTGAGGGACTAGAAGGAGTATGCATAGCAAATGAACCCTTACTTGGAAACACCTTACTAGTGGAAAAGTTACCCCACAAATCCCAACGTAAGAAGTTTCAAAAATATGTGCCACATGTGCGAATGAAGCTTGATCAAGAGACTTCAGAAAAAGAAAGTCAAAAAGAGCCTAACAAATTGGTAAATGAAACTATGCCACCCAGTACACATGGCACATGTCAGGCTAGTTCAACACCATCAGAGGCTGATCTTCGAGAAGTGCCGAAGTACTTTAAGAATTACACAAGTGGCAGTGCCCCAATAGCAATGCCAAGACCACTAAGATAACTTGAAGTTCAAGAAATTGATAGCATTTTGGAGAAACTCCAATCTATGAGGGACTGGCAAAAACATGCACAATAAGCCTCGCCCTGGAAGGGGAGGAAGAAAAACTGGTTTTCATTGGGAAATAGCTTCAAGAGGAAGATGAAACCAAACTCAAAGCACTCCTAATGGAATACCGTGATTGCCTAGCATGGTCATATAAAGAGATGAAAGGAATTTCACTAGACGTGGCAGTACACACGATACCTATAAGGGAAGGTGCTCACCCTAAGAGGTATGTGGACCTTATTGCACAAATCCTAAGTATGGCACCATGGTTATGACGAGCTGGAAAAACTCCTAGATGCCGGATTCATCTACGAGATAGAGCACACTGATTGGGTTTCACCCATCGTCATTGTGCCTAAACGCAACAAGAAGCTCAGAATATGTGTAAACTTAAAGAATGTGAATGCTGCCACAATTAGGGATCACTATCCCCTACCCTTAACAGAAACCGTGTTGGAAAAGGTGGCAGGCTCCAAAAAATATAGCTTCTTGGATGGCTTCAGTGGCTATAACCAAGTGCAAATTGCTCCTAAAGACCAATAAAAAACAGCATTTGCTACAAAATGGGGTATTTTTGCATATAGAGTCATGCCATTTGGCCTTTGTAATGCCCCGGCCACATTCCAGCAAGTCATCTTCTAAGCTTTCAAGTCATTTGTGAATAAGTTTTTACAGGTGTTCTTGGATGATTTGTGCATCCATTCAAACAAAAAAGACCACTTCAAATGTCTTGAAGCAGTACTAATCAAATGCAGGGATTATGGCATCTCCCTAAATCCAACAAAAAGCCAGATCATGGTCACCCACGGAGTTGTTTTGGGACACATCGTTTCTCAACATGGGATTGCAAAAACTGACATGGACAAAATCAAAATCATCATGGAATTGCCTCCTACAAATTCCAAAGGTGTATAGGTCTTTATGGGACATGCCGGCTATTATAGAAGATTTATATTGCAATATGCCATGATAGCTAGACCACTTTACAAATTATTAGTGGAATTATTATCGATAGAAGAGTGCGACCAAGCCTTTGAGATTTTAAAGTGGCACCTAATCACAACACCCATCCTTATATCTCCCAATTGGGATATTGATTTTCATGTTCATACTGATAGATCCAAGTATGAAATTGGGAGTGTGCTTTGTCAACCTGGTGAACATAAGAAAGACTACCCATTCTACTTCACTAGTCGACAAATCAATGATGCAAAGATCAACTATACCACCACAGAAAGAGAAGCCCTAGCAATGGTGTATAGTGTAAAGAAATTTCGGCACTATCTACTGGTGGCAAATGATTTTGTCTTCTACACCGACCATCAAGCATTGCTTTATCTTGTGAACCATCCATGTACAACAGGAAGAATAACCAGATGGCTCCTCTTGCTTCAGGAATTCAACTTCAAAATGGTGGTTCACAAGGGTGCCCAACACTACATTGTCGATCACATGTCTCGTGTCAAGTCGGGAGAAGAAGCCACTGGAGTAGAAGACGACTTACTAGATGCCACACTATTTTAAATAGATGCTATTCTAGAGTGGTGTGGAGATATCATTGGGTACTTAATGGCAGGAAGACCACCCCCTGAAATGAAAGTAGTAGATGCCAGAAAACTAATTCTAAAGGCTGCACCCTATCAACTCATTGCAGCACAACTGTACAAGATGGGCAAGGACCAGGTATTAAGAAGATGTGTAATGCCTCATGAGATCATGTCCATGAAGGCATTGCAGGAGGACACTTCCAAGTGGAAGCCACAGCAAGAAAAGTCCTCCCGCAGGTTACTGGTGGCCAACACTGCGGGTAGATGCCTATGAATATGTAAAAGACTGTGATGTATGCCAATGGACTACTAAACCACAACACAGAGACTTCAATCCCCTAGCAATATTTGTTGCACAAAAACCATTTGAAAAATGAGGGATTGACTATGTGGGTCCCATACATCCAGCAGCAAAAGGAACACATGCACGCTACATCATTGTGGCCATTGATTACTTTACAAAATGGGCTGAAGCTAAAGCAGTCACAAAGGCAGATGCCAGAAGCACAGCAAGATTCTTATACGAAAATGTGATCACCCAATTCGGATGCCCCATTGAAATTGTGTTAGATAGAGGCACACATTTTGTCAATGAGGTAATCCAAGAACTCTTGTTTGGCTTTATGGTGGTAATCCATAGAAAAAGCACACCCTACTACCCCCAAGGGAATGGACAAGCCGAATCCACCAACAAAATATTATGCATTATCCTCACCAAGGTAGTAGAACCATAGCGTTGTGATTGGGCAGAGAAACTGAATGCAGCCTTATGGGCATAGAGAACCACACTCAAGGTCCGCACAGGGAACGCATCTTTTCAATTGGTGTACGGCCTTGAAGCTGTGGTCCCACTAGAAGTTGTAATACCAAGCCTACGCATAGCAGTACAAGAAGGCATGGGATACCATGAATCCTTGAAGCAAAGACTCTATTAGTTGAAGCATACAGAAACCAGACTAGTCACCTACCATGCCATGACAACAAAAAAACATACAAGAAAGACATGGTTTGACAGAAATGTTAAAGCTAAAGACATCAAGGAAGGTGACTTGGTCCTGTTATACAATGCCAAAGTACACAAGGGGACTGAACTATCTAGGTCAAGGACCCTACCAAGTAAGAACGATGAATCCCATCGGAGCTGTGCTGCTATAGAAATATTGGATGGATTCGAATTCAACACAACAATAAATGGGAGCTGCCGACTGAAGCACTACTATTTCAACACGCAAGGCATCCCCAACAAAAACGAAGATTTGGGAAACCAAGTCTTCCTTAGTTAGGATTAGATTGTATCACGAGCACTCACTTGCATATGTATGACTTTGCACATATAGGTAGCATCAATCGATTTTAACCTAAGGCTCAGAAGTGATGCCTGAGTTCTAGCTACCCTATGAAATCCCAGCCAAAAAAAAAAAGAAGGTAGCATATAGTTAGTCCCTACCTAGCTACTAGGTCACTACAGTCACACGCTTCCACTTAGACACATAGAAGATTGCATGAATAATTGTGCCACACACTTTCATTCCACACTCTCAAAGCATGTATAAAAATAAGATCTCTCACAAACACACAAAAAGGTCATACTTGCATGCCAACTAATCTAATGATCAATGCTAAACCACATGCACATGGATGCAGGTTCAGATAATATGCCATCACTAAAGAGGATGCGTAGAAAGAGCCCACTGCCTCAACCACGAGACCCCCTCCAGAGTTCGCAGCCATCTACATCCTCTCAACCACAGTGACCACAGGCATTTGTGGTCCAGAGCGATAGCTCCAAAGAGGATTTAGTGCATGACCACGGAGAACAAATGCCACCCTAGTCACCACCGGCCTGCACAACCATTGACGGGGCCCAGTTACTGGAACATGTTTGGCCACCTACATCAACTTATGCTCTTTCCCAGGAAGCAACACCTTCCTTAGAGCAAAGGGGTCTAGGCAGTTTGCATGAGAGCCTAAAATCCTTGGAGGACAGTCTTAAAATGACTACATACATTAGGGACTTTCTCCATTCTTACCACTCCAGCAATGCACAAGTTGGCAAGTACGGTACCATCACTGTACATCAGATCCCACTAAACATTATCCTCGATAGTACAATCATTCAAATCGCTTTCTCATTGCTGCCCAACACACGGTGCCAAATACCCTACACGGCCTGCTGATGCAAAGTTTCTCGAAGTACAGCCTCTCCTCGCCAAGGGCACATTGTTCCATAGGGATGGCATATTACTTCACGCCATCCTTAACCATCGCCTCAGGGAAGCAACATAATTCCTATCCACATCCTGGGGGCTAAGTGCGGCAAGAATCGATTCCTTCCACTGCGCACATTTGTTTTGTTGAGTAGGAAGCTAAAGCAAGATTGGATCCAGCACTTAGTCATCTTCTTTACATAGAAACTAGATGGTTCATCAGGCCAAAAATGTAAAAGTCCACAGCTATTGGCTATAATCAAAAAAAACAAGAGCTACAAGAAAGAGAAATGACTCTGCCCCAGTCACCAAAACCAATTTAGGAGTTGGACATACCCTTCTTACCAGTATGGGAGCCGTCACCAACTTCTCCTACTATCACATTGACAAGTTCAGATGCCTTAGAAGAAATACCTATTCTGGAGGTCGGGATTGAGGAATTGCCCCATGAGATGCTACAACTCGGTGCACAACTGCAACCAATATATCTCCAATAACAGCAGCAGCAACTAGAGCCTGAGGAAAGATTGGCACCAGAGCCTGAGGCTACACATTTGGAAGGAGTGTGGAGAGAAGGGGAGGGGGGCTGGTGAGGGGAGGGGGGCTGGTGAGGGGGAGGGGGAGGAGGCGAAGGCGGAGGCGATGCGGGCGAGGAGGAGGGCACGGAGGTGGGGCGGGTGCTACGCACGGGTGTCGCCTTGCCTACGGGCACCACCACCCTAAGAAGCAAGTGAGGAGCGGCCGGCGAGGGGGGTAGAGAGAGAGAGAGAGAGAGAGAGAGAGAGAGAGAGAGAGAGAGAGAGAGAAGAGGGAGGGGAGGGAAAGAGAGAGAGAGAGAGAGAGAGGGAGGGAGGGGAGGAGGGAAAGAGAGAGAGAGAGAGAGAGAGAGAGAGAGAGAGAGAAGAGGGAGGGGAAGGGAAAGAGAGAGAGAGAGAGGGAGGGAGGGGGAGGGAAAGAGAGAGAGAGAGAGAGAGAGAGAGAGAGAGAGAGAGAGAAGTGGGCGAAAGGAAAAAGAAGAGAGAGAGGAGGGGGGGAAGGGGTAGACGGAGGAGGGGGGGGGTCATGATGGAGGGGGAGGAGGGGGGGGGGGGAAGGGGGTGTGGTGGAGGGGGAGATGGAGGAGGGGGGGGGGGAGGCGGTGGTGGTGGAGGGGGAGGAGGGAGGGGGGGCGGGAAGGGGGTGGTGGTGGAGGGGGAGATGGAGGAGGGGGGGGGGTGGGGGGAAATGGAGGGAGGGGGGAATAAAGCGGGGGGGGAGTGGAGGAGATGGTGGTGGAGGGGGGAATGGTGGAGGGGGAGGGGGGAAAAAGAAAAAAAACTTGACGGACGAAAAACTTTGACGAAAATCCAAATGGAGAAAGAGATGGTCACCTGAACACTCTCCAAGTCTTTCTCGATGTAATGAGATTATTGAGGACCAATGGACGGTGGGTGGATGGCTAGGTTATCGTTGCTCTGCAAGATGGGCCTGAAGTAACTCACCATGTGAGGATGGGAGTAGGGTGGTGATCGATGGAGAGGGAGGAGTGTCTTGCATAGGGCTCGGAATGGGGAAGAGGATGGAGGCAAGATGTGAAAGAAAAAGTTTGAGAGGGATTGTTGCACTTTTATAAGGAGGGGGAGTTTTGGATTTAGTCAAACACTGTGTGCAACTTTGAATTTGTCCACGTTTGAGTAGTCAAATACATGTGCAGCTTTGAATTTGTCCACGTTTGACTAGGGAGGTGGTTTTAATTTTTCTTTTGGGTTATGGCATTTAGAACCTTTAATCATTGATTGCCCATAACTTTTGGTGGTTGTGTCAGAATGTGCTTCTGTAAAAAGGAGAAATGTTCAAAATTTCAAGCTCTACACTCTGACAACCATCACATGGTCTGATTTATTCCTTAAGGTGCTATTTTTCCAAAAAACATGCATTTTCCTAAACATGTAATGATGAGTTTCAACTAGGATTTATTTATTTTTTTAAACTTGAGTTGGAAAAATTTTAGCTCTCCTAGCTCTTGAGTGATATGTTCTAGCTCTTGAGTGATATGTTTGTGAAAGTTCGAAGTAGTTTGTTTTTTACAGATACCTGCGTATGTTTACTCGTTACTTGAGACGCTAGTCTCCTTGGCAGTGGTAAAAAATGTTTGCTCTTTCCCATGGCTTTCACAGGAAGAGCAAGGTATTCTCAGTATGCAAGGTTCTGAGGCTTTTTGTCACCTACAGATATATCGGGTTTGTCGTTTGTATAGTATACATGTAGCTTAGGACCTCGAGTCGTACTCCGGTGAGAGACGTAGGCTTAAGTGTGGTAAGCAAACATAGTGCATGCATGTGTAAAAGGAACATGCATCATCATGGTTGAGGTAATGATGGCTTTGGCCTTCATTGGGGATTGCAGGGTTTAGGAGGAGTTTAAGGGTTAAAAGGAGGTTCGAGAGTTTAGAAGGAGGTTTCAAGGGTTAGAAGGAGATTCCAAGGTTTAGAGAGAGGTTCCAGAGTTTAGAAGAGGTTCCAGGGTTAGAAGGAGGTTTCAAGGTTTAGGGTAGAGTACATGGTGGAGAACTCGTCTCCCTCATAGATCATGGAGGTTAAGGGTTGAGGAACTAAGGGTTTAGAGGGAGCATAGGAGTGGGAGAGGAAGAAGGTGTAAGAGCATAGGGGAAAGAAGAGAGAGAAGGGAGGAGGAGGAGGAGGAGGAGGAGGAGGGAGAAGGAGGAGGAGGAGAAGGAGGAGGAGGAAAAGGGAGGAGGAGGGAGGAGGAGGAGGAGGGAGGAGGAGGGAGGAGGAGGAGAGGGAGAGGATGGGTTGCAAAGTAGGAGGAGAGGGGAGGAGGAGTTGCAAGGTTAGGACATGCTTTTGGACGTGGAGTGCAAGGAAGCATGGACACTTGAGACAATTGCTTGGAATACCAAAGTAGAACAACACAATGCCCCAAAGAGTGTGGGCTTCATTCCATTATGGGGTATTTATACAAGTTGGAGAGCTTGTCTCTATGCATGTAGGAATTGTCAGACATTCTCTCTCTACATGTAGAACTTGCATATAGAAGTTGCATGTAGGAGTTGCATGTTGAACTCGCATGTAGAACATGCATGTAGAACTCGTATGTAGGAGTTGCATGTAGAACTCGCAATGCCAATCGGTTCTGGATTTTTTCATAGACAAATGGAGCAACATGATAAAGATGGTTGCTTTCTGACAAAGAATGATGAGAATATTGAAGATTCATATGATGATTGTGCATGCTATGCATTTGCACCAACTTTTGCATTGATGTGATGTGGAAGCAAGAGAAGATCAATCCGAATGCATTCTTTGAGGAGCCTGACTATAGAAGCCCTTACAATAAAGAAGGTTTGGGATATGTTTATAATTCTGAAGAAAGTCAAAGCAATGAAGTTGATATTGTTTTTTATAGTTATGCAATTGATTATTTGAAGATCTCATCTTTCATGTGTGATGTGATGATGATGGAGCTCTTGAGGAGTATGCAAAAAGCTCAAGTTTGAATGTTTTTTCTGTGTTCAATGAGCAAATGGATAAACAACCAAAGATAAAAGAGTACCAAAGGTTTGATGCCAATGTTGAAGATAATGGTTCATCTCATGATGTGTTTGAGGCTGATGTTCCTATTGATGAGCATATGTGTCAAGAAGATGCAACTATTTAGCAATTTCTATTATCCTTTGAGGATGAGTATACCTTTTTGGAAGGATTTGTTCAAGCACAAAGACAACCAGAAGGAGTTGAGAAGGTAGTGATGCAAGGAGGAGAAGAAGAAGAGTAGCCCGAGAGCCAAAGAAGCCAACATGATGTCATGGATGAGGTGTTATGCTTCAATGATAAGCATATGAATAAAGAGGATGAAGTGGTGGATTAGTTCCTACTTCCTCTTGAAGATGAAGATGATGTATCTAATCAGGTTCATGCTTTAATGGATACACACACTATGCAAGAAAGACAGGAATCATGCAGTCCATGTCTATGTCAGGAGGCAAATTCAACTTTCATTTTCAGTGACCTAAAGATGGATTCTTCTCAAGTGGTATTATGTATTCCAAGACAAATGTATGGACAGCAATCTGATCAACTTATATCTCATTTTGAATATGATTTGGGTGTGTTTCAAACTACACCAAAATGCAGGCCTAGTTGGGAACAACACTGCAGTCTACCGGTTGGCAGTTTTGAGGAGCTTCAAAATCAGGACAAATGGACTGATTTGGTTGATGTTAGATGGCTGAGAGTTAGTCATATATATGGCTTATACTCACCTAAAACAGTTTTTGATTTGGATAAGTCTAACCCATTCATCCGAGTGTGTTTTTTTAGCAAGAAAGTTGATTTTCTGCAGTCCACAAGTGACAATGCATGGCAAAGTGATGATCCAATTGAGGGTGAGGTAAACAAAGAAAAGAAGTCAGATGAAAATAAATCTGAAGACCAACTCTTTCAAGATTTCAAAATGCAAATAAGTTAAGTTCAATCATTGGGTGAAGAAAATGGTAAGGACAATGTTCCAGAGGGATTACTCATTGAAGTGGTTTCCCAAACAGAATTTTCAGCTTTGAAGGATGATATATATTGAAATGCTTTATGATGCTTTTACTGGGTTTGAGGATGAATTATATGATGCAAAAGATGATATTATGCAATCAGAATTTGGTTTACATTCAGATTTGAAAGATGGTACAGTTTTCCACCTTTGGCAAGATGCAAGTGCAAGAGCACAATGTGAAAAATCAAATGCAAATGCAACAAAAACAAAATCAAAAAATGAGAATGCTGATGTTGATGTTGATGATGAAGAAATGCAAAAGGTGAAAGATGAGGGTAAGTGGAACAGGCCAAACTGGATCCAAAAGAGCCTAAAAAGGAGCCAGAAGAGACGGAGGAGTTTCAAAATCACCTCTACTTCATACCACAAATATGCAGACACTTGGCAAGTGTTCAAGGTCCAAATATATAACAAATGAAAGCTTGGAATCATGAAAAACAGTAAACAAAAATTTAGCAAACAGTTTGGAAGTATGTCCGACAACAGAAACTTAGTTTTGGCATGTTTCGAACAGTCCGAAAGTTCGATTATCAATCTGATTTCAAAGAGAGGAATTTTAGAAAGTCCAAATGATAGAAAAGCAGTAATTTTTGTGTTCTTTAATTCAGCATATGTTGTTCAAACAGTCTTGATAATTCAGTCCAAAATTCAGAAGGTTTGAATGTGGTGGATTGCATTCTGAAATCAGAATTCAATCATTGAAGTCTGAAATTCAGAATTCAGATTTTCAGTGGTGGTTTGATGAATGGAATTTAATTCAGATTTTTCAAAGACAAATGAATGATTTCTTTGAGGACTCTACACCGACATATGTTGCGGATGCTAGAGCTTCATCGGCGCATTCTTATTTGCTTGATTAGAGCAATATATCCATTCTGTGCCAATGGAATGTGAACATACTTATTCATGCATGGTTCTATTTATTCATTTTGTATGACCTCGCATGGATGACATTATATTTTATGGGTTCCCAGCCCTGGTATGTTGCCATAAAATGGTAGCACTGTATTTACACACATAATGACGATATGCACTATAGCTTACCTTTACTTTACTAAATAATAATCTCTTTCTTTTGGAGATTAGTGGATAGCTATGTATGGGGGTGGTTTGAACCTTGGTATTGCACCAAGCTCTTCACTCTACTAATTGCATGGTCTTGGATTGATGTGATGTTTACATCATGAACGGGGTCTACTAACTTCCATTAAATTGAACCTAAAAATAAATCGGTGGGTTCAAGTGTTGGAAATTTTTCAAATTCCAACCACAGGGTGTGCCAGTGTGAGGGGATAACTAGGCACCTAGAATAAGGCTAGTGAATAGTCACATGGGGGGATGTGAAGGGATGTGAATGGACCCTTTAGGTTCCAACTGCCCATAACTTCCCTTAGTCTTCTATCTTGAGGTACTCAATCATGGATTGCACGTATGCAAAATTACAAGGATTCCTTTACTTGTATTTCAGAGTTTCTGAAGTCTGATTTCTATTCCTCTCTTCCTCAAATTTGAATTCCTAATAGGTAGAAATGTAGATTGAATCTCTACTTGTTACACCTTCCAGGAGATCTTCTACACGGGCTCCCTTCCTAAGTCCTCCCTGAGCAGGGGGTGGATTTGTTTAATCCCGAACGAGGGAGATAGGTCAGACATTCGACAGTGGAGACTGATCACCCTGTTTGACACCGCATATAAGATCCTCGCTAAGGTCTTGAGTTTGCAGTTGCGACCTCGTCTCACTGACATCATCCATGACATGCAGACCGGCTTTGTTTAGGAGCATAGCATTCTGGACAACATTTTCACATTCTGGGAGGCAGTGGATTGGGCCAAGGAGGAGGCACAGCCTTTGGCCATCCTTCTGTTTGATTTTGAGAAGGCATACGACAAGGTGGAGGGGTCTTTCTTAGAGGGCACTATGCAGAGGGTGGGTTTCTCAGACAGATGGATTAGAGGAGTCTCTGCACTTTATGCGGGGAGCTCTTATCAGATGCTTGCCGATGAACACATGGGCAAGGCCTTTCCTATCTCTCACTTGGTCCATCTAGGTGTCCCCTAGCTCCCTTTCTTTTCCTTTTTGTGGCAGAGGCATTGGGCTACTACTTAAAATTGCAGGTGGCGGGCCTCATAGGGATTAGGCTCCCAATAAGACAGGAGGAGTTGCTAGGCTCAGAGTTTGCAAATGACATAGCCTTGTACGTAGAGGGCACCACAACAACTTGGAGAGAGTCAGGGGAGCCCAGGCTATCTATTGTGAGGCCTCTGGTGCACGGATAAACTGGACAAAATCCATTGGTTTCTTCATAGGCTCTGAAGAGACACTGGATATTCGAGAGTGGGAGAGTGCGGGGAGAGTGCCTTTAGCTTCCGCTGGATACCGCGGGGCCAGACCGCGGGGCCAGACAACGAGATACCTCAGATGCTAGGTGGGTATTGATATTACAGCAGAGTAGCAGATTGTCTCCATCCTCGAGAGTGTTCGACATAAGCTTCTCTACTAGAGCTCATCCAAACTCTCCCTAGCGGGCCGTGCCTTAGTGGCAAACTAGGTCCTCCTTGCCACAACCTGGTACATTGCCTCTTGCTAGTGTTTTCACAGAGGGTGCATTGGACAGCTCTGACGTTTGGTTCGAAATTTCCTTTGAGTAGGATCGGACGGCACAAGGAATACCAGAGCCCGGGTTGCTTAGCAAATGGTGATCATGCCATGGTCATTGGGGGGCTTGGGTATCATTGGTCTGGAGATGTAGAGCAGAGCTCTCCTAGGCAAGTTGGTTGTGAGCAGCCTCACCGTTGGTGTAGAGCCCTGGAAGCTCCTCTTACAATGAGGGCGGCTTCATAGGAACATCCCACGCACAGGGGGGGAAGTGGAAGCAATCACATAGAACAATCTTCACAGGGGTCCTCGGTACGAGGAAGGGTCCCCCATGATGAGGAGCCTACATAGGGTCTAGCAGAGATTAGTAGGTGGCCTGCTCAGCCCCATTACATGGAGGAGTTCGAGCAATAGCCCCTCATGTGGCACCTGAAGATCAGAGATCAGGATGGATGGATGTTGGTATAGCGGACTCACATTGGATGAGCACAACGGGATCGTGGCTCGGCTTTCTCCTTTGGTAGTTGGAGTAGATTACCCTTGGAGGCAGAGGCGAGGCTTGGAGCCTTAGAGCATATGTGAGAGGCAGGGTAGCAAATGAGGGAGATTGACCTTGCCATCCCTGATTCTTGATGGGAAGGACTCCACATGTGAATCGATAGCAGTTGGTTGGGTCAATTTTCTCGGACTGGGGTTCCCTTGAGGATGATGATCCAATGAGACAGCAATCAACCCGGTTTCTTCCACGTAGGGAAGGGGGGCTTGCTTGAGGCACTCATTGAGAGAGAACCAGAGATGGATAGGAGTCTGAATGGGATTCATTGGTAGTAGCAGCAACAGATGATCAAAGTTGTGGGCTGGTTGGGAAAGAAGTAGCACATTGATCCCCCCAGCATTCTAGAGCAGGATGCCCCCAGATGGCGCCTTTGGCTTTGGGAAGGTAGGCCCTTGAGGGAGGTCCAATGGGATCCAAGAGAGTGGTTTTGGCCTTCCATGGTCGGCCTCACAGAGTGGGTGGATGAGGTGCCCTTGTTTTCTTATACCACCCGGGTTGGTAGGAGGCTCTAGATGGACACTTCGATGTGGACCCCTTCGAGGGAAAGGCATTGGGTGGCCCAGATGGTGCCCCAAGAGATCCGTTCCAGGTTTTGGACTCACCTTTGGTCCAGTTTGCGGCCAAGGAATATCTACTTTTTCTTCTGGCTGGTTGCCCAGAGAGGCTTGCCCATAGGCCCATGGTTGGAGCAAATGCAGGTGGAGGGGTAGTGTCAATGCTGCTCTGTTGGAGTTTTGGAGACGATCCCCCTTGCCTTTGGAGCTGTCGCAGCATAGTGATGATTTGGATGGGAGCCCTCAGGATTTTTGTCCCACATGTAGAGCCTTTAGAGGCACTACACCTGGGGGATGGTGGCCTGGTTGACTAAGGGAGGTCACACATTCTAGATTGATGAGGTTTCCTCAACTTACCGGATGCAGGGTCTGAGCATTCAGAGGATAGAGCTCCACGAGGCGGTTCGTCTTGATAGCACGGATCCTCATTCCCCTCTGGAGGATAGCATGTGGGAGGTAGTAGCCAGTGTCACAGCGTGGAACATTTGGGGGGTTGTAGTCGGGTGATAATTGAGCATCCGGTTCCCCACCCTCGGCTACCTTGGTCGTTATCTGGCAGGATATCATTTACACCTTGCGCTCAACTTGGGAGCATGGAACCTTGGGCTTTAGGGTGACTGTTGCGAGGTGCGCACATTTCTGCAAGACTTGGCTTGCAGGACTTTTCTACACATTAACTCCGTGAGGGATTCGCTAGTTGTATAGTTCTCGGGGAGGACCATTTTCCAAGCGAAATCTTCTGAGCGTCCGAGTGAAGGGGGGAAAAAAACTTCCAACTATGTAAAAGTATGGCAAAAATGGATCGAAAGAAAACATAATTTCACTTAGAAATATGCAAAGTATCATAGGAATGCCTATTTCATACACAAATCTTTACATGAATCTTTGGGGATGTTGAATAACATAATGGGATGGCTTTTGAAGAAACCCACATGTAGAGTAGATTTCTCTATGAAGATTCGCTTATGATCTTACAACTTTTACTTTTTAGGGAAGTGACATTGAAAACCCTCTTTCAACCTATCTTCATGAAGAGTTTCTCCAATCTCCAAAGAAACCTCATTGAAGCAAGCCATCCAAGGTAGTTTCGCCAGCGAAACCTCTTTGAAGTAGGTCTCCCAAGGTAGTTTCGCTGGCGAAACTACCTTAGGCAGGACTTTAAAAGTGACATAGCTTTCACATCCTATGTCCAAAATATAGTCATTCAGCCACTCAAATTAATTGGAGAATGCCATTTGAGCACATCTATGGGGTTATATTTTACAAAATCTTGCATCTACTATCTTAAATCTTGCATATATTTTATGAGAGTAGATACATAAGCCCAACGGTTAATACTGATCTATGGTAATTTTAACTTCTTTAGAACATATCCATAAATGCCTTGTAATTTATGCTGTAAAAACACTAGAAAGCTCTTATGATATTGACATAAATGTGTTTAAATAAGTAATTATATATTTATAATATTATTACATTGAGAGTGATTGTGAGGGATGTTTCTTAAAGAAATTATTTTTCAATACTCTTTTAATGTAATAAAATGGTTACAAAGGATGTCTATGAACAAGAAAAATTATGTTATGTGACAGTGAATGAGTGACTATTTTGTATATATATATGATAAAGAGATCTAGTTCTTGTGAAAATAAAAGTGTAAAAACCATTAAAGAAACACCATTTTTTAAATCTCTTGAAAAACACGCTTGGATAAAACTGCTCATAGGTTTTTGCTCGTACAAATCACGCGCCCTATAGTCCCCCTAGTTGGCTATTAGCCCCTGTACCAGAGATTCCCGAGGCAGTGAGCTGAGTTTCTCTAGAATAGGTTGGTTTCTTCTTTTAGCCTTTATCTAGTTTTTCCCATACTCAGCACCTTCGGGGCTGCTGTTCTGTATGAGGTTTTTTCAAGCATTAATAGAAGGATCCTTTCTTTGCAAAAAAAGAAAGAAAAGAATGCTAGCTTGTGCTGACAGATCTCTACACCAGTAGCTGGTTCAGCTACAGATTACCACCCAAGGTGCCTGGGAGCAACTCCTACTCCGAATTTTCTCCCCTACACCTGCCTCTTGAATAGGTACCTCCTACTCCGAATTTTCTTCCCTACACCTGCCTCTTGAATAGGTACCTCTTGCAGGCCGGCTCCGATTTCTATAGATCCCTTTGCAAAGAGGAGGAGACATCTATTAGAGAAATATAGTCAACGCCAACTATTAAGCTTAGCCATGAACACATTTTGTTTCGATAAGTCCACGACAACGGACAATTCTGTTATCAAGTGTAATCTACGCTTCTTGCCTTCATTTCTTGTTGGAGCGCTCGAGTCCTTTCTTTTGGACTAGGACATGCCTTCCGCTCCTCTAATTCACCCCCCTCCCCTCAGATGAAATCCTCCATATCAGCTTGAACGACTTTCCAACACCAATTATCGCATTTGGGCGATGAAGATGGAGATGCTCTTACGACGCTGCTACTGCGACATCTTCTGGTGCTGCTGCTCCAGTAGTAGCTCAACCCACTGCAGCTGAAATCCAAGCCTGCCTCCTCTCGGACTCCAACGCACGTTCCCACATCATCCTCACCTGTGGAGACTTGCAGTCCGTGCGGGCCTTCAGGTCCCAGAGCTTCAACAAATTACAATTCTCCTCTCTGCACTACCACAATCCACGCGTGCTTTTGTCACTCCACAAAGCAATCTTGCAGAATTGACACTTCCTGCATCTTAACAATCAAGAATATACCCTGCCAGATGTGTATTCTGTGCCCCGTCTAAAGAAAAATGTATTCTCTGTTGTCTCTGCTGCCTCACTTGGTGCAGATATACGGCTCCTGGGCACATCTTGCATCTTTCACATAAGACGCATTGACTGTTCCATCCCACAAGTCAATCGACTGTACCCCATCGGCATCGGTCTCCCGAACCCACTCCATGCAACATCTGCTTCAACGACAAACGATCCAGCTCATCTCTGGCATGAAAGACTAGGTCACCAAAATTCCCAAAGCCTCAGCAAACTTGCCAAGAATTCTCTTGTTGATGGTCTTCCAAAATCGCCTCAAACGACTGATCCCTTACGCGACCATTGTGTTCATGGCAAGCATCAGCTCACGTCTCTTCGTGGTCAGGTTGGTCATCGATCCACCGAACTCCTCTCTTTAGTTCACTCAGACATCTGTGGTCTGATGCAGACACCGTCGCTTGGGGGTTCTGCATACTTTCTTACCTTTATTGATGATTTTAGCACCTTCACCTATGTCTACTTCCTCCACCACAAGCATCAAGTTCTGACATTCTTCAAAGAATATCATCGCCTTGCCGAGCGACAGACAGGCTGCTTGCTCAAAATTCTTCGAACAAATAATGGAGGGAAGTACTGCTCCAACGCTTTTCGTGATTATTGTGCTTCTCATGGCATAATACATCAGCTCACCACTCCCTATTCACCGCAACAAAACGGCGTCTCCGACACCCCTACACTCCTGGTGTGATGCTGACTGGGGCAGCGACCCCGACACACGCAGATCTACAACTGGTTATGTTTTTCTTTATGCAGGTGGCCCAGTGGTATGGTACAGCAAAAAGCAAGCTACTGTTGCCTTGTCCACAGCCGAAGCTGAATATGTGTCACTAGCGGGCTCTACTACTGAAGGTATATGGCTTCGAGGTTTATTTAAGGATCTTGGTTTCCCTGTGGACGATCCATTGGTCAATTACTGTGCCATTGCAATTGCAAGAAACAGCAGCCAGCCTGAGCGGCTTAAACAGATCGACCTCCGATTTCACTTCATCAAAGACGAAGTCGAACAATCACGACTACAGCTTGTTTATGTCTCCACTCACGACAAGTCAGCTGATGTTCTCACCAAGCCGCTCCCTAAAGCTGTGCATTGGAGCTGCTGTTCTGCACTAGGGATCACTACTCCGATTACACTGCCACCTGATAGTAGTGGCTAGTATGTTCATAGCATTCCAATATTTTGGAGTTAAGGGGGTGTATTGGAAATATAGTTAACTCCAAATATTAAGCTTAGCCATGAACACATTTTGTTTCCATAAGTCCGGATTAGTTACCACAACGGACATTTCTGTTATCAAGTGTAATCGTCATAAAGGCCATTCAAGGGTCTCTGAAATATACAGTTCATTCTCTGGCCATCTACTCTCGTATACGATTCTTGCCTTCATTTCTTGTTCGAGCGCTCCCCTTTCTTTCTGTCTTGCATTCTTCCTTACATCGACTTTCCTTCAACATCTCCCCCTAGAAATAGAATATCGTGTTACTCATGGTTCTACTTGCCAAGAAATTAGAACTTGGACATACGTTATACAATCCATGAGAATCAGAATCGCAAGTCCAGATCAAAACTTGCCATCCCACTTCATTTTCAAGAAACTTCAAGTAGTGTTTATTAGAGTTACACGAACCAAGAATTCTAGCTTGTGCTGACAGCTTTCTGCTATTCAAGAAAAGTGCACATTTGATTGCAACTAATTAATGAGAAAATATATGCTAGACACAGTGACAACAAAATAAATACAAGTACCAACAAGGTGTTCCAAATTTGAATCTATATATTCTTCTTTATGTTGATGTAGAGAGAGAATGTAAGAGAACATTCTAACACATCTTCCATGTCAATAACAGACTCTAAATCATCACAGCATTCACACATATAGAGCAAACTGTACACGTCTAAAATTTTCAGACTAAGCAGCTTTGCCTTGCAGTCGGACCCAGAAAAGGGCCTGCCTTATTGATCAGTCATCACTTTGCTAAAGATTTAAAAGAGTTATCTCACAAACTGAATCATTTCAAAGGCCTGGCAAAGAGCAGAGCTAATCGTCATTGTTACACAGCCACAGACTTACAGAGTATCTGAGCTAACCAGGCATCCTCTACCTAGTCCACTTGGTAACGGACAAAAGCCTCTCAAAAGCTGCCAAATGACGCAACCAATCCTCATTGCTTGATTTATATCACTGCATGACTGATTGAGTAAAAAAATAAGATTACAGAAGAGAAGCCTCCGCTGGATCAACAAAGAGAGGCATGAATTGCTCCCTCATGCTTCAACGCCTATAAGACTAGTGATTTTGTAGCCGAAGGAAAAACTACAACCACCGGTCTTGAAGATTGTACACTCTGTCGGCAGCAGCAAGGACATGGTTCTCAACATATAAATACAAAGGAAAAGGACAGTCTCATATCCCTGCATCCAGACAAAGGAAAGATTTCAGCCTCTCTCTCTCTCTCTCTCTCTCTCTCTCTCTCTCTCTCTCTATTTCGGTCCCTCTCTTGATGTGCTCTCTCTCTCTCTCTCTCTCTCTCTCTCTCTCTCTCTCTCTCTATTTCGGTCCCTCTCTTGATGTGGAGTATGGACAACCTCATTGAATTGACTTATTGGTGGGATGCTCCTGTGTACGTTGCTGCTGCTGCATTAAGGCACTGAACATGTCTCCACTGTGCAAGCTCAAATGTGAGGGCTGCACAAAAATTATCATCAATCAGCTGACCACTCAGTACAGGCACATGCACTACCAACTGGTTGAGGAGAAGGGGAATCAAACCTGTGGCTGTTGCGGGGCCTCTAATGCACGGTAAGGCTCATTGACGCAGGAGGTTTGCAATCCACTCTGTGCCTCATGAGCAGCCGACAATGAACTGCCAGGCTGAAATCCAGGCTGAAATCCAGACATACAGTATGCAGTTCCAGGAAGAGGTTGCCCCATAATTGGAGGCAATGGAATGACAGCATGATCAGTGCTGTTGGCATTAACATCTATCATACCCATCCCCATCCCCATCCCAAGTCCCATTCCTATTCCCACACCCATGTGTGGAAGGGCTGGCATTTGTTGCATTGGCAGATACTGCATCCCAGGTGGTGCCATCGTTGGAGGAAATAGCATCCCTGCTCTCATAGACATGAACTAATGAAACAAGCAAGCAAATACATGAGATACAAGAAAAATACTTACCAGGATATATACATATTTAGATGACCAAAACACTCCTTGGTTTGTTATTTGCAAACCTGTAGCTGGGCCTGCAGCATCTTCAGATACTCAATGGCTTCATCCAAAACCGATGCCTTATCGCTCTGCACATATAACATGAAAAGTACAGTCAAATCCAAAATTCAATGAGCCAGACATTGAGAAACAGCATTACAAGCGTATGAGAACCCACCAAAACTGGAGAGGAGCATAGAAATTTGTCAGCACAAGTAACTATACAATGTAGATCGACCCACCTTGTTTGCATTGGGAATAAGTTCTTGTAAAGCCCTCATTCTGTCATTTATCTTGTCTCGTCGCCTCTGCCAGTTCACAAGAAATTATCCAATAGCTAATACTCAAGACAGTGACCCAACGACAACAAAATGTAAAAGCAAAAGCTGAATGAAATAGACACATTCAAATTCACGCACTCTCTCTGATAGATTATGTATCTCTGCAGCTCGAGTTCTCTTTGACCCACTTGTTCGGCCAGATGGTGGCTTTTTTGCATTCACTGCTTCCTCAACATCCTACACAAATGCGATTCCCAAGGAATAGAAGAGTTTTTTAGTAACGGCTCCATGCAGTGAAGAAAGATGCTAATTCAACCTCCTCTTAGATGCGTCGGTTTCTTGCCCTATTTTCATGAAGCAATCAATCCAGCAGATGTGACTGACCTCACTTTGGTACTCAGATTCCTCGACAAGTCGAGCTTTCTTCTTCAAAGTGGGAGAGGTAGCTTCTTTTACATTCTTCTCGGTGCTATTGCCTGATCCCCTTGAGGGAGATGTCATGGTCAGATCACCTGTCTCGAGGTTTGATTGCCCCATCTCTGAGGCAGTGATGGCACTGCCAGATAAGCTTGCTACAGGGCGATTGCAGAGCTCCACCTTCCCTTTCCCAGCATCAACCTCCTGCCTGCTGCTCACCCCCTCTTTGCCTGCATTGATCTCCTGCCTACACGATGGGAGACTAAGAGGCAGGCACCATCCTCGAGGGCTGCTGCTGGTGCCTTTCGGTGTCTCCCTGCCCTGGAGACTAAGCTCAGATTGCCTAGAAGAACCCATGCTTGTCCTGAAGGTGCCTGTGGAGCCAACCATAGAATGCGCGCACGAGGCCAAACCATCCTTCCCATGAATGACGAAAGGTTGCCTTGCTGTCTGGATGCTGGCTGCACAGCTAGAGCCACCAACAAATTGCAAGCTAGGCTTGGAGAATGCATGTGGGGAGTTGAAGGCAGGAGAAGGAAGATCGAGGTGAGGTGAGTTGGAAAAAGACGGTTGAAGAGAAGTGCGAACTCTGTGGAAGGCTTCGTCTCCGGACTGACGGAGAAGACCGGCAGCGCGACCAGCACCCATGGCGAGGGCAGCATCGGCGACAGAGGGGGATCGACAAGGGATGCTAAATTCGGGGATGGGGGAAGGACGAGGAGCGAGGGCTAGTGAATTATGGGAGGAGGAGAGATCCCAGGAGAGGTGATCGGAGAAGTAAGCTCGATCGAATGAGTCGTCGAGAGGGTATTGCAACCAAAGAAGCATCTCATCGTCGTGGGAAGAAAGATTGGTGAGAGGAACATCTATTGCTCGCACATACTCCCCAGCAATTGGAGCATCATCATCCTGTAGCCGTCGCTGCCCGAACTGCCTCTCCATCCACTTCAATTCTTCCGTCGCTCCACGCCTGCTGCTGCTGCTCCCCCCCCCTTGTCCACCTTTGTCACCCTCCATCGCCAATCGCCTTTCACTTCCCCCTCCTCCTCATGATTTCTCAGCCTGCAAATCCCGCTCGATCACCTCCTTCTTCCATCCAATCCCCGAACCCATTTCATTCGTTTCCTTCCGCCCTCATCCACCATCCGCACGTTGCGCGAATTTCTTCTGTCGCACGCCAGCTTTCACCTTGCGTTGCTCAATTCCGAGGACTTCGAATGAGGGCTCGTCCTGGTTTCTGCCTCCCACCTTCGCAGGACATGCATTGCAAAAGAGCTCTTCTGATTATGAAAGAGATCAACGAAGAAACATCTTCACACAGCCATGCGAGCGTCAAGAACGCGATGGCGAACAAGAGACGAACTCTCCTCTCCACTCCGTTCCTTTCCTCATCGTCGTCGTCTTTTCTCACAAGCTAAGGCACTGAGTTTGAATTTCCCAGCAGCTCTAGCGTAGAATAGCTGTTCGTGACGCGCGCTTCGCCAGCTCCTTCTTCACTGCGCTGGATTCGCAAGCAGCTCGCTCAAGAATCGCCGTAGCTTTGAAGCATCCACTTCCTTCTTTGCTTGCGGCTCCAGCCTCAACGCTCGTCTCTCCTTCCTTGCGAAATTCCACACAAGCTCTTCGCTAGCTTCGTGATCCTGCGCTTACAATCCTCGTCTCTTCTTCCTCAGCATTCATTCTTCCAATAGCTCAGGAACCGCCACAGCCACTTGCAATTCTCATCTTGCTACCAGTCTAATGCTCTCCTTGCGCCTCTTCCTCCTACTTTTGCTCTTGCTCTTGCTCCGGTTGTCCCTCCTCTCGCTACTGTTCCTCCTTCTGTCCACGCACTGCTCGCCCTCGCATGTCATTCAAGAACGGCCCCCACAGCTGTCTTGTCAAAGGGATTGCTACAGTGCCACTTCGCTGCACTTCTGCTGTGCTCCCCTCACCTTCCACCACCACAAACTTGCGCATCTGCACAGAGGGAAATTCGTCCGTGCTCCTTCCAGCTCAAGCTCTTGTCGATTTGCAAGCGCTCTGGCAGCCCCCACAACTGCACGAACGAATCCCAAATACAGACACAAGCCCAACACAAGGCGCAAAAGCACAGACAAACGCAGAAATCTCCTCAAAACCACATGGCAGAAGCAGAAGCAGAAGCAGGGCCTCTTCTTCTTTGAGATCGCCATAGCCATCGCCATAGCATAGCATAGCAGAGCTGAAGAGTAGGGAAGTTTCTCCACTTTCTCTTCAACTCGAGTGCCACTTGGCAAATCATACATCCCATATACAAACATGCTTGCCCACACTAGCTTTAATAGCTATAAGCTCACATTGTGAAAGGAGAAATCTATTGCCAAGCTGGCACGGACCGCACCTTTCTGCCCCTGCTAAGAGGGCATTCCCATGCGGGGGTCAGTGCTAGGGAAAGCTTGGAATCTGCCTTGAATGCCACGCCCATTCTTGGCGCCCCGCTGGAGACGGGATTTGGCACTCTCCAGCTAGGCATTTCAGCTCCCACTAAGTGCCCTCAGAGTGCTAATTGAGCTAAGAGCCGTTCCCATTGTATGCTAAGGGTGTTTACACAATATGGATGCCCAAGATGCAATACATGCATCTGAACCATCAATCTTGCCCGTCCATGAGCCTTCGCCGTGCCCACGAGCAGGCAAGTGTGTAAACACCCTAAGTGAGCTAAGAGCCATTCCCACTGTATGCTAGTAGCTCTGAATCAGTCGCTGCAACATGCTTTTGCAATGTCTCCTACCCCTCCCAACGAGCGTATGCTAGCAATGTTGAATCAGTTGTAACAACATGCTTTTGCAATGTTTGCTAGTGCTGCATCAAGACTATGCAAGTAGCGCAGAATCCGCCATACCAACATGATTTATGCTAGTAGCGTTGAATTAGCCGTTAGCAACATGCTTTCGCAATGTCTCCTAGTGGTGCAACAATGAGCGCCAACACAAGCAGCAAAGAGACTTTTGCTTGCCTCAGGAACTTACTGCGTGGTCCACAACGCGGAACAACCATGAGTATGCTCGTAGCATTGAATTAGCCGTATCAACATGCTTTTGCAATGTCTGCTAGTGCCGTAACGAGACCATGCTTGTTATCAAAGGATAAGGATTCTCAACTCCAGAGTAACCGACTTAGACTTCCTGCCAAATTTGACCAAGATACTTATCGGCCTTTCATTGGCCTTTAAAGAATGATCTAGTTAGTTTCTATTTCAAAAGTTCTTAGCACATTCACTTCTCCAATTTCACTCAAATAATTTGTTACTTGTATCTAACTTCCTTTACAATATCTAATCCAAAAATCAAATGCTTGTATCAATTTCTCTACCGATATATCCTTACTTCCTCTCAAGTCAAGCTGGTTACCCTCTGGTTACAAAATACTTGAGGGCTTCATGCTCAAAAATAACTTGAATACTGGAGCCATATAAATAATGTCTCCATACCTTTAAGGCATGTATCACTACATGCAATTAAGAATAGAGCGACACCTATTGTAAAGTCACTTGCATCCGTTTCAATCACAAATGGCTCATTAGGATCTATAATGGTTAGCATAGGTGCAGCTGTAACATGATGTTTAACAGTCTTGAAACCATCATTCTAGCGTTTATTCCAACTTATAATCATTCAAGCCTTTATTGTAGCTTATAGGCTTGTTGTCACCTCCTTAAGAAGTTTTATTAATGGGAGAGCTATTTGATTATAATCTCAAATATGGTTATGAAGAGATTGTGAAAGAATACTGTAAAACCTAAGAAAGACAAAAAAATTCTAACTGTTTAAGGAATAGGCCATTCCAATACCTTTCTATCCTTGGCACATCTGTGTCAATTCCATAAGAAAAGATTATCTAGCCAAGATACAATATCTCACATTTGAAAAGTCACATTTAAACTCCCTAGCATATAGCTTCTCCCACCTTAGAATATCAAGAACAATTCGAAGATGAGTATCATGCTTCTGTTAATGTTATAAACTAGGATATCATCACACAATACTAGCACAAACTAAGTGTTGAATATATAATTCATTGTTTGTTACATGAACATATCATTCATCATTTGTTGCATTCATGAAGCAAAATGGTAATACCATGAATTCATAGTGCCCATACCTTGTTCTAAACATAGTTTTATAAACATCCTACTCATCAATTCATATGTGAGGATACGCCATAAATTGAACAAATCCAATAAATATTTAGCACCCGCTGATCAATCCATGTGGTCATCCATTCTAGGAATAGGATATGGATTCTTGATTCTAGACTTATCCAATTTCTTATAGTTAACACACATACGCATCTTGCCATCCTTGATTTATGGTTATTGAGTTTCTTATAATAAAAACGCATACACAACTCATGTGGATTCACTTGGGCTAACATGACCCATCTTCAAATATACTTTATCTCATTTTCTTCCTTCTAAATTTATCGATAAGGGTTCATAATGATTGGTTGAGTACCAGGAAGGGATTAATTTTCTGATCAACACCTCGAGCATGTCGTAACCCATAAGGCCATTCGTTTGGACATATATCAATGTAATCATTCTTTATTCTTTTGACTAATAATTCCTGAAAAGAAGAGGGACTAATTATACAGTGAGCAACCATCGGAGAGCCCATTTTCGGATCTAGTACACTAGATTATTGGTACTGATGTTTTCTTGTATATGAATTTTATTGGGATTTTTGTCTTCAATGTGAGTGAATCCTTGGCCACCAAATTGAAAATTACCTCCTTATTGAGTGTTGTCAAAAAATGCCAAGTACATTAGCCAGACCTTAAAAGGCTATATGATGCAAGGCAAGAGAGGTTCAAATATGCCCTAGAGTGGAGTATTACCTATGTTCATTTTCATTGCTCACAATTAAGCTCCTTGAATAAAGTACCAAGTGATGAGTGTTGTAGGTCACATGTAATGGGCACACACAATTAGCATGATGTGACAGTGATAAGTTATTGGTAACACTATAGTTGTAGTGGTGTATGGATTGAGGATCAAATGTGTGTTAGAATTTTGTGAATTAGGTCATCTACTATGCATGATCATTCGTTTTCTTAAAACTAGTTGTGTGGTGGCTAATTGGTTGGTAGGTGGTAATGCCCATGCTACAAGCATTGGTGGTATATCACCATGCATTGACATGCAATATTTGGTATTTGTGGTAAGCATTCAAGGACAAGTATGCATCTTCTTTATTTGAATCACTCAATGTAGAACCTCAATTTTTTCTTGTATCACTCAGGGTCAGTAGAAATGCCCAGAAGTATGTAAGATAGAATGTGTGTCTAGCAAAAAGGGGTTTTATTTTCTTGAGGAGTTATAGAAAGCATACATACATAAGGGAAACCCTTTAATTTAAAAAGGGAAAGTTTCCATATAGAAGGCTACTTTAATCATGTCAAAATTTATAGAAGGGGTATATATATGTTATAAAAATCCACAAGTAGGGGGTTTCTTAAATACTCCTTCAACGCATGTGCTATATGGGGTTTACATAGTGAATGACCTAACAGGAATGCTACTTGATCAAACACATTAATCTCTTGTGGTCTAATTGTGCAAGAGAGTAAATGACATGACCTAGCTAATTAGGAACTAAAATTGCTAAACATGAAATGAAAATATGGCTAGGCTCATGGGTGGGTTTAAGCCCCAAAGGGTGCTTGGGATCATGTATTCAATGTCAAGAAGTAGAGTGTGTAATGGAGAGGAGTGCATAATGGAGAGCTACTCACAAGAGGAAAGGAGAGAGATGGTGAACCACACAAGAGAGATACAATCAACATAACAAATCGTGTTGGCTATCTGCCTCATCACCAAGGAGGCTAAGGTGATCCACACAATTCTGGGTGACCACCTTCTAAATAGGACCAAGTCCGTATCCAAATCCCATCCAATATCCTCTTCCACCAATCAATATAAAAATGGATTTAGACCCCTCTAGTTGGGATGAATGTTTTCAGGTCAGTTTGGTTAAGAAGTGAAACTTTTATATTGGCATCGAAAGTTTATATGCTCTAATAAAAATAAAAATTTGAAACATTCGCCAAGATTTGAAACTTTTATGCAAAATTTTAAAAGTTTCGGTAGGATTTACGTATTTTTCTTAGAAATGCAAAAGAAAATAGATAAAATCGTACTATGTTTTGTCAATATCATGAATCTTTATCTTGATAAACTTTTGCCAAGATTTATATTAATATAAAAGTATAGCTTCGATAAAAACATCCATGCCCTCTAGACATCTTGATGTACTAATCTCCACTCCCCCTCAATACGGACTAGGTAGAGTATTGCACTAACACCAAATGATGAATGGGGAAATCCTTTATCAGTATAACAGGCTTTTGCAAGGTTTTGGATTCGCAAGATGACATGGTGTTAACTAACTCTATAGAATTGCTTTACCTCTAAAAAACTCCTTATGTGTTGTACCTTGAGCATCCTCACATAATCATCAAGTAATGTGCAAATGCAAATAAGTGAGCTTCCACGAACATGCATGAGTGTTTTCACATACGATACTTGCACTAATCGAAGAGGATACTTCCACAATAATCAAGTAATGTGCACATAGAGATAAGTGAGCTTCCATAAACATGCATGGGTGTTCTCACATACGATACTTCCACTAATTGAACATGATAACAACTCCTCCTTCGAATGGCAATGAGGGCATTCCTCTCGAATGTGGATGGAAGTATATGAAATAAGAAGGGTCTTACCGCTTGCCTTTCAAAAAGATCAAGGGTGGTGTCTATTTCTTTACAAAATCTGGAGAAATAAATGGCATGCCTCATGATTTTAAAAAATGAAGATACAAGCATAAATAGAGTGGAAAATACATGTCACTACGAAATTGACCTCTCCATGGATTGCCATAAATATTTTGCTGTTGAGACTTTGCCAAAATAGTGGAGAAGTCTATTATCAACTTGTAGCACAATATGAGCATGAGCACGCTCATCCTCCTTTGAATCAAGTGCACTCATAGGATCGATGCTTCTCCTAAAAAGATACAGCAAGAGCCTCTTGATTAACAAGAGATGTTCAATGAATACTTGCCATACGTAAAAATGCTTGCCATTTAAGAATTCTTGAGCCATAGGAGCCCAAAGAACTTATAAGAAATGTTTTCAAAAAATGGCATAAAAATAGCACATCAACAATGGTTTCCAAAGGTATAAAATTGCCAAGTCAACTTTTTAGTTGACTAACATTAAGTTGGTCAAATATGTGTTTGACCAACAATAAGAACCTTTGGAAAGATATGTAAGAAGGGTGCTCATAAATTTGCCATTTCCTTAAAACCAATAGCAAAAGTAGAAATAGGCCCTCTACAATTTCATTTTCCACCATATCATCCCCACACAAGATGGTAGGTGAGGTGGCAATCCTTTATAGTTGAACATCAAAACATTTTTAACAATAAACAAACTAAAATGAGATTGTTCCATTGAATGTTATCAAAATTCTTGAGTTCAATGTGTGGTGTCTATGCTGCCATGCATCACCTCGCAAGCTCCACCTACTTGGAGGCTTGAGAAAACAGAGGAATGCGATGTTGGGTGGTGGTGTGTATCGCTAGGGAGCCTTTGTGTATGCCTTTCTAGCTTTATGTGTCAATCGATAAAGATAGATAGGCATTGTGAAATAATTGTGAAATATATCCGAAATGGAAGGGTCTCTTTGATGCAGCATAGTATACTAGAGACCAAGGTTGAGGCTACTTCTCCTATCTTTTGGGGAGCTCTTCTTCTCCTGCGGTTACTTGTTATGTGATGCAACATCTCGATAATGAGTTTACTTGGAAAAATACTTCCCTAGATCCTATGGTTACTTGCCGAAATCATTTCTATAAATAAATGAGGATAGGGGTTTGATTATCTTAAATTTTCACTTAAGTTATATTATCATACTCGAACATCATAGGATGTATGTGTGATTTGAGTGACCCATGTGACTCAAGTTGCTATTGAAGATTTGGTACATGTATCTCATGATTTTTGTCACCACTCATATAGTGACTAGAGCTCCCATTATTGTACCTAGAGCTTGGAAGTTTCACTTGTGCTGTGGAGACCTTGACACTTGTTCCTTATACCTGAAGAGAACCTTCTTGCATACAAGGAAATTGAATTACGGCACATTTTATGGGATTTGAATGCATTTACATCCAAGTCTAGAATGAAAAAATGAGTATAGATGTAGGAAAAAACTCTAAGAGCTAAGACTTATAGAGACTTCGTACCTACATCAAGAGTTTAGGATGCAAAAGAAGGTTGTATGGCTAAATAAAAAGGTGGAAAGTGTAAAGTAAGGTTTAGTGATGTGTAGTGTGTACATTAAGAAACCAATGGATCACATTGCAAAATAGGTGGAAGGGATAAGAGAGTCCTTGCTCACAACTAACTGTTGCTAGTTTTAGTAGTTGAGATCTCCAAAACTACACCCTTCCAAAGACTTAAAACCCCTCTTCCATGCTTTTTAGAAACATGTGCATGCATCTACTTGATTGTTATATTCACACATATGTACTTTGATTTTAGAGAAAACCCGTTGAACATCTTGCTTTTTAAAAAATCCCTTCCTTGCATGTTGGTATTAATTTATGTGTAGAGTCCCCAAGTACCATAATTGCACCTTGTTGATGCTTGAATCCATGAAACTCAACATTATATTATCTTGTAGATGTCACTTTCATACCGATATCATAATGAGGATATTAACCTTCATGTTTGGTGGACCTAGACATCTTGGTGCATAGTGGCAAAATGCTACTAGTGGTTGCTAGGTTAGGCAGGTTCCTCTAACCTTGGGAAGCACTTACTATGGATATAATTATTATTTTTATAACACTAATAAGGGGTACAAGTCCATCCCACTAGTAGCATGGTATCAACATTATGGGACAATGAACGTTACCCAAAAGAATGAAAAAGCAACAAAGACCAAATATAAACCTCCAACACTCATCATTACAGTATTGATGCATATTTCATGAGCACCTTTGAAACATGTCATGATCTTTAACATTTGCACATCTTCATGGACCTCATATACCCTTAAATAATATGACAATGCATGACTACACATACCTTGTTCATACAAACATTAATAGTCCATGCATGTGGCCTTCGAGAAAGGTTACATATGGGAAAAACTATGGTGACGTGGTGGCTTTTGTGTTGCCAATTTTATAGCTACCAAGATCATCTTCACCAAACACAAACTAGGAACTGGACCACTAAGTGCATAATCTAGAATTGATCAGCTAACCGCAAAGCCATCATCTCAACCCCAACTATTGGAGGTCATAGGAAAGAAACATGGCCTCAATGTGCCCATACAATAATTGCCCCATTCATGAGGAATGTATTGACCTAGCTTGCTAGGTAATATATAACCATAATTTGTAGCTATAATTAGCATAAAAGTCCCATTACCTTTAAGACCTCCTTGTAGATATAACACTCTAGTTGTGATTACTCATTCAAACCTCTTGACTCCAACCATTAGGGTCTAACCATGAGTCACTAGCTAGGGATGTCTTCCCCCCCTTCAGATATTTACATCCTTGGAAATAAAGCTAGGGAAGATTTTCTTTAAGAGAATAGCGCTCTCGCAAGTTGAAAATTCATCCAGCCTAGATCCCCATGTCTCCATCTTCAAGCTTTTTCTTGGGTCCTTATGTGAAATAGTACTAGAAATGCAATTTCATTTTCATGGCCTTCAAGGTTGAAACAAAAAGATGCTCACCTTAAGCTTGGTGAGGAAACACTAACGGGTATCATTCATACTCCTATATTGCCACTTTATCTTTCTTAACTTACTTTCCTACTCAACCACTTTCTACCATTTGTTATTTGTAGGGGCAATATGAAGTAAATTGATGCCATCACATATATTTAAAAATGAAAAAGAATTCCAAAGGCATGTCCTTGTACTTTCTTGATGCACATTGAAGCACCATGATATGATAACGAGGAGGTGATTAATAGTGTAATGACCAAAACACATTCCAAAGAATCCTCCCCATTATCATTCCAAAGAATCCTCCCCATTATCTTATGCCATATGGCACATATGGGCTCGAGTGCAAGCTTTGAGCTTACCACCTAAATTCCCCCCCTTCCCCCCCCCCAAAAAAAATAATAAATCCATGGAAGGCTTATTGTGTCTTATTGAATTGTATTATGCCAATATTGCTCGTTAGTCTAAAGGCATGGGCAACATAGAAAAGCTACAACATCCCCATGGAGGATCAAACTCCCATGCCACTTAGGTGGGCAAATTCCCTTGCATTTGATTTGTCATTGTAGCATGAAGACAGTCATACCAAGGTGAAAGAAGTGCTTCAAGTAAAACTCATTTCACCCTCTAATATACATACACACCCAATGAACATGTACACTGATGAATCTCACTATTTGCCTTGAAAAAGATTTAATATGATTGTCATGATAAACCTAACGCAAGTCATCTTGTATATAAAGGACCTATGATTTGGTCAAGAAAATCTTTATTGTTTTGTAAAGAGTGGTCATCACTTTTTAAAACAAATTAAGGCATGTGTTGAATCAAATTTGGAGAGTTGTTGCTAATGCATACTAATTGTAGTCATCTTCCATTAAAAACACTTGTTATTAGATGTTGCAAACAATGCATGCCTAGATTTTGGTCAAGATTGACCTACAAATGCGTTCATAAAAGTAAGCATGAAAGGTGTTACGCTTTACCAATGACAAAGATTCTTCAAAAGTGCTATTGGGATAAAACGAGCGCTTTTTCTACATGAAAATCACTTTGAAGCATTGAAAGGATAAGGAGAAGACAAAAAGATAGATGATTTTATATTTGCATGAGATCACTCACGAGTGGAAACTGCAAAGCATTGAACTATGTTGCCTTTCATCCTTAATAGAAAAAGCATAAAGTTTTGGCTATTAGTGATGCATGGGAGATCATTTTTGAGTGGTCAAGGGAAAACACCCACCTATGTAACATGAAGTCGTAATGAAATGGCTAGGTAGGGGCTAATTGATCTATTCTTCTTTCCATGTCCCTTTATCCTTTGATAGGAAACACAAAAGTTGCACATACTGGAAAGTCTTGTTTGTTTAGCTAAGGAAAATAATGGTGATGATTGAATAATGCTACCATTAGTGTAGATATTAGGAGACCTATCCATAAATATGTATATCGTATACATTATAGGCTAATTCATCAAGATTTTGCCCATACTTATGGACAATGATTATGCATCGATCATGAGTGTGGGCAAGGTGCATGATGGGAAACATGCATTGTTTTGTTGTATTTGGGAACCAAAGACATGGGAGAGGGGGAAAGTATGAGAGATGAGTACTTTGTACTTGTCAATAGATTGCTAAAGTATGTAGGTGTTTGATGTATGGACAAACCATGCCTACTTTAAATGTACTTAAGACCTTCATTGATACACACTTATAAATCCAATTGTGACTACCTCTTTAAATACATAAATGCCATCCATCTACCTATTTGACTGTTGGTGCTTTATCCTAAATGCTAATTAAGAGAAATAATTTATGGCATGGATGTAATAATGATCATTCATTAGATGGATAGAATCCATGAACCATTCTCCACAAACCACACCACAACATGCAACAATTGCCTCCTTCATGCCTAGTACCTAGCTACCTAACAAAATAATTTTGCATGGCAGGAAGAACGAGATAATTCCACCCGTCAAGGATGTGTTGGTGTCCACCTCAAGGGTACATTCACATTTATGAAACATCCACAATTGTCATGCCTTTTTCGTGTCTAGCTACCTAACAAAATAAATTTGCATGATAGGAAGAATGAGATAAATCCAACCGTCAAGGATGTGTTGATGTCTACATCTTACGGGTATATCAACAATTATGAAACATCCATCCATCTTGTGGAACCTCACCATCGATGCATCTTGTGATTGCCTACTAGGACATTTGTGTAGAGTATGTAACAACTAGATCGCTCTGTGAAACGGGGAACGCCAAAGGGCATGCATCCAACTCTCTGCTACAAGGGGATGCAAATTTCAGAGTTGTAATATTCAAGGGGATGCAAATTTCAGAGTTGTAACATTTTGTAATGGAAAAAACATATTGAGGGTTGCTCAATCGGGAAAAGAGTGCACAAACTTTGATGTAGATACAGGGGCTCAAACTCGGATGTGCATATGCGCGATGATGAGGGGGGCGAAATATATAAAAAAGAAGGGGTTGAATTCTTTTATTTAATTGAGGCCCAAACTTTTAGGTAGATAGATATTAGATGGGACGTTACAATAGGAAGTGGCGCCCATAATTGTACAAGTGTAAGGGATGACGGGGACAGAAAGGAGACGTGTAAGGTGATGATTGGTGGATAAGGTTAGGGCGGGGAGGTAGTTGACGGTGTATCTGAAGACCGCCACTGTTTGGCTGCTGGCCGATCTCATCACGCAGATTAGATCGCGTAGGGCCCACAGCCATGCCACATGGCCCCCTCCACGTGCCAGCCTCCCATAGGATTTGAGCACTTCACCGCTCATTCAAGTCCCCCTTTCATTTACGACTACTCGCAACCTTGCCCACAACAATAGCCTCCTTTCCCGGTCCTCTTTTCACATCAGTCACCTCTAACATGGCCTTGGTTTTACGTAGGGTTCTCACGTTTAGACGGCATTCTCACCTAGTCCCAAGTATTGTGGAGCCGTTTCGGGCTAGACAACTAGAGGTCTCAAGGTGGCATTCGAAGTTCTTGCCGTTGCAAGTGGGAGCTCTCAAGGTGTTGCAATGTTCATGACATATTTTTTGGGCATAGGCTATTTTTTGCCACCCACAGATGGAAAATCTCGACATGGGAATGCCCCTTTAGAGAGCATAGGGGCTTTCGACTACCCAAAATTCAATCGAAATGTAGTTCGCAAGCTAGATGATTACTCATCGGGCCCAAAACTTGGGCGCTAACATCGAGAAATCCGAAAATAAGCGCAATAGTAGGATGCTTGGGTTTTTCGAACGCGTTCAATCAATGGTGAAGGAATTTTCAACCAAAACATTGCTTGACATTCGTGTCTCAATCGCAAAACAACACAAAGGTGATACAATTGAAGTGTTCCCTCACTCTGTCCCTATTTAGACGCCTTGATCTCCACATTTACCTCCGTCACCATGCGGGCATGCTCTCTTATAGATGGCTCAAGAAGAGCTCAACTTTTACTTTCATGGCACTTTCTTGCTATCGGCCAAAAAAAAGAAGTCAATTCTCTAGATTTATTGCCGAAAAACAAAGCATATAGCCCCAAAAGCCCCATTCAAAAACGAAGTAACCATTATTGTCAATTATTTCTCATAACCGTCTCGTAACCATTGTTCGCACTACCCTTAAGGCAATGGTAATGGAAAAGCTTTGAGTTTTCCTAAGATCATTCTTAACTACTTCAGTTCTATGTTTGCTTTGTGTAATACATGCCTTTGCACTTTATGCCCAACCTTTGAATGTAACCATCCTTTTTTAGTCTCTTTGAAAAAGGGCAATGCTCTCGACACCTTATGCGCCCTTGAGCTCTAAAAAAATTATTCTCTTCCCAGTGCCACAACTCAATGTAGCCCAAAACCGAATGTTTCTTGGAAAATGCTCGCCTGTGTTCCTACAAACGTTGAAGGGTCCTACATAGGTCTTAGTCAATAAGATAATGGTATACAACAACCACCTTAGGGTGACCGGTTCACACATAAGAGCTCGAGCACATTCCAAGTGCTCAAAGAAGCCCATGACAATGGTACGAGTGATTCAAGCCTCATAACATGTGATCTTGTAGTACTGCACTACAAGATACTAGTGGACAATTCTCGTTGCACATCAAAGTGAACCATAAGGTGATTTTAATATGCCCAATGTATGGCTTTACAAGAACAACGAATAATTTTGATCCCCTTGTAGGTGGAGGTGTGCATATATATGTTCTTTAAAGTCACTCTGATCTTGTTGGTACAAGACCCTTACATGATAAAACTTTCATAATTTTCTCTCATGGATTTACTACTTTGAGAAACTTTAAAATTATGGTATTTAAAGGTTTAAAACTTTACAACCATTTTGCATGCTATTCAAGTTATAAGTAAGGCTGCTTATTAGCCTTGAGACAAAAAGGTGGAACACATAGACCATATGACTTGTTATTGTTTAAGGACAATGTGCCTTGCCACTGCGTTGCTAAATTTCATTTCTCTTTATCACAATCATGAGTATTTAGTAGGTGATTTGCTCACATAATTATTATTCCCTCTATTTCACAATTATCAAATACAAATGGCAGCCATTTTTTCTCCTTGGCATTTATCTTTAAATCTATATATGCTTAGTATTCTAGCTTCCATTCTTCTTGAACTAAACTTGATAGTTTGTGCTCTTGATGAATTTTTTCCATATTGCACACTCTTGTTTTCCATTTGCCATGTGATTTTCTTTGATGCATCACATTGCCATCCTACTCCAATTCCCAAATAGTGGACAATTGTGTTATACATGTGAAGGAAAATTACAAGGGGAGGATATACATGCTACCATCTCTAAAGGCCATAGGAAGGCATTTGTAATTGATTCACTATAGACATGGTAGCAACAATCTTATGAAAAGTAGATTTACGTAAACAAAAAGGTGACACCATTTAGAAAGTTTTTGATTCTCTTAAATTATTGTTTGAATTTTTGATAACCTAATTAAACTTGTTAAGGTAGTATATTGAATAAGTTAAAAATAATCACAAATTGTAGTGCCTATCTCAACCAAAAACATGTAATACATTTGGATAGTCGCAACACATTTATCTCTAAATTATTACTTCAAGGTAGACAAATCTTTGAGAGATGAATCCATGCTTCTAGTCTTTGAGCTAACACATATTAAAGCTCCAATTATTGGTCCCCTATACCATTGGGGGATTCACTGTGCAAAAACCCTGTACGACACCTATATTCAAAGGCACAATATATAGATACCCTTATCTTACGTAGGTATTTTGTCCTAATTTCCTTCACAAACATTTACTTTTTTTCTTACATTCCCCTTAAATCCCTTTTCTAAGTACAATTTGTAAAAAATGTGTAAATTGTCAATTAAAAAATCCTTCTCATGATTGCATGTGCTATCTTACATATTCTGTAGTGGACGGCGGGCCATAGGTCTATGCCACTCTTATTTTTGAGATACTATGCAAAGCACAGGTGTTTGAAAGCTCTATGTGCTAAACTCCTACTAAAATAGTTAAGATGCCTTTCCAAATTTTAAGTTCATACTTTTGTTTAATGGTGGTTTGAAGTAAGACACTCTTTACCTTATCACTTACCTTAATAATGATCATTCTTGTGCCTTTCCAATTTGTTGAGTGCAACTCATACCTTTTCATCTGGATAAATGAATTTCATGTACACTTCTGTTAATGTTGCAATAATATTATGGCCTTAACATAGGAATTGAATTCCTACATTTGGAAGAAAGCTGATTATCAATCTCTTCTTACTCCAATTAGGATGTGACTATCATTTTTGAAAAGAAGTCACAAGAAATATAACATCTTTTTTTGGGATTTTTCTCTATGTAGCATTGTGATCTTTCATCCATAATCATAAGCTCTTCACTTAACTAGTACAAGTCTTAATTGTGTAAAAAGTAAGTATATTATGTATTTTATAGTACAAAAGTATCCACACTTTAATCCAATCATATATTAAACATGAATACTCCTAAATAGGACAAAGTGTGATAAGATTCTATAGATCATGATGTCTTGAAAGTGTTTAGATCCATTAAGGAGCATGAGTGCACATACGGTCATGCATGCAAATGCCCAATTGTATACTTAGCCTATGTTTGTGGGTTAATAATGACAATTATTAATAGGTTCCTTTTAACACATTTGTTTCTTAAAGTCTATGATAGTTCATAATAGTATATAAGAAGCTAAATCTCAACAAGAAATTATTGCCATCTAACATACCAATAATTTTGACTACAAGATTATAAACTAGTCTATTTATGTATAAAAGAATATTGCAATGTGTAAGGGGATGTCTACAAAAAGGAAAAAAATCCTTCATATCCGAAGTAGTGCCAAAAGTATTTGTGTCATTTTTTCATGGAAATTGAATATTACCCTCAATGAATATTGTGACATGAAGTTGGGGGTAATGAAACTTCACACACCTCTTAGCTTCCTACTCTTCCCAATCTTAATAATAGAGACCCTTATCACTTGCAAAGAGAGATGAAGAAAAAATTTTCATGCAAAGAAAACCAAAACATATCTTTCTTCTTGCTCCCCTTAGTGGAGAATGAATATGGTAACATCCCAAGTGACGTTGTAGTCCAGCATCGAGAGAAGAAAAGGATCCGCAGAGGCCATTATCTCACCAAGCTGGTCGGGGCCAAAGAGAAGAGCAATGCTTTGTTGGAAGAAGATCTTTCGGCTCAACATGACATGAACTGATATATATCTAGGGACTTGAAGGGGCTGATTTGGCTGGATAAGTAAATTATGGGGAAACATGGCACCTCCTTCACAGAAGCCTCTAGAAATGGCTCAAAATCATTCTACAAATTGCTAGAAAACACGGAGGTCTATAACTTCCACCAAAAAATTGATATAAAAAATTAAAGTTTATACAAGGATGTGCCCTAAAGGAGCTTCGTATTGATATAAGTTTCGTTGAAAACAAATAACCGGTGGAAGAGATATGGATAATTTACTGAAAGGGGGTAAAAACTGCCATAGAAATAAATAGTGATACACAGATACTCATAACTTCTTGTCTTGGACCCAATGTAAGAAATAAATTACATGGGAGGGAGATCTTAAAGAGAGCTTCGTGATAATGTAAATTTCATTGAAAATAGATAACCGATTGAAGAGAGATGGATAGTTTACTGAAAGGGGGTACAAATTGCCATAGAAATAAACAATCATACACAGAGACTCATAACTTCTTGTCCTAGACCCAATGCAAGAAACTAATTACATCCGAGGGAGACCTTAGAGAGAGCTTCGCATTGACATAAGTTTCATTAAAATTGAACCACCAAGGAGAAAGTTATAGGCCAAATACGGATGGGGGGTCTAACTACTATATTAACTACCATCTAGCCATGCAAATTTCACCTAAGCAAACTATTCCCTCAAGGCTCCACAATTATCAATGATCCAATACCCCTAGAATTTGCCTAAAAGAGAGGAAGAAACTTCCATGGTGGCTCGAGAAATGCATGGACCATGTGTGCACAGTGAGCGGCTGAACAAGGACTACTTTAGAGACTTGAATAGAGAGAGAAAAGAACATAGGAATGGAGACTCAAGGAAAATGATAAAAAGTGACTTTCATTGCCATGAGAGTAAGACTCCACTCAAATACACTCAAAATACTACAAACACAAGGGAGAAGAAGAAGTTTCATACATACAAGAGGGAGCAGAAGCTCCAAGACTACTCGTAGAGAGAGACTAAACTAGAGAGAGATGGACTCAAGAGTCTACATAAGAGAATATCTACAAGAGGGAGAGAAGGCTCATGGAAGAGGCTTGAGGAGCCCTAGAGGAAACATGCCTTCTTCCACATATTGCTGAACACCTTGCAGTTCTGGCCATCCAATGTCTACCAAAGAAACCACCCCCTGGTCTTGTACTACAATGGCTTGAGTAGCTAACTCATCTGCCCTTTCATTTTCTTTTCTATTTATATGAGCAAACTTGCAAAAATCAAATTGACTACATAGTGCCATAGCCTTTTGATTAAGCTCCTTCAAATGAGGACTTCTTGTCCTGTAATGCCCTTGCATTTGCTTTACAATAAGCTGAGAATCTCCTCTTACTTCCAATTCTTTAACTTGACTTTGAAGACAACCCTCCAATCCAAGAATCAAAGAATTATACTCAGCTACATTGTTAGTTGTGATACTTGGAAGCTCTTGTCCTCTTGCCCACACCTCTTGACCTTTAGAATTCATCAAGACTATCCCCCCGGCTCCTTGTTGGCGTGAAGGACTAAAAGCCCCATCAAAATACAAAACAAGAGTTGTTGGTGGTGTATTTCTTTCATCTTTAATGTTCTCCTTACATTTCTTTTCTTCTTCTAGATCCTTCCGTCCTATGAGCAAATCTGCCATAGTGGATCTAGTGGTATTTTTAGTGAGACAAAAGAGAAAGAGAACTCTAGAAGCTCTGACAACCATTTTGCAAATCTCCTCCCCAGGATTAGGCTTGCAAACTAGATATGCTAATACAGACTGAGAGGTAAGGAAGAAAAATGGTCAAGGTAATAAATATGAGCGAAACTTTCTGACTGAAAACACCAAAGAGAGGGCTTGCTGCTCCATTTCTTCATACCTTGTTTCCACCTTTGTAAGCTATCGGCTAGCATAATAGATGGGTTGCATTCTACCTGCCTCTCCCTTTTGTAGCAATACAGCACCAACTGAATGCAAAGATACACTTGGATTTACATAAAAGTCTTGAGACCCCAATCAGGGGGCTTCAATATTGGGCCCTTACTCATGGCCTCCTTAAGTTGTTGAAAAGACTCTTGTTGCTCCACACCCCATTGGAAAGAAACTCCTTTTCTTGTCAACAAGTTCATGGGATGCACTATCTCTGTGAAATCATCACAAAAGCGTTGATAATACTGGCTCTTTCCTAGAATTCTATGAACACTAGTGACACTCTCAAGACTTGGCAATGCCATGATTGCTTGAACCTTGTCAGGATCCATTTGCAGGCCTTCTTCAGACACAATATGCCCCAATAAGACTACTTTTGTTTGAGTCAAATGACACTTGCTAGGATTTAGACACCCTTTTACTTCATCAATCCTAGCTAAGGCCATCTTTAACTTCTCCATGTGATCTATGTGCTGCGAACAAATGCAAAAATCATCCAAAAACACCCTTATGAGCTTTCCCAAGGCTGGAGCACTTGACTCATGAACCTTTGAAATGTAGCGGGTGCATTGGTCAACCCAAAAGGCATCACTCTGTAAGCAAAAACTCTCCAAGGTGTGACAAATGATGTTTTCTTTTGATCTTCCTCCCGAATACAAATTTGAAAGTACCCAGAATACCCATCACATACAAAATACATCTCATGCCCTGCTACTTGGTCTAGTATTTCATCTTGGGATGGCAAAGGAAAATGATCCCTCTTAGTGCATGCATTCAAAGGACGAAAGTGGACACAAACCCACCACTTATTTCCTTTCTTTGGTGTGACAACTATAGGAGATATCCATTTTGAATCATCAATAGGAAAGATGAATCCTGCCTCAAGTAGTTGTGTTACCTCTTTCTTTAGTGCCTCAACCTGGAGCACCCCCAATCTCCTTAATCGTTGCACAACTAGCTTAATTTTTGGCTTCAACTCAATCTTGTGCTCCACAAGAGAGACTGGTTGAACCTGTGAATAGCTTGTTGCAAAGAGACATGGAAAATCATCTAGCATATCCAAGTACTGGAGCTTCTCACTACCTAATAGAGAATTACCAAGAAGCTCTTCATTGCGTTGGCATCGTTTAGTGTGCTCCACATCCTCCCCTTGAAGTGTCTCTACAGGATCTTCTTGTACCACCACCTTGTTCCTTCCTGACTCATCCCAATCAGCACCAAGACAAAGACCAAAGGCCACTCCTTCCACCTCACCCTCTAAGCTGGACTCCTCAAAGCTACACCCTGTCTCTTCTTCTTCATCGGTTAAGTCAAGCTCAAACTCTCTGATGTTGAAGACTCCTCCTTGACAACTTCCTTTTTGTGGCACCTGATATTGTAGCGCACCGTCTTATCATTTCCCTGCAAAATCAATTCTCCAATATCCCACTTTTGAACAGCCTTCACCTTGCATAGCCAAGGCCTTCCCAAAATCAATGGATAGGCACGTGCATCTGGCTTGGTAGGGATCACCTAAAAAGTAATCCGCACAGAAATTCCACATATATCGAGTTCTAGATTCTTCACAACTCCCAAGGTCTTTACCCTAGTGTTGTTAGCCAATTTAATGCGATAAGGAGAGGTAGTACTAGAGTATTTTAAATCAGCATCTATCATGGTCTTCTCACTCATGACATTAATCGATGCACCTCCATCAATGTACACATTAGAAATCACTTGACCATCAATGATCACATCAACCACAGGTACATCATCACCACCAACTATATCTACCTTTTGAACAACAGGAATGACACTTTTCTTCTTTTTCTTCTTTGACACTCTTGTGCTTGCTAGCTTTCCCCATTCTTTCCGTAGTTTTGGAGACAAAGAAAGTAATGGACCAAAGGTGATATGAGCTTTCTTTTTTAAAAGGTCGGACAACAAGTCATAGCTTCCAATGCCTTGTCCTAAAGGAAAGTCTAACTAGCTAATTCTCCCTCTAGATGCCTTTTTTTTCTTACTACGGTGTTCCTCTTCCTAATGTTCCTCATCTACTTCTTCCTTGCTTTCCCTTCACCCAAGATTGATCCACTTGCCTGTCCTTCATCCAAGATCAAGGGTGCCTTTCTCACTTTTAATTTTAAGGGAAGTGCTTCCACCTCTTTAGCCTTACCTTTACCTGTGACGTGCTGTACTACTGTAACTTCTTGCTGCCGCGAACCTTCCCATATGATGTACTAGGAAACACATAGGTCTATAACTTCCACCAAAAAATAGATATAAAAAATTCAAGTACATGCAGGGATGTGCCTTAAAGTGAGCTTCGTACTGATATAAGTTTCATTGAAAATAGATAACCGATTGAAGAGATATGGATAGTTTATTGAAAAGGGTTAAAAACTATCATAGAAATAAATATTCATAGGGAGAACCTTAAAGAGAGCTTTGCGCTGATGTAAGTTTCATTGAAAACAGATAACCGATTGAAGAGATATGGATAGTTTACTGAAAGGGGGTAAAAACTACCATAGAAATAAACAGTCATACATAGAGACTCATAACTTCTTGTCTAGGACCCAATGCAAGGAACTAATTACATGGGAGGGAGAGCTTAAAGAGAGCTTCAGATTGATATAAGTTTCATTAAAATCGCACCATCGAGGAGAAAGTTATAGGCCAAATACTGATAGGGGGTCTAACTGCTATATTAACTGCCATCTGGCCATGCAGATTTCGCCTAAGCAAACTACTCCCTCGAGGCCTCACAATTATCAACGATCCAATACCACTAGAATTTGCCTAAAAGAGAGGAAGAAACTTGCATGGTGGCTCGAGAAACGGATGGACCATGTGTGCACAATGGAGCGCCCGAACAAGAACTACTTTAGAGATTTGAATAGAGAGAGAAAAGAACATAGGAATGGAGAAAAGGAATGGAGACTCAAGGAAAATGATAAAAAGTGACTTTCATTGCCATGAGAGTAAGACCCCATGCAAATACACTCAAAATACTACAAACACAAGGGAGAAGAAGAGGTTTCATACATACAAGAGGGAGTGGAAGCTCCAAGACTACTCATAGAGAGAGAATGAACTACAGAGAGATGGACTCAAGAGTCTACATAAGAGAATATCTACAAGAGGGAGAGAAGGCTCATGGAAGAGGATTGAGGAGACTAGAGGTATAGCAACATGAGGCCTAATGGTGGAAGAGATGATGAACAAGGGAGAGGAGGGCTCCTTTTATAGAGATTTTGTCACCCTCCTTCACCCATTTACAATTGCTGCTTGTAGATTCCTTTCCCCATCAATCACATAAGCCCGTATGTCACCATCCATGTCCTTTTTGGCTACTCTTGCCATGTGTCCCATCAAAAGATGCTCAAGACTCTTAAAATATTGAGAAAGTTAAGAGTCTCCCCACATGGAGCCCATAGGGACCCTGTCTTTCACATCCTCCTTATTCCACATGGGAATTTTAGAAGGATTCCTCTTGACTCCACACTCTTCCATACGCCTTCCACACTCTTGGCATGTGGCCTCTCTTATATTATTGGAACAGATGGACATGAGGCCACCTCTTTATATATCCCATACACAAATAACTCTCACCCCATACCAAGGTATTTATAATTCATACCTATGGTATTTACAATGATCCATTCCACTCATCCTCTCAATCCCATACAATATCTTAGAAAATAAAATTAAGTGAGAGCTGCTAGGCTGTCACTTGATACTCAAACTCTTATCAAACATAGAAGAAAACAATACCAATGCCAAATAAAAAATATCAATTTTTGGTGTCACAATATCCAATAAAACTTATTTATGATTGAACATCATGCTTTCTTCCAGTTGTTTTCCATCTTGAAGTACTTTGACTTTCCCTTTCAAATATAGTTATTGACTTGTTTTCCATCTTGGACTACTTTGACTTTCCCTCTCCAATATAGTTATAATAGAATCATCATTACTTAGATTTTCCATCTTGAAGTACTTTGACTTTCCCTTTCAAATATAGTTATTGACTTGTTTTCCATCTTGGACTACTTTGACTTTCCCTCTCCAATATAGTTATAATAGAATCATCATTACTTAGACATAGTCAAAAGAAGCCACAATATATCTTAGACCTCATTGATATCATTTTCATTGGAATGGGAGAATAACCTTAAGATTTGAAGAAAATGATGGAACTCCATATAGATTAGATCCACTATATAGACGCCTAAACTAAAATGGTATGATCAATTCCTTTTAACTCTAGAAAAAAAACAATTTTGCATATATAAAGATTTGGATTTTCTAGGTCTTCAAGCTAGATATGTTGACTTATTAGAACTTGTACATTGTAAAATAATATGCATTTTCTCATCTACCTATGGTTGTAAGGGGGAGGTGAGTGAGGGAGGGGAAAGGGTGGCAAAGGGGATGTAGTATATAAATACACATGGATTCAAGAGGTTCTCAACAACTAAAAATCTTGCAAATTTTGGATAAACCTTTATACATGTGAATACTGGTGCGAAAAGGCATTAAACAAAACTCTTGCTCTTCTAGGATTACATTTTTTCCACTCTAACCCCAAACACTATTAGCCATCTTTGTAACAATTATACCTTAGAGTGGTATGATTTGTGATTTTAAAAAATGATGAAGTGTAATGGAAAAGATTGCAGTCCTAAGCACAAGAGCATTGCTTACATAGACCTTACACAAATATTTTAAAGCATGTATCATGCAAGTGGGACTTCTAGCAAGGAACAAGAACTTAACACTTAAGTACAAAGATGAATCAAGACTTCACTTGTAGCAATAATTTTATTTTCCTATACAACCCTCTCCTTCTCGACTAATATACATAATTGCTAAGAGACCACATCTTGAATCATGATGGGAGTAAATCTAAGATTCCCCCTAAGAGGGCTCGAGCCCTCTGCTACTTCTGCCTCTTCCACTCCTTATAAATATACAATCTTAGCTCACAAAGTCCACACAATATAAAAGAACATTAGCATAGTATATAGTTGAAACCCTTGAATAGAAATCCTAAATGCAAGATAGTTGACAAAACAATCTTTATTTATTCACTTGAAGATGGGTTTTTGAGTCTCTTGGGTGATAATTGAACCACAAGCATTGGTGCTTGTGCTAATGAACATATAACCTTGTGTCTTCGAGTCTCGTTAGCAGATGACTTAGCACAAACCTTGCATATAACAGTTTTACAAAAAATGTACTGGAAATGTGGTCTCTTTGGATGCATGCTTGCAAAGAGAAATCATGCCTGGTAAATGGCTTGGTTTGTGCAATTTTTTATGGGCCATCTCCCATGCACTATGTTGACACGAGTCCAAATTGACAAAATCTATTCATTAATGGCAACAGTTTTGACATGAACACAAGGTCGCATCAATCACATTCATTGAAACTTTCACTACTTTTTTGGCACAACTACCTTTGGCATTGTGCCTCATATTTAACTTTGGTAGTTGGTTGCAAAGATGATACCATTGCAATTTTTCTATGAATTTCAAAAGATACCTAAAAATAAATGTGGTCAATATGGACATTGCATAACTAAAAGAAAACAATCATTTTTATGAAAACAAGCAAGAACAAGGAATGAAAGTTTTGGTAAAGGATTAAAATTTTTTTGAGCCACACATGTGTGAAGTATCTATAAGAAATAAGAATTCATTAGAATTGTAGAGACATGGTGTTATCAAATAGCAGTTCTTGAATTGTCAAATGTATAGATTGACAATTATAAACAAAGAGCCAATCCACTATCAAAAGATTCCTTACTCTTGCATAAATTGGATTTATTTATTCTCATCAACCTTATGGGCATGCAATCTAGTCAAGTTATCTTCTATATTGGCATGCTCTATCTTTCTTAAGATTTTTTTGACATTGATCCAAGAGTTTAGTTGAAACCACATCCTTGGTAGAGTTGTAATGAAAAGTTATTGCATAATCAATGAGGGATCTAGCCATTTATCCAAACAAACAACCCACTACATAGCAATTTGGATGCACTAATTGTGATCCCTTTACTTTTGGATGCGTATTTTTTGAATAAAGCTCTTTTGTAGGCCAAGGAAATCTTACAAGATGACCATGAAACAGATCTAACTATTAAAATGTGGACTAGTAGTCCATAGCTCCTCATCATCTATAAACCCTATTACTTTATAGATAAAAATCATGATTGTGTGCATTCTTGCATCTACTTTTCTTTGCAACATATGACATAGTTGGCCAGAAACCCAATACACCCACAACTTGCACTTGATCTCCAATTAGTGTGAATTTCCTCCCACTATATTTCTTCATTGTCCATGAACACTCCATTATTTCAATGGGGAAATGCACATCAAATACATAGATGTTTGTGCATTTGGTGCAAACTTCTATCTTTATCCTCCCTTCTTCTAGCATAACCCACTACCCTAACATGTATAACCCAATTGAGACCTAAACGGGTTGACTCGACCAAATGGTCCAATGCAACCTTGACACTTACTCCACCACATTGTGCTAATTAAATTCCAAACTCACATTGCACACAATGGACTATGAGCTTGCAAACCACATTTCACCATGCTGTGCTAATTAAATTCCATACTAATGCTATACACAATGGACTACGAGCTTGCAAACCCTAAAATAAAGAAGTGAGATACACCGTATTATGAAACTTAACTTGCATGAATGACAATCAATACTTTGTGTGTATTTAACGATTACAATTAAATGTGCTATTTCAATAACATGGACTTGACAAAAGTGCTACACTTTACTAAATTTGTAGAGTAAAAACACCTAACAACATAAACCACCAAAAATAGATTTTAACTGTTAACACAACCACTTTGAATCAATGAAATGTACTTGAAATCCAACACTATTTACTCAATAAAATTGACACAAAATGATGTCAAACTCAATGTCCACTGAAGTAATGAACTCTACCTCCCAAATTTCCTTTGGTTCACAACCAACATGCTTCCATGGATTTTTGATCTTCTGACGACCTTACCAAACGTTGCTCAATTTCACAATTCGATAATTGCTCATAGCCACTCAAGCCAACATAGCAATTACAAAAGAAACACCATTGTAATGCACCCAACTCACAATACAACACTTAGACTCTAGTGTCTAGAGTATGGCCCTCAATTCACATGACAACGTCTGACTCAATATGGACAAATGTATGATAGACAACTTGTGCAAAGATGATAATGGAATGTTGTAGTCTACTCAATTGCCAATCAGACAACCATTCCCCAAATATTGGATGCACTTGTGCCCGCATCTATGCATGCACATGAGAGAGAGTACAAAGAATTGTACCCTTTGACTAAGCAAAGGGTCTTACATGCCATTTATGTCTAGGAGGGGGTTGAAAAAAACTAAAATATTATGCAAAAAATGTGAAATTTTAATTATAGGGCTATTTAATATATGTTCTTGCTTGCACTTGTTTAATGGGTTTTACATAGTGACCGCCATGGGACTTTGATTATAATGAGACCCCAAAGGCACCAAAGTCTAAGGAAGGATGACCCTTTCCACAAGCTAATATATGTCCAACATATTCAGCTCATTGGAACAACCAACAGTGTTCTACCATTTGCACATGGTTCGAAGAATGACTGATAGGCAGAACAATAAATAGTGAAAACAACTACATCATATCTAATGCAAGACATATTGATATGGCAACTTAGGTTATAACCCAATGGATATAACTCACTTCATGCATCCAACCAGCTCAAGGTAATGACAACCATATAAACCATATAAATACAAAAAAAGCTTAAATTTTCATTAGGTAACTTAAATAATCCAGGGAATACAAAAACCAAAAATGATAATCTTGGCATCCTCTACAAATTTTAGCATCAAATCCACCATGAAGCCCCAAATCATCACTAGAAACACTAATCCATCCATGATTGACAAAAAGAAGTGGCTCATTCAAGCAAGCCGGAACCCCTTCTACATGAGCATAGGATCACCCAACACACATGATCAATGCTATAACACCTTGACATTCAAAACCATCAATATTCATAATAGAAGAAATATCAAATCAAAATCATATCCATGGACTATCTCAAGCGAGTGGAAGTGTAACAGGTGTAGATGCATGGTTCCATCTTGTGACTATAGGTGTAGGAATGTGCATGGCTCGATATGAGTGCAACAATGCAAGTAATCCATTCAAGGGGCTTGGGACCCTCATGAGGACAAATACCCATGGAAAACATTCAAACCATAGCAACCTACAAAGACCAACTTCTAATCCTTTCAACACTCCAGATGCTATTTCAATGGTAGAAACAAACTCCACTCAAGGACTGCATATTATCACTCAAATGAATCCCAACCCTCTTTCATCTAATAAATGGAAAAACTAATGGTAAGAAAAACCTCATAATAAAATCTCAAGAGATAAGTGAATGATACGCACATGTAGTAGGACTAATCATCATACCATATGGATACCCAAAAATATGTGAGTGATACCCATATGTGTTGGCACTAATCATCATAGTAGACTGATAAACAAAATCTAACCATAGAGTGAAAAGACAATGAAGTGCAAGTGCTCACTGAATGAGCAACCCTTCTAGTGAGTGCACAACCATGTTTCCCCTTGCAAGTGGAAGTGGAGCCCTCTTTGCCTGCGTATCCCATGGGATTACCAGGAAGAAAAAGACCTAATCTCTTATCAAGTCCTTAACCCTCAATTTCAATTGAGAACTCCACTCAACTACAGACCTTACCAAGGCTTGGGACTTTCACCACCCTCTCACACTCTCAACGCAGATAAATCCCAAAACAAAAACCCAAACATAGATGCTACCAATCCATTCTTGATTTAAAAATGTAACATCACAACAATTTGTCATATATATAACTCATCCATATAGAAATCAAATAAGGAAACAAGATGATCTAATCACACTATTGCCCCATTCACATAGTCCATCTTCAACAAGCTCAATAAGAGCTACAATGATGGCAATACCTCTAATCTTCTAGAATGATGGAAATACACTTTGATCTTGCCACAATGACCCTTATCGCTATACATAACATATTGGTTATCCCAAGAAACCATATTCCATTCTCACTAAACTCTGTATGCTCCCAGTTAGACACTTAGCTGAGCAATAGGTCTACCCAAAACCACCTTGCAAGAGTCCAAGCATGGAAAAATGCTTCCAACCACTTTATTTGCAATTGCTAGGATATAGTTTAAAAGATATAACACTAGGGATGGTTTAATATCATAGAAACATACAACCATATAATTGTACCAAAAACACCAAAAGAGAAATAACTTACAACCAACACCACATCAATACTTTAAAACACCAACAAAACAACATCATATGCACTCATAAGATGCGAAAAGATGAAAACCATGGGTAGCTAAGAAAATCTTTGTGTCTAAACAACATGGACCAACTAACATACAAGAAAAAGAAAAAGGGAATTCCTTCCCTCCCCCCCCCCCCCTCTCTCTCTCTCTCTCTCTCTCTCTCTCTCTCTCTCTCTCTCTCTCTCCCTCTCCCTCTCCCTCTCTCCCTCTCTCTCTCTCTCTCTTTCTCTCTCTCTCTCTCTCTCTCTCTATATATATATATATATATATATATGTCTAATTTTACACATCAATAAGGGGTGGGGTGATCAAGGCAATAGTTTCAAGTGACAAATCTAGCCTTAATTACACATATAAATGCTTAAAAACAAAAACCTAAAAATTTATCAGTAGATGATGGCAAAAGCAAATGGAAGCTAGCAGAGTAACAAATAGAATGTGGTGAATGAGGGTGAATGCCCCCTTTAACAATGTTTATCACATGGTATATTTGGGTTACCACATGGTAAAATAAATGAATCACAAGATGCCACATGGCAAAGTTACCATGCAACGGACATGCGAGCATGTAACCTAAGTGGAAATGTCGATATACCACATGATATAGCCAAAATCATTCCATGGTATATTAAGAACATTACATGCTATATTCTGAATATAATACACAATGTTCTTGATATACCATGCAGTGTATCATTAGTTAACCAATGATGCAAAAAAATGTAGTTTTAAAACCAAGCAGCTCTAAAAAGGCCTTGGATTACATATAGTTGTACCATTCAGAGGGCATTCCCATAACATACAAGAAAAAAGAAAAAGGGAATTCCTTCCTCCCTCTCTCTCTCTCTCTCTCTATATATATATATATATATGTCTAATTTTACACATCAATAAGGGGTGGGGTGATCAAGGCAACAGTTTCAAGTGACAAACCTAGCCTCAATTGACACATATAAATGCTTAAAAACAAAAACCTAAAAATTTATCAGTAGATGATGGCAAAAGAAAATGGAAGCTGGCGGAGTAACAAATAGAATGTCGTGAATGAGGGTAAATGCCCCTTTTAAAAATGTTTATCGCATGGTATATTTGGGTTACCACATGGTAAAAGAAATGAATCACAAGATGCCACATGGCAAAGCTACCATGCAATAGACACATGAGCATGCAAGCTACGTGGAAATGTCGATATACCACATGATATAGCCAAAATCATTCCATGGTATATTAAGAACATTACATGCTATATTCTGAATATAATACACGATGTTCTTGATATACCATGCAGTGTATCATTAGTCAACCAGTGATGCAAAAAAATGTAGTTTTAAAACCAAGCAACCCAAACTTGTGGACAGTTGAAATATAGTTTGTAGGCTGGAAGATTTCCTTGCTCATCAAAACCTAAGTGCTAACCCCTGAAAATCCTTCAAAAATAAGTGCAATAGTAGGATGCTTGAGAAGAAATTTTCAACCAAATAATTGCTTGACATTCGCATGTCAATTGTTGAACAACATGGTGGAGGTGAAACAATTGAAGCATTCCCTCACACTATCCCTAATTGATGCCTTGATCTCCACCTTTACCTTTGTTACCACGTGGGAATTCTCTCTTACACATGGCTCAATAAGAGATACTTTCATGGAACTCTCCTATTGCTTGCCTTAAAAAAGAAGTTAATTCTCTATTATTGTTAAAAACATAGTGGATAGCTATAGGAACCCATTCAACAATGAAGTAACCATTGTTCTCAATTCTTCCTCATCATATCCATCTTTTAACCATTGTTTGCAGTTCCCTTAAGGCACTGGTAGTGGAAAATCTTTGACTTTTCCTAAGGTCATTCTTAATGACTTGAGTTCTATGCTTGATTTTTGTAATACATGATTTTAAACTTTATTCCCAAAATTTGAATGTAGCCATCCTTTTTTAGTCCCTTCGAAAAACGGAAATGCTCTTGACACCTTATGCCTCCTTGAGCTCTTTAAAAAATGCATTCTCTTCCCAATGCCACAGCTCAAGGTAGGCCAAAACCCAAGGTATCTTAGAAAATGCTTGCTTGTGTTTCTAAAAACATTTAAGGGCCCTACATAGGTCTTAGTTAATACGATAATGGCATAAAACAACCACCTTAGGGTTACCATTTCACAAACAATAGCTCGAGCACATTCCAAGTGCTCAAAGAAGCCCATGACAATGCCATGGTTGATTCAGGAAGCATAATAGGTGATCTTGTAGTATTGCACTAGAGAATACTGATTGCACAATTCTCAATGGACATCAAAGTGGACCATAAGGTGATTTCAATATGCCTAATGTATGGCTTTTCAAGGACAATGAATAGTATGGCCAATGATTTTAATGTGCCTAATGTATGGGTTTTCAAGGACAATGAATAGTTTTGATCCCCTTGTAGGCACAAATGCACATATACTTGTTCTTAAGTCATCTTTAATTACATGACTTTTCTACTCTCAAATTTCTCTAAGTTTGATCTGATGGAGAGGTCTTATTAGAAAGCAACAAAGAAAAGGAGAACATTGAAAATTGTGGGTGCTAACTCACCCAGATCAAGGTAAGCCCTTATTATGTATGTATGGTACAAAGGGGTATATACTAGGCCATTGGCCTTTACCCCAACAACCTCCCACTTAAAGGCCAATGCACCTTTAAGGGAGAAGGTGGGCATCCTAATGTCATCTGACACCTATCAATACTCTCTGCAATGTGCAAACCGCTCTGAGGAAAGACTCTTTGTAAGAAGATCTGCAGGGTTCTCATCTATGTGAATCTTGATAAGCTGGATGTGCTTGTCCTCAATCACTTCTCTGATGAAGTGATACTTCACATCAATATGATTTGTCTTCTATCATGGTATTTCCCCCTGGAATATGACCTCCCTCTCACATTGAGAGCACCTGAACTTTTAGTTCCAGCATTGTTCTTTATATTTACCTCCTCAGTGAGAAGGCTACTCTCAACATCACTGCTTGTCAGGCCTCTTGCACAGGCTGAATTGCTTATAGCAATCCTAAAAGTGTCCCAACTTTCAAGAAGGGTGACCAATAAGAACATTGCCTTAACTGAGTCATCAAAGGCAATTTTCTGAGCTAAAAGTTGACTGAAAATTGTGTTAAACTCATTTAAATGGCTAGACATTGAAGTCCCTTCTTGCATGTGAAGATCTATGAGTTTCTTCAGCCAATACACTTGACAAGTGGCACTCAGCTTCTCATAAAGATCATGCAACTTTGTCCACACACCATAGGCACCACTTGCAGTATCTTTCACATTGAAATACACCGATTTTGAAAGTGTGAGCATGATCGTGGAGTGTGCAAGCTCATCCAATTCCTTCCACTCTACATCATCTTCCCAATCCTCTGGCTTTATGCCTTTGCATAGTCATTACAATGGATGATAGAACAACTAGGATACATTGCACCAATGTACCAAACTCAAGCCCAAAAAATATCAACTGCAATGACAACAGCCACACTGTCACTTTCACAAATACATGTTCTACTGTAAGTGACCTCAGGCCATCCCAAAGCTAGCCAATAGCTTTTGCATGGTAGCTCCAATGCAAAAAGTATAAGCAGAAGAAATGTAGCTTGTAGAAAAACCTACAACTTCTCAGTTTACAGCAAGTCCAAAATCCTTATGGATTTTTTGATATTCACTGCTGAAAGCAGCCCCCTGCTCACTTTTTCTAGTTGCTGTCATAAATTGTCAAAACTGTAAATCATGGGCATACCGGGCATCATAACTTTTTCTCTAAATCTTGAATTGAAACGCTTTTAAAAACAAGATTGTAGATTGACCAAAAAAATAAAACTTCTTAGTTCAACTCAAAAGACAATTCCTCATGGATTCTCTGATATTCACTTCTGAAAACAACCACCTGCTCACTTTTTCTAGCTATCATGAGACTGCAAACTGCCAATCACCAACTTTTCCTAAAGCATTTGAGGCATAAACTCCAATGAAATAGCCCAACAATTCTGAAAATTGTTGTGGAAAAAATTCCCTTAGTGGGAAGAGTATTGCACTCTCAAAAAATAATCCCTTCCTGGGATACAAGACCCGCTTCAGAAAAACATTGCTCACTTATGCTCACTTTCTCAGTTAAACAAAGGCTCAAAATGCATCTATTGTAAGCAATCACTTTCAGCCAACCTTTGGCTTGATATGCATCAACTTGAAGGCATAAACCCAACTAAAATTTGAATGTACCAGCCGCCTTTGGTCAACTGGAGTTCGCCACAAGCAAAAGACGTTTTTTGCTTTCAGGCCCCAAAAAAGCAACTTTCAGTGGCTAGAATTGCAAAGTAGCAAGTCGTTTTTTACGTAAATGGATAATATTCCTTCTCCCCCACTCAAACAAGGCAATAGATTGCTGGAACAGTTGAGGCAACCTGATATATATGGCTGAAAGACTAAAAACGAGCTAGTATATGTCAAAATATAGCTCCTAGGGGCAGCCCATGGGCAGTAGGAGACTCCTCGCAACAAGTTCGGGCTCTTGGCACAGCAACACTGTAGTGCTACAGTCTCCTTGTTGGCTTCGCTCAACCAAGCTCTGATACAAATTGATGGAGAGGAGGTCTTATCAGAGAGCAACAAAGAAAAGGAGAACACCGAAAATTGTGGGTGCTAACTCACCCAGATCAAGGTAAGCTCTTATTATGTATGTATGTTACAAAGGGGTATATACTAGGCCATTAACCGTTACCCCAACATGATCTTGTTTGTACAAGACCCTTACATGATTAAAAATCTCATCGTTTTCTCATAAATTTACCACTATAGTGAGAGGCTTTAAAAGTATAGCATTTAAAGGTGTTAGACTATATAACCATTTTGCATGATAAGTAAGCTTGCTTATCAGACACTCTCACCTTGAGACAGAATGGTTGAACACATGGACCATATTAAGGACAATGCATTTCTATTTATCACAATCATGAGTATTTAGAAGTAAGTAATTTGCCCACATAATTATTATTCTTTTTATTTCGAGATGATCAAACACAAAAGGCAGTCATTTTTTCTCCTTGATGTTTATCTTTGAATCTATAGATGGTTAGTATTTTGTTGCTTTTGTGAAAAATACTTCTATCAGGTATGAATGAGAGCAAGCTCGAAGTAGAAATACAACATGCATAGCATGAAATAAAATGCTAAAAAAACTCCTCCTCAACATGAGGTAGGAAGAATCCAAGGCTGAGGTTGAAAATTTGGGATTGTATATTTACATAGTCACATAATTTTTCTTGTGATTGCATGTTGTGATGTATTTCATGTAATCACAGGCAAAATCATGCCTTTTTTTAATCAGGTGGTCTTGACCTGGCAACCCGAATAACTACCAGTAGTAGTATTTAAACTACCGATGGTATTTCACTACAGGTAGTAGTGTTAACACTACTGGCGGTAGTTTTACATAATACTACCAGTAGTAGTGCTAATACTACTATTGGTAGTATTATTACCAATGGTAATTCAAGTAAGAATCCCATGTGCTTTGTCTAACAATGTGTGGTATGCAAGGGGCTTGAAGCCCGGTCCATAGTTAGCAATGCAATTCTATGTAGCTCTCATATCATCTTTATCAACCATACTCAATGGATATCTTGACCTCAAAATTGATCGACCATGAACATATTGTGCATTCTACAAACCTTGAATCCAAATTCTCTCAACAAACTATGGTTTCCTAAAATTAGGAGTCACACTTGCAGATCTAGCGTCACGAGCCATAGGTGGAGATCTATGTTGCATGTTAGTGTCCACACAAGGTGTTCTGGCACTGGAAGCCTGTAACACTTGTACTTCTATCATTGTGTGTGCTTGCAAACTCTACTCCACTTACACCTTGACCTTCCCAAATTGATCTTCTTCAAATTTTTCGAGAAGATTGCAACTTTTCTGTCAAGGTGTAAGCTACTACTGCAGTAGCTCCTTGGGATACACAACGTTGAATGATCTTTCTTGAGTTACCAAGCAAGTGAACCCTTATGCAAGGTGCTCCCCCTGATTTTTGTATTCCACAATACTTGCTTTTCCACTTAACATAGTCACAAAAATTAATGACAAAGTCCCATTTTGAACCATGTGACCTACATTTTCCCCCTTTGCATATGGAATACCTCTTTGAGAGGATTGTGACACCTGCATAAATCCTCTCTTCATATCTTGGCTAAAATTCTCAATAGGGTGGATCAAGCATTGGGGTAGTGTCCATTTCAGCATTGAGATCCTCTTCTGCAAATCCTTGTTCAACCCCAGGAACATTATCAGGCATATGAATAAGAGCTTGGGCATGACTGGATGCTTCTATAGTTTGCCTAGTCACAACTCATCTTGAAGGTTGTGGATGAACATTTCTAGTTACACACATTTTTGATTGTGTATTCATAGTCCCAACTTGTACTCTATTTCTGCTCACATCACTACCATCTCATCTCCCCCTTCTCTCCGTGCTTTACTGATAAATTAGAACAAAATCAAAATCTCACAACCCTACACCATAAATTGTTAACTCAAGGCTCCTCACTAGCAATCGCATTCATTGGCACTCATGATCATGGTCCACAAGTTCCCCAAAATGCAAGGTGTCAGAGTATAGAACACCCTCAAGAGCACACAACAACCACTCGCATTCACTAGCACTCATGTTCATGGTTTGCAATTTTTGCAAAACACAAGGAATCGGAGTAGTGGACCACACCCACATGTATAATGAATGCTGACTCAATCTCCCCCACTCAACCTTACCACCACTATGATCTAGATCATGATTCATCTTTCTATCCCAAAGTCTTATCAAATGGTTTATTGGGATATGAACCACAATCGGATCAAATGAAGAGCTATATTGCCCTTTTCCCCAATATATAGCATTGAGTTCCTCTGAGTTCCTCGGGAAATTGTGAATCCATACTAATAATATCGGCTACTGGCGGTACTATGATGACAACCGAAGGTAATATTGTATTATCACCGGTTATAATACCGTCAATAATAGTAATCGCTAGTAATATTTGCATTACCATTAGTAATATATATACTTCTGCCAGTTATGTTAATAATACCGGCATAGTCTTACCCAGGTTCTCAGTGATTTTTCCCAATAATCAACATGATCGCATTGATTTCACGCTAATTTAGAGCATAATTGATGAATGTTAATAACCCATTAATGCAAACATGAAAATATGAACGCAATACATAGAATTTGAGCACCTTTTGTGTAAAATCAATCACCCTTCTTATTGCACAGTAGGGTTGAAGTAGATCTCAGCTAGGGGTGGAGAGAGAGAGAGAGAGAGAGAGAGAGAGAGAGAGAGAGAGAGAGAGAGAGAGAGAGAGAGAAGGGGGGGGGGGGATTGTACAATAAACATAGGGACAATTGCAAAGGTTGGCAATAGATTGGAGGATTTGTAGCATTAGAACATGGTCTCACACGTTGATAGTGAGAGAAATGAGGTTGTATATTCGAGCATCATTGCATACCACCAATGTACATGTGGGAATGCTAGTCTTATAGATTAATAGGATGCATGAGCCAATCTGTGAATATGTATTATTCATGAACAATATTTATTTTCAATAGATATACATTGGCTATGTCTCATTGAGGAGAAGGATATTATTTGGATTTGTAGTCACACTATAATCATGTACATCTTACTTGAGTTGAAATGTGAAATATGAGATGAGAAAAACTAGAGACTCTCTCTCTCTCTCTCTCTCTCTCTCTCTCTCTCTCTCTCTTTGTATGTGTATGTGTATGTGTGTGTATGTGTGTACATTTACTTTATAGCGAGTTTTTTTGCAACGAGTTCATGAGTTTTTCTAGAGTATCATAAAAGTTAGGTCATGCCATAGATTTTTACCAAGGTCTCAATTATGCAATGGAGGCAGAGCTATTTGTGAGTGACTAATCATAAGGTCTAGAATGACATGTAAAAAGAAACATCATAGGCATCAATTTAAAAGAACACCATCTATAGTTTAAAAAACAAATAAATAACAAAAGAAAGGGATGGGGACTAAGAATTTCTCAATTGCAAAGAGAGAGAGACAGAGAGAGAGAGAGAGAGAGAGAGAGAGAGAGAGAAAGTAGGAGACATAGACCTACTCAATTAACACACATTTTAGGTAATACAAAAACTTGATAAAAAAAGCATATTATGTGAAATTCAAGTCTTCAATAAAGCACCCCTCTAGTGATTACAATGCCTAATGATCTTTGTTGCCAATGGTAACCTTGATATACACTCAAAGGAAAAAACCAAATTACTTAGGATAGAGTTCATGCATATTATGAAAAAACAATAGTTAACATATATGCATTCATTCTATGCCATATCATACAAGAGTACACATCTTGGTGAAATTATAAGCCTCTTTCTAGGGGGTTAAAACACCCTTGCAATGTTGAAGTAGACTTGCTCCTCCACATAGGGGGTTAAAACCACCTTGCAATATCAAAGTAGACCTTGTTTGTCAACATAGTGCACACCAAATTCATGCATGCATCAATTTTGGCAATAGGTTTTCCCTTGGACATTGAACCAAAATACCAATAAACTTTAAAAATCAAACCCAAGGAGATACCATGCGACTCATTATTTAGATCATCCAAAGCTCCCATGCTTTCCAAATTCTCTGCATTTGATTCCCTCCAACATCTTGTGCAACCATGTCATCCTCATAAGGACATAGCATACCTCAATAGACCCATCCATGTTTTGTAAAACATCATTCAATCTCTATATCCACACAAATTCCAATTATGGATTTAGGCAATACAGATTTTAGAAAATAACAAATAAAACCCCTTCCAAACAAAATAATGTGGCAATAATATTTTAATAACATACTCATTGATTTATTTCACGAATCCAATTAGGGCAGCCTCATCATCTGTACTCAGTGCAATGAAGGAAGATCTTTCCAATTATGCATGTTGTTGATAGAGTAAAAGTCCGCATCAATCTTTTTTTGATCCATTACTCTATGGTTTTCATCCCAACATATGAATTTTTTTCTAGACATGTCATTCCATTCCTCATTGTTCTCTAGACATAATCATTTTCCTCTATTGCACTAATGCCACATAATGAAACTCCCTCTCTACTCAAAACATCCATCTCTCCTCAAAGTAAATCCAAGCTCCCTTGATTACTTTCAATTGCTTCTAATCCATGGAATTTTAATGATTCTAAATATTGGAATCTTGGGAAGAGGACTATTTCTTACCATTCAAATCTTCGCCAACGTGCTCAGCAAAATCTCTTATGAAAATTGTATTGGAAGTGCTATATCATCATCATCATCATCTTCTTCTTCTTCATTTTTTGAACTCAAAACAAGCTTGGTAGTTCCAACACATTTTACAGCTTTTGCTGTGGTGTTTGGATTTGACAAACCAATCATGGTGGTGGCAACATTTGGAACAACCTCATTAGAAACATGCACTCCTCAACACTCATGTTCGAATCATCCATGCCATAACGATAATTAATATTTGTCCTTTTGCAAGTGCAAGTTTTATGAGGACCATAAAAATCACTCAATGATTTGGTTAGCAAAGACCAAGTTCACATTGGATACAAGTTCATGAGGATTGAAAGTGTGGCATTGAAGCTAACAAAGTTATCCATTTAACAAACATCTATAGCATCGAAGATAACTTTGATCTAGATAAGGTCTAGATTCTACACACAAAAACCTCACAAGGTGAATTGACGCAACTCGAGCTCCATAAATGAAGTTGAGTACACCCTCTAAAAAAAGGACTTGAGAGATAGAGAAATTGAAGACTCATTTATGTCAAAACCATGATGGAGCTGAGAAGCAAGTATAGAAACATGAAGTTTGTGCCTATTCACCAATGGTTAACGTGTTATTGTTTGTATGAAAATTCAAGCTTGTGGACAACCCTTTCAACTGTGTGGGGCACCACATACGGTTGAAGATCCCGCACAACAAGAAGACCATGCATGAAGAACGTTACTCTTCATCCACAAAAGTCTAGGTCCTGCACAATGGCTTATCTCGAAATTAGATGCCTCCCCTCTTGTAGGTAGTGGTTTCCACCTTGACTCAAAGATTGGAACGGAGACATTATTGGCAAGGGCACTAATCCATCCTACTCGATGAGCTTCTCCTTGGTTCTACCCCTTGATGAAAACCCTTCTACGAGAAGCTATCAGCAAGATTTTGAGTGAAAGAATCTGCATGCTCATCTAGCTATTGGGCTATTGTGTAAAATGAAATTGTAGCATATAGACAAAGCTAGAAAATCTTCCATGATCGCTTGTATATGCCTAGTTTCCTCCCTCTAGATTCAGTGGTAAGGAGCTTGAGGGAGAGAGGAAGGCAAGGAGTTTGTAGGTAGTGAGGAGGAGGAGGAAATGGAAAGGAGAAGAGGAAGGCCTAGACTTTTTAAAGATCACGACTAAAATCCCACATAGACTAGTCTATCTAGCTTCAACATCTATCATGGACCTACAACTACTACCTTAGCGTGAATGTCGAGATAGCAAATTGGTCAATGGACAGTGGATGGTGGATAACTTCACATTAGTGTGGTGACAACACGCTCAACTATGAGGTGGTGGATCTATCGTTTGTGTCTAAACCCGCTCGCAAAACATTCAAAGAAACCACTGTGTGCGGCACCGTACACACTTGAATAGAACCCTTGCAATTATTTCTTTACTTGTTTTCAACCCTTGTATCCAATGTTAGATCCAAAAGGCGGGTTCCTCTCCTCCTAATACTTTTATCATTCCTTCTCTCCACGTTTAATCATGCTTGATTTGGGTTGTCAAATGGTTTTTAAGAGCAGATGAAGTACTGCAATAGACTTGTACTTTGTATAAGCTCTTGAGGTTAAGGTGTGATTTAATGTAGAGGAGAACCCCCTTCCATTGAGTACAATGCTACACACAATAGAAGATCACATGCTGGAGCCTTATCCCCACCTTCAATTTTGGTCCAAGTTCATAAATTTCATTAGTGTAAATAGAGCTAGGAGTAGTACCAAGCCTTAGAGCCTACAGTAGTACCAAGCCTTATCCCCACCGTCATGTGTTGAATCATGAGCTGTCAACCAAGAGCTACTTATGAACTATCATCTTGTGAGGGAGTGGGATGGAGAGCAAACACTAAAACTATGGGACAACCATGCCAAGAAAGGCACTAAAGCTTGTGAGGGAGTGGTATGCAGATTGTTATTTGAACGAAAATCTAAAGAGCCTATTTGAGAAATGGCTTAAAGAGCTTGAGGGTTAAGAGGGGTTATGAACATGGGAAGTACTTGGGAAGGAAATAGGACCAAAAAGAAAGCAGAGTGGGGGGGGCAACTCAAGTGCAAAGTGGTGGATACAATGAGAGAGAAGGCATGAGAGCGAGAGGGAAAAATTGACTTTGTTATGACTCCACTTCTATTATGTGTGGCACCACATAGAGTCCAACATCATGCACCATCAATAACAAGAACTTGAATTTATTTCATACACAACAAATCAATGGAAATGGAGGGCCAAAAATATCATAGAAGGAAAAGAGTGATCATATGTTTTTCATTGGGACCAAGTTTTACAAAGAATCACAAGCAAATACATATATTAAAGACATCGACAAATATACTTGGAACACTCTGGAGCTTGAGGAATGCAGAAACAAGGAGAAGGCAATAAAGTAGTCGCTCATTGTGTGAGAGAATGAGGGAAAAACAACAATGTCTAATCATGTGATATTCCATTTTTGGATCAATGGATGGCTTGCTAGGACTGTAAGGACATGATAGCTCACCATTGGCATAGCTTCATGGTTTAGGAAAGTAGCATATATTTTCTTTGTTTCTTTTAGGTTACAATGCATTTGATGTTCGCTTCTTGTAAGTTATGGACTCCAAGGGACTTGCAAACACTCCAAAGAAAAACTTGTTAGAATCTAAACATGGACAATGGTTGGCATCAAAGGGTTACATAAGAAAAGTATCATTGTATGGTGTGGGGACTTGACTACTACATTGTTGCAAATTGCATATTGTGAGCAACATGAAAGAGGAATGAAAATTGGGCCAAGTACCTCTTTGGAAAATGTTTTGCATTAGATTGGTCAGATCATATCAAGTTATCTTAGCAAGTGTTGGCAATGACCGTACATATTTCCATAGTGACCTTGAACGTATAGGAAGAAAAAAGGGGTGGGCAAAGGACATGGTAGTCACTCTCTAGAATTTGAGATCAATGGAATGCAACTACTATTGACACTATGGTGCATGAAGAAGATATTGTTTTGGGCTATACATATGGTTGAGAGGGGAGGCAAGGTGTGTTTTTAGGCATTGCTCTCACATATTGGCCGCAAATGTAATACTAATTAATGAGAATCAAAATGTGCAAAATCTAACATCATGATTTAAAGGAAGAATGGAGCACAATTAGGTCCATAAGCTTTAATTATTTTGGCTTTGTGGAGTGTATGCATGGTCATCAAGCAATAGAATCATTGGTGTACCACTTGCACTTGTGACATGGCTAGTGCAAAAAGGAGAATGTTTGACATATCGACTTCATTCTTCATGTCCATGATCCACAACAAACATGGAAGGTATAACAAATGCATAAAAACAATTACACCCTTTGCTGCTCATCTCAAAATGAAGTGACACCCTTCCATTTGAAAGGCTTTTTTAAAACACATTGGTCGTTTGTTCAGATTACCAACTTCAATGACCCACGTTGTTGGATCTTGATGAAGAGTTCTTTGTCAAAAATTTTTCTTCCAAATGTTAGATAAACATATACAATGCAACTTTTTAGTGAACCAACATGCAATTATGAAAGATGGTTGCATAGAGGACTTAATCTTGATTTCTTATCTCTTTAGGCTGTCAAAGTAGCAAGGATGAAGCTAAGGTGGAAACTTAGCTAGATTGATGACAAGAGAGTGTCACGGTTTTGTGCAAAACACGAGGAGGGTAGAGGGGGCACAATTTTGGGCATTGCTAAGCACCTGGCTCAAGAAGTAGGCGGGGTTCTAACCACCTTTGGTTGCAATGGAGTAGGGATATACTTAATTCATCCCAACCTAGTGTGTTATATCTTCTAAGTCTATGTGCCTAACTTGGCAAGAGATAGAGCACTCCTCTGGAGTAGTAAGATCCTTCAAGACAATAAGTCTATTTCTTGGGAGACTTTAATATGGTTGAATGCGGAAGGGATAGATGGAACAGAATAGGTAACGTCATAAGGGGGAGGGAGTTGACTCCTTGGAATAGCCTCAAGGATTAAGAGATCTTGATTGATGCCTAAGAGGACACGTCTTTCACCTAGTCAAATAGTCAGGTAGGTCATTTTCATAGAAACACTTAGTTGGATAGAGCTTATGTTCTAGAAGGATATTGGATGATGCACCTTGTCATACCTTTGAGCTCATCTTGAGAAGGAACAGAAGTGCAAGTGCTCTTGTCCATACATGCACATCTCGGGTACTATGATTATCAAGGTCATCACTCATGTGGTGCCAAAGAAGGAGGCAATCTGACATGTTATGTTCAACACATGCTCTTTTTAACTCATTTTGACCTGTTTTGGATGATAACTCCCTATGTTACCTCTCCCATGATAGTATTGATTAGGGCTAGAGAACTTTTGATGTAAAAACTTGTCTCTTTTTAACTTTATAATATATTCTTTTGGGGGGGGAATTGTATGAAAAAAGAATGGGTCCCAAACAATGAATTGCCTTCATAGCTACCCCCAAAAACATCATAGTGTTTTGGTGGTCAAAGATAACAAACCAAGAAGCACATGAAGCATTATTTGGGAGAAACAAAATTAAGAATACCAGAAACATATGCAACAGTTTTTAAGGATGCTTATTAGGGCGGAAGTAGATGGAGACAGTGCAAGTGAAGAATTGTCATGATAAAGATGGGAGATCCTGATGTTCAAATGAGAGTTCTAATTGGAATCATTGTGCTGTTAGAATTTGAAATTTCAATCATTTAAAGAAAGGACATGGGTAGTACTCGACGCCACAAGCATCAAAATCTCTTGTACAAAAACTAATTGAGTGTAAATGCTCATTGCTCTAGCATCAAAATATGTTGTACAAAAACTCATTTAGTGTAAATGCTTATAGAAAGATAATGTAAAATTGCAAGCATAGCTATTGCTATGCTTTGAAACACGATTGAGTCTTTCATGCTAATTCTACATTTTTTAATTTGGGCATATTTTGAGTGTCATTGTTCTTTACATCGAAGTTGAAATTTGAAGAGGCTATCTTTGCGGATTAAAAAAAGGTTAAAGGAGGGAAAAAAAGAATAATGAAAGGAGGAGAGAAAAAAAGAAAAATAATGGAGATTATGCATGCAATTGTTCTTGTTTGTTATTTATTTTAAATAGAGGAGTGATTGTTTTTATGGATTTTAATTATTTTTATTTATTTGATTTATTATTACGTATAGGAAAACCAAGGTATTATACTCTAAGAAATATAAACTTTTATGTCGAATGGACTTAAAAACTGAACTTTTCTTGGGAAGGATTTTGAGCAAAGTCCAACTAGGGAAAAATAATCCAAAATTAATGGAATGCATGTTGATAGTAAGTTTCAAGTAGTGTATTCATTGATGAAACACTTATAATAGCCTACCCCTTCTAGAAACCTTTGGAGCTAGGAATGTTTTGTGGAACAATAAGCTCCTTGAAATGCTTTACCTTCTCAAGATCCACTACAATCCCTCAGCTACTTGTAACATGTCTAAGTAATACCCCATATGGGACACCAACAAATCTGCCTTTCCTTGGGTTTAAGGCAATCAAGTGCCTTTGACAATTCTCCAAAACTTTCCATAAGACTTCAATATGTTTCAAGGGTGGCTTTCCCAAAGTCAAGTCATCCATGAAGATCTTTAGATCTTTGGAAGGGAGGTTGTTAAACGTATCATTTATAAATCCTTGACAATTGCTCAATGCATTCCACAAACCAAAGGGCTTCCAAAAACCCCAAATATTGAGATGAATATGTTTAGCTTACCTTTTGGTGCAAACACAATCTGGTTATATCTTGCAAAGAAATCGTATAAAATTATAAATCTCTTTACCAACTATTTGATCAAAGTTTTGATCAATGGAAGTAGGTACAGACTTGGCATGATTACCTTGTTCAATTACCTATGCATACTTGAAGGGCCATCAAATGCTACTTTGGAACTACCACCACCAATGAACATCATTTAATAACCTGTAGTAGAAAGATGAACATAGCATTGTAGCTTGATGATTTCAACCTAGCATATTGGCTAGTATAGCTTATTGGCTATAGTGTGAACATGGATCATCACTTGTTCTAATTGGGATATTATGATTTGTGAACTACGTCAGATGGATGGATACCTTTTAGATCTTTATAAGCCCTGGTGACCACATTGACAAGATCTTTACATGGTTGCATCAATTCTCTTTGCAATTTGATATCGAGATTGTAGCTCTTGATGATCATAAGGCATATTTTCTACTTGATCTTGCCACAACAACCTTGTAAGTTCTAGGGGATCATGTTAACTAGCACTATCTGGCTCGAGGGACCTTTACTATACAATTGCCTTAAACTGCATCATGAAGAATATGAAATGTATTTTCCTTACCTCCCTAGGAGTTCTTGGCATCTTCTTTGATTCTTTTTGGAATGGCCTTGGCTACCAGCAACTACTTCTTTTCCACCACTGGTTGCTTATTGGGGTTCTTTTCTTCAAGTACTCTCTTGTGCAGACTCGCTTGAGGCAATTCTTTGTCCTTGAGATTTGACCCTCCTTGAGAGATATCCACTTGCAATGGAGCATAAGCCCAGGAAGTCAACAATCCCTAGCCTAACCAAAGCTATATCACTAGAGAAAAGATTAAAATAAGACTTATCTGCTTGAGGAACCTCCAAACAATCTTTTTGGCTATCGTCAAACGATCTGCTACTATAGATCTCCATGACTCTGCCCTTATTTGTAACAAACTTCTAGGGGTTGAGAACTTTAGATTTCTCATCTTTTGAAGACTCTTCTTGGACTGTAGTGTCTTTTCTGGGCTAGAGTGACTTTTGCATGTTGGAGGCACTTTCATTCCCCATACTTGAAATTTGCAGAGTTTGAATTTGCATGTCCACTGAATTCTTCAGATCCAACTGCAGACCCACTTGGCTTGGGTACTCCTTCTATAGCACTAGCTAGCTCATCTTTCTCAGGATTGATAAAGGGGCATCTTTCCAACTTTGTATCTTCCACTCTCTTAGGAAATTCCCTAGAAAAGTGACTAGTCTGTTTACAAGCATAGAAGGCATCCAGATAAGGGCCAAAACAAACTTTTTGTAGAAGAGAATCACCCTCTAGGAAAAATAGCATTAGTTTAATTACCATACTTGAGGGAAATGCCCAAGGGATGCATTTCCCCAAAATCAAGGTGGCAAGCGACGATAACCTTGCCACCTTGATTTTGGGGAAATGCCTCCCTTAGGCATTTCCCAAAAGTCAAGATGGTGGGAACCTACCTCAATTGTGACAACAAATTAATCCTCATGCCACTGACTCAAATTCCTAGCCATCTTCCTATGGTGATGGGGACCTCATGATGAGGAAGAGTGATGGCGACAACCCGACTCTGAGGATCAGTCTTCTCGAAAAGAATTGCGTATGATTGAATGACTAGGAATAAATTTCAGCCACCCTAGGACCTTGATGGATTTAGAGTCTTTAATTTTGAATTTGTCACCATATGACATAGCTTATGCCTCATTATAGTAATTTGTTAAGTCCTATGTAATATTAGAGAAAAGAAGTTTAGAATCTTAAAGTCAACAATGAATTAAATAAAACATTTAGCAATCTACACTTTATAGGTATGAGTAACATGGCCCGTTTATGACATATTAGAGTCTTGCTCCATTGGATCTCAAGGTGGACCATTTGACACCCATATTTTGATGGCTATTTGGGATGCTTCCACACATTAAAACTTGGTTCATAGCCATTTCAGGTAGCCTCTAATTTTCATTCATTGCCATGTGCTAAAGAAAAGGGCTCGCTAAGCCCTTAAGCTAAGCTAATGATCTCAAAAATTTAGAAGCACACTCTCATAGCTCTCAAGAGACTCTAGTAGGTAGTGAAAAATCTCTAATGACATATCCACGAATCATGGTATCTCTTGGTACGGAAGCAAAAATGTCATGTATATGTAGTAGCTATCGAGATGTCTCCTCTTGTGGTAGGGATTTTGGCCTCCAGGTTCTCTATATCTAATGGGTAGCATCAAGGGAGACACCTCGGGTTGATCGATCTCCTCGAAGTAAAGTGGAAATAGGCTGTCATGCATGCTCTAGTCATCCTCTATGGTGCCCTCTCCTTTGCCATGTGTCGTCTCTACCCATTGATCCAAGCTACCCTCATGTTGGCTATCTCCTCATACTCTACTCTAATGTGTCCTGAAGGTGACTCAAAAACATAAAAACCAGTGATGTGTCTCTGTGCTCGATCAGTGTCCCATGGTGCTATCTCCTCCTACTGTATTTGGTGTAGTAGAGTCTCCCTAAGTCACCACATCTACAACAAAAAGAGACCAACACACATCTGATCATGGAAGTGAATCAATTGGGAGAGTGGTCCAAAAAACCATGCCCCTATTGTTAGAAGTAGTGGTCAAAAGAGTGAATAGCTCCTCTACAGGAAATAATAAGTGTAGAGGCACACGGTGATGATGGGAAGGGTGATGAAAATGATGATGAAGGTGAGAAAATTTAAGTACATATGTAGGCTGCCATGTTGGAAGCACCATAGGATTGTTACAAAGGCCCTAGAAGAGGGCAAAAGGGTGGATAATGACTGGGGAATATGCATCACTAAGTTTGTGGTTGCTCAAGGGCTATTTATAGGCCTAGGAAAAGGTTGGCTAATGCGATAGGGAGAAGATGGCATCAACAGTCTGCTAGCTCAGGTCAGGTCCAATTCTAGACAATCAACAAAAATAGGAATAGGTCGCTAGGTATAGATTGGGTGCTAGTACAATCAAGCCAGTGGTAGGTGTTGAGAGTTCACGCTCAACATCATGTGATCATGTGTGCATAGCACCATCACGTGATCATATGTGCATAGCACTAACCTTATAGAGTGCTATAAAGGAAAGGGTTAGATCCCCTAACCCTAACCCTAAAAGGGTTTGTATATATTCTATTTTTTCAACTAAATCTAGTGTATAGTTAGTCATTTGTGGTGTGCTCTCTAGCTGTGCCCTCTCTCCTCATCTCCACTCTTCTCCTCTCCCCTCTTCATATTTTGTCATAGTATCAGAGCTTCCTTGTCTTCCGCTGAGACATTGAGATTCTTGAGAGTGTGAGAGAGATTGTGAGATTGAGAGTTCTCTTGAGTGATTGTGAGATTCTTCCATTCACTTCCGTTGAGAGAAAATTTCTGTTCATTTTGGAAGAAATTCTATCCACTTCCGTTCATTGAGTGTCCATTCCTTTGAAAGATTTCATTTCTTGAGAAAGAGAGTATTCCTTGTTTTTGAGAGAGAGAGCTTCATTTTCTTGTGAGAGAGTTCATTTCGAGGATAGCATCCAAATCCATAGCCTGGAATCCAGCACCTACGCCATGCACAATCGACTGGAACTACCCAGTAGCTCCTCCAACAGCATAGTCAAAGCAACAGCCGCATAGTGGCCAACGTGACCTGTAGCCTCACAATCCAAGCGCCTCAGACTTCCAGCTTAAGGGGGTTCTCCAATGGCTCTATAGCCCAGCAACAATAGTAGCTCCAGTGGCAGCTCACTACAAGGGCTCCTGCTCACAGGACCTCCAACACTGTTTGACCAGCACCTTCTCCAACAAGGCCAAGGTCGCCTCCAATGACAGCCGCTCTACATCGACCCCTACTACTCCAACGACCGGACAACAAAGCTCCTATAACCACACACAACCAATGGCTACACAAACAGTGGTTATGAAAGGAGGACGAGGATGTCGAGGTGATCCGCTGTGGAGCTCACTGTGGGAGTAGTGAAGTCATGATTGATTGATCGATCGATCGATCCAAAGAGTAACGGAGGGGAGGCACGAAAATGCCATTCTTCTTCTCAATCCACCGTGCGTGATCTCGAGAAGAAGGTGTGAGCTATTGCAACATCTATGTTGTGTGAGTGAGCTGGGAAGCATCGCGCTGCATCGGTAGATGGTATCGTCTCGTGATTGCTGCTCCTCAACGTGCTTTCGCCTCCAGCTCGAGCTTGCGGGCTACAGCCACCAACGGAATCGTCAACGACCCGCTCAGCCCCTCAGAGCCTTCAACGATCATGGGCGATAACGTAGCGCGCAAAGACTCCATACAACGGTTGACCTCCACGCTTGCTGCAAACTACAACAAAGGTGATCAATGGCCGACCTCCAAAGCCTCCTGCGCATCGCTCGTGTCTCACGTCTGCCCGCAGCTACGCCTTCAAGCTCTCAACACCCGACGGGCAGCTACATCATCTCCTACCAACGAACCAACGGAGAAGACGACGGAATCTCTAAGATTTTGTCAGAATCTTGGATAGATTCCGGTGCCTCGCGTTTCGACACATGGCGGATAGAGTTTTGCCATGTGGTAACCTTATCACCATTGCCATGTCATCAGCCTATCCACACTGCCACATCAGCATTGACATGTCAGCAATCCACATCATCAGGCCACATCATCATCGACTTCCATGTCATCATCAATTGCCACATCACCACTGATTGCCACATCAGCACAGACACGTCATCCTACCACATTATCAGCCACGTCTTCAGTGACACATCATCAGCCACATCACCTGCCATGTCATCAATGACACATCATCAGCCACGTCACCTGCCACATCATCAATGACACATCATTAGCCACATCACTTGCCATGTCATCAGTGACATGTCATCAGCCACATCACCTACCACATCATCAGTGACACGTCACCTCTGCCACATCAGTAGTGCCACCTCAGCACTGTCCCCTGCAGGCACAGTCCCTTGCCAGGCACACTGTTCACACACTGCATGTGCACACTCCTGCCACCTCAGCACAGAGCTTCATTGGCACACCTCTTGCTAAGCACAGTGCCACATCATCACTGCATGTGACTCATAGTGACACATCATCATTGAGCACCATTTGCACTCCTTTTGCCCCTCCACCTAGATCAAGTCGTATCTCTTGATCCAGGAAGAATTTGAGGGCGCTCCAAAAAGGAAAGTCGCTCGTGTTTTCATGCTCTACGCGCTTGTCACATCACACGCACACTTCGGCGCAAGTTACACTCACATTTGAGCCTCGCCGACAAAACCACTTCCTTCATGCACATTTGCCTCTACATCGACGCATCTGACCCAGCACTTAAAAAGAACAAAAGAAAAGGAATTATTTGCTGTTCTTTCATCGATCGACGGTTGGTTTAGATCTAGATCAGAGTAGATTAGATCGCCATAGAGGGGACACTTTGAATTTCCCCAAGTTGCTAATCTAAGCCATGCCCGAAATTCCCGACTAGTACCTACTCGGAGTCAGTCCATACGCTCACATCCGATTTCACATCATTACATTACCTGAAACCTTACGTTCATCAGTTCAGTGAGCAGACTTCAGAGTTCAGAGGCATTGCAGATTGATTCAGTGGGTAGATATCATTTGATTTCACACACACATGCCACCATTGTAAAGCCTATTCGGCTATCTCACGGCATTGTGCACATCATTTTCAGCCTTATAAAGCCTCTTGGCTATTCCCGGCATCATTGCCACAAGCCTTGTAACACAGATCAGATTTTATATACTGCAGTTCTATCTTCACCGATGGTACAGAGATTTCACTTGGCATCTTCAGTGTATTTGTAGTTGATTCATACAGAGTTTTCCAAGACACTTTTTGAGTACATTGTTTGCACCATGTCGACTAGCAACCTCAATCTGGAGGCATCTGCTAAGTTAGACAACTCCAATAACGGTACATGGAAATACCGAATGGAGACCATTCTTGTGCTTCAGTACAAATGGGAGTATGTCGATGGATCTATACCTAGACCATTGGCAGATCCAGCCACCAGTAGCTCTACTCCATCTATTGTCACAGCACCAGCAATGGAATCTACAACGGGATCTACATCTACACAAACAGTTTCTGCACCAGTAGCAGATCCTGCCATTGCCCGAGCTCAAGCAAAATGGGATAAGAAAGACAAGTATGCCTATCACCTGATCAAGCAGAATGTGCAAGATGTCATGCTAGGACAGCTCAACACAGTCAAGACATCAAAAGAAGCATGGGATATGTTCGCAGCTCTCTACGAGTCCAAGAACACATCCAGGATTCTCACCCTGAGAAACCAGATCAACCAGAGTTTCTGCAATAGTAGTGAAACCGGTCATGCTTATGTACTCCGCATCAAAGACTACAACAATCAACTTGCAGCAGCAGGAGAGACTATGAATCCCGTAGAAATGGTTCAAGTAATCCTGAATGGACTAGGAGAAGGATATGAGAATCTAGTCCAGAGTATTGCCATCCAACGGCAAATTCCAACACTGGAAGAACTTCAGTCAGTTCTACTTGGTGAAGAACTCAGGACTCAAGCTATTCAAGCACGTAAAGGTCATTCTAATGATCAGGCATTCACAACTTCAGACAGAAGTAGAGGCAAAGGCAGAAACAGAGGTAGATCATATCAGAAAAGTGTCAAACATCCAGTGCAACTACTGTCACAAGTTTGGACACTATGAAAGAGATTGCTGCAAGAAGCAATATGACCAAGGCGGTCAATCCAGTGGTAATCGAGGGAATTCCCGAGGAAGAGGAAATCATCGTGGTGGACATTCTAGTCACAGTCATTTTGCAAATGAACATGGAAATATGTTTCTTGCAAGTGAGGAATTGCATCAGACTGATACAATGCACCTAGACATTGATTTCAATCCCAAAGAGGATTTCAGCTATCAAGTCGACCAAGTGGAACAGGATCCTTGGTACATTGACAGCGGTGCATCATCTCATATGACAAATCATCAGGAATGGTTCACAGAAATGAAGCCATTAGAAGGACAAAAGAATGTCATCTACACAGCAGACAATACACCGAATCCGTTCAAGGGACAGGTGTTATCCCTATGAACAATTTCACTGGTACAAAAGGATTAGTCAAAGATGTGCTCTATGTTCCGAAGCTCAACAAGAACCTTTTGTCAGTAGGTCAAATGACGGAACACAACTACAAAGTCATCTTTGACGGTGATGAATGCACTATCAGAGACAAATCCAAAAGAGGTCAGCTAGTAGCAAAAGGTGTCAAGGAAGGACGCTCATACAGGATGCTAGCTATAGTACCAGATAAGCATGCCATGTCAGCTCAAATGCAACAGATGCCACTATCTGCAAAATGGCACAAGAGATATGGTCATGTCAACTTCAAGTACTTGTTAGATCTCAGGAATCAGAATATGGCAATTGGGATTCCGAAGCTACAGTTTCTTGGAAAAGTTTGTGAAGCATGCTGCTTCGGCAAACAAAAGCGAACCAACTTTGTTAGAATTACCTCTCGTGCACGAGGTATTCTTGATTTGATTCATACAGATGTATGGGGTTATGCCCAGACCCACAGCATCAATGGTTCACTTTATTACTTGACCTTCATCGACGACTACAGCAGATATTGTTGGGTCTACTTTCTGAAAGAGAAATCTGAAGTGTTTGCTAGAGAAAACCAAACAGGCAGAAAGATCAAGGTCATGAGATCAGACAGAGGAGATGAATACATGTCTTCAGCATTCATGAACTTTTGCAAAAATCACGGCATTCGAAGACAATTCACATGTGCACATACTCCTCAGCAGAATGCAAGAGCTGAAAGGAAGAATGGGACTTTAGCAGATAGTGCTAGAGCAATGCTTAGCAAAAAGCATCTTCTAAATCAGTATTGGGTAGAAGCAATAGCTAAAGCTAACTACTTGCTTAATCGGCTTCCTACAGAACCGATACAAGGTATGACTCCTTATGAAGCATTCACTGGACACAAGCCACGCATTGGGCATCTCCGCATATTTGGTTGCATAGCATATGCCCACATACATGATGATCATCGCAGGAAATTGGATGCGAAGTCACGCAAATGCATCATGGTTGGCTACAGTGAAGAGAGCAAAGCATACAAATTGTATGATCCCATCAACCGCAAAGTCATTATCTCCAGAGATGTAATCTTTGATGAGGAATCAGAATGGAAAACCTCACCTACACAGGAGATAGAAGCATCGACTTCACAGTCATCTACATAACAGGTTGATGAAGAAGAGCAAGAATTGCCAGCAACACCCCAAGCAGTGCCACAGCAGCTCAGACGGTCTACTAGGGAAAGCAGACCACCAGCTAGATTGACATATGCTCAGAAAGGCAAAGCAATTCAGGTGGAAACCACCAACTATGCTCTTATGACTACCATCATGGCTATAGAAGAGTAGTGTACTTCGAAGACGCAGTAGACAAGCCAGAATGGCAAACTGCTATGAATGAAGAAATGGATGCTTTGTATAAAAATAACACTTGGGAATTATGCGACCTTCCACCAGGAAAGAAGGCCATAGCCAATAAATGGGTATACAAAGTGAAGTACAATCCAGATGGCAATATTCAGAGATACAAAGCCAGATTAGTTGCAAAAGAATTTGCACAACAATATGGTCAAGATTATGATGAGACTTATGCTCCAGTAGCAAAGATGGATTCCATATGGTTCTTGATATCACTAGCGACACTCAGTAAATGGAATGTGTATCAGCTCGATGTCAAGAATGCATTCCTCAATGGTTATCTAGATGAGGAAGTCTACATGCAACAACCAGCCGGTTATGTTGAACGAGGAAAGGAGAACAAGGTTTGCCATCTCAAGAAAAGTCTCTATGGCTTAAAGCAAGCACCCAGAAGTTGGTACAGTAGAATTGACAAGTATTTTGCTGATCTGGGCTACATGAAGTCCAATGCAGATCATACTCTCTACTACAAAGTTCAAGGGGACGACATTACTATTGCACTTTTGTACATAGATGATCTGATTGTGATAGGAAGCAAGGATAGCTTCATCAGAAAGCTAAAACAAGACTTATCTGCAGAGTTCGACATGAAAGATCTTGGACTTATGCACTATTGTCTTGGAATTGAGTTCTGGAGAGATTCAAATAGCACATTCATGAGTCAGCTCAGGTATGTTGACAGTCTCCTGAAGAAGTTTCATATGGCACATTGCAAGATTGCAGCCACTCCCATGGAACAGAGTTTGAAACTTACTAAAGATTCAGAAAAGCCTACAGTCAATGACAGATACTACAAGCAACTCATTGGATCTCTTATATATCTGACAATCACACGGCCAGATATTTATTATGCAGTAAGCTCACTAGCACAGTTTATGGCAAATCCAAAACAGTCTCACTGGAATGCAACTAAAAGAGTCTTGAGATACATCAGAGGTACAAGACACTTTGGGATAGAATACAAAGGAAGTCATCCACGGTTGCATGGATACTATGACAATGACTATGTTGGAGATCATGAGACCAAGAGATCGACACAGGGATATGCATTTTTCCTTGGTCAAGGTGCTATATCATGGTTGTCAAACAAACAACCAACTGTTTCTTTGTCTTTGACTGAAGCAGAATATAGAGCACTCACTACAGGCGCATGTGAGGCTATATGGATCAGAAGACTATTGTCAGAAATAGATTACTTTGATGAGTCAAAGCCAACAACAATATACTGTGATAATCAATTGGCTCAAGCATTGGCCAAAAATCCAGTATATCACTCCAGGACAAAGCACATTGATGTCAGAGAGCACTTCATTAGACAAAGAGTGTTACTTGGTGACATCACACTGCAGCATTGTGATAGCAAAGAAAATGTTGCAGACATCTTTACCAAACCACTCGGTAAAGAGCTATTCGAGAAACACGGACTAGCTCTTGGTTTGATGCAGAAGAAGGACATTCCCATTAAAGGGGTGTGATGGAATGTAATGCTTAGTCCTTCTTCGATTCCCCAGAATCATCATCTTGAGGGAAGGCCTACTTCATGATGTTGATCTTGAGGGAAGGTGTTGAGAGTTCACGCTCAACATCATGTGATCATGTGTGCATAGCACCATCACGTGATCATATGTGCATAGCACTAACCTTATAGAGTGCTATAAAGGAAAGGGTTAGATCCCCTAACCCTAACCCTAAAAGGGTTTGTATATATTCTATTTTTTCAACTAAATCTAGTGTACAGTTAGTCATTTGTGGTGTGCTCTCTAGCTGTGCCCTCTCTCCTCATCTCCACTCTTCTCCTCTCCCCTCTTCATATTTTGTCAGTAGGTTGTCACATGGCAAGATTAGCCTAGTCAGCACAAAACATCCACAAACTAGAAAAGGAACTTTAGTAGCGGTCTTTGGGCTACATTTAGAGTAGTAAGAGGACCAAGGATCATCATCCTTAGCCATCCAATGATGTGATGTGAGGGATCTTGTCTCTCTAGCCTTAAACCTTATAATACATACTCATAAATCAATGATCCCAAGGAGTGGCAAATATATGAAGGAATGGTAAATATCACCCACATATAACAATGGCAACATTGCATCAAGTGTAAGAGAATGATGTGGAAACTCATGGAATAAAGATATGACACCTCCCTTTTTTACATCGAAGAATACAAAACATGGTGCATAATGCTCGTGCTTGGTGAGCCTACATCATCTAAAATAGCTCCTTGATTATATTGCAAATTAGTTATGTTCGGAAGGACTTGTCTTCTAGCCATTTGTTCCCACATACATCCATAGCTCCATTTACACAAGAGGCCTCAAAACTACGTGAAGTATAAAGCATGATGTTTCTACCTAGCATGTTAGCGAATGTCATTGGGGGGGGTTGGGGAAACATGATGTCACATATTGCTTACATCCCTGATAATGTGTTGATTTTGACATTCCAAAATAACCCTTGTATTGACCACATTCTCATATACAAAACAATTCCATTTGCAAATTGAGCATTGGAAGCATGATAGAAAATGCATCCACTTGTAGGACCTTGCAAATTGTATGTGTCCCTAAGAGCATATCCACCAGAGTCCAATATATCACATGTCCATCCACTTGGAACTTGCCATACTACCATACATTATCACAGTCTCGTAGATTGGAACCTCAGAGGATGCACCTACTGAGAAACCCTATGTATGACGTGCGTTCAAAGGGTATTTATAAAACCCCTTTCCTAAAATATTTTCATGAATTAATTGACCCCTTTCTCTTTATGAACTTAGTGGGGTGCTTTAATTGCTTAAAAAAAACCCTTTTGTAAATGTATTTATGTAAATTTATGTTAAATTTTTTAATGAAAAGACCGCTTCATTTGAACACACGTGGTAGCTTACATAGATGTTAGGTGAACCACCCAATATTGGAATTCTCTCTAAGATCTTGTCCATGGTAGCGCAACATAAGAGCCATGCAATCATTCAAATCTACCACATTGCCACACACATTCTCACATGCTACATGTAATTCACAGCATCCTCTATAGTACATGGTCAACACCTGACCTACATACATCATTATTTTCATATCTAGTTTCATGTCTATCCCTTGCACATTGTCTCGTTAATTCTCTTAAAGTCCTTAAGGAATCCACTCTTGTAAAATCCATCAATCAAGGACTTCACATGGTGCTAGAACTATATTGCAAAAGATTAGAAAACGGGGTTTAAATCTATAACAATTTGATCAAACTACATGATTATTCTTTTTGAATCATAATGAGTAACTCACTAAACTATAGTCATAGTCATTAAAGATGGGATCAACAAACAAATAAGCATTTGTTGATTATACCATCTCCATGAAAAAAGAGAAACTTACTATACCCCAGTACATGCTTATCAAGCATGCATCTATCTCTAGGAAAGTGTCCAAACAGTCCCTTAGCAAACAACATCACTACGTCGGCCTCGTATAGCTTCGAAAAAACTTCCCCTCTAAATTTTCGATGACCTGAAGTATACAAAATGTCTTTACAAATTGCCTCTTACCTTCTAGCTCTATTTTATATCTTCAAATGGGGAGACCATACTATAGATGTTTACAACAAAAAATTTACCAAAATGTTCAGATTATGTGTAAGTTACAACTAACACTAATGTATACCGGCTATTTTTCCCGCCTTGAGCCTTTGGATATCGCTTCGATGCAAGATAAAAACATTAATGTTGCAAACCCAAGATAGCACAGCTGAGTCTTTATGTGAAACGTGGTTCACTTAGTGGATGTAAATTTCCTCATTTGCAATTCAATTGCCACATCTTACATTGTCGGTATTAGTAAGGATGTCTTTGATGGTGCTACTGGAGGAGCACGTGTTGGATGAAATGAATTATGAAGGACCTCAAAGAAGCTGTGGTTGTGGAGGTCTACTTAGGATGCTCTTCCATCCATGGCGTTGGACCCATCAAAGATGGTAGCATCCAGCAAGGAGTTGTGGAGGCCTACTTAGGATGCTCTTCCATCCATGGCATTGGACCCATCATTGCCATCTTTGATAGCATCCAGCAAAGGAGCTATGGAAAACACTCGCATCTACCTTATCTCTGTTCTCATGCCCAAATTACAAGATTCGTGGGGAGAGAGAGAGAGAGAGAGAGAGAGAGAGAGAGAGAGAGTTGGATTGCAGCTATACCTTCTTCTATGCATTTCTCAACACCTTCTTCTAGGCATTTCCCAACAGATGGCAACTCATTCTCGTTGATTCCATATTTAAGAACCTGCATCATCTCAACAACCACCTGGTGAGCCAAGTTGTTAGAAATTATTTCTTGTTGCACTCACTTTGGAACATCAAGAGGGGATATCGAAAATCAAACGTCTCTATACATCTATCGGGCCAGTGAGGTCATCGGTCCAATGCTTGTGTGTTTGTTAGCTCATCGATTCAATACTTGTGAGAGCTGCACATTTCTACCCTCCCATTTTTCTTGCAGATAACGTACGGAACATACATGCGTGGTCTGCTATTGGTATCTCTAGCCATTGAATCCTCAACTTCTAAATGTTTCCTTTGGCTGGACAACTATTTCACAGAGAAAAACAACTGGAGATTATATTCAAGGATTAGAGATTCAAGCTGAAACATCAACCAAAACAAATGCAAAGTCGGATTTTCTCTATGTTCGGTACCCATACACCAGGCGCAAGGCTTGTTGGAAGATTCTCGTGCAGTTGGTTGGCAGATTGACGACAGGAACATCGCAGCTAACCAAGAATGCAAGAGCTAGCGGCTTGCTTTAGTGGCTCAGCTCGCGGTTACTAGATGCAATGGTAGGTACCTTGAGCTGCCTTTTGTCTCTCCTTTCTGTGACGAAATGGAGCCCGCGCCAAGTGAATGGGTAGGAGGACGAAGCCACCTGCTGCAACCTTGCACTCCCCAAATAGGCGCGGACACAACTTTCCCTAGACTGCTCGGAAGTCAAGCCATCTCTTGAATGAAAAACAGCAACACCCAAATCCAACGCCTGCCAAAAGAGTGAGAAAAACACGGATGTTGAAAGACATCATCGCTAGCATGAGCGAGTATCCTCTGGAGACTGGCAGCCTCAAGGACATGAACATGAAAGGCGGTATGTAGTTCTGGCAGTGGCAGCCTCGAGGACATGAACATGAAAGGCGGTATGTAGTTCTGGCAGTGGCAACACCCAGGGGTGAAACGATCCATCGGGCTCTGACTCAATGAAGACACGACGATAGCAACCGAGGCGTTTGCGGAGTTGGGAGGGGCTGAGTCGATGGTAGCAGGATGGCGGAGCTAGAGCATGTGTGAGTGGAGGGAGCTAAGCATGAGGGATTGATCAGAGGTGCATGAGAATGCGACTCAGAGGTGCGTAGTGACTCAAAGTTTGCAGATTGCTTCGACCATGGCATTTCGAAAGTAATCGTTGGGTCGGGCCATGATGCCATAAGTCTCCAACCATCTTCGTTCGCAGACTCGCCGCGACAGGACGACAGATGGGCATTGGGTTGCAATACACTCACAGGCGCTATGATCGCTGAGATTGCTCAGCACATGCCAATTTCAGGATTCGGAGTCAGGATTCTAGACTTTGGAAGCAGCATGTGACACAGGACGCGTACAGACGGTGTCGGCAGTCGAGGGTATCACGAGTGTGCATACTTCACACCAAGCATCCGGCGGATGAGCTAATTACAGGTTCCACAATCTGCCCAAGGACATACAAAACGCATAAAATTATGTTTTGATTGTCTTGGCTCTGGAGCTCCCATCGCGCCTGTGGCATCATTTTGAAACGGCCGTGTGCAGCGTGCATCGTTTAAAATATGCTTCGACGCGCGGATCAGCTGCTCACGGGTTCCACAAGTTGCTATCTGTACACAGCTCTGAATCGACGTGATATTGTGACAGAACCAGATGTCGCGGTGAATCCATAGCCGGCAAGAGTGGTCTCAAATGGTTGAAAATCGTCGAACATACGTTGTTCCTCTGATGGCTTGGGTAAAATATAAGGCATCGAGCTACTGCTGCGCGGACAAAACAAACTGATAAGTTCGCGCATCCAGCAGACTTCGTCGAATGAGGCAGTCAGGTCATCGGCTGAAGTAAGCAGCTGCTGCAAGGGACGTGAAGCAGAGGAACCCGCGTCACTGAGCTCTTCCGGTGGTGGAAGAGCACTGTCAGCATCCGCAGCGGATTGATGGGCGTTGATTGGAGGAGCGGGAGGAATGAAGAGAGAGGCAGCGGCGGCGGAGGCCTGGACAGCAGTGCGGGGCGAGGCGAGGTGGGAATTAGCGGGAGGATGACAAGGGGCATGGGGGGCTACGGCATGGGGGGAAAGGAAGACGGGGATGGTGAGGGAGGAGGAGGAGGAGGAGGAGCCGCGGAGGAGGAGGACGGTGGCATCAAAGGCAAGGGCGGCCTGTTCAGGGGTGGAGTAAGAGCCGGGGCGATGGCATCTGGCAAGCATGATCCGCCATATTTTGGGTGCATAAGCCAGTTCTTGTCACGAGAGTGCGGGATGCGGATTTCAGAGACCCAGCGGCCCTAGCTACGATGGCGGGAACCCTTGTATTTCTTAGAGCCTTAGCACATGGATGGGGCTAACATGGGTTTAGGATGGGAATATTTTTTGTCATCATTACTCCCATCCTACACCAAGTGGTCTAAAATGGGAGTAGCCACTTTTTCTCCCATCTTGGACCATGGCCTCTAGACCCTAGCAGCCAGAATGGGTTCCCCTTTTTTAGGGATTCAAAAACATGGAAGGATGACATGTGTCCTTGTCCCCACCTCTTAAACACATGAAATGATGCTATGTGTCCTCTTCCTCCTAAACCCATACCTAGTTCTTTTTTTGTTAGCACATGGTGGGATGGAAATAGGATAGAAATATGCATGGGACCACTTGGGACCACCTTTTCCCATTCCCATCCTATTTCTTCCCATGTGGCGGAAGTGTTAGATATCAATGCTCCACTCTCGTGTAACTACGCAGGAACCAGCTAACTCTACTTGTAAGCCCCCCATATGAGAAGAAGGCATTTGAGTAGCTCGGTTATCCGGTAGGTCCTTGTTTGGACACCAAATGGAGGCCATGTATGGCCTGATGGCTGGACGGCTTCAGATAGAGTTGGCACACTGCCAACTTGGCTACATGCAAGTGCGGGAAGACATCCCATGATTGACCGCACTAAGGGTAGACGGAGCATTTCCCGAGGCAGCCCACTCTCGAGTTGCGGGGCCCGTTTGGAGCCCTAGATGATACTGGGGCCGAATGGTAACCGTAGGTTGTTTGCTCTATTATGCGCCACGGTTCTATCGTGTGGTCGGTGGCCTATTTCTCGACCTCCAGTCGATCGTTTTGGGCGGACTGGGTCGGTCACCCACTTGGGTCTAACCGACTTCGACTAATGGCTATATAAGTGCAAGCCCGTGAAGCCCATTATCATCATTGGCTACATCAACCCTGATTCCTTAGCATTCAGCCTCCATCCTCTACTGTTTCCAGCATGCCATCGAAGCTTTGCACATAGGAGCGCACGGCTGGGAGGCAGCGCCATCTATTGTATCAGATTTACAATAATCAAATTTTCGATTCTCCATACTATCTGCTTTTCTCTCTTGCATACGAGATCCTGTTATATGTTGAGCACAGACGTTGTATTGTTTTCTTACAGGAAGAAGGCGGAGAGGACTTAACCATTAGCTCACTGTGGGTGCGGCCGAGGATAGCTCAGTAGTGGATATCTGTTGCAACGTGTTGGTGGGTCATTACGTTAATACCACCACAATATGGCCATGACATTTACGCGTAAGACAAAATCACTCGCCTACACGTGTCTCTCTCTCATTGGATCCCCTACCACCTGGACAGCACCCAGGACTCCTCTTCCATGGCCTGACTCCTTTTACTCTTCGCTGATTGCCAGCCGCAAACTTGAACACACCACTTTCACAAAAAAAATATATTTACATATAGTTTAAAAACAAAACTAGATCCGGACAGGTAGCTGTATTGAGCTAGAATATATATAAATGAATTTAGTGCTATTTCCTAAAAATTCTTAAATCATATATTCCATTTTGACTTAATTTTTAAAGTGAATTTAGAACATAGATTTATGTAAACTTGCATTTTTGAGAAGGATTAATTATATGATATCAAGAAGAGCACTATAATAGTATAAATATTTGAAATACACTATAATATTATTATAAGAGTAACAATACATGAAAATTTATCTAGTATACTTAAAAGTAGTTATTATTGGAATTTTCATAAATGGAGTTATATATCACTAAAAACATGAAGTTTTTAAAAGCATGAATTAATAATAGTTCATACATGAAATATTTTATGTGTATTGAAAAAAAGTAGTAATGCTTTAAAAACGAAAAAAATTGAGTAATATATGCTATGAATTAAGAGTCCTTCAAGAGTATGACTTAACTATAGTTTGAAATAGGAAGTCCTTTACATATATTGTAAATGGGCTTCTATGTAAATATACTAGATTATGTCTCTAAGCTTACATTGTAGCCAAAGTGTAGAAGTTCAAGGCAATAAGCTTAAATTTCTTCTGAGTGCTTATCTATTATAGCTTGTGCTTCTGTTCTCAACATCATTGGAGTAATGATATCGTCCTCTTTTGTGATTTATCGAATTATGTACTTAGTTAGACCGACATTATGTTTGAATTGATATTATGTATATGTTATTTATTGTACTTTTTAAAATGAAAAGTTTAAATTTTTTTATAAATAAAACTATTTTACTAACTGTTAGCTCTCATTTCTTTGTCCCCATGTTCTGCCTTCCATTGTTGTACTTCATGTTGATTGTTATCCATGAAATTCCTAAGGTCTTGCAGTGTGCTCCTTTCATAAATGTATTTATTTGGTTCCTTTCCAACCATGTTTGCGAGACACATTTACGCTATATACAAGAAATAATTTTGTCCCTTTGTTCTTTTTGTTGATTTGTCTTGATCTTATTGAGCGAATCGGGCTTGACTTTTAAATTGATTAAAGATCTGCGAAATAGTAATCTATTATAAATTAGAATATAAACTAATGTGAAGAAATACTACAATGTGTAATATTGAAAACGTGCCTCATCTGATGTTGCCATATTTTATTGTTGGCTGTTCTTCAAATAAGTGTTTGATAGATCTTGCATAGTAGTTTGTATATCAAAAGTTTCTTTTGTCTTATATTGATGAATATTTAATAAAATGATTTTCTATTGATTACTTATTTTTTTTAGTTCATGGAAGCATTGGAATGAACTCAGATGGATTGATTATGATTTAAGATTCTTAAGTTGACTCGAGTGGTGACTCGTGACGAAGCTTACAATTGGGGGAGGGAGCTTCGAAGCTCCCCAACTAGCTCGCCAACCTAAGGACATATGTTAGGCCTAGTGCAAATGATTTTTATATTACTACAAGAGCCTTTCCTTTGAGTATGCATCCTTGTGACTTGTTGCCTATAATTGCATATGCTAGTGTGATTGGAAAAGTTGTTTTGTAATACCATATGGAGTTTAATACATTTTGTTTACGTTTTGATCGTCTTAGTGTGATTTTTTCATTTGTTGATAAGATCTTGGCATGAATTTTTAAGATGTTGTTTGTGTTATTATCTATTTCTAGTGATATGACACTTGCAATAGTGCCATTTGTAGCTCCGATTGTGAGATCTATATTTTTTGTGATCATCACCTTCGCTCCTATTGCTATTTGTTGTATGGAGTGGAAATCTGGATCCATTATCCATTCTTTTAATTCTAAGATTTAATCTGCATTGGATGTCACAGTGATGCTTTTAATTTGATGCTCATTGAATTTCTTATGTAGTATGAGCTCATTATAGTATCCTGTGTCATTTTGATGGGTGCACAATATAGTTGCATCCTTGTAAATGAAATCGTTTACTTCACCATCACTTATGATTAAATTACCTAGGTAATACTGAATCTCTTCTACCATTGGTTGTCTTATTCTAATTATGTTTAAGAATTCTAGAAATCATTTTGCAATTCTATGTATCATTCGTTTAACACTGGTAAGGAGGCACAAAACATATCATGTCTCTTTGGTAGAGCAAACTAATGATGGATAGTAGTTGTTGCTAATCGACTTAGTCTCATTGCAGCAGCTCCTGTTGTTGCTGCTAGAACAATGGATTTTTCTTGTTTTACATAATTATAAGTAATGTACTTGATCACAAATGTCTTTTTTGAACCAAGATTACCACAAATGACATGAAGTCATGTGGGTAATCCATTAATCTTTTTGTAAATTTCTTTTTATTCAGAAGAAAGAGTTGCATTTTCGAAGTCCTTGTACTCATTCATCATTTGAAATAATTTTGTGCATATTGTGTTATGTATATCGGTATCTTCATGAAGGTTGGTTGAAGCCATGGAGTAGTTTTGAATAACACGTAATGGGCTTTTTGGAGTATCATGTTTGTTAGTTGATGGCGATTTTGATCAATTATAGCAAGTGCACTTTGCAATATTGATCGATCAGGGATTTGATGTCTTCTTTCGTTTTTACGAGGTTTCAAATATGGCATTCTAAGAAGTAAGATTTCATATGATTGTTTTCAGAAATGAGCTCATTCTCACTTCTAAAATTTATGTTCTTTAGTAGAAGGTTGTAAAAAAATCCTTCAAAATGATGAGCAGGGTTAGTAATCTGTGAAATGTACAATCTGTGTTGATGGATATACATAATTTTTGAAAGAATCTACAATAGTTATGTTATCTTTGTTCTTTTTCTTTGACTTTTGAACATTGTATTGTTTCCAGAATTCAGCAAAGGTTAAGTTCTCCATGACACTTGGATGACCGCAATATGTATCTATAGGATGCATGACAGAAACATATTGTTCACAAAGGTATTTTTGGCGCATAGATGGGGGAGAGGAGTCAATGAAATGCACAACTTTGCTTCTTTAAATGGTAGATATTTGTATGAATGACAATGCTGTCACTGTTGGAGATGTTGGCTTTAAAAAATGCATGTAGATATCATTTTTAATTTAATTGGATCTAGATTATATAGTCCTAAAAGTTTCGCATCACCAGGATTTAAGTTCATGTGTCCCATGGGTTCGGTTTTCATAGCATATTTTAGAAGGTAATATGATAGGCTTGTGTGGATTATTTTTTGAATATTCATATGTGCTTGCCACAAGAGTAATATTCCTGCATGGTATGAAATGACATTAAGATGTAGGGATGGACGGAAGTAGATCCATCTTTGTGTGAGAGGATCTAAAGTAGGTTTAGTCTCTAAATTTATAGGATATGGAAATCCGTATTTGCATTTGTGGTTGGTGCTTGAGTCAAATAGATTGCATGTTGGCCTACATGTGTGGATTTGTTTTCTCTTTACCATATAGTTAAGCTTTCTTTAAATTGAATTCTCTGGCCAGTTATTAAAATCATTCATGTAAGGGATATATGCATCTATCTGGTTTGATACGATCTCTATGTCTAGTTCATATACCCATAGCATTATGTGTGCATGCATAGATCTTTAATTTTGTACCTCATATCTTATGATGTGATGGTTGACTCTACCTAGTAGTTCTTTATCACACAGAATATATCTTGCTAAGAATTGTTGTAGTCTAACATGGAAGAGCACTATGCATTCAACTGGACAATCTCTCCATGTGAAGTTTTTATTAAATTGTTTAGCAATGGTTTCTATTTGATTGATTTCACACCATCTCGTGGGTTGATATCTCAACTGCAATAAGTGTAAGGAATCTATTGGGAAGGCCCCATGTGTCAACCATTGCCATTAGATCTTTTACGTTTCTATGGTGCCATGAAGGAGATCTAAGAATAGAACTTGGTATCTGAAACTTGAGAATATGTCTAATTATCTCCTGTTTAGATATTCTTGGATCTTGTCATCTTTGTTGGTCAATATCTATTTGTAATACTATAGTTTGAGTATAGTTTTCTATTATAATAGATTGATGTATTTGGTACATTAATAACAAGTATGGTTTGTAAAGAGTGAACACAGAGAACAATGTTGATATTCTCATTTTTAAATATACGTTGAAGTGACATCTTGCCATCATGAGCACCATATCCGAAAGGATAGAGGAATGGGAATAATGCATACTCAAGTGTTAATTTGTCACATTGTGATAGAGCTTCCATAGATGTTATGAGCTAACGCTCAATAATTCTTGTTGAATCATGAAATACAATTGTGCCGACTTCATGCCATGTTTTTTTTTTGAATTGATGAGTTGTAGGTAGCATGTTGATTTGTTCTAGTAATGACAAGTAGTCCTCCTCATGTGCAATTTTCATAAGATCGAATGGTGAGTCAGCAGAGTGTCTTTCAAGAATATCATAAATAACTTCTGAAGAAAGAATACTTACTCCTAGTTTTGGATGCGGTCGTTCATACATTGTCAAGTATTTTTTAAACTTTGGGGTTTGTTCTAGAGTTAAACACTAGAACATGTTTCGTTGTAAGTTTGTTGAGTTACTACAAAATCTTTGTTGGCGATTCCAAAATATTGGTGGACACCGATCTTCTTTTTAGTATACCAATTGCTAAAGATGTAATACCTTTAGAAATGTTTAGGGATATATTGATTATAGAAAGCATTTGCATTTGAAATATGTCTACACCTAATATATTATGTAAATAGTCTGGATCATAGGGAACCGAGTACAACTTTCTCAATGAACTATCTATGCATGCTTTACAAGCCATTTTTGATCTATATCCTAGGCCATTTTCTACATACAAACTTATGAATGTATTGGATAAGTCATATGGTGTTATACTTGATTCTGGTAGTGATATTACTGATTTTAACTTTGTAAAAGAACCTGTGTTAAATCCTATTCTACCACAAAACACACAATATTGCATCTTCGAAATATATTGAGAAGTTATTTGGTTCCATTCGTTTAGAAATTTGTCGATGAATAGCCATGAAGAGAAACTCGGTTGTAATCATCTTTTCTTGTTCTCTATGCTAATGTAGGAAGCACGTTCTCTCCTTTCAATAAGTGACCTTTTCATATTTGTAAAGTAAATTATATGTTAAAGTAGAAGCACGTACTTTATTTTCCTGTTGTAAATCGAAGTGTTAAAAATGACTTGAAATTCACCAATTCGAATAATCTGCAAACAAAATATCAAGGTTGTTAACACTTTATATTTTCACACAAATTTTATAACATCTTTAGTTTATGTTGATACCAACTTGAATATAACATATAACAATTTGAATGTAGCATATTAGCATTTCGAATATAGAACATGGTAAATAGATTTTTCTTTTTGCACATAGGAGTTTGTGTTTAGCATATATTATTTTGCATATATTTTGTAGCTATTTGAATTTGGGATATAGCACTTTTCATTTATCACTTTGTATATATTTGGTAGCAATTTGAATTTGAGATATAGCACTTTGAATTTCATACATAGCATTTTGCATTTAGAATTAGCACTTAGCATTGAGCAACTAGCATTTCTGCATTTAGCGTATAGCACTTTGTATCCAACACATAAACAAATAAATTTAACTACACATTCATGTGGGGGGAGAGTCAGCACATTTCCTCTCCAAAAATTATAAGACCAAGGAACGTGCCCTTCCTTGGATTCATATCATTTTGCATTTTGCACATAGTATTTTGCATATAGTATGTAGCAATTTGGGTTTGGGATATAGAACATAGCACTTTGCATTTTGCACATGCTACTTTGTTTTTAGAAATGTATGATTTTGTATTTTGTACATAGTATTTTGCATATAGCACATAGCATTGAGCAACTAGCATTTTTGCATTTAGCACATAGCACTTTGTATCCAACACAAACAAATAAACTTAACCACACATTCATGTGAAGGGAGAGTCAGCATATTTCCTCTTTAAAAATTATAATACCAAGGAACGTGCCCTTCCTTGGGTTCATATCATTTTGCATTTCGCACATAGTATTTTGCATATAGCATGAACAATTGGGATATAGAACATAGCACTTTGCATTTTGCACATGGTACTTTGCATTTAGGAATGTATGATTTTGTATTTTTCACATAGGATTTTGCATATAGCATGTAGCAATTTGAGTTTGGGATATAGAACTTTGCATTTAGTATATAGCAATTTTCATTTAGGTATTAGTGTTAAAATGGCTAACATACCATATCAACGTCTTGGGTGGTCCTTGTTCTAGGTATATGTGCACTGAGCTATATGGTGCATTGACTTTGTATGGTTTCGAGATTGTAGAAGAGGAGCTAGGATTGAGGAGGATCTTTCCCACACCTAGGTTAGACGGGCACTATAAGAGTGGGCTTGCGAGGAATGAAGGCTTTTGTCCTCTTGAAAGCCTGTATGATGAGATTCATAAGGTGAGGGATACGAAATCAGATTTTGGCAAGTAGTGGTATAGGCATGCTCAACTCGTTGATCAATGCTTGATTGTACCTATAGGTAACCAACATTTTCGGAAGCAAGAAATCTTGAGCTTTGATTGTGGGAATGTAAGTGGAATTTTGAAGCTCTAAGGTGGCAATTGGAAGCACGAGGAAATTCTTTGGTCCTTACTAATAGAGAGAGGAATCATTGTAGAGCTGTGCAAAGTCAAACCCGATGCGGATCTCTCCTGATGGAGAGGTGACCTTGAGCCTTCACGTCCTGAAACGCGATGCCGAAACTCATTCAGATATGGGTGACGATGATGTGTAATGTGGTTTTCTAGGTACCAAGGCTTGCACTTTGATTGATAGAGGTTCAAGTTTGGCACCCAATTTGGTTTTCTACCTATCAAGGCATGTAGTTACGCTCCTTAGGAACTGATTATTGTTTTCAACGATGTCAGCAAATGATATTGATGGACCAACGACTCCTAATTTTTATCCTCAGACTTATAGAAATAGGCAAGAAGTTGGAACTAGTTTTCCCTCTATGTGTATCGTATGTAAGCTGCTAATATATTTATTGATTGAAGTCGTGCTGAATTATCGCATTTGTGAGAATGCGTTGGAATTATGTATGTGAATTTCGATTCATCTTTTTTTCCATCGTCTGCACTTTCATCAAGATTCTTAGATTTAAATTTAATTGTTTGTATGCGTGAGGAGACTAAACCGTAGCAAACAACTTCTGAATTTGCATCAAGATGCTTAGATTTTGTAGCACAACTAGATCTATATCTCCCAATTCTTGCTACTTAGATCACGTTCCCTTGCGAATCGGCATGGACTATGTAATTGTCTATCTTTACTTGCATCCATAAGGTTCATGGCAAGGACTTGTCAGTTTTGTAAAGCAGTTTTGTTTGCCGATTCAATTAAAACTGCTCGCTTAGATCTTTGAAGTAATTGTTTTTCTATCTTGAGGTGGCTACTATTGATTACGCTTCGCTGATAGATTTCCCTTTGTATGTTTTCAGGTGTCTAGTAGAGGGAGCAAAAGAGTTTCTCCTGAAGCCTGTCCAACTTGCGGACGTGAAAAGACTAAGAGGGCATGTGCATGATCTTAAAGTAATTGTGCAAACAAATCAGCCTAAGATTCCGTGCTCTAAAAGAATGCAAGGTGCTCTGTGCTATGCGTTGAGATCTTTTGCTCTTCTTGACTTCGAAAGATCATCTTTTCAACTGTTGATGCAATTGTGCGATCTCAGCTTTGGAATTTTGCAGGCAATTCCGAGCGTTCCCAGATCCTAAAAGGTAGGAAATCACGCTTGAACTTTGCATTGCAATGCAAGAAGCAGATATCCAAAGAAACTTGCAGGGATGAATAAGGGGAAATGAAAACATACCTTTGTAAGCCGATGTCTTCAATAGTTTTTTGTTCACTTTCCTATCAAGAACGTTGTCACCCAATTCAATGCTTCGGAGAGCCAACCCAGTGTTGAGCTCTGGCTTCGTGACATTGGAGACATCGCTCATCCTTTCACAAAATGCAGTGGCTTCATCCATTACATCTCAGAGAGCATTGCAAGCAATTTGGGTGAGGACTACCTCCAGGAAATTACGATACAAAAATCACCCAAACTCGCAAAAAACTTTCCCAGAGGATAAGCCTTCTTAGCTATGTAATTTTCCAACTAAGCTGTGGACATGGGTACTTAAGCTCACGCTGAAAGCATGAATTATGAAGAAGAAAAGAGACACTAGCGTGATATGTAGAACTGAACCTGCTCTCATGGAATCTTGGCTCTAGTGCAAAGGTGATGTGGGCTATGAAAGATGAGCACACTGGGGGATTACTAAAGATGAATGAGGCAAGCACACCAAAGGCATGGGAATCGATGCATGCAAGGGGTCGTCTGATGGGAGGTAGGGGAGGATTGGGGAGGGGGTAGGAACAACCGGGGAGAAGGCAAAGGAGTGGGCAATGTGAGAAGCAAATTGGGTAGCAGAATCTATGATTTGAAGGGGAAAAGGCAACAAGACTAGGGGCTTATGTAATATGAAACTTTTGGGAGGTGTTGGCTATCGCGGCTCTGCATGCCCAAACTGCCAAAAGGCAAGGTGAGGGAGATGACCATGGAGCAGTTATTACGGGCTACCCCTTCATTTCATTTAATAAATAAAAGTATTGGATGTAAAGTATTAGATATAAAATCTTTCGCACGTGGCTCAACAAGAAGCTGGGATTTTTTTTCATTCCACAATGCTACCTGCCTAAATACTTGGGAATTCATGAAAAGGGCTTACATCCTTCACTATAAGTGTCTCTGTCAAGGCAATTGCATTTATTAGAGACTCTACCGTGCAAGTGGCTCCACATTTTCGCCCCTTTTTGGCCTTCCTTGGAAAGGTAAAACTCACTCTTTATCAAAAGCAAAGATTAAATTTGATCAATGGATGGGGGACATACTTGTGCACACATTTATAGAAGTTGAACTTGCTATTTGCACACACCTTTCCCCCCCCCTCCCCCTCCCTCTCTCCCTCCCTCCCTCCCTCTCTCTCTCTCTCTCTCTCTCTCTCTCTCTCTCTCTTCTTCTTCTTCTTCTTCTTCTTCTTCTTCTTGAATGAAGTTCATCTTGTTTATAGAGGCTTCGGGCCCTTGCCAAGTCGTGCAAGAAAGCCTAGCTCCACCATATTGATTCCACTAAGCTAGCATCCTCCCTACCTCCCACTGCAACAAGTTCACCCCTTGCTTCCATGTAGCCACGATCATGTGATCAGGGAAGCCTAAAGGTTGAGACCAACTTCTCATATCATGTGCCGGCTTTCCTATTCTTACTTACCTTGATAAAACATTTTGATCCAAGGTGATGTAAGAGAAACATTCTTTGGATGAATCTCGAGCAACCCCACACCCCTAGTTATTTGGGGGCCTTCAGGGCATCCCAAGGAATCATATGCATTTCTATACCAAACTCCTTCGTCCACAACCGAAATTAATGACCTCCACTGCATAACGTCGCGATAGACTTTCTTGGCAATAATCTTCCTAAAGCGTGCCTTACCAAGTTGCCACTAGTTGGATCTTCCCTAGGGTGATGAGATATAGTTCTAAGGCCATTTGGAAGGAATTCTTTCAAGAACTACTCGTAGCAAGTCTTCCTCTCCCAAGTTGAGTTTGTAGTGCTATTGAAGGACTCCCAAAGGCAATCAATCCCTCAAGAGAGGTAGAGTTAGGAAACTTCAAGGGAGGTAGAGTTAGCAAACTTCAAGAGAGGTAGAGTTAGGAAACTTCAAGGGAGTGTAGCTACCCTTGAGAACATTCGCTAATGACATTTTTGTTGGAAGTGCTTAGAAGGAACTAGGTTTATGGTCTACTTCTTGATTGGAGTAGAGACCTTAATAATGTCGAGGTGATTTTTTAAACCTTTTTTTTTTTGTTACCTTATCCCTGACTTCCGGGGGATTCACAAGAGGAAACTTATGATATCACGTGAGTGTACAATAGGGGGGTTTCTTTTAATGAAGCATAAGCTTATACATTAGGGGTGGGGGGCCTTTTATTTTTTCCCAATATTGAATTTAAGTTAGGGGGGCCATGCCATATTTAAGAGGGGGGGACATAGTATAGGCTACCTTGGATAACTAGTCCAAACAAGTTTGGTTTTGTGTATGGTTTTAAATAGTCATAGCGAAAGTAATCTAAATTTTCTTATTGTGCGATCTAAATGCTTGAGAAAGAACATAGATTTAAGGAAAGGGGGGACATAATAGAATTTTGGTATTATCTTATAAGCTTAAATAGGGGTGTTTTATCATCCTACATGGATCTTAAATAGGGGGTTTTCTTGAAGTTCATGCACGCAAGTGATGTCCCCCTTTCATGAAGAGTGAATCCCCCGGTCCCTGACCTCTCTTGTATTCCCTCTCTACTTAAAACCCCCCCAATTTCCCTCTCTCCCAATTTCCCTATTTTTTGACTAATTTCTCCCTATTTTTTGCATACAACAAGCCCATCATATTACTTACAACAAAGGTGCTTTTTGCTTTTTCCATTTCAATGCTCACACTAATCCAAAGAGGCTCCTAGGGGAGAGGTTGTTAGGTTCTTCGTTGTGGTCTAAAAGTGCACCAAAGATTGCTCTGGTCAAGCTGAACTTAGAAGATGGCAAGGGGTAACCTTGGCTAGAATGCAAGACTACCTATGTTTCTTCTATCTGGGGTTTCAACAATTGAATGATTGCAAAGATGGTTGTTGTGGATAGAGGAGTTCGGTACAAAAATGCATATGATTCCTTAGGAGACCCTGAAGGCCCCCAAATTACTAGGGATGTGGGGTTGCCCAAGATCTATCAAAAGAATATTTCTCTTACATCACCGTGGATCAAAATGTTTCATCGAGGTAGGTAAGAGCATGAAAGCCAGCACGTGGTATGAGTCAGTTGGTCTTAGCCTTTAGGCTTCCCTGATCACATGATCGTGGCTATGTGGAAGAAAGGGATGAACTTGCTACAATGGGAGGTAGGGGGGATGCTAGCTTCGTTGAATCAATATGGTGGAGGTGGGCTTTCAAGAACGACTTGGCAAGGGCCCGAAGCCTCTATAAAGAAGATGAATTTCATTCATGTGGCTTGCCTGAGAGAAGAAGAAGAAGAAGAAAGAGAGAGAGAGAGAGAGAGGGGAGAGAGAGAGAGAGAGAGAGAGAGAGAGAGAGAGAGAGAGAGAGAGAGGGAGAGAGGGAGAGAGAGAGAGAGAGAGAGATAGAGAGAGAGAGAGAGAGAGAGAGAGAGAGAGAGAGAGAGAGAGAGAGAGAGAGAGAGAGAGAAGGGGGGTAACCCTTGGCTGGAATGCAAGACTACCTATGTTTTTCAACAATTTAATGATTGCAATCAAGTTTTTCTTGGGCTTGCTTGCCTTTCACACGAATCAACTACACTTTCCAATTGTTGCATAATTATGATTGCTATGCTAAGAGCTAAGATGCTTATTTTTTCGGGGTTTTTAAAGCTCTTTTTGTTTTTTGGGGTGGAGGTGGGGGGGTATAGTTGTTTTTTTTAATATTTGACAACAAACAAATTCCAAAAAATGGCATCTTTAGCCTTACACCTATCCTTGCATTAAATACTCATTAAATGCTATTTGTCAGACATCAACTATATAAAGACCACCTAAACCCCCTAACCCCCCTCCCCACATCTCTCTCAAGCTCTCATTTGCTCTGAAATCCTCCTCCATACCCTCGCTCTTTGTCCGTCTCTCTCCCCCCCTATCTTACATTTCTCTCTCTCTCTAAACTCCTTTCTCTCTCTCTCTATCTCTCTCTCTCTCTCTCTCTCTCTCTCTTTGATCCATCTTGAAATGGCCCGTCCAATTGGTGCAAGGTCTAGCAACCTCAACGAAGTGTAGAACTTTTTGAACTCCCTCTCATTGGAGCCTATGATATAATATGCAAATGGTAGAACCATTGTGCTAAGTGAGGATGACCCCGTGATAGGGAAGCACATTCGTGTGATGGCCATGCCACATGTAAACGGCTGCTTGTAGATGACGCAAGTGGAATCCCTTCAAGCGAGTGGATTGGGGCACTTGTACATGCTGAATATAGAGAGTTGTCATGTGACTATGTGCTAGGGAGAGAAAAGAGAGCACACCCACATTCCACCCACAATAGATCTCACCTGCCATCCAATTTCAGGTAGAGACCATGTGAGTTGGACCCATCATTCTAAGCATGAGGGATGGCAACCATTGCACAAGTTACACCCACAATAGATCTCACGGCTAGCCTAGGAAGCTTGAGCTCAAGGTTGAGTTCAAGCCATGTTGAACAATCATTAGAAGGCCATGGCACGGTATGGATCGATGATGACAATGATACAGTAACCGCAATGGAGCATCCTCAAGCAGTCATTAATATACCATCGTATGTCAGGTCTTCTAGGGGACGTCATCGACTGCTTCATCAACTGTTGCACAATTCAAATGAGAAGCTGATGGAAGTTCCAACGATGTACAAGGAGAACGTTGTGTTCGAGCCGTTTCCCATGTTGCATGGAGCCAGTGCAATGGATGGCATAGAGCAAAAGTATGATGGCCACTGCTGGACGAAACCAATGTTAACAATAATGACATTTCCTAGCAAAGTTTGTCATAGTAAGTGTGTGGGGGAACTAGAGTGTCCAACCCCCTTTGCTCAGGCAGGTCGATTAACGGATTGCCAAACCGCACTCCATGGATAGGTCGGTCCATAGCACACCCATTTTTGGGAAATTGAGTTAAAGAACATTGACTATGTCTCTTTGATTTCACGTTATAATATTCTCTCATCTAGTGTAGGAGAAATGAACAACAACATTCAGGCTGTTAGAATGTCTGCTACTGGCTTGGGAACCTAGGCCTGTTTCTTTTGCAAAAATTTTCCCATTCTTCTGAAGCAATGTGAATGTCTGGCGTACTACCTGATGGCAGGGCCCGAAATGACGAGATTCTTTTTCCATGTGGTCACGCACAATCACGAGGTGCAAAGAGGTACTTGTAGAACCCATGCAAAATACCTTAGGTGCATGGTCGAAGAGATGGTGAAGGACTTTAGTGGAGCAGGTCCCAAACACTTACAATGGTAGTCGCAAAAAAAAAAGTCTCAAGTACCCTCATCCCCGACCTGAGTGTCTCCCTTATGGATATTGAGTTGATGGCAATTCTTGAGAAGTTGGAGCCTATTGTCCAAAGGCACAGGTAAACCATACAAGGCCAATCCAATGGAAAGTACATTAAATTGTGTTTTCTTTGCATTCTTAGAAGTTGACTGGACAACTTGGCTCAGGTTCAAGCATATGGTACGTGGTGCTCACGCTGAAAGTGAAGAGATGAAGGCATGGAGTCGAGACTCCTGAAGCCGAAGCAAATATGTTATTACATATTTTTCCATGGGAGCCTCTTCCCCAATCAAGCGGTCGATGATGAAAGCAAATGATAATAGGGCCTGCTTTGAGAGTATATTTGGTGAACCGCATGCGCCGCAATGGTGGTGGAGATCTATGAAATAGCTAGATCTATTATGACCATGTGCGACGCTTATGCGAGTGGACAACCATGGCTACTTGCATATATGATTCAAGGACAACCATGCTAGTGTTCACGACTACATTCCCTCTAGTGCCAAAAGGATGATGCTTATGCCTAACTTTAGTTGTAGATGCGATGTCCAAGAGTTGATGATTGTTGCTATGTGTGACATGAAAGAGGAGGACATGGAGGCTTAGATGCTTTTCTAGTTGAAGCTAAATGATGTCATGGAGAAGTGTGGGCACTCAACTGTAGACTTTAAAGGCTTCATGGAGAAGACTATAAAGGGCTTTCTAGGTGAAGCTAAATGATGTCATGGAGAAGTGTGGGCACCCCACTGTGGACTTTAAAGGCTTCATGGCAGATGAAGCTAGTGTAAACTGGAGGGCAATATGAATAGTGTTCAATAATGGACCAGAGAACGTGATGCATGGGCAGGAAAGGTATTTCCTTTTCCATTGGGAGCAAAGCCTATAGATACACACCTCCCAGTACATGCATAGGAGTTTCCAAGACAAGCACAAACACTTGTGCCGATTGTGGAGGTGTGCATCGACAGAGGAGGATGAACAACCACATAGCAAAGGTACATCTAGGCATGGTGGGCCACAGGGAAGGTTTCTAATTCGAACATCCCTGTGATGGCTTGTTGGTTGAGCTGGTGGCATGTTCGATATCCGTGTTGGTGGGGTCTGAGTATCCTTTCACTAATACAAAATTTTATTTTCCCACCAAATTTTTCAAACAAACCACTCACTATACTTCATTCTTGATAGGACGTGGAGGACATATCGCATGTGCCCATGACAAATCTTGTTGGGCCTGTACATTCAAGCTGGCTAGCCGCCGTCGAAGGCTTCAAGGGGATGTTGAATCTATACAATGCATGTGTCAAAGACTTGGGCAATGCATTGTTGCAAAGCACCAAGAGACACACATTCATTAGAGGGAAGTACCATGGTTCCAGCCCTAGTGCAGAGAACCTTCTTAGGTGAGGTCAGCAAGAGAAAAGCCCAACCTTAGCAGCAACATCGAGGATGGTGGAGGGCGTCATAGGCAGCACTCCTATGCATCAAGTGCCTAAATTTAGGGGTGACAACATAACAGTGGCTCATAAGCATAAAAGCATCAATAAGGTGACAACAGAGGAGGAAAATGCCACTCATAGGCTAGAATTTGTAGCAATAAACCAGCCTTGCAAGAAAGGAGCAAGACAACTCAACTTTGAAAGCATAGTCAAACAGGTGGAAACAGGGCCCATGATGATCAATACATCTTTGGAGAAGGCGGTGGATACTGAAGTTTACAATACCGTATGGGCAATTAGAAGGATTCGGCCACACAGCAGAGTGCAATTTCAAGAATGGCTAGGAGCATGACAGGGGAAGTGCAAGAAAAATATCAAGAACATAGCAGTAGGAGTGCTAGCTCCATCCTTTTGGGGGATGATTTAGTGGTCCACCTCGCAAGGGCAACCAAGCAATCAAGTGGTCTTGCAAAGGCAAAACATGTGGTTCTTCAATGACAACGTGGACTATACCTAGAATATATGCTCGCGATAAAAAATTCCCTGGCTAGAGTTCCGCAAGTATGGCCAGTAGGTTCGTGTCTACACAAGGCGTTGATAGATGTCATTCCAATGAATCTGCACCAAGATATCGATCGAGAGTCTCGAAAGCTACACAGATACAAGGATCAATTCCGCCCTTTCTCTAGAAGCAACAGTAAAGGACCACACAATATTGAAAGCCTTGAAACATGAAGTTTTCAAGATAGAGACTAAAAACTCTAGAGTGATGGGGGAAAGTTATAATGTCGACATTGCCAAGAACCCAGCATGTATCTCATAGATCGTATGATGTAGGGGAAGACATTCCTTGCATGCAAGCATTTGTATTTTGTGTACCTCTGTGTGTTTGGTATGGATGCCAATGCGAACATGTTCATTAACCAACCCATGCTTTTAGATGACAATTTGGAAGTCATTTTCAAGTTTAAGGTGTGTGCAAAGTATTGTACTTATAAGATATGCTTTGCATTGTCGATCAAGCATAAAACACCGTTTTTGCCTTAGTGTCATGCACAACCATAAAAAAACACGGTCCTAGGTGTGTTATTCAAACATGTACTTCTCAGATGGGGGCTCCACTTTGCATCCAAATCCATTTCAACTAGTTTGAGGTGTGTGCAAAGTATTGTGACATCGGATATGCTTTGCATGGTCGATCACGCATTATACACCGTTTTTCCCCTAGTGATATGTACATCAAGAAACATGCCCTTAGGTGTGTTATCCAACTAAGTACTTATATGATCGGTGTGCCTCTTTGAGAACATGTCAATACCACCTAGGTTGAGGCATAGGAAAAGTATTGTGCCCATCGGATATCCTTTGCATTGTGGATCGAGCATTAAATACCCTTTTTGCTCTAGTGTCGTGCACATCCAAAAAAAAACACGCTGCTAGTTATGTTATCTAGTCAAGTACTTATGGAATGGGTGCACCACTTTGCATGTAAGTCAATTCCACCTAGCTGAAGGTGTGAGCAAGGTATTGTTCCCATCAGATATGCTTTGCATTGTCGATCAAGCATAAAACTCTGTTTTTGCCTTAGTGTCATGCACAACCATAAAAAAACACGGTCCTAGGTGTGTTATTCAAACAAGTACTTCTCAGATGGGGGCTCCACTTTGCACGCAAGTCTGTTTCAACTAGGTTGAGGTTCTTGCAAAGTATTGTGAGCATCGGATATGCTTTGCATGGTCGATCATGCATTATCCACCGTTTTTTCCATAGTAATATGCACATCCGCAAAAAAACACGCCCTTAGGTATCGGATGGGTGTGCCTCTTTAAGAATATTTCAATACCACCTAGGTTGAGGCATAGGAAAAGTGTTCTGCCCATCAGATATCCTTTGCATGGCCGATCGAGCATTAAATACTATTTTTGCTCTAGTGTCATGCACATCCGTAAAAAAACACGCTGCTAGGTATGTTATCCGATCAAGTACTTATGGGATGGGTGTGCCACTTTGCATGTAAGTCAATTCCACCTAATTGAAGGTGTGTGCAAAGTATTCTTCCCATCAGATATGCTTTGCATTATCGATCAAGCATAAAACACCGTTTCTGCCTTAGTGTCATACACAACCATAAGAAAACATGCTCCTAGGTGTGTTATTCAAACAAGTACTTCTCAGATGGGGGCTCCACTTTGCACACAAGTCCATTTCAATTAGGTTGAGGTACGTGCAAAGTATTGTGACCATCGGATATGCTTTGCATGGTCGATCATGCATTATCCCTCATTTTCCCCGTACTGATATGCACATCCACAAAAAGACACGCCCTTAGGTATGTTATCTGACCAAGTACTTATCCGATGGGTGTGCCTCTTTGAGAAAATTTCAATACCACCTAAGTTGAGGCGTAGGAAAAGTATTGTGCCCATCGGATATCCTTTGCATGGTCGATCGAGCATTAAATACTATTTTTGCTCTAGTGTCATGCACATCTGGGAAAAAACACGCTACTAGGTCTGTTATCCGATCAAGTACTTATGGGATGGGCATGCCACTTTGCATGTAAGTAAATCCCACCTAGTTGAAGATGTGTGCAAAGTGTTGTGCCGATAGGATATGCTTTCCATTGTCGATCAAGCATAAAACACTGTTTTCGCCTTAGTGTCATGCACAACCATAAAAAAACACATCCTCGGTGTGTTATTCAAACAAGTACTTATCGGATGGGGGCTCCACTTTGCACTCAAGTCCATTTCAACTAGGTTGAGGTGTTTGCAAAGAATTGTGACCATCAGATAAGCTTTGCATGGTCGATCACGCATTATACAACGATTTTCCTGTAGTGATATGCACATCCGCAAAAAAACACACCCTTAGGTATGTTATCTGACCAAGTACTTATCAGATGTGTGTGCCTCTTTAAGAACATGTCAATACCACCTAGGTTGAGGCATAGGAAAAGTATTGTGCCCATTGGATATGCTTTGCATGCTCGATCGAGCATTCATTACCATTTTTGCCTTAGTGTCATGCACATCCGTTAAAAAACACACTGCTAGGTATGTTATCCGATCAAGTACTTATGGGATGGGCGCGCCACTTTGCATGTAAGTCAATTGCACCTAGTTTAAGATGTGTGCCAAGTGTTATGCCCATCGGATATGCTTTTCATTGTCGATCAAGCATAAAACACCGTTTTTGGCTTAGTGTAATGCACAACCATAAAAAAACACGGTCCTAGGTGTGTTATTCAAACAAGTACTTATCGGATGGGGGCTTAACTTTGCACGCAAGTCTATTTCAACTATATTGTTGTGCGTGCAAACTATTGTGACCATCGGATATTCTTTGCATGGTCGATCATGCATTGTACAACGTTTTTCCTGTAGTGATCTGCACATCCGTAAAAAGACACGCCCTTAGGTATGTTATCTCACCAAGTACTTATCGAATGGGTGTGCCTCTTTGAAAACATGTCAATACCACCTAGGTTGAGGCATAGGGAAAGTATTGTGCCGATCGGATATTTACCATTTTTGCCTTAGTGTCATGCACATCCGTAAAAAAACACGTTGCTAGGTATGTTATCCGATCAAGTACTTATGGGATGGGAATGCCACTTTGCATGTAAAGCAATTCCACCTAGTTTAAGGTGTGTGCAAAGTGTTATGCCCATCGGATATGCTTTGCATTGTCGATCAAGCATAAAACATCGTTGTTGCCTTAGTGTAATGAACAACCCAAAAAAACACGGTCCTAGGTGTGTTATTCAAACAAGTACTTATTGGATGGGGGATCCACTTTGTACGCAAGTCTCTTTGAACTATATTAAGGTGTGTGCAAAGTATTGTGACCATCAGATATGCTTTGCATGGTCGATCACACATTATACACCATTTTTCCTGTAGTGATATGCACATCCACAAAAAACACGCCCTTAGGTGTGTTATCTGACCAAGTACTTATCGGATGGGTGTGCCTCTTTGGAAACATCTCAATACCACCTAGGTTAAGGCATAGGAAAAGTATTGTTCCCATCAGATATGCTTTGCATGGTTGATCGAGCATTAAACACCTTTTTTGCCTTAATGTCATACACATCCATAAAAAAACACGCTACTAGGTATGTTATCCGATTAAGTACTTATGGAATGGACATGCCACTTAGGTAAGTTAATTTAACCTAGTTTAAGGTATGTACAAAGTGTTATGCCCATCGGATATGCTTTGCACCGTCGATCAAGCATAAAACACCATTTTTGCTCTAGTGTAATGCACAACCATAAAAAAACACGGTGCTAGGTGTGTTATTTAGACAAGTACTTATCGGATGGGGGATCCACTTTGTATGCAAGTATATTTCAACTAGGTTGAGGTGCGTGCAAAGTATTTCGACCATTGGATATGCTTTGCATGGTCGATCATGCATTATATACCATTTTTCCCTTAGTGATATGCACATCCGCAAAAAAACACGCCCTTGGGTGTGTTATCTGACCAAGTAATTATCGGATGGGTGTGCCTATTTGAAAACATGTCAATGCCACCTAGGTTGAGGTGTAGGAAAAGTATTGTGCCCATTGGATATGCTTTGCATGGTCGATCGAGCATTAAATACCATTTTTACCTTGGTGTCATGCACATCCGGAAAAAAACACGCTGCTAGGTATGTTATCCGATCAAGTACTTATGGGATGGGCATGCCACTTTGCATGTAAGTCAATTCCACATAGTTTAAGGTGTGTGCAAAGTATTGTACCCATCAGATATTCTTTGCATTGTCGATCAAGCATAAAACACAATTTTTTCCTTCGTGTCATGCACAACCATTAAAAAACATGGTCCTAGGTATGTTATTCAAACAAGTACTTCTCAGATGGGGGCTCCACTTTTCATGCAAGTCCGTTTCAACTAGGTTAAGGTGTGTGCAAAGTATTGTGACCATCGGATATGCTTTGCATGGTCCATCATGCATTATACACCATTTTTCCCTAGTGATATGCACATCCGTAAAAAAACACGCCCTTAGGTGTGTTATCCAACCAAGTACTTATTTGATGGGTGTGCCTCTTTGAGAACATGTGAATACCACCTAGGTTGAGGCATAAGAAAAGTATTGTGCCCATAGGATATCCTTTCCATTGTCGATCGAGCATTAAATACCATTGTTGCTCTAGTGTCATGGACATCCGTAAAAAAACATGCTGCTAGGTATGTTATCCGATCAAGTACTTATGGGATGGGTGTGCCACTTTGCATGTAAGTTAATTCCACCTATTTGAAGGTGTGTTCAAAGTATTGTGCCTATCGGATATGCTTTTCATTGTTGATCAAGCATAAAACACCGTTTTTGCCTGTGTCATGCACATCCGTTAAAAAACACACTGCTAGGTATGTTATTCGATCAAGTACTTATGGGATAGGTGCTCCACTTTGCATACCAATCTATTTCAACTAGTTTGAGGTGCGTGCAAAGTATTGTGACCATTAGATATGCTTTGCATGGTCGATCACACATTATCCACCATTTTTCCCGTAGTGATATGCACATCTGCAAAAAAACACGCCCTTAGGTATGTTATCTAATCAAGTACTTATCAGATGGGTGTGCCTCTTTGAGAACATTTTAATACCACCTAGGTTGAGGTGTAGGAAAAGTCTTCTACCCATCGGATATCCTTTGCATGGTCGATCGAGCATTAAATACTATTTTTGCTCCAGTGTCATGCACATCCATGAAAAAATACGCTGCTAGGTACATTATCCGATCAAGTACTTATGGGATGGGTGTGCCACTTTGCATGTAAGTCAATTACACCTATTTGAAGGTGTGTGCAAAGTATTTTGCCCATCGGATATGCTTTGCATTGTTGATCAAGCATAAAACACCGTTTTTGCCTTGGTGTAATACACAACCATAAAAAAACATGGTCCTAGGTGTGTTATTCAAACAAGCACATATTGGAAGGGGGCTCCACTTTGGACACAAGTTTTTTTCAACTATATTAAGGTGCATGCAAAGTATTGTGACCATCGGATATGCTTTGCATGGTCGATCATGCATTATACACCATTTTTCCTATAGTGATATGCACATCCGCAAAAAAACACGCCCTTAGGTGTGTTATCTGACTAAGTACTTATTAGATGGGTGTGCCTCTTTCAAAACATGTCAATACCACCTAGGTTAACGCGTAGGAAAAGTATTGTGCCCATCAGATATGCTCTCCATGGTCGATCGAGCATTAAATACCATTTTTGCCTTAGTGTCATGCACATCCGTAAAAAAACACGCTGCTAGGTATGTTCGCCGATTAAGTACTTATGGGATGGGCATGCCACTTTGCATGTAATTCAATTCCATCTAGTTTAAGGTGTGTGCAAAGTTTTATGCCCATCGGATATGCTTTGCATTGTCGATGAAGCATAAAACACCATTTTTGCTCTAGTGTAATGCACAACCATAAAGAAACACGGTCCTAGGTGTGTTATTCAAACAAGTACTTATCCGATGGGGGCTCCACTTTGCACACAGGTATATTTCAACTAGGTTGAGGTGTGTGCAAAGTATTGTGACCATTGGATATGCTTTGCATGGTCGATCATGCATTATACACCGTTTTTCCCCTAGTGATATGCACATCAGATATGGTTTGCATGGTCGATCGAGCATTAAATACCATTTTTGCCTTAGTGTCATGCACATCCAGAAAAAAACACGCTACTAGGTATGTTGTCCGATTAAGTACTTATGGGATGGGCATGCCACTTTGCATGTAAGTCGATTCCACCTAGTTTAAGGTGTGTGCAAAGTGTTATGACCATCGGATATGCTTTGCATTGTCGATCATGCATAAAACACCATTTTTGCTCTAGTGTAATGCACAACTATAAAAAAACACGGTCCTAGGTGTGTTATTCAAACAAGTACTTATCAGACGGGGGATCCACTTTGCACACAAGTATCTTTCAACTAGGTTGAGGTGGGTGCAAAGCATTATGACCATTGGATATGCTTTGCATGGTTTGTCATGCATTATACACCGTTTTTCCCCTAGTGATATGCACATCTGCAAAAAAACACGCCCTTAGGTGTGTTATCTGACCAAGTACTTATCGGATGGGTGTGCCTATTTGAAAACATGTCAATAACACCTAGGCTGAGGTGTAGGAAAAGTATTGTGCCCATCGGATATGCTTTGCATGGTCGATTGAGCATTAAATACCATTTTTTCCTGGTGTCATGCATATCCGTTAAAAAACACGTTGCTAGGTATGTTATCCAATCAACTACTTATGGGATGGGCATGCCACTTTGCATGTAAGTAAATTCCACCTAGTTTAAGGTTTGTGCAAAGTATTATGCGGATCGGATATGCTTTGCATTGTCAATCAAGCATAAAACACCATTTTTGCTCTAGTGTAATGCACAACCATTAAAAAACACTGTCCCAGGTGTGTTATTCAAACAAGTACTTATCTGATGGGGGCTCCACTTTGCACACAAGTATCTTTCAACTAGGTTGAGGTGTGTGCAAATTATTGTGACCATTGGATATGCTTTGCATGGTTGATCACGCATTATACACCGTTTTTCCCCTAGTGATATGCACATCCGCAAAAAAACATGCCCTTAGGTGTGTTATCTGACCAAATAGTTATCGGATGGGTGTGCCTGCTTGGCAACATGTCGATACCACCTAGGTTGAGGTGTAGGAAAAGTATTCACTACAGAATGCAGGCCCCTACTCACTTTTTCTAGATGCTGTCATAAGCTATCAAAACTGCAAATCATGGGCATACTGGGCATCATAACTTTTTCTCTAAATCTCGAATTGAAACGCTTTCAAAAACAAGATTGTAGATTGTCCAAAAAACTAAAACTTCTTAGTTCAACTCAAGAGACAATTCCTCATGGATTCTCTGATATTCACTTCTGAATACAGCCACCTGCTCACTTTTTACTGCTATCACAAGACTACAAACTGCCAATCACCAACTTTTCCTGAAGCATTTGAGGCATAGACTCCAATAAAATAGCCCAAAAATTTTGAAAATTGTTGTCCAAAAAATTCCCTTAGTGGGAAGAGTATTGCACTCACAAAAAATTAATCCCTTCCTGGGATATAAGACAGCTTCAGAAAAACACTGCTCAGTTATGGTAACTTTCTCAGCTAAACAAAGGCTCAAAATGCATCAATTGTAAGCAATCACTTTTAGCCAACCTTTGGCTTGATATGAATCAACTTGAAGGCATAAACCCAACTGAAATCTGAATGTACTAGCCGCCTTTGATCCCGCCACAAGCAAAAGACGTTTTTGCTTTCGGGCCCCAAAAAAGCAACTTCTAGTGGCTGGAATTGCAGAGTAGTAGGTCAATTTTTATTGTAGATGGATAATATTCCTTGTCCCCTGCTTAAACAAGGCAATAGATTGCTGGAACAGTCGAGGCAACCTAATATATATGGCTGAAATAGTAAAAACGAGCTAGTATATGTCAAAATACAGTTCCCAGGGCAGCCCACAGGCAATAGGAGACTCCACACAACAAGTTCGGGCCCTTGGCACAGCAACATCACAATGCTACAGTCTCCTTGTTGGCTTCGCTCAACCAAGCTTTGATACCAGTTGATGGAGAGGAGGTCTTATCGGAGAGCAACAAAGAAAGGGACAACATCGGAATTGTGGGTGCTAACTCACCCAGATCAAGTTAAGCTCTTATTATGTATGTATGGTACAAAGGGGTATATACTAGGCCATTGGCCTTTACCCCAACAGGTTTCAAATTTGGGTTGCAAGTTCATCGATTTTCTTCGTGCATGATAGCATCTTTGAATCAGAGAAAATGCATGCACCTTCTCACAGCATGCCTTCTTCTCCCACTGTGTGTTTGAGCAGATGAAACGGTGGCATTCTTTGTACATGGCATTTGAGAGGGAAAAATATTCTGCATGATATAAAACCCAAGCGCATGAGGTATATAACTTCTACGACAGTAGCCAAGATGCACGACTCCTTGGTGAGGATGATTTCACTGCACAAGATTGGTTGGTCTGTTTCCACATTGTGCCCAAGAGAGGTGCCAAGGTTTAGTGCAGGACCATGAGGCCAGAGTTTTGGGCCAAATTCTATACTTTATTTATGTATACGTACCAAGAACCTCCTAAAAATTATGGTTTGAGGCCACAAAATCATTTGCAAGGGGGTTTCTGTTTGAACATCTAAAGGGGCCAGTTGATTGGGCATCTTTCTCTAAGAGCATACTTGTAAATATGGAACCCAGAAAACTGATGCTGAAGCGACAAAGGTGAACATCTTTCCATTGTGTGGAGGCACCTCCTAACTCTAATCGAATGAAGGGTATGCCAGTTGAGGTAGGGGATACACCCACCTCATCAGATTTCCAAAGGTTAAAGAAGAAAATTTTTGCTGGCGTGCCTCTTGCATAGTGTGCTGCTCCAAGTTTCCAAAATGCATTCCTCAGCACTATTAGAATGAAATGAGGCGGTGAAGGCACTTGAGGCACACAAGGCAGATATGCATCGTGATGAGGGTGCGAGAGCACTGGTAGATACTTTTATGGCACAACTGGAGACTGCTAAGGCTGCCTTGCAAGCAGAGGAGAGTGCTATGACAGCTGATGTAATCAAGATCGACCAACTGAAGCAAACAATTGGGTGGTTGGCATTGACCACTAAGACACTTGATGGTTCTTTAGTAGACACAAAATCTATTAATGCAGTGGCGAGAGCGGCTTAAGCAGAGTTTGATTTGAATACATGACAATAATGTGTATAGAAGCCCAGATGGAGTTTGTAAAAAACATGCGGGGGAACAAAAGTCCTGTTTTGTTGAGTGTTCCACCACCTAAGGTGCCATCTACTAATGCTTACACATCTTATTCATGTTATATTTGTACAACTTGTGAGTTGCTGATGTATGATGCCAAAACATTAGGCATGTTCTCGCTTCCATGCAAGCGTGCATACCACATGTATAGTTTTGCACACCTTGCTACTAGCTCGAACCACTATATGGACAAACAATGCAACCAAATAATTACACCAAAGATATAGTCGTTGGTGCTCTTTGATAGTTGTGACGCATCATACGAAAGCTTTCATCAGGGTATGTTCACAAATCTGTGTTTTGTATCCTACATGCTCTAATTATGTCTGTTGTACCTATACACCTATGAGGTGCAAGGTGCATGCCTGTGAAGTTGTAGCTATCTAATTATCCGACATGTGCTACCTAATAGGCCTTTCCATTTTTATAGTAATTGCCAAGCACTGGAGGGTCACTACCTTCCCACCAAATAATCCTTACCAAGGGAAGTAGCAAGCTAAGGGTGTCCACTTTTTGTTCACTCCCCAATCCTTAGGAGGTGGAAAAACAAGTTTTTTAGCACACAAAAATGCAAATCTCACCTACTTCCCTATGGATCTAGTCTTTGAAGTCTTCTGACACAACATCACACTTGCTATTGTGCACACAATCGTATAGTCTGATCGAAAATTCGATGCACACACAAAAAATTTCTTTGTGTCACACGGCATGGTTCCAGGGTGGTCACACGTTTGTCACGAACAGAGAGTGTCATATTAAATTCTAAATTTCTCACTCATTTTAGATTAAATGTTATTGAAACTTTGTAAGTGGTCTCTTTGCATTATGTAGAGCTTAACTTGATTTATTGGTAATTTTTTGAATGATTTATTTAATTATAAATAATTATTTATAATAAATAAAGTCATAAAATACATGCATTTTAGTAGCACACCACATCTTTTTAGTATTTTGAATAATTAATCAAATCCAATTCGGTAGAAGGTTAGTAGGCACATAAGGGTGTGTGGTTGAATCATCAAATCCCAAATCCAACGGTTAGATTTAGGAAGATTGAAGTCTAATTTTTACTTTTACTCCTTAGAGGATCAACAAAGAATATTAAAAATAAATATAGTAATTCTCAAACATGACCAAACATTTCAAAAATGTCAATATTTTTAGTCCTCTACATGATGAATAAGGGGAAAAAATTTTGGTTAAATTTGAGTAAGGGAAACGTACGATATGGCCTCCAAGAGTGAAATCTCCCTTTTGTGGGGGAAAAAGGGCCGCCCATGCCTGATACCAAGACAAGGTAGGCTTGGTATTAGGCTTGGTGAGGTAGGCTAGGAGCATCACCGACCCTAGTGGCAAGCCTTTGGAGTGTGCATGCTGCCCATGCGGAAGGCTGAGTCATCAAAACCATGCCATGTTGTTAGACCACGTGGTGCCATGTCATCAAGGAGATGTGACATCACTCCTTGCCATGTCACCTTACATTGCCACACGTGCTGCCACATGTGCCACCTCATCATTCCACATCATGAGCCATGTCATCACACCTTGCCACCTTGGCATACCTCGTCAACCTTGCCACATCACCAATCCCTCCACCTCAATTTGCCATGTCAAGCCTTTTGATTGTCGTTCTGTGCCTGGCACTCTTGATTTCCATTCCATCAGGAGCGTAGGTGAGTCTTACCCCGCGATCTTTTCTCGACGGTTTGCATGTTTTTGCTCTGCATGCATTGATGATGATTGGGGAGGGTGCTCCATGATACCATGGGCCGATCCATGGGTACGACGAGTGCTTTTTCCCTTCCAGCCTTGGGAGGAGGTACATGATGATCATGATGCGGGATTCAGTTCCTCTAGAGATTATGACCAGCTTACAGATATTTTGTGTATTGGTGATATCTTCACAGTTATTGCTTCGGAGGGCAATGAGGAGGGTGTGGATTATTACTTGTTGCGATGCTCTATGTTGAAGAGTGTGCTGAATGAGGATACAGTGGATGGGCATGGGATGCACTTCAATGCTCATAGCATGATCGTAGGTGGCCACTATTTTCAGTAGATACAGAGGCGTGGTCGCTATATTGAGTTCCAGGAGTACATGGCGGATCAGGAGGCATACATGTATTCTCATCTTGTTGTTGGGATAAGGATTACTTTGAGTCATGTTCGCACTTACAAGGCGACGTCCACTCCACGATGGCGCCTTGTAGTGGCGGATCACGAGAGCATACTTGCAACTATTGGCATGAGAGCTGATCTTGAGAAGTAGCACATTACATATCATATTTTTTGGGATCATCACTTGATCAGATTGATTTTTATTGGGTATCACTAGTTGATTACACATTTTTGTATTCGATATGTATAGGCTCACTGTGTGACCGTACCATTGTAATTTTCATGGACTCATATTTTGTATTTCACTCTGATGGTTGTATACACGTTCATACACCATTGTAACAGATTCTATTTTATACATGATGTCTGATGTCTTCTCAATGGGCTTTGTTGTGTTTGTAAAACAAAAAATTGTTTATTAGTAGTAATGTTATAATTTGTTTTGTGCTTTAGGACATTTTAAAGCCGTGACTAAGAAAATTCGTGCATGTACTAACGAAATACGCATGTGGACTTATCTGTTGGGGATGAAACTTCGCACGACTCTTAGGCCACCTTAGACATACATCCACATGAGATTTGGTCTGAACTAATTTGGTATGCACCACGTGGAAGGTACAATGCGTACATTTTTACAATCCCTACTAGCACGACTGTGGCAAAGCTATGGTGCACGTACTAACGAAATACGCATGTGGACTTATCTATTGGGAATGAAACTTTGCATAACTCTTAGGCCACCCTAGACATACATCCCTGCAAGATTTGGTCTCGAACTGATTCGGTATGCGCCACGTGGAAGGTATAATGCGTACATTTTTACAATCCCTACTAGCATAACTACATGTGAAAAATGGCGCACGTACTAATGAAATATGCATGTGGACTTATCTGTTGGAGATTAAACTTTGCACAGCTCTTAGGCTACCGTAGATGTACATCCATGCAAGATTTGGTGTCCAACTAATTTGGTAGCACCACGTGGAAGGTATAATGCGTACATTTTTACAATCCCTACTAGCACGACTACATATGAAAAATGGCGCACGTACTAATGAAATACACATGTGGACTTATCTGTTGGAGATTAAACTTTACACGGCTCTTAGGCTACCATAGACGTACATCCAAGCAAGATTTGGCGTCCAACTGATTTGGTATGCACCACGTGGAAGGTATAATGCGTACATTTTTACAATCCGTACTAGCACGACTACGTATGAAAAATGGCGCACGTACTAATGAAATATGCACGTGGACTTATCTGTTGGGGATGAAACTTCACACGGCTCTTAGACTACCCTAGACGTACATCCATGCAAGATCTGGTCTCGAATTCATTTGGTATGCGCCACATGGAAGGTACAATGCGTACATTTTTACAATCCCTACTATCACGACTACGTATGAAAAATGGTGCACGTATTAATGAAATATGCATGTGGACTTATTTGTTGGAGATTAAACTTTGCACAGCTCTTAGGCTACCGTAGACGTCCATCCACGCAAGATTTGGTGTCCAACTGATTTGGTATGCGCCACGTGGAAGGTATAATGCGTACATTTTTACTATCCCTACTAGCATGACTACGTATGAAAAATGGCACACGTACTAATGAAATACGCATGTGGACTTATCTGTTGGGGATGAAACTTCACACGGCTCTTAACTACCCTAGACATAAATCCACGCAAGATTTGGTCTCAAACTGATTTGGTATGCGCCATGTGGAAGGTACAATGCGTACATTTTTACAATCCCTACTAGCACAACTACGGCAAAGCTATGGCGCACGTACTAACGAAATATGCATGTGGACTTATCTGTTGGGGATGAAACTTCGCATGACTCTTAGGCCACCCTAGACATACATCCATGCAATATTTGGTCTCGAACTGATTTGGTATGCACCACATGGAAGGTATAATACGTACATTTTTACAATCCCTACTAGCACGACTACATATGAAAAATGGTGCACGTACTAACGAAATATGCATGTGGACTTATTTGTTGGAGATTAAACTTTGCAAGGCTCTTAGGCTACTGTAGATTTACATCCATGCGAGATTTGGTGTCCAACTGATTTGGTATGCGCCACGTGGAAGGTATAATGCGTACATTTTTACAATCCCTACTAGCACGACTACGTATGAAAAATGGCGCACGTACTAATGAAATATGCACGTGGACTTATCTGTTGGGGATGAAACTTCACACCGCTCTTAGATTACCCTAGACGTACATCCACGCAAGATTTGGTGTCCAACTGATTTGGTATGTGCCACGTGGAAGGTATAATGCGTACATTTTTACAATCCCTACTAGCACGACTAAACCCTAAACCCTGTTGGGGATGAAACTTCACATAGCTCTTAGGCTACCCTAGACGTACATCCATGCAAGATTTGGTGTCTAACTGATTTGGTATGTGCCACGTGGAAGGTATAATGCGTACATTTTTACAATCCCTACTAGCATGACTAAACCCTAAACCCTAAACCCTAAACCCTGTTGGGGATGAAACTTCACACGGCTCTTAGGCTACCCTAGACATACATCCATGCAAGATTTGGTATCCAATTGATTTGGTATGCGCCACGTGGAAGGTATAATGTGTACATTTTTACAATCCCTACTAGCATGACTAAACCCTAAACCCTAAACCCTATTAGGGATGAAACTTCACACGGCTTAATGTTTACAATTACTTCACATGGCATTCTTTTTGAAATACCTTATGTATTAGATGTGTGAATTGAGATATTCGAAATTCAAAATCATACTCCTAATTTTAAATGTTTATGTTAGATTTGAACAAACTATAAACTGAGATAAACAAAGTGTGAAGAACATCATGAAAGTACGAAAATGCTCATACATCATAAAAGTAAGAACAATATCATGAAAGTACCAAAATGAATGTGTACATCATCATCATCATCGTGCAGAAGTACATGTCTAAACAAGAAATGTGTGAAGCCTAAACAATCATCCTGAATCAGAATCTGATAACTCCACATATGATCCTCTAGTCATCCTCTGACGTGGCTCCTATATGACCCGTTGCCCAACCGTCCACTGTGTGCCCTCAGGCAAAGCTGGATCAGATGGGCCAGCCTCATCTCCTACATGAGATGGGGCCAGCCTCATCCTGATCAAGAGGAGGGCATGCTGCACGAGCCACCGCTGCCATCTCTGCCTCCCTCGCCTCCTCTATGTATGTGCGTCTCAGCTCCCATAGTCATGCATCTATGAATACTCGTGCCTCAAATCCAGCGTGAGTAATCGTCTCTACATGTAGAAGACGCTGGTCTCGGCCCCGCCCAAGCTGCTGCTCCACCCACTGCTACAATGATGTCTGCAGCACTGCCTCTCGCTCAATACGACGTGCCTCCTCTACTCGTGCCTCGTCACCTAGCATGAAATCACCATATGAGAAGCGTCGTGGGACACACGCTACAACCATAGATGTATCAACACCCTCCTACATCAGCAAAGCTCTCTATGCCTCCTCCCTGTAGTGCTCTGTCAAGACCATGCGGGCGAATGGATCAACGACCTGACGATGACCAGGATACAGATCATCCATGCCTAGTCCTCTGTATGTGGCCACATCAATGTCAGCAAAGCATACAGGGCACACTGATCGTGCCACCATGTGGCGGGTCATGCAATGGAGATGTGCGATGTGGCCGCACCCTAGTCCAAACCACCTTACGGTGCCAAACTCCTCGTGGCAAAGGACACAAGTGGCAGTAGGAAGCTTGGCTATGACTGTTACGTCTATGGGTGTCCTAGTCAGCACATCTACAAGAGGAGCGGGGTATAGGGCCACACTGGGGTCGATCCTATGGCGAGATGGATCATGACTAATATGCCTCAACTGCAAAATATAGTGCTCCGCACGATGGTATGCTATGCGTGTCCAAATCCTATGCTCCTCCAAATCTGCCTCCAACAGTCATACACGAGACTCCATATCCTATCGCAATAGATGTGCCTGTAATGCAAACATGTCGCGTACATGGTGAGAATTAACAAAAAAACTTCAGTTCAAAACACGCTACAAAAAAATAAACTAAAATAATTAGAATAACTAACCTCATCCCTAGACTCAGCCAACAATGCCTCCAACTCTGCAATCCATGCGTCTCGAGTCTCCAACTCGTGCCGAGGTGGTGTAGATGTGGGAGGCTCCATCGATGATCGAGGTAGGGGAGGTGGAATCGAAAGTGATCTCGATAGGGTAGAGACCATGTGCTGCAAGGATGATGCCACTGAATGAACATCCCCCCTAATCCATCCTCCAACAGCTCACAATGCCGGTGCAGGGATGGTGTGCAACTCTGGTGCCTCGCGTCAACACCGAACACCTACAGTCTGACGCTCCTGACACCCCATCCTACCATGTCCCGCTCCTGATCCTAGATGGGTACTAAGGTAGTCTACCCGATGACCAAGCATAAACTCAGCGTATAGCTGCATGGCAAATGACCTGGCTATCTGATGGTTGTGAGGCAATTCGACCACCATTTGCAGCGAGATATCTCGGATAAATGTGTGTTGCTATGATGGGGTGCCTACAACGTAAAATATGCAAGGGCAGCCCTGATCGTGGTCGCATCGCCTCAGTGTGCCCATCCCAAAACATATCCTCTAAGGCCTGCCTATGATGTGACTCATGCTCAAACAAATGTCGAATGGGTCTCCAATCCAAGCCATCACCACTGATCTTTGCCTTAGCTTGTGCCTGAAAGCTATCCACAATGTCCTCAATTGTGTCCAATCGACCCAGAGCCTCAATAAGTGAATCTAGACTCGCAACCAAGTGAGGGGGTGCCCTAGCATCCTGCAGTGCCCTCATCTTAGCTCTCAGAATCTCTATCTGCATACGAATAGTGGTGCCAGAACCTGTGCGTTGGCTAGCGCATGCACAAAAAAAACACATGGAAATTAATATTCTATTTGGGTAATGAAAATAATATTCTATTCAATATGACTTATAATCTATTTACATAATGAAAACTATTTGTACGTACTCCTTGATGAGGTAGGATGTCATTGGGATCATCCTATGCACCTACCGGTAGATGGGCCAAATGTGTGGCTCAATATTATGTTTATCAAACTCAATATTATTAAAAATTCTTAATTTTGATTAAAATTTTTTCAAACTCTAGTTGTTGCATTTTTAAACTTAGATGTCTCAAATATTTTTTCCTTATATGTTTCCCTTTTTTTACTTTTTATCCAATTGATGGAATTAACTGTATGGCTCAATTATTGATGGGACTTTTTAATCTAAGCACACACACACTTTTTTTGTGTGTGGAATCTCTCTCTCTCTCTCTCTCTCTCTCTCTCTCTCTCTCTCACACACACACACACACACACACAACACACACACACATACACACACACACATACACACATGGTTGGGGCAAGCATTATTATACTTGATTAACTTATTTTTCAAAATAAGGAGAATTGTATTTTTTTAAATGCCTTTCTCGCTCTTTGGAAACTTTTCCACATGTGGTGTAAGGACCACATTGTCCACTTATGGCCCCTATACTAAGGACAGATAGTGGAGAGGTTTGGTTAATAAGACCTTCTTTGAATGCTTTACTGCCTTGGGTTTGCAATAGATATGGAGGAGATAGAAGGATATCTAATACATTACTTTGAATGATACACAAGCAAGGCGCATCTAGTATTTCTCGGACTACACATTAAAAAAGAGAGCGGGTTGACACTACAGACCTTTTAAAGTGAGAACTTTGAGAAAATAATTAGGCCTTTTCAATATTATCTATTTTGGTTGGGTAATCCACCTCAACTAGTGGCCATTCCTATAGATCATCACTTGGTTCCCATGCCTGGGGAGAGAGGAGACCTTTGGACAATCATTTACGTATGTGTTTTCCATGCGCTGATGCATTTAGAAGATCCAATTAGCCATATGCTTATGCATCTAACCACTCTAGTGTTGGGGTCTTTGCCCATGTGGTGTGGTGTTTTAGGGATAATGCCCATGTGGTGTTTTATACAGCCTACTTACTCTACCTAAATTATGAAACAACTCTTAACCAACTATATAATCTATAATATTCCACATAAAGATTGATAAACACACACCGCTACCTTGAACTCTTATTTTCTTTTTTTTTTAAAGATGATTTTGAAGACTAAAATTTAAAAGTTTTTTATTTAAATAAAAATAGCACCAATTTTAAAAATAACATAAAACCTACTTTAATCTCTCTTTTTTTAAATAGATGAATTTAGAAAACAAAATATATACATTTTCACATTTTAAATAAAAAATTACGTAATTAAAAAAATATATTTAAAAAAACTTTAAAATGCATTTGAAATTTTGAAATATTTTATAATTAGATTACATATTCCTATAAACTAAAATAATATAAAAGCTACTTTAAACTCTTATTTTCTTTTTCTTAATACATGATTTCTAAAAACAAAATTTAAACGTTATATTTAATTCAAAACTTCAGTAATTTATAAACTTCAGTTATAAATTTTTTTTAATAGATGATTTTAAAAAACAAATTATATACTTTTTGACATTTAAATAAAAACTTCACTAACTTAAATAACTTACATAACATAAAAGCTACCTTAAACTCTTATTTTCTTTTTTTTAAAAGATCATTTTAAAAATAAAATTTAAATGTTTTTTTATTTAAATAAAAATAACACTAATTTAAAAAATATCTTTAATCTCTTTTTTTTAAAAGATGATTTCAAAAAACAAAATATATACATTTTCACATTTTAAATAAAAAATTACATAATTCCAAAAATAATTTTAAAAAACTTTAAAATGCATTTCAAATTTAGAAATATTTTATAACTATTCCTATAAACTAAAATTTAAACGTTTTTTTATTTAAATAAAAATAGCACTAATTTAAAGTCTCTTTTTTTTAAAGATGATTTTAAAAACAAAATATTTACATTTTCACATTTTAAATAAAAAATTACGTAATTCTAAAAATAATTTACAAAAGCTTTAAAATGCATTTTAAATTTAGAAATATTTTATAATTATTCCTATAAACTAAAATTTAAACGTTTTTTATCTAAATCAAAATAGCTCTAATTTAAAAAATAACTTTAATCTCTTTTTTTTCAAAGATGATTTTAAAAAACAAAATTTTTATATTTTCACATTTTAAATAAAAAATGTCGTAATTCAAAAATTTTAAAAAAAATTTAAAATGCATTTGAAATTTAGAAATATTTTATAATTATTCCTATAAACTAAAATTTAAATAAATTTTAGCAAAAAAAATGCTACATAAAAAAAACCTTACTTGGACTCTCCTGCTCCATCCATCTCCGTCATTGTCCGTCGGTCGCTCTCCGTCACTTCCGCAATTCCATCGATGTCCCGCAAATCCGAAATCGATCGATGAGGAGGAGCTCGATCGAGGTATGAAGAATGAGGGGGTCGCTTTCCTTTTATAAGAAAATTTAGGGTTTCCCTACCTTGATCGAGGTATTTCACATGCAACATACATATCGCTCCATCATACCTCGAGACATGCCACGATACCTCGATCGAGGTATTTTGACATGCCCATACATATCGGTAGATGTACCTCGATCGAGGTATTGACCTGCCACGATACCTCGATCGAGGTATATGTCAGCAGCAGCCGGATGCCACATGTCTCGATTGATGTATTCGACATGCAGCCAAGTCATCGGTCCAGCATACCTCGATCGAGGTATGTCAGCTGCCTTGTCTGATGGCACATACCTCGATCGAGAGGTATAGCTGGACATGCCACACTACCTCGATCGAGGTGTAGCTGGATTGCCACGATACCTCGAACGAGGTATATGTGGCAAGTATAGGTGGCATGCCAGCAGACCTCGATCGAGGTATAGGCTCGGTGCAGTGAAAAAAGCCCAACACCTCGATCGAGGTATCGGCTTGGCTCGGTTGTCCTCATGTGTGATTTTCATTGGAGATAATACCTCGATCGAGGTATTGCAGACCGAAGCAAAACCTTTGTATTTTCACTCGAGCGGGTGTCACACTCACCCAAAAGTGGTCCGGAAGTGGACACCCTTAGCTTGCTACCACCCCCAAGCCATACAACACCATGGTAGGTACTCCATGGTGGACACATAGCTGTATGACAGTGGATAGCTACTCCATGGAATAGGTAGCTACTTGGTATCCGCCACATGATGGATAGATGGCTACAACATAGTAGCTACCTCATGGTGGATACATAGCTATGACTTGACATCTGGTACCTTCCACATGGTACATAGATATGTACGACTTAAGGAGTAGTGGTTACAATGGTAGCTACCTCATGGTGGCTATAACACCATGGTAGGTACTACAATGGTGGATACATAGCTACAACACAGTGGTAGCTATTCCATGGAATAGGGAGCCACTTGATGTCCACCACATAGTGTATAGATGGCTATAACATAGTGGTAGCTACCTCATGGTGGATACATAGCTATGACTTGATGTCTATTAGTGGTAGCTACTCCATGGAATAGGGAGCTACCTATCCACCACATGGTGGATAGATGGCTACAACATAGTGGTAGCTACCTCATGTTTGATACATAGCTATGACTTGACGTTTGGTACCTTCCACATGGTGCATAGATAGCTACAACTTAAGGAGTAATGGTCACCATGGTAACTAACTCATGGTGGCTACAACACCATGGTAGGTACTACATGGTGGATACATAGCTACAACAAAGTGGTAGCTACTCCATGGAATAGGGAGCTACCTGCTGTCCACCACATGGTGGATAGATGGCTACAATACACTGGTAGCTACATCATGGTGGGTACATAGCTATGACTTGACATCTGGTAGTGGTAGCTACTCCATGGAATAGGGAGCTACCTGCTATCCACCACATGGTGGATAGGTGGCTACAACATAGTTGTAGCTACCTCATAGTGGATACATAGCTACCTCATGGTGAATATATAGCTATGACTTGATGTCTAGTACCTTCCACATGGTGCATAGATAGCTACAACTTAAGGAGTAGTGGTAGCTACCTCATGGTGGATACATAGCTATGACTTGACGTTTGGTACCTCCCACATGGTGCATAGATAGCTACAACTTAAGGAGTAGTGGTCACCTTGGTAGCTACCTCATGGTGGATAGATAGGTATGTCACAGTCGTAGCTACTCCATGGAATAGGTAGCTACCTACTGTCCACCACATGGTGGTAGGTACTACATGGTGGATAGATAGCTATGGCACAGTGATAGCTACTCCATGGAATAAGTAGCTACCTACTGTCCTATAGTTCTAGGTCCATGGATTCTATATATAGTTGTAGCTACCTATAATGACATTGTTACATTCATACTTTTGATTTGGTTGGCAAGTAGATTTGTGTCTGACAGTGGTACCTTGTGTGATACTTTGCCATTACATATCTCATAACTATCTTCATGATTGCAGAACTACAAATACCTAAAAAAGAAAGCTGTGAGCCAAAAACAGTTGTTATTGATGAGGGTCCTCAAAATGGTATAAGATATGACTCGTTATTCCTTCTTCCTTTTTGACAACATGATTGAATGTATACAGATGTTACTTGAAGTAGCCCTTACATCTTTTGTTTTTGGCTATTTGGTTGATCAATAGAGATTTGCTTGATTTTCTCAAAATCTTGAGAAATGACATCCCTTCAATTGAGCTGCATTCTCTAGACAAGGCAGATGCTAGTCATACTTCTAGTGAAATGGAGCGAGTAGAAGCAGATGCACCAAATCAAATTTCTCCTACCGACAGTGTGGGGGTGTTGGGAGCCAATGTGATAAAGACACTTGGTGGTTCAAATTCGGGAGATATAAGTGACGGGATCCCTTAGATTTTTGAGAAGACATTTGCTGGTCCAAAATTGGGAAATGGAAGTGAGGGGAGCCCTACACTTGCAGAGACTTTGACGGTGTTGCAAAAAACAACAAAATGGAAGTTTGAAAGAGGTGAATTCAGTTGGGTTTTTCCTTTCTTTGATAATGATGGATGTCTTCTCTCAAATTAATAATTGATTGTTCTTACAGGAGAAACTACCATGACATTTGAACCTACCACGAAGAATGACACTGCTCAAGATACAAGGGAAGGTGGTGCTACTTCCAAGACTAAAAAACGCTTGCCTTCCTAGTTGTTTCTCTCGAAAGCTAGTATTGTAACAAAAAATCTCTATCAAAACACTATGGCTACTTTTGGCTTTGTAATATCCCACCGACGATCATTTTCAATGGAATTTTGTGTTCTTCAATTTCTTTTCTTCTGGCCCATTATACAATAAAGCTGTCTTGTGCATTGTAATATATCACTTTGACATATGTTCCTTGTACTCCCTATCCTGTACATCATGAATATGTAACCTTGATTGTACAGGTAGTTGTAAAATAATGTCATGTGTCTTGATACAGAGATTTATGTTATGGACTATTGCTGGAAATTGCCATGGGGAGTGAAGGGCATGGTAGTGCTCCTAGATGCTTGCAAGGACAATGGTTTTGTCTTGGACCTGCATCACGCAGCCGGAGATATACTGTGCCATAAAAGCTACAACAATAGGGTGTAATACACATGGCTCATGAGAGAAAGGTAGGGATGCATATTAGCAAAGCAATGAACAAGAGGGGAGTGTTGAGGATTGCTCAAAAGACACAGAGTTTTTCGCAATAGAATTTTCTTGGAAGTTGCCATGGGGACAAAGAGGCATGGTAGTGGTCCTAGACTCTTGCAAGAAACAAGGTTTTGACTTACACATGCTACGTGAATGCGAGGACGTACTCAGTGCCATAAAAGCTATGGCTATTGGGTGTGATCCACCATGCACATGAGAGGGAGGCATAGCTACAGCAATAGGTTGTGATACACATGGCTCACAAGAGGAAGGCAGGGATGCATACCAGCAAAGCAATGAACAAGAGGGGAGTGTTGAGGATTGCTTAGAAGGCGCATAGTTTTTTGCAATAGAATTTTCCTAGAAGTTGCCATGGGGACAGAGAGGCATGGCAATGGTCCTAGACTCTTGCAAGGACCAAGGTTTTGGCTTACACATGCTGCATGAATGCGGGGACGTACTCAGTGCCATAAAAGCTTTGGCTGTTGGGTGTGATCCACCATGCACACGAGAGGGAGGCACAGCTACATTTCAGCCAAAGAATGAACTTGAAGCAATTATTGTGGATTCTCTAGAAATCTCACCAAAGAGTAAATGAGAAGCAATTGATCAGGATTCCCCCAAGGCACACTTGTAGTTGTGGAAAGTAGACTTGCTCATATCGCAAATGTCGATGAAATTTAGGAGTAGAGTGTGGCAGCACTTGCTTCTCTAAAAAATACTATTCACATTGCAGACTCTAAAGTCCTACTTCTAGATATGAATGGTTTACTTTTGCTAAGGTACAGACCAATTTGGGGCATGAAGGAGAATGTTGATTTCAAGGTAGCTGCACTTAAATACAAGGTTCACCATGTAAAAAAGAAATTTTGCACAAGCCATGCCTTCACTTACATCGTCCGACCTGATGCGAAGCAGTTTGTTTGTTCTTGATCTAGCGAGTTTATTTAATGCTTATGGTCATCTTGCATGAAAAATAATATTCATTGCACACTGGAAGATTGCTTTTAGAACTTGCATCTGAGTATTTGAACCGATATCTTGTCACAAGAGAATTGCATGGAGGCATCTTTCACACTCGTGCAAGTGCCAAGCTTGGATCAAAAGGACCACAACAAGCCAGTCTTCATGAAACGTGTGAAGGATTTAATTGCGAGGAATCCTGAGTGGAGAATATATGAGGTGTTGATAGTTGATGACACCAAGTACAAGAATATGCTGAATTTGTCTTGGTCAATGATTTGTCCGACATCGCTCGACCCAATGGATGATGAGCACGACCCTTTCTTCCTCACTAATGCTCTATTGCCATGGTTGCTTAAATGGAAAGAAGTTGAATATCCAAGAGCATATGTGCAGCAGAATATGCTATGTAATGAAAAGGATATGGAGTCCATGTATGTAATGAAGCATTGGCAGGACTTGGAGTCATGTTGCAATGTAATAAAAAAGCTTGCAATCTGTTGATACTTTTTGTAATTGCTTTTTGATGCATCCTTCTAGGCACTATGTGATCCAATGAAATTTTTGACATATACATGAATAAATGGTGCTTTTTTAGTATTCTATCAACATGTGGTCTTTAATATTCTCTTGAAGAAAGTGTGTGTTGAATCTAAATAGTTGTGCACAACTTATTGAAAGAGTGGATACCAGCGTAACAGAGCTGAATTTATGCCAGGTGGTTGCTAGTGGTCTAGTTGTAGGTAGCTACCACCACAACAGAGAGCACACTGTGTACCAGGTGGTAACTACCAACATAACAGGTGGTAGAGCTACCACCACAATAAAGAGCATAATGTTTGCCAAGTGGTAACTACCAACATAACACGGCCACCACACATAATTTGGATACAATCTAGGGACTATGTGATCCAAGGCAATGTATTCCACTTATACATGAATAAATGGTGCTTTTTTAGTATTCTATCAACATGTGGTATTTAATATTCCCTTGAAGAAAGTTTGTGTTGCATGGTTATGCACAACTGAGTGAAAGATTAGAGTCTTAGGATTGTTTGTCTACATGCTTTTTTTGGAAGGGGTTTGAGTTAGTCAATTTCTTAACTAGGTGAGCATAATTTTTGCCAGGTGGTAGCTACCAACATAACAGGTGGTAGCTACCACCACACATAATTTTACCTAGATGGTCAAGCCATAGAATAGATGGTAGCTAGCATCATGAGAGAGATCACCTACTCTGGTGGAAATTGAAAGCAACCACGTACAATTGCATTCAAGGAAAAAAAGGTCTCCAAAGATTTGCCTTGTTCTTTTCCAAAGAGGAAAACAAAAAGCATGTAAGAGCGTGTGTGTTGGCATTTGCCCATATTATAGCATGGCCCTTCCATTTTGTATTGAAATTATGAATCACCATCTCTCCTCCAACTCCTTGTTCAATTGACTGTATGCAAAAGCTATGTTTGGTGTATGCTTTTGCTATGTTGAGTATAAATTTTGGTTTCGTGTTCAGTGAATGCTTTTGGTATGCGCTTAGTAGCACTTTTTATTAAATGCAATAGCACGAGTGCCAAAGAGAAAAGCCAGTGATGATATTGGTCACAATATTAACCCTCTTCTTTGACACTAGGGTAGCATGAGGGTAGCATGAGGCACCTTGACTCCATGCATCTAAATGTGCTATGCATATTCATCACAAATGTGTAAACCTATTTTGCATTAAGTGCCCCATTTTCATATATTGCAAATGAGATCAAAGTCATGAAAAGAACCAACCAAAACAAAAGAATAGAGTGTATTTCATTTAATGGAAGTTATCAAGAAAGTAAGTGGTAGCCTACACTTGTTCCTATTTTTTATCTCTGCTAACTTCTCGGATTATGTGATAGCATTGTATTACATGATGCTTGTTCTACATATCAAAATCAAATGTTGTTATAAATAACTTCATACACTTCAAAGGACAATACATATGTTCTCACACGTCCTTCCCGTTCCATTGGAAACTTGATAGCTCTAGCAAGGTGGGACTCAATGAAGACTTCAGGCTCCAAACCTTGAAAGCCTGTACTCGTATAGATTTCCTTGAGTTTGCTTGTACCAAAATCCCTTGACCACAAATGAGCCTCGACCACAAACATTCCCCCATGCATCTTTAAGTGGAACATCTACCTTTTCCTTCCCCTATGTGCCTTTTAGAATATAGAAATCCACAAGCTTATCATTGTTAAGAGGAGCTATAATAGCGAAATTATCACCAACACAAAGTGCATCACTCAAGGCATCATGATGTCCTTCAAATGATGGATCATCAGTTTCGTCCTTATCTTCAATGATATTCTCTGAGGGTTGTAGGGTAACATACTCCCAAAAGGGCATGTGTGATGTATTGGAACACCTCCTCCATTTGCCCTGCATGTAGGCACTACAAAAACACAAAAATTGCTTGCACCTTAAAGCTATTCCATTTGTTAAAGAATAGCCCGACACACAATGCAACTCACATGAATTAGGCACAACTTTACAATCCCAATTCGTGCTTCTGTCCACATCACCTTTCTTGATTTCCCAAAACGCTCAAGTAACGGGTCGAGCCTTTGAGGGATATGTGGCATCAGCCCCTTCGGACAATGTCTCTCTTAGAAATAACACCACTTCCTTTGCACATTGGAGCTTTGCACCATTTGGCTTTAGTTGCTCATGAGTGAGATGCCTTTTAAGAACAGCCCCTGCACCATTGTGTTCACCCTTTCCATGTCCTAAACCAAAAAATAACATGTCATTTTCATTCATGTCAATGTGCCATATCGAGCAACAAAGGAAAAAGGCCTCTTTGTTTTGAACTGTGAGGCTACTCCATTTAACCACACCCAATGTTCATTGAGTCACCTAAATGCCTTAATCTTTCAACCATTTATAATGGAGCATAAAGCAATGCTGAACAAAAAGAGTGTCATGCATCCTATCATCGGATATATAAAAGTGATAGTATTTGTGGACAATCCCTACAATACACACATACATATTTAGACAAAGATTGTATCTTGGTTGGAGTGCCAATGCATGGATTGGATCTCGTTTTGTTCTTTGAAAGTGTACCACCACTTTTTCGAGGAAGCGAACAAGACACTCCTCGAATTGCTCTACCTACTATCTATAGACAAAGTTATGCTTTATGAACTTGTTCAAGTGGTTCTTAAACATTACCAAAAGCTCCCTGCATTGCATCTCTTTAAATGAAAGAACTTTCCTTTTTTCCTTTTTTCCATCAACTGTGGTTCCAACTTGGACATCCTCAAATATCTTTACGGACACTGTACGTGCAGTGAAGGATTCCTCCCTTGGGCAACATGCCATGTTTCCTACTCCACATGAAGAACATTTTCCCATCAAGCACTTAAGGGCATGGTAGCTGGCACAGATTGCTTTCGGGAAAAGGAAAGATTCCCAAAGCACAGTTATGCCTATGAAAGTTTTCACATCTGCAATTGCGCTCTGCTCCATGCACACCAAAAGAGTCCTGTCATAAGTGGTTTACATCATCCTTCAAAAAAGACATCTGCACATGTGTGATGCAGCAACAAGTGTACCAATCCTTAAGCTTGCCCACAAAGTAAGGCTTCAACTTCTCAAAGGCCCTTTGGTGAATCTGTACCTCCGGGTGGCTCTGTGCTTGAAGGCAAGAAAGAACTCCACCTACATTAAACATATTAGTTTCTTAGTACTATAGTTAAACATATTAGTTTGTTAGTACTCATTAAAATTATTGGAAAACATTAATAGATAGGGAGTTTCAAGTTTGCCTATGACAAGCCAAAGTATGAAAGGGATACTTGTCTTGTTGTTGTATGTATTGGCAAAAGAATACCTACAATTGTTATGTTAGTGGCAAGCAGTTGCAGTTGGGAAGTACCACTATGCTAGTGCCTCTAACAAGCACATGAGTAGCTACTATTCTATCAAGTAAATTGAATATTTGTAACCTGAATTAAGTGCCATGTACAGAGTGAAAACACGTACTCAATCAATGTAGCTGATGAAAGCATCTCATAAGTTATTTTTTAAAATAAGCATTGAATCTTGAGTGCATCGTGTTCCATCCACCAATGATGTTTAATTTGGTCACCTTTGGAGATGTACAGATAAACCCTTTAGTAGCAAGCAGTTGCAATTGGGAAGTACCACTATGCTAGTGCCTCCAACAAGCACGCGAGTGGCTACTATTCCATCATGCAAATTGAATATCTATAGCTTGAATTAAGTGCCATGTACTGAGAAACACGTACTCAATCAATGTATTTAATGAAAGCATCTCATAAGTTTTTTAAAAAAATAAGCGTTGAATCACCGTGGTCCATCCAATGATGTTTAATCTAGTCACTTTTGGAGATGTACAGATAAACCCTTTAGTGGTGGCAAGCAATTGCAGTTGGGAAGTACCACTATGCTAGTGTGTCCAACAAGTGGTGGCTTCCACTAAAAAAATTGCCTCGCTTAGTGTGGCAGCAAGTGATAGCTTCCACTAAAAGAATTGCCTACTACATGGTAGCTACCGCACAATTACACGATAGCTACCACATATGGATTCAATGGACTGGTAGCTCTCTTGGCATTGTCGATAGTGGTAGCAACTTGTGGGGGTTAAAGGTCACTGTGCCTTTACCCCGGTTATGTACAATACTCAAACACATATATAAAGGAATGAAAAAGAAGATTAGGGTGTTGTACACCCACCAAAACATGTGTGGCTCTCTGTTTCTCTCTCTCCCTCTTCCGTTCTTGCTTCCGTTGAGAGCACTCTCAACTGGTATCAGAGCCCGGGTGATCTAGCTAAGCATGCGTGAATGCTTGAAGCTCAGCAGCTCTGTGGGAGGAAGGAGAAGCTCTGTGGGAAGCTTTGTGGGTGACTTTACTTGCATCCGAGTGTGTAGAGACCTTGGAGGAACCTTTGGAAAGGTCACTTTGGTTTTGCGAAGTGGTTTTGAGAGCCTGTTAAGTGTTTTCAAAGAAAAAGTCGTTTTTTGAGCTTTTCCCTGTTCCATTCGATGACAGAGACTCCGTATTGACTTGTAGAGGCAACTATTGCTTGCTTTTGGTGTCCACTGCACTTCAAGAGCTTGGAAACACCTTCATTCTTGAATTTGGGATCATTTCATTGGATTTCTGACTCACTGTGTCAATTTCTGCATTTTTTTGCCCGGGTGTTGGAACTCAAGTTTGGAGCAACCATTTGCAGATGTGTCAGTTCCGGTGGACTCAGGAGGTCCTAAAACTTCTATGTTGCTCATCATTTGCACTACGGTGGAGTTTACAAATAGCCCTGTTTCCAAAAATGTTTTTCAGTCCGTGTGTTGGACCCAGTGATTGAGACCACGGTTTTCGAAACCGTCTATCCCATTGCGTTCCGGATGCCTAAAAACCCCTACCTGACAGTTCTTATGCGATTCGGTGGAGGATTTTTAGAGTTATAGATCTTTGTGTATTCGATTTCATCTCTCTGTTAATAATGCATTTTTCATTCTAATGTTTTGAAACCTTAGATTTATGCCACATGGCAGTAGATAAGTGTTGACTCCCATTTCTCACTCATCGGTTGGGATTTTGGAGTTTCGGCAGAAGAGAGATATTTGCAGATTTTCTTGCTGAGTCCGATTATGCAATGGTGCCCATGTTTTGAGGCATCTCAGGTTCTATTTTCAGTAGCGGTCATTACCATGGGACTATGATTTCTTGAGCATACCTTATGCAGATCACTCTAGTTACAGTTTGAGCAATGTGCGCTCATTCATGGTGTGCATTGGGTTGTAGTGGATGATTTATAGGCCATTTGGATGCATTGCGGTCCTTATTGGATGCGCTGATAGGCCCAAATTGCCTTGTGGGATGCTATTTTTATGGACGCTTTGCACATGGATACTATTTTATGCTGAGGGACAGCTTGACACATTGCAGGTGATGCACTGATAGTGCTATGCTCTCTTGGATGAGATATTATTAATGCATATGCCAGTGGACGGTGTTTATGCTTGAGTCATTTGGCACTTATTGGCATTTTGGATTGCCATTGCAGTTGGCATTTTCTTTTGGGCCAGATTTGCTCATATGGATGCATAGTATATGCACATGAGTCAGATGCTTTGAGACATGAGTTTTGGTGATAATTCACTCTATTGTGGCATACACATTTGGGTGCACCTAGTATTTGGTGTGATTCTCTCTTGTAGGCACTAGCATTTGGGATTTTTGCTTCATTTGCATTATGGCATCCTCTTCCATGTCTGAAAAGGAGTTTTTCAACATTAAAAAGTTTGATGGGACAAACTTTTCTTTGTGGAAAGAACAGATAAGGGATGTGCTTATTCAAAAGAAGAGAATAATCAAACCCTTGGCAAGGATTGAAGCTAAGCCTGCAAATATGTCCGAGGATGATTGGAATGGGTTGGATGCATTAGCAAAGTCTACTATTAGACTTCATGTTGCAGAGTCAGTTTATTTCACTGTAGTAAATGAGCAGACTACGGAAGATTTGTGAAAGAAACTGTGTGCCACTTATGAGAAGGAAATTGCCTCTAATAAAGTTTACCTCATGAAGAGGTTGTTTGAGCTGCAAATGAAGGAAGGGGTCTCCATTGCTTCTCACTTGAATGAATTCAATATTATTTTCAGCTAGCTTCAGGCTCAGAAGATGAATTTTGATGCGGAGACTAAGGCAATATTTCTCTTATGTTCATTGCCATCCTCATGGGATACCTTCTGTACAGCTGTCAGTAACTCTGCACCTGGTGGAGTATTGAAATTTGATGATGTTGTGGGTAGCCTGTTGGCCGAGGAGATTAGACGGAAGTCTATGGACGTCAATAAGCAGGATGCAGCCTTAAATGTGCAAAGGGGCAAATCATAGTTCAGGGGGAAGTCCTAAGAAAGAGGCTCGGGGGGGTCACTCACCATATGTAACCCTATCACGTGAGTTCAACAGAAGGATTTTTTTTATTTCTAAAATTTACAGAAATAAATATACATAAGGGACTATTTAAAATATTTTTGAAAAAAAATTACAGATTTGTATAGAAAAGGGGTACATTTTATTAATGAAATTTTTTACAGATAAGGGACTTTAAATATAGGCCTTGAATGCACGTGATATAGAGGGTTTATACATAGTGACCCCCCCGAGGAAAGAGGGAAGTCTCATAGCAAATCCAGGGCACGGAACATTGAGTGTTACCACTGTGGCAAGAAGGGCCATATGAAAAAGGATTGCTACCTTGGCTGAAAAGAGAGCAAAAGGATAAGAAAAAGAATGCAAATTGGGGTGCAAATCAAAAGGAAGAGAGTCCAAGGGAGGACAAAGGAAAAGTGAAGATCGAGGAGATCAATCCAGTCACACATGATAATGACAATGATGTTCTCTTAATGTCTAGTTTATCTACAAAGTTGCTTACCACTTCAGATGATGCATATTCCCAGAATTGGATTTTGGATTCTAGCGCTTCATTCCATGTTACTCCCCATAGGGAATGGTTCTCCACTTACGACTGTGGAAAGACAGGTTGTGTGCATCTTGGAAATGACTATGCATGTGACATAGTGGGAGTAGGTGACATAAAGTTTTCTTTTGCAAATGGGTCTGCATTTATTTTGAAACATGTGAGACATGTGCCTAAGTTGACCAAGAGTCTTATTTCAGTGGGTCAGCTAGATGATGCTGGTTTTCACACCACTTTTGGCTTTCAGAGTTGGAAAATTCAAAAGGGCTCTATGCTTTTGGCCAGGGGTGCCAAGTGTGGGACTTTGTATCCCTTACATGTATCAGGGGTATTCGATCATGTTGTTGCAATAACCGAGTAGCCAAGCACTTCTTTGTGGCATTGCAGGTTGGGGCACATGAGCCAGAATGGAATGAAACTCTTATGCCATTTGTTTTATGTACCGCATTTGAGTTTCTCTGATTTTGAATTTTGTGAGCACTCTCTCTATGGGAAGCAAGCTAAATCAGCCCATAAAAGAAGGGAAAAGAAAGAGTTTGAAAAGCTTGATTTGGTGCATTCCGACGTATGTGGTCCCATGCCTACACGGTCATTAGGTGGGGCTGAATACTATGTGACATTCATTGATGATACAACTAGGAAAGTGTGGGCTTATGCTATAGCTCGGAAGAGTGATGTGTTCCATGTATTTCAAAAATGGTTGGCCTTGGTTGAGAATCAATCAGGTAGAACGCTTAAATGCCTACGGACTGACAATGGTGGAGAGTATCTCTCTCATGACTTTCAGCATTTCTGTGATACACATGGGATTAAGAGGGAGCTCACATCCCCTCATACTCCAGAGCAAAATCCAGTTGCAGAAAATATGAACTGTACCATTCAAGAAAGGTTGCAATGCATGCTTTCCAATGCAAGTCTTTCTGGTGGTTTTTGGGCTGAGGTAATGAAGACTGCAGTGCATGTGATCAATAGATCACCTAGTAAGAGTTTGGATGGTGGTATTACTGAAGAGGCATGGAGTGGCAAGAAGCCCTCTTACTCTCATTTGCATATATTTGGGCATGAGGTATATGCACATGTGCCAAAAGAGCTTCGAAAGAAGCTAGATCCTAAGTCTAGGCAGTGCATCTTTCTGGGTTATGGTGAAAGTGGAGAGATGGGCTATCGTCTCTGGGATCCAAAAGCAAAGAAGAACATACGCACCCATGATGTAGTCTTCAATGAGAAGAAGATGCATAAGGCACCCATGAGGGATGTGGAAACGAGGAGAATCACTTTCCAGGATGTGAATCCACCTGCATATGTTGATAGACAGCAAGTTGTCCATGCACCAAATGTGCAAGAAATGGTTCCACCAAGTACTCCCATAGGTATACAATCAAGGGTAGATGATGGATCATCTATTGGTGGAAATGATGACCCAAATGTGGCTGATATGCAGGTGGGAAAGCAAGCTGAAATGCCCTTGAGAAGATCATCTAGAGTGTCTAGGCCACCTGATAGGTTTGTTCCAGGGGTAGACTATGTGATGCTTACTGATTGTGGGGAGCCTTCTTGCTATAGAGAGGCTATGATGTGCAAGGATCAATGCAAGTGGGAGTATGCTATGCATTCAGAGATGAGTTCACTTATGAAGAATAAGACTTGGGACTTGGCTTCTTTGCCACATGGAAAGAAAGCATTGCCATGTAAATGGGTCTACAAAATGAAGGTCACAGGTGATCATGTGCCTAGGTACAAGGCCCGTTTGGTCGCTAAAGGGTTCAAGCAAGAGAAGGGTGTGGACTTTGATGAGATATCCTCTCCCGTTGTGAAGATGACCACACTTAGATGCATGCTTGGACTAGTGGCAGCAGAAGATATGGAGCTTATGCAGATGGATGTCAAGACAGCTTTCTTGCATGGGGATTTGCATGAGGAAATTTACATGGTGCAGCCGGAAGGCTTTGAAGAAAAGGGCAAAGAGCATTTAGTTTGCAAGCTGAAGAAGAGTCTCTATGGTCTTAAGCAAGTGCCTAGAGAATGGTATAAGAAGTTTGATGCTTTCATTCGGTCCCAGGGTTTTAGAAGGAGTGAAATTGATCACTGCCTCTACACTAAAAGGGCTAAGGATAATACCCTGATAATCTTGGCACTATATGTGGATGATATGCTATTGGCTAGCAAGAATACTTATGAGCTAGATGCATTAAAGGCCAAGTTGCATGAGGCCTTTGATATGAAGGATTTGGGACTTGCAGGTCATATTCTTGGTATGCGCATCATGCGTGATCGGAGTAGGAAACTCCTTTGGCTTTCACAAAAAGAGTATGTTACAAAACTATTACAACGTTTCAATATGAGGGGGGGAAGGCAGTGAGTACTCCATTGCCTCCATATGTGAAACTGAGTCATACAGATAGTCCCAAATCAGATGGAGGAAGGGCCATGATGGCCAAGGTTCCTTATGCATCAGCAATTGGGAGTCTTATGTATGCTATGATAGCTACTAGACCAGACATTGCATTTGTAGTGGGAGTTGTTAGCCGGTATATGGCTAATCCAGGAAAGAGGCATTGGGAGGCAGTTAAGTGCATCATGAGGTACATGAAGGGTACCAAGGAAATGTGCATCTGCTTTGGTAGAGGAGACATGCGTGTACTTGGGTACACAAATTCAAACTATGCATGGCATGTGGATAGTAGGAGATCCACTTCTGGTTATGTGTTCACCTTTGCAAGTGGTGTACTGTCGTGGATGTCTGATGCACAAAAGTGCATTGCTTTGTCTACCACAAAGGCTGAGTATGTTTTAGCCACAGAGGGTTGTAAGGAGGCTATATGGCTTGATTGGCCAGTGGGAGATTTGGGGATTCATACAGGTGTACCAACATTGCATAGTGATTTCATGAGTGCTATTCAGCTAGCATGGAATCCGGTCTTTCATGAAAAGACCAAACACATTGAGGTCAGGTACCATTTTATCAGGGAGGTACTTGAGGACAAGCGCATAGAGCTTGTCAAGGTTCATACAGATGATAACCCTGCAGATATGCTGACGAAAAGTCTACCTAGTCAGTGGTTTGAGTATTGTCGTGTATTGATGGGCATTGGATAGTATGCTCATTCGTTGTTCTCCCTTAAAGGCACATTGTCCTTTAAGTGGGAGGTTGTGAGGGTTAAAGGTCACTGTGCCTTTACCCTTGTTATGTACAATACTCAAACACATATATAAATGAATGAAAAAGAAGATTAGGGTGTTCTGCACCCACCAAAACTTGTGTGGCTCTCTGTTTCTCTCTCTCCCTCTTCCGTTCTTGCTTCCGTTGAGAGCACTCTCACAACTAATAGCTACTGGTGGCAATTGGTTGCAAGTGCTACCAAGGGCTCCTTTAGTGTTGCTCTAGCTTAGTGGGGTAGCAAGTGGTAGCAAGAGCTACATTTCTGTTGCTCCCACTTAGTTGGCAGCAAGTGGTAGCTTGCACTCAAATAATTTCCTACTCTTTGTTTGTGGTAGCAAATGGTATCTTCTAGTCAAGCAATTGGCCACCACCCATGGTAATGGCAGTGGCGCCTAATGATACCTATCATGCCAATTGGTGGTGGCTACCACTTGCTACAAGAATAAGAGCACTCATACTTAACAGACATGGTAGCTACTACTAGATTATTTCTTAACCACTTACATAGCTCCTACTTCAATATCTTCTAGTCAAGTAGTTGGCCACCACCCTTGGTAATGGCAGCAATGGGCACCTAATGATAGCTGTCATACCAATTGGTGGTGCCTACCACTTGCTATAGGAACAAGAGCACTCATACTTAATAGACGTGGTAGCTACTACTAAATTATTTCTTAACCACTTATAGAGCTCCTACTTCAGTACTGCTAGTAGCACTTGGTACCTAAGTGCCAGCAATGGATGCCTAATGATAGATACCAATTTGTTTAGTGGTGTCTATGATTTGGTACAACAATCACAACACTCATAGCTAATAGATGTGGTATCTTGGTACCTAAGTGCCAGCAATGGATGCCTAATGATAGATACCAATTTGTTTAGTGGTGTCTATGATTTGGTACAACAATCACAGCACTCATAGTTAATAGATGTGGTACCTAGGGAGATATTTTCTTGCGAGCTTTTTCATTTTTTTGCAAGCTTTTTATGAGTTGTGACTGGAAAAGACATGAAAGGGAATACTAAAAACATACACCTTTGTGAGCTATCTTTATTTGAGCCTTAAAGTAAGAATTTTGTGCATGGATCACCAATTGGTTCTATGCATGTTAAGGTGGTACAATTAGTGGTGTCCGGGACACCACTATTATTCATGCTATTATGTGACAATTGAACTAAAATCAAAACAAATGATGTGCTTTTAAGACTCTTTGTATTTTAACTACGGGTACAAGAGCTTGCAGATTTTTATGAATAACATTGGAAATGCCCTAATAGTGGAGATTTAGATGTGCTAACAGACAATAATAGTGTACCACCTTAACATTCTTTCACCCAATTATGCACACCAATTATGGATCACGTTAATGTCACCATGAACTTGTGTGATGGAGCCCCTAGAGCTCAGCTAGGGATTGTGTTGGCATAGCCCTTGGCAAGCTCTAGGGATCCTTTTTTTAATCTTTGTTTAAGACAATATTCCCCTTCACATAAAGCTAATAAGGATGCCCTTTTAGTATCATTGATTATGCTCTTGTTGAAATTATTGATGATTAATAACCACTAAGTATACATGTTCAAACTATTAATATACAATGATGGTTAGCAAAACATTATGTCCATGTGTAGGATGATAAGTTCAAGCTCTTATGAAACAAATAATTTTCAACAAAGAATTTTTAAATATGTAGAATTTAGACACTCTAACGTACCCCTCGCTGTGCTTTGGGGTCTTGGATAGCCAGTCTTATTTTGGCCATAACTGGGTCAGTATGACTCCAAATATGGTCATGTTTGTACTCAAAACAATCGGTGTGATATGAATAAAGCCAATTCTTGTGTTGGAGTGTCAAAATTCAATATAACTAAGAAGGTTTTGTTTAACTTCTCTATTGAACACTTACAATTGACAGCTTTTAACTAGAAGCATGAGGCCTTATTAGCATAAAGGCTAGCTTCTTGTCCATAGAGACCTCAAAGAGTATCTTTATAATTGAGCCCAAAGAGCTAGGTGGGGCTAGGACACCTTGTTGGCATAACATCTTTCATCGACCTTAAGGGACCCAAATAGTATCTTCATGATTTTCTTGTGACATAGTTTGAGGATTACATATATTGTCATCAACAATGGTGATTGAAGAGACATGAAAGGTCTTTAAGATTATGATCTATTACATTATTGGTGTGTGTGCCTTGGTTGTAGTGCTTGCATGGACTTTCCACTCATAAATACAGATAGAGGAACATCATCATTGATTGCCTTTCCACGTCTCCCATCCTCTTTTTCTACTGATACACTCTTGAATTGGGTTATTTTTAATTGGGGGCACTAGTCATGAAAAGCCAAGGTTTAAGGTCAAGGTGGATTATTCGATTTGAGAATGAGGTTTGAAAAATAAAGTTAGAAGGTTTTATGAATTGTAACTTTTGGGATTTCCAAAATTTTGACTTACAAACGAAAAATAAAACATTTTTGAAAGGTATATGAATTATTATTGGAATATGTGTAATTGTGTAATAGTTTATATGAGTCTAGGGCCTAAGTTAGAGCTAAGTTATAGGTCGTTGGGCCTAAGGTATAGGGTGTGAGTATGACTTTTTATACGGCCAAAATAAAACTTGGATAGATAGTGGGAACTCTGGAGTGGACAAGTGAAAACATTGATGGCTTAAACTTCAAATATTAGCCTAGGCAACTAGTCCCACTCTTATCAAGCATGAGGATTACTAATGTTATGGTAATAGAGACTTGGAAACTCAATGGATTGAAAGGGTAGGTTACATAGGGAGGGAGCTTTTTAATGGAATCCTCTGTATTTCACGGTTATTAAAGAAACTTTATGAGAAAAAAATTAGAGTTTTAAAGCTAGGTTGATAAATTGCAATCTGGCATATACAAGGCCTTTTGTATTGGCTCTGAAAAACCACTGATTGGATTACCTTTTTTTGTGTTTTCTTTTAAAACATGCCTGCTTGTATTGGGGGTTCGTCATACCCATAAAAAAGACCTCATTTATATTTAAAAAATGGGGGTTTCCCAAAGTAGCTCTGCCATGTGGAGATTAGGGGACAACAAAATCACAATTTCTTTTTTATCATGCGGAGGGAGACATGTAGGCGACCGTCGATGTTCCGGATCTTGTCACGTTGATTGAGGTGCACGTTGATTGAGGTGCTTTCCTGGAGGAAGGATGGAGATTGATAGACGGGGCCAATTCGACCAATGGTGAAAGTGACCAATTTGTAGATTCTACCAGTTTAGGGCACGTTTCCACATGCATTACATGTACGCACCTAGGCGCATGACGACGAGAACAATCACCGGTGCGTAGGCTGATCAACCTTTGCCTCTATGGGCTGGATTGGCCGCTGGTGGCCAATCCATCATTGTCATGCGGCTGGTGAGGCGCGTGGAAACAGGCCGGCCGGTTGTAGGACGACCTTGACAGAGTGATCAGAACGAGTTTGCTCATGATTGTTGCTCGCACCACGGTCAATTGCACCTGACCGGAAGCCCTTGAATAGATTCACTTGTCGAAGAGCCTTGGGAGATGTGGCAACCTTGGCAAAGCATGGCTTTGAACTCCTCCAAATCTACCAGCCCATTTCCATCCATATCCACTTCATCCAAGAGAGTTTGACACTTCGCAAGATCCATTCCCTCTGCCAAGCTCAGGCCGCAAAGAACCTCCGCGAGTTCCTGTGCGCAGATGTAGCCGTCTTTGTTCTTATCATACACGTTGAACGTATCGAGAAGGTCATCTGAGTCTGCTGGATTGGGTCGCCGCACTCCCTCTTCTACGAGGGAGTTCTCGTCTCTATAAATCGAGTCGTACAATTGGAAAAATTCATGAAAATCAACAGACATATCGTGATTCTGGTCAATTTCCTCCATGAGAGACATCAAGTAGCTCCGCAACACTTCTTTACCCAGTTTGCTTGACCAGCACACCATTTCATCCAAGGTTACTTCCCCGTCCTTGTTTTCGTCGATCAGACAAAACAAGGGAAGCAAGTGGTGCCCGGAATCGGCCGTATAGGGGGAGAGAGGAAGACTGGTAGTTTCGTGTAGATGAGAGCACGCGTGCCTCTTTTGCGATGGCGTCATCTTATGGGCACTCGGAGGCAAGAGAATGGAGTCGTAATACCACAAGCTTTGAAAGCAGTCCCCGAGCTTAGAGTGAGCGAATCTAGAAGGGGAAGTGGGAGCGAGACGAGGGGTAAGGGAAGTGACCATGAAGGAGGTTTGAGGCAAAAACAAAGAAAATGAATATAAGAGGAATTGAGGAATCAACAGAACAGAGGAAGGAAATACAGAGGCATTGTGGAGTGAACCAGGAAGCGGGAAGAGGTTAGATAAGATGTTGTGGTGCGTGGATGAGATCGTTGGGTGCTTGGGGAAGAGGAAGGAAATGCAGAGGCGTTGTGGATTGAAGCAGGCAGCGTGAGGATGTTAAATAGCCCGTGAAGTGCGGTTGGAGCAAAAGGAAGGCGGCGTTGTCGATTGAATTAGGTAGCCTGTGTTGGGCAGTTTGGATAATTTCCCAGCACTTCCCCCGGAAGGTTCTCGGCACCTTTTGTCAACGTGCTGCCAAAATTACGTCGAGTGTCAGCGTCGCATCAGATGCAATAGCAACCTTTCGATCTCTGCAGTTTCATTAGATGGCATCAACCAACGTTAATTCACCTAACCAAACCAGCTTAACTACGCCTTCCACCCACTAAACTCGAACACAACGAACACTCAACTAACACGTGCAAATCTAATCAACACACAAACATGCACTTAACTCTCCATCCTCCCCACATGAAACGTGCTTTCCTCGCACTCCATTCTTGATCTTTCGCAACTCCATCGCTCCAGCCTTGATCTCCCACATTCCTGATCTCTTGTAGCTCCATCGCTCCATCCTTGATCTCCCGCCATGTCCGACATTCCATCTTTTGTGCTTGTTTCTCCAGATTCAACTCCTCCAGAAGCCATGCCAATGTCCACTCCACTTGAAGCCCCAGTAACCATGGAACTCCAGCCTACCTCACAAAACCCCATCGATCGCAGACCAGAAGCAGCAGAGCCAAACTCCATCGTATGCGGACCTCAACGAGGAACTCTTGTAGAGGAGTGTGGGGTAGAAGAGATGCATCATGGCACAAAGAGTGAGAGCACAAGTGAGGCAAAATCCATGTATTAGAATGAAGGAATGACTTCCATTTTATAGAAAGAGAGGATGGTGTAGGCACCTCCCCTAAATCCTACATTAGTGGGACTGACCTAAATCAAGAGAACCTCCCATGTGGGGGCCTATATTACAAACGGTCCTTAGGGATGAGGCTATGAGAATCTTAGTGCAAGCAGTAGGAAGCAGGGCTGCAATACCACCTCCAAATTTTCCAAGAAGGGATGCCAACTCCTCAAGGAGCAAGCTTGTCACAATATCCAAGCTTATCACCAAGTTTGTAGGAGAAGGAGACCATGTCTCCCATGTTGAGAGATTTGAACAATATGTGAGACCTTTGGTGATATCGAGGATCTAGACAATTTCAATATTTTTGGCTTGAATCTTGATGGTAAGGCTGGGCAATGATTCATATCCTTAAACCCTGACGAGAAAATAAATTGGAACACATTGTGTAAATCTTTCATTATGGGGTTTGCCCCTAGTGGTTCCAAGTGGGGCCCAATTAACCAGCTTTATGAGGCAAAGCAGAAGGAGACTAAGTCCTTAAGAGACTATATTGCTGGGATTCAACATATAAGCTCACGATATGCCCCATGAGAGGATGAGTAATGCTCAGCTCTTACCACACTTCCTCATAGGGCTAGATAATGTTAAGATGTATGATCATCTGTTCGCTCTACGAATCCCACATCGTTTGAGCTATGGATCAAGACAACGATACGACTAGGAGATAACATGAGGGAGAAGCCCCAAAGGGACAAATCCTTAGCTTCTTTTGATATGTCCAAAACATCAAAGGATCCGACCTCAAAAGCAATTAAGGATGCAAGCATGATGCCCAACGTACTAAATAGGGAATAGTTAGCCACCGATCTATTGAACAAGTTGGGCCAGCAATGGAAGGCAAAGAAATTGAAAGATGCTCCTAGCAACCCCCATCTATTTCCATAAATCTAAATAACATATGGTTCGGGGTATGCAATGGAAATCATCCCACTAATAAATGCCGTCATCTTAGAGCAAGTTCGGCACTCTACAATGCCCATTGTGTTCAATGGGGAAATCATGACACATCCCAATGTCATTATCCTAAGGTGATTCCACAACCCATGTATCAGCAACAAAATCCGCATCTAACATTGCTTGCACTGCCCAATCTATCCAATCAAGCACAATTGGCAATATAAGAGCCACATCAGCCAATCAAGGGCAATTTAAGGCACAAAATATTCGATTACCCCCACCAGTACTAGGACCTCAATCACCACCACCATGAATTACTCCCTAGAATCAAGTATTGGTGGAAGAGCTATCTAGTGATTGAGGCAAGCTTGAACTTGCCCTTAGTGGAAATGGGTACACCCAATATGGTGACAATGCAAATCAGTCTAGCATCATAAGTCACTATGTCAAGCAACAAGACCAGTTTATACTAATCTACCAAGAACCACTAATTCCTCAAAAAATGGGACATATGGACAACATGGACAAGACACAACCCATTCAATGTCATGGATGTCATGGCCCCCAATGAGTGTCCCCTCGAGGGAGCAACTAATTAGCCAATCGCATGTACACCATCGTCTAATACACCATGGCCATTGTGCACTGGGTGTGGTGTGGACCATGTTTTTAAGGATTGTCTGAGGCAAAGGCCATCTAAGCGAAACCCACATGTAGAGTAGACTTCTCTATGAAAATTCCCTTATGATCCTTCTTACAACTTTTGACTTAATAGGGGGTGACATTGAAAAACCTCTCTCACCCTATCTTCATGAAAGGGTTTCTCCAAAGAAAACTCATTGAAGCAAGCCATCAAGGTAGTTTCGCCAGCAAAACCCCTTTGAACAAGGTCTTTCAAGGTAGTTTCGCTGGCGAAACTACCTTGGACAGCACTTTTAAAAGTGACATAACTTTCATATCCAATGTCCAAATATAGTCATTCAGCCACTCAAATTGATCAGAAAACCCCATTTGAGCTCATCTATGGGGTTATATTTTGGAAAACCTTGCATATATAGTATTAAATATTACATGTATTTTATGAGAGTGATATATAAGCCCAAGTTAATACTTATTTACAGTAATTTAAACTTCTGTAGAAACATGTCCATAAATATATTGTTATTAATACTATAAAAACACTTGAAAGATATTGCCATATGATATAAATGTGTTTAATAAGTAATTATTTATGTATAATATTATTATGTTGAGAGTGATTATGAGGAACGTTTCTTAAATGAATTATTTTTCAATACTTTTTTAAGGTAATAACAAGGGTACAAAGGGATGTCTATGAATAAGAAGATTTATGTTATGTAAAAATGAATGAGTGACTAGTTTGTATATTTTTATGATAAAGGATCTAGTTCTAATGAAAATAAAAGTGTAAAAACCATGTTTCCTAAAGAAATACTATTTTTAAAATCTCTTGAAAAACACGCTCGTATAAACTTGCTCATAGGTTTTTGCTCGTAAAATTGACGCATCCAGGAGTTTGGAGAAGCAACTTTCCAAAGGGATTGGATTGAGGGGACAAGCATAAGCCTACAAACAAGGAGAAAGCATGAAAGGAAGGGAAAGAGGAGGAAGAGAAATACCAAAAAGAGAAGAGGTGAGTCTTCTTTCTTTCACCAAATCTCGTGTTTTGTCCTTAACCTCAGAAAATCAAGCATGAAAATTAGCACATAGGCTTAGCAATGTAAGGAGAAACATGCTTAAACACTCACAAAACAAAATCTCACAAAAAATGAACCTACATTGCTTAAAGAGACACACCTTCTTGAAAACCTTCCTTTCACACGAGCAGAGAGGGAGTGGGAGCACAAGTGTCAGGAGAGGGACTGGGTACGGGTAAGGAGTGTGGGGAAGAGGTTGGAGGAAAGCGAGGTCGCCGACTATAAGGTTAGAGGAGAGATTTTTGCTTTTCTTGCAATAGAGTTGTGAAAGACAACATCGTGCACAGTTTTGGATTTTAGCCCCAAGCATCACTATATAGCGACACTGGTGCTATATAGTGATACTTAATATCCCAAAATCATCACTATATAGTGACAGAACATGGCAAATCGTTGCTATATAGCAATGGTTCAGGGCACTTAATCTAAGGAGAGAGGAAAGGAGCTCATGGGTGGCTATTTTTTGGATCTTAATGGTTTTTTTTGCATTTGTGTTGTGATTTTGGAGGTGTGCAGATGGAAGGGACAAGTGGAAGCTCATCAGATGATGCGCCAATGCCCAAGAGTGTAGAGTGGCTTACGGAGAGGTTGTATTGTCATTGCACTCATTGCAAGCGATAAGTACGACATCAATGCCATATTATCATGCGCCACTTGCAGATGAATGGGGAGGAGCTTGAACCAATACCCACCATTTTTTTTTATTAATTAATAATTAATTTCTTAATTTAAACTTAATTATTAATAGGTAAAATTCAAGAGTTGTTCATATCAACATAGAGGTGGTGTAAAGACACACCATTTTGGAAAATGATGTATAAGATCATCGAGAGGGGACTGGCACATAGGGACATATCTACTCTTATGCTTCAGAATCTCTTTCTAAGTCATCAGACTCTGTTATTGTATCTTAGTCGGATCAAGTCTACCCAAACAAGATTTGATATGTGCAAGGTTGTTGTCAAGAATCGTAATACTTTTTTCCACATCATACCCATGTTCTTTTTAAGATTTCGAGTCCTTGATTTCCAACAATGGATGATGCTACTTACCTCCACTTCAGCCAAGCCCTCTTTATTTGGAACCCCATTTCTTTTCCAAACAACCTTCATAAAGCTGTTTCATGGTATACCTCTTTGGGAGATTTTTTAATGGTTTGGGTTTATACCATAATGTTGTGAATGTGCTAGGGATTCCCATTTCATCCCTTGCTATTCGAGCAACCTTCCCCCTTGGTCAACCAACTCTGATTCTGGATCTCGATCTATTGCGCAAATAGCAACAAAAAGTCCCTCTTGGATTTCATCAGATGGTACAAACTCTGGCAATGGCTTATCACCCTTCTTACCAAAAAATTTACGAGGCAAAAGGCATTGCTCAGCTTCTTCCATATCTTCAGCTATAGTGGACTCTCTAGCAAACGCAAAATCTTCTCTTGACTCAATTTGTTGTGGCCAAAATAGATCTGAGTATTCTATGCTCGGTAATTTATCTTGCTCTTTTAGATATTTGAGAGGAGATTCATTTGCCATGATTATCTCCATATTTTTCTCTGACTGCTCTAGGTATTTTTGCATCATACTCCTAATGTGAGAAATGAATGCTTCCAAGCCTTTAATTTCATCCATGTCAAGTGCTTTGTTTTTTGTGAGAACTAATGTAGTCTCCTCCAAGGGGATTATTTGTTCTAGTAACAAATATGGCGCACTCCATAAATGATCTGTGTCCACTGAGTAGTAGTTCCACTGCATCACTAGAGTGTTGTCATGCATGCTAAAGTGGAAGTAGCATGGATTTGTGTGTCTACATAGTGCATCATCTCCTCGTTTTAAATGAGGCTCTATGAATGCTCTCCACTCTACCATCCTCTCTAAGATAGCCACTTCTGACTCTTCCTTTCGAGAACCTCTGATTTTTTTCTCAATTCGATGTTTCATGTCATCCATTGTCAAAACATCCCTGGACTTCAACTCTCCAAAGATAACGCTAAATATTTGATCTATGTCTTTGTGTGTATGGCCGACAAGAAGAAAACTGACTTCCACTTGTTCAAATATTTTCAAACAAATTAGCATATAGCACAGAGCAAAAATGTATCTATTCTTATTTTCTCTCAAGCAATTATCAGCCTGTATATGCAAGATGTGAGGTAAACGTCCACGTGCATCCTTGACCTTTCATATTCCTTTGATGATGGATGTTGCTACTTGGTTACTATCATGTTCATGCAAGCAATCGATCCATAGATCACAAAAGAGTCAGAATCTATGTACTTATACTCCACACAAGTGTGTTTTAAGTCCGCGTTTACCCTCCAATGGAGGTGGGGTGTGTTTGAATGTAGGCAAAGTTGTTGTATTCTGATCCATTCCATCAATGGTGATGCACATAGACTTCTTGATATCTGAAATAGCTTCCTCCCTCTAAGAAGCATACACCATTCTAGCATCTTGCACATGAGACAAATGTATTTCTCTCCATCTTATATATTTTCCTCGACAATTCCCGCATTTACTATTCTCAATGGCATTTTTCAATTCATCGCATGTTTTGCATTTTGACATCTCTGCTTTGATGGAGTCTTCACATTGCATAATTGCCCATGCCAAATTTTATAAAAAGTAGCTCTAGAAATTTCTCTCTTCTCTGTCTTGTAATGTTCTATTAACATACTCTAGCACAACCTTCTTTGTCATTCCTAGATGAAGATGACGTTGGCACATGATACTTCCATCTAGCATTGTTTGTGGAAGATGAGGTTGTGGCAATGCATTGTCTTCAAGGATTTGCTTTAAAGTTGCGGCTACATTCAAGGTGCTTCTTTGTCCTCTTAACTTGCATACATTTCCATGAACTCTATGAATCACCTTATCTTTGACCTCTACCCATATGCCCCAGCACGTACCATGTGATAATCCACTTAACAACTGGTATCCTCGGTTACATATGACTAGTCCTTTAACCATTGGCATCAACCAAGGTTTGCAGAGCATTGTCTTTAAGATGTCATCAGTTTGTCGAAGGAAGCAAGAAAACTCTTGAAGAAGATGATTATGTCCTAAGTAGAAAAATTCAAATTCGTGATTCGAAAAAATCGAGAAAATCGATCGAATGATTCGAATGGAAGAAAAAACCGATTAAAAAAATGGTGACACGTCACGTTTTTTATATAAATCACCATGTCATCACAACATATTTGTACGAATAACTTCTATTCGTACGAATAAACTTGTATTAGGACGAATACATTCCTTCGATTTTGCATATAATCTCATTGTCTACCAATTTTTCTTATCTCATGCTTGGTTGCTCAATCGAGCATAAGAGATCTAAAAAGGATAAGAAGGAGAATGATCTTTAAGGTTGTGAAAGCAATCTAAAAGGTTCGAAATAAGATAGATTTTTGTTAGGGAGCTTTAGGATCTCATTCTGAGTTCCTGAGATCTCTTGTTTGGATTTTGGTTTTGGTCTTTTCTTTTGTTTGTTGGAGTTCTAGGTTCTCTTTATTGAGTACCTTTGATCTCTTGTGATAAAAATATTTTAGATATTTATGTGTTTGAAATTTGTTTGTGGGAGTTGTAGGTTCTCTTTATTGAGTTCCTTCAATCTCTTGTGATAAAAATAATTTAGATATTTATGTGTTGAAATTTGTTTGTGGAAGTTCTAGGATCTCCTTGTCGAGTTCCTTAGATCTCTTGTGAGATAAATTTTTTTGTGAAAGTTTGAGGATCTCCTTGTTGAGTTCCTTAGATCTCTTATGAAAAATATGTTTGTTTTTATGTTTATGAAATTTATTTGTGGAAGTTCTAAGATCTCCTTATTAAGTTTCTTAGATCTCATGTGAATCGATTTTTGTACGTGGGAGTTCTAGGATCTCTTTGGTGAGTTCCTTAGATCTCTTGTGATAAATGAGCTTGTTTTTGTGTCTATGAAATTTGTTTGTGGGAGTTCTAAGATCTCCTTGTTAAGTTTCTTAGATCTCATGTGAATAGCCATTTAGAACTCTGATACTCTGCAGCTGTACATGTTGACCCACAATCTCACATGCGGGGACACACACACACAGGATTATATAACCTATTATGTCCTATTACATATATTATGTAAATATATATGTATTATATATATATATAATATACATATTCAAAAACTATCTATATGTGTGTGTGTGTGTGTGTGTGTGTGTGTGTGTGTTTTTCTCTATGTGTGTATACAACACATCCGTGTGCATGTGTGCACACGTGTGTATGTGTGTGAGGGGAGTTCGCAAATGTGGCTTGACACACTATGAGAGAGAGAGAGAGAGAGAGAGAGAGAGAGAGAGAGAGGAGATCACTATCCAAGGATAGTTGAGTGCCAAACTAAGTGTCTACGACAACGTTGCATGATATCTAACTTAGACTGCAACACACAACTATCAAGAGACAGTTGAGTGCCAGACTAAGTACTTGAAAACATCTCTAAACTTAGATTATAACACAAAACTCTCAAGGGAGAGATGAGTGCCAGAATAAGCATCTATGAAAACATCACTAAGCTTGGACTGTAACACACAACTCTCTTAAGAGAGATGAGTGCTAGCCCAAGAGTTCCTACAAACAAACATTTTTATACAAACTGAGACTGCAACACACAACTCTCTTAAGAGAGATGAGTGCCAATCTCAAGTAAAAGATAATTATTTATATTATATTAAAATTGCAACACATGACAAAAATAGACTGCAACACACAACTCTCGCAAGAGAGATGAGTGCCACCCTGTCTAGACACACACTTAAATACAATACAAAATAAATATTAAACAATTTAAAAAGACTGCAACACACAACTCTCCTAAGAGAGATGAGTGTCAGTCTTAAACAAAACAAGAGAGAGAGAAACATTGATTACTAATGAAAGACTATAATAAAAGTAAGGTACAGTAAGGTACCTATGACGAGAGATGGTAGGTATGGAAGTAAGCAAGAGGTAGCATGTAGGCAACCAAGAGGTGGCAGGCAGGCAAGCAGGTGGCTCAAGAATACAGCTGGATTTATTCACGAGTACGGATACCAAAAATAACAATTTTTTCATATTTATACTACATTTATTCGTAAGAATAACCTCGTTTATTCGTACGAATAACCTATTCATACAAATAAATTAGGAAAAATCGTTGGATTCATTTTAATTCGGGAAATCGCAATTTCTCGTGTTTTTTCGAATCGAAAAAAAAATTCGAGCGAATTAATGCAACTTAGATTATGTCTATTTGGCCGTGTCTTTCTCCAAATACCTATACGTATAGCCTCACAATCTTCCTTTGTAACTCTTCTAAGGCAAAGTTTCTTGTAGCATACTTTCATTATAGTTTCTTGTATATTTTGTTCGGATAGCATTAAATGCCTCTTGGGTTCTGCAATTGGTGCCATGATTCATCGCCTCTTGACACTTACATACTTTCTTTTTTAGCCTAGCATCTATTCGACATGACATCATTGTCCACTTCAAACTGCATTTCTCTTAGATCTTCATTCGTGAAGTCAAATGTTGAATGGCCTTGAGAACTATTTGTGAATCTGTAATACCTTGGAAATGGCAATCTTTTAGACATTGAGTTCATTGAAGCTAGAGTCTGAATCCAAAATTAAGTCGTTGAATCGGTTCCATTTTAGTGCAAACATCATAACCAATGTCTGAATCAATCCCTATCCCACAAATTGCATCTATGTCTTCCAGCCCAGTGAGAACTTCATGGCCAATATCATTATTATCATTGATCCCAGTTATTGCATTGCTTATCCCACAAATGGCATCAATATCCTCTACTCCTGTAACTGCTTCATGACCAGTATCACTAAATTTATCTCATTAACTCTTGTTACTGCATCACTTGTCCCACAAACAACATCAATATTGTCTATTCCAATAAGCACTTCATGACCAGTATCACTAACTTTATCATTGACTCCTGTTATTGCATCGCTTCTCCCACAAGCATCATCAATATCCTATATTCCAACAGTAGTCTCTTCATGACTAGCATCATTGCTTTTTGTTAGCGCATTAGATTGGGTGCCCTTTAAATGTCGTCTTCTATTATTTTGGTAGTAGATTAGACTTGTGTCGTCCATCACATTAAAAGATACCTTTTTAAACACATGGTATTTCACAAATGCTACCCCCCAAGTGATAGTATTCTGCACCTCTAGCTATGATTCACCATAATCCATTGCACTTTGAATAATTCCTCCACTTGTCAACTTAATAATCTTGATCATGCAAAGTATATTGTGAGCATAGTCCATAAATGTTCAAACTCCTAGTACTTCTCCTGACCAAGATAGAATATCAACCTTTTCTCCCTCAAGAAAGGTTTGAAATGTAATACCATGATTATTAAGAAGAGACTTTGGGATGATCTCATCCTGATCCCAAAGCATTCGCTATGCTTGTATGTCAATAATTTGACATTCTAGTAAATCATCGAGTGTTTCAAAATCTCCTTGCGGTGGATACTTCGAATCCACTCCAGGGTGAATCACCATAGTGACTATTATCACACACCTTTCTCACCACAATGTTGAAAGTGACACAAGCTCTGGGATCAAGAGTCTGTATTTGCCCAAAGGCAACCACTTCAACCACATCTAAACCCTCTTCAAGAGGAAAAACAATGATAATTTAAATTAGGATTTGAATATAATATTTATTACAATTAATTTAACTATATTAATGTTTTAATATATTATGATATATTAAAATCCAAAATATATATTATAAATTTAAAAAAACTTAATATTTAAATATATTTATTTAGTATTAAATAGGGATATTTATCTTCAAATATATTAAGATCTGAATATATTAGCATATATCAACATTGAAAACATCCGTTTAGAACTCTGATACTCTGCAGCTTTACATGTTGACCCACAATCTCACATGCGGGGACACACACACAGGATTATATATCCTATTATGTCCTATTACATATATTATGTAAATATATATGTATTATATATATATATATAATATACATATTCAAAAGCTATCTATATATGTGTGTGTGTGTGTGTTTTTTTTTTTTCTGTGTGTGCGTACAACACATCCGTGTGGATGTGTGTGCACGTGTGTATGTGTGTGAGGGGAGTTCGTAAATGTGGCTTGACACACTATGAGAGAGACAGAGAGAGAGAGAGAGAGAGAGAGAGAGGAGAGGGGTGTGTGTGTGAGAGAGAGAGAGAGATCCATTGGAGCATGTCTCTAACTCGTCATAGACAGCAGGTCGTGGTACTTATCTTTCTTCCCATGAATCATGCAAGGGTGTATTTCTAGCCTATGTATGTATCTTTGATGGACATGATGCTTTGCACAAGCCTAACTTTAATAAGATTAAGGCCTGTGCAAAGTACCAGACACCTGTGCAAAGGATCAGACACCAAAAATATCATTTACACAATTGGCCGACATGCATATTTCCTTGTTCACTTACTTAAAATCGTGCATCATGTCTTGTGTTTTGGATGGGCATGATACTTTGCATAGGCCTTAATGTAAGTCCTTTCAAAGTATCATACCCTTGGAACACCACTTGCATGGTTGAAAACACATGTTTCCTTTTTTTCTTATTGAAACTCTAAACCCTAAACCCTAATTTAGTGGTATAAAATAAAGAAAAAAAGCAAAATGTACAAGTAATTTTTAAAAAACCTTATGTTTTTAAAATTAAATTGAAAAAAAAATCAAACTATGAAGAATTCTTGTAGAAAACCCCCATTTTGAGGTATCAAATTTGGAAAAAAAACCAAATGTGAAATTATATTTTTTTGGGAAAAAAGGCAAAAAAGTTGAAAAGCTTGTAAAAGTTTTTTGAAAACACCTCATTTTTTCTCGTAAATTGGGAAAAAAATAAAAATACCTAGAAAAACCCCCATTTTGATATAGAAAATTAAAAATATCCTTCAAAAGTGAATTTATGTTTTTTGGAAAGAAATTTATTAGAAAATAAAAGTAGAAACGTTTTCTTAAAAACCCTCATTTTTTTCTATCAAAATGAATTTTTTTCTCAAATTTAGAAATATTAAGATGAAGGTATGTACATACCTTCAAAGGAAACCTTCTCTAAAACAACATATGGCGTGCGCCATATCTTATATTGTTTTCAATTTAAAATGTAAAGATTTTGATTTCTTTTCTTAGAATTAGAACTATTTGAATGAATGAAGATGTGGCTTGAGCCACACCTTCAAAGGAAGCATCCTTTATTAATCAAATAAGAGCAATAAATCTAATTAATTATATTATCTACTTAACTTATCTAATTAATCATTTACTCATATATCTCGTTAATTAAACATTTACTCTTATAAGTGTAGTTAGTTAAACAAAATAAAATTAACTAAATCAAACTAATCTAATTAATAAATTTATTAATTAATCTTAATTAACTAGTTAACCTAACCAAATTAAACAAATCAAGCTAAACCGAACTAATCTGCCTAAATAATAACATTTTAATTAAAGAAGTTAATTCAATAAATTAAACTAAAGAACTTAATTAAAATAATTCAATGAATTAAACTAAGGAAATTAAAATAAGTTTTATTAGTTTAATTAATGTAAATAAAAGATTAACCTAAGCATAGTATAATTAATCCAATAAATTAATTAATCTTACCTAATTAAATTCAATTTACATAATTATGATTTAATTAAATACATTTATTTAGCAAGATTAATCAAAATAATTTATCTAATCAAATTGATTAACTAATCTAATTAATATTTTTGCTCAATTTTGTATTCTTTCCCTAATTGAGCTACATGTTCAAAACAAAGAGATGTGGCGTACGCCATATGTGAATTAATCTTTTTGCTCAATTTTGTATTCTTTCCCTAAGTGAGCTACATGCTCAAAAGAAAGAGATGTGGCGTACACCATATGTTTCACATTACCTTCATTTTGATTTTGGACTTTTTTCGAGAATCTCGCTAGAAGTCGGAATACTTCCCACTAGTTGGTACTTGTGAAATAACTGACACTCTCTCTTTATATATTCATACCCCTTTCAAAAAAACTCTTCCCGCCCAATTTTTCCTCTCTTTTACACTAAAATTTCAAATTGTAAAATTTTTAATTTTATAGTTCTTTGCATTTGCTGCCCTGCAGGCCACATGTGTTGAAGGAGAGGCTTAGGCGTTTAGGCCCCCAAGGGGTTTTCTTTGTTGGTCGGACGGTTCAGAGTCACTCCATGCCATGGAGTCCTCCTCATCCATACTTTGTGACTTTTTTGATCTCCTTGACCCTGTCCAAGTTTGCCTTCTACCCCCTTGCAGCTCCGATCCCCATGCCAATTGACTGCTAGTTTTCTCATAGGATGAGTCTTCTTCCCCTCCCTCCCGTAAGCTTCACATATGTACAGATTTTTCATCCCCTATGCCACCTGCTAGTCGAGACTTCTTGCATGAGATTCCCCAACACCAACGCCCTTCACAACCCATGCTAGATCATCTAGTTACTACTAAATTAGTGCTAACTCAAGCTGCCCTGTCAAAGCGTGAGGGGAAGAATTAAGGACCCTTTCATTTGAACTAATCTCTCTCTCTCTCTCTCTCTCTTCTTTCCATGCATAGTTATATAACCTTTTCCTCACCTTCACATTCATCGTGGCTTGATTTAGTATATCACAGCCGAAAGAGAAAACCCATGGACCCAGAATAGCCCTCAAGATGAAAAGCAACCTAGACATCCTCAACGACGAATTTAAATGGAGAAAATACGAGCAGAAAGCAGTGAAAATTTAGTAACCACCCCAGGTACTCCTTTGATGAAGCACATGGCTTTGTTTCTGCCATAGCCAAACTTTGAAAAAGCTCAAGGTTTGCCATAGCCACAGCTTAGAACCTCTCGGCTTCCATAGCCTTCCTCTTTACCTCCCTTCTCTCATTCGCACTTTCTTTAATTTTCATCACACCTTTGCCTTTATTTCATTCAGAGCTAGCCTCTTCTTCGAGCTCTCACCCACCGCCATAGCCACCGCACCGCAATAGCTCTCCCCCTCCATAGCTATCCCTCCTCTCTTTGCCTCCACCTTTCATCTTCCTCCGCCTTCGCCTTTCGTGACCTCCTCCATTTTCCCCTTCCTCGCCCACCATTTCGATCCTCTCCTCCCCCTCCATTTCTCTCTAGATGAATAGTCTTTGAGCAAGAATGATGCTCACTGCCCTCCAAACTTCCCAGCATCGAAGTGCCCCCCGGGCATCGCCCCCTCCCCTCTGTTGCCTCCCCCATCAAATCACCCCCCCAACCGCCTCCCATTGCTGGCAACTCTACTCCCTCTTCTCATCACTTGGATCGTCTTGCTCGTCGTCGACTCGGTCTTCATTCATACCATAGGACTTGGAGGTATCCCATCTCACAAAGCGACGACAATCTTGTCCATTTCGTGCACCTCAATGATTTTCATCTCAATTCCTTCCTTGCAAATGCTTGCCCTACTGAACCTGCAGTGCCTGTGCCTAATGAAATCCCGGAAGCTATTAAGATTGAAGCGCCTAAGCTTGTCGGTGCTGAGGCAAGGAGGAGATAGAGATAGGGCTTCCCCAACATGTGGCACACGCTACATGTTGGCCCCCTAGTTAGAAGCCTAGGTTAGGTTAGGTTAGATTAGACCCCTAGGTTAGATTAGGCCCCTAGGTTAGGTTCAGTTAGATCGCTAGGTTAGGTTAGGTTAGATTAGGCCCCTAGGTTAGGTTAGGTTAGGTTAGACCCCTAGGTTAGGCTAGGCTACAACCCTAGGTTAGGCCCCTAGCTTAGGTTAGTTTACATTAATTAATTTGGTAATTAGATTAAACTAACTAATAAATTAATTAATTATGTTAACCAGTAAATAGTTAGGTTAATTAGGTTAATTGAGTAGATCAATTAGTTAGAATAACATAGATTAATTAAGCTGAAATAATGTAGCTATGTACATTAATTAATTTGAATAATGTGGATTAATTAAATTGATTAATTAGGTTAATGAGATAGTTTAATTATTTAACATAATGTAGATTAATTAGAATAAGGTACATTAATTAAATTAAAATAATATACATTAATTAAAATAATGTATATTAATTAGGACAATGTAGATTAATTAATTAGAATAATATTGATAATAAATTAATTTATACTTAGTAGGTTAATCAGTAAATAATTAGGTTACATAAGTTATTATTCTAATTAATTAAATTAATTAATCATGGAGGCTCATTATGTAGATTAATTATTTAGCATAATGGAGATTAATTAGAATAAGCTAAATTAATCAAATTAAATTAATATACATTAATTAAATTAATGTAGATTAATTAATTAGAATAGTAAATAATTAGGTTAGATTAATTAATAACTTAATAATTTAGGTTACTTTGCTTAATTAGGATAATTAGTCCATTAGGTTTGTTTACTTTAATTAAATAAATAATTAGATTAAAGTAACTACTAATTTAATTAAGTAGATTAATGAATTAATTAATTAAGTTAAGTAATAAACTAATTTATTAGGTTAACTAGTAAATGATTAGGTTAATTAGAATACTTAATTAGTTAGATTAATTAAATATAATAACGTAGATTAATTAATTAGAATAATATAAATCAAATAATTAGAACTATGGAGAATAACTTATACTAATTAGAACTATGTAAATTAATTAAATTAAAATAATGTAAATTAATTAGAACAATGAAGATTAATTTATTAGAATATTGTAGATTAATTAAATTAACTAGTTACCTTAATTAGGTAGGTTAATTAATTAGCAGAATGAATATTAATTAGAATAAGATAGAAGGTAGACAGGCAAGTGACAAAAAGTGAGGTAGAAGTAGATGCAACAAGTAGGGAAGAGTCCATGCAAGAGAGGTTGGGATCTAAGGTTACCTTCAAATCAGTCTTAAGGTTGGGATTTAAGGTTATGTTTAATCTCGAGGAACAAAATAAGCTTGGCGATCTACCTACATAGGATCACCAAATTTGATAGAGCTTATATTTCTCACCTAGGATCCAAGCTTTACAACGGACGTCCCCAAGCTTTGGCTTGTTTAATAGATCAAACCTCCTCTTGCACATAGACATTGGATTTTGCAAACTTAACTCGGAGAGCCTTGGTTAGAAAAAGTATCAACTTATAGCTGCATTGAAACTTTACAAATCACCTAATATATGCACATAATTTAAGGGCAAACAATGACGAACTATATTTATGAATCCTCCAATTTATGAAAGATCTTAATAACCATGTGAAGGTATGCACCATCGGAAATTATTAATGGTGATTTGCCATCCATCTCTAGAGCACATGCTTCAAGTTGCTTTTGGAAGTTGCTTAGGTGATCATGCTTTACCTACATTCTACTTCCTTCTCCACTCATCCAAGGCCAAACCAAAGTCGTTGTAACCTTGCAACCCAAAGCCCTCCCATTAAAGTCAATTAAACTATAAGCCGCTAACCTGGTCATGCAGCTCGTATTATAAATTTAGTAATTCATTTTATCTTTCCCCTTATTAGTAATTCATTCCATCTTTCCCCTTAGGCAGCCTACCCCACCCTAGTTAGACGCAGAGTGCGCGCTAGGTGGGAAGGCCCCAGAGAGACTGTCCGAGTGCACATCAACATGATGAATTTTTGACATAAGGTTGCAAACTTGACATCCGTCTTCGTCCAGACGTCAGCTCGCGGCGAGAGAAGGATACATCGGTCAGTGGTTTCTAATGTATTTGCTGCAATCGAATTATGGAATACATTCAGGGGCGCTAAACTCCGAAAGCGCTGTGATATCGCTGAGATTTCTCGCAACAGTTTTGGCCAGTAGATGCGGCAAATCAGCATTGGCATTCGAAGTTATTACGATGTGCATCTCGCGGATGAGATTTTACAGGTTCCAACTTCCACATTCTGCCCAAGGACATACCAAAATGCTAAAAATATGTTTTGATTGTCTCGGGTCTGGGCTATGAGCTGTTCACGGGTTCCACAAGTTGCTATCTGTACGCAGCCCTGAATCAACGTCGAACCTTTCCGATATTTTGACAGAACCAGATGTTGCGGTGAATCCATAGCCGGCAAGAGTGGTCTCAAATGGTTGAAAATCGTCCAACATATGTTGTTCCTCGGTTGGCTCGGGTAAAGGACAAGTATTACTTCGCGGAGACTCCAACGAATTGATGAGTTCGTGCATCCAGGAGACGTCGTCGAACGATTCACTCAGTTCACGCGCTGAAGTAAGGTGGCCCGAAACCGGGCGCGGAGCGATGGAAGTGGGCTGTTCCGGTGGTGGAAGGGCACTGTTGACATCATCCGCGCTGCATTGATCGGCGGTGATTGGAGGAGCGGGACTAGCTGGCGTGACGAGAGAGGAGGCGGCGGCGGCGGCGGCAGCGGCGGCGGCGGAGGCCTGCTGGACAGTGCGGGGCGAGGCGAGGTGGGTAGGGGGCAGAGAGGCACGGGGGGGGGAGTGGGGGAAGTTGAGGGAGGAGGAGGAGGAGGAGCCGCGGAGGAGGAGCGAGGCGGCGTCGAAGGCAAGGGCGGCCTGTTCGGGGGTGGAGTAAGAGCCGAGCCAGATCTTGTCGCGGGAGTGGGGGATGCGGATTTCGGAGACCCAGCGGCCCCAGCTACGGCGGCGAACGCCCTTATATTTCTTAGAAGAAGTAGGCGGAGAGGGCGGCGTGGAGTGCTTAACCATCAGCAGCAGCAAGGACTCAGTAGCTGTTGTTGCGACTCGGCGAGGCTTTTATCTTTTTGTAGGTTCACCATGGTTTTATCCTTCCCCTGATCGACAGAATCTTTATGATTTCGGTACGCGTAAAACAAAATTTACGCTCTTAGACGTGTCTCCCTCTCACTCGACCTCTCCTACACGTGTCGCTTCTTCACTGGATCTCTTACCGTGTTTGGCGTCACCGCTTGCGGATTGCACACAATATTGCAGACTTTCATGCACGTGCTCTTTGTAGACGCGCTAAAGCATCTCATGGGCAATACGCCTTGATGCAAAAGGAAATCTTGCTTTGTACTTTTGGCCCTTTGATAAATTTGAAAAAGATAAAAAGGAAAGAAGAGAAAGCCATATAGAGCCACACAATGACACAACAAGCAAAAGCATGCATGTCCAAATAAGCTCTATATTGTGGAACTTTTAATACAATACTAAGATGACAACCATTTTAACCTAATAGAACATGGCTACTTGAATCACCAAGCCATTAAAAGGATCCCAACTCTCGAGCTTCAAATCCCTCTAAGCAAATTCTCTAACTCTCAAATTATCCACACTAGTCATAGTATAATATAGTTAATCAACTTCTTCCCTAACATAATGCATGCGCATCAACCCTGCAAATTATGTACAAATAACCATGGCTAACTTTTAGATGCTTGAATCCATACTTCCTAGAGTAGTGTGAAATAAGCTGGCCCCATTCTTATGAGATGAAATCATTAATTGAGACCGACATTTCTTGGGGGGATCACTATACATAAGCCCTAAATATTTATGCATTCAAGACCTATTTTTTCAATCCCTTATTGTGACTATTGTATGATTAAAAGATATCCTTTTTTTATGAAAATCCATAGCCTTTTTTTCAATGCTTTTTATAATAGCTCTCTATCAATATTATTTTGAAAACAAGATTTAAAATTTCCTTATGTTGAACAAACATGATAATTGCATATTTTTTTAGGCGACCCCCCCCCCCCCAAACACACAACACACACACACCTGAGTAATATTTTTCAGAATTTTCACATTGTGCATGATGATCTGCATAACTTTGTTTGGGCATATCTTCCTTATGGTTTTGGCCAAAACGCATACTATATAAACCCTAGACTTTCCTTCATTTTTTAAATCAATGGACTTTTCTCGGCCACTCCACTCAGTAATACAATCATCACATTCACTAATGGGCATCTTTTAAAATTTTTCCATCCATCAGAAATAATATTACATGTGTTATGCACAAGCTAAGAATATCTCATGGGTTCACCTGAAAAAATTTCACTGTACCATGTGCATTATTAGCCAGAAAAGAAATCAAGACCAGAGGCTAGAGGCTAAGCATGGCGACGCTCGAGGGCCATAGAGAAAAGGAGATCGTGAGGGCGAACCGTTGTCATGGGAGGGGAAAAGGAATTAGAAGTGGAGGGAAGGAAGAGGGAGACTATGACACAAGGGGAAAAGAAGAGGGGAAAGAGAAGCATGTACATGATAGGAGGAGGAATGTAGAGATGGAGACATCAAGGGAAGAGAACCATACTTTATTTGAAAGAAAGGATGAGAGGGAAATATCAAAATACTAGCTAGGTGGCTTTACAAGAATGAGCGTAACTCATCAAGGAATAGCCCCCTCCTTTTATAGCCAAAAGAGGGGGTCTCTCCCAATTAATGTATCCTCCCACATGCATGGTGTGTGTGAAAAAGTCTCCCATGTGGGCTAGGCGGTTACGCACTCTCAATTGTGTGTGACAACCCTTTGTCTCAATTTTCCACATAAATCAAGCCCCATATCTCAAGTCTATGATACTCCCTTGGTCTCTTCCCAATTTTATAATATGTTCAAACGTCTAGGAGGACAAGTGGAGGGTTGGCACAAGGAATCTTGCCACCTCATCCTACTTTCCCCATTATTTAACTTGCTCTCTTGGACCTTCTATACCTCCCCCACATGGGCCTATCCCATATGGAGGGAATAACTCAATATAATATCCATCTCCACCTATTTTATATTGCTTCTCCCATGGACTTTAAGCCATATCTCACTAAATGCAGCCTAGGTGGAGGGGTGGCACATGGAGGAGCCATGCCACCTTACATTTTATAATATTACTACCATGGATTATGTACAACACACCTTATGGGTCCTCTTACATGGAAGGATGGCACATGGTCATGCCCTGCCACCTCAACCTTGGGCCCTAGGCACACCATATTTTATTATACTATTGCCACATATACAAACACACACATATTAATGCCTTTTTCCTTAGACAATTTTATCCATAACAGTTCCCCCCCCAGGCAGGGAATGCACGGCATTTCCATGCCTGGGTCCATCACGCACAAAGAAAGGCTTGAGGTAACGCTTGTTGATCACCTTCTTGCCATATGGTTCATGTAGCTCCTGAACTTGTACAGACCCATTGCTACGTTCCTTGATGACTTTGTATGGACCAATCCACAGTGGCAGAAACTTCTTATCCATTTGGTGGTCCAATCTGTTATCAAAGCATAGCACAACATCCCCCTCAGCAAAGTGTCTTTCCCATCCCTTGCGAATCTTAGCATCCAAGCAGGCCTTTTATCGATTCTTTTGGATCTCTGTTTGGTGTAGTGCAAGGTGTTGGGTTTCATCTAACTTCTCAAGTTGTACCAATCTCAAGTCCGGAATCTCTATCTTTAGTGGTAAAACTGCCTCAGTACCATACACCAACTCAAAAGGAGTGTGACCTATAGACATTTTATGAGTGATGTTATAAGCCCACACGGCTTCAGTGACCTTCTGATCCCATTGGCTCCTGTTCCCTGTGGCCATTTTTCCCATGGTTTTACAAAGGAGGCCATTGGTCCGCTCTATTTGACCCATGGATGCTGGATAATAGATGCTAGAAGTGTGATGATCAATACCCATGTGATCCATGAGTAACTCCACTGCTTCATTTAAGAATGAACTCCCATGGTCAGAGACAATCTCCATGGGTGTCCCAAACCTTGTGCAGATACGTTCAAATATGAAATTTGAAACTACCTTACCAATTTGCAGCAGGAAGGGTGATAGCTTCAACCCACTTAGTGACATACTGAGTGGCTACTAAAAGATACTTCTTTTTGTGGGCAGTCATGGGCAAGGGCCCAACAAAATCCATTCCCCACTTCTGAAACGGATGGATGGACATCACTGGGTGATGTTGCCCAGGACGCAAATCCTTCCTACCAAAGAATTGGCATGGTTCACAGGTTTTGCAATACAAAGTGACATCCTTGAACAAGGTCGGCCAATAGTATCCAGCATGTAAAATCTTCTTAGCTGTATAGTCACTGGCATAGTGGCCTCTACAAAATCCATCATGATAATGCTTCAATACCTTAGGCACTTCATCTGCATCAATGTCCCGTCTTAGTACCCCATCCATGCCTTCATGGTACAACACCCCATCAAGGAGGGTGTAGCGCCTACTATCTCTGTGGATCTTCTTCCTCTCATAGCTAGTATTTTTTGAAGGAAAGGAGAAAGCAGTCAGAAACTTGTAGATACCACCATACCATGGATCCCCAACTTCTATGGCTACTACAAGGGTTAGATCAAGGCACTCCTCTAAATCAATCAAAGCATTCTTCAAGTTGGAACAACCCCCCTTTACAATTTTGAAAGAAAAAACATATTCTTGTAGAACTGCCAACCATTTGGCCAACTGGCCCATGGGATTTGGTGATTGAAGAACCTGCTTTACAAGACCAATGCCAGTGAGTATAAAGAAGGACTTTCCAGCCACATAATGCTTAAATTTCTCAATGCAAAACATCAAAGACAAGGCATGCTTATCAGCCTCTGAATAGCATCGCTCAGTGTCGAGCAATTGTCGAGAAGCAAATCGAACGGGATACATGAACCGATGCTCCCCTTGCTGGAGAAGAATACATGCCAGAGTGTGCTCACCAAACCCAGGATTGATATAAAAAGTCTTTGACCAATCTGGATTGCGTAGAATGGGTTTTGAAGCCAGAGCATTCTTGATTTGTGCAAACCCATGATCACAATCCTCATCCCAAGAGAAATCAACCCCATCTTTTAATAGCATAGTCATGGGTCGTGTCAAAGCAGCATATTGATCAATGAAGCGGTGATAGTATCCTGCTAGATTGACAAATGAGTGTACCTGACGTTTGGTTGTAGGCGGGGAGAGCTTGAGGATGGCTTCTACCTTCTCGAGGTCAGGCTTGACGCCCTCGAATGAGACAATATGTCCCAATAACCTCCCTTGAGTGGCTCCAATGGTGCATTTCTCAGGGTTGAGACTACCATTTGCATCATTGACCCTTTGGAAGGCCAATCTAACCTTCATGACATGCTCCTTACGTGACGAGAATATACAGAAATCATCTAAAAACACCTCCAAGAAATCCCCCAAATAAGGAGTAAACACCATCTGCATAAATCTTTGAAAGGTGGCAGGAGCATTGGTGAGGCCAAATGGCATTACTTTGAATGCAAATGTCCCCCAGGGTGTGGCAAATGTGGTTTTAAGCACATCTTCTTCGGCAATTCTGATTTGATAAAACCCAGAGTAACCATCACAGAAAGTATACATCTCATGACCACTTACCTTCTCAAGAATGAGGTCTTGAAAGGGCAGAGGATGATGATCCCTCTTGGTGGCGGCATTGAGTTTCTTATAGTCGATGCAGACCCGCCACTTGTTGTTTTTCTTTGGGGTGACTACCACTGGTGAAACCCATTCAGTATTGTGAACCGGAACAATTACAAGCTTCTGCAACTCTGAGCGCAAAGCATCGGTCTACAGCGGCCCTAATCTCCGATACTTCTGAGCCACAGGCTTTGCATCAGGCTTCAGCTCTATCTTGTGCTCTATGGCAGTCACATGGCGAAGGTGGTGGTAGCTATTTACAAAGAGGTCAGGGAAATCTTTGAACATTTCTAGGAACTCATCTTTCTCACTTGGAGTGAGGTCTGGGGAAAGCATAGATTCAAGCTGTTGAGGACTAGTTGTTATCTTTTCTGTAGGTGGCAGGGTCGGAGACACCCCCATCATGTAAACTTCCTCCTCTGAGAATTCCTCCCCCCCGTCTGATTCTTCCATGGATTCAAACACCGAGGATGAGAGAGTATCACTGTCTTGCTCCTCTTCTTCTTTCGGTTCCATGGCACCGAGTTGCACCGGGATCTTCTCCTTGGAAGCACCAAAAGACATGTGTCTTGTCTTCCAATAGCTGACTGCATCACTCTTTCTCAACCATGGTCTCCCGAGTATGGCTGGGTAACTTCTGCCTGTATCTTCAATGTCCACTACATAGAAATTGCTCGGGGGGGTCACTATGTATAAACCCTCTATATCACGTGCGTTCAAGGCCTATATTTAAAGTCCCTTATCTGTAAAAATTATCATTAATAAAATTTACCCCTTTTCTATACAAATCTGTAAATTTTTTCCAAAACTATTTTAAATAGTCCCTTATGTATATATATTTCTGTAAATTTTAGAAATTAAAAAAATCCTTCTGTGGAACTCACGTGATAGGGTTACATATGATGAGTGACCCCCCCGAGAGAAATTGACAGTGGTGGTCAACCCATTGACAATGATGGGCAAATCCTCAATGATTCCCAGGGTAGCGAGTCATCGACCATCTACTACCTTGATTCGAGTAGAGGAACGCCTTGTACATTTCAAATTCAATTTCTTCATGATTTGGGGCACCATGATATTACATGCAGCTCCCCCATCAACACACACATTTTTGACACGGCAATTATCTATGATGACATCTACTGTATGTGGGTGCCGATCAATTTCTTCAAAGATAGAAGATACCTCTCATACCTTTCCCTTTTTCTTGCTCTTCCTTGTTGAGAGACCTTGCTGCAGCTCACGTCTCACCTTAGGGCTTAATGCTATTAGTTGAGGGAGTGTGATGCTCAAAGACCGATGAGCAAGGTCCTGAATGACCGAATAGTCCTCTTGCCCTGAGCCGATGGGAAAATCCCAGGGTGACCACTTACTCCTGCGAGATCTTTTAGTCTTCTTTGTGGGTGGGTCTGCCATCTCAACATCTGAGGGCTCTGAGAAGGACACCTTCTTCCTAGGATGGCCCGGTCCATGGTTTGGAGAGGGTCCGAGGTGGCACGAGTTCTTTTCCCGAGGTCAAGGATCTCTACATCAGAATCCTCAGTGCCGGACTCACTTAGAAGATTCACCCTTGGAATATTGGGGCATTCTGTGCGATAATGACCCTTCTGGTGGCACTTGTAGCATATAACATTAGCACGGTCTCTTGGAGGGCGATTGGCTTGATTTCTAATGCCCACCATCTCAAGCCGAAATCATTCAGGGCCTTGGCTAGGTCATTGACTCTAGGTTCTGTTGCAGGGGGGGCCTCTTTAGCTAGAGGGGCCGCGGGAGTAGAGAGGAGGGGGGCTCGTGGGCGAGGCTGGGGAAATCCTCGAGGCAGAGGTTGAGGATATACAACTTGTTGAGGGTAAGCATCTAAGGGAGGACCATACATTTTAGGTGGAGGCGGTGGATACATTCCTGATGAGGGGTGGGGGTATGCCCCTGAGTTAGACCCCCCAGGTTGTTGTTGCAGGAATTGAGGGGGTTGCAGAGGGACAATCGTCTTCTTTGAAGCGGGGTCAGACTGAACTTTATCAAACTTTTGAGCAATCTCATGTGCTAGCACCATAGTTTCTGGATTCTCCCATTTAATCTTGAGGTGGAATTCATCACTTGCTCCTGCTACAAGGTAGCCCAGCACATGCTGAGTCATTCCAGCTCAAAATCCGGCATTGTCCTCCTGCATGGCAATTCAATGGTCCAAGAGCACGGCCACTCGATCCACATATCGACGTGCCGTCTCACCTTCGGACTGCGTCAAGTTTGCCACCTGCAGGTACACATTCTCCGGCTCCTCTTCTTTGCCGAAATACTCAATCATTGCTGCTGTCATTTAGCGGACGTCTTCGGCCTACTTCTCATACCACACTTGAGCCAATCCCTCTAGAAATGTGGGAAGAACCAACAGCCATCTATCTTTAGTAAGAAAGTTGAGAGAAACACAATGGCACTTGAAGGCCACAAGATATTCATTTGGATTTTCTTCCACCCGTCCACAAAACACGGGAATGTCAGCCATGCTTGGAAGATGGAAAAGAGAGGCTTATCTATGGACAAACAATAGAAAGAGGAAGCTTGAACTGAAAATCGGGTGAAGATACATCCACAAAGCACACATAGGCAGGGTAGGGTGTGACTGGTGTAGTGTGAAATACTACACGGGAAGAATCTTCAGCATAGAATAGCACATAAACAATCTTAAAAGGACCAACCCTCACGATATCACATCCATCTTTACAAGCGAGGGTTAGAGGCTCGGGGGGGTCACTATGTATAAACCCTCTATATCACGTGCGTTCAAGGCCTATATTTAAAATCCCTTATCTGTAAATTTTTTCATTAATAAAATGTACCCCTTTTCTATACAAATCTATAAATTTTTTCAAAAACTATTTTAAATAGTCCCTTCTGTATATTTATTTCTGTAAATTTTAGGAATAAAAAATATCCTTCTGTTGAACTCACGTGATAGGGTTACATATGATGAGTGACCCCCCCGAGGTTAGAGGCGCGGCGTTGCATGAGGTTGTTCATCGAGGCAAACAAGAATGCCATGAAAAATGTCAACAGTTGGAGAGCTTGCACATCACCTTTAGCTTCTTCCAGTTCTTGTAGTCGCCATGCTATTTCTTCAAGGGGTGTGCGGTCTGGCATCCTTTTTTTTTAGCAATGTCTTTGAGGACCTTCCTGATAATCTTCCGAAGTCAATGAACTCGTATCAAGTATGCCCAACACTTAGTTTCATGATGACCACAACCTTTGCATTCCTTACAAATGATCACCCTCCTTCGTGGCTTGCGGCTTTGTTGGGGTGGTGCTTCCACTTGCGTCATGCGTGATTGAAGTACAAGCTTCACGTGCCAAGAAATCAGCAATCGAGCTCGAGGGATATGCTGAATTTTTACCTCTTCAAATTGGTTGCAAAGTTCCAATGCTTGTTGATGTCGTGAAACCAAGCCTTTGCTCCGCACCTTCCACCTTCCACTAACTTGTTCACACACTAGTTGAGAATCTCCTTGCACCTCAAGTTGCTTGGCATGCTGTTCTTGTGCCTTTTGTAGCCCAAAAATGAGCGCCGAGTACTCAGCTTGATTGCAAGTACTTGCAGGTGCAGACTTGCTATAACAATACTCCTCACCACCCGGTGAAGTGAGCTTCACACCCACGCTAGCAGCCTTGGTCGAAGGTTTGTAAAGCTCCATCAAATTGAAGGATCCAAGATGTCATCACACCAAGACTAAAATTCGGAAATCCCAAGTTTCTCGGTAGTCCAAGATAGGTAGGAGGAGAGGGTGGGGAGAATTTAACACTTGAGCCAAACGTTCAGCACCAAACAAACTTGCAATCCGTTGTTAATAGTTTATCTTAAGACCAAAAAGAATTACAACTTGAAGCTCGAAATGAGACACAAAAGGTTGATTAGGTACAAATGGATTCCTTGGTCGAAACATTACCAACCATAGCCAAGGCCTAGAAACCTTTGTAGTGAGATTGAGAATATACCATTCAAGACGAGCTTATCCACAGGAATCAACAAGCAGATGTGCCAAATCTCCCCCCAAGATTGGGGAGCATCCCACCCTTCGATGAAGGATACCGTTTTAATTACCTCTGAAGCAGCAAGTAGTTCGATTACCGCACAATGAGTAGAGGTAAAATCAAAGTTCTCCCAGCGTATCAGTAGTTCTTTACCATGAATCATCCACGGTGTATCATTCCACCCGTCATCTCCTTGAACGATGCTCTGGACAATCAGCCGTTGAAGGTCGACATGAAGATCAAGGAAGACATCTCGTGCATTGGTAGCTGTAAGGTGCGGAGGACCAGGCACCAATTCTTTAAACGCATCGAGAAGTGACATAAATATCCACCCTCCTCGTGTGGCGTGCATCCATGAAGTGAGCTTGGAGAAGTTCTGAATCAGCAATCTAGCAAGAGATGTGAATAGAGCACATGAAATGAAGTACTTTTGCTTTTTACAGCAAGAGCAAACTCCCCACGGTTAGAGAGTTACAGTCCCCGAGATTTCAATATATGAACAAGAATCATTACATTTTCATCACTTCCAACTTGTTGGCCCAATGATAAGTCTCCCTTTTGTGAAGGGGGAGGTCTTGGGTTCAAATCCTACTCTTTAATAAAAAGAGAGGAGAGGAGAAGGAGAAGAGATAGAGAAAGAGAAGAGGGGGGGCACGGGATCTGCTATTACAGTTTTGTAGGAACTCAGAAAACTGTCCGCGACCAGAAGACGCAGCAGCCCAGAAAATTGTCGCACAGGTGAACACAGTGGATGCGCAGAGCGAGAAGACTATCTGCGACCAGAAGCCGCAGTAGTCCAAAAAAGTGTCGCGCGAGTGAATGCAGTAGACGCGCGAAGCGAGAAAACTATCTGTGACCAGAAGTTGCAGTAGCCCAGAAAACTGTCACACGGTCGAACACAGTAGATGCGCGAATCCAATGCGCATGCAGTAGCTTAGAAGGAGCACAGATAGTATAGTTTTGCAGATGCGACCGGTATGAGCAGAAGATTCGCCACTAGCCATGGAGATTTCTATCCCAACAGCCACACCATTTCTATTAGCCGGAAAAGAAATCAAGACCAGAGGCTAGAGGCTAAGCATGGCGACGCTTGAGGGCCATAGAGAAAAGGAGATCGTGAGGGCGAACTGTTGTCATGGGAGGGGAAAAGGAATTAGAAGTGGAGGGAAGGAAGAGGGAGACTATGACACAAGGGGAAAAGGAGAGGGGGAAGAGAAGCATGTACATGATAGGAGGAGGAATGTAGAGATGGAGACATCAACGGAAGAGAACCATACTTTATTTGAAAGAAAGGATGAGAGGGAAATATCAAAATACTAGCTAGGTGGCTTTACAAGAATGAGCGTAACTCATCAAGGAATAGCCCCCTCCTTTTATAGCCAAAAGAGGAGGTCTCTCCCAATTAATGTATCCTCCCACATGCATGGTGTGTGTGGAAAAGTCTCCCATGTGGGCTAGGCAGTTACGCACTCTCAATTGTGTGAGACAACCCTTTGTCTCAATTTTCCACATAAATCAAGCCCCATATCGCAAGTCTATGATACTCCCTTGGTCTCTTCCCAATTTTATAATATGTTCAAACCTCTAGGAGGAAAAGTGGAGGGTTGGCACAAGGAATCTTGCCACCTCATCCTACTTTCCCCATTATTTAACTTGCTCTCTTGGACCTTCTATACCTCCCCCACATGGGCCTATCCCATATGGAGGGAATAACTCAATATAATATCCATCTCCACCTATTTTATATTGCTTCTCCCATGGACTTTGAGCCATATCTCACTAAATGCAGCCTAGGTGGAGGGGTGGCACATGGAGGAGCCATGCCACCTTACATTTTATAATATTACTACCATGGATTATGTACAACACACCTTATGGGTCCTCTTACATGGAAGGGTGGCACATGGTCATGCCTTACCACCTCAAACTTGGGCCCTATGCACACCATATTTTATTATACTATTGCCACATATACAAACACACACATATTAATGCCTTTTTCCTTAGACAATTTTATCCATAACAGCATTCAAAAGGAGGTGTATTTTAATTGAAAATTTTGATACAAATTAACACGATTATAATCACAAGAGCGGTTTTTTAATTGAATTGTATTAAAAGATCACCTAGTTCATAAGCGAAGAGGTGTGTTTTTATTGGGGGGAAAGTTTTAGTTGAGGGGTTTTTCAAATGCCTCTTAAATGCACATGATACACAAAAATCTTAGTAGTGCACCCCCCGAGAGAATACTGCTAGTGCACCCCTTGAGAGACATAGCAATTGTAAGGTAAAACTAAATTGGACAAGAAGAAAAGGTATCTAAGCTTCTCAAATCCCCTCAAAATCCTTATATTTATTGAAATTGTCTCCAAGACAGTGGAATGCCAGAATACATCATCAATTTCTTCCTATGGGTTTTCATCATGAGATCTCCTAACATCACAAGACAATGCTTGTTGTTCTTTCATCTAGACAATATAAAAGATTCTTACAATGGGAATCTCAGCATGTTGTGCATCATCATGATGCATGCACCCCTCATGTGGTAGAATTTGAGGTTATACAAGCTATTTTGAAGGAGGGGAAGATGTTGGCCATACAAAAGGATTGTATAAAGTAGTAGTGTTAGTCTTGAATGAGTCAGTGATGAGGGCCTGATGAGGGCTTGGTCCTCAAATAAAGTATTTCATCATAATCTATTGTCTCCACTTCTTATGTTTTTGCCTTCTCAATCAAACTTTCTTCTTAAGCATGCTCCTTACATAGTCAACATCCCTTACAGGACCACACTATTAATCACCAAAGGATTTTGTACCAAAGCATGAACTTCACGGACTCAACTGAAGGACAAAAAGTGTAGGCCATTAATGGGCACCCGATCTAGAGAAGAGGCATGTTGCTTACCATTGGATACATTCTTTGGTCTTCAAAAAAAAAAAAGAGAAATTTTTGCTAAAAGTTCAAGTCATTCAATCTCTTTGGAAAAACATCCTCACCTTCTCCACCTAGAATAAATCCCTTGAAATCGTAAGTCGCCTTCAAGCGAAAAACCTCCTAGAGTATAAGATTCTTTCACAACATCCCATCACCTGTACCAAAGTGAATGCATCATTTCTTCCAAGCTTCTTGAAGAATATGTTGAACCTTTGATCTTTTTGATCATGAGTATGATGAACCAAGATTGATCTTATCATAGGGAGTTTCATTCTCCACAAGCGTACACACGTATGCAAGAAGTTTTTTATTTTTTTGCTATACATAAAATGTTTTATGACTTCATCTGTGCAGGTAAAAATATTGGTACCTCATTCACTTGACGGTGACGCCCCTTGTTCATCAACTCTTGAGGTTTGCACATATACTACATACTCCCCTTAATGTTTGGGCATCATAATCTACTAAAATGACTATAGTTAGCAAACCTTTCCTTGCCTTCTCAGATTTCATCCTTGTATAGTGTGTAAACCTCAAATCTTGTGTACCATTGTCTATCAAGTGCAGTTTTCCTATTATGGGCATAACTTCTACATTCATAGCAAAGTAGCTTTCCATCTATGAGCTAGCCATATGTCCACCAATAGGTCCAATAAGATGTGAAATTTTGAAACTCTTTGTCCTCTTTTGCACACATGCAATATTTCTTATGAATCTTCTCCAAGGATGATTTACATTGTGGATACTCCCCAAGCAATAGTCTACTTGGTCATTCTTCAAAGGGATGACTGTAGTATTCAAATAATAATATTATTCCTCATGATTAAATCCGAGATAAACAAAACATGGCAAAGCATGTTTCGCTTGAGCCTTGGAATCAAGAATTGCATCCTTCTCCTCCAATAAAGTATTTTAAAAGTAAGTTTGAAAAAAATATAATACATATTTTTTCATTTAAAAATGTGTCTTCCCGTTCTAAATGAAAAAAACACATTTTGTTTCAACTGGTCAAAGGTGACCTATTGACCTGCTAAATACCATGTGATGTGCATAAATAATGTGTGGTATATTTCTAAACTTACTACACGGTAAATAAAAATATGGCGTGGTATTATAAACACCGCATGATAAATTAATATACCATGCTATAGATTTTAGGGTGCCACGCATCGCAACCAGCGCTGTTGAGATACCACGTGGTAAATCAAGATATCGCACGGTTTTTTTGCATGAAGGTTATAAAAAGCATGTTTCCCCGCATTCAATGCAAAAATCCCACTACGTTGTCGTTTGTTATGTTTTGGGTTTTCCGCCTTCTTGCTCTTTTGGTGAGTTTTCATCTTTCCTTGCTCTTTTTGTGTGTGCGTTAGTCAGACTAGGTGATGGCCTGCTTAGGTTGGTTAGCATCACCTCGCCCTAGCTCATTGTAGGATGCTAGAGAGAGAGAGAGTGAGTGAGAGGTGCATGTCTGTGTATTAATAGGGCCAAGAGATGACCTGCTTTGGCTGGTTTGAATCACCTCGCTTTGGTTGTCGTGTTCACTTATGTGTATGAAAGAGAAAGAGAGGGATGCATGTTTGTGTGTCACAATCGATCTAGGAGATGGCCTGCTTTAGCTAGTCAAAATCACCTTGCCTTGATTGAGGTGTTCACTTGTGATAATAAATATCGCAGTTGGGTGATGGCTCGCCTTTGTAAGTCAGTTCCCCCTACTTGGATGTGGTGATATACCATATATATATAAATATATTGGTGTAAATAAAGTCAGATTTCATCCGGATGATGGTCCGTTTTTGTTGGTCAGTTCATCCTAATAATAAACTTCCCCAACCATACATGCGATTGGCAAAGCTAATCTAGATCCTCTAGGTTATGTGATAATGTTACATATTTCTTGTTCTAGCCTCTACCACCCTGATAGGTTGATACTAGATAGTGACTTTATGAAGATTTCTAATACCTTTAAATAAATACTTCGCAAAATGCTAGTGGATTGTGTAGTGAACTCCATCTTACTTGACATTAATCCTCCATTGTTTTAGAAACCAGAACGTATTTAGTATTTTAGGTGTGAGACTTCTATGAAAGTTATTTTGCATCATGAGAGTCACTAGTGTTGCATATGGTTTGTGAGTGGCTTAATTGAAATTAGCATTGCATATGTCTTTCTTGTGTTTCTTTATTTTAAATTAGTTTTAGCACTTGCAAAATGATTATTGCGTGCCTTAGATCACTACACACCCATCCTTCCTAGCAACACAAGAGAATGAGATAGCACTATTGAAGGCTGAGGTTCAAATGTTTGTTCTTACGCTAGTGATTCAACACTTGGTATGATTGAGCGATGAAGATATTTGGTATCAAATGCAAACCCAAGTATTTGACCATCTGTACATGAACTGGCAAGGACGTGGCTGAATGTTAAGGTAAGATGTAAAATTGATAGTAGAGCAATATTTCCCTCAAGTATTGGGAGATCCAATAGGTCAATGGAAAATATTTACTAAGGTGAACAATGTCACCTTGCCTATCAAGGGAGAGGAGAAGCTTGCATTCTAGATGACTGAATGGAAGGTGTCGCAAGTTTCTACTCGAAGGAAAAACTTTAAAGAGAAAAGTGTTGTAGGAAAATTTGCAATAACTAGTGTCTTAGTCCATTTCACCAAGATGGCTACTGGGCCAGATGCAAACGCTGATCTAGCCCAAGATGAAGGGAAATCACACATACAACCATGTACAACATATCTCGACATGTCTCTCACACCGTGCACTTTCCATTGGACTTTCCATTGGAAGCACTAACCATGCATGAAGCAGTGGGTAAGGTAGGGGAACAAAAGGTTTTTCAGATATAAGTTGTGGGTGTCTTAGGTCTTAGACCAACATCGTGGTACACTTGCAAGAGGAGTAATAGAGATGATGACCACACTCATGCAGCACTAATGAATGAGCTAGCAATGTTAGTGGCCCATAGATCTATCTATTGGGTATTAGGGTACTCACACACCCAAGAGCTTTGGGTTGTCAATCCCATTTTCAATTTAGGTAGTGTGCACGATATGCTGATGTGTCTCCCATAGTGCTGTGGAACATATCTAAGATAGGTTAAGTCCATAAAGAACATTGCTTTGATTGGAACTCCTTGGTCACCAAAGGGCTATTAAAAATACCCCCTAGCTATGGATTTTTATAACCTATATATATCCCTTCTATAAACTTTGAGATGTTTAAAGTATCCCTTATGTATGGAAATTTTTGGTTTTTGAATTAAAAAACCCCTTATGTACATATACTTTCTGTAAATCCATAAAAATATAAAATCCCTTCTATCGATCGCGCATGATAGCTTACATATTTCTTAGTGGACCCCCTGGGTCACCAAGTTGCAAGCAAGGTTGTTGTGTCAGCATGAAGTTGTCTATTTCTGACTGCTACAATTGTCATTGCTTTGAGAGTAGTCCACAAACATAGGGTATGCTCAAACTAATCTATAATAAACCAACTACATGTTAGATTTCACATGGGATGATTCGATATGAGTAGGAATTATTGATTGGGGAAGAAGACTCCACTGGACCAAAAACAAGTATCCACAAGACCTGGCCCTCGGGGTGTACACTACTAAGAAATCTTATGTATCATGTGCATTCAAGGGGTATTTTAAAAACCCCTCGACCAAAATTTCCCCCCAATAAAAGCACCCCTCTTTACTTATGAACTAACGGGTTTTTTTGTTGAGAGAGAAGAAGAAGAGATGATAGACACACCAAATAGACTCCCAAAGACTGATTCATATTGATCACTAGTTACACATATATATAGGTGAGACCTAGTTTAAGTTAGGGTGAGCTATATATGGCTCTAACACCCCCACTCAAAGAAAGGTCTCTGGCTACGGATGAAAAAACCCTTGGGGAGCACAAGGGAAAAACCCGAGCTCCTATATACAAGTATATAAGTTGATCATTTGTACAATTATTTACAAGTATGTAATGTAGATGTGCATCTATATACAAAAGGTCACCCATAGGTGTGCTAATCTTGGAAGAGAGAAGCTGTAAGAACTCCAAGTTCTGATCATAGCACTGTGAAGCATGCCTCACTAAATCCTTTAGTGAGAATATCCACAATCATCTGAGAAGTGGGACAATGTTCAATCATTATGATCCCTTTCTTCACTTCATGTCTGACATAACGGTAATGAACAACAATATGCTTGGATTTGTTATGCTGAACATAGTCTTTATCCAGACTTATGGCACTTTGATTATCACATCTGAGAGGAGTACTGAATGAGGGAGGATGACCAATATCTGTAAGCAATTGTCGTAGCGAAATAAATTCTCAAGCTGCTAGAGAAGCCGCTACATACTCAAATTCTGTGGTAGAAACAACAACAGAATGTTGCTTCTTACTTGCCCAAGAGACCAAGCAACCATTGATAAAGAAGCCATTACTGCTTGTAGACTGCATAGAGAAGTGAGAGCTTGCCCAATCTGCATCTGTATATCCCAAAAGATCAAGAGACATCACAGAAGATGATTCTGTATGACATCGATAAACTAATCCAAAATTAAAAGTGCCTTTCAAATACTTTAGAACAAGTTTTATTGTAGACCCAATGTTGCATTAAGGGAGCAGCCAGATATTGACCTAGAAAATTGGCAGTAAAAAGAATATCTAGTCAAGTGTTCAATCCAACAAACTATAGGCAACCAACAAGATTGGCATAGGTTTGATGTGAAGCCTCAACATCATGAGTCGATCGAGTATTTTTGATAGAGCTTACAATACAAGGAGTGGTCGCAGAGTGAGCATTCATCAAGCCAAACTTTTGAACTGCATCTTGAATGAATTTTGTTTGTCAAAGTAGCAGAATTCCCTTGTGACGAAATCACTGGACTTGAATACCAAGACATGAATGAATGTCAACACCTATTTCATTAATTTTGGACTGGTGCATTGTCCAAATTCATTTTGTGAGATAATTTTGGATAAAGCATTTTAAAAAAAGAGGCTCTTATAAAACAAAACTTTGAGTCAAAAAGTAAGATTTTAAAAAATCAAATTAGAAAAAATGACATGACATGTTATTAAAACTAGAGTACATTAAAAAAAGAGGACATCACATTGTTAAAAGAGAGAAAAAGTAAGATTTTAAAAAATCAAATTAGAAAAAATGGCGTGACATGTTATTAAAACTAGAGTACATTTTAAAAAAAAGCATGACACATTTGTACAAGAAGTAGATCATATAACTCAAAGCCATATGCTGTTAAAAAACACCTTCCATTAGCTTAGCCTAGAAGATCTCATCTTTGTCTCTCTTGTCTATTACAACTTTACATTAGAGAACTAAAAAGTCTTTATGGAACTGTAGTTTTCATTTCTTGTCTATTACAATTACTTTAGAAAACATATAAGTCTCTATGGAATTAAATTTCCATCACTTGACTATTAAGTCATTAGAGAGAGCATATGTCCTCGAAAGTGCCTACTATGGCATTGGCTTCATGAAAACAAGCAGACTTTAAACTTGTAGGCCATGCGTAACCAGGGCTGGCATTGTAAATCTCCTCACAGACTCTCCTCACAACCTGTTTCGAATCTTCTGTCGACTTGTAAGCATTCAACAACTCTTCTTTTCTCTCTTGGCTTTCCTCATCTTCACCATTTTTTTCAATACAACTTCTAGCCAACGCCATATCCTGTACGAAAATTTAACTCATTAGCATAACAAGTACGTGATTAAAAGAAGTGAAAAAGAAAGCTAGGGATATTCACCTCTTCTGCTGAGTTCAAATCAAGTAGCCATGTGCATAACATATCCTCCTTGAATGATTTTTAGTAAGTTTCAAACTCTGTTCCATGGGAGTGGCTGCAATCTTGCAATCTGCCATTATATGAAACTTCTTCAGGAGACTGTCAACATACTTGAGCTGACTCATGAATGTGCTATCTGAATCTCTCCAAAACTCAATTCCAAGACAATAGTGCATGATTCATCTTGTTGCATTTCAGGTAATCCTGGCATTAGGAGGTGCTCCTACCTGGACCCCAAATAACGCTTGTGTTAACCTCGCCCATCTGGAATGTTTCAGCACTTGCCTTTGTCCTAAGCCATTTGAGGTTCAAAACACATTCCCATGTGGCAACCAAGACAATGGCTCTAATATAAGGCCAACAGACTGCCACTAATGAGGGGAGGCTAACATCTTCCCTTGGGAGAACATATATCCACTTTCTACCTGGGACTCAAATGGAGACTTGTTCTCCCAAGGGAAGATGTTAGCCTCCCCTCATTAGTGGCAGTCTGTTGGCCTTATATTAGAGCCATTGTCTTGGTTGCCACATGGGAATGTGTTTTGAACCTCAAATGGCTTAGGACAAAGGCAAGTGCTGAAACATTCCAGATGGGCGAGGTTAACACAAGCGTTATTTGGGGTCCAGGTAGGAGCACCTCCTAATGCCAGGATTACCTGAAATGCAACAAGATGAATCCTGCACTATTGTCTTGGAATTGAGTTTTGGAGAGATTCAGATAGCACATTCATGAGTCAGCTCAAGTATGTTGACAGTCTCCTGAAGAAGTTTCATATAATGGCAGATTGCAAGATTGCAGGCACTCCCATGGAACAGAGTTTGAAACTTACTAAAGATTCAAAGAAGCCTACAGTCACAATGAAGGGAAAATCATTCAAGGAGGATACCTCCTTGAATGATTTTCCCTTCATTGGTCCATACAAAAGGGATTTAAGACAGAATTTGAGTTCAGTAAATGAAGTCGGGTAGTAACTAGTCATTGTCTTAGAGGGAAAATGGGAGAAGGAGAGTGAGGGAGCGATAGCGAGGGATGCACAGTGAGCTGCCCCTCCTTCAAGAGTGATAGAAAGTGAGGGAAGACATAAAGTGAAAGACGAATACAAGTTAATCAGAAGAACTAGGATGTAAGAAATAAGAGAGTGTTTGTGGAAGGACTAGGATGGAAGAATACAAGTGCACTAAGGCACGATGTGTTCGCTATGATAAGGATAAGGGTTGGAATAAAGTGAGAGAAGCATTGGGAATGCTCTACTTTAAGTGAGTGGAGACTGTCCAACTGAATAAAATTTTGCAGAGCATTGGGAATGCTATACTTTAAGTGAGTGGAGCATTGGGAATTGATACTTTGGAGTGAAATATATTACAAATATTACATCATCACATATTCATATCAAAATTCTCATCACACAAGGTTATATTTCCAAATAATCACATCATCACACATTCATATCATAAAATTGTGTGCATGAAATAGATATATAAAACACACTATTCAAAATTTTTGGACTTTCTCTCTTGGTTTGTACTTTTTTTTGGAGCATATCCTCTCCACTCAACTTCACTTAGTGAGCTAAAAAATTGGGTTTTTTAGAGCACTAAATGGGTCACTTATATACAAATATGGCCTTATTAAGCTAAAAAGTCAAGTGGTGACCTCTAATTTTAAAAAAATGGCTCAGTGAAGCTATAATTCCCAAACTCGTGCATGGTGCCCCTATCCAATAACTATAATAATAATAATAGTAGTCTCCTAACTCAAGTTCAATTTTAACACTATGAAGTGAAAATATGACACCATATGAAAAGAGTTTTTTGAATTCAACATATAAGTAGTGATATAAGTAGTGTATAGATATACCATTTTTTTGAAATAAAAGAGTTTGTTGAATTCAATATATAAGTGGTGTATAGATACACCCTTTTTTTAAAAAACAAACCATACAATAAATTATCTTATTGGTGGTGGATAGATACACCATTTGTATGGAAAAAAGCATACAAAACATTATCTTATGCATCTAAATCTTGTTCAGAGTCATCAGATTCATGTAATGTATTTGCGCTTGATGGGTCAAGTCTTGCCAAATGATGTTTAATATGGACACAACTTGGATCAGGGATTGTGATACATTTTTCAACATTGTATCCATGCTTCTCTTTAAAACTTCATGTCCTCGATTTCTAGCAATGAATAATGCTACTGACTTCCACCTCTGTTAATCCCTCATTATTTGGAACCCATTCACGTTTCTTTTGCAAGCATCCCTCATAGAGTTGTTTTATTGTATATCTTCTCAGGAGATTTTTCAATGGCTTTGGTTCATACCATAAAGCTGTAAATGTTATAGGAGTTCCCTTGTCATCCCTTTCTATCTTATCAACCTTTGCAACCCAAATTGGGCCACCTTGGTCATCCAACTCTGAACCTGGATTAGATGCCCAAACTGTAACAAATAGACCCTCTTCAATCTCATTAGATGGTATAAACTCTGGTAAGGGTTTGTCTCCCTTCCTGCCATAATATTTCCGAGGTCAAAGGTGTTCCTCTGCTTCCTCCATATCTACTAACATATTTATATCCAAAGGAAAACTTGGTGACCTAGCTTGTTCCAGCCAAAAAGATTCACAGTATTCAATGCTCATTAAGTTTTCTTGTCTTTCTAAAGATTGGATAAGTGCTTCAGTTGATTTAATTGTCTCCAAATTCTTAGTTGATTGCTCAGGATATTTCTGCATCATACTTTGAAGATGTTTAATGAAGGCTTTCAAGCCTTTCATTTCATCTATGTCAAGTGATTTGTTTTTTGCAAGAACAAATCTAGTTTCCTCCAATGGAATTATTCGTTCTAATAAAGCATATGACTCACTCCATAAATGATCTCCATCTACTGAGTAGTGCTTCCATTGCATCACTGGAATATTGTTATGCATGTGAAACCAAAAGTAGTGTGGATTTGTGTGTCCTATTAGGGCATCATCTCCTGTTTATAAATGTGACTCTATGAATGCTCTCCAATCTACCATCCTCTCTAAGATAGCCACTTCTGATTCTTCCTTGCGAGAACCTCCAATTTTTTCCCCAATTCGAAATAGCATATCCTCCATTGTCAAAACATCCATTGCCTTCAACTCACCAGAGATAACACTGAAGATTTGATCTATGTCTTCATGTGAATGATCGACCTATGTCTTCATGTGTATGATTGACCAGAAGAAAGCCAACTTCCACTTCTTCAAATATTTTCAAACCAACCAACATAGAGCATAAAGCAAATATATATTTATTCTTATTCTCTCTCCAACAATTATCAGCTTGAATTCGCAATGTGTTAGGCAAACATTCGTGAGCATCTCTGACCTTTCTTATTGCTTTCATGATTGATGTAACAACCTGGTTACTATCATGGTCATGCAAACTATCAATCCATACATCAAAAGATTTGGTATCCATGTACTAATAGTCCACACAAGTGTGTTTATAGTCCACATTTTCCCCCCAATGCCGGTGGGATATGTCTATATCGTGGCAAAGTGGTTGTATTCTGGGCCATGCCATCAATGGTGATGCACATGGACTTATCGACATTTGAAATAGCTTCCTCTCTCCAAGAAGCATACAACTTTTGAGCATCCTACACATGATGTAAATGGCTTGATCGCCATTTAATATATCTTCCTCACTGCTGCTCACATTTACTATGTTCAATGGCATTTTTTAACTCATTACATGTCTTACATTTTGACATCCTTTGCTTTGATGGTGTCTTGACATGGCAAAAATCTCTACACCAAATTTTGTACAAGGTTGATCGTGAAATCATGCTCTCGTCTCTGTCTTGTAAAGTTTTATTGATAGTTTCTAGGACGACCTTCTTTGTCATTCCCAAAGGAAGATGTTGTTGGCATTCGACACGTCCATCTAGCATTGTTTGTTGAAGATGAGGCTGTGGTAATGCATGGTCTTTGAGAACTTGCTTTAATGTTGCGGTTGCATTTATAGTGCTTCCATGGAATTTAAGCTTGTAGGTATTTCCATGAATTGTATGAATGACTTTTTCTTTCACCTCTACCCAGACGGTCTAGTATGTGCCATGTGATAGTCCAGTTAACCATTGATATCCTCAATTGCAAATGGGTCTCCCATTAACCATGGGTTTCAATCTAGGTTTACAGTGTCTTGTGCTCAAATCTTGATTAGTGCCTTGATGAAGAAAGCATGAAAACTCTTGAAGAAGATAGTTATGTCTATTAGGCATTGTCTTACTCCAAATACCAAGGTGTATGGCTGCACAATCATCTTTCCCAACTTTTCTAATGCAAAGTCTCTTGCAACAAACTCACATAAGCATCCTTTCCATATTCTCCTCGGATAACATCACATGTCTCTTTAGTTCTAGAATTGATGCCATGATTCTTTGCCTCTTCACACTCACATACTTTCTTTTTGTAAATAGTGTCTTGCATTTTCTAGTTGTAAGACCATCAAACCTCGAATCCATTTCCCTTGAATCTTCATCTTTATAATCAAATGTTTTGTGGGCTTGAGAATTATTTGATACCTTATAATATCTTGGAAATGGCAATCTGGTAGACATGTTCATTGATGTCAATTTGTTGCCAATGCCTCTTGAATTTTGTGGTTGAACTGTTTCTCCTTCGTAACTCAAGATTCTCCCATCTATATTCTCTGGCATGCTAGCAATAATATTACGAACAACATGACAAGTCTCAGATTCTCTACCCCTTTTTCCTTGTGTTCGAGTGGTAACATCATGATCATTGTCACTTATATCATCAATTCCTATTATTGCATCACTTATCCCATCGATCTTTGCATGTATTTTTCTTTGTGGTCCCATCTTATTATTGTCAACACAATACAAGTCTTCTATATCAATAAGCATGTTTGAGTCACTTGCAGCACAAACAAGTCTTCTATACCAGTGAGCCTGTTCGAGTCACTTGCAACACAGGACAAGTCTTCTATACCAATGAGCCTATTCGAGTCACTTGCAACACATGACAAGTCTTCTATACCAGTGAGCCTGTTCGAGTCACTTGCAACACAAGACAAGTCTTCTATACCAGTGAGTATATTTGAGTCACTTGCAACACAAGGGACCTTTTCTACATCAACATCTATTACTATAATGTCCTCAATACCTGTGAGCATGCCACTATGATACTCTTGATTACTACTATAGCTTCTTATCAATTTGGATCCCATTTTTGTTATAGTCTTTTTCTTCTGATAATATTCCGTTGTGTCTTCCATGACATTGAAGGAAACTATCTTGGGCAAACTTGATTTCAAGAAAGCTAACCCCCATTTACAAGTACTATGAACTTGTAGTTGAGACGTAGTATTATGGATGTCTAATTGTGAAGTACTATCCATTGCATTTTGAATGACACCTACACTAGTCAACTTAATTATCTCCACTATACAGAGAAAACTCTGAGCATAGCCCTTAAAGTTGCCAATTGCTAAAACTTCTCTGGAGCAAGATAACATCTCTACTTTTTCCCCCTCAAAATAAGTTTTCTTGATATCTTGAAAGTATATCTTTGGAACAATTTCGTCTTGGTCCCAGAGTGTTCTGCGTGCTTGCATATCAAATATGTCACATTATAAGATATCTCCCAATGTTTCAAAGTCTCCATGTGGATATTTTAAATGTACTTCAGGATTTACAACGTTGGTGATTATCACTACACATCTTCTCTCACCACAATGTTGGAAATGACACACATTCATAGGATCAAGACTATGAATTCGTCCAAAAGCCACCACTTCATTCTTCTTATATAACACTACATCCATACCCTCTATTAGGGTGAATACATGTTTTATGTACAAAAATAGATTAGCAACTCAAAATGAACATAATAAATAATCATTGAGCTTATTATTACTTAATAACTTCTATATCAAAACTAGTAGAGAAGGCATTAAACCTAAACGCTACATCTTAAACTTTAAATAATTAATACCAAAACATCTTAACCACTGTAAATCCTAAACTTTAAACATTTAATTCCTAAACCCTAATCCTAAACTCCTAAACAATAAATTCTAAACCTTAAACTCTAAATCCTAAACCCTAAATCTTAAATCCTAAACCCTAAATCTTAAATCTTAAACCCTAAACCTTAACCCTAAAATACAACCAAAATTTAATGAATTTTTTTAATTTGTGCAATAGGTTGGATATATCCCCTAACTTGTTGCTTGAGCAATAGGTTGGATATATCAAGCAACAGGTTGGGGGATATATCCAACCTGTTGCACAAATCAAGAATTTTTCTTATCTGTGCAACAATTTGATATACAGTTGGGGAATATATCCAACCTACAGCTCAAAAATTTTCTTGATTTGTGCAAGGCTGGATATACCCCCAACTTGTTGCTCGAGCAACAGGTTGGGAGGTATATCCAACCTGTTGCACAAATCAAGAATTTTCTTGATTTGTGCAACAGGTTAGGGGTACCCCCCAACCTGTTGCTTGAGCAACAGGTTGGAGGCCTGTTGTTGGATATATCCCCCAAGCAACAGGTTCGGGGGTATATCCAATCTGTTGCACAAATCAAGAAAATTCTCGATTTGTGTAACAAGTTGGATATACCCCCCAACCTGTTGCTCAAGCGACAGGTTGGGGGGTATATCCAACCTATTGCACAAATCAAGAAAATTCCTTGATATTTGCAATAGGTTGAGTGCACCATTAACCTATTCGACTTGCAATAGTTTGGAGGATATATCAAACCTATTGCACAAATTGAAAAAAATCATAAAATTTTGATTGTATTTTAGGGTTAGAGTTTAGGGTTTAGTATTTAGGGTTAAGGATTTAAGGCTTAGGATTTAAGATTTAGTGTTTAGGGTTTCGTGTTTATGATTATGTTTTTAGGGTTTAGGGTTTAGGATTTAGGGTTTAGGGTTTAGGGTTTAAAATCTAGGGTTTAGGGTTTAGCATTTAGGGTTTATGATTATTGTTTTAGGGTTTAGGATTTAGGTTTTAGGTTTTAGGGTTTAGTATATAAGATCATGAGCTTAGAGTCTAGAATCTAGGGTTTAGAATTAAAAATTAGGTTTTAAAATTTAAGTTATAGGGGTTAGGGTTTAAGGTTTAGGGATTATAACTGTTATATAAGTTTAAGAGCTTAGATTGTATAACCTAAGATTTAGGAAACTTTAGGATTTAAGATTTAGGGTGTAAGATTTAAGATATATAGACTATATAAAATATGCAGTCTAAAGTATTTAGTTTAGATATGCATAGACTATATGCTATATGCTTTCCAAAGTGTTTTGTTTATAGGTACGATCCATTGCAAAGGCTTTAATTTAAGTAAGTATAGGTCTACCTAGTCAAAGTATCCTACTGATTAGGGACAAGCACATAGGCTAAAAGCATACCGATTCATATTTTCTTACATTCATGCTACATGGTGTATCAGAAGGTACGATCCTTTGCAAAGGCTTTACTTTAAGTAGTTATAAGTCTATCTAGTCAAAGTATCCTACTGATTAGGGACAAGTACATAGGCTAAAAGCACACCGATTCATATTTTCTTACATTCATGCTGCATGGTGTATCAGAAGAAATGAAAAAGTATGTGATAAGAAATATTCAGAAGAAATATGTATTCCATATCATGGATACCATGGATATCTGATGGTTGCTAAAGTAAAAAAATGATATGTATGCAATGATACTGTAGTCTTCTAGATTCTATGGTTTTAAATACCTACCTTACAAATACATTATCTAATTTTTCATTCTTCGACTAACTAACAAGTATTATACACATGGAATAAAAGCATACATGCTAAAAGTAAGTGTATAAATTTTAATATTTTCTTATTTTTTAAATTAATTCAATTCTTTTATTGACTACTTTTTAAAATTGAAAGATTATTAGTATATAATCCACATAATTTTAAATGTTATTAATGTATAATATTAATTATTTATATATTTATTTAAATTTATATAATAATTAATTTATATTTATATTAGCTTTTAAGTTAATAATGTATAGAATAGCAATATATTCACTAATTCTTCATTGTTTTAAGAGTAAGTATTATATAAAGCACATATGCTAGAAGACCTCCCTTTCAAGTTATATTTTTTTAATTAATGTATTTATATATTTATTTATATAATATTTATATTAATTTATAGATTAATAATCTATATTTTTAGCAAAATTATACTTTAACATTAGTTAATAAAAATTTATTATATTATGGAGTAAAAATATTATAAATGGATTTCTTATATTAATAAAGTGTCGTGAGAAGAGTTTTTTGGAAGGATTTATGATTAAATTTTGTTTTGAAGTTGTTGCGTACACAATAGGTAGGGACGTTTGAGTGGTTTTGAGGTTGAGAGAGAAATTTGTAATAAAGTGTCATGAGAAGAGGTTTTTGGAGAGATTTATGATTAATTTTTGTTTTGAAGTTGTTGCGTACGCAATAGGTAGGGAGGTTTGAGTGGTTTTGAGGTTGAGAGAGAAATGTCTAATAGATTGTTTTTTTTTTAAAGGAGTTTTTTGGAGAGATTTATGATTAAATTTTGTTTTGAAGTTGTTGCATATGCAATAGGTAGGGAGGTTTGAGTGGTTTTGAGGTTGAGAGAGAAATTTGCAATAAATTATTTTTTATTGTTGATGAGTTTTTTTGAGAGATTTATGATTAAATTTTATTTTGAAGTTGTTGCGTACACGATAGGTAGGGTTTGAGTGGTTTTGAGGTTGAGAGAGAAATTTGTAATAGATTGTTTTTTTTTTTTAAGGAGTTTTTTGGAGAGATTTATGATTAAATTTTGTTTTGAAGTTGTTGCGTACGCAATCATGAGGTAGGGAGGTTTGAGTGGTTTTGAGGTTGAGAGAGAAATTTGTAATAGAAGGTTAGGAAAGAAATTTCTGAAAATAGATTGTGAGAGTAGGAAAATTTGTGGGAAAAAAGATTTAATGTAAAAATGGTTTTTTCAGTTGTTGCATACACATAAGTTTTTGAGAAAAGGATCGGATTTGAAAAAAAATTCAAATTTATAAAAACTCAATTCTTAGAAGTTCTTACGTACGCAATAGGTTAGAAATGAACTCACCTCTTGCAACATTTTGAAAATTTTTGAGAATCCTGCAATAGGTTGATGAGAGGAGAGAAGCGTGGAGTGTAAACGAATGATCTTTGAATGAAAGGGAGAATGAAGAATGTTCTACTTATAGTGAACCTAAAAGAACTAAAAAAACCTTAAAAACTATAAAAAGTTAACTTGACCTAAAAGCTACCCATTTCCTATAACACTCTACTTCTCCTCATTCTCTCTCACAACTCTCCTCATTCTCTCTCACAACTTTCCTCGAGCTCCACCACCTCTCCACCCAGGTACTCCCTCCCTCCCTCCCTCTCGTCCCTCCCATCCCCTCTTCTCCTGCTTCCTCTCTCCCCTCCCTTCCCCTCTCCTCCCTCCCCTCCCTTGCCCTCCCCTCCCCCTCCCTTCCCCTCTCCTTCCCCTTCTTCTCCCGCTTCCTCTCTCCCCCTCCCTTCCCCTCTCCTCCTGCTTCTCCCCTCCCTCCTCTGGCTTCCTCTCCTCCCCTCCCTTCCCCTCTCCTCCCCCTCTCCTCCCTTCCCCCTTCCCCTCTCCTCCTTGCCTTCCCTTCTACTTCCCCTCCTCTCCCTCCCCACCGGCCCTTCCCCCTCCCTTCCTCTCCTTCCGCCTCCCCGTCGGCTCCTCCCTCCCCACCGTTCCTCCCTTCCCCTCCTCCCCATAGCCCCTCCCCCACCGTCCCTCCCTTCCCCCCCCTCCCTCGCCCCCGCCCTGCCCCCTTCCCCCCTGCCCCCCCTCCCTTGCCCCGCCCCCTTCCCCTCCCCTGCCCCGCCCCTTTCCCCTCCCTTGCGCCCCCCCTCCCCCTCCCTCGCACCCACCCCCTTCCCCTCCCCCTCCCCTCCCTCCCCGTCAAGCTCCCTATCGAGCCGACGGGGAGGGGGGGGAGGGGAGGGGTGTGGGAGAGGGGAAGGGGAGGCGGTGCGGGCGGGGCGGGGGCGAGGGGAGGAGGAGGGGGTAGGGTAGGGAAGGGGAGGGGGCAGCAGCAGGGGAAGGGGAGGGGGTGGGAGCGAGGGGAGGGGGCAGGGGAGGGGGTGGGGGGAGGGGGAGGGGGTGGGAGCGAGGGGAGGGGGCCCCTGCTCCCCCGCTCCCCCTCCCCCCACCCTCGGGATCCCCCCCGCTCCCCCTCCCCTCCCCCTCCCCCCACCCCCACCCCCGCCCCCGCCCCCTCCCCTCGCCCCCACCCCCTCCCCTTCCCATCGAGTCGATGGGGAGGGGGGGCGAGGGGAAAGGGCGGGGGCAAGGGGAGGGGGAGGGGGTAGGGGCAGGGCGGGGCGAGGGGAAGGGGAGGGGGCGGGGGCAAGGGGAGGGGGAGGGGGTCGGTGTGGGGGCGAGGGGAGGGGAGGGGAGGGGCAGCAGCAGGGGAGGGGGAGGGGGCGGGGAAGGGGAAGAGGAGGGCATGGGAGGAAAGGGGAGGGCGCGGGAGGGTAAGGGGAAGGGGAGGGCACGGGAGGGGGAGGGGGCGGGGCGGGGGAGGGGAGGGGAAGGGGAGGGGAGGGGAAGGGGAGGGGAAGGGGCGGGGAGGGGAGGGGAAGGGGAGGGGCGTGGGGAAGGGGAAAAATTTTGATTAACTTAATTTATTTTAAAAAAATAAAAAAGTTAAAATAAATAAAACTAAAAAAAATTAAAAAATTAAATTAAATTTTAAATATAAAAATAAACTAATTAATTAAAAAAATTAATTATTTTATTTTATTTTAAAAATTAAAAATAAATAAAACTTAAAATAATATTTAATTAAAATTTTATTTAATATTTTGAGCTTAAAAATCATTGTAATTCTCATTTTTTATTTTTGATTGTTTTTCAGAAAACTATGGCTTCCAGTTTTGGTTCTAAGGTGTCTTTCAAATACCTTGAACATGCTTGGTATGTTATGGAGCGCAAATCAAAGTATTTTTTGGTGATCACTGCAGAGAATATATCAAGTGTGAAATATTCTACAGAGGCAGTAAGAAATGGTGGCATGGTCTCAAACATCAACATTAAAGAAAACAATTTGATAGAAGTTGTGTGCAAAGGAAAGAATGACGAGGTGGTTTACAAGTTACGAGTTACTCACAAGCACTTCTTGAAGCCCTTACCAAATTCAATTGAAGGATCCCAAGAATTACTTAGTGCCTTAGAAGCATTGAAGAAAATGTGGGATGCATTTCCAAGTGGTGGTGTTATACCTTCAGCAGCAGTAAGTATGCCATCTATAACATATAATCCTCAAGTACCGCCAATATCTATGGAGATAACTACGGTAACTCCGGCAAGTGTAACTATAGTATCTCCAACTGTACCTACACCATCGACTACTACAACTACAGGAACAAGGAGTGATCGTGGAGTAGATTCAAGTTCTACAGCTATTCCCAAAAAGAGAGCAAAAATAACTCCTACTCCATGTGCAGATCGTTCAAGTGTAGGTTATTTAAAACCAGGTGAAAAATTGGATAGCGATGAAGAGAAGGATCCACAAGAAGAAGATAGAAGTCTTAAAGACTTTTCTATAAGTGTGGCAGACTTACATCCTCCAGAGGATAAGGGATACATTTGGAGATTTTCACAATTCAGCATGGCCACAATGCTTATTGATCGAGCTTCATTGTTCACAACTTAAAGAAAGCTAGATAAGACATTTGCACGCAAATTGTATGAAGATACAAGGAAAACAAGAACTCCAATTGCCACTAATATCACTCTTCATCCTATGGCATTTAAGAGACTTCAAGAAGATGATCCTACATTGCCTGATGTCACATTTCAAAAGCGCATGGACTTTGTTGATGCTTTTGAGAACTTTAGAAGGAGTGACTTTGTTCGTGGAGAGGCTTTGTACCAAAGCCGATATGGGACTGACATCGAGAAGAGATACATGCTGGCAAAGAATAGATTCTTGGAAAGATGTAGGTTTGAGCCCATTGATGGGCAACACTTTTGTGAAGCTTGTAGGATCGCCCTTGATGAGGAAAGAAAAGGAAACTTACCACAGATTGAGTGGATGGAAAAGTTTCAACGGCTCATTTGTCATATATGCATATTTAATGATGACTCAAAGTACATTCTAGAATCCGAAAGGCTGAATTCTGCTCCATTTAGGTTGAAAAAAAGCTCTTCTCTTTCGGAGATCTTGATAAAGGCAAGGGAGTTATGGATGGGCTGTGGAAAGCCACAAACAGTGAAGGGCAGGAGACCTACATCTGAGTACATGGCAAAGAGGACTCAGTTCTATAGATGCTTGAAAGGTGTTGTAAGCAATACGCAAGGCATACCAAGTAATAAGGTTGAGGCAAAGGATTTGAACACCGCCGTTACAAGATACAGGGATGTTACTTGCATTGTCTTTCGTGAGGACTTAGTGTTTCAGAGCATCGTGGATGTTTGCCAAGCATATGAAACAGGGAAGATATCCTTTGAGGCACCAGAGCACATTGCAACTCAGAGGAAAGAAATAAAGAAACCGATGTCTATTGTTTGGTGGAGAGCATTAAGGTTTGTTCCAGATGCAATAACAGAAGAAATATGCAAGAAGATCCTAAGTGGTGATTGCTTCTTTGGAAAGAAGAGCAAGCATAGCAACTTGGATGAAGTGGTCACCCAAATGATTCAAAGTGAGCCTGCTCTCTCGGCACTATTATTTTTATTGAAATCTGATGATGAGCTAGCTGGCAAGTCAATTGATGTGGTAAGAAGAAAGCACTTAGCCTAGGTCAACTCCTTGATAAGACATGGGCTAGAAAGTGGTTGGCTTCAATGGATGCAGATGCCACACCAACAAAGGATCGAAGAGCTAAAATGCTAAAGGTTGTTGAGACAGAATATATGGACATCAAGAAAAAGGCCTTGCAGTCCACTACCCAAGGTAGAGCAATTGGTGGTTTAGATGATGGTTCTCCATTCAGCTTCTCCTATGATATCCTACTATCAGAGAATGATACAAAATTTGCACACATCAATGGCATTGATACAAAGAATTTCATAACAATGAGCGGTCATGCTTGGGAGAAGCCATGCATATTTTCATAGATGCATATTTTTCATAGATAAATTGCAAGACCTTGCAGTGTCACGGATAGTTGAACTTGTGCAGTTTATCGTAGAAGGTCCTATGGCAGATAAGAAAAGATCAACATTGGTCCTGTTCGTGACAGAATCACAAAGGGATGCCTTATATGCGATTTTGACAGGTTTGACATATGCATTTGGGTATTTACTTTCAAAAGTATACCATAGTATAGTCCTACATAATCATATGACTATCTTGGAAGGCACTGCCATTCAAGTCTTGCAGCCTTTCTTGATGTGCTTCTTATCCAGAGGTGGTGGCAATCTAATCCAAATTCCTTTAAGGACTCTCGAGCTTCATTACTTTGAGGACAATAAGGTTAATCTTGATGCAGCAATGGTGGATTACAGAAAGCTGATGGATCCTGATGTGATACTAGAGATGACAAAGAATTTATTGAATGATGGGTCGGAAGTAGCATTGTATTGAATGGGCTTTGCTGCTGAGAAATCGCTACGCCAAGGTAGAAATGTAAATGTCATTGATACCCCCCATCAAATTGAGTTCTTTGACACATGTTACAATTGCACTACCTTATTTGAAGAGGAAAATGTCAAAGAAGAGGGTAGTGAGTCTGAGGCTGATGATTCTAGCTCAGGTGATGATGAGGATGAAAGCTCTACATCCGATGACTTACGGCAAGAAGAAATCCGCACAAAGAATAACGGTGATCAATTGTCAACTAGAGTCAAGGAGGTTCCACTCATCATATGGGAAGGCTCACGGTAGCAAGAAGTTACAGTAGTACAGCATCTCACAAGAAAAGGTAAGGCTAAAGAGGTGGAAGCACTTCCCTTGAAATTAAAAGTGAGGAAGGCACCCTTGATCTTGGGTGAAGGACAAAGCAAGTGGATCAAGCAAGGAAGCCTTACTCAAAGAAGGTATGGATGAGGCAAAGCATGACCAGGAGGAGTTACCAAGAGGCATAGATGGTTCTTCAACCATGACCTTATAGACTCCAAAGCAGCCTACTAGTCAGGAACCTAGTAGCCAGGTCCCTACTCACCAAGAACTTGTTCATGAGACTCTAGAGCAGCCTACTAGTTAGGTGCTTGGAACTGAAGAGCAAACTACTGAGGACCTTGCTACTGAGACTCCAGTCTTAGAGCAACCTATTAATCAGGACCCTAGTAGTCAAGGGCCTGGCATTGAGGACATTGGTACTGAGTAACATGATGGCTGACGGCTTTGTAATCACAAGTTTTGAACTTCTATGTAAAGCGAATATCTAATAAAAAGTTTACTACTTTTTTGATTTCTTTACTCTCATTATTGTGTATAAAGATTGTTTATGAGGGCCATTTTATACTTAATGGTGTATTTTAAACTTTATGTCAAATGTATTTTTATCGTTAAGGGTGTTTTTTAATACCAAGTGTGGTGTATATGTACATCACTTACACATAAAAGGATTTATCTACACTACCTTTCTAAGGGCTTTATGTACACCACCTTTCTAAAAGAAATGGTCATAAAGGAATGTGCACACCACTTATACATAAAGGTGTTTATTTACACCACCTTTCTAAGAGAATTGGTCATCTATTGATGTCCTTAGGTGATAGTAGCTCAATTCACAAGAAGTTATGAAGATGTTTATGTAGACCACTTTGTAAGAGATTTTTGTGAAGTTATGAAGATGTTTATGTAGACCACCTTTGTAAGAGATTTGGTTATGCATTGATGTTCTTAGTACTTAATCATCAAATCTTTTGTTTTGAGTTGGCAAATCTAGTTCAAAAAACAACATTACTAGTATATTCAAAATTTTTGGACTGTTTTTTAGTCCATTTCTCAAATTGGACTTTACACAAGTCCAAAAATTTTGAATAGTGTGTTATAAATATCATGACTAAATGCCACTTAAGTAATAAGTCACAAATTGGTGTATAATCAACAAAAACTACATCATGATTCATACATTGCAACAAATAAATGTCAACCATAATATTCATGGAATAAACAACATCATGAGAATATGCTCCTCATGCATATATACAAACACAACATCATACATGCATCACAACTCTTCTGATGCTTCTAGTGGAGACTATGGCAACTCTTTTGATGCTTCCAATGGAGGCTGTGGTGCTCTAGATGTACACTCAGTCTCTACTTCTTCTGTAGTATGTAGTGCTTTTGGAGTAGACTCAGTATCCTCTTCCTTAAATGCAAGCGAAGGATGTGGCAACTCTTCTGATGCTTCCAGTGGAGGCTATGGTGTTGTAGGTGTACACTAAGTCTCTACTTCTTTTGTAGTGTGCAGTGCTTTCACAGTAGACTCAGTCTCCTCTTCCTTAAATGCAAGCTCTGATATTGCTTCAATTGCACCTTGTATTCTAATGGTAGCAATTAGGTCTTGAATGATTTCAACCCTAAACAATTGTATATCCTCCTCTGAATATTTGAGCTCCAAAGAGTCTTCTAATGAGACCTGTGGCTTAAGTGAGAAAATTTCTTTGAAAATCAACATGCAGTTATAGGCAACTCTCTACCCACAACTATGCCCATCTTCCTGCTCTACTACTAAATGCTTTTGGAAGTCTAGCGAGTCTTTGTATTGTCCTGTTTCTCTGATAGTAGATACCAACTTCTCAATCAACCTACTTATCATGACATATTAAAAAAACTTAGTGTGTCTATTACATAAGGTATAGAAGTAACAACAGATTAATAGAATACTTACGTTTGTATTGAGCCATGAAAGCCTGCAATCAAGTTGACAATCCAACAATAGTTGTCTTCAAGGTCCCAAACCACCATACTCCAATGTTCCCTACACGAATAATTAAGAACCATAATTATTTAACACAATGTTGCCAGTATAAGATGAAAATAAAGGTTGCCATGATACTTACATCTCATGATATGCCATAAATAGGACTCACACACCATGTAAATGTAAAGGTTGTAACCATTTACAAACATTGGCTATCATCTTTCTGCTATCGCTAAGTATAGGAGAAAGGAGGGAATCCAACATATACACATAGTTTTGTATGGCTCTACAAAATCATGAGATAACTATACTGCACCAACAAATAAATGAATATTAGCTTATTAGATTTAATCAAAATATTGAATTATCAAACAGAGAAAAAGTTTGTATCAAACCTGAGAATGGCCATCATAACGTTGTTATTGACCTCATTTGAAGCTCTAGAGAGAATTGAAATCTCCTCTCCCTCAAATTCAAGATACTGAGGTCTATGTTGAATCATAACCCTAACATTAAAAGAGCTTCCCAATTCTTCCAATGAAGCCATGTTTGTAGAGTTGAGGTCTTCTATCCCCTTTGACTCTTTGACGGCATTCATTTTGCACTCCTCTGAGCCATTATCTATTTGCCTTGTGGGAGGGTCCATAATGTTGCCCTTAATGATTGCTCAAATGGTACATGTTATAAATGCATAGAGATGCAAATCTGTATATGTTGACAGTGTGGTGTCATTTTGTATCTCAAAAATTTGACCAAGTACCAAAAAGCAATTGTAGCCCACCCTCCATCCACAACTATAGATGTGGCTATCCTCTTGATGTGATACCTGACATGTTATATACTCTATTTGTTGTGCCGAGTCAGATTGCCGCATTACTGTGTCAATAGCACCTACTAACTTTCGAGCTGATCTGCACATCAAAACATATAACAACAGTGAATATGTGCATTGCATATCAATCTACATGTCAAGAAGTGACAACAAGTGTAGTCTATACTTACTCTAACACAGTGCTATGGACGGATGTCATTGAGTTGGCAAAGAAGCACTTCTTAGCAAAGATGTCCAGGACCACCAAACTCCAATGTGAGCTGCATTATCAATAAAGAATAATTACTATGTTTGAGACAATTCTAGCAACGCAATAGAAAAAACAAGTAGGGTTTGATGCTTACTTCTCATAATATGCTGTAAAGATAACTCGTGCCTCATAGGAACGTGCTTCAACCAAAAAATTTGCTATAACATTACTATATTTAAAAAAAAGTATTAGCTTCTTGGGTTTATTCAAAATAAGAAAAGTATAAAGCCAAGGAAAAGGCTGCATCAAACCTGAGGATGGTTGTAATGACTTTGACATTAACCTCTTTCTTAGGATTCAAGAGGATTAAAATCTCTTCTTTACCAAATTCAAAAAAATGAGGTTGTTGTCAAATTAACAACATAGCGGTGAATGAACTTCCAATCTGCTGCAATAGAGTCATATTTTCATGACTCATCTTATTGAGAGAGTAGTCTACATCATATTCTTCTTCACTTGCTATGTCTTCTACATCCTCCTTCTGCTCTAAAAATATAAAAAAGTTATGAGATGTACACATCCCAAATAAAGGCTTAAACAAGCATAGAAATATAAAGATAAGATTTCATACATGTTGCAATGTAGTCATATTTTTAGGTTGTTCCCTCGGGGGGGTCACTATGTATAAGCCCTCTATATCATGTGCATTCAAGGCCTATTTCTAAAATCCTTTATCTGTAAATTTTTCATTTAATAATATGTACCCCTTTTCTATACAAATCTGTAAATTTTTTCCAAAACTATTTTAAATAGTCCCTTATGTATATTTATTTCTATAAATTTTAGAAATAAAAAATATCTTTCTGTTGAACTCACGTGATAGGATTACATATGATGAGTGACCCCCCCGAGGTTGTTCCCCAACATTAATAATGGTTTTTTCATTAGACTGCATAGAAGTATACAGATAAGGTTTCATACATGCTTTCATTAGAGTGAGTCTCTCCTCCTCTTGGAGAGAAAATTTAAAAAGTAAGGTTTCATACATGCTTTCATTAGAGTGAGTCTCTCCTCCTCTTGGAGGAAAAATAGAAAAAGTTATGAGATTTACACATCCCAAATAAAAATAAAGGTTTAAATAATCATAGAAGTATAAAGATAGCATGCTTTCATTAGACTCAGTCTCTTCTCCTCTTGGAGGAAAATATAAAAAAGTTATGAGGTTTACACATCCCAATTAAAGGCTTGAACAAGCATACAAGTATAAAGATAAGGTTTTATACATGCTGCAATGTAGTCATATTTTTAGGTTGTTTCCCAATGGTAGCAATTAGATGCTGAATACTCTCAACCGAAACACTAGTAGATCGGCTTCTGTATATGATTCCATTTTGACTGGTAACTCCAAATCAAAAATCTCTCTAGGAAACAACATGCATTTCTAGGCAACTCTCCACCCATAGCTGTGCCCGTCTTTTTGCTCCACTGGTAGGCTTGAATTCTACTTGGTCTTGTTGCTCCGTGGTTGTTCTGACAATAGATACTAGCCGATATGCAGCACTGTCCATCATGACATATTAAATATATTAATATGTCATAATCATAAGATACAAAATAAGAAAGTAACAAAAATATTAAGAGAATAATTACCTTGGGGAGTTGGCATGATAGCCTTCCATTGAATTCACAAACCACAAACGGTTGACTTCAAGATCCCAAGCGATCAGACTCCAATGTGAGATACACGACCAGATTAAAAATGATTATTGTTTTACATAAACTTGCCAAAGAAATAGTAAAAATAAGGTTGGAGTTGATACTTACTCCTCATGATAAGGCATAAAGATGACTTGCACCCCATCTAAATTCAAAGGGCTTAACCAGGTACAAATATCTTCTATAGTCTTTTGAGGAGAGCTAAGAATAGAAGAAAGGAGAGCATCGAGCATGTAGACACGATTCTGCACTACACTAGGAAGCTAAGAAATAACTACACTGCACCAAGAAATAAACAAACGTTAGCTCATAGAATTGATTTGCATTTTGCACTAGGAAACTGAGATATAACTACACTACTGTAAACAAATAAACAAATGTTAGCTCATTGAAGTAGCAACAAATAAACAAATGTTACCTGAGAATGGCCAGGATAACATTGTCATTAACCTCTTTTAAAGGATTGGAGAGGATTGAAACCTCCTCTCTACCAAAGCTCAAATACTGAGGTTCTCGTTTCAAAATGATCCTAACTTCAAATGAGCTTTCCATTTTATCCAATGTAGCTAAATTTGCAGAATGGGTCTCTGTCATAGCTTGTATTCTGTTGGTAAGCTGAAAGGAAAGGAAAGAGTGGACACAAACTCAGAATACTTGCATTACTTTCTTGTAGAATGAAGAAGAGTGAGGTCCTTAAGTAGGCACCTCATACATGCTCACTGACATCACTGATGACTTCAGAGCTTCACAATCATCTCCTCAATCTGCTCCTAGATTCTCTCAATCATCCCATGTGGCTCTTCCACCACCTAACTATGCTTGTGGGCACCTAACTGTGCCTCTAGCACTCACACATAGAAACATAAGGTGTGCATGAGGCATACACCTTGAGATATCCCATCAAACCCCCCCTTAAGGGAATGCCTCAGGCTATGTCAAGGATACATCTAGTCTCATAGTTTCTCATGCCATCTCATGGTGGTCAAGGATAAATCTATGGCTAGGTTCTCATGCTAGCAAGGGTTCCCATGGGTGTAAGGTAAACAAAAGGGATACAAAAAGACTTTCCAATGGTTATCTCCCTTGCATGTACATGCACACAATGTCTGCAGGAGGTACCATGGAGCAAAACATACACATGGCCTACATCATAAGGTGACCAGAGGTGTTTACAAAACACACAAAACACAATAGTTTATTTCATTCATTTTGGAGGACTATCCAGGTTGAGTACCTTGACATAAAAAGAGAGATCTGGAGCATACATAGAGATGTTTTAAAATGCATAATCTTCAAAGGATGCCTCATCTTGTGGAGGCTCATCACCTGAAAGTAGATTTGCATTTTTTGTCTTTGCTTTGGCTCTGCAAAACTTCTTGTTATGGTTGTTCTTGCCACAGTGCTTGCATGGATTAATTTTGAAGCAGTCCTTTGAAAGGTGATTTGTCTTTCCACAGTGATTGCAAGGGGTATATTTGCCCTAGACTTTTACAGCATAAACAGTGTCATTGCCTTTCCTGAGCTCCATATGCCTTTCTTCTTCTTGGAGAGCAGAGATAATACCTTCAAGATTAGGATTAGGAAGATTTTTCAAAGTGCTAACTATGTGATCATAATCTTCAGGCATACTCTTAAGTAACACTGCCATAGCATCATCTGGAGTAATAGGAGAGTTGATAGAAGCTAGTTGAGTCATAAGACTCAGCATATAGTTGACATGAGCTGCCAAAGTAGTACCACTAGCCATCTTCAATTTAAAGAAAGAGATTTTAAGTGATATTTTAGAGATGTGAGAGCTAGCACCAAAAATCATGTTAAGCTTCTACCAAGCTTCTGAAGGAGACTCCAAGTCAGAGATATGGTGAATATAATCATCTCCTAAAGCAAGAGCAATGATACCGTATGCTTTTTCTTCTCTAGCTGGATCCCTTGTCGGTTGTGTCAGAGTTGAGGATTCTCCAGCATTGGAGGCCATAGAAGAAGCGGTAGGAGTCGGTTTGACAAGTCCCCATAAGTTCTCCCTCATCAATGCAAATTTCACTTTCATCTGCCATGTGTGGAAGCCCTTTCCATTGAACTTCTCTAGATTCAATAGGGTAGCCATGAGAGGGTCTAACCCGGATATTGGGCAGTGTCTATCTCTCTTACAAGGCAAAAAATAACTGAAAGACTTCCAAAATATGAGCACTTGATGTAGCAAAGACTAGTGACCAATATTCAATCAATGATGCTTCTTCTTACATGCTTCATAGAAGTGGCTAAAATGAATACTTTCCAATCAAAACCAGGTCTAGCAATTCAAAACAAAACTGAAGCCACATTTGTACTGAAGTTATTAAAAGTTTCAAAAAACCAGAAATGCTAGAGTAGCATTATGTAGCATCATCTTCAAAAACTTGTCCAAAACTATCAAAACTAAAAGGCTGAACTTGGAGGGCTTGTAGCTCACTCTTCAAAGCAAAGGAAAAGGGGGTTTTTAAGGCAAAAGAGAGCTGTTATATTACAGAAGATCCTCTGGGAAGAAGAGGCACAAAAAGGCATCAGAACTCCATAGCTTGCCTTTCCAACGTCGACTGGTTTTTCTCTGTTTTCAGCTTGAATAAGCAACCATTGCTACTCAAATTTCAGCACAGGATAGCCCAAGGCATGGAGAATCTACCCCTGAAAGTAATTAGAGGAAGATAAGGTGTGCTGAGAGAAAACGTAGAAGGAAGAATCGACGGAAATCATGTAATGGCGACGAAACGGGCACGGTTTTCTTTGATTCCTCTCAGCCAAAGGTTCGCCCCTTTAAGGTGGATCTCCAGCAAGAAGGACGTGGGAAATGGCAGAGAACAGGAGGAGAACAAGCTTAAGCAAACTTTGGGAAGAAGAGGGAGAGATGGTGAAGAAGAAGATGATGATGTGGCAAAAAATGGGCTCAAGGGGGATCAAAGGGCTCTGATACCATGTTGGTAAGTTGAAAGGAAAGGAAAGAGTGGACACAAACTCAGAATACTTGCATTACTTTCTTGTAGAATGAAGAAGAGTGAGGTCCTTAAGTAGGCGCCTCATACATGCTCACTGACATCACTGATGACTTCAGAGCTCCACAATCATCTCCTCAATCTGCTCCTAGATTCTCTCAATCATCCTATGTGGCTCTTCCACCACCTAACTGTGCTTGTGGGCACCTAACTGTGCCTCTAGCACTCACACATAGAAACATAAGGTGTGCATGAGGCATACACCTTGAGATATCCCATCATATTCTATGTTTGCTGTTATTCTGCTTTTCCATGGTGTCTTTAAAGCTCTTGTGCTCATGGGATTCTTCAATCAAATTTAGAGGTAGTTGCATTGCTGAAGTAGAAGGGAGTGCCTCCATATTGACTTCATCCATTTCTTCTCCCTCTATTGCCTGTAAACAAATATGACAGATTAGATTCATTATCTTTAAATTTAAATCTTATTCAAAAAATTGTATTTAGTTGAGAAATACAGAGTTCATACCGCTAAGTATTATCGTAGTGGCCTTTTTACATAACCCTGCGAGCCATAATTATCAAAGAAGACATCATCATCTTTCTCTTCATCCACCAACCTCTCTCTGAACAGGTCATGTAAGTCCATATTTTCATCATCATCAATTGGGACATTATGATCTTCAAGGTCATCATCCATGTCATCAGTCTCCTTGTGCTCTACCTCTTTTTCATAGCCTGTGGTTAGATCTGCTTGAAGCTAAAAATAAGCCATGAAATGCTTGTTTTCAATAATATTTGTGGAGTTGCCTTTTCTGAGGAGATCCTCAAATAAATATCCCATCTTGCACAAGGTGACCTCCCAATTTGCCGGTAGCAAATTTTCCATCATGGTAAGCAAGAGACTCCCACTTTTTGCAGGACTTCCATAGTTGTTTTTTTGATAATGTATGGATCTGGGAATAGCTTGCTCTTCTAGCATCAATCTCAAATTATTTATGTTCTTTTGTAAGGAGTGATCAAGGTTGGGACTCTGCATACACAAGAAGAATGATTCAAGAGATTGAATCGCTATGCCACATTCTCTCTTGCCTCTCTTTGTTGCATAACACCACTATAGATCTTTAAATCTAATGAATATGCTCGCTCTAGAGCAACCTGCATGTCTTCTTTGTCTTTTTTATCAACAAAAATGACAATGTTGCAAATTGCCACTTTGCTGGTGGTATATACTATTCTATCAATGAAGTTATGGATATCATCGCTAGAAACTTCATTGATGTAGAATAGTTGTGGCTTGTCCCATACTGACTCATTCTTGATGAAGTCATCTTCTGAAACTCCCCTGAAGTTCACAAGCTTTCCAGACTCTGCCATAACGTCTACATTGAATTGAAAGCTTTGGTGCATATCTGTCGGCATCCTTATCTCACTGATTAATCTTTCCACATATGCAACCACCTGTTGTGGGATTTCTTTTCTCATGTAAGAGGTTACTATTTATGACCCATCTTCATCCTTTTTAATCCACCTGTTTGCCCTAGCTTTACCTTGGGTGTTGACAAAGAAGCTATATGCTTGACCACATTATAGTCAATGTTACAATGACTAAGTGGAATTTGTTTTTCTGACAGCAAATACTTAATGGCACTATGCACTGCATCACGCCTCACCTGTACATTGATGCATTCTTCCTTGCATTGGTCTTTGTCTTTCTTTCCAAAAAACCATTCTTTCTTTAAAAGTTTTTGTGCTGACATGGATGCATACTTGTTAGGTAAGTACTTTACAGGCCTCCACATCCTTGTCATCAACTCCTTCTTATCCATTACCTTTGACTTTCTAGAGATAAACAAAGGAGCTTCATAGGTCAACTCTCCACGCTCATAAGCAATGCACGCTTCAAGCATCTCATTGAACACTTCAACAGGACAAAATATGATAGAAGTGTAGTCGGCATATCTATCTCTCACCACCTTGAGGCTTGTCGTATTTTCTTCTCGCTCTTGAGTTCCCCTAGGCACAACTGCACTCAAAGAAGTATAGAAGTTTGTGAGTGTGTCGGCGTCTGCTTTTGTGACCTTTCGCTTCAAATCAGGATTTGGAGAACCAAATGTTGTCCATATAACCCTTGCCTTCTGTAAGACCTCTAATGTTGAGGATATCTTACGCTTTCCATGGACACAATGATTAAGTTTTCAGACTCAATCAAATACTTGATCTCATGCTTGAATATACAGATTGTTGCAAGATAATAATGGAATGAACTTATCTTTGCAAATTGTTCTGAAGTGAGTCTTTTGACCTCCTTTGCTTCTTTTGTGATTCGATTACAAGCATAAACCCAATATTGACCATCAATGGGTTGGAATCTGCAATGAAGGAGGAATTCCTTCTTTGCTTCCTTTAACATATTCTCACCTTGTGCCTCTTTGCCTTGTTCATGTGGAATATTTTTAAGAGTGTCTTTAAAGAATCGATTGAAGGTTTCCTCGAAATGTGTAGGCCCTGTAAATGTTATTTGATCCAAAAAGCTATTTTTGATTGGACAAAACATTATTGGGCGCAGGACCACGTTGCTTGCCACAGGTTTCTTTCCATCTCTCAAAGCCTCATATATTTGCAGTGCATAGGATATATCAAGGCTTCAGCTATTAGTAAAGATAGCTACAGCTTCCACATCTTTGGCATTCACAAACCATGTCCTTTGACCCCAGATATATCCCACATCATCATCTGTTATTGCTTCATTAAGATGCAAATTAAGATTTTTGACTGATGTGAGTTCATCTTGATCATCTTTAGCCTCGGGTTCTGAGTCTTCTTCATCTTTCTCTTCTTTTAACTGTTTTTCATCCACATGATCTTTCTCTATAGTGGGACGATGCCTTTTTTACTACTTGGAACCGTGGCTCTTGTAGTACTAGCCTTTTGCATTTCACGTCGTGGTTTGCTAGCAAGAGCTTCTAGCATAATTGCAGTGGATCGACCTTCATCTTCTTCAATTTTTTTTAATTTCCACATCCACCATTTCTTGCTCTAGAAGTTTGCGCTCATGTTCTACACATTTGTGATAGTGTACATGTTCTTCTTGCCCCTGCATCGAAGTCTGTGCTTGATCTCCTTCATGTGAAGATCCTTGAATGCATCCTGAAAGTACTCAAACATTATCTTTGCATGCATCCTTTTTGCCACCACACTAGGAAATTGCTCCCAAGTATATGCAAGAGCCTCCAATGCACTTTGCAGCTCTGGAAACTTTGATGGTTGAGGAGGAGGCATCACAAAGGTCTTTGAGTCTCTCCTTGACACAACAAAATGAAGACCGCCAACTTCAAGGTCTGAACTCTTTGTGAAAATATCCATAAAAGTCTATTTTGGCTCTATCATTATGCCTACTACAAGGCTTGAAGTCATATCTTTTTTGAAGAATGTAGCATCCCATGGATCTTCAACATCATTGAACTCCCTTTTTGACATAAGTAGAAAGAGTCTCTTTTCCTTTTGATGAAGAAACCAAGCTCTTCTGCCCATGTGATATCGAGTCCACCTACCAAAGCCATTGGGGCTATATTCCTTTCCTTTCAAATTCAAAGTGACATCAGAGACCCATGCTCTAATCTCAAAGTCATTTAGGATAGCCCCCACATTAGTTGATTGCTCCATAATCCTACAAGAAAAGATAATGAAGAATTTAGATACATACAAGTAAAGTACAATATACAACGCTTGATACAATAAATGTGGGAAATAGCCCAAAAGGCTTTACAAGGCTTCATATGGCAATAAATGTGACCAACAGCGGAGAGGGCTTTACAAAGTATTTTATAGCAATAAATGTGGAAAATAGCCTAGAAGGCTTTACAAGGCTTAAATATTTGTACAAATGTAAGAAAATTAGCCAATAAAGCTTTACAATAAAATAAAATGTCCTCTAGTGATAAAGCTTCAATCTTCGTGAAGACATGTAATCTGTCCATCCATTGATTTTCCCTCTAGTGATAAAGCTTCAATCTTCGTAATGACATGTAATCTATCCATCCATTGATATCTGTGCACTGATACCCAACTGACGCAATCTACCCACTAAAAACTGTTCCACTAATATCCACTTATGCAGCCCACTGATACTCATTAAATAGTGAATGGTCAGGATGGTCGGGTTTATTACAAGGTGCTTCATATGGCAATAAATGTAAAAAATAGCCTAGAAGGCTTTACAAGGTTTTTTATGACAATAAATGAGCTTAAATATTTATACAAATGCAATAAAAATAACCAATAATCATCAAGCTCCAATATGCCCATGACATGTAATCTGTCCACTGATATATGCAATCTGTCCACTGATATCTGCTATTTGCTCATGCAATCTACCCACTGATAAACTTCTTGGTAAATGGTAAAAGGTCTTATTTAATAGCATGTTATGAGTATTAAACCGCATGTGAGCAAAGGGACTGACAACGATTAGGAACTAGTTAGAAAAATTTGAGCATGGCTTCGATTGGCAACTTGGAGAATTGTCTCTCCTCTAAGGCAATCTAATCTATGCTAAACTATGCTAAACCAATCGTCGAAGCGAAGAAAAGCAATAAATAATTTCTTTTTCTATGTTCATTTTAATGTACTGGGGTTTAAGAGGCTTAACTATGCAAAAGAAGGGGTTTTGATGTAGAGGCTAAACCTGCATGTGAGAGAAATGAAGAACAAGTATCTAAAGAAAAGCTAACATTTTTCAATTTAAAAGATGAATATATATATATAAATTATCTCACCTTCAAAACAAACCATAAATTCACTCTTTTATAATTTTTTAAAAGTATAATATAAAACATGTAAATATATAAAACTCTCTCTTTCCTCTAAACTTCTCTCTCTCTCTCTCTCTCTCTCTCTCTCTCTCTCTCTCTCTCTCTCTCTCTCTCTCTCTCTCTCTCTCGACTCCTAATTCTCTCTGTAGCCATAGTCAAGACACCTCATTCTCTCTCTTAATCTCTCTCTCTCTCTCTCTGTGACAACTCTTATGTCTTTCCCTCTCTGTCCTCATCCCACTCATTCTCTCTTAGTTTATCTCAAGTCTCTCTTTCTCTCCCTTCCATGGCAGCTAGGATTTATCATTCTCTCTCTTCATCTCTCTCTCTCTCCCTAGGAATTGTAATTATTTCTCTCTCTCTCTCCACCTCTCTCTCCTCTCTCTCTAGAGATTTATTATTCTCTCTCTCTCTCTCTCTTCTCTTCTCTCTCTCTCCCTCTCTCTCTCTCTCTCTCTCTCTCTCTCTCTCTCTCTCTCTCTCTGTTACCCTCTCTACCTCCCTACCTCTATCCTCTTGGCCGCTAGGATTTGTCATTCTTTCCCTCTCTATGTCTCTCTCTCTGTCTCTGAATTCTCTCTCTTAATCTCTCCCTGCCTTCCTCCCTCCCTCCCTCCCTCTCTTTGTTTCTCTCTCTCCTATGTCCCTCTTCTCAGTCTTAATCTCTCTTTCTCTCCCTCCCCTCTTCTCTCTCATTTCTCATTCTCTCTCTCTCTCTCTCTCTCTCTCTCTCTCTCTCCCTCCCTCTCTCGCTCCCTTGGCAGCCACGGCCGCGAGAAGTCTCATTCTCTCTCTCTCTCTCTCTCTCTCTCTCTCTCTCTCTCTCTCTCTCTCTCTCTCTCTCTCTACCTCCCTCTCTTGGCGGCCACGGCCGCTAGAAGTTTCATCCTCTCTCTCCCTCTCTCTCTTTATCTCTCTCTCCTCCGGGTGGTCACTATGTATAAACCCTCTATATCACGTGCGTTCAAGGCCTATATTTAAAGTCCCTTATCTGTAAAAAATTTCATTAATAAAATGTACCCCTTTTCTATACAAATCTGTAAATATTTTCCAAAACTATTTTAAATAGTCCCTTATGTATATTTATTTCTGTAAATTTTAGAAATAAAAAAAATCCTTCTGTTGAACTCACGTGATAGGGTTACATATGATGAGTGACCCCCCCGAGTCTCTCTCCCTCTCTCTCTCCCCAAGTCTCCCTCCTCTCTTCTCTCTCATTTCTCTCTCTCTCTCTCTCTCTCTCTCTCTCTCTCTCCCTCCCTCCCTACTCTCTCCCTCCGGGCCTCTGGTAGCCATGGCTGCCAGAAGTTTCATTCCCTCTCTCTCCCTCTCTCTCTTTCTCTCTCTCTCCCTCTCTCTCCCTCTCTCTCTTTCTCTCTCCGTAAGTCTCCCTCCTCTCTTCTCTATCTCTCTCTCCCTCTCCCTCCCTACTCTCTCCCTCCCTCTAGCAGCCACGGTCGCCAGGGGACCCTCTTCTCTCTCTTAATCTCTCTCTCCCTCTCTCGCTCTCTCTTTCTCTCCCTCCCTACTCTTCTCTCTCATTTAAGGAGCCCCTCTTCTCTCTCTGAATCTCTTGTCTCTCTCCCTCTCTCTCTTTCTCTCCCTCCCTACTCTTCTCTCTCATTTCTCATTCTCTCTCTCCCTTTGGCGGCCACGGCCGCCAAGAGCCCCTCTTCTCTCTCTTTCCCTCTCTCCTCTCTGCCACGTTTCATTCTCTTAAACTTCTCTCTCTCTCCCTCTCTCTCCCTCTCGCTCTTTCTATCTCTCTCCCTTTCTCTGTCCCTCTCTCTCTCTCTCCCTCTCTCTCCCTACTCTCTCCCTCCCTCTAGCAGCCACGACCGCCAGGAGACCCTCTTCTCTCTCTTAATATCTCTCTCCCTCTCTCCTCTCTCTCTTTCTTTCCCTCCCTACTCTTCTCTCTCATTTAAGGAGCCCCTCTTCTCTCTCTGAATCTCTCTCTCTCTCTCTCTCCCTCTCTCCTCTCTCATTTCAATACCACCTAGGTTAAGGCATAGGAAAAGTATTGTGCCCATCGGATATCCCTTGAATGGTCGATCGAGCATTAAATACCATTTTTTCCTTAGTGTCATGCACATCCATAAAAAAACATGCTGCTAGGTGTGTTATCTGATCAAGTACTTATGCGATGGGAATGCCACTTTGCATGTAAGTCAATTCCACCTAGTTGAAGGTGTGTGCAAAGTATTGTGCCCATCGGATATGCTTTGCATTGTCGATGAAGCATAAAACACCCTTTTTTGCTCTAGTGTAATGCACAACCATAAAAAAACACGATCCTAGGTGTGTTATTCAAACAAGTACTTATCGGATGGGGGATCCACTTTGCACGCAAGTATCTTTCAAGTAGGTTGAGGTGCATGCAAAGTATTGTAACCATTGGATATGCTTTGCATGGTCGATCACGCATTGTACACCATTTTTCCTGTAGTGATATGCACATATGCAAAAAAACACACCCTTAGGTATGTTATCTGACCAAGTACTTATCGGATGGGTGTGCCCCTTTGAGAACATTTCAATACCACCTAGGTTAAGGCATAGGAAAAGTATTGTGCACATCAGATATCCTTTGAATGGTCGATCGAGCATTAAATACCATTTTTTCCTTAATGTCATGCACATCCGTAAAAAAACACATTGCTAGGTGTGTTATCCGATCAGGTACTTATGCGATGGGAATGCCACTTTGCATGTAAGTCAATTCCACCTATTTGAAGGTGTGTGCAAAGTATTGTTCCCATCGGATATGCTTTGCATTGTCGATCAAGAATAAAACACAGTTTTTGCCTTAGTGTCATGCACAACCATAAAAAAACGCGGTCCTAGGTGTGTTAATCAAACAAGTACTTATCGGATGGGGGCTCCACTTCACATGCAAGTCCGGTTCAACTAGGTTGAGATGTGTGCAAAGTATTGTCACCATCGGATATGCTCTACATGGTTGATTATGCATTATACAATGTTTTTCCGATAGTGATATGCACATCCGTAAAAAAATCCGCCCTTAGGAATGTTATCTGACTAAGCACTTATCAGATAGGTGTGACTCTTTGAGAACATTTCAATACCACCTAGGTTAAGGCTTAGGAAAAGTATTGTGCCCATCGGATATACTTTGCATGGTCGATCGAGCATTAAATACCATTTTTGCCTTAGTGTCATGCACATCCATAAAAAAACACGCTGCTAGGTGTGTTATCTGATCAAGTACTTATGCGATGGGAATGCCACTTTGCATGTAAGTCAATTTCACCTATTTGAAGGTGTTTACAAAGTATTGTGTCCATCGGATATGCTTTGTATTGTCGATCAAGCATAAAATGCCGTTTTTGCTTTAGTGTCATGCACAACCATAAAAAAACACGGTCCTAGGTGTGTTATTCAAACAAGTACTTCTTGGATGGGAGCTCCACCTTGCACGCAAATCCGCACGCAAATCCGTTTCAACTAGGTTGAGGTGCGTGCAAAGTAATGTCACCATCAAATATGCTTTGCATGGTCGATCACGCATTATACAATGTTTTTCCCGAAGTGATATGCACATCCACAAAAAAACACGCCCTTACGAATGTTATCTGACCAAGTACTTATCGGATGGGTGTGCCTCTTTGAGAAAATTTCAATACCACCTAGGTTAAGGCACACGAAAAGTATTGTGCCCATCGGATATGCTTTGCATGGTCGATCGATCATTAAACACCATTTTTGCCTTAGTGTCATGCACATCCGTAAAAAAACACGCTGCTAGGTGTGTTATCCGATCAAGTACTTATACCATGGGAATGCCACTTTGCAAGTAATTCAATTCCTCCTAGTTGAAGGTGTGTGCAAAGTATTGTGCCCATCAGATATGCTTTGCATTGTGGATCAAGCATAAAACATCGTTTTTGCCTTAGTGTAATGCACAACCATAAAAAAACACGGTCCTAGGTGTATTATTCAAACAAGTACTTATCAGATGGGGGCTCTGCTTTGCACGCAAGTATCTTTCAACTAGGTTGAGCTGCGTGCAAAGTATTGTCACCATGGGATATGCTTGGCATGGCCGATCACGCATTATACACCGTTTTTCCCCTAGTGATATACACATCCGCAAAAAAACATGCCCTTAGGTATGTTATCTGACCAAGTACTTATCGGATGGGTGTGCCTCTTTGATAACATTTCAATACCACCTAGGTTGAGGCATAGGAAAAGTTTTGTGCCCATCGTATATCCTTTGCATGGTCGATCGAGCATTAACTACTATTTTTGCTCTAGTGTCATGCACATCCATAAAAAAACATGCTGCTAGGTATGTTATCTGATCAAGCACTTATGGGATGGGTGTGCCACTTTGCATGTAAGTCAATTCCACCTAGTTAAAGGTGTGTGCAAAGTATTGTGCCCATCGGATATGCTTTGCTTGTCAATCAACCATAAAACACGTTTTTTGCCTTAGTGTCATGCACAACCATAAAAAAACACGGTCCTAGGTGTGTTATTCAAACAAGTACTTATCGGATGGGGGCTCCACTTTGCACGCAAGTCCATTTTGACTAGGTTGAGGTGCGTGCAAAGTATTGTCACCATCCGATATGCTTTGCATGGTCGATCACGCATTATACAACGTTTCTCCTGTAGTGATATGCACAACCATAAAAAAACACGCCCTTAGGTATGTTATCTGACCAAGTACTTATCGGATGGGTGTGCCCCTTTGAGAACATTTCAATACCACCTAGGTTGAGGTGTAGGAAAAGCTTGGTACCCATCAGATATCCTTTGCATGGTCGATCGAGCATTAAATACCATTTTTGCCTTAGTGTCATGCACATTCGTAAAAAAACACGCTGCTAGGTGTGTTATCCGATCAAGTACTTATGCGATGGGAATGCCACTTTGCATGTAAGTCAATTACACCTAGTTGAAGGTGTGTGCAAAGTATTGTGCCCATCGGATATGCTTTGCATTGTGGATCAAGCATAAAACACTGTTTTTGCCTTAGTGTAATGCACAACCATAAAAAAACACGGTCCTAGGTGTGTTATTCTTTTTTCAAACAATTCAATACCACCTAGGTTGAGGTGCAAGTAAAGTATTGTGCCGATTGGATATGCATTGCATGGTTAATTGAGCATTAAATACTATTTTTGCCTTAGTGTCAAGCACATTTGTAAAAAAACATGGTCCTAGGTGTGTTATCGGATCAAGTACTTATCTAACCGACACACCACTTTTCATGCAACTCAATAACACCTAGGTTGAGGTGGGTGCAAAGTATTATGCCCATCGGATGTACTTTGTGTGGTATATCACGTATTAAACTCCGTTTTGTCTCAATGTCATGCACAACCATAAAAAGACACGCTTTTAGGTGTGTTATCTGACCAACTGCTTATCAGATGGGTGTACCACTTTGCATGGAATGGAATACCACAATTTACCATTTTTCAAATAACTAGTTAGAGGAAGGAGGAGTTTAAAGAAGCAACTTCTCAAAGGAATTGGATTGAGGAGACAAGGAGAAAGAGGAGGAAGAGAAATACAAAAAAAGACTAGAAGAGGTGAGTCTGCTTTCTTTCACAAAATCTCGTTTTTTGTCTTTAACCCTTGAAAATCAAGCATGAAAACTAGCACATAGCCTTAGCAATACAAGGAGAAACATGCTTCAACACTCACAAAATGAAATCTCACAAAAAATGAACCTACATTGCTCAAAGAGACTCACCTTCTTGAAAAACTTCTTTTCACACAAGCAAAGAGGGAGAAGGGTGGAGAGGGAGCACAAGTGTTAGGAGAGGGGTTGAGTAGTGGTGAGGAGTGGAGAATAGAGAGAAGGAAAGTGAGGTCGTTAGATATGAGGTGGGAGGAGAGATTACTTTTCCCACAATAGAGATGCTAAAGAAAGCACCGCGTCGCGGGATTTCGAGTTTTAGCCCACAGCGTCGTTATATAGCGACGCTAGTCAGTCGCGATATAGCGATGCTTATATTTAAAAGCGTCACTATATAGCAACAGAATAGAGCAAATCATTGCTATATAGCGATGGAACAGAGCAAAACATTGCTATATAGTGATGCTTCAGGGCACTTATCGTTTAAAGCTAAAAAAGAAGCTCATAGGTGGCTATTTTATTACTGTTAATATATTTCCTTGCAACTTATGTTGTGATTTTAGAAGTATGCAGATGGAAGGGATGAGTGGAAGCTCGTCAGATGATGAGCCAACGCCCGCCGGGAGCACAAAGTGACTTACGGAGAGGTTGTATTGTCATTGCACTCATTGCAAGCGAGAAGTATGACATCAACATTGTATTATCATGCACCACTTACGGATGTATGTGAAGGAGCCCAAACCAGTACCCACCATTGGTGTTGCAGGTGTTGATGGATTATCAGTAAGTCAAAGCTATTTGAGTTCATGGTTAATATTGTATACCATTATGATACGAAACCTTGAGACAAGATCTTATATTAACATGAAATCTTAAAATAGGATGAGGCTGATGAGGGTACGCATATACCTTCACACTTTGAGCAAGACTATAGTCTCCTAGATGATGACGAGGGTATGGTCGACATGATGGATTCTATTTTTAAGGGCACTGCATCCCATGTACACGTGATGTCAGAGTCTGAGGTCAAAATGTGAGAGTTGCAATCAACACAGTTGTACGAGGGTGCTAGGATATCTAAACTATGTGCTTGTCTCTCAATCTTGAATCTGCAAGTAAATTATGGGTGGTCAGATACAAGTGTCTCAACCTTAATGATGTTAGCTCCTACATTAATTTGACTCATTATTTGTCCTACATTAATTTGACTCATTATTTGGATATTGTTTGTTTTGAGAATCATCATGTATGGATTAGTGTACCGAATCATCATTATTCAAAGCCTATGTATGTTTGAATTGTGATAGGTTGCTCCAGATGATGTTGCCTGCACCAAATACCATGCCCGCATCAAGAGATGAAGTGAAGAAGATGCTAACAACGGTGGGTATGGATTATGATACCATCCATGAGTAGATACCGGTAAAGGTCTTGAGACACTTTCCCATCATTGCAAGAATATAGCACATGTTCCGATGCAAATCCATAGTGGAGTTGATAACAAGGCATGCATCTCATCAGTCCACTGATGACACATTGAGGATTCCTGCAGATTGTGTAGCTTGGAAGCACATAGACAATCAGCGGCCAGACTTTGCAAGGGAGCCACGCAACTTACATCTTGGGCTCGCTATGGACAGCGTGAATCCTTTCGGGTTATGCTCGACATCTTGGTCGACATGGCCCATAGTCATGGTGAATTACAATATCCCACCATGGCTAACAATAAAAAAGGGACACCTCATGCTTGCACTACTTGTGCCAAGGAAGTACAAGGCAAAAAATATGGACATGTACATGGCACCTTTGATAGAGGAGTTACAGATATTATGGAGAGGAGTGCGGGTCTTTGATATTTCCAAAGCTCCTAGACATACCAATGATATTTTGGTCAGGGGTATCTTGATGTGGACCATGCATGACTACCCAGGATATGGAGAGTGCGCAGGTACGTGGTTGTGTCTCTACATGTATAATATAGGATTATGCTTTTATGACTCTCTTTCGCATGCATGTCTTATACTAACACATTCATGCACGTGTACAGGACTTGTTACATGTGGGTACCATGCTTGTCCTATTTATGGACCGGGTTTGAAATCTCTTGCATGATACTCCAAACATATGAGGAAACATGTTTATGAAGGTCATGCTCGATACCTTCCACTGGACCATCATATTTGAAGGCGCATGGAGGTCAGCTTGATCCACCACCATCATATTTGAAGGCAAGTAACTAGATTCAGGCTTGGAGGGCAAATGGAGAGGAACCTCCTCCTAGTATGAAGAGGCTATCAATCTTTCACAAGCTTCCTTATTGGGGTCGGTTAATCATCTCTTGGATCCCATGCATATCTTCAATAATGTGGGGGCTACTATTTGGGCACACTTGGTTGGTTCCAAAGACTTGAGAGAAGTGCGAGAAGACTTGCGAGCTATGAATAGGATGTCTCATTTGTGGCCCCAAGTGCATGCTTCGAGAAAAGTTATCCTCCCAAAAGCAACGTGGATCCTCTCTACGAGGGAGGAGGCAGCGGTTAAGGCAAACATTGCCTCTTTTCACACACCGACAGGGTACATGCGTTGCTTGAAAAGAGCGTTTTCAACGGACAATAAGCTTAGTGGGTTCAAGTCCCATGATTGGCACAATGTCTTACAGGTATTCTAAGCTATAGAATTAGTGTACCGATAATCGTGATGCGTTAGCGTAATTATGATTATGTTATATTATTGACATGACTTCTTTGTTGCTTTGATAGTTCATCCTACCAATTACAATAAAAGGGTGCTTACAAGAAGATGTTAGAAATGCTGTATTCAAGATCACTGGTATTGTGAGGTATGCTTACTATCAAATTGCATTGATTGCATTTTCTTCAATTTAAGCTGAATAATCTGTAGACTAATTATGAAAATATCTTACATGGGCATGTGAAATAGGTGGATATCTTAAAAAGAGATCTCCATATCGAGCATCGAGAAGGCTAGGGTGGAATCCATCGAAGCCGTATGCTTGCTTGAGAAGCACTTTCCCTCGAGCATTATGACACCTCAAGTACACTTGCTTGTGCACATAGTTGATGAGGTGGCTATTACAGGTACAGTTCATAGTCGGTGGATGTTTTTTCTCGAGCGATTTATGAAAACTTTGAAGGGATTTGTAAGACAAAGAGCAAGACCAGAAGCAAGCATGGTAGACGGATGGCTTGTGCAAGAGTCATTAGTATATATCACGGAGTTTCTTGCATCCACGGATCCCGATATGCCGCAAGCTTAGCATAACAAAGATGATGATCGCATCATTGGTGAGGTTCCCCAAGGAAAAGGGATTGAAAGAAAGATGAGTGAAGAGCAAATGGAGAAATTCAATAAGTTTTGTATCCTCAATAGAAAGGAGATGCAGAAGTGGATTGAGAGATATGAAGCGGCCAAAGTAGAAAGAATAAATGCAAGGACGAGATTCAGAGTAATGTACAGGCGATCACAACCATATCCATGGGATTTGGCTCTTCTCCCCACTCACATGTCACTTGATTAGCTGCAACTGACTCTACGTAAAGCCGAATGCAATGGAGAGACAATAAACGAGTGCGAGTGAGAGTTATCATCTGGATGTATGATGCATGTATGTTTCTTACCTCTTGACGTAATTAAGTAATTATTTGTGGCAATATACGCTATAAAATAGATGCATCTTCATTGTTTTAATGATGCTCTTTTACAGTACAAAAAGTGCAATATGGTCATATGGATGACATTTTCACGTGGAACGCATCGATTCAAAGAGAGTCACGTATGATTGTGGAGTCATGGCTATTTTCACACAAGATAGCTGAGCAAGTGCTTCGGATACCAATCTTTTCTCCTCACAGTTGGATTATTGTGGAACCATATGCAAAATCTATGAAGTTGATTTCAGACGATTTAGTATTTTCATTCTTGATGTAAAATGGTTTAGAACTATTTACAACGGTCCCCATGTGACAGTGAGAAAAGATAGTAGCAATTTCTTTGCAATAGACTCCACCAAACATTGGACCGATGAAAGTGATACTTTTGTTCATCCCGAGCACTGTGACTCCACTGTGAGCAGGTGCATACTAATGATTTAATTAATCGAAGCCTTCGTTTTTAAAGATCCATTGATACATGTACTTAAGCATAATTTCATATATATAATTGATGACATTTGGCACCCATCTTCAATATAGGTGGTTTTTCATCTGAATTGTTTTGATCCAAGATGGTGGTACGTGATCCAAGTTCCACCATGAAGTAAGCAAATTTTTGAAGATAGAGATGTGGATATGGAGATGCCACTACCAATGCCGGATCCATTTGATCCAAATGAATCTAGCGAAGAAGATGAAGATCACAATATGAGCCAAGAGGAAGATGCACATAATGACATCGCACAGGAGGAAGATGGAGATCACGATATTGAGGAAGAAGACAACAATCATCAAGAATCACCACACTTTATTGAAGAAGATTCAATCAAGTACTTTAGGTGAACGTACGATGCTAGAGTTCGATGATGATATAGGAGATCGACTCGGTATAGAGTTAGAGATAGACTTGTTTGGCACGTTAGACTTGGCTCAAGATGAAACCGTTGATATAAATGCCTTCATTGATTTTTTTCATCTCAAACTTGGATATGAATATATGAGCTTCAAAGGCTTGATGTACATGCTCTCATACTTTTATTCTCTCAAAAGATCAAACATGTATGAAAATTTTAAAAAAAATTGCCATTGGAGAAAACTAACTTTTAAGGTTGATATGAGAAAAAAACTCTCTGTAAAATGTCGCTATAAAAAAGTGCCTCAATGTCGATATATAACGACACTTACAATTCTGATAAAAGTTGCTATATAGCAACTTTAGAAATGGTCGCTATATAGCGATGTTTGACTAAAGTCGCTATATAGCGACCCTTCATGAGGCGCGCTTCCAATACCAACGATTCGCCTCGTGCGTGCTAAACGTTGGTACTTAAACGTCGCAATAGGATCCATGTGTAGTAGTGAGATAGGTCACCAATTGATTTCGTCAAACAGGTGCACCAATAGCAACAAGTTGATTGATGATATTCTTGAATGACTCAATATGAGTTGTCATAGGAGCTCCAACTTTGTATGGAATGCTCAAAAGATTACGAAGATAAAATAATCTCTGTGACAAATTTCTTCTCAAAAGTAGCAACGAGATATTCCCATATTGCATGAGAAGAAGGAAGGGAAAATACATTCAGCATAAGAGAATCATGTAGAGCAGATAAAATATACCAAGATGAGCTGCTTTATCACACGAGAATGCCAATCAGCAGTCAAATCTCCATTGCTCAAAGAGAGGGCCTTGAGTTACAAGAGCATGATTCATAGTTGCATCAATAGGTTGGGATGGACAAACGAGATCACCAAGAACAATATTCAGAATATTATCGCCTTCGAGTATCAATAACATATTCACTTTCCAACCAAAATAACCTTGTCCTTGAAACAGAGGAAGAGATCATTGGCCAAAAGAAAAGCCATTGATGATTATAGACGTTGCCATCATGCTTTGAGAGAATACGTGTGTCAGAGCTCACGTCAATGATCGAGAATACAATGGTCACTCTAAAAATATAAAACTCAAGATACGCTAAAGAAAAAGGATAGAACTGTAAGAAAACAATACAATGTCTGTGCTCAACAGATAACAGGATCTCGTATGCAAGAGAGAAAAGTAGATAGTATGGAGAATCAAAATTTTGATTACTATAAAACTAATACAATAGATGGCGCTGCCTCCCAGCCGTGCGCTCTTGTGTGAGAAGCTTCGATGGCATGCTGGAAACAATAGAGGACAGAGGTTGGATGCTAAGGAATCAGGGTTGCTGTAGCTAGTGATGATGATGGGCTTCACGGGCATGCTCTTATATAGCCACCAATCGTAGTTGGTTAGTCCCAATTGGGAGATCGACCCAGTCGGCCCAAAACGGCTGACTGGAGGTCAGTCCCGAAATAGGCCACCGACCACACGTTAAACCATGGTGTAGAATAGACCAACTGACCTATAGTTACCATTTGGCCCAGAGCCATCCAGGATCATCTGGGGCTCCAAACGAACCCTGCAGCCCGAGAGTGGGCTGCCCCAAGAAATGCTCTATCTACCTTCAGTGCAATCAATCATGGGATGCCTTCCTGCACTTGCATGTAGCCTAGTTGGCAATGTGCCAACTCTATCTGAAGCCGTCTAGATGTCAGGCCCTTGATTCTATGCTTTTTCGCAAATAATTTTTCTATTGAAATCTCAATGAAGCCCTATCACAAGGGAGATTCTCATCCTATTACATTCCATGAACCAACACATAACAAAGGGGCTAATAAACACACAACCATGCATTTTACATTGTCAAAGACCTTTGCTAAGCAACAATTATGTTTTCAACTGGAGCGACCACCACATTTACTTCGCTTAAAACACCATTGTTTATATTAGAAAAAGATGTAGAAGAGAGAGAGAGAGAAATCTTGACACTTCTATGCTTTTTAGCAAATAATTTTCTATTGAAATCTCAATGAAGCCCTAGCAATACCATTATATGGGAAAAACATAAAAATACCAATGTATCTCTGTGTGTGTGCATGTGTGTGGGTGCGTGCGTGTGTGTGTGTGTGGTGGGTTTTCACCTATTTTGAGGTTTCCCATAGAGAAATATAAGATTTTACTATTAAAATGTGTCTGTATGTGTGTGTGTGTGTGTGAGAGAGAGAGAGAGAACACAATGCTAAGAAAAGCGTTTTTCCCAACTAAAAGAGATGATAAAGCTTAACCGAGATCCAATTTAAAAATCCCCTAAAAAGCATACAAATATTGAGATTTATAAACAAGACCTAAAATTCTATACTATTCATAGGATCTCTATTCTCAACTTGAGACCCAACGTAGACGAGTCATGCTACTCGTTTATTATTCATTTCTATCCATCCGCCAAGATATGAACGTGGGTTCTCATGACAGTTGGTCTCACGTGTCTGGAGACGTGCGGGAGAGAGATATCCCGAGTGGACGAGTAGCATGCATGGGGAGGCCCTCTTAGGAGACGCGCGGGAGAGAGATATCCCGAGTGGACGAGTAGCATGCATGGGGAGGCCCTCTTAGGAGAGAGAGAGAGAGAGAAAAAAAATAAGTGCGAAGCGCCGCAAGGAAGCCCTAAATGCTGATTCGCGAAGAGGCGTCGGCCATGCAAAATCGTCGTCCACGTGAAACCCTAATTTTATGAAAAGCTTTCGTTTACAAGATTATCGTCGTCGTCTTCTTCACGTAGACAGAGATATCCATGCACTCGCTTCTTCTTCTTCTTCTTCTTCTTCTTCTTGGTGCTGCTCCTCCTCCATGACTCTTCCCTTTCCCTTCCCTCATCCTCATCCTCCCCCATGTTTTTGCCTCACGACTTTCACAGCCCCCGATCCGCAACCTCCTCCTCCGATCTTCACCATGTTACCCCCCGCCTTTCTTCCTCCTCCCCCCGTAGCCGTAACCTCGACCTCGAGCTCCGAAACGCCCCCGACTACCACCATGCCATCATGCGCCTCCTCCCTCACCACCCTCCCTCCCACCGCACCACCCACCACCGCCACCACCATCCCCCTCCCCCGCCCATTGGGCACTCCGGCGCCGGCCTCCCCCACAAGACCGCCCAGGAAGATTCGGCCAACCCGCAGCATGGGCAGCGGGAGTGCCTCTGCGATAGAGAGCGAAAGCATTATCGCAAGGATTGGAGAGCAGACCATGGTAGCGGCCGGATTTGCCCGCGAGTTGCTCCTCGCAAAAAGCTCGACGGCATCTCGACGCTTGAGTTTGAGACACAACAGGACGCCGAGTTGAAGGCGGAGCCCGGCGTTGTGCGTGATCCTAGGAACCAGGACTCTCATTTCAAATCCTGCACCGTTTATCTTCAAGTAAGAAGGATTGGCCTTTGCAAGGTCCACAATTGTCACGAGAGTTGAAGGATTGTAGCTGTTTCCTGGTGAAAGCTAACGTCGTATATTGGTACTGTCATGTAATTCCTAGGTGAAGCTAGCCGAAATGCTGAGCGGTAACAAAAACTGTGGCATTGATCCAACTATTCCGGACGCAAATCGTTTTAGCGTATGCTGGCAGGTTCAATTTTCTTGATAAATTCATTTTAGTACGACAATTGGTCAGATCGTCCCCTGTTTTTGTCTATATCTGACTACTTTGCTTCAAATTTCGTGTGCTTTATTCGCGATCTATAGCTACTCGGAGACCTTTCCAGGATGAAAACTCCATTTGCTGACGTGCTGTCCTGCATTTACCAAGAGCTTGGGAAATCCATTTACAGTAGCTATGTTACTGCTACGACTGGTCCACCCACATTTCAGCGTGTAAGTTCTATTGACGGAACGTGATCCCTTCGACCTTCACATCCGATCAAAGCGGTCCCTCACATTCACCGATGCCTCTCGTTTTTCTTTATAAGAGATTCTCGATTCAATCGTGGATCGGTACAATATAAAACTCAACTTGCACATGGGATTGTCTCAGGTACCTTATTTTGATTTGCTTGGTAAGGTGGAGGGCAGGAAGTTCGACATCCAAGCCGAAAGAGATAGTTGCAAAGATGAGATTCTTGCCCGCCAAACTGAAAGAGAACAGCTTGAGAAAGAGATCAAGGTACTGAAATAAAGCGGAGTGTCACGTTTGTGCGTTTAATGCAAGTTGTTTAACAGTGCCAGCATATCAGGCATCGTGCTTGGCCTTGCCGTTCACAAAGGCAATTTCCCGTTCTTGAGTCGCTGCGCAATGTCCGCAAGGGAGCTTTACAATCTCCCCCGAATTAAGCAGGGTTTGAAGGAGGAAGTGAAGGTAGCTGAAAGTGGAGGCAGACAGTTGGAGAAGAAATTGACTGGCGCGTTGGATGCTCTTGAGGCGACAATAGCTCAGGTATAATTTTAACCACTGCCTATATCGTCTCTATACCCCATATAAAATGAGTATTTCCTATCGTAAAACGTCTCGAATCCTTTCCGGGATGTTCATAATTTGACGTTTGTCAGGGCTCTGTAAGGTAAGGACTCTGCAAGAAGAAATGCAACAGCTGAAGAAGAAAATGAGGAAGGCTAAAATTGAACAGGCCCAAGCTCACGAAATCGAATGTGAGCAGGTAAGCAGCATCCAAAACTCCAATGCGTGCATGTAAGCAAGGGGATAAATCTGTGCAACCCCTCAAATCATTTTATAAAGAATTACATAACGGAACAGTAGTCTGTAATGAGCGTTAAATCTGAACATGAAAAAGCGCAACTTTGCAGATGATTAGGAGAGAACGTCATGAAAAACTGGAGGAAAACTATAGATTCATGTCACAGGAATTGCAGGAGGCTCAGGAAGCCTTACAGTCTGTACGCCGGGAAGCTGCAGACAGGTAACTCTCTGTCCATCTCTTTATGTTGGCAGAGCAAGCAATGATTAGACCTTTGGGTGCCTTACGCTTAACGCTTTTTGAACACATTATCAGCGTCCCCAAGCACGAGATTGCCGCTGCAAATGCGAAGGTTGAAGAATTGCAGAAGACTTTCACAGAACTGCAAGCTAAAGCTGCTTCCCAAATTGCATCAACAGGTCATCTCACACCGAGGCCACATTGGAATGAGTTGCTCGGGAGACCTCAGGGTTCCAATTCCACCTCAGAGCTCCTGGGGGAGATATGCAGGCAGAATGTGTCACTTACAGAGAACATATCCAGGCTGCAAGGAGATTGCATGGCAGCAGAAGATGCCATTTGCGAGGTAAAAGAGTACAAAGAGGCTCAAATTTAATATGCAATCTCTCTCTCTCTCCCTCCCTCTCTCCTCTCTCTCTCTCTCTCTCTCTCTCTCTCACACACACACACACATCTGCACGAGCGCTCACGCATGCACACATGCACTAGTGCTAATTGCAGATGCCCACACACATGCATGCGAGGGGTTATGCCCTACATAAAACATGAGTTGAAGAGGTAATTTTTGTATGGATCCTAGCTTACTCTCCTCGTGAGCTATAGAACCATTATTGTGAACCCAAACGTTTATATGTTACTTAGAGCACCTCCCCATGCATGAGAGCATGTGCATGCACATACATGTAGGCAGAGAGAGAGAGAGTCTTACCCTTTTACCCTTATGTTCATAGAGATACAATATGGGAGGAAAGCATTTTGGAAAGAAATCCATGCCACAAGCAAGTGCCATCGTTGATAAGGATTCCAAGAAGGACCCAAATTTTTCTAATTCTAAGCAAGCTTCACATACTAAGGATGATAAGAAAAGCAAAAAGGATGTGAAAGATGCAAAGAAGGTCAAGAAAGGTGCAAAGAAGGGCGCCAAATGACCATGAGTTTTTCCATACTCCCAACTTTGTGAAGTTGATTTGTATCTTAGTTCATTTGGCTTGCACAATATTAGTTGTAAATGTGGCCTTATGTATGTTATTTTTTAAGAGTGGTTGCCAATTTTATTCATGATGTGATGGGCATTGAATTTATGTTTTTCACATAAAAAGTTTATATAGGACACATGCTTGTTATAATGCTTTATGTAGATACACATATTTGATGATATGGATGAAGGTCTTTAAGTAATTTCAGAAAGTTAAGCACATTTAAAAAGAATGGATCATGCTAGGATAATACAAGGACATTGATTGTTTAAGGCATTACAAATTTGGTTCACACAAAAGAAATTAGTGGCATGATCCACACAATTAAACATTTCATGTCTCCATAGTTATCCTAGAAGCTTATTAATGGTTCTCACCTAATTCCACCTTTAGTTTTCCCATCAATACTTCCCATCTACTGGCAATCTCAGCAAATTATTCCATAGATAAAACTTTTCCCAAGGAGAAAAGGCCTTTATTTTCAATTAAAAAATTCAATCGATTTCTTATGCGAAAAGGTGGAGATAGCCCAATTAATCTAAGTTCAAAGAGATTGCTTCAACATTTTATGTAAAAATTAGGGCCCTCAAAATTACAGGGATGTCTTCACTCTCCTCTCTACCCCCCATCTCTCTTCTTTCCCTTTTCCAATAATTAATACATTTTTCAATTCTCTTCAATTGGGGGATTAGCTTCACCTACTTGTTAGATTGTAAATTTGGCCTATATGAATTTGAATTAGTCATTTTGATTGGATGATTGGTTTAGTTAAAACAATCTCCACAACCTTTTCTTTGATACATCCATTGGTGAAAGAAAGTGGCATCAATTGGGGAGGGATTGGAATTATTCCTTTTTAGCTACGTACTTGTTCACTCTTTACCACCTACTTAATCATTCTTCTCACATTTCAATGTATATGCAAAGTGAATCTCCTTGAAAAAGTTGATTCAAGCCAATATTTTTTCTCTATTTTTTGCCATGAATACAAGAGTGTGAGAGCATATAAACAATAGATGCAATTTGTTTTGCACATGACATGTAGCTTGAACAAATTGTGTATATAACAAATGGTCATTCTTTTCATAATAACCTTTAGCTATAGCCTATTCATTGATTTTTATTTTTATTTTGTCAAAAACTATTCATTGATTTTAAACTCAAGTAAACTCCAAAATTGCGATTGGAATTGGTGAGGTGATTGGAAATCTGTTATGTTAGTTAGAAGGTGGGGTGAGAACAAAGAGAAGTGCACTCACATATACTAGCTATGGGAAGAAGGGGACATTGCATGGCATATATATACCTCTGTGGATCAAAGATTTACACGTAATGATCACGTGGCAACATGATCACATAATCATGGTTACTGAAAACACTGATCATATTGCTATTCATTGAACCTAATAAAAATTATTGCCTGGAATAGTAAAAGTTAGTTTATGAGTATTTGTACTATCGATATAAAGTATTTAACCAATGGTACAAATACATCATCAATATTTAATTTTATGGTGGAAACAGATTTCATTGTCTCCTATGGATAAATTTTCACCTTCCAAGGATATCAATTCAAAAGCATGTTCTTTTTCTTGGGATTGTGAGCTCTTATATATATCGTTAATAAGCATTGGCATCGGGCTTGGCGAACTCTGAGAAAGAGATTTGAGTATAAAGGGTGTGTAGCCTCTATAGTGCTAAAAGGGTGCCCTTTTTCTCAAGACAGTGAGACCTTATGCCACTTGTGTATTACCTTCGCCAAGTTGGAAAAAGAGAATACAGTATAGAGTGGTTGCAAGGTAAGGGTTCCTTGCTTGAACTATTTTAAGGAAAAAATAGACAATGTAGCTGAGTGAATGGCCAATGTCACGTAGTTTGCTAAGGAATGTCACTTTGCCTTCTTCTAATGAAACATCATATATCTTTTTGTGCACACAAGGATCCATCTAAATTGAAGATTAGAGGTAAGAAAGTCCTCAATGTTTCCCTATCAATGGCTTGACATAAAAGGCCTATCCTAGATTTCAACAAGCAGACATTATTATATTAAATCATTTATATTTCCTGCACTTTATATCAGATGGCCATATTAAATTATAAGAGGACACCAAGATTAACTTAATTTAGTGATTTTAAAAAATATATAGTTTTAAACGAATTAAAAGTATTTAAAATTTTAGGAAATTTTGCTTCTTTAATTCATTTACCCAAGCGAACTCAAATTATTAATTATTGCATTTGAGCTAATGGGGTTTTTGGAAAAATTTTAGACACTAAAGGTTATGTAGCCCAAGTAATAAGTCTATAAGCAATATGCAAGACAACATGTGCAGCCAACAGAAGGGACTTTATATTTTTATGAAGTTACATAAAATAATCATACATAAGGGATTCTTTTATCATCTCAAAACTCACATAAAGGGGGTATATAGGTTATAAAAATTTGCAGGTAGGGATTTTTTAGTTCCCCTTGATCACATGTGATATATGGGATTTTTACATAGTAACTTCCCCAAGGATCCAATGGTTAGATCATATGGAAGCCAATTTCTTGCCTCAAGTCGATTAAGGATTGGTTAAGAAAATTAAAAAACAATCTAATAATTTGTAAATAACTCCAAATGTATTCGAATTCGCAAGGATATTACTCCTTGATGTGATGAAGCTTTAGAAAGAAATCTGATGAAACTTGAGTAAGGAAATGATAAATTTTGCCCTTCCAACTTGAAAAGTGCTCCATAAAAGGTAAAAAGCCCACATTAATGAAATATCAAGGCTACATAGGCTTGGAAAGCCAGGTTTAGGGTAATGCGAAGCCTAATTGTAGCCTTTTAAGTGTGGAAATCTTGTCCATGTAGAAGGCCCTTCTGGGAGGATACAAGGGACAAAAGATTAGGTGTGGACTACCACATTAATAGGGGGCCTTCTTAACCATTCACATCATCAACTCAATATGCCAAGTAAGCAATGGTAATCTCATTTACCTAGCAAAATCATCTTACATAGAACATGGCTATCACCTTCCCTTACCACCACATATTGCCACCTCAAAAAGCACCATGCCATCAAGCATATCTCATTTGCCACCTCATACATGGTGACATTGTTAGATATCAATGCTCCACTCTCGTCGTGTAACTACGCGGGAACCAGCTAACTCTACTTGTAAGCCCCCCGTATGAGGAGAAGGCATTTGAGTAGCTCGGTTATCTGGTAGGTCCTGGTTTGGACACCAGATGGGGGCCATGTGTGGCCTGATGGCTGGACGGCTTCAGATAGAGTTGGCACACCGCCAACTAGGCTACATGCAAGTGCAGGAAGGCATCCCTGACCGCATTGAGGGTAGACGGAGCATTTTCTGGGGCAGCCCACTCTCGAGTGCAATAGAATCCTATGCGATGACATGAGAAAGAAGCATATGCAAAGTGATATTTCTTATGGCTTTGATAACATTCTTTTTTAATGACTTTAGAATTTAATGTGATGGATTTAGGGGTTGCATAGTGTTTTAAATTCCAATTGATGCATGGGTTTAGGTTTTAAGTAATAGGATGGATCATGGATGCATGGGTTTAGGTTTTAAGTATTAGGATGGATGCAAATGAATATCTCGGGGGGGTCACTCATCATATGTAACCCTATCACGTGAGTTCAATAGAAGGATTTTTTTAATTTCTAAAATTTACAGAAATAAATATACATAAGGGACTATTTAAAATATTTTTGGAAAAAATTTACAGATTTGTATAGAAAAGGGGTACATTTTATTAATGAAATTTTTTACAGATAAGGGACTTTAAATATAGGCCTTGAATGCACGTGATATAGATGGTTTATACATACTGACCCCCCCGAGATGAATATGACCATTGGATTATATTTGTTTTCTATGTTGTGTTAATTGACCATAGCCTTCCTTAAATTCTTTATTATGAAATAATCTATTGAAACTATTCCATTTGATGCATGGGTTTAGATTTTAAGTATTAGGATGGATGCATGGGTTTAGGTTTTAAGTATTGGAATGGATGCATGGGTTTAGGGGATAATTAATTGATCATAACTTTCCCCAAATGGACCATTATAAAATATTCCAATCATACATTACCAATGCAAAATGATTATGAACATTGGATGCTTAAATGAAATATTCTATTCATACATTACCCATGCAAAATGATTATGAACGCTTAAATGATTAGACATTGGATGCTTAAATGATTAGACATCGTAACATTCTTTTTTTATGACTTTAGGATTTAGTGTGATGGATGCATGTGACTTTAGGATTTCATATGATGGATTTAGGGATTGCATAGTGCAAAATGATTATGAACATTGGATGCTTAAATCATTTGATTCCATACAATGATTATGGCCTATGGTGCCAACAATCCAAGAATATAGTTGAAGTTTCTTTTTCTCTGAAAAAAATTTTAGTTTCATGAGCAAGAACATAAAGTATAGAATTGCTAGGATAGCCATCCAATGAGAAAAATCAATCCCTAATCATATAAATAAATGAACTCCACTAGATCATATAGTACACCATCATAGAGCTTCAATGAACTTAAAACAAAGTCATGTATTTCTGTCATAGAGAATGTATACATATATTTCCATCATAAAGAGAATGTATAACTTCATTCAATGTCATGGTCCTGGATACAATTGTTCTAAGCCCAACACCATGTACAATGCCATTGATAGTTGGGCTTTACAAAGCAGACAAATTGATCTAGTTAGCAAGTAATCTACTAGACAATAAAGGTGAAATTTATGGCTACAAGGCAAAGAGTAATAGCCACTACAATTATCAAAAAAACATTAGCATATTGGGCACAAGCAATTGTTTGGGCTATCAGAGGGAAGGGGTTGCATGCCATATGGTTGTGACGATGGATGGCAACAAACAGCTAGCTGTGCCTCCATACTTGCATCTTTGATTAGTGTTGCACGTGCTTTGTGGGCCTCTTGCCGCAACCACGTGTTGAGGTCCTCCAAGATTTTTGATTGGGCACGTAGAGCAATAATGGCATTCTGTAGCTCTGGCTTGGTGGTTCGCAGTCTTTCAATTTCTAGGCATTGGAACTGCTCAAACCAAGCCACGTTCTCTTCACAGAGTTGCACCACTTGTTGCTCCAGTGGGCCACGTGCACCCTCCAATGCCTTGGACAATTGTGACTGGGTGATCATCACTTCTGTGTGACCATGAGTACGCTTGTCCTTGTAAGAGGAGAAGTCCACCTGTATACCCTTAATGAAGTGCATGTACAAGAATTTGGCGAAGTACATCGCCACATCATTATGGTGTGGGGCCTTTCCATATACCTCAATGTAGATTTGCTTGGCATTTTGTTGAATCCATTCGTCTCAGCAATTGGCTATCTTCCACCTCCCGTACTGGTCCAAAGCTTGGGTTGGGGTGCTTCCATCTCCTCTATTCTTCTGCATCTCCTCGCCTGGCTGCGTGAGGCTACCTCTTCATCTGCCTCTAAGGGCTAGATTTCCTGGAGCTCTTGTTTGGAGACCAACTTGTCTACTTCTTTCCATTACATGCCTGCAAAACCAACGCCCATGGTGTTGATTGCTAGTCAGATACTTATTGACAATATCTTCAAACAAAATTTGAATTATCAAACTTACAGACCTCCAGGTTGAGATTACACGGATGTACGTGCAATAGTCTCTAGTACATGCTTGCGCGCTACGCTGGCAACCCTATGTAGTTGCTCAAACTATAACCGTTGATGCTCGGCATATCGAGCCTCATCTTTAGCCTCCTCTTGCATCAATGGATGCTTGTCTGCTCTTCTGGAGACTTCCTCCTCCTTGTGCAGAGGAGGAGTATCCTCTCCTTGTGTAACATTTTTGGATATTGTAGTGCGGATACTATAGTTTGGATAGTGTAGTATGACAAAATATGAAGAGGGGAGAGGAGAAGAGTGGAGATGAGGAGAGAGGGCATAGCTAGAGAGCACACCACAAATGACTAACTGTACACTAGAATTAGTTGAAAAAATAGAATATATACAAACCCTTTTAGGGTTAGGGTTAGGGTTAGGGGATCTAACCCTTTCCTTTATAGCACTCTATAAGGTTAGTGCTATGCACATATGATCACGTGATGGTGGCACACATGATCACATGATGTTGAGCATGAACTCTCAACACCTTCCCTCAAGATCAACATCATGAAGTAGGCCTTCCCTCAAGATGATGATTCTGGGGAATCGAAGAAGGACTGAGCATTACATTCCATCACACCCCTTTAATGGGAATGTCCTTCCTCTGCATCAAACCAAGAGCTAGTCGGTGTTTCTCGAATAGCTCTTTACTGAGTGGTTTGGTAAAGATGTCTGCAACATTCTCTTTGCTATCACAATGCTGCAGTGTGATGTCACCAAGTAACACTCTTTCTCTGATGAAGTGCTCTCTGACATCAATGTGCTTTGTTCTGGAGTGATATACTGGATTTTTGGCCAATTCTTGAGCCGATTGATTATCACAGTATATTGTTGTTGGCTTTGACTCATCAAAGTAATCTGTTTCTGACAATAGTCTTCTGAGCCATATAGCCTCACATGCACCTGTAGTGAGTGCTCTATATTCTGCTTCAGTCGACGAAGACAAAGAAACAGTTGGTTGTTTGTTCGACAACCATGATATAGCACCTTGACCAAGGAAAAATGCATATCCCTGTGTCGATCTCCTGGTCTCATGATCTCCAGCATAGTCACTGTCACAGTATCCATGCAACCGTGGATGACTTCCTCTGTATTCTATCCCAAATTGTCTTGTACCTTTGATGTATCTCAAGACTCTTTTGGCTGCATTCCAGTGAGACTGTTTTGGATTTGCCATAAACTGTGCTAGTGAGCTTACTGCATAACAAATATCTGGCCGTGTGATTGTCAGATATATAAGAGATCCAATGAGTTGCCTGTAGTATCTGTCATTGATTGTAGGCTTTTCTGAATCTTTAGTAAGTTTCAAACTCTGTTCCATGGGAGTGGCTGCAATCTTGCAATCTGCCATATGAAACCTCTTCAGGACACTGTCAACATACTTGAGCTGACTCATGAATGTGCTATCTGAATCTCTCCAGAACTCAATTCCAAGACAATAGTGCATAAGTCCAAGATCTTTCATGTCGAACTCTGCAGATAAGTCTTGTTTTAGTTTTCTGATGAAGCGATCCTTGCTTCTTGTCACAATCAGATCATCTACGTACAAAAGTGCAATAGTAATATCTTCCTCTTGAACTTTGTAGTAGAGAGTATGATCTGCATTGGACTTCATGTATCCCAGATCAGCAAAATATTTGTCAATTCTGCTGTACCAACTTCTGGGTGCTTGCTTTAAGCCATAGAGACTTTTCTTGAGATGGCAAACCTTGTTCTCCTTTCCTGGCTCAACATAACCGGCTGGTTGTTGCATGTAGACTTCCTCGTCTAGATAACCATTGAGAAATGCATTTTTGACATCTAGCTGATACACATTCCATTTACTGAGTGTTGCTAGTGATATCAAGAACCGTATGGAATCCATCTTTGCTACTGGAGCACAAGTCTCATCATAATCTTGGCCATATTGTTGTGCAAATCCTTTTGCAACTAATCTGGCTTTGTATCTCTGAATACTGCCATCTGGATTGTACTTCACTTTGTATACCCATTTGTTGGCTATGGCCTTCTTTCCTGGTGGAAGGTCGCATAATTCCCAAGTGTTATTTTTATACAAAGCATCCATTTCTTCATTCATAGCAGTTTGCCATTCTGGCTTATCTACTGCGTCTTCGAAGTACACTGGTTCTTCTGTAGCCATGATAGTAGTCATAAGAGCATAGTTGGTGGTTTCCACCTGAATTGCTTTGCCTTTTTGAGCATATGTCAATTTGGCTGGTGGTCTGCTTTCCCTAATAGACCATCTGAGCTGTTGTGGCGCTGCTTGGGGTGTTGCTGGCAATTCTTGCTCTTCTTCATCAACCCGTTCTGTAGATGACTGTGAAGTCGATGCTTCTATCTCCTGTGTAGGTGAGGTTTTCCATTCTGATTCCTCATCAAAGATTACATCTCTGGAGATAATGACTTTGCGGTTGATGGGATCATACAATTTTTGTTTTGCTTTCTTCACTGTAGCCAACCATGATGCATTTGCGTGACTTCGCATCCAATTTCCTGCGATGATCATCATGTATGTGGGCATATGCTATGCAACCAAATATGCGAAGATGCCCAATGCATGGCTTGTGTCCAGTGAATGCTTCATAAGGAGTCATACCTTGTATTGGTTCGGTAGGAAGCCGATTAAGCAAGTAGTTAGCTGTAGCTATTGCTTCTGCCCAATACTGATTCGGAAGATGCTTTTTACTAAGCATTGCTCTAGCACTGTCTGCTAAAGTCCCATTCTTCCTTTCAGCTCTTGCATTTTGCTGAGGAGTATCTGCACATGTGAATTGTCTTCGAATGCCGTGATTTTTGCAAAAGTTCATGAATGCTGAAGACATGTATTCACCTCCTCTGTCTGATCTCATGACCTTAATCTTTCTGCCTGTTTGGTTTTTTACCATGGCTTTGAATTCTTGAAATCTGGCAAACACTTCAGATTTCTCTTTCAGAAAGTAGACCCAACAATATCTGCTGTAGTCGTCGATGAAGGTCAAGTAATAAAGTGAACCATTGATGCTGCGGGTCTGGGCATAACCCCATACATCTGTATGAATCAAATCAAGAATACCTCGTGCACGAGAGGTACTTCTGACAAAGTTGGTTCGCTTTTGTTTACCGAAGCAGCATGCTTCACAAACTTTTCCAAGAAACTGTAGCTTTGGAATCCCAATTGCCATATTCTGATTCCTTAGATCTAACAAGTACTTGAAGTTGACATGACCATATCTCTTGTGCCATTTTGCAGATAGTGGCATCTATTGCATTTGAGCTGACATGGCATGCTTATCTGGTACTGTAGCTAGCATCCTGTATAAGCGTCCTTCCTTGACACCTTTTGCTACTAGCTGACCTCTTTGGATTTGTCTCTGATAGTGCATTCATCACCGTCGAAGATGACTTTGTAGTTGTGTTCCGTCATTCGACCTACTGACAAAAGGTTCTTGCTGAGCTTCGGAACATAGAGCACATCTTTGACTAATCCTTTTGTACCAGTGAAATTGTTCATAGGGATAACCCCTGTCCCTTGAACCAGATTCTCGGTCTATTGTCTGCTGTGTAGATGACATTCTTTTGTCCTTCTAATGGCTTCATTTCTGTGAACCATTCCTGATGATTTGTCATATGAGATGATGCACCGCTGTCGATGTACCAAGGATCCTGTTCCACTTGGTCGACTTGATAACTGAAATCCTCTTTGGGATTAAAATCAGTGTTGTCTAGGTGCATTGTATCAGTCTGATGCAATTCCTCACTTGCAAGAAACATATTGCCATGTTCGTTTGCAAAATGACTATGACTAGAATGTCCACCACGATGATTTCCTCTTCCTCGGGAATTCCCTCGATTACTGCTGGATTGACCGCCTTGGTCATACTGCTTCTTGCGGCAATCTCTTTCATAGTGTCCAAACTTGTGACAATAGTTGCATTGAATGTTTGACACATTGGTGGATGCATTCCCTCGTCCTTGGAATTTTCCTCGGTTGGAATGATTTCCTCTTTGCTGATTTTGGTGTTGCTGAGGATGATGCTGATGCTGATGCTGATTTTGACTTTGTTGATGATGACCACTTTTCTGATATGATCTACCTCTGTTTCTTCCTTTGCCTCTGCTTCTGTCTGAAGCTGTGAATGCCTGATCATTAGAATGACCTTTACGTGCTTGAATGGCCTGAGTCCTGAGTTCTTCACCAAGTAGAACTGACTGAAGTTCTTCCAGTGTTGGAATTTGCCGTTGGATGGCAATACTGTGGACTAGATTCTCATATCCTTCTCCTAGTCCATTCAGGATTACTTGAACCATTTCTGTGGGATTCATAGTCTCTCCTGCTGCTGCAAGTTGATTGTTGTAGTCTTTGATGCGGAGTACATAAGCATGACCGGTTTCACTGCTGTTGTGGAAACTCTGGTTGATCTGGTTTCTTAGGGTGAGAATCCTAGATGTGTTCTTGGACTCGTAGAGAGCTGCGAACATATCCCATGCTTCTTTTGATGTCTTGACTGTGTTGAGCTGTCCTAGCATGACATCTTGCACATTTTGCTTGATCAGGTGATAGGCATACTTGTCTTTCTTATCCCATTCTGCTTGAGCTCGGGCAATGGCAGGATCTGCTACTGGTGCAAAAACTGATGGTGTAGATGTAGATCCCGTTGTAGATTCCGTTGCTGGTGCTGTGACAACAGATGGAGTAGAGCTACTGGTGGCTGGATCGGCCAATGGTCTAGGTATGGATCCATCGACATACTCCCATTTGTCCTGAAGCACAAGAATGGTCTCCATTCGGTATTTCCATGTACCGTAATTGGAGTTGTCTAACTTAGCAGATGCCTCCAAATTGAGGTTGCTAGTCGACATGGTGCAAACAATGTACTCAAAAGTGTCCTGAAAAACTCTGTATGAATCAAGTGCAAATACACTGAAGATGCCAAGTGAAATCTCTGTACCGTCGGTGAAGATAGAACTACAGTATATAAGATCTGATCTGTGTTACAAGGCTTGTGGCAATGATGCCGGGAATAGCCAAGAGGCTTTACAAGGCTGAAAAATGATGTGCACGATGCCGTGAGATAGCCGAATAGGCTTTACAATGGTGGCATGTGTGTGTGAAATCAAGTGCTATCTGCCCACTGAATCAATCTGCAATGCCTCTGAACTCTGAAGTCTGCTCACTGAACTGATGAACGTAAGGTTTCAGGTAATGTAATGATGTGAAATCGGATGTGAGCATATGGACTGACTCCGAGTAGGTACTAGTCGGGAATTTCGGGCATGGCTTAGATTGGCAACTTGGGAAATTCAAAGCGTCCCCTCTATGGCGATCTAGTCTACTCTGATCTAGATCTAAACCAACCGTCGATCGATGAAAGAGTAGCAAATAATTCCTTTTCCTTTGTTCTTTTTAAGTGCTGGGTCAGATGCGTCAATGTAGAGGCAAATGTGCATGAAGGAAGTGGTTTTGTCGGCGAGGCACAAATGTGAGTGTAACTTGTGCCGAAATGTGCGCATGATGTAACGACCGCGTAGAGCACGAAAAATCGAGCGACTTTCCTTTTTGGAGCACCCTCAAATTCTTCCTGGATCAAGAGATATGACTTGATCTAGGTGGAGGGGCAAAAGGAGTGCAAATGGTGCTCAATGATGATGTGCCACTGTGAGTCACATGCAGTGATGATGTGGCACTGTGCTTAGCAAGAGGTGTGCTAGTGAAGCTCTGTGCTGAGGTGGCAGGAGTGTGCACATGCAGTGTGTGCACAGTGTGCCTGGCAAGGGACTGTGCCTGCAGAGGGTCAGTGCTGACTGGACTGCTGAGGTGGCAGTGCTGAGGTGGCACAGATGATGTCAGCAGGGTGACGTGGTAATGCTGATGTGGCACTGATGATGTGGCACATGTGATGTGGCACTGATGACGTGGCACAGGTGACGTGGCACTGATGATGTGGCACAGATGATGTGGGTGGCTTGATGACGTGGCACTGATGATGTGGCACTGATGACATGGCAGAATGACGTGGTAGGATGACGTGGCAGGATGATGTGGTAGGATGACGTGGCAGATAAGGATTGAGTTAAGGTAGTTTAACCATGGTTCAATGACCTATGGTAAACTTGACCTATGGTAAAGTTAACCAACCTTATCCACTCTCTAACCAGGGTTACGATACCCGAGTTAACGTAACCAAATAAGATGATGTGGCATCTTCATGACCAAGCCCAAGGGGATAAGGTTCTTGCCACGTATCTTTTTCCAAGGTGTTGAACGTTAGGAAGACAATACGACGGAGATGGCGACGGAGGTCGTTGACGGGTCGACCTTCAGTGGAGGCACTTTTGCTGCGTGGTCAACGTTTCGATGGAGCGCTGGAGCAGTTGGAGCATAGGAGCTGCGTTGAAGGAGCCGTTCGAGGCGTGAGGCTAGCTGCGGAGCCCGTGAGCTTTGTGTGTGGAGGTGCTAGTATTGAGTAAGGAGCTTTGCTCTGGAGCTTGGGAGCCTGTGAGCTTGGAGCTGTGACCTTGGATGAGCGCTATCAAAGGAGACGAATCACTGGAGGGAGCCCTAGCTGTGTGCGTTGAGAGTTTGTTGAGAGGCAGCTATGAGGCGCTGCTCGCTGTCAGTTATCCCACTAGGTGCTATAGAGATACTTGGAGATAGAGTAGGTGCTGGAGGCGCGATTTGTATGTGAAAGCACTCGAGTCGTAGAGATCGATGGAGCCGTAGGTTGACTATGAAGGTCGCTACTAGAGTCGCAATGCATGGAGTTGCTACAGGAGTCTGAGTCGATGAAGGCGGCTGCGCTTGCAGCAACAGGTTACTATAGTCCCAACTTCATGTCGAAGCTTGGCAAAGGGTAGAGAGTTGCAGAAATTCATGTCTCTCTTTCTCTCAAAACCAGTAGATCTTTAAGCGCTCTCTCTCAAACAATAGGATCTCTCTCACAACTCAAGAAGCACTCAAATGAACTCTCTCTTTCCCGAAATTCTCTCAAAGAGATCTCTTTCTCTCAAATGAAGATCACACTGAAAGAACTCTCACAAATGTCTCACAAACAATGAATCTCTCAATGAAACAATGAATAAAATGGAAGGAGATTAACGGAAATCTCTCATGGACGGAAATTCCTCTCAGATGGATGGAAATTTCTCTATCACTCAATGGAAGTGAAAGGATGCTCACAATCACTCAAGAGAACTCTCAATCTCACAATCTCTCTCACACTCTCAAGAATCTCAATGTCTCAGCGGAAGACAAGGAAGCTCTGATACCATGACAAAATATGAAGAGGGGAGAGGAGAAGAGTGGAGATGAGGAGAGAGGGCACAGCTAGAGAGCACACCACAAATGACTAACTGTACACTAGAATTAGTTGAAAAAATAGAATATATACAAACCCTTTTAGGGTTAGGGTTAGGGGATCTAACCCTTTCCTTTATAGCACTCTATAAGGTTAGTGCTATGCACATATGATCACGTGATGGTGCTATGCACACATGATCACATGATGTTGAGCGTGAACTCTCAACATAGTATAGATAAATGCTCGGAGTGCAACAGTATGCAAAGTCTGCATGCATCAAATTCAACATTTGTGAGTTCATCTTATGTGAGATAGGACACAAGATGCAAATGTCACGTGCAATATGCTCGATGAAAGATGAAGATGTTAAATATGCTATGCAAAATGTACATATTGCAATCTTGGATAAATGCTTTCAAATGTTGCAATCTTTCCATAATATAAATGGCCGTACATCCACAACATAAATGGCATCTTTTCAAATTATAAATGCTTTCAAGCCCAATAATTTTATTTTTGAACAAGAAGTTTATTATGATAATTTTGACAAACACATGGTGTCCCAAAAATATTACAAGGCAAAAAATGTGGCTTAGAGTCACCTCTTCCATAGACCTCATAGCCAATTCTCCCTCACATTCTACTCTCTTTAAGATATCACCAATCTCTGCAGGTGGCTTTCTCTAATCAACAATGCAATGGATCATTTGTTCATGTGCATGACACTTAATGGCATTAATAACATGAGAGGGAGGCATTCTTCGATCATTCTCAAGATAACCCTAGGAATCTTCCAAAAATTGAATCATCTCAACAATGATCCATCCCAATGCATAGGTATCTGCATGGCATGTACATAGATCTGCCTCTTAAGGCTACCTCTTGTAGCTTGGGTGCAAGCCACTTTTTTCACCCATGCTCTCCTCTTTCCTGCGAACTCTCTCAGCAAAGTTGACATCTATCTCCAAAGACTGCTTCTTCAGATGCTTGAATGCCTTTCGAGTCTCTGAGAAGTCCATGGCCATCCCCCAATCTATGATGCCTACTCGGCATCTACACTTTCCAACAAAATCCAATAAGATGTTTTCGGGTGCAAGTCTGTGTGCATCCACCTTCCTACCTGCAGCCTTCCCAAACCATCCACAAGTGCATGGATGATATGGAGAAGATTCTCACAAAAGACATTGATTCAAGCAATATCTTCCTTCTCCAATGTAGCTTGGACTTCCCCGCTTGCTGTGGCCATCAAATCCACTCCCCATCTTAGAACATGGTGGAAGTAGCATGTGAACCTACCCTAGTCCACTGGCATAATTTGAAGGAACTGCAACAAGCTACCACCATTAAAGTATGGTGTGATGGTCCACAGTGGCTCTTCTCAGGTTGCTGCGATCACACATACAAGGACTGGGTGTAAAATCTACATGAGTTGGTCTCTCCTTGCTTCATGTGTACACATCCCAATATTGTCCTTATACTTCTTTCTGGCATATTCCACATGATATGGCAACCTTGCAGCTCCTACCAACCGCACTTTAAAACAGTGCCATAGGATCCTAAGCTAATTTTCTCACCAACTTGGATCTCCCTCTCTGTGACATAGGCCAAGATTGACACTTTATCTATGTTACTAGCCACATGTTGTGCCCTTTGAACCTCATCACCTCTCAATGGTTGAGAGGGTATAGAGGCTGGCTACTCTTCACCTACAACCAAGGACGTAGCTCGCCCATAAGTTATTGCAGCCTTCTTTTCCTAACTCTTAGCCACTATGACACGGCAATCTAACGCAACAACCTTACTCTTGTGCTTGGCCCATACACTCATCCATTGTGTTAATTTGAAGACATCAAACTCTTGTGTAAGAGTAGGGTGTACATTGCATGCTTCATTGAAGCGGGCCTCTGCATTCCCAATAAAGCTATCAACCCAAAGCGTGGCATCTGTCTCCCATTGCACCCAGCTTGCAAGGTCATCATGATCTTTATACTACAAACTAGTCTTAGCATCATCAAGAATCCTCCTCTTCATATTGCTAAATCCCTCTAAACTAGATAGGGTTGATTCCATCTCACTCTCCTCTATGTTGCACACCGTAATAAAAAGGGCATCCTGAATGCTTCTCATCACTCTCTTGCACTCGCCCTTACTTAGCTCTTCCCCTACTTTTTGCTTAGTGCCGGCAATTAAGGCCATGCTTGCAATTAGATCTTGCTGTGTGTGCGGAAAGCTTTCTTACTTGACACTAGCAAATAGCTACAATTGCCACAAAATAGTGAGTAGGCACACATCTAACAATAATCCCCACCCTATGCATTCTTAATTTTTTTAATTACATGAAATGCAAATGATTCTTTCAATGCACGCATGCAACAAATGATTCTTTCATTGCACGCATGCAACAAATTATTCTTTCAATGCATGCATGCAACAAATGATTCTTTCAATGCACGCATGCAAAAAATGCAAGATAATTTCTTAAAAATTTTGATTAACCCCCCCCTCCCCCCCTTTATGTGGAGGGCCAAGGAAACCTAGTTCCAAGTCATGGTTCCAACTAGCCCCCATCCTATTCAGGATGCGGGACCAGAAACCACTTCCTAGACTAGGCCCTTTTTGGAGAAGGGAGGATTTTGACCTCTTCTCAATCCACTGTTAATGCATGGAGGGGCACCACCAACTAGCCAAGAGAAAACCATAGGCAAGGCACCAACACTTCCATCAATAGGGGATGATATAGGGGCATCATTCAATAACCAAGGTAGAATATTTTTACGAAAGTTTTGTGTATAAGGAAAAGTATAGCAAAATAACCCATTGTATATGTAAGAAAAAAGTAGCAACTTTACTATGATAAATGTATGGGTGGCACCATCCACAATGCAAAGTTGCATTCACACTACAAAAAGCACTATAGATCTAATGCACATGCCTCCTTCCCAACTCTTTGTTGACCACTGTAGGCTTGTAGATTTAACACACATGCCTTGAAGTTAAAAAGCATTGAAATAGGCCATCACTACTCTTTGATATTGAATCAACCACAAGATCTTGCCAATTTATACTAATTTATAGGAATTTATCAATCTAATAAATTTTACCACATTCACTCCCACCATCCACATAGGCTCTTTTAGCCACCAAGTCATAGGAATTAATAAATCTAATGAACATAACTCCATTCACTCCCACTGCCACATTGCAAGCAAACAAGCTAGCACACCTATGAATCTCTCACTGCATTTCAATTGCCCATGTCCCCATGCTTATCCCCAACTATTGTACCTGGCTTCCCATCCTTTTCTTCGCAACCCAATTTCTTTTGCCCTATTGCTCTCTTACCTTTATCTACCATCCATTAAACCATGGTTTTCCAATCTACCTTATCTCCAATTCTATTCAACTATATTGCATATATCCTAAGTGAGTTGCTAAGAGTACTACCATCTACCATCATCCAACACAATGCAAACACCATCCTTTAAAACTCTCTTCAAGTAGGTAAAACTCACTTACTAGGGTAGTTTTTCCATTGAAAATACCATGTCACAAGCTACCTCCATTGTTTCATTTGCATTGTCATGGAACTTAGAGACCAAAGATGTTCAGCATCTTGAATGAGATCACTAAACTATTACAAATGGGATCATCTTGTCATGGAACTTGGAGACCATAGATGTTCAGCATCTTGAATGAGATCATTAAACTATTACAAATGCTATAATGCCTATGAAGCATGCATCTTAGACTATATAGGATATCCAAAAAATAAATAAAACAACAAATAATTGTTCTACACATATATGGAAGTAATTGTTTATTTGAAAATAAACTAGTTGATCTTTCCAAAAACCAAAGGAGGCAACCAATTAAGAAACTTTTCTATGGTTTAGGAGGTCTCTAATATTGTGCTATAGTTGTGCGTATACACTTGAGTGCAAGCTCAATAACTTTTCTCATTTGTTCAAAAAGGCAAACTCTTTAAAAAATGTACTCTAGACTTATGGAGCTAGTGGATAATGGTCTTAAAACTTTGATATTTGGTGAAACTTATAGCTTAGTTTACCCATAAATGGTTTCATTAGAAAGAACTAAATTCACACATGGGCAATGCTCTTTGAATAGATCCCTCATTATTTATGATTTGACATTAGAGTCACTACCTTGCAATGAGGCTCAAAAGCATGTCAAAGATGGTTCCATTTCTTAATTCACAACATCAAACCCACTAGCGAGCCATTTTGTATTTTGCTTTTTTTAGCCATTTTGGGTCTCCTTGCACTTGTTTAGGGGGCACAAGTTGGGAAATATAGATTTTGAAGAGGTAGATGAAGGAGTTTGACAACTTCAGCCATTTTGATGTCCATTTTTGGCAAATAAAGGAGGAATTTGACCACGGTGCAGAAGGCAAAGTTGGTTAGGACATCATGGGGTGTCCAAAAATGCACAAACCCACCATAGCGTGAATTTTCCGTGGTGGGTTTGTACATTTTTGGATGTCATGACCAACTTTGTCTTCTGCGCCGTGGTCAAATTCCTCCTACATTTGCCAAAAATGGTCACTAAAATTACCAAACTTGGTCGAGAGTATTATTTTGACTTGGAATATTTATAATAGTTTCCTAAATTAATTTTACAAAAATATATATACAAGTAATAGAACTTAATTGCATGGAATATGAAGAGAATAGTAAAATAGCTATAACTTTTGTGCTATAACTTCGATTGCAAATTTTTTTAGTTCAAAATCGAGAGCATGAGTAGCTCTATGATATTTGACTAGAAAAATATGATCTATGGTCCTATTTTTCCCCAAATGTTTAAATTCAATGTAGAAGACCTTCAAAAATCACTCACAAGTTCAAATTCAATGTAGAAGACCTTCAAAAATGTAATTACTTTGGATACAAATGAAGGAAAAGGGACAAGTTTGCATCTAAAAGGTTCACCTCTCTACACAACAAACTTGGAGGTGGTGTATTCAATACTCTACAATTCAAGGCGACATTACCTTATAATGAATTAACAACACATTCAAAATTCCAACCATGACTCAATCAAAATTATTGCTTATGACATGGTATCTTGCAAGGAAGAGAATGTGATAAAATGTACATTTTTGTATTATAATCTCTCCATTAAAATACAAAGACTCTTCATAGCCTATACCTCCTCTTTGCTACCTCTAATACATAGAAAAAAGAGGCTTTTGAAATCCCCAAGTAAGATCCTAATACTAATACCATTAAGGCTCTCCTCTCAGGATAGCCGGCGGGCCCAAAGTTTTTTACACCATTGCCAATGGGATACAATGCAATAGGGGAAGCCATGTGATGTGGATCACAATGATCAAGCTGTCAATACTTTGGTACACTTCAGTAGTTAAGTAGGCCATTTTGTGGAAGACCACAACGTATCCTCCTGCTTGACTAATATAGTGCACCAATGAGAGATCTCAAATGCCTCCTGCATCAATTCAACAACCATTACATTAGCAAACCTAACAAAGCACATTACATTAAAAGACCATAAAATATAAATCAATACATAGGATGCTTACCATCATGGCATTGTCTCCTTTAATGATGCAAGCAAGGCAAATATGTATAAACTGTAAACTTTAGACATGAAAACTTTATACATATTACCTAAAAACGTTGGACACGAAACCACACAATAAAACCATCAAAATAAAATTCATCAATGCTTTTAATGTCCTCCAAGTCATGAAGAAAACCTATGCAAATTCCAAAATGCCCAACCTATAATTTATGGAGAGCTTGTACTAGTCAAACACATTGTTTGATGTTGCACGAGGGATAAAATGGACATTTTCATGCATTTCTCTAAATTCTTGGCTGCTATTTCACCATTTCAAGTAAAGTTGAAGGAATATACATTTAGTTTTCCATGACTAAAAGGTATTCCTATACATAACTTACAGATAGTCCATTGTCAGTTATATCAAAGATTCCACTACTTCCCACTCCTATGTTAAAATAGGATCTTGTAAAGAAGATAGGCAAGGAAGGTACATAGTCTAAGAAATACATCCTTCCTCTTGGGAAGCTTATGTGGACCCTTCACAAAATCTTCCATGAATATCTAGTTAGTAAATCTATAAGTTCAAGTCATCCAATGCATTTTTCATGTTCTAGAACACACTAGAGCTTACAATATTGTCAACTTCTATCACTTTCTTCTTGACCATGCCTCTAGAACACACTAGAGCTCACAATATTGCCATCTTTGGCCACTTTGGTCACTTTGTTCCTAACCATGCCTCTACAACACACTAGAGCTCACAATATTGCCAGCTTGTGTCACTTTCTTCCTGATCATGCCTCCAGAACACACTAGACCATGCCTGTTGGGAAAACAATAGCTGTAGAAGAGGAAAGAGCAGTTGTATCCTATATGAGAAGGAAAAGAAAGAGGGAAAAAGCTATTGTAGGAGAGCAAAGAGTTAATGTAGCAGAATCATAGTGAACTTACCTATGAATGATTCAACCTCCCACTCCTCAAGGTCCGAAGGGAAAACATCTGCCACCATGAATAAGAGCTCTTAGAAACCAAACACAACATTTCCAAATGGACTCATTACACTTACAAGTGAAAAAGGTACATAGATAGAAAGACTCACAGTGTGATGGTATCCTAGATTGATTGAATGATAGAGGAAGCCACATATCTTTTCCCATGTAAACATGTTACACTTTTGCGAGCCATCCTTTCTTCCCAAACTTGAACTTCAAGATGCGCCCCTTCCACTCATGCAATATGTCACCTCTCTTGCTCTTGGGAAGCTTATGTGGACCTTTGGCCAATCCTTTCATCACTATCCAGTCATTTAAGCTATAGGTGCAAGGGATCCACTCATCCAATGCATTTCTAGTGTTGTGGAAACACAAGAGGTCACAACATTGCGTGGTCTTGTAGCCTTTCTCCTCACCATGCTTGCAGAGGTTGCAACAGCAAGAATGGGACTTCTACACAAGGCAATGTAGCTCCAACAAAGGCACAAAAGAGGGAGAAGGAGAGGGACAAAGTAGCAGTAACAAAGGCATAGGAGAGGGAGAAGGAGAGGGACAGAGCAGCTCCAACAAAGGTGCAAAAGAGGGAGAAGGAGAGGGATAGAGTAGCAACAATAGAGGCACAGGGGAGGGAGAAGGAGAGGGACAGAGCAACACCAACAGAAGCACAAGAGAGGGAGAAGGAGAGGGATAGAGCAGCTCCAATAGAGGCACAGGAGAGGGAGAGGGGAGAGAGAGAGAGAGAGAGGAGCTGCAGCAAGCAGGCCAGAGTAGGAAGGAGCAAAGAAAGAGGGGGAAGAGGGAAAATGCGTGGGATTTGGTTCAAATCTGAGTGATTTGGCAGGCTGGACCAAAACAGTGGGGGGCAAAGGCCCTAGAAAGAGGGAGAAGAGAAGAAAAATTTGCCAGAAGGTCCTACCATCCCATTGAAGGTAGTTTTGGGCTCATGTGGGGGAGGTGCACCTAGTAGGAGGGTCAAACATGGGTTAAGAGGGGGGGGGATGGTTTGGGTGGTCCCTAGTGTAAGGGGAGCAACCGATAGGGGCTCTCTACAGGCCTACCCACCCTCTACCTCAACATACCATTGCCCACACCCTCTAGCACTCTCATTGGTACACCTCAAATCACTCTCTAATCCCTTGAAATTAGGAAACACTAATTGGAGGCCCTTTTGAGACTCCAATTCTCCCCTAATGAATAGAGATGTTGTTTTTTACTCTAATCAAAGAGGTAGAGGTAGTAGAGGCAAGAGTGCCTCTCATGGTAGAGGTGATGTCAGATATACATTACAAGCTCAAGCCCATAATTGGAGCAATCAAAATCAGCCTCATAGAGGAGGAGGATCTCTCCGAGGCAGGGGGAGATCTAGATCACGAGGTAGAGGGGCTTGGTAGCCACCTCACCATGTGGATCAGCCTAATAAGGATAAGGTATGCCATTACTGTGGGAAGATTGGCCATATTGCCAGGGATTGCTTTAAGAAGCAAGCAAATCAGAGAAGAAGGGCAAATTAGCAAGGTCATTTCGCTTCTTCAAGTCATACACATGACACACCCGTGGCCTAATTGTTTACTATGACGTATGTACAAGATCATAAGCCTACTAATGGTGGCTTTGAGGATGTGTGGTACATAGATTCAGGAGCATCTAACCATATGACACCACATGGTAAGTGGTTTGAACAGATGACTCCTAGACTACATGGATCTGTTTGCACCGGTGATGATACTCAGCATGACATTACTCATACGGGTGTTGTACCTTTAGCTATGCATGATGGCCAGACTAAGAAATTGATTGATGTGTTGCATGTGCCTTCTATCACGAAGAATTTGTTGTCTGTTGGCTGAGTAAAACTTGCAAGTGCGGTTTAATAAGCATGGCTGTTTCATTGAAGAATTTGATAATGGCTGTAAACTTATTGCAAAAGGGAAAAGACAAGGAAGAATGTTCATTTTAGATGTAGGCATACCGGAATTGAAGGCTGCCATGTTCACCCATGGTACAGGTGTTGTTCAGAACTTGGAAATTTGGCACAAACACATTGGTCATATTAATATTCAAAAAGCTGAAAAATATGCAACATAAAGGCATTGTTGTTGGCCTACCAAAGTTTAAGTATAATGCTTTGGAGCATGTATGTCCTGCATGCCAATTTGGGAAGCAATCTAGGTTGCCATTTACTAGGCATATGTGGGAAAGTAATAGAACCTTGCAGTTGATTCACACTGATGTCTGGGGTTCACAGCTTAGACTACCTCGATGGGAGGTTCATCATATTATGTCACATTTATTGATGATTTCAACCGGTATACATGGCTGTATTTTTCGAAACATAAGGATGAGGTCCTGCCTGCCTTCAAGCATTTCAAGCAACATGTTGAAAAGGAGTTTGGGTCATATATCACATGCTTGAGATCAGACAATGGAGGTGAATATCTGTCAAATGAATTTGATGACTTCTTGGCCTATCATGGGATTAGACAGGAGCTTACATGCCCATATACACCACAGCAGAATGGATTGCTGGCTAAATATAAAAATGGGGTGATTGGTTCATCTGGTAGAGCCATGTTGAATGAAAAGGACTTACCTGATTATTATTGGGGGGAAGCACTTGCAACTGTAGTGTATGTGCTAAATCGCACTCCTACTGCTAGCATTCATATGCTCACACCATATGAGATATTGTATCGACAGAAGCCTAATGTCAATCATTTAAAAGTGTTTGTCAACTTGGCATATGTGCATATACCAGATGAGAAGAGGAGAAAATTAGATCTGAAGGCTGAAAAATGTGTGTTTATAGGCTATGCTCAAGACCGGAAAGGCTATAAGTGTTACAATCCCTCTACTAGGAAGACATTGATCAGCCGTGATGTTATTTTTGATGAGATGGGATCTTGGTATGGCAAACCTGATATAGTGGTTCCACATCAAGCCTTGGATGCTCAGTTGAATGATAAAAATCAGCCACATACTACTTCTATGTCAGGACCTATAGCCAGTGGTGATTCCACTGTGAGTCCGACAGGTTGCGTTCTTCCACCAGTGACACCTCTATGTGAGGAAGAGAGATAAAGGGAAGAACAAGGTGAATGAGATTGTTTCACTTCTTCAAATTGAGGTTGATAAAGGGAAGAACAAGGTGAATGAGATTGTTTCAGTGCCTGAGATTGAGGTTGATATGCCCCCTAGACCATCTAATTTAGGTTATGATTCTTCTAGTAACAATAGTTTGGATAGTGAATTGGGCATTCCTTCTATATCCATACCAGGTGTGAAAAGCAGCAGGTATGTGCCTCCTCATGAGAGAGGAGAAGATGAAAAGTCAATGTTTAGAAAGTCTGTGAGAAGATCTCAAAGGGTACGATACCCTATTGACACGTTGACATACACTGGGTTTGTGGCAAAACACAATGCATACATGGCAAAAGTTGGACATACAAAGCCATCTAGATTCAATGATGTTGTGCATGATGAGCAATGGCAAATAGCCATGAATGAAGAAATGGATGCCCTTGCCTTGAATCAAACGTGGGATTTGGTTAAGCTTCCTGTAGGAAAGACACCCATTAGATGTAAATGGGTATACAAAGTGAAATGCAAGTTTGATGGATCTGTAGAAAGGTATAAGTCAAGGCTATCACAAAGGGTTATGCACAAAAGTATGGTTTGGATTATGAGGAAACCTTTAGCCCAGTTGCAAAGATGGCTACTGTGAGGATGGTAATTGCTTTAGCTGCTACAAAAGGATGGAAATTACAGCAAATAGATGTTAAGAATGCCTTTCTCAATGGTGATTTGCAGGAAGAGGTATACATGTCACAGCCAGAAGGATATGTCCATCTTGCTTTTCCACAACATGTTTATAGATTGAAGAAAGCCTTGTATGGGCTAAAGCAAGCTCCACGAGCCTGGAATGAGAGGATCAGTCACAGTACTTGCAAAGTCTTGGTTTTATGGTTTGCAGGGCTGATCACTCATTGTTTGTCAAGAAGACAGATGCCGGTTATGTTGTGTTTGTTTTATATGTTGACGATTTGATTCTGACTGGCAGTGATGATGATGGGATTGCTGGAATTAAGAGCATGCTAAAAATGGAGTTTGACATGAAGGATTTGGGAGATTTGAAGTTTTTTCTTGGCATAGAAGTGTTGAGAACACCTAATGGCATTTGGCTTATGCAAAGGCAGTATGCCTTGAATATGTTGGAGAGGTTTGGCATGAAGGAATGCAAACCTATGGATACACCTTTGGAGTAAAACTTGAAGATTATGGCTGATTCTGGAGTTGAGATTGAGGACATTACCATGTACAGGCAAATGCTCGGCAGATGGTTGGCAGCTTGATATATTTGACTATCACTAGGCCTGATTTGCCATATGCTATGGGACTCATTAGTCAATTTATGCAAAAGCCACGGAAGCCTCACTTGGATGCAGTGAGGAGGATTATGCAGTATGTCAAGGCTACATATGAACATGGGCTCTTTTATGCATATGGCAAGGAAATAGAGTTGGCTGGATACACAAGATGCAGATTGGGTAGGATGTGCATATGACAGGAGATTCACTAGTGGCTATGTATTCAGCCTTGGAAGTGCTATGGTTAGCTGGAGTAGCAAAAAGCAACCCACAGTGGCATTGTCTAGTACAGAAGCTGAGTATAGAGGTGCAGCATTGGCTGCATGTGAGATTGCTTGGCTTTAGAAGTTGTTGCAAGATTTGGGATTGCATGTGGATAAGCCAGTCAAGCTTTACTATGATAACATGAGTAGTGTTCAGTTGGCAAGTAATCCCGTATATCATGCTAGAACAAAGCATATTGAGGCACACTACCATTTCATCAGAGAGATGGTGTTGATGAGGCAAGTTGACCTCATTCATGTTCGGATCAAGTTGCATATATCTTTACCAAGTCCTTGGGTAATGATAAGTTCACATGCTTTTGAGAGCTTCTTGGTGTCTTACTCCCTACCTGAGCTTGAGGGGGAGGGTTGGAAGACAAGCTTGTGTATGCTATCCCACAGATATGTTATGGATAGTTGGATATGCCTATCGTCACTGATTGGTGTGTTAGTAGTAGTTAGTAGTAGTAGTCAGACCATGGTTCATACCCATGGTTAGTTCTTATCAAGCCAGTTAGGTCTTATCTTGTGGTTTTAATTATTTTTAGTGTGTTCATTTGGTTGATGTACTGTCCTTTTTCCTTTTGGTATGGAATAGACTGTGTGTTGGAGGTTGCTTGCCCTCCTGGTGTTCTTCCTCATACTTGGGTGTTCCTGTTTCCGCTACGCTATCTTCTTTGATAGGGCCAAAGTAATTCCAATGATTGGCCATCAAGTGGAAGTGATGCAATTAGATGTGAGTATCCTGTGAGCATCAACTAACCACAAGAAAAGAAGAGACTACCTAAGTCAGGAAATAATCACTACAATGGCATTGTTCTAGCAAAATAACATGAGAATTTATCCAAACAAGGACATCTATAGGCTACAGATTGGATGCAAGTAGCAAGAGGAGCACATCATACACATGCTTGACACAACACAGGTCAATAGTCAGATTTCCAATGCTATCTTTTTTCCTCACAAATTATTATGCTACTACATAATGATATTATGTGTTGGCTCCTATCTTGTGTGGTTCTCCATCCCTTTTAGCACTCTCGTACACTTATCAAGCAGTAGTGCAAAGGGGTTTGATGGTGTGTCTCTAATTCTACCCACCATGGTGGACGAAATTGGAATTCAATTACAACCATTGGGCTTGCATGATGGCCATGGAAATCAGCTTAATTGGAGAAAATCGGCTTAATTAAAGGACATGGATGCTTATAATAATAATGGTGGAAATCATTCACCATACTGACACTACCACATGGTCTAATAAAGTGATTTAATGTAGAGATTTCAATGAGCAATTTTATATGCTCAACCAATTTTCATGCTGGAGAAAATTTACCACCATGCTAGCATTCAATAGGCTTAATAATGGTGGAAATTGGCCATCATAATGGCACTACTAGTTACTACTAGAGTTAGTGATCACGTGTGACTTCCAACTATTCCCACTACCAAAACCAGATAGTGAGCAGTAGTTTTATTCAAGGCCCTTGTAACTTATGTTATCTTCAACTTCATAGATTTGCTTATGTAATGTAACATATTTGGTAATTGGGTAAATGATGGAGTAGAGAGTATTAATGCAGGCTTGTGGCCAATTAAATAGCCACCTAGCTTGCATGATAGGATGAGCATCTGATACCACCACTACAACTAATAAAGTCTGCAATATGCACTTCAAAGGGGATTCAGTGTTTTGCCCTTTAGCCCCTTCAAAACAAAGTGCCATGTTGGAAAAAAAATCTTTTATTGCTCCTTAGCAAGCCAATTGCTCATGGACTGCAATTTGATCAAAAACACTAATTGCTCATTTAGGTGGCTCAATGGGCACTGGCTATTTAAGTGCCATGCAGCCTCATCAATTCACACTACTCCACCCTTGTCGTCAACACCACCCTCATGGAATTCACATTGCTCTATCCTCATCTCCACAACCCTCATCAAATTCACACTACTCTACTCTCGTCCTCCACCCTCATTTCCTACTAGCCCCTCCTGCTACACCATCTGCTTCACCCTTATCTCCATCCTCTAGATCCACCAAGTGCCATGTCGCACTCTAGCTTATTTGTTCTTGTTCCTAGCTATCTCCAAAGTGGTGGTATTCTCTCCCACAACTATAGAGTGGTCAATATGTTGCAAGGCCTTAGTTGGTTGGGCTATCTGGTCGATTTAGTCTATGTGAGATCCGTGTTTAAGCTCCATGATGATGATTTTTTTTTGTGGATTGTATATGGGCCACATTTACAAGTCGATCAAACCACGGAATTTATCTTGCGGGGGTTTTTTCCAATGTCAAGCAATGGGTGGATTCAAAGGTCATACTTAGAAAAGTTGAGTAGCTCACCAGTTGGGCAAAGCACTTTTGTCAGGCAATGGATTGACTTGAAGATCATACTTGGAAAAGTTGAGTGGCTCACTAGTTGCGCATAGCATTTTTTACAAAGTTGAGCATTCTTGTATCAATAGAACACCACCTTTTTGTAATATAATCTTGTTAATATATACAAACTTGTTATGAATTTTGGCCTTATGAATCACGATTAAGCTATAGGATTGCTATCTTTAGGATTGGCTTAATTTAGGGGCTTCAAAAAACAAATTGCATGGATCTAGTTGGTGGGCTTGACCATCGCAAGTGGTTGACATCATCCATAGCACGTAGAGTATAATTTTAGCCACCATCGCGGTGGTTGCATACCAGTTAGCATGGCGGTTGTAGTAATTCTTATGAATACAAGCTTGTTCAATATATATACAAGCTTGTTATGAATTTTGTGACATGAATTTTGGTCTTATGAATACTGGTCTTATTTGAAAATTCTCGATATTTATTTTAGGGTTTCCCTTAATGTCTTTAGGATTGGGTTTATTTTAAGGCTTCAAAAGATGTTTTACATGGATAGTTGGCTAATTACAACCATCACAATGGTGTGCTTGATCATCTCGGTGGTTGATGTGAGCCACTGTGCCTACTATATAATTCTAGCATGTTTTTCATCACCAGCTAGCATGGAAGTTGCAGTAGGTCTTATGAATACAAGCTTGTTATTATGTACCAACTTGTTAATAATTTTGGTCTTATGAATACTAGTCTTATGTATTTTGGTCTTATGAATTTACTAGTCTTATGAATTTTGGTCTTATGAATACTTATATTATTTTTAAAATCTTGATATTTATATAGATACAAATTCCCAGTTAAGCTTTAGGATTCCCCTTAATGTCTTTAGGATTTTCCTTAATTTAAAATGTTTTGCATGGATCTAATTTTTAGTTGGCTTGTTACAACCATCACGGTGATGGGCTTGACCATCATGGTAATTGGCATGGGCCATAGTGCCTACTAGCCATCACCGTGGTCATGTGTAGTGCATGCATTTCACATCACCAACCATCATGGCAGTTGTACTAGGGTTGACATGGCCATGGCAGTGAACTACCAAGTGTGATGGTTGACATGGTCTTGTCCATGGCTTCAAAGGTGCATGAGCAGAAAGAAGGGAGCAGTGATGCAAAGACTTTGACTTGTAGATGAGATCATTGATTAATTAATTAAGCAAGTTGCTCAATGACAAAACAATGATACCAAGCTATTGAGGATGTGAATGTATCTCCATTCATTAAAGATAGTAAACCCAAAAAGAACCTATGAGAAACTTCTAAGTTCGATAGACACATTGCTCTAGAGAAGTGTGGCATAGTCAAGGAAAAGCAAAAGAAGAAGACTGAGGTGGGCAAGGGAGAAGGAAAAACTCGTCTCCAACAAGCAAAAAAGAAGCACAAATGGTAGCTCATGAGTATAAAGATATGCTTCAATATACCTCTCAAGCTACCTTTCTTAACAGTATGCTCAAGCCAAGTGGAGACAATTGGCACTGAATTATTGGAGGTACAACCTAATTGGCTCACAACTCTACTAACAAGGACTAGATGGAATCCTATAAAGATGGGTGCTACCGCATGAATGAGTCATTATGCTAGCTAAGGCACATACAAGAGTCAGTGGAGGTTACTCTAGTGGAAAGTTAGAAGTGAGTAAAGTCCTCCAAGTGGGGATTTGGTAGAGCATTTTGTTCAAAGATGCCCATGCCTAATGTGTAGAGTGCTCGAGGGGGCCACTAAGAAATATGTAAGATAGCACGTGTGATCAATGAAAGGGCTTTTTTATCTTTATGGAGTTACAGAAAAAATACATACATATGGGTTTTTTAAATGCAAAAAGTGAAAATTTTCATACATAAGGATACTTTAATCATCTCAAAATTTACAAAAAGGGTGTAAAAAGGCTATAAAATTCCATAGATAGGGGGTTTTTTTAATACCCCTTGATCACACGTGCTATATGGGCTTTTTACATAGCTCCTCCCCCCCGAGTAGAGTGCAATGTCTACCAAAGAACAAAGAGATTGTTACCTCAATATCACATGCTCTACACCTAAGCTCACCATAGGAGGCATTCCAAAGATGGTAATTAGACTTCATGGGACCTTTCAAAGAGTTGGCCCCACATACACAAAATACATCCATAGACTATGCAACCAAGTGGGCAAAAGCCAAAGCATTGTAAGACAACTCGGCTTGGAGAACAACTGAATTCATCCATAAGAATGACATATATAGATTTGAGTACCTGATTGAGCTCATCAGTGATGAGTGACCAGAGAACATGTCGTGAATGAAGCATTCAGCATACTCATAAAAAAATTCATGACCATACACTAAGTAGCCACAACCTATTACATGAGGTGCTATGGACCAAATAAATAAATAAACAAAGTTCTAAAATCATACTAGTGGAAATTTTAAGTGCACATCAAATGAGACTACGACATCAAGCTAAATTCATCCCTTTCGGCCTACAAAATAACATATAAGGTCACAACCCATCTGCCACTATTTTGAATGGTTTACATATTAAAAAAAGTGATGCTCTTCAAATTCTCGGCCTTGAGTCTACAACCAGTTTTACCGAGCCCCAAGTGGGACAATATTAAGATATCACAAGAGATTAGAATATCTAGTTGAGTTGGATGAACTCAGAGTCTGAGTGGCATGGGCACAACAAGTCATCAACTACAGGAGATATTAAGTCTGAATCATCAACAGGAAAGATGAATCCCGCCTCAAGTAGTTGTGTTACCTCTTTCTTTAGTGCCTCAGATTGAATCACCCCCAATCGCCTTAAGCATTGCACAACTGGCTTGCTTTTTGGATTCAACTCAATCTTGTGCTCCACAAGAGAGACTAGTCAAACTTGTGAATAGATTCTGGCAAAGAGATATGGGAAATCATCAAACATATCCAAGTACTGGAGCTTCTCACTACCTAATAAAGAATCACCAAGAAGCTCTTCATTGCATTGGCGTCATATAGTGTGCTCCACATCCTCCACATGAAGTGTCTCTACAAGATCTTCTTGTACCACCACCTTGTTCTCTCCTGACTCATCCCGATCAGCACCAAGACAAAGACCAAAGGCCACTCCTTCCACCTCACCCTCTGATCTGGACTCCTCAGAGCTACACCCTGTCTCTTCTTCTTCATCGGTCAAGTCAGAGCTTGAACTCTTTGATGTTGAAGACTCCTCATTTACAACTTCCTTTTTGTGACTTATGATGTTGTAGCGCATCTTCTTATCATTTCTCTGCAAAATCAATTCTCCAGTATCCCACTTTTAAACAACTTCACCTTGCGTAGCCAAGGCCTTCCCAAAATCAATGGATAGGCATGTGCATCTGGCTTGGTAGGGATCACTTGAAAAGTAGTTGGCACATAAATTCCACATACATCCACATCTAGATTCTTCACAACTCCCAAGGTCTTTACCCTAGTGTTGTCAGCCAATTTGATGCGATAAGGAGAGGTATTACTAGAGTATTTTAAATCAGCATCTATCATGGTCTTCTCACTCATGACATTAATCGATGCACCTCCATCAATGTAAACATTAGAAATCACTTGACCATCAATCATCACATCAACCAGAGGTACATCATCACCAACATCTATATCTACCTTTTGAACAATAGAAATGGTACTTTTCTTCTTTTTCTTATTTGAAACTCTTATGCTTGCTAGCTTCCCCCATTTTTCCCGTGGTTTTGGAGACAAAGCAAGTAATTGACCAAAGGTGATATGAGCTTCCTTTTCTTTAAGGTGGGACAACAAGTCATAGATTCTAATGCCTTGTCCTAAAGGAAAGTCTGACTGGCTAATTCTCCTTTTAGATGCCTTCTTTTTCTTACTATGGCGTTCCTCTTCTTGATGTTTCTCATCTACTTCTTCCTTGCTTTCTTCTTCTTCTTTTGCTTTACCATGCCCCCGTTTAGCCATGATTGCCTCTCTTTCCTCATCCCCTAAAGAAGCTTCTAACAAGGATACTTGTTTTTCTTATTTCTTTCTCAATGTAGGACACTCGGGGCGATAGTGACCTTTTTCATTACATTCATAGCAAGTGATCCCACTCTTATCTCGAGGCCTACTATCCTCACTCTTTGGTGCTCTAGGTTGTTGTGCATTAACCAAATGCAATTTCAAATTAGCAAACTCTGCCATCAATTGAGAGATATTATGATCTATAACTTAGAGGACTTTGGTATCTGAGGAGTGCCCATTACCTTCACCTTAGATACCAATGTGAAGTGCCTCCACGACGAGACTCCAAAGCCATAACAAATTTGCTCATCTTTAAGTGCTCCATCCCTACGAGACTTTGAGGGGCCAATGATGCAGATGCCATAGCTTGAAAAGCTACCCTTTCATACTTTGTCCATAAAGTTCTATATCGGATTGCCAACGCAGAGACCATCTCATCCTCTCCTTGATAGAACCGGTCCAACTGCAACATCTAAGCATTTCGCAGCTTGACTGTCCCAAATCTCTGCTTCATTGCAGCCACCACTTGGTCCCAGTCCTCCTTGGTAGAGTCCGGCAAGGCCTCATGCCAATTCAAGGCTACACCTTCAAGAAAATCAGGCAAAATCTCTGCCTGATCCTTCATGGACAAGCCAGAAAGCCGACATCCTCGCAAAATCCCAAAGATAAGACTCCGAGTCTTCCCCTTGGGTCCCTCGAAACACTGGAATCTTCACCATGATGAAACATAAAAAGGAAACACCAAGATTCAAATAATATCCCAAACAAGATCCAAACAAGATCCCACAGAGCCTTAGTATACCAAGACGTTAAATTACACGGCGTAGCAAAACAGAAACTGAACAAAGAATAGAGAGTACATAGCAAACTGGAGAGGAATAAAATTTTCCTTCAATACTAATGTAGTATAGATGATGGCTCCATCCACCCATGCGCTCCCATAGTGGAGCTTAGATGGCGACAAGAATTGAAGATACAAGTTATAACAACTTTAAAAATCCATATGTACAATTCAAAGACATTCCAAACTCAGCATTCAAAATTGTGGCCATATGGTTCAAGACTAAAAAGCCTATCTTCACAAGCACATCTTCATTTCCTCTATGGGTCACATTGCCACATCCTTGTTTAGATTGTGACTATGCAATTTTGTCAAAATTGCTCCCATAGTAGCTCTCTCCTTTGGACCAGTCTTGCATAGTGAATCTGCTATTAACCAAGATTTTGATTGCAATGTCTCCCTTCACTGAGTTGTCACTGAGAGATCCTGCACTGTGTATGAGAAAGATGGCAATTTCTCTAAATAGCCAACCCATAGCAAAGCAATCTGACTCTAGTGCCCATGTGCCCTTGGGATTTTGACGTGATTTTGGATTGGCATACAAACTCTGACACAAACTATAAAAATTCCTTGGAGGAGCATGGTTTGGGTCTCAGGGGATTTAATTCAAAAGGAGGGGTATTTAATTCAACTTTTTGGGAAATTTTAATAGGATTACTATAATAGGAGGGGTTTTTTAATTCAAGTTTGAAAAAAATGTTAGAGCTATATATAGCTCGCCCTAACTTGAACTAGGTCTCACCTATATATATGTGTAACTAGTGATCAATATGAATCAGTCTTTGGGAGTCTATTTGGTGTGTCTATCGTCTCTTTTTCTTCTCTCTCAACATGGTATCAGAGCTACAAAGGTCTTGTTATCGTATGCTCACTGTAACAAAGAAAGAGAGGAAGTATTAGTTGTTGATTTGATTACATATCACTTTCAGTATCTCATTGCTTATTTTCTCTTATCAATTTTGACATGTCTAACTTGATGTGGTTTTTTGGCCACACATGGCCCCCATCTGGTGTCCAAACCAGGACCTACTGGATAACCGAGCTACTCAAATGCCTTCTCCTCATATGGGGGGCTTACAAGTAGAGTTAGTTGGTTCTCGCGTAGTAACACAAGAGTGGAGCATTGATATCTAACAAGAACGTGGAATGGGAGTATGCTAGAAAAGCATACATGCAAAAAAAAGCACTTTGAGCTTATTGATCACGAAACCACAATATTTTTGGAGAAAAGCAGAGCTTCTCGATTACGAAACGAAGATATTTGTGGCAAAAAGCACTACGATCATGCCAATCACAAAACCAATACATTTATCACGAAGCCATGATATTCTTGTCAAAAAGCACTACGAGTGTGCCGATCACGAAACCAAGAAAAAAGTAGTTGGCACAAACACTGACGTAACTTTTCACTCCGAAGTCCAATTGGGCGTTTAAGAGCTCTAAACAAAGAGCACAACGAGAGCTACACTCTGCAAACGATCTGTAATCCATTTTCCACCATAACTTTCTCAAATTCACACTAGAGATGGCTGGATGGCTTCAAATAGAGTTGGCACACTACCAATTAGGCTACATGCAAGTGCGGGAAGGCATCCCTTGACTGACCGCACTGACGGTAGATGGAGCATTTCCCGGGGCATCCCACTCTCAGGCTACTCTCAGGCTATAGGGCCCATTCAGAGCCCCAGATGATCCCAAATGGCTCTGGGCCGAATGGTAATTATAGGTCAGTTGCTTTATTCTGCACCACGGTTCTAATGTGTGGTTAGTGGCTCGTGGTGTCCCGATCTCTAGTCGACCGTTTTGGGCTGACTGGGTCGGTCTCCCAATTGGGTCTAACCAACTATGACTGGTGGCTATATAAGAGCAAGCCTGTGAAGCCTATCATCATCACTGGCTTCAACAACCCTAATTCCTTAGCATCCAGCCTCTGTCCTCTACTGTTTCCAGCACACCATCGAAGCTTCTAACACAGGAGTGCACGGTTGGGAGGCAGCACCATCTATTGTATTAGTTTTATAGTAATCAAAATTTTGATTCTCCATACTATCTTCTTTTCTCTCTTGCATACGAGATCCTATTATTTGTTGAGCACATACATTGTATTGTTTTCTTACATGGTATCAGCAGAGCTTGGGCTCTAGTAAGAAGATTTGGTAGTCTGTTTATGTTTGCGAGCAGATTGTGAGAGATGGCCCAGCCCGCAAGCCTGCAAATCCCACCGTTCGGTGAAGTGGAAAGTTGGATGGCACTAACTATCCACTCTAGAAGTTCAAGATGAAGACCATCCTAAGCGCATACGAGCTTTGGGATACTGCTACTAGGGTGGACGTGAAGCCAGTTGCAAGACGAAATCCAACCAATGCAGGACAATAGATAGTACCAACTACAGATGAGATTCTCGCGTGGACAAGAAGAAATGCAGATGCACTGTGTTCTATTGTCTGTAGTGTAAGTGATTCTATCATGGTGTTAATTCAACATGTCACCACAGCGGAGGAGGCATGGATGGTCTTGAAAAATTAGTATGAGACCATGAATCAGATGCGGATTCAGAATCTGGAGACTCAACTCGCGAACAAGAAACTATCTGAGTTTGAAACGACAGAGAAGTTCATCACCAGGGTGAAGAATCTGCACGATCAGATGACTATGATTGGCATCACCATCACAAGTGAGAATCTAGCACGAAGATGCATATGGATTGTCCCACAAAGTACGACGTTCTTGTTATGACGCTGAATACGTAGAATAGAAATCCGCCCCTCAACTTTGAGGATTTCAGCACTATGCTTCTGGAAAAGGAGATGCATCAAAAGATGAGGATAGGAGAAGATTCGGATTTCTCGGCTGGATCAAAGAAAGGTAAGGGTAAGGACTCTGGTAACCCATTTTCTTCTGATGATAAAAAGAGAAAGAAGAAGATCAAGTGCTTCTATTGCAACAAGGCAAGGCACAAGCAAAATGAGTGCCGAAAGAAGATTGCAGATGAGAAGAACGGAGTAAAGAAAGAGTCCAGCAACAGTGCACAGGTAGTACCAGTAGAGCTGTTTGTAGCGATTGAGGAGATTTGCATGGAGGCAGTTCATGTACCTACGGATGAACCTTGGATTATTGACAGTGGTGCATCACGCCACATGACCAGTCATAAGGATTGGTATACCTCTCTACATCCGGTAAGGAATGACATCTTGGTAGCAGTCAGCAATGATGCAAAATGTCTAGCAAAAGGAAAAGGTACAATTGCTCTCAAGTCAGATGGAGTTGTAAAACAATTGTCCAATGTTCTTTAGGTGCCAGATATCGAGGAACTTGTTGTCCATTTCTACGATCATGGATCAGGACCTCAAAGTTCACTTCGATAAGAATGGTTCACTTCGATAAGAAGGTCATTGGTAAAGGTACACGGTGCAAAAACATCTACGAACTCTCAGCTTTCAGTGCTCGAGCCGATGTGAGCAACACTAAGCTATGGCATGAGAGGTTTGGTCATCTAAACCTTAGTTCTTTAAAGGAGATGCATAAAAGTGGAATGATTGAAAACCTACCAGAAATTACAAATCTGCCCGATGTATGTGAAGCTGCATGATGGGCAAGCAGCATCGGCAGCCCTTTCCTAAAGAGGCCACCATGGCAAAGGGTCCTCTAGAGCTCGTTCACATGGAACTCTGCAGAAAGATGGAGACGGAAGCTTTGGGTGGTTCCTACTACTTCATGATGCTGATCAATGACTACAGTAGAAGGATATGGATATACTTCCTGAAGACTAAAGATGAGGCTTTTAGTAAGTTCAAAGAATGGCATGTAATGGTCGAGAAAGAATTGGGAGGAAGGTGAAGAAGTTGAGGTCAGACAGAGGTGGTGAGTTATATATATATGTGTCTGTGTTTATGTGGAATAAATGTGGTAGTCACTCAAGTTGAAAACATAATTATTGCTTACTAAAGATCTTCATGAAAAACCACACAGACTGTGTGCCTATTGGCCCCTTTGTTTTGTGTTGGTTTAGAGGCCGGTGGGAATATCCTCTTGTGGCTACAAAGAGGATGTAGTTCAAAGGTCTATAAGGCCCTTAGAATGTAGATCAGATATAGATTGAGGCCACCATGTCTAGAGATGGAGGCTGAAGGGTAGAAGATGGAGTGGCAAAAGGACTCTCAAGATGCTTAATCTAAGCATAGGCTCATGGACGTATCTTATAATCGATTGAGTCTTACCATGACACAGCCAGTTACGTAGTTTCAATTGAGTTTTCATTTAAAGGTGTGTTAAGACCCTTACAACGTAGATTAGATATATATTCTAGCCACCACGACTGGTAAAGAGCTCTTGGGGTCGGAGATAGTGTGGCGAAAGAAGAGCGAGATAGAATGTTTAATCTAAAGCGTAACCATAGCACGACCACTAAGGTACCCCATCTCTCCCTCTCCCTGTCTCTCTCTTTCTCTTTATATATATATATATATCCAAGGCTAATGCTAAGGAGTTCATCGTTCAATGAATGCTATATTTTTGGAACGTCCAAAGTAGCAAAATCTCTACCTCATTCATTGGCAGCACAAAATTACTGCTTGGACGATGACTGATGCACAATTTGTATGGATTCAAGTCACTTGTGATCCTAGTCGTCTTAACAAAAAATAGAGTTGTTCTATTTGTAACATTGTGATCACTCAATCCTTTTCATTCTTTCTTATGCATTGAAACCTCAAAATACAATCATAGAAGCTATGTTATCCGTGGCAATTTGAACCCAAACTATGATTGGGTCAAAGTTGTGACTCTTGCATACTGCTGCTATTGATCGATTAGTGTTCTTCTACGGGATGAAATGCTTCACATAACTACTCGTGGAAGGACTCAAGAAAAGTGACTTTGTATTTAGATTGGGACATATTGGGAGGAGGAATAATCAAATACATGAGGCCAAATACTCGAGACTATTCATAATGTGTGATGGCCATGCCCTGGAGTGCATTTTGCAGCTCGATTGTGGTGTGATCTAAAATGCAAATGGCCATGAAAATCTTTCGAGATGGAATCCATTGTGGCTTTTTCATCATGCAGTCCTCACAAATCGTGTCGCTTTGAACATCTTTAGTGACTTTTGTAAACAATCATGTGCCTTCATGACCACCAATCACGCCTCCTTCCAACCTCATGGATGTCATGAGCTTCAGCTTTCCCTTCAAGCTGGCTGCCATGTCATCCTACTAGCTGCGACATCTTGATCAAGAAAATCTATCAAACTTTAATCTAAGTCAAGTCTCCACCACATGAGCATTTTGTATCCTCTATGCTCTCTGTCGATTGCTTTGTGCTTCTTGATATTCTATACTGATAACATGATCCCACCTTTGGTGCCCTAGATGGGCCCTAGATTTAGTGCTGTAAAAAGCCCCTTCCATCACATCATCTGCCATGGCAATGCAAGTTGAACTGATAGGTAGTAGAAATCTTGTCCCATATAGAAAATTGATAGAAAAGACTTGTATCATACGCTCCTGGTATTTGGACCAATCTAGGAGCAATCTAAATAATCTCTTTACCACACACACATTGAGCAATTTTGTGAGTTGTTTTCTCTAAGGTTGTTTCAACGTTCACCCCGCAATTTAAGGGGTTTTGGATCCACACGCTTGCTTAGCTCCTTAGCCATTCCACTTCTTGCTCAAAGAACCTACTTGTGTAGGATCTGAAGACAAAGGACGATTGAATAGGAAAGAAAAAGCACAAAGCAAAGTCTTTGGAAGGCACTTCTATTGCTAAAAGCCACACATTCTGTTTGTGTAGACTTTCTCTAAAGTGGAAACTCCTAGATCTAAGCTAATCGTCCTAAATCATAGCAACTAACAAAGGGATGCAGACTGCGCCTTTGATGCATGCTCTCTTATTCTACCGACTCATACCTTCTCTTACCATTTCTAAATCTTGACTGTTGTGATTAATTTGATCTGTTGCACGTGCATGATTGACCTATTTGCAACAGGATCTCAAATAGATGGCAGTCTACTAATCCAGTGGCACATGCGTCCCTCTTGAAGATTGAGGAGATATCAGCAACAAACATTACATAGTTGCCAAGGTGTTAAAATGGAATCTGCGGCAAGCAACAATAGTAGATAACGTCAAAAAAGGAACAACGTATTCCCTTAAGGCCAAATAGAACAACGTTTCCTGCGAACATCTAGGATTTGCAGTCTAGGAGAGGTTAAGCCGAACACACGAAGGGGACAAAGGGCGAGAAGGAAGAAGCTACGGGAAGGACATGAGCTGCGATGCATTGGTGCAATGATCAGAGAGATCAGCTGAGTGATTGCGAGAATCCAAGAGACATCATCGACAATTCTTCTTCGACATGACCTGCCGGGCATGTGGAGAAATTCGAGGTAATGATGTTGTGTGCTGGTGATCGTAAGGGAGGCATGCTCCCGGGCGAGTCCATTAGTGTTGCTGGTGTCGGAATGCAGATGAAACATGTGGATTCCGGTGAAAAGCTTGCAGGGATTGGTTGTTTGAAGGATACATTGAAACATGGAAGATTTTGCAAGTCATTAATAACACCAAGGTCTCGCAAAGACCTACATGGGGATGCGGTTTTCGAACTACTAGCTCAGCATGCCAGTGCAGCCTTTGCAAGATTGTCAGGAGGCATTCTAAGAGAGCTCTGAAAACATCAGAGCTATTATCATGGAATATCAATCACATACTATTCGCTCACCATGTTCCGAAACTTTAACCTAGAATCAAGGTTGAAAGCCAACACTCTTACTAACATCAAAAAAATCTTGGATGTTAAGCGTGGAAATAGGGGAGGCAAATATTTAGGAGTATTTCAACAAATAGGAAGCTTTTACAAGATGAAAGAACCGCCTAGTTAGAGATGAAAGCAACTTAGTAGCCACATTGAGACTATAAGAACAAAACTACGCTCTGTTCCCTTGTTGCATTCATATTTTAAGGTGTGAAAGCCTCCATGGATATAGCCAGGGCATGGGAATGCACTCTAAAATGAGAAGCATGTACTCCTAAAATATAGAGCTTGCACACACATCCAAGAATGTTATGGGGACAGTAGAAGAAACAACTTAAAATTTGCTAAAGTAGCTTGAAAAAAAGCTAGGGGGCTACATAAAAGAAATTTGAGAACGTCGCAACAACAAGGCAACTAGGGCTAGTCCACAAGCTAGCTCAACATGTACACACATGATAGGCAGGTTTGTAATATCCAATGTCACTAGAGCCATCACTATTAGTTAATAGTAATCACCAATCCCATAGATCATGAAGGGTATCACATGTCAAACTTTAATAGAATCATATCATATCATCTCTCTCTCTCTCTCTCCCTCTCCCTCTCTCCCCCTCTCTCTTCGTCTCTTATCAAAGTAGTGTGGATTTAAATGTATGAGGGCCTTATGGGCCTGAACTGGGTAGGTAGCCTTTAGACTAGTCTAGAAGACTAGATGGCAAAACCATTGTCAACAAAAGAAATAAATCATTGTCAAGAAAGCACAACCACGAGAAAAAGAAATAGACAAGTGCTGTGATATTATGGCCCTCTAAATGTCTTTTTGAGTAGCACAATGCCTTGAGAAATGGTCGCAATTTGAATCCTTATCATGATCACTCCCCTTGTTCATCCTTAGCATTCGTTCATTCACTGATCATTTCCTATATTTCATCATCCTTGGGATTCATTCATGCATTCATTAATTGCTTTATATATTTCACAGTCCCATTTTAGTAATGGAGCACGTAATTAGTAACTTGAATTGAACTTAAATCCTACCATTTTATCAAAATTTTAAAGGAAAAAAAGAATGAGTAAAAGTATGGACATAACAATTGACACAGGGTCCATTAGGACCTGGTCCTTCCTGTAAATAGTAGGGGCAGTGCCGTATTTGACTTGGAAATGCCTAAAGATTTGTCTCTTTTGGGAATTGAAACCCAACAAATAGATGAATAAGGCTATGCCTACAAGAGCTCATAATTTATCCTTGTTGTAGTCTATATAATATTGTGATCTGCATTGCAACGGTATGAATTTTCATCCTTCGATCTTGCATACAACTTGCTATCTCTACAGACTCCAAATATTCCCTCGCATCAAGAACATGCATCAAAAGAGATGAACATTGTAAGAATTTAGATTGAAGTAAATATACCTAAAGCAAATAAAGACGAATAAGGAATTAGAAATATTTTGTATAAGATTATGCTCACATAAAGAAAAAGAAAATCGTAGTGCAACGTCTTAAGAGATGCCCACAAATTAAAGTCATTTATCATCACTTCCCATGTACATCCTTGGCATCCATTCATTCATTGCTCCTCCCATTTTTGTCATGGAGCATGTAACTAGTGACTTGAAACTACAATTGAATCCTACCAATTAATGAAAATTTTTTTAAGCAAAAAAAAGAATGAGTAAAAATATCAACATGAAGGTCCATTAGGACCCGATTCTCCTGACAAATGTCAGGGTGGTGTTTTATTACTGACTCAGTAATGTGCAAGAATCGAACCCCACAAATACATGAATAAGGCTATCATGCTCACAAGAGCTCATCATTTATCTTTAATTGCAATCTATATAATGTTGTGACATGGACTATAGCCATATGAATTGTCATCCTTCGATCTTGCATCAAACTTGGCTATGTTTGCTGTTGATTCCAAATCTTCCCTGGTATCAAGAACACACATCCAAAGGGAAGAATGTTGTAAGAATTTAGATTGAAGCAAGTATATCTAGGGCAAGAAAAGTAATTAAATATATAGATATATAATAATATATATTATAAATTATTATAACCACACCTAGAGTGGATGGGGTGGTGGCATGCTTCCTTCCCCAAAGAATTATAATATGAGGGAATGGGCCCTAATTCCTTGTGCATCAAGAATATTAGCATTGAGTAGCATCGTGAATAAGTCTCATGAATGGTTAAGATACTGACATATATTACGTGAATGCAAATTGTCATATTTGTATTACAAGTTGAGAAATCAATATCTTGCATGCTCGAGTCACATAGACCTCTTTTGAACTCAATAAAATAGTTTCAACAATCCTAAAATAATATACAATTACATGGTGATGCTCACAACCCTCTCACAACCCTCTCACAACCCAATCACTTGGTCACAAGGACTTAGAAGTCACTTTGAAGTCGTATTCAATAGCCGCATCTTGATCCCTTTCATTACCTCTTCCAACTATATGAGACACATTAAAGATAGAAATTGTTGTCTTCCTCGAGTGGATCTTCAGAAAGATATCTTGCATCATCTTCATCACTCTCTTCCTCCTCGGCCTTTTTGTCTTCTTGTGCCACTACATGTCTTCCCTACCTTGCGAGGGCTACAAGGCATCTTCTAGATCCTAGGAAGAAGTAGCAACAACCTCCTCATCAAAAAATCATAAGAATCCTCCTGAGACTCTAAGTCTTCATCAATTGAATTGGCCTTCAAAGAAGCCTCTCCTTCGTCTTCAAGCTCCCTGCTTCCACCTCATCCTCCTTCTCCTCTTCTCTATTCTTGTCCACTACAGAAGCCAAAAATTTCAGTTCTCTCGGGCCAGCTAGAGGCCTGAGCTACTTGTGGGTCATGTGAGTAGCAGCCTTCATATCTCTTGTCAAATTGAGCTACTTGAGTGTTAAAGTCACCATAGCCCTAATTGAGGTAATTCTAGAAATATACAAGGCTAATGGAAGGGAGAAAGCTACCACTGAATGTGGTGAAGAACCACCATATGAGTTGTAAAAATTCAGTTAAAATGGTATGGATCTATGAAAGCTGCTATAATTTTAATATTTGCCAAATCGATACGGGATCAACAGGTGTCATAATTTTGGCCAGAATTTTTGGTAAGCTCGTGCAGTGGATGCAGTGCAAAGATGCTTGGAATGCTGTGCAAGTAGTTGAAATTTGATATCTTTCACAATTATTTCAATGGAGCAAAGGTGCTGAACTCCCTCTTGCTAGAGGCATGAGCTACTTGTCGGTCAGCCTTCATATTTCTTGTCAAATCAAGCTACCTGAGTGTCAAAGTCACTGCAGCCCTAATTGAGGTAATTCTAGAAATATACAAGGCCAATGGAAGGGAGAAAGCTACCACCGAATGTGGTGAAGAACGACCATATGAGTTGCAATTTAAATTCAGTAGAAATGGTATGGATCTACCAAAGCTGCTATAATTTTAATATCTGCCAAATCGATACAGGATCAATAGAAGGTGTTGTAATTTTGGCCAGAGTTTTTGGTAAACTCATGCAGTGGATGCGGTGAAAAGATGCTTGGAATGCTATGCAAGTAGTTGAAATTTGATATCTTTCACAATTATTTCAATGGAGCAAAGGTGCTGAACTCCCTCTTGCATAGCCACAATGGCAATAGTCTGGATCCTCTCTGGATCCCATCTCTAAATTGTGCTTCCCATGTTCGAGGATGGATCAAGAGTGAAGAGATCCTTGCTAAGCAGAATCTATCCAGTTTTACTAATTGCCTTTGCTTCTATCAAAAGGTCCAACTTCTGAGTCCCATTTGAACCAAGCAACAACTATAAAATATGAATATGCAAGCAACAAAAAGTCCTTGTGTCCATGACCACCTCTACCTTGCATACATATAGTAGTAGCCCTGACTCAATTGAATCTGTGCAAGCTTGGGTCCTCTTGTTAAGAGGCGTGTTGTTGAATCCAAAATTGAGGATTTATCTTCTAAAAATAGTGATGGCATGCAAACAAAGGAGACGTATCTAATGTGGTTGAATTTCATGCAAGGAGAAAAAAGTTCTTTGACAAGCTCTTGAACGACTTGCTAGGAAGTCAAGACTACAAATTGTACAAGAGTAGAAAAGTAGCCCAAATTTACAATAGTGCTTTCATAGTAGTTAAGCTATGCTCTTCATCAATCCAAGATCAAAGGCCTACAATTGTACATGCAGCTCAAAGAAAGCTCAGACCACCAAAACATGCCTCTAGGCTACCTATCGTGATCAATATAATGCATGCACCGGTCACGTAGATGTCTTTCATTTTTGAAACATGGAAAAATATATTCAAAATAGAAGGCCTATTACAATACCTTATTCATTATTTGTTGACCTCAATTAAGATATATGTAATACATGGAGATCAAAGATGGGACTGAAGTAAAGATCCATCTCGAGCTACCCATCCAATCTCCCCCATGAGATGGTGTACAAGACTGAATGCTATGCAAGAAAAAATCTTTCCAAGGCTCCTATCTAGGCATCAATACTCTCACTACAAACTTGAAAAGCAAGGCCATACGCTGCAAGTTCAGATCAATAATAGTGAGACCTCCTTTCCCTGTGGGGAGAATGAGGGTCTCCCAAGCCACCCTGGCTACAACATCAGAGGTGCCATCTAATCCACTCCATAGGAAGCTCCTGATAGGTCTCATGAGTTGAGAGATACAATTTGTAGATCTGCACCAACATGAGCAAATGAACCAGGCAGTAGCCAATAATACTTGGTTCATAACCACTATTCTAGATGCAAGGTTAAGTCTAGCAAAACTCCAATAACTGAGTTTCCTCTTGATGCTCTCTAGCATGGGAGCAAATAGTTGTGCTGAAGAGATGCCCGCCCCAACCTGGCATCCTAGGTACTTGATGGAAACACCCCTATGTTTCCAAGTGAATCCTATGTCATTCCCCCAGTTTGGAGTGTCCTCATTAACTAATCCAAAAGCCACTGGATTTGTTCCAATTCATATGAGCCCCTGCTGCAGCGCAAAACAAATCCAAGGCTGTCGATATTCATTTGGACGTCATGATCTGGAAAATCCAGAAGGGGTCTCTTTGTGTTATGCTATAGCGATTGTCAGATGAGCTTTTGGAGATCCAGAAGGGTCAATGATTGCTAGTGTGGGGATCCAATCACAATAGATTGAACCTTGTGAGCTGTTGGATACCCATTGTTACTAGAGCACCGAGGTTCGTCGATCTGGGGACAGAGTACCAGTTTGGATACTATATAGATCTGAGATATAGATGCCCATGCAGGGAAGCAAATGTTGCACTGACAGCAGTCAGTTGGATTGTTGTACCACTTGTACCAGATGGCTTATTGCACCAACACCGGCGGACCAGAGAAGTATGCCTAGCACCTGTGGCCTGGGAGCATTAGTACTGGGGTTCTAATGATCGTGCTGAGATGGTTCTTGCCATGAGGGGCCTTCTTCGACAGTACCTATTTGGTGGTCTTTAGTGATGGAGCATCACACGATGGATTCTTCCAATTGTTTCGACAGCACACCCAGCTCCCAGAAGATCATGTTACATCTAGGAGCTGAGAGGGGGAGTTGGAGGTTAACATCTTCTAATGTCACATGATAAAGAGTGAGGGCCTTGCTTGTGGGTGTGCCCACCCCATGAGAGGTTAGGGTAGGATGAGCGAGGGCCTTGCCGTGGGTGTGCCTGCCCCCCATGAGGCTAGAGTAGGTGCACCAAGGCATGATGGCAGGCTGAGGGTGTTCTTGGAGGGTCCTGCATTGTTCAGGGCCCTCCAAGGACCCGTTTGCAGGCCGCTTTGATGGCGCATAGGAGGTAGATGCCCTCAAGGAGGGGCAGGTCAAGTCGCAGCTATTTTCGACCTGCAAAGGGCCTACTTGACTGCGGCTTTGGCAACCCTTTGCATGTGATTACATGATGACATTTATGTTAAGTAAGAGGGGGATCCATGAATGTTAGCTAGGAAAAAATTTTAGGTTTCATAATTTCTTTGTGATATATCACATTTATGGATAATGGAAATTAGTTGGTATGCTAGATTAATGCTTGTATGTATTTTTTAGTAGCTCAAGAACATACTGGTTCATTATTGGCTAGCAAAGCATTAAGTTAATGGTAAAAAACTTTGAATTGTGATTAGACAATGATGCACATATATTTTTCTATCTAGAAGCCCTTAATGGCCTTTTTAGTATAAGTCTCCCCCCTTTTTCTCATGGGTTAATTGTGAAGATTGTGGGAGAGAGGGAAGGAGTCTCACTTGAGGCTTTCTCACATGCACAATGGGGGAATACACACGAAGGTGGAGGCTGAAAACAGTTTTCCTCTTCTTAGTTGTGAAAGCCAAAAGAACACTAGTACAAAGAAATAGAAGAACCCTATATGTGGGTCTCAAACCAAACTCAACTAACTAAGGTGGCATACTAACTGAGCCACGAACTAGTGTAGATAAGGATAGCTATCATCCAGCTATTATTCGTGGGTGGTGTACCAACCACATCTCCAGCTAACAAGTCGGTGACATAAGTACCCAACGGTCACCTTGGCATATCTCGAGTGGAGCTCGACATCTCAACACTCCCCCTCGAGCTCAATCCCAAATCCTGCACACCAAGCAGGCCTCTGAACTTGCGCAGCTTCTCTGCACCCAATGCTTTCGTGAATATGTCAGCTACCTGATCCTCTGTGCTGACATAAACTAGATCAATAAGACCTAGTAAAACCTTCTCCCGCACATAGTGATAATGCACCTCAATGTGCTTTGTTCTGGCATGAAAGACTGGGTTCTTTGCCAAATGTATACTACTCATGTTGTCACAATAAATGACAACCGGCCCATCTGTAGACTGATGCATATCATAGAGTAGCTTATGCAACCAAGCTACCTCACATGCAGCCATTGATGCACCCCTGTACTCAGCCTCTGTGCTCGACAAGGCAACTGTAGGCTGTTTCTTGCTGCTCCAAGTGACTGCAGCACTCCCAAAAGAGAACACATATCCACTGGTAGATCGTCTATCAGAAATGCTACCAGCCCAATCAGCATCAGTGTATCCATGCAACTGTATCTGAACCCCAGCCTCATAAAATATTCCATACTGCAATGTGGACTTCACATACCTGAGTATGCGTCTAGCCGCATCCAAATGCGGTTTCCTTGGAGCCTGCATAAACTGACTTACCAACCCAACAGCATAGCTCAAATCTGGCCTGGTAATAGTCATGTAAATCAAACTTCCTACTATGTGTTTGTACATAGTAGGGTCTTCCAGAAGCTCACCTGCATCTGTGCTCAGCTTCACATTCTGCTCCAAAGGAACTGAAATAGGCTTACAACCTGTCATCCCATATTTGGACAGCATGTCCAATCCATACTGCCTCTGCAAGAGCTTCCTCTGCAAGAGCTGTATCCCACTTGGTGATCTAATCACCTTAATGCCCAAGAAATAACGCAGCTCTCCCAAATCCTTCATCTCAAACTTCTGCCTCAATAGCATTTTCACATGAAGGATATCTTCATCACTATCACCTATGATGATCAAATCATCAACATAAATGACCAGCAGCATAATCCCTTTCTCTGTTTTTCTCACATAGAGTGAGAAATCTACCTTGGAAATCTGAAAGCCAATAGTGACAAGATACTGTCCTATCTTGTCAGACCATGCTCTAGGTGCTTGCTTCAAGCCGTACAAGGCTTTCTTCAACCTGCAAACAAACTCAGGATGAGTGGCATGAACATAACCTGCTGGCTGCTCCATAAAGACCTCTTCTTGCAAATCACCATGCAAGAAGGCATTCTTTACATCCATCTGATGTAAAGACCATCCCTTTGATGCAGCCATAGCAATGGCTACTCTTACGGTTGCCATCCTTGCAACCGGGCTGAAAGTTTCTTCATAATCAATGCCATATGTCTGTGCATACCCCTTGACAACTAATCTTGCCTTGTATCTATTCACAGAACCATCTGCATTGTGCTTGATCTTATAAACCCACTTACAACCAATTGCATTCTTGCCTTTAGGCAAAGGCACCAATTCCCATGTAGCATTAGCATCCAAGGCATCCATTTCTTCATCCATGGCTTTCTCCCATTTTTCATTTCCCATGGCTTGCTCAAAAGAAGTGGGTTCTGGTTCCTGTATCACTTTGACCATATAGGCATAGTGAATGGCTGTAAATCCATCATATTTCAGCCTATCCACAGGATACCTAACCCTGGTAGACCTGCGCAAAATAGGCTCACTTCCAGGTGCTCTCAAAACATCCCTGGTCTTCCTTACTCTAGGTGTAACAACAGAAGGAATACCCAACTCATCATCAATGCTCTGTTCTGAGCCACTGGATTCACCATTCACACAAGAGTGACCTGCATTCACATCATACATGGGCTGATCTACCTTCTCTTTTCCTTTTCGTGATACCTGCATACCACTCTCTGCATTGCTTTGAGGGGATTCTCCTGATCTCAATCTGCCTGTCCATGGCGAAGTATGTGAACCACTGGTAGAGGACACTCCAGGTCCACTGATATTTTGTGATTGCTGCTGTGCATTCTGTGCAGCATTACCATTTTGTGCATCTACATCAATCATCACATTTACTGGTTTAAACCAGCTGCTCATCTCATCAAAAACAGCATCTCTGCTCACTGTGAACTTACGTGTAGAAGGGTTATAGCATCTATACCCTTTCTGCTGCAGAGAATAACCAATAAAGATGCACTTCTCAGCTTTCGGATCCAACTTGGACCTCAACTCATCTGGCACATGGACATAAGCAATGCAACCAAAAATCTTCAAATGAGAAATATCTGGTTTCCTACCAGTATACATCTCCTCTGGCGTCATGCCATGTATTGTTGCAGTGGGAGTCCTGTTCATTATATAGACTGCTGTAGCAACTGCTTCAGCCCAATAATAATCTGGTAGATCTTTTTCATTTAGCATAGCCCGAGACACCTCTCCAATATGCCTGTTTTTTCTTTCTGCAATTCCATTTTGCTGTGGGTTATGACTGCATGAATATTGCTACTTTATACGATGCTCCTGCAAGAACCTTGCAAACTCATTTGAGAGGTACTCTCCCCCTCCATCTGACCTTAGGCATTTTATTTGCAGGCCTGTTTCTTTTTCAACCATAGCTTTGAAAGCTTTGAAGTGCCCAAACATTCACTTTTCTTTTTCATAAAATACACCCACAGTTTTCTGCTGAAGTCATCAATAAATGTGACAAAATAGTGACAGCCTCCAATAGATGCAGCTTTTGTAGTCCACACATCAGAGTGGATTAATTCCAATGGCTTTTTACTCTCTTGAACATGCCTAGGAAAAGGTTTCCTTGCCTGTTTCCCAAATTGACAGGCTTCACAAACCTTGTGCATTTCTGCAACCTTGAATTTAGGCAATCCTACAACAATATTTTGGGCTTGCATTGATTTTAGTCGCTGTATATTAACATGACCAATGCGTTTGTGCCAGATATCAATATCTGCAACTACACCGGTCCCATGTGCAAACATTGCTGCACTCAATTCAGGCATGTCTGCATCCAACGTAAACATCCTGCCCTTCTTCTTTCCTTTTGCTATCAAGCGACCGTTATTTTTCATATCCTCAACAAAGCATCCATGAGGATTAAATCTAACCTGCAAGCCCTGCTCAACCATTTGACCAATAGAAACCAGGTTCTTGGTGATGTTCGGGACATGAAATACATCAGACAAGTATTTCTTTTTCCCATCCTGCATAGACAAAGGAATTTTGCCAATCTGCACAATAGGATGTGCAGTATCATCACCAGTCTCCACAAATCCTGGTTTTTCCATTCTTCTTGCATCCTGCATCCATTCAGCGTGACCTGTCATGTGGTTTGACGCACCCGAGTCAACATACCACACATCATTGCTTTCTTCTGCACTTGTTACAGAATTTGTCATATGCTGCACCATAAACAAATGCTCATTTCTGTCATCGCCCTGTCTATACTAGAGGATGCATAATTGCCTTGCTGCAATTTTCCACTCATAATGTCATTCTGCTTTTTGTAGCAGTCTTTAGCCATATGACCCATTTTGCCACAATAGTAGCATTCAACATTGCTGTTTGCATTTTGGCTTCTCTGCCATCCACCACGGCCTCTTTGGCTCCCCCTGCCTCTAGAGTTACCACGTCCTCCTGCATAGGACTGGTTTTCTTGCGTTTGCTGCATATTCTGATTTCTACCATGGCCTGCAGATCGGCCTCCTCTACCTCTGCCTCTACCTCTGCCAGCATTTGAGTAGAAGACAGTTTCTTTTGAAGTTCCTGCTGAAGAAGATGCACCCCCATTTCTCTGCTCTTCAGAAATTAGAAGAGCAATCAACTCCTCAAAATCAGGAAAGTTTTCACGGATGGCAATGGATGTCCGGAACTGTGCATAATCCTTTCCTAGACCATTCAAGGTCACAGAAACCAAATCATCATCATCCACTGGCGACCCAATGGAAGCAAGTGCATCTGCAATTTTCTTCACTTTCATGTGGTAGTCATTTATGCTCAAATTTTCTCTCTGCACATTGTGCAACTCCTGTTTGAGTTGCATTTTCCTGGCTTGCGTATTTGTGCTATACATTTTTGCCAAAGTATCCCATGCCTCCTTTGGCGTATTTGCATCCTGAATATGCACAATCATGGAGTCCGAAATACTGATAGACAGCCAGTACATAACTTTCCTGGCTCTCTCATGCCATCCTTTGAATGCCTGCATTTCCTGTTGACTGGGAACATTAGGAAGAACAGGTTCTTCTTCATTTCCTGTAATGAATTCCCAATAGCCTTTTCCCATCAAGAAATTCGTCATTCTAAACTTCCATGCCTGGAAGTTGTTCTTGTCAAGCTTTTCAGTGACAATCTGTGAAAGAGAATCAGATGCCATTACAGAACACTGCAAAAAATTCTATCACTACAAAAAACACAGCTTTTGCCTCACACGGACAGATCTACAAAACTGACGAAAGTGGTATTCGACCACACAGTCACTTTCTAGTGACGATTTTGCATCAACAGGCAACAAGCATGAATCTGCAACTCCCAGTATCTCTGCACACAGGCATACGATGCAATTTCTGCGGCACCTTTCCACCGACTAGCCGCGCAGTGGTCGCACAGCAAAAAACAGGGCATTTCTCTGAGTGCCTGCGAAGAACTTCCGCCTTCAAAATGGGCCCCGAAATGGCCTCAAATCAGAAAAATAAAGTCACTTAGGGCTTTGCCCTATCCCGCAGCATATACTGCGCTCTCGCCACACCGCGAAGGGCGTCTCAATCTGAAACAGTGCACTCCTGCACTTCTGGCTGTGCTACCTGCAGAGATTTGCTCCCAAACTCGAAATAGGAAAGCAACACTGGTCCTCTTACCAGGACACTGCGAACTTGGTTTGCTTTCTTGAGCTCCTTACCACGAACAAGGCTCTGATACCATGTGAAGATTGTGGGAGAGAGGGAAGGAGTCTCACTTGAGGCTTTCTCACATGCACAATGGGGGAATACACACGAAGGTGGAGGCTGAAAACAGTTTTCCTCTTCTTAGTTGTGAAAGCCAAAAGAACACTAGTACAAAGAAATAGAAGAACCCTATATGTGGGTCTCAAACCAAACTCAACTAACTAAGGTGGCATACTAACTGAGCCACGAACTAGTGTAGATAAGGATAGCTGTCATCCAGCTATTATTCGTGGGCGGTGTACCAACCACATCTCCAGCTAACAAGTCGGTGACATAAGTACCCAACGGTCACCCTGGCATATCTCGAGTGGAGCTCGATATCTCAACATTAATCCCTAACACACACACACACACACACACACACACACACACACAATCCTGATTCTTCCCATAATTTGTGCTTGCACAAATACGTTGACCTTAATGGCACCCTTTGATTTACCTTGTAAATCCGTGTAGGATTTTTCTTTCATCACTTTGATGCAATTTTGTATGAAGACCCTTTCTTTTTTTGGCCATAATTTAGGCACTTTAAGCCCCCCTTGTCTTTTAAATTGTGGACCCCATCTACTTTTCTACACCCTTCCTCTAAACTCTAACTACTGGTCTGATTCCCCTCATAAAAATGTACTCCTATCTTGTGCGATAACTCACCTCTAGCCTCCATATCATATACTCTTCATGCCCTCGGTTTTTTGCCCACACTAAGAACCCCTCCCCCCCCCCCCCAAGCATATGGTCACACACACACACACACACACACACACATTACTCTTTGTGCACTTGACTGAATCTCATGTTTGGTGTACATAAGCTTTTCAACCTCATTTTAAGTATTTATGTTATCTCTAGAAGCCCTTAATGGCCTTTTTAGTATAAGTCCCCCCCTTTTTTTCATGGGTTAATCCCTAACACACACACGCACACACATTGAATCTTGATTCCACCCATAATTTGTGCTTGCACGCATATGTTGACCTTAATGGCACCCTTTGATTTACCTTGTAAATCCGTGTAGGATTTGTGTTTCATCAGTTTGATGCAATTTTGTATGAAGACCCTTTCTTTTTTTTTTGCCATAATTTAGGCTCTTTAATCCCTCTTGTCTTTTAAATTGGCCCTCCTCTACTTTTCCCCACCCTTCCCTTAAACCCTAACTAATGGTCTGATTCCCCTCATAAAAATTTACTCCTATCTTGTGCCACAACTCACCTCTAGCCTCCATACCATATACTCTTCATGCCCCCCAGTTTTTCGCCCGCACTATAGCCCCCCCCCTCCCCCAAATGACTACCAGGACTCACAGAGACCCTTGACTCTCACACCTATGACTCAACCTCAACACACATACACAAAGTAAACCCCCACTGCCACCATTCCCTCGCATAATTGTCATCTTGCTTCTTGCAAAAACATTTCATGGCACTGCTATATATGCGCACTTTGGCCCTTAGAGCCCCACAAACTTCTACAATCTCTCATCATGGCCAATCGTCCATCTCTGGTGCCCGTCTTTGTCTGCCTCCTACTCACTCTCTATATCCTTGCCGACTATGTTTTTCAATCTTCCTATGTCCTTGTAGCTTGGAATCCCTCTCAAGCTAGACATTGATTCTCCCTTTAAGTTTCATTGCAAGTCTCTGTCTACTACCGGGTTCCATTTGCCTTACCCCAACATCCCTCTGTGTGATTCTCATTAAGGTTGTTGCTTCCAATCTGTGATTTATGTCTCGCTACTATCATACCCTTCCTATGGCATCCTGCATGCCTCACGTGTGGCCACTTCGCCTTTGAGCTCTCTCCATTACAACATTGTTCTTCCATTGAGCTACAGAGTAATCCTATGACACCTATCTCTTAAACCTTATCTCGTAGTAATCAAACCTTATCTCCTCGTAATCCTACGATGATTGACCAAGGCTTTGTCCATGCTTTTACTGGTGGTTCACCCTCTGTGCTCTCATGCTCCACACCCTCCATCAATTCCTTGGATTTACATTGCATGCTTCCATTTTATTTATGATAATTATACAAATTAAGCTTACGGATTTCATTACCTTACCCGGGCTTTGTTGCAACCTTGGTTGTTGGCTCTCGTCCTTTTGGCTACTCCTCTCCCTAAGGTTCTCATCATGACCCTTTCTATACTCTCGATTGCCTTTTTCTCCACTCATTATAGTTGGATACCTCGACTTCCTCTTAACTTCACACCTTGGTGCAAGTTTCCATTAGTTCCTAGAGTCCTAGTGCCTTGGTCACTGCCAGCTGAGCTACTCCATGCTGTGTGTTTGTGGTCGTCTAGCCTGTTTTCATGATTCTCTTCACTCTTCTCTCGCTCTACGAGCTCAACGACACATAGTCAATGTTATGATTTTTTTCTTTATCCACAAAAGGTTGTGAGAACCCCTAGTGGGTTCACAAGTGGATTTGCACCTTAGTCTTATCTCCTAATAATTTTTTTTAAAAAAAATTACCCCTTGTTTTTCAAAGGGTATTCATCTTAAATTCTTTTCTCAGTTTTTGTTGCTTGATTTTTATAGCTTTTTTCCGAATGGCTTTATTCAATTAATTATTGTATATAATATTAGCATTTAGGAGTTCTTATTAGACCTACTTAATTTGCTCATGGTGCATTACCCCCCTTGGTAAATCAGTTTCATTGCTCTTACAGGACCTCTTGTTGTCATAGACATGTATTTAATGAACTTTTTGCCTTATGCATTTCAATTGTGTGATTTAATTAAGCTTGTACCTTTTAGCTTCAAAATACACATACACACACACACACACACACTCATGTTAAGATTGTTTTTATTTATTACACTAATGTTCACTATTCCTTCCTAGATAGCAATTATTAGATAGCCTTATATATAAATATAAATATAAATAAATAAATAAATAATATATATAAATAAAATTATACGTAAAAACGACTGCAAACATGGGTACCTTCTGATGATTTTTTGAAAAAGCCCAGAGGGAAAAGCATGCACCCACATGCTAGATCGATAATATCATCGACCTAGTGTACGTTTGGTCGATGATATAATCGATCAAGAATGAATGATATCATTAACCAATCACGTGCTAGGTCGATGCAAGAATGTTCTCGGTCAATGATATCATCGACCAATCGCATGCCAAGTTGATGATATCATTGACCTAGAGCTGGGTGCATGCTTTCCCATCTAGGATTTTAAAAAAATCGTCGAAAGGCATCCATGTTTGTAGTCGTTTTCATGGTTTTGAGGCCTTTCGAGATAATTTATAATGTCAAAAGTACCAAACTATGAATCTACAAAAAAATTTACTTTTTTATTCTCAAATAATTTAAAGGTTTTGGATCACTCGAATAAAAGTTTTCCATTTTTTCTTTATGTGATTTAAAAAGTGGATGAAAAGTCTCGTTTGGAAATAATGAGTGGAACATGCTATAAGGTGCAACAAGTTAAGATAATAAAAGCTATCTTTTGATAAAAATACAAAGGTCACGGGAAGGAAAAATCTTTAAGACTTTGAGAATATAGGAAATTGAAAGATATTTTGCGATATAGTGGATGCCCTTTTTAATTTATAGGCATGATGTTTGAAAAATGTATGAATTCTGTAAGCTTTTAGTTTTTGACTACACAAAATATAGCTTTTTTTAAAAAAGTTATAATTTTAATGAAATTTTGAGGGAATCTTAAAATGGGTACCAATGTTACGTACCTGAATAGATGTTACACTATTCTAAGAACTCATAGATTTTTACCTTACTTAAGATTTTTGAGGTTAGATCAAAAGATGGGAGAGGATGTCATCCTTGACCTAATATGCGGTGCATATGGAGGACATTTATTGTAGGGTGGTGGTACCTACTTCTAAAGAGCTCCCTCTCTTCAATTTGTCACCGTCCTCCCTACTCTTTGACTCAATCCTCATGGCTACCCCTCCACTTCCTACTCTTTCCCCATCACTCATGGCTTCGTCTCAGGTGCATTGGATTTTGCGAATCGGCCTCTCATGCTTATTCCTTTTAACTCATGCAGCCACTTACCTGATTTTTACATAAATTGCATGGAACAGTCATTGCACACACACACACACATGCACATGCACACACACATCGAAGAACTCTTAATGACTTTATTGGCAACACAAAAAAGAGTGCGCAAGTATGCCTAGGCATTGCCTCCTAATATAGTGGTAAGCGGCACTTTTGAATCAAAGAGGAAGGAGTGATTTTTTTATTGCATTGGCCTATTAAAAGAAAGTTTTTAGCCTAAAGATAAAAGCTTTGTAGAATAGTCTATATTAAAAACAACCCAACTCAATTGAATTTTTTTAATTTTACATGCAAAAATTTACAAAGGAGAACCCATTCTTCACTATAACACTACCTTTAAGGAGGTAGTGCTAATAACCACACTATAAAAGGCCATTATAGGTAAAAATAATGGTAAAGAAATGTAGACAACCAAAGTAATATAAAACCAATGTAATAGATATGACACGCCTCCACCAAAGCTCTGTGCCCCTCTCTTATAGCCTCTCTCAAAGAGCAATAGTGTGGCATGCTCGAACTCATCCATAATACTTTTCCTCAATTAAATTAAATAAACATAAATGATTAATCAAAGGAAAAAATAAAATATACTCATACTTACAAATAGAGCGATGAAGATTAGCCTTCCTCCTTTTCCCAAGTGTCTCTTTTGGATTCCATGTCTATGTTTATTTGAAGTGTGAGGAAAAATCCAATGAAGTTTTTTTCAAAACCATATATCATTGTCATTTAAATGTTGAATTGTGTTTTCTTTTGATATTTTTTTAAGACCTAGGTTAGTGCTCGACTTTCTCAAGGGCAATGTGTTACAGTCCAACTTAAATTTAAGATGCTCTTCGATCATTTTGTGAATGTCAAATTGTGTATGATTTTGTGCACATTATAGATTTTGGCACTCAATCAAATTTGGATTGTGTGTTATAGCTTCAATAGATTATGTTTTAATCATATAATGTGATGTTTCATAGTTGAGAGTCTATATCATTGTTAAATGTTATATAAATGTGTTATGTGTTCATTTTTTTTTGTCTCAATTGACACACTGTTTAGTTATACTATTGACATTACTTTGCATGCATAAGCTATCATCCATTATTACTAAGTCTCTCTTAAGTTGACACTTAGTCTTAGTTTGAGACAATGTGATGTATAGCAACCTTGACACATTGTAGCATAGGGATCCTAAGTTGGAATTTTATCTTGGTTTTGGTAGTGTGTTACAACTTGGGACATAGATTAGATACTCTTTTATGTACACTCAAGGTGATTTCTATTCTCAATGAGTAGACAATGTGTTACACACCATAGAAATTGCGATTAACAAAGAAAATTATTGGTTGACATGCAGTCTGAAGGAAAGATAGTGTGTTGCAACCATGTTATAGACACCATCCCCAGTACATCCCTAGTCAATGTCTTATCTAAACATAGAATGTTTGTCTCCTATGCATGTAAGGTAGGATAGAAATATCACTAGTACACTATGGCTAGACAACATGTCGATGATCTCTATGATAGGACATATCACATCCATAATATTTAAAAAGAATTTTAATAATGTCATGAGTATTATGGTTATGTTTGTTTGTATCTCTCAAGACGCCCATCTAGACTTGGTCTTGATCCTTGCACCAAATTTTCTTGTCTTGTTTTCCTAATCTTGTCAAAATTTTATCCTAGATTAGTAGACCCTTTGGGTAACTACAAGAACCCCACTGCAATGCACCCGAAACAATCACAATTTTCACCCAACTAAACTTTATACACAAGTGTTAAATGTCAATATTATGTTTTGGGCTTCTTGCGTATTCAAAAATATTTGCATGTACATAAAGTTCAAGGTCTTACATGGTGCACACATGTGAGAAGAGGAAGTAGCATGAGTATCCAGAGCTCATAAGACTTGGAAAAAGGCCTTTAAGAATGAGACTTCATGTACTTATTAAATGACTATCAACCAAGACACAATTGAAACCATTTTGAACAATTGTGAAAGCACTATACGAATTCATGTTTCTACCATGGCTAAGTGGGCATGCTAGATGCTAATTTAGTTCACTACTACAATATGGGACCCTTCTGATGCTTTGTATTGATGCTTGGTTGTTTAAAGAGAGAAGATTAGAGCACATGAGTCATGACACATGATTGCTCTCAAACTTGATCTATATTACCAATTCCCCATAGATATATATAGGTGAGGCCGTAGCTTGAGGATGCCTTGGTCAAAACTAGGGCCTCTACTTATAGATGAAAAAATCCTTAGGGAGTTCAAGGGAAAAACCCAAGCCCCTATATGGTACAAAATGCCAAAGTATTTTATAAGAAGGGTCATAGTCTCATACTACAAAATACATTGTCATGTAACGATGCATGAAGAATTCAATGTTCCATTAGCATCCAAGTTCACTGAAGCAACTCCAAGTAGAACACTTTCAAGTCTCATGTGCACTAGTGTATTGGAATATGGTTCATCTTTAGCTACTTCAAGCTCGATGTGCAGTAGTGTATTACAATATGATTTGTCTTGAAAAAGTTCATCTTCATGATAATAATAAACAATGTTCCTTTGATAGATTACCAACCATCTTATGCTACAATGCCTTGCCATGACATTGAGCATATTGCCACTGTAATGAGTATAATGTAGATACCTCATCTAAGGCATGGACCACAATCCAACAAAGTAATCAATAAGTAATCCTACAAGTTATAGTGCCATGGCAAACAAGCATGTCCTAATTAGGCACAAATAAGAAATGATGGCTGTAATTAGACACAACCAAGAAATGATGACTCTGATGTTATAAATGTCATGTAAAACAAGCATGTGCTAGTTAGGCATAGCAAAGAAAATGATAGCTCTAATATTGTAGAAAACAAGCAAGTGTTGGTTAGGCATAGCCAAGAGAATGATAGCTCTAATATAAGTTGTTTAGGCACAACCAAGAAAATGGCAACTCTCATATTGTATAATGTCATGGAAGACAAGTGTGTGCTAGTTAGGCACAGCCAAGAACATGATTGCTCTTATATTGCATAATCTCATGGAAAACAAGCATGTTCTAGTTAGCCATGACAAGCAAGAAAATGATAACTTCAAAGAAAAGGAAATCAATTAGTAATATGACACAGACGATCGTCTGGGAAGTAACCAATAAGTAATTGTGTAGTTTATGCCTTGCATGAACCACAATGTATAATAAATAATGAAACAACATAAGCAATGCAATTCAACATATGTGCTCATGATTATTAGAGTAGATCTAGTCTTCAAAACAATATTGAACACTTAGGCAAATGTCCTTGCATGCATTCCATAGTGTAACTTGATTCCCACATGCATTCCTAAACATTCGATAGAATTAAAAAATGTACCAAATATTAGTCCTTCATGAATACCATACACTTCAAGTATCATAATTATCTTTACTTTCTACTTGCAAAAACTATACCATAAATTAGAGGTGTTAAAACATGCTTCTTATTTTGGAATGGGTGCTTAGAACGTGACATCGGTTAGATATATCTCATGCTTGTTAACCATGAATATTAAAACCACAAATCCATGACACATGTGCCTTAAGAAATCATAATTTGAAGAATATTTTCAAATATTTGGACTTGCTTATAAAGGGCATCATAATTATAGTTGTAAGAGGATACATAGATCATTATCATGAGATAGATACAACCAAAAGAGAGGGGAACACGCTGAGGCATGAAAGATAATCAACAATATGCAGCCAATTGATCGATATAAATTCATGTACATCCGTAAGTGCTATGAAAGGATCCAATCATGCCATAATTATGGCATTTCATATCAACAATAGCCACTAACCATCAACATGCATATTGGTAGCACTATGTACCATTGCAAGATGACAAAATCATTGCTCAAGAGCTGAACTTGGGCACAACAGAGGAGACACTTACAGTGGTGGTAATTGCTCATTTGTTGGATGATCAACTGCAAGCTATCATTTTTATTTTATTTTGCAATATAGAGATGTGCTTGCCCAAAGATTTAAGGGGAGTGCTCCTCCGCCCGCCTCCCCTTTGTCACCCCTCCTACACCCCTCCTGCCCCGAAGCCCCTCCTACACTGCTCCTCCACCTCCACACTCCACCCTTCCTCCTCCCCACCTTTTTGCCTTCCCCGCCATCTAGCCCATCCCCTGTCATCTCACCTCCCCCTGCCTTCTCACCTCCCCCGCCATCTCGCCTCCCCTCACCATTTTGCCTCCCCCCTCTTCTTTCCCATTCTCCTCTCCCGCCCTCTTCTCTACCCCTCTTTCCTCCCCCGTAGGCTCTCTTCCCCCTCCTCCTCTTTGCTCCTTCACTCCCTCCTACTCTCCTTCTCTTCTCCCTCCTCTCCTTCCCTTTCTTTCCTTCTACCCTCCCTTCCGCCCTCTCCACCTCTCTTCTCTGCCTCTTCACCTTGCCTCACCTTGCCTTCACCCTCCCCCTCGGACGTCCTTCCTTACCCCCCCTTTTTTTCTCCTCATCCTCCCTGTAGTGGGAGCATTTGTGCTTGTTTAGGTGAAAGAAAATCTTGGTGGTGACCCTTGGTTTGGCTAGAGGGTCTGTATGGTAGCACCCTCCAATCCCACAACCACCGTTAAGGTTCTTCTTTCCCCAGCTAACAAGCAATATGTACAGTAGGCAGTTTAGTCCCTCCAAGACAAGGTGCTCATACAAGAGGAGTAGGAGTCTCAGACCCCCTGGGTGGCCCCCTCAAAAGGGGACTAGACCCAAGTTAAAAAGAGAAAGAAGCCAAGCAAACAGGCTCGCAAGCGCTGCAGGTAGAGGGCCAAATGCAAAGAGAGAGAGAGCCAGGGTTGTCCGCGAGGCACCTCCCCCTCTTCCCCTCCACACACCCCCTCGAGTTTCCCCTGTGCCCTCCTCCCCCCTGCGCCCCTCATGCTATGATCACTCTCACCACTCGCCCCCTCCCCTCCACTGCCCACCTCCTCCCTTCCATGCCTCCCCCCTTCCCACCTCCATAGTAGGTTCCTCAGCCTCCCTCCCGTCCCTTGCTTCTACACCCCTCCTAGCAGGCAAGGGTAAGACGATGTCCTCTTTTGCTTCCTCATCATAGCATTAGGCCCATTCAGGGAGGGAGCTAAAGGGACGGGGATCGTCCTCTCGATTAGCAACTCCCAGCCTCTAGCCTGGGTGTCCCTTACCACGGGACTTCTAAATGTTGGGACCCTGGAATTATCTGGAGATCCCGGACTCCTATCCTTTACAGCTGAAGCTAACACTTATAGTCCTATAGCCATGGAAGGGGGGTTCGTCGATCAGTGTAGCGGGCTCTTAAATACACCCTGTTAGGAGTTTCCAGTTTGCCTCCAAAGGGGTGGAGAAGTGGACCCCAGAGGTGTTTGATGCTATTATGGGAGATCAAATTCCACGCATGATGGATGAGTGGATGGAAGCACAAGGACTAGACCTTTGGTATGCCCATGGTGCAGAGGTGAATTTTTAGCTGAGCTTCATGTGAGAGGAGCGGATGTGTGGTTTGTTGGTGGTAGGAGTTATCAGATTGTCGCTTGAGGCAAAGGTGGAACATGCATACTTCTGGCCCCTCCATGTGCAGAGCTGCTCGGGGTGGAAGTCTCCTTCATGTGATGAAGTGGGCATGGAAGATCAACATTGAGCCGGTATCCACCCTAGTATGTCATCGCATAGACACAAACTATTCGCCCTCCAAAACCCTAGCAAAGTCACATAAGGCAGTCTTTCTGGAACAGGCACCCACTCACAGGAGAGCCTTGTTCTCTGCACCCATGTCCTCATGGGCTCGACCATAGTGAGTTGGAACATGCACGAGCTCCACGACCATGCTCGTAGTCAACCACAGTATCTGATACTCCGATAGGTGTTGTAGAGGGTAGTGGTAGGGCAGACAATGGGCATCCTTTTGATTCAGGAGCATTTGTTCCTAGTAAGCAAACATCAGACAACGACACCACCTTCTCCTAGGGAGAGGCCCGGAGGAGTGGTCCCCTATAGTAGGATGGACTGGAGGGGTCTGCATCTCGGTCTCATAGACTCTGGCTCCAGAGGTCTATGATTAGGGTGAGCTTATGGGAAGTTTGGATGGGAGTTAGGGTGGGAGAGTTTAGGATTGTGATCTTGAATGTGTATGCCCTAGCATGCAGACAGCACCACCTGGCCTTTTGGAGGAGGCTGTCAGAGTGTCTTCTGCATGTAGACTCCTAGATTGTTGGAGGGGACTTCAACAACCTGGAGTTTGGGGAAGACAAGCAGGGCGGAGCCTCCTTCTCTGTGATGCCAGTAGTAGCAGCAGAGCGTAGTACCAAGGAGTAGTTCACTTTCATGGTCAACGGCCTATGGCAAGAGCCAGATTTCAATAGGATACCTGGCAGTCTCCTCTTCTCTTTTAGATAGAGGAGACATGATGGACTGCTTGAGAGAATGGACCGATTCTACATTGGGGACTGGGCACTGCACAGAGGCGGCTCTAGCAATATTCTAACAAGTACCATGATATCAGACCACTCTCCGATAGTACTTCACTTAGATCAGCCCCGCCAAGGTCTTCCCGAGAAGGGGGTCCGCCTTCTAGAGAACCTTCTGTAAGATGAGGAGATCTAGTAGGTCATGGCAGAGATTTGGGAGCAGTCAGAGATACCACCGTGTGAGGGCTAGGATTCATGGTGGCCGATGCAATCTAGAGGAGCAGTGAGGAGTTACAGGCTCATGCCCTTAGGCAGAGGAGGACTCTTTAGGGAGCAAGACCCAGGTTCTCCGTGACTTAGGGACAGTAGGCTCGAGAGCGCTCGCCTGGAGTTGCAAGACACAGAGATTTGGCAGGCTGAGTTCTCCTATCACTCTTCTCGGGCCTGGTGGGTATAACAAGGGGATGACAACAGAAGTTTTTTTAGACCACTGGGCCCCGATCGGCAAGCACGCAGCTACAGCATCTCCGAGATCCATGGGGCATCATGCACACGGACCCGCAAGAGATATTAGACCTGACCACAGATTTTTAGCGGTAGCATTTTCAGACGGAGAGGATGACTTCAATTGGTATTGTGGCCCAAGAGGTAGTTTGGGATCACATTCCATCAATAGTTTCGCAGAATTTATGTAGTAGACTAAAGGAGCCTTTCATGGACGAGGAGCTCTGGGAAGCCCTCAAGGCTCTCCCAACCCAAAAGTGTCCTAGAGAGGATGGCTTGACTCCGACCACCTTTTGGAACTTCTAGGAGATTATCTCGACCCCTTTCTGACTAGCATGCTAGGACATTTTCGACACGGGCTCCCTCCCTCAAAGGGTGGATTTGTTTGATCCCAAAAGGGGGAGATAAGTCAGACATCCAACAGTGTAGACTGATCACTCTACTTGACACTGCATACAAGATCTCTTGAGCTTGTGGTTACGGCCCCATCTTACTGACATATCCACGACACATAGACAATAGGGTTCATCTAGGAGTGTAGCATCTTGGACAACATCTTCACGTTTTGGGAGGTAATGGATTGGTCCAGGGAAGAGTCACAGCCACTAGCCATCCTCTTGGATTTTGAGAAGGCCTACGATAGGGTGGAGTGGTCCTTCCTGGTGGAGGGTACTATGTGGAGATTGGGTTTCTTAGACAGATGGGTCAGAGGAGATTCTACGCTTTATGTAGGGAGCTCTAGCTAGATGCTTATCAGAAGACACATGGGCAAGGCCTTTCTCCTCTCTTGCTCGGTCCAGTAGGGCTGCCCACTCACTCCCTTCCTCTTCTTGTTCATGGTAGAGGCTTTGGGCTACTACTTGAGATCACAGGTGGCCGGCCTCATAGGGTTGAGGCTCCCAATCAAACCAGAGGAGGAATTGATTGACTTTGAGTTTGTAGATGAGACGGCCTTATATGTTGAGGGCATCATAGTGAGTTTGGAAAGAGTCAAGGGAGCCCTGGCTATTTATTGTGAGGCCTCGGGTGCACACATCAACTAGACGAAGTCCATAGGTTTCTTCACAGGCTAAGGAAATATAGGAGATTTGTGAGTGATACCGTGGGGCTAGCAGAAGCGAGATACTTCGCTTGCCAGGTTTGTATTAACATTATAGTAGAGTAGAAGATCGCCCAAGTCCTTAAGAGTGTTCAGCGCAAGCTTCTCTACTAGAGCTCTCGACCAAGCTCTCCCTAGTAGGTCATGCCTTAGTGGAAAACCAGTTTCTTCTTGCCACGTCCTGGTATATCGTCTCATGCTGGTGCTTTCATAGAGGATGCATTGGGCAGCTCCGATAGTTGGTTAGGAACTTCCTTTGGGTAGAATCGGATGACACATGGAATACTAGAGTTCAGGTCACTTGGTAGATGATCATGCTGCAGGCACTGGGAGGCTTGGGTATCATCAATCCAGAGATGTAGGGCAGAGCCCTTCTAGGCAAGTAGGTCTCATTCGCGGCCGTACCCCAAGTGATGGATCTTCTCGGAGGCCCCCCTTACAGGGAAGGGTTACCCCTTGATGAGGAGCCTTCACAGGGTCTGGCAGAGACTAGTAGGGGGTCTCATTCACGCTCCACCTAGATGCAAAGAGGAGTTTGAGTGGTAGCCCCTTATGTGGGATCTAGAGATCCAAGATCAGGAGGGACGTATGCTCGAGCAGTGGACTCACATTGGTTGGGCCCAGTGGGACACCGGTCGGGTCTTTTGGAAGATGGAGCAGATTACCCACGGAGGCAGATGCGAGGCTTAGCACCATAGCACATTTGCAAGGGGCAGGGTAGCGAATGAGAGGGATTGACCTAGCCATCCCTGAGTCATGGTGGGAGGGACTTCGCATTTGGAGGGAAAGCATTTGGTTGGAACGGTTTTCTCGAAGTGTCCCCTTAAGGATGATGATGCAACGAGGCAACATGCACCCTAGCTTCTTTTGTGTAGGACCTGGAGGCCTACTTCATCTGCTCACTGAGAGAGATGCTCAGATGGATGGGAGTCTCAATGGGATTCATTGATAGATGATCAAAGTGGTGGGACGTTTGGGGAAGGAGTGGCGCATTGACCCTCCCAGTATCTCAGAGCAGGATGCCCCCAAATGGGGTCTTTGGCTATGGGAGGGTAGACCCTTTTGAGGGAGGTCTAGTGGGATCCAAGAAAGTGGTTCTGGCCCTCCAGGGGCAACCTTGCCGACCAGATGGATGAGGTGCCTTTCTTTTCCTACACCACATGTATTGGTAGGAGGCTTCAGATTGGACTCTTTGAGGTGGACCCCTTCGAGGGAGTGGCATTGGGTGACCTAGAAAGTGCCCCAAGATGTTCGTTCCAGGTTTTGGATGTGGTTATGGTCGAGTTTGCAGCCAAGGAAGGTATCCTACTTCTTCTGGCTAGGTCGCCCACGGAGGCTTGCCCATCAGGGATCAAATGCAAGTGGAGGGGTAGTGCCATTGTTGCTTTATTATTTTCCTAGAGACGATCCCACACTACATTTGGAGCTATTGTAGAGTAGTGAGGATCTGGATGGGAGGCCTCAGGATCATGCCCCATATGTAGTCTTTAGAGGGACTAGACCTAGGGGATGTTGGCCTGGTTGAATGAGGGAGAACACGCCTTCAAGATTGATGAGATATCCCCAGCATATCGGATACAGGGTTAGAGCATTCAGAGGATAGTTCTCCATGAGGCACTCCCCTCGAATAGAGCCCAACTCCCCCTTCTCCTCTGAAGGATAGTGTTTAGGAGGTGGTAGCTAGTATCACCGTGTGGAAAATTTGGGTGGCTCGATGCAGTCTCGTGATGGGTGAGCATTCGATTCCCACCCTCAGCTACCCTGGTCACAATTTGGTAGGGTATCATCTACACTTTACGCTCCATCTGGGAGCATGGGACTCTAGGCTCTAGAGTGACTATCGAGAGGCATGCTCATTTTTGCAAGGCTTGGCCTGCAAGAGTTTTCTACCATGGTTGGAAATAGGGATTATCTGATTATGTTCTTAGGCACTACCATGGTTGGAAATAGGGATTATCTGATTATGTTCATTGCCATTTATTTGGATGATTTTTGTTTTTACCTTTGGATGTCTTGGATAATTTTTGTGTTTACTTTGCTATTTTTGTGCATTTGGTTTGTCTTAAAAATGCATTCACTAGATGCTGACATGTTGAAATTTCTTTGAATCCTTGTACAAGTTGTTGAAAGTGAATTTTCTATGTACAAGTTGATGTGCTCCTCGGTCATGTGATTTCCAAGGAGGGTATTTGGACTGAGAAAAATAAAATTTGAGCTATTGAAAAATTACCCGAGCCAAAGAGTCTAACACATTTAAGGTATTTTCTTGGATTTGTCAGATTCTATAGATGATTTGTGAAGGATTTTTCCAAGATTGTAGCTTCATTATATACAATGAACAAAGTTTTAGTGGATCGAGGAATTATCTATAGTGTTTCGTGAATTGAAGAAATGGGCATCTAAAATGGCTATCCTTCCATAGATCAGATGGGACATCATCTTTCATGTTCATGTAGATGCCTCAAGGTATGATATTAGTATCATAATGGCACAACTAGATGGGAGATTGGATTATCAAGTAAGAAGCTAGTTGATGACCCTCTCTAGAGCAGTCATAGCATAACCGAGTGCCAAGCTCTTGGATGGTATACAGTGTACAAATTTTTTGGTATTATTTGTTCAAAAATCTATTTATTTTCTATGTTGATCATCAGGCTTTGCTCCATTTTATCAATAGAATAGTAATCCAAGGACAGTTGGTACAATGGATTCTATTATTTTAGGAGTTCAATTTTAAAATTATTCATAAATGAAATAAGTCACATGCAGAAGTAGATTATTTGTCTCACTTACTAGCCTCAAATGACACTAAAGGACTCACTACATACAAAAAACGTGTATCATGAGATACTACAATATTCGTCACAAGCAACTTTTCCTCACCATATTCCCAAGGATAAAAGTAGGAAGTTGGCCTTGAAAGGCTGGAAGTACAATGTGATTGGTGGCCAATTATATCACCAAGGTACAGGTGGAGTGCTATGGCGATGGGTTGTGTCACATGAATGTGCCATTGTACTTACCAAAGCACATACTGGGCTACCTAGAGGCCACTTAAAAGAGTCACTACTCAAAATTTTTCGCAAGCTAGGTTATGTTGAGCATTCTATTCAAAGATGCACATACTCTATGTGTGCAATGAAATGTCTATCAAGGAATAGAAAGATTGCTTCCACAAGATCACATGCGTTTATGCCTAGTCACCTGTTGGAAGCATTCCAATGTTGGATCTTGGATTACATGGGTCCTTTCAAGACATGCTTGATATACATAGAGTAAAATGATATTTTAGTAGCCACCACAGCTTATGCTACTAAGCAAACAGAAGCTAAAGCCTTCAAAGATAATGTAGCTCGTACACCACATGAAAGTTCCTCTTTGAGAATCTAATTTGTAGATATGACTATCCAATGGAGTTTCTTAGTGATTAGGAAACTCAATTTATGAATAAATTTTTTGAGTTGTTGACCAAGCACAACATACTATCCTCAATGTAATGGATAGGTTGAGTCAATCAATAGAACTCTCAAGTTGATACTCACAACAAAGACAATAAGCACACATCACAAGGATTGCAATACCAAGTTGCATGTGGAGCTATGGGCTTATCACTTAGCATACAAGGTAACCACCACTAATTTGATGCCTTTCATAATGGATTTTGTATTAGAAGAAATGGAGCAACTGGAATTTTTGGTCCCGAGTCTCTGAGTCACTATAAAACATCAACTAGGGGAACTAGAAGCAACTAAGAAATGATTGCATCAACTAGCAAAGTTAGATCAGTTGTGCATTTGTGTAGCATGGTCACAGTAGGTGCTCAGTAGGTGATTCAAAGAAGAAGGAAATCTTGGCACAATTGGCACATCATGAATAAGAATCTTAAAAAAGGCATGTTAGTTTTGCTATACAATGCCAACTTAGGTCCATTAAAAACCAATCTCAAGCATGAATGCAATGGGACCTATAGACTTATAGAGGTATTTGATAATGGTATAATACAACTAGAAGATTTACCTCAGATTTACACAAGGAAAAGTGATTCTCAAGCTATTCAATGGAAGCTGAGTTAAGCCATACCAAGCGTTGACTTGTTTCATCATAGCGTGTAGACCAGGAACATGTGGAGACATGTGGAGAGATTCCAAGTGGTAAAGTGGCCCTCAATCTTGACTTAAATAAGAGTGATCATGGAGTGGACATGGAGATTACTCTAACCAAGGCATCATATGCATTATAACTCTGATAACATCCTCGTCAACAACTAGTTGCATGTGGATTCAAAGAGAAAATTTAATTTTCCTATGTAGCACTCTACCATGTGTTTTCTAGTTGTCCAAGATCTTTGTGCCCTCATCCTCATCCATATATTTTTGTTTCCCTTTCCACCTTCAAAATTGCCATCATTTCCACTCCATTGTCTACTATGGCCTCTTTAGCCCCCCCTTCTTCTATTGATTGTTAGGAGCGACCCACCAAACATCACAGAGAAACCCGAAAGATGTCATATGCACATTTAATTGAGCAACCAAAGACCACAAATAAGATGCTAAAACTCTTGCAAGACTTTTGTAAGTAAGAAACTAGTACAAGGAAAAATAAATATTACTTTGGATAAGAGTCATACTTCCATCTAAAATATTATTCATATACTAATGGTATTCAAACTTGGTCTTTCCCACAACCTCATATGAGGTTATGAAGAATGGCACTAATGCCATTTTAAATCACCTCATAGGGAGAATGGCACTAGTTCCATTCCACACAACCTAATATGAGGTTTAGAAAATGGTACTACTGATATTTTGGATCACCTCATGGAGAATGGCCCTTGTGCCACTCTCTACAACTTCATGTGAGGTTGGAACTAATTCCATTCTCCATAATGTAGTAGGAAGAGGTCTCTTTGGTGCACCCAGATTTGGAGTTTTGAGCTACCACACATAAGAGATGATAGCTCCTATGATCGCTTGCCATAGTGTGGAAATTGCTTAAAAAATTTCATTGATGTCTCCTAGTATAGACAATGTATTCATGTAATCCTAATTCCAAAACCTAATACCCTCATTCATTCAGCTATGTTGAACCATAGGATCATACACCTGAGTGTCTCCAAATAGGTCAATAGCACTCTCTCAAATTAGCCCATATATGGAATAGAGGGGACAAATGTCATCCCATTTGTTTTCCACTTAGCACATGCCACTATTGAGAAAGTGCTCTTGACCTCTATTATCATCCCATTTGTTGAGTTTTCCTCTCAGAGCATGCCCTATTAAACGATACTCCATAAGGTGTTTTGAGGGGGATCTTTACTTTCTACACATGCCCCATCCATCTAGACTAGTCTTGCACTTCTAGATCTTGCTTAGTCTATCCCTAGGACCATCATAGTCCAAAGCAAGCATGTACAATGTACACATTGTGTGCTTTTTTCTTTCCAAATCATTGACCAATTTTCATTTCTAACATATCTCCCAAGAGCTATAGGTTAAATGTTATATTGTTATATTGCCATTGGCTGGCCACCCCTTCAATCATGTCGTAGCAAATCTCATGGCACTCATCTTTCAACTAGAATTTATCTTTGGCTTATATCCAAGCATCCAATCAAAACCCTTAGGCTTCCAAATATCTACCCACCTCAGCAAACCCCTATGGTGAATCCATTTTCATAGCTTGACATTCTGAAGGGCCAATGCACCCCCATTCCATTAACATTTAGTGTTGGACCAAGGTTGATTGTATTTGTGACCCATGCAAAAGGTCCATTATTGTGGTTAATTTTAAGATTCGATCATACTGACACTTTCTTAGAATATAGGGATACCAAAAGAAAAATCCAAAACATTGTAGCTATATAAGATACCATGCCATATCTTTTTAGTCTTTTATACATTTGGTAATGCATAGTGTGAAATCTAGAGTATTTTTGTTTGAGTATTAGTATTTATTCAACTTGTATATAGGAAAAAAATCTTGTATATGGAAAATAAAGATATTTTTAGAATTGGCCTAAAATGGACTTTGAACCTCTAGTTAGTCATGATCAAATTATCCCCCTAACAATTATTAATATGTTATGTAAATGCATGAGAAATATACCAGTAAAAAATATTTCATATATGGTAACACATGGAGTTGTGTTGGGACATGTTATGTCTTTCTACAAAATATCTATGAATGAATCAAAATCAAAGTCATTTTAGAGGTTTTGTTTGCAAAGTTTTGCAACATGTAGGTTGGTGTAGAGGAATGAAGATCTATCTTGAGTTTTTCCAACTTGGCAAATGTACCACTTTCTCATTGTTTTTAAATGGAATGAAGAGTTTCAAAACCAGAAGAATGCCTCATCAAGGCTTCCATTCTAGGGTCTCTAGTAGCTACCACAATTTCAAACAATTATCTAATAGCCTACATAAATAACACATTATTAGTACCAAAAGTACATACTATGATAGAATTGATTTTGATGGAACTTGTCAAAAATTAGTATAGTAATATTGAGAAGTTTGACATAATTACCCCATCTCATGTGAATTAGGAGGACGTGTAATCATTAAAAACTTTGTAGAATTTTTTTGAGTCCAAACTTTATACAACATGACTACAAGTTGATGTTCCACTATTTATCATCCATGTATGGTAAAACTTTGTTTAGGTATGTAAGAGTTTTAGATTGCTTTAAAAACAAAAAGTGTGCATGCTATGTTACTTCCTCCTCCCCTCTGTGCTCTTTTAAACCATTTAGGCAAGTTTTAATGGCAATCATTGGAGCACATTGTAAAGGAGATTGGAAGACTAAAATCTTGATTGGCCACCTTAAAGAGAGAGAAAAACAAGAATGAAAATGGAAAAAATACTTGCTTCCATTGTTGACATTGTATCAATGAAAAGGAAAAAGAAAGGGAAAGAAGAATTAAAAACGAGAATAAAACAGAGTTGTGGGTATACATAGTACCTCAAAAAATGGAAAGTGAGAGATGGGTAAAAGATAAAGGAGGATCACATGCTCAATCTATGTCTGTGTGCGCATGCATGTGCATGCACATGCATAGTATTGCATCTTATCCTCAAATTCTTTTCAATTGGTGAAGCCTTTTCTCTCGAGAGAAAGCAACTCAAAACTTTAATATTTTTGTCCTTATGATATTTACTTCGGAGAAGAAAGAGAATTAGTGCCCCTCATCCCCTTTTGGGGAGGGCTTACAAAATAGGCCCCTTGGCTACTGGTAGGATGGCATTGATGTTTTTATCAAAGCTATACTTTTATATTAATATAAATCTTGGCAAAAATTTATCAAGATAATTTTTTTAGTTTCATGATATTGGCAAAATATAGTATGATTTATATATTTTCTTTTGAATTTCTAAATAAAATGTGTAAATGTTGGCGAAACTTTAAAAATTTTTCATGAAAGTTTCGAATCTTGGCAATTTTTTCAAATTTTTATTTTTATTAGTCCATATAAACTTTCGATGTCAATATAAAAGTTTCACTTCTTAACAAAACTAACACGAAAAAATCATCCATGTAGGATGGATTACAAAGTTATGCCATTGCTAACATTGTATTCTTGGGGTGGGGGGGGGAAAGGAAAGAGAAAGAAAATGGAGCGTAAATGTGAACTACTTGTGAATATAGAAAGGGAAAAGAAAAAGATATAGGAGGGCAAAAGCTACATGTGTGACAAACATTATGCCTTCGAAAAAAGAAAAAGAAAAAGAGAAAGCAAAATAGCATATTAACACTAGTGTGCACCAATGTTGATTGCATTTGTGGCCTATCCTAGAGTATAAAAAGTATATCTTATTATATACTTTTAAACATTATATTAATTAATAAAATAAAAATGTTTATCCATTATATAATCCTTACACTTTCATCTCGTCTTTTTTTAATCATTTCTCAGAGGTGAGTAGTAGTTGCTTAAGTAGGAGGTTTCCTACTTTAAAGTGCAACATCATTTGATGATTTCTAGTTTAGAAATTATAGATTAAGATGCACTCTAATGAAGGGTCCCAAATGTCAAGTGTGTGTATACATACATAGATACATACATACATAGTTCTTTTGATATTAGGATGTCTAAAGCTACCCGATAAAAATATTCTTATCATAAATGTTTTTTTATAGATATGTTCAAAGTTCACGTTAGTTTTAAAATTTTGTTGAAATCTAGTACTATTTGTTAGGGAATTGTAAAAGTGGGAAATACTTAATACTTCTCACTTAATACGCAATATTCTAAATCAAAATGTTCTTTTAAAGATAGATTTAAAGCTCATCTCACTTTTAAAATTTAGTCAAAATCTAGGACTACCTTTTAAGGGAAAAAAAGGGTAACACTTAATAGTTCTCAACCAATGTAGAGTAGTATTTGAAAATAGATTTTAAACACCATATTAGGGAATTCACGAATTTCCAGTGGGTTTGGGAATTCTCAAATGAGAAAAATCCCATTAAATTTGGGAATTTCTTTAATATGAAACTGGCCATGAGATAATATGTTTTTAGAGTTGCATGGAAACTGCCATGAGATAGTATGGAACTTGCATAAAAATCAATATGGTGGTGTTTATAAAAACCATTTATAAGGCTTACATTGTAAGAAAATAATACAACGTCTGTGCTCAACAGATAACAGGATCTCGTATGCAAGAGAGAAAACAAGATAGTATGGAGAATCAAAAATTTGATTACTATAGAACTGATACAATAGATGGCACTGCCTCCCAACCATGCGCTCCTGTGAAAGAAGCTTCGATGGCATGCCAAAAATAGCAGAAGATGGAGGTTGGATGCTAAGGAATCAAGGTTGCTATAGCCAGTGATGAAATGGGCTTCACGGGCTTGCTCTTATATAGCCACCAGTCATAGTTGATTAGGCTCAATTGGGTGGCCGACCCAGTCCACCCAAAACGGTCGACTGGGGGTCGGTCTCAAAATAGGCCACTGACCATACGATAGAACCGGTGTGCAAAACAAAGGAACTAACCTATGGAGTCCGTTCGACCCACAGCCATCCAGGATTATCTAAGGCTCCAAACGGGCCCCGCAACCCGAGAGTGGGCTACCCCGGGAAATGCTCCATCTACCCTCAGTGCGGTCAGTCAAGGGATGCCTTCCCACACTTGCATGTAGCCTAGTTGGCAGTGTGCCAACTCTATCTGAAGCCGTCCAGCCATCAGGCCACACATGGCCCCCATTTGGTGTCCAAACCAGGACCTACCGGATAACCGAGCTACTCAAATGCCTTCTCCTCATATGGGGGGATTACAAGTAGAGTTAGCTGGTTCCCGCGTAGTTACACGAGAGTGGAGCATTGATATCTAACACCCCCCCTCAATGTCCACCCGCAAGTGAACTTACTCTTGGCATCGGAGCAACATTTCCATCTGATTCTCGGTTGTACATAATGTAACATGTTGGCACTCCTATCCAAGTTAGTTGTGCCATTACATATGGACATATATTGTAATGACATACATCAATTTTGTTAATGTATTTTTTTTTTCATTTGAGATGTTGCGTTCCCATGTTATATTTGAGAATTTTTAACTTGTATTGTATTATTTCTAGAATTGATTTTTGAGTTGTCTCTATCCATGTTACTCAATCACAAACATCTTAACATATTGCAATGATGTATCTACATTTTGCTAATGCATTTTTCTTTTGTATTTTAAATGTTACATGTGACGCTTCACATTTTTGTGTATAAATTTTTTTAGTTTTGTCAATAGTCATTTGTGGAATTTATTTATTATGTCTATTTTAAGGATTGAAAATACTAACAAGTGATTTGAGCTTTAAAAATTTTTAAAAATATATGCATGGGAGTTGTGTCAAGACTTTGCAGGTTTAAAATATGCTCCAGCTTTGCAGGTTTCTAAAGGAGGGCTCAGATGAAGGAATTACCCTTGGGAAGAAGTGGTTTGTTTGAAAGGAGCTAAAGTGTACTCTTATAATTAGAATGATCCAAGAATGGAGCAGGATAGGTGTGAAGGGAAATAAAAGTAAGTTAAAGTGGTAAAAAGCAACTAAAAGTGAGAAAAGCAGGGTGCACTTTCCAGGACAAAAGGAGAAGTCACTATGTTTATCATAACTTTTGATCTAGAACATAGATTGAGAAGATCTATTTTTGGCTGAAAAGCTAAGATTGAGATCAACTTTATAGAAGAGGTTGAGATCAAGTTTGATGATCTATTTAGTCAAAAACTCATAATATGTAGAGGAAGCAAAACAACAAATTTGAGAAGCTATGAGATTGAGAATGAGATTGCGAGTGGGACTGAGATTCATCTTCCATATATCGTTTTATCATCTTGAATGAGAGTGATATTCATTGCGACGAATAGAGCTCCTTACATGGAGTGCTATGTTTCCAGGATTGATAGTGTACCATTTTGATTCAACAAAAGTCTCTTCCTACTATATTTTAATTTAATATTTTTCTCTAGAAATTAAATATTGATTTCAAAGTATAGAGCATCACAAGTGTTATTAGAGTCAGTTGAATTCTTGACTACGATAAGTGAGAGAGATTGCGGATAATGACTAGATCTCGAGGGGTGCACCACTAAGAAATCCTAGGTATCACATGCATTCAAGAGGTATTTAAAAAAACCCTTAGCTAAATTTGTCCACCCAATAAAACCACCCCTCTTTACTTATAAACTAACGCATTTTTTTCCTAAAGTTGAATTAAAACCCCCCTCCTGTTATTGTAAACCTATTAAAATTTTTCCAAAAGTGGAGTTAAAATACCCCTCCTTTTAAATGCACATGGTACACTAAAATTTTGGGAGCTGAACCCCTCGAGGAAGAGATTCAACAAAAGCTAACTGAACAAGGTCTTTTGATTCAAACACTATTGAAGAGCTGAAATGATTGAAAGGCAAGGATGTGGTTGGTACCTCTAAAAGAAACGAGATGAATTGAGATCTTAACAATGATGGTCTTTATGTGGAAATACTTCGAGAGGATGATGCTACAGGATGAAGGCCATAGAAGATAACAAGTACCAAAGAAGATGATGCTTATAATGATGCTGTAGAACCAAGACCTGAGAAGCAAACAATATTTGAAGAGGACGTTGTTGAATCATCTCTAAAGCAAGTTTTCAAGAAGGCCAAACTTTTAGAGTTTGATGGGGAGAAGAAGACTAGAGAAGACCTTAAGGCTTGGCTCGAGGAGGTTGAATATTTCTTCACCTTGAGAGAATTCGATGAAGTAGAAAAGGCAAAGATCGTATCTCTACAAGTCCGTAGAGTTGCAAAGTTCTTGTGTAAATCTCATCTACAAATCAGAGAAAAATTGAATGAACCTATCACTTGGGCAGAATTTTGAACTCTGCAGCTGAAAGGAGATATTGTTCCCATCATTACTACATGAAAAAAAAGATGTAATTTAATAATTTAAAATAGATTCAAGAAGGGAAGCGTGATCTCCCTCCTATGGGTGAATACAAAAAAAAATTTCTCCTTCTGCATAAATATGCACTTGAAGTGACAAGTGACTCTCACACACAAGTTTGTAGAAGGTCTCAAGAAAGGTCTTTCATACATGATGAAAGAGACAAGATCCAACGATTTCTTGGATGTTATGGCCACAGTAGAAAATTTTGAGAAATTGGAGGCATACAATAAAAGAAAGGATGCAAAGACAAAGATAATTCTAGCAGATCATGTTGGTATATGTGCAATGCCCACCTTTCATATGTAACCACCAATGTTCCATAGTGCTCTTCTGTAAGGCCCCCATTATAAGGAGAAGCCATGGTGTGAGGTCTCATGGTGACCATTTGAGTTGGTAGAAGGATCAATGTACTCCTTAGGGGTTTGATATGGTAGAAGTCCTATGACATTGTTGTTAAAGGATAATTCAAATTATGTTATTGTCAAGGGAGTCGATACCAAAAGATTTATGGCCGCAATGGGCAGTGAATCTTGGGATAACCCATATGCATTTTTCTTTGCTGAACTATAGCTTCTGTCAGTGTTAGGAATTGTTCAGCTTATATGAACTGTGATACAAGGTCCTATGGCAAGACAACTAAGAGCAACATTTGTCATGTTTATCACAGATGCACAATGGGATGCATTGTTTGCTAGTTTGAAATCTGCATTCAGGGGGTGTCATTGGAAAGGAGTTGCACAGTATGGCATTGCGGCATGAGAATAGTTATCATGGTGACACTGGCATCCAAATCTTGCAACCCATGATGGTTGCATTTATGCATAGGGGTGATGGTCCATCATTTGAAGTTCCCTAAAAGACTCTTCAGCTCTTTTTCCAAGAGGGAGAAACATTAAAAATAATCTCCCCTTCTCTTGATTATTGACATCCAAAGCATCCTTCTCTGATAGAAGAGATGGTAGAAGCATATCAATAGCAACAACTGAAAGGTTAGAATGTGGCATTGTACGCAATAGGGTTAGCTGCAGAGACTACATTACGAAAAGGAATTGATGTGGTTGTCATTGATGCCATCCATCAGATTTAGTATTTCGATACTTACTTCACTTGCATGCCCACATTCTATGATAAAGAGGAAGAGAGTGCTACCCAGGTCACTACTGCACAATCTCAAGAAGTAAAATTTGACAAAATATATGAGGCCTTGTTGGATGTAGGCTATAGTGCTATAGAATCAAAAAAGGAAGTTGAATGTCTAAGGAAATAGGAGCTTGAGAAGTGTGAAGAAGGAAAGAATGTGAATTAGAATGTCTTTTCTATATGTAAATCCTATTATGAAATAAAGAAGTCTTTTTACTTTCTCAACTATGTGTACGAATATTTTTTTAACAATTTGTTCTAATGATGTGTATGAATACTTTTTATAATTTGTTTAACACTTTAATAATGAACATCAAGACCAATATGATGTCCATGTTTAAATTTTATTTTGGTATTTTTTAACATATTTTTGAATAATTTGTTTTTTTTTTCATAATGACCAAATGGTGGCAATGTAATTTTATTTTAATTTTTCAATGGTGAATATATTAGCTAAAATATTTAAGTTTAATAAATTTAAAAAAAAGAAAATATCAATTATTTTATTTTAATGTTTCAATGGGAAATATTTTAGCTTAATTATTTTAGTTTAATATTTTAATTCTCATGTGTCTAATGATCAAAATTACTCTATGCAAGTGGGTGTGTAAAGTGTTGGCTTAATTATTTTGTGTTAATATCTTAATGGTGAATATCAATAGCAAGAAGGTGTATATGTACACCGCCTCTTAAAGATAGATCTTATCTTCTCATGTTTCGAAGATCAAAATTACTATATACAAGAGATATTGCAATATTTGTTTTGAAATAAATGAAAAAACCATGGGAGTATGATATTCAAAAAAGTTTGACTTATATTTAGCCCAGTTCTAGAATTGGACTTTAGACAAGTCCCAAAATTCTGAATACAATTACAATGTTGTAACTTTTATCAATTTAAAGATTAAAAATGAAAGAACATATACATTTAATTTAAAAGAAAATACTAATATATTCAAGATGAACTTAATATGTGAATTTGGATGTATCACATTTACATCAAAGGTTATGTCTTCAACCACATCCATCATGCCAAATGCCCTAAGGTCACTTATAGCAGAACATGTATTTGTGACAGTGACAGTGTGGCTGTTGTCATTGCAGTTGATATTTTTTGGGCTTGAGTTTGGTACATTGGTGCAGTGTATCTTGGTTTTTTTTTTCATCCATTGTGATGGCTTCGGCATCAGAGAATGCATTGTTTAACATTGAGAAGTTGGATGGCACAAACTTCTCCTATTGTAAGGAGAAAATCTACAACGTTCTGGTGCAAAAGAAGCAAGTAAAACCTATAAAACACAAAGGCATAAAGCGAGAGGATTGGGAAGATGATGAAGAGTGGAAGGAATTGGATGAGCTTGCATGCTCCACGATCATGCTCACACTTTCAAAATCGGTGTATTTCAATGTGAAAGATACTGCAAGTGTTGCCTATGGTATGTGGACAAAGTTGCATGATCTTTATGAGAAGCAGAGTGCTGCTTGTCAAGTGTATTGGTTGAAGAAACTCATAGATCTTCGCATGGAAGAAGAGACTTCAATGTCTAGCCATTTAAATGAGTTTAACACAATTTTCAGTCAACTTTCAGCTCAAAAAATTGCCTTTGATGACTCAGTTAAGGCAATCTTCTTATTGGTCACTCTTCCTGAAAGTTGGGACACTTTTAGGACTACTATAAGCAATCCAACCCATGCAGGAGGCCTGACAAGTAGTGATGTTGAGAGTAGCCTTCTCACTGAGGAGGTAAACAGAAAGAACAATGCTAGAACTAAAAGTTCAAGTGCTTGGGTGGTGCTTCTTACTTTGCTACTTTCATTGATGATGCTACACGGAAAGTGTGGGTCTATCCTCTTCGGAAGAAGAGTGATGTCTTTGATGCATTTCAAAAGTTCTTAGCATTTGATGAAAATCAGTCGGGCAAGAAGGTCAAATTCTTGCACACTGATAATGGAGGAGAGTATACCTCTCATGCATTTAAGAATTTTTGTGAGCCACGTGGCATCAAGCGGGAGTTGATTGACTACTCTTGAGAATCCTTCTCAGAATGGGGTTGCTAAGAAGATGAATAGAACTATTCAAGAAAGGAATATAAGCATGCTTTCTAATGCCGGTCTATCTCATGGCTTTTGGGCTGAGTCTATCAAGATAGCAGTACATCTTATCAATAGATTGCCTAGCAAGGCACTAGATGGGAAAGTGCTAGAAGAGGTTTGGTTAGGCAAGCCACCATCTTATGGGCATCTTCGTGTATTTGGCTGTGAAGCTTATGTTGATATCCCTAAGGAAAAACGCAACAAGCTTGATCCAAAGTCAGGTGCATTTTTCTTGGATATGGTGATTTAGGCAAGATGGGATACCAATTGTGGGATCCAGAGGCCAGGAAGATAGTATGTAGCCATGATATTATCTTTAATGAGGACAAGATGCACAAGAAGCCAGAAAATACTGTTGAGATATGCAGAGTGGTGTTGCAAGAGGATGGACAACCACCATATGAGAGGCATGCACAACATGTTCCACATGATGCAGGGCATGGACAACCCATAGATCGTGAAGTGGGAGAGCCACATATAGGTGGACAACCTCAGGTTATGCAAGAAAATCAGTTGGGACAGCAAGATGCTCACAGTGAGGAAGTGTTGAGACGTTCCACTAGAGTCTCACGACCTCCACAAAGATATGCTCCATCTCTAGATTATGTCATGTTGATAGATTGTGGTGAGCCTTCATGCTTTGAGGATGCTATGTCTAGGAATGACAAGCATAAGTGGGAGAAGGCTATGCAGTCAGAGATAGATTCTTTGATGAAGAATGCTACTTGGGATTTGGTTTATTTGCCCAAAGGAAAGCATACATTGCCATGCAAATGGGTTTACAAGCTGAAGATGTCTCTAGCAGATGCATTGCCTAAGTGTAGGGCAAGGTTGGTAGCCAAGGGTTTTAAGCAGGAGAAGGGTATTGACTTTGATGAGATCTTTTCCCCAGTGGTGAAGATGACTACCCTTCATATAGTGCTTGCATTGGTTGCCAAAGAGGACATGGATCTTGTCCAAATGGATGTAAAAACAGCTTTTCTACATGGAGATCTTCATGAGAACATCTATATGCAGCAACCAGAGGGGTTTGTTATGCAGGGCAAAGAACGGATGGTATGCGAGCTCTAGAAAAGTCTTTATGGGCTGAAGCAGGCTCCTAGGGAGTGGTACCATAAGTTTGATGCATTTATGCGATCCCAAGGGTACACACGAAGTGAGACAAGATCATTGCCTCTACACAAAGAAGGCATCAGATGGCAGCCTTTTTATTTTGATTTTATATGTTGATGACATGCTTATTGCTAGGAAATCTTCTTTGGATGTGGATGCCTTGAAGAAAAGGTTGCATGAGACCTTTGACATGAAGGATTTGGGTGATGCCAGTCACATACTTGGGATGAGGATTGTTCGAGATAGGAACAAGAAACTTCTTCATTTGTCACAGAAAGAGTACATTAGCAAGGTACTTTAGCATTTCAATATGGAGAGGGGGAAGTCCATAAGTACTTTGTTGCCTCCATATGTGAAACTCAGCCAAGCGGGCAGCCCTAAGTCAGATGAGGAGTGAGCTGAAATGGCAAAGATACCTTATGCATCCGTAGTAGGAAGCTTGATGTATGCCATGGTTGCTACACGTCCAGATATTGCTTTTGCAGTGGGAGTTGTTAGCAGGTATATGGCAAATCCTGGCAAGAAGCATTGGGAGGCAATGAAAGGTATCATTAGATACTTGAATGGTACAAAGAACATGTGCATTTTCTTTGGGAGGAGGGACACATCTATTGTTGGATATGCAAATGCTAATTTTGCAGGGAATGTAGACACTAGGAGGTCTACTACAGGATATGTTTTCTCATTCACTAGAGGTGCAGTTTCATGGGTCTCTCATTTGCAGCCATGTATGGCTTTGTCTTCCACTGAGGCAGAGTATGTTGCACCCACTGAGGCATGCAAGGAAGCTATATGGCTTACTCGTCTAGCGGGAGACTTGAGCATTGCAAGAGAAATTCTAGTTTTGCACTGTGATAGTCAGCCATCCAGTTGGCACGAAATCCTTTCTTCCATGCGAAGACAAAGCATATTGATGTGAAGTATCACTTCATTAGAGAGGTGATTGAGGACAAGCGCATCCAGCTTGTCAAGGTTCACACAAATGAGAACCCTGCAGATCTTCTTACAAAGACTCTTTCCTCAGAGCGATTTGCACATTGCAGAGTATTGATGGGTGTCGGATGACATTAGGATGCCCATCTTCTCCCTTAAAGGCGCATTGGCCTTTAAGTGGGAGGTTTTTGGGGTAAAGTCCAATGGCCTAGTATATAGCCCTTTGTACCATACATACATAATAAGAGCTTACCTTGATTTGGGTGAGTTAGCACCCACAATTTTGATGTTCTCCCTTTCTTTGTTGCTCTCCGATAAGACCTCCTCTCCATCACATTATTCAAGAAGAAGGAAAGTATTGTTGTCATTTTGGTCCAAACTTTGGAGGGGTCTATAACAAAAGAACCACTAGCATCTTTCCTAACTATAGCATTGGGGCCATTTTAGATAGTTCTAAGCCATTTAACATCAAGAATAAAAATACTAAATAGTATAAATCCAACTTCTATAGACAACCAAGGGAGGGGGAGCTGAGGGAGAAGGCGTAACATAAGCTGATGAACCTTGCAGTGATGTCGTGGTGGTGAGGAGAGCCTGTGTCAAAGGGGAGGCTATAGAAATTTGACCCATAAGCACGAGGAAGGAAAGAGAAGGCTCTGGATTCTTTGCCATTGTCGTTGTTTGTCTATGAGAAAGTACCAGCTGTGGGATGGAGGTCGAAGAAATATCTTATTTTCCCACCTGCTTTTGCAACTGTGCAATAGGGCAATCTCTTTCTTCACAATTTGTTCATCCTTTTTGTAGCATTCCTGGATTTAATGCTGCAATCGTGAGATCTTTTCAAGATTCGCACCTCTTTCTTGTGTTCAAACATACATTGATTACAATTTCATTAGTACTAATAGAAACATTACCAAAAACTTTAGCGCATCTCCGAGCCCATAGAGACCAAAGAATGGAGCTATGCATAGTGTTCCAGTTTTTTGGAGACCTAGTTGGTATGTCACCCAATAGAAGAAAAGCATAATTGATCGTGAAAAATCCAAACTATTTGTGCACATTGTCCCATACTTCTCTAGAGCATCTGCAATTTAGAAACAAGTGGGAGATATCTTCCTGTGCTCTGTTATATCTTTGACAAAAACCATCCCCCTATCCAATTGTCAGTGCTCGTTTGGCTGTTCAAAGTCCTTTGTGCATGATGAGCCATAAGAGACAAGCCTCTTTCTCTAGGAGTTTCCTGTCCCACATTTTTTTGAATCTTTTAGACCACACTCTTTCCGAATCTACTCTCATCCATTTCTGATTTAGTTGATCTAGAAGCTCTTCCTATCCTTCGACAAAGATGGGGATGGGGTGACTGGCCTGCCCACCTAAATTCTTTAGTAGACGGAGGTGCCCTTCCCCCCATCCATGATGTTATTTCTCTATCACAAAGTGTCTGTCTCACGGTGGATAGCATCTCTAAGTCAAATCTGTTTAGTTTAATCTAACTCTTAATATGTCATTCTCTATCCAGTTCCTTCGCTCTTTATCCCACATATCTCCCCAGACACGAATCCCTTTCTTGTTGAGATGCAAGGTGTTCTTAATTTCATCATCATGGAGCGGGGTGTTTGACCAAATGGCTGAGAACCAAATTGAATCCTTGTCCCCGAATGTACCCATTTTCCTAGAGAACCCTTTCCAGATAATGTATGGTCTCAGAGACTCCCAGGCTCACCACATGCCTTTCCAAAGGTCTAACCCCTTTGCTATGCATACTTCCTTATCGTAGAGTGTAGACCCTACCGAAAGGTGTTTCTAGTGTTTGCACTTGACGATCTTTACCTTACTTATATTTCTAAGGATTAAGTAAGCCCAAATCTTATCCGGGTTCTGCACCACCTTTATAATCCATTGCGCCATGAATCTAGCCGCAGATTTTTCAACATATGCTCTTCCTAACCCACCTACTACCTTTGGCTTTGTGTAGGTTTGCCATTTAACTTTAGGGACCTTGTGATTGACCTCATCTCCTCCCTAGAGAAAGGATCTAAACAAGCTATTAATTTGTCTCAAGAACTTCTTAGTTGGAACCAGTAAGAAATAAAATAAATAATGGAGGGGTAGATGTAATGTTTGAGGACAAACTTTCTTCTTGCTAGAGTCGGTTGCAGCCCTTGTCATCTGTTCACCTTGCTTTTGACCTTGTTTAAGACCCAGTTCCATCTGTCCTGCATAGTGCATTCAAATCCTGTAGGGATTCCTAGTAATCTGAAGACCTCTCCTTTTCTAATTTCTTTACACCCCTTATTATATAGTAAGAGGGGGGGAGGGCTCAAAGTGCCATATATCCCTATTTTATCATGATTTATTCTGGATCTTGATGCCATGCAAAAGGTATTTAAGCATTCCAAAGTAGCTTGCATTGACTCTTTGTCATTGTGTGATGTTAGATTTGTGTCATCTGCTATGAATTGCTCGCACATAATCTGTATGCCCCCAAATTGTATGTGGATGTAGATCCAAATTCTCCTTGAAGTTGTTGGCTTCTGACTCATCCAAATTTTTAGGTGCTATGTTTTCATACATGTTTACAACAATAATAAGATTATCTAGTCTTGTCCCCAATGTTGATTCAGTATGTTCATCCATGTTCTCTTCTAAAAGTATAGGATTAATGATATTCTTTGCGATTTTCTCCATTTTGAAATTTGGTGTTATGTTTTCTTCTATACCTCATGTATGTATGGCATCATTGATAGTCTCCATCGTTTTGGGTAGTAAATTCTCCTCTACATTTGACATCCTTCCATGCATCATTGGTCCCTATGGAAGTTGAGGATAATAGAAATATTTTCATTCTTTAGATTGTATTCAACAATGTCGAAGCACAAAAGCATATGAAACCAATAAAGAACTATAAAGTATGACCATTATCCATCGTCATGGCCCCTCACTGTTTCCATTATCAAGTTATTGGGGAATGGCACTAGTGCCAATCTCTCTAAAGGTCCACAGAGAATGCAAATAGTGCAACCTCTCCCTCTCAACTCATAGACAGAATGTCACTAGTGCCATTCTTCTCTTGGGGTGGTGCTAGGGCCATTTTTCCTAGAAGGTTATGGAGAATGCCACTAGTTCCTTTCTCTATATCCTCATTGGGAGGAGAGAAAAGCTCTCCCCATGTCCCAAAATAAATGCACAATGCATGATTCTAAAAGCATATATATTGTATTACAGTTTTATTCTCTTTGTTTTAGTCAAAGCACACAAGTGGACAAAGGAATAGAAAATATCCAAATGATGAAATGGAGAATGCCTATAATCTTATTGGGAGAATGAAACTAGTGCCATTCTGAAGGCTCCAATAGATTTTTAGAAAGCACCCAAATCCAAACTTTGATAGAATACTATACAATTTTTAATCTCTATAATGTTTTCAATTAACATAGATTCAAGAAAGGAGCATAACAGTATTACAATTTCTACATAACTTGAAAGAGAGAATGGCACTAGCGCCACTCTCCATATGAGGTCACATAGAATGCAAATAGTACCTCTTATCTATAACCCCACATAGGGATAATGACAATAGTGCCATTCCCCATGTCATTATATCACACAATTTCATCATACCATATGCTCAATCTCTAATATATAATGAGAGTATGTGAAATCGAGAAAATCCATAAAAGTCATATTATTATATTGCTAGAATTCTTTTGAAACTATATACAGAAGGAATAAATGAGTAGCTAAAGACCTTCTTGCTCCAAATCTTCCAATGTAATCTTTGGGATAGCATCAAAAGTTCTGCTTCAGTTAAAGGTCGGAAGTCTTCGAGGTGGTGCTCACCCTCCGATAATTCCTTCATCAATATAGGTGAATTATCTCTATGTGTCTCGAGAGGCCTCTCAATGCTAGACCAAATCTTATTATGAGGATGATCTGATGCATGTGCCACACACATAGCCTCAACCTCTATCACCTGTTGGGATGTCTTCACCAGTGCGATCACTTTTCTTTTGCTTGACAATGCCTATAATGCCACACCTCCATTGGCAAAAACATCAACAACAACTTGATGTTCCCTACTACAATAGCACCTAATGCACTCCTTGATGATGCCATGCTTCACAATCGCCTCTTTTTCATACTCATCATCCTCATCAGAATAAGAATATTGTCCTCAATTATTGTGTATGGCCTTGTGTTTTCTAACAAGTTCTCAAATCCATCAAAGCCATCATGTGAGCTTACAAATGACAAAAAATAGAAGGTCTCAACACCTCTATCATTGTAAAAAATGATAGCAATACATTCTGTGATAGAGTGGCAATGGTCTCCATCAAACCACAGAGCAACTTCTTGAAGGCATCCTTATCCCAACACATGCCTTTGGTAGACCCCTTTGAGGTGTCAAGCACACACAAGCTAATTAGAATCCGTCCCTTGGAATGATGTGTTAGAAAGTGCTCCCCCTCCATCTCCATGTTCACCTGAAAAACTATCCAAGGAAAACAAGACTGTGATGTAGACTTGTTACCCTCCATTGAACTAATCACCCAATCAACATAGATTGATGCCACTTCTGGGAAATCAGGTGTGGACTTACCAACTTGTAGCTTCTCTCTGACCCATGACTCACACTCGACTCACATGAACCCTTGAAGCTCTGATAAACAGTTGAATCAATTTTGAAGTAAGTTGCAAGGGTGTCCCATGTTTGATGTTGGGGAGAAGGGTGGCATAAGTTGAACTCCTTGATGAGTGCTTCTTTTAATGCTCTATTATGCTTAATCTCCATCACTCATTGAGACATTTCAATGGAGTCCCTGTCTTTGCTTGACTTAACCAAGACAATTTCTTTAGACTCAATCTCTGCTTGAAGTGCACGTACATCATCATCTTCCAATCCTAGCAGACACCTCATATATGTTATTGTGGGATCTCAACCCTCAAGATTACCTTGCTTCACCAAGGTCAAAATCCTAATCCATTGTTCGTAGATGTCATCATCATATGTGACCATGTGTGTGTCCTTGGTAGCAAAGTTTGCACCCATCGACACGCTTGCAACTCCTACAAAATTCCATAAAAGAAAAATCAAAATCATGTTAGAAATTTTTCTAATCCAAATCATGTAATAGAGATAAGAATGGCACTAGTGCCATTCTCCCATTACCATGTCAAAAACATGACTTGGTAATGAGAAGAATGGCACTAGTGCCATTCTCACATTAGGGAATCGACACTACTATCACTTCTTATACAAAGCCATAAGCATTATTGAAATGATAATGCATAGAAAATATATTTTATTATTCACATCCCAACTTTGTCGATCTTTATGCCCTTTGACAAGGCCTTGGGCTAGTTTTTTTGGTCGTCTGAATGCAACCCACTATGCCCTTAGGTGTTGCAAGATATCAATATATGGCTGATTTTTCAAAACGGTATGTGCCTCCATGTTGGCCATTGATGATATGTTACAACTTGCTTCAACTGGCACATTGTCAACAATTATCGCCTTTTTGCGTGTATAGAAACCCTTCCGTTGATTAAAGGCTTCTTCATGCGCTTTAGTTATAAACATCCTTGCAGCATAAATTGAAAATGCTGCCCTATGAGAATCCAATAATTATAGTCCTTTAACTTTTCCACCTTTATCTCTTCCTTGCACATAAGAGTATTTGTGCCTGTGTCATAAGGCATAAGATAGGCACATGTTGCAGGAGGTCGTGCATTCATTGCAAAACTCTTGACCAAGTCATTGACATAGCTGGAGGTCAATGTCTTGTACACGTATTGGCTTGGTGCTCTAGAGCAATTCATCATAAAGGATCACCAAGAGGTGGTAGGAGGCATCAAAGGATACCTCAAGTACTGGGAAAAATGGTCAACCTCACAAGGTTTAGATGTTGAGTTCACACGATACATAGCACTTGTGATTGAATATTGGAAAAATATGGTGAAACTCCAAATATGCAGGAAGAGGAAGTGTTCAACTATTTTTGGCCATGGTGAAGGAACATCTATTGTAATGGATGACAAGGATGACTTTAAAGAGTTAAGAGAACTCAATGACCACTATTGTCGGCCTTCACAAAAAAGACCCAAAGATGCATTTAAGCCAATGATGGATGTAAAGAATAGTGATTTTCCCTCCCCATTCTCTTTAGAATATTTTTGTGCTTAACTGATGGCATAAGTAAGGATGTTAGCTATCTCTTTTTAGAAACAGCTCCTGCGAGCTTCCCTCCCCCCCCACCGCTAGCTCTACCTTCCCTCCCTAGCCCCCCCCTCGCCGCGACCACCCTCGCCCCCTACCTCTCCGCCCTCGCCCCCCGCCCGCCCTCCCCCTCACCCGCCGCCTCTCCTTCGCTGCCTCGCCTCTCCATCTCGCCTGCCTCTCCTTCGCCGCCCCCCTCGCCTCCACTCCCCCCCCCCCTTCCCTCGTTTCACCCCACCCCCCCCTCGCTTCACCTCACCCCCCCCTCTCGCCGCTCCGCCTCTCCCGCCCGACCCCCTCGCCTCACCCGCCTCCCATTCCGCTCCCCCCACCCCCCGCGCCTCCGCCCCCCCCATTCCGCCCCATTCCCCCCCCCCCGCCTCCATTCCGCTCCCCCCTGCCTCCATTCCGCTCCACCCGCCCCCATTCCGCCCCCCCCCCGCCTCCACTCCGCTCCCCCGCCCACCGCTTCACCCCTCCGCCCCCGCCACACCAACCCTGCCCCCCCCGCCCTTCCACGCCCCCCGCCTTCCCCGCACCCTTCACCCCGCCCCGTCCCGTCCCCCCCGCCCCCTCACTTCGCCTCGCCCGCCCTTTCGCTCCACTTCTCCACCCCACCTCCACCCTCCGCCTCCGCAACCGTCCTCTCCACACCCAGGCGCCACCCTCCCGCTTCGCCTCCCCTTTTCGGGTGGCAGCCTGTTCCTCATCGGAAGCTTGCAGTTAGTCTTGGCGGTATGGCAGCCCCTTGCCCAGATCCAGAGGCCTAGTCGGACCCTCCCTCTCTAGATGCCTACCGCGTTATCCTGACAGAGCAACAATCATCTCGTGTTCAGGAGGTTGCCATTGACTTTGCTCGTACCTCTGTTTATGGTAGAGTCATTGGACACTCTCCCTCCAGATCAGCCATCAGGGGCTGGCTCCAGTCCACTCTCCTGCTAGAGGATGGCCATATTGAGGAGGTGGCCCTTATGGGAACGGGCATCTTCTGGCTCAAACTCTCCAATAAGAAAGCTGCGAGCAACCTGATTGCCGATTCCCCCACATCGGGTGGATGGAAAGATTATCATGATAGTCCCGTGGTACCGTGGATTCAGCACAGTAGATTTTGATGTTCGGTTCCGTATACCTCGCCACCCAGTGACATTAGTTTTTCCAGGTCTTGCTACTGAGCTGCGGCCGATTGTCAGGGACTTGGGCTCCCACTTTGGCTGGGTTATGCACGACACTTTTGCCGACGCGATGACCACGGCAGGAGCCCCCCGAGTCCGTGTGGCTGTGGCAGATCCTGCGACTCTCCCTGCAGTGATCGAGATTGTGATAGATGCCGGCAGCATCACCCAGAGCATGATAGTCACCGGACAGCCAGGTCAGTGCCTGAGGTGCCACGGCTTTGGGCACTTGGCGGCTGCTTGTCCACGCTTCGCCAGCTCATCTCGACCCCCCCGCCCCCTCCACCCCCGCCCCCCCCCCCCGGACAGCCACGTCAGGAGGAGCCGAGGTAGGTCCAGAGTTGATGGGTGGTTGGACCGAGGTTAGAAGGAAAAGAGGAAAGAACAAGAAGATCTCGGATAAAGGCAAGGAGGCAGAGGTTACCCTTCCTGCAATAGCACCCCAGAGACCTGACAGGCAGCCGCCCCAGGGACCTGGGAGAGCTTCTTCTTCGACGGCAACCCGCCCTTCACAGCCTCAGATCCCCCTCTCTCCCGCTCCCCCACCCCTTTCCACTCAGTCCCAGCCCCTTCCCCAGTTTCCCCTCCCTTCGCCCGACCCGCAGCCTCAGCCCCCGTCTCTTCTTCCTCAGTCTCCTCCTCCTCCCTCTCAGCCCCAGTTCTAGATGCATCCCCATCCCCCCCCTCCCTCCGTTCCCCTCGACTCCCCTACAGAGTTAGCTGCACCGTCGGCTTCCCAGCCGAGGGCAGCCCCCGCTCCGTCTCCTCCACCTTCTCCGCCAGTCGCCTCCGTGGAGTCCGAGTCGCCTACCCCTCAGCCTCCTCCCCCTCCCCCCCGCTGGCAGGACACCCGGAGTCTACACCTCCACTGGAGCAGGCTTCCCTGGCCGCTAGCCCCTCAGTGGCAGACTCTAATGGGTCTCAGCTTCAGGAGAGAGAGCTTCCTCGAGACTTTTACAGATCTGGCCCCTGGGACTACTTGGATGTGGCCGACCTTGGGACCTTCCCGGCTTATCTCGACATCAATATCTTCCTGCTCTCCGCAAAGGGGCGGATGGGAAGATTGTCGCCTTGGCCCCTAGGGATGGCCCTAGCTTCGCCTTCACGTTCCTCAGCAATGGCACCGAGACCTGGACAGACGACTCGGTTTGGGAGGCTCTCAGAGAGCAGACACACGCCCAGGTCTGCTCCTGGATAGGCCCGTCCGGTGGGCAGCTTCTCGAGACTCAGTGGTCCGAGGGTGATGTGCGCCTGCGGTGGCGTTGCGCCGCCAAACGCTTCCGACTGATTGTGATCCTCAGACCTCCCCTGTCATGGCCTCTCCCCCAGGATGTCAGAGCTTGGTCCCATCAGAAACTCCGAACCTTCTATGGGATGACCACTTCAGAGATCTCGAGCTGGCTCGAGAAAGCATTTGTTCATGGCACCAAAGGCCTCTCGCCTTTGCTGAAGGTGTTGAAGAACGGGCAGGACGACCCCGTCTCCCCCTCCAAACCTTCTCATAAGCGGCAGCGCCTCCATTCCGACATGTCTGATTCTTCATCGACTTCGACCGCGAGCAGACAGTTGTCCGCAGCCCCCCATCCCTCTCCATGAGCCTACACCTCGTATCCTGGAATGTGAACGGGTTTCACTCTTCTGGCACCCGTGGCCCCAGGAAGCTCATTTTGCGACAGGAACTTCAGCCTGCAGTGATTGGTCGTTTGGATGTACTTCTGCTCCAGGAGCACAAGCTCTCTGCGGCTCATTCCCGTAGCTGCGGGAAGGTTCTCCCTGGACGTTCCTACACTTACTGGGAGCCCTCGATCGGCGCACAGGGGAGGAGTGGGGGTGTCTGTACCCCGTGTGTGAGCAGTTAGCCCAGGGAGTTTTCGGTCATGGCACGTTGATCCCAGGCCGAGCCCTTTGGGTAGGCCTGGATTTGGAGGGATCCAAAATTGGAATCCTCAACATTTATGCTCCTACAGACCTCCAATGCAGAGCCACATTCTGGAGGACACTTACAGGGATTCTTCCAGACATGGATTCCTGGATTGTTGGAGGTGACTTCAACAATCTGGAGACCTTGGAGGACCAGCAGGGCAGAGGTCCGGAGTTCACAGGTATGGCTCAGGCAGAGCAGTCAGCTTGGGACTCTTTCATCTTCGCGACAGGAGGTAGGGACAGTTGGAGAGACCCGTCCTTCCGGCGTTGGCACGGGAGCCTGGACTTCTCTTGGGGCTTCCGCAGGGAAGGAGGCAGACTCCTGGAGAGGCTTGATAGATTTTATGTCAGTGATTGGGCCATCAGTAGAGGCGGTCAGGCGGATATAGTTCCAGGGACGACACTTTCCGACCATGCACCGGTGCTCCTTTCATTAGATTCGGCAGCCCAGACCCTTCCCCCCCGGTCATGCAGGATTCCTGACTCCATTTTCTCGAGGGAGGACGTGCGCAACAGTATTTGCAGTCTTTGGGACAGAGACTGGGGGGAGTGCGTGGATCTGGTGGACTCAGTTGCGCAGGCTCTGCAGGAGTCCAGCCAGATTTGCCAGCTAGCAGCCCTACAGGTTCGACAGGAATGGTGGAGTAGAGAGAGAGCTCTTCGGAGGGACCTCGCCTCCATTCAGCGACTCCAGCAGGCTTCCCCGGGCTCGGAGGAGCTTCGGATCCAGGCCCTTCGAGCCAGAGCCCTCCTGGAGGAGACACTCCAGCGCCGCTCAGAGTTTTCCTATCACGCCTCTCTCTCCTTCTGGGCCCGGAAGGGTGACCGGATGTGCAGGGAGTTCTTCAGGATGCATGGCCAGAGAGCTGCAGGTGATCAGCTTTGGAGTCTCAGGACAGCAGATGGTCACATCGTTACGGATCCGGGGGATGTCCTGGGGTTGGCCACTGACTTCTACAGGACCCTCTTCCAGCAGGAGCCGCTTGCCCCTCGTGCTAGTCGTGCCCGTGAGGAGGTGTGGAGGCACATTCCATCCCTGATCCAGCCTAGCTTGCAGGCGACGTTGTTAGCGCCGTTTACCTTGGATGAGATGCTGGAGGCCTTGATGGCTATCGACGGGCAAAAATGCCCAGGAGAGGATGGGCTACCCCGAGCATTCTTCACCTCCTTCTGGGACCAGATCCATCAGCCTCTCCTTGCAGCTCTGCAGGGGATTTTCAGTAGCGGTCAGATGCCGGAGAGCCTCTCTTCGGGACTGATTTGTCTCATCCCGAAGGGAGGAGATAGACAGGAGATCCGCCAGTGGCGTCCGATCACTCTCCTTACCACTGCCTACAAAATCCTCGCCAAGATGATCAGTGCCAGAGTTCGGCCTCTACTTCCAGACCTCATTCATGACACTCAGACAGGCTTTGTCCAGGATCGCAGTATCCTAGATAATGTCTTCACATTTTCAGAGGCAGCAGAGTGGGCTCAGCACAGCGGATCACACCTTGCCATTCTACTTCTCGACTTCGAGAAGGCCTACGATCGCGTGGACTGGTCCTTTTTGGAGGGGACTCTGGAGCGGCTAGGTTTCCCGGCAGGTTGGATTCAGGGTATCTCAGCTTTGTACAGGACAGCGTCTAGTAGGGTCATCATTGGAGGCAGGATGGGTGAGCACTTTAGCTTGGAGAGATCAGTGCATCAGGGCTGCCCCCTTGCTCCTTACTTGTTTCTTTTCTTCGCCGAGGCCATGACTTACTACCTTCGAGCGAGGTCTACTGGGATCAGGGGTGTTCGCCTTCCACTCTGGGAGGACACGGAGCTTTTGGACTCGGAGTACGCGATGATACAGTCCTTTATGTCCAGGACGATGAGAGGATGCTAGAGAGGGTGCGGATGGCCCTGGAGGTCTTCTGCTCGGCCGCTGGTGCGAAAATCAACTGGAACAAATCAGTTGGTTTTCTCACAGACCCTGGGGCGTGTTCTCAGTGGGGGCAATTTCTGGGTTTCAGATGGATTCCACGGGGACAGACAGCTAGATACCTTGGCTTCCAGGTTGGCCTAGACATCACGCCAGCTCAGCAGTTTCTCCCAGTGCTAGACTCCATCCGACGGAAGCTAGCTTTCTGGAGCACTGCTAAGCTGTCTCTTGCAGGTCGTGCCCTGGTAGTTAACCAGGTCCTCCTAGCCACGGCTTGGTATGTGGCTTCCTGCTGGTGCTTCTCGAGATCCAGCGTGGCACAGCTCAGGAGGTTGGTTCGGAACTTCCTTTGGTCTGGGGAGGATGGTCTTAGAGATACTAGAGCCAGGGTTGCTTGGCAGACAGTCATTCTTCCGCAGGTTGAGGGTGGCCTGGGGGTTATCGATCCAGAGCTTCAGAGTCAGGCCTTGTTAGGCAAGCTTGTCATCCGTGGTTTGACCCCGGGGGGGCAGACGTGGAAGATGTTACTTCAGCAGGGAGTCGGCTCTTATGTCCCGCGCCGAGGTGGAGAGTGGCTACCGTCCCTCAGGTGGATCTTCACTTCCGCCCCGCTCACTCAGCCCCGTTCCCCACTCGTTCGTAGCCTCCTCATGGTTTGGAGGCGGCTCCGTCTCAGTCTCATTCAATCCCCTCCCAGCTGTCAGGAGGAGATCGATCGCCAGCCGCTTATCTGGAACGGTCAGGTCAGAGATGCCGAGGGCCTTCAGTTGGGGGAGAGATCACATGTCAGGTGGGATGGCTGGATGAGGGGGCCAGCCCAGTCCCTTCGAGTTTGGAGGGATACGTACACACATCTGGAGATGGCGGATCTTGCAAATGCAGCTGGAGGTGCACGTGGAGTCCAGGCGAGATGCACGGAGATCGACGGTGCGATCCCAGCTGCTTGGTTGGTTCCACCTGAGCCTCAGGTCCTCATGCTTGGTGACACCCGCTGGCTGGGACAGTTCACCCCCGTGGCATCCCACTAGTGGTCGTAGGACATATGGATGACTCCTCTATCTCCTTCTTCGTGGTTTCAGGGGATGGACGACTCAGGAGAGAGGATGCGCTCATCGACCCCCTACTCCCGTGGCAGAGGGTTAGGGTCATAGGCCTTTTGGGGAAGGTCTGGCGTATCGACCCTAGCATCGAGCAGGACCAGCTGCAGCTTTGGCGTCTTTGGCTCTGGGAGGGGCAGGCCTTGTCAGAGCTTGATTGGGACCCAGGAGAGTGGTGGTGGCCAGAGATTGTGACAAGACAGGGGCCAACTTCCTTCTTCACCTACAGCATGACTCTGGGCAGGCGAGTTCTCGGGTGGATGCAGAGCCGCCCCCCCACCTAGCGACCCAGCTGGTACGCACAGGGTATTTCCAGGTTCTTTTTGCAGGCATTCTGGAAGGCCTTGTGGGAGAGCTGGCGGCCGCGAAAGATCTCATACTTCCTGTGGCTTCTTGCCCACAAAGGTCTTCCAGTGGGGAGCTGGTTGAGGCAGATAGGCCAGGACGGATGCTGTCAGATTTGCCATGCGGATGAGGAGTCACCAAAACACTACCTGTGGAGCTGCACTCGCGCCCAGGAAGTGTGGAGGTGGACTCTCGGGCTTCTTACTCACGCAGCACCAGAGCTAGGATTGATCACTTGGGGCGCGTTCTATTGGTGCAGCAGCACCGCACCTGGTCTTCATCACTTATTCGAGGCATGCCAGCAGGACCCCACTTTCCTTATCACACAGGGGACGTGGGGGCCGCTCGAGGGTATCCCACAGCACCTAGCAGAGGCTGATACAGGAGTTCGGGAGAGGCAGCCAGTCTGGGAGATTATCAGCAGCATTACAGGGTGGCACATCTGGACCTCGCGCTGCGTGCAGATCCTCGGCGGTGGCACCTCCTTATCGACTGCCCAGATCATGGCGGAGATTTGGAGTGAGATTATTCATACCCTCAGAGGCCAGTGGGACCAGATTCAGGGAGACTCCCAGGCCGAGGTCAGGAGAAGCGGAGATGCTTCCTCCGGGCTTGGGACACACAGGGCCTCTTCTTCGAGCAGACTACGCAGGGCCTTCGGTGGCACTACTCACCACCTCGATGGCTGTTCATTCACACTCATCATATCCCTCCGTGAGAGTATGATTTATTATGCTACCTTTTAGGGCTACGTCCGGTTTGTGAACGCAGCCCGTCAGCTATAAGCTGACCTCTTGTATCTTGTTTTCGAAGTAATATAATTAGCACTGTTTTTTCGGCAAAAAAAAGAATAGTGATTTTGTGCTTATTCGGCCACCAGACTCAATCTACCCAATATGGTTTGGAGATGCAGAAAGTGACATAGATGTGAATAGGACATTAGAGAATTACAAAAATATACTTGTACAATATTGGGCACCCGTTTGTGTTTGATGAAATTCTACAGATGCAAAAGTGTATTTAGGGTGTTGGGATAAATTTTGGATGTGCAACACAAAGGATCCTTAGCGATGGGAGAGTATAGATAGTATTGTATTTGCATGGATGCATATGAGTGCTAAACTCCCAAAAAAAAAAAATAACCCATCAAAACATGCGGCAAAGGCCTAAGAAAATCTATAGTTGTCTCTAGAGATTCATCATTGTGATGTAACAAGGATATATATGTTAGATATCAATGCTCCACTCTCGTGTAACTATGTGGGAACCAACTAACTCTACTTGTAAGCCCCCCATATGAGGAGAAGGCATTTGAGTAGCTCGGTTATCCAGTAGGTCCTGGTTTGGATACAAGATGGGGGCCATGTGTGGCCTGATGCTGGACGGCTTCAGATAGAGTTGGCATACCACCAACTAGGCTACATGCATGTGTCGGAAGGCATCCCTTGACTGACCGCACACTGAGGGTAGACAGAGCATTTCCCGAGGCAACCCACTCTCGGGTTAAGGGGCCCATCTGGAGCCTCAGATGATCTCGGATGGCTGTGGGCCGAACGGAGACCGTAGATTAGTTCCTTTATTTTGCACATTGGTTCTATCGTATGGTCGGTGGCCTATTTTAGGACCGACCCCCAGTCGACCATTTTGGGTGGACTGGGTCGGCCATCCAATTGAGCCTAACCGACTACGACTGGTGGCTATATAAGAGCAAGCCCATGAAGCCCATTTCATCATTGGCTACAGCAACCCTGATTCCTTAGTATCCAGCCTCCGTCTTCCACTGTTTCTGGCATGCCATCGAAGCTTCTTTTACAGGAGCGCACAGTTGGGAGGCAGCGCCATCTATTGTATCAGCTCTACAGTAATCAAATTTTCGATTCTCCATACTATCTTATTTTCTCTCTTGCATATGAGATCCTATTATCTGTTGAGCGCAGACGTTGTATTATTTTCTTACATGGTATCAGAGCCTGGACTCTAGCAAGAAGATTTGGTAGTGTGTTTTTGTTTGCGAGCAGATTGTGAGAGATGGCCTAGCCCGCAAGACTGCGAATCCCACCGTTTGGTGAAAGCGGAAAGTTGGACGGCTCTAACTATCCTCTCTAGAAGTTCAAGATGAAGACCATCCTAAGTGCATATGAGCTTTGGGACACTGCTACTAGAGTGGACATGAGGCCGGTTCCGAGACCGCGGATCCAGCCAATGTAAGACAATAGATAGTACCAACTGTGGATGAGATTCTCGCATGGACAAGAAGAAATGCAGATGCACTGTGTTCTATTGTCTGTAGTGTTAGTGATTCCGTCATGGCGTTAAGTCAACATGTCACCATAGCGGAGGAGGCATGGATGGGTCTTGAAAAATCAATACGAGACCACGAATCAGACGTGGATTCAGAATCTGGAGACTCAACTCACGAACAAGAAGTTGTCTAGGTCTGAAGCCGTAGAGAAGTTCATCACTAGGGTGAAGAATCTGTGTGATCAGATGACTGCGATTGGCATCACCATCACCAGCGAGAATCTAGCACGAAGGTGCATACGGATTCTCCCACCAAAGTACGACGGTCTTGTTACGGCGCTGAATACGTAGAATAGAAATCTGCCCCTCAACTTTGAGGATTTCAATGTGATGCGTCTAGAGAAGGAGATGCATCAAAAGACGAGGACTGGAGAAGATTCAGCTTTCTAGACCAAATCACATTGAAAGGTAAGGGTAAGGACTCTAGTAACCCATCTTCTTCTAATGATAAAAGAGAAAGAAGAAGATCAAGTGCTTCTATTGCAACAAGGTAGGGCACAAGCAGAGTGAGTGCCGAAAGAAGATTGCAGATGAGAAGAACGGAGTAAAGAAAGAGTCTAGCAACAGCACACAGGCAGTACCTATAGAGCTGTTCATCGCAATTGAGGAGATTTGCACGGAGGCAGTTCATGTACCTATGGATGAACCTTGGATCATTGACAGTGGTGCATCATGCCACATGACCAGTCAGAAGGACTGGTATACCTCTCTATAGTCGGTAGGGAATGACATCATGGTAGCAGTCGGCAATGATGCAAAATGTCTAGAAAAAGGAAAAGGTACGATTGCTCTCAAGTCAGATGGAGTTGTAAAACAATTGTCCGATGTTCTTTATGTGCCAGATATCAAGAGGAACTTGTTGTCCATTTTTGCAATCACGGATCGGGACCTCAAAGTTCAATTCGATAAGAATGGTGCATAGATCTTGGATCTTCAAGGAAAGGTCATTGGTAAAGGTACACGGCGCAACAACATTTACGAACTCTTGGCTTTCAGTGCTCGAGTGGATGTGAAGAACACTAAGCTGTGGCATGAGAGGTTTGGTCATCTAAATCTTAATTCTTTAAAGGAGATGCATAAAAATGAAATGATTGCAGACCTACCAGAAATTTCAGATCTGCCCGATGTATGTGAAGCTTGCATGATGGGCAAGCAGCATCGGCATCCCTTTCCTAAAGAGGCCAGCAGGGCAAAGGCTCCTCTAGAGCTCGTTCACACAGACCTCTGCGGAAAGATGGAGACAGAAGCTTTGGGTGGTACCTTCTACTTCATGATGCTCATCGACGACTACAGTAGAAGGATATGGATATACTTCCTGAAGACGAAAGATGAGGCCTTCAGTAGGTTCAAGGAATGGCATGTAATGGTTGAGAAAGAATCAGGGAGGAAGGTGAAGAAGCTGAGGTCAGACAGAGGTGGAGAGTTCACATCGACTGAATTCAAAAGTTACTGCAAAAGTCATGGAATCAAGAGGCAAAAACCCTCACCACACACATCACAGAAAAATGGAGTAGCAGAATGCAAGATGCGCATCATCTGCGAAATGGGCCGAAGTATGATGAAAGGGAAAGATTTGCCAAATTCTTTCTAGGCTGAAGCATGTAACACTGTAGTTTACATCCTTAATCATAGCTACACGAAGGCTGTGAATAGCAGGATGACTCCACTGCAAGCCTTTTCTGGTAAGAAACCTTCAGCTGCACATTTTAGAGTTTTTGGATGTGACTATTTTGTGCATGTCCCTGATGCTACCAGGACCAAATGGGAACCGAAGAGCCGAAAGTGTATTTTCTTGGGCTACAATGTGAAGAGGCAAAGAGTTACCATCTCTATAACCCTGTTACCAAGAAGGTAATTGTAAGTCACGATGTGGTCTTCTCAGAACAGCCGCATCAATTAGAGGAGGATGCTTCCTTCCCAGACAACTAGGACCAGGATATCCATCCAGTACCGCCACCAACAGTAGACCGAACTCCCCCAACAGTGCTTGGGAGGATTCAAGGCAAAGAAGATGAAGAAGAGCCTACAAAACCACAATGGCAACGGCCATTTCCAAAGTGGGTAAAGCAGCTTTTGGATGGTAGAGAACCTCCAGCCATTGAGGAGGAACCATCCGAGCACCGTCGGTCCAAGAGATTAGAGGAGCAAAGAAGGGCACAGGAACACTTGGTCAACTATGCTTTGATGACAGAAGTGATCCGTGCTGATGAACCCAAGTGTCTTGAAGAGGCACAGGGCGATGATAGGTGGATGGAGGCTATGCAGTCGGAGTATGGCTCCATAATGAAGAACAACACTTGGGACCTTGTGGATCGACCACCAAAACACAAGGTAATCGGAACCAAGTGGGTGTACAAGACCAAGTACAAGTCCGACGGCACGTTGGATAAGTACAAGGCTTGGCTCATGGTAAAAGGATTTGCACAGGTACATGGTTTTGATTATCAAGATACTTTTGCTCCCACAGCTTGACTAACCACAATTCACAGCGTTTTGGCTTTAGCTGCCCAGGGAAGTTGGCCCGTGTTTCAGATGGATGTGAAATCAGCCTTTCTGAATGGAGATCTCAAGGAGGAGGTATACGTGGAACAACCACTAGGTTTTGAGATCCTCGATTCAGAAGGTAAAGTTTGCAAAATGAAGAAGGCACTTTATGGGCTGAAACAGGCCCCACGAGCATGGTACCAGTGAATTGATGCCTACTTTCTACAAAACGGGTTTAGAAGGAACCCATCTAATGCAAATTTGTATATCTTCAGAGAAGGAGGCAGGTGTATGATCATGGTCCTTTATGTGAACGACCTTGTCATAACAGGGAACCATGAAGAGAAAATCTCGCAGACGAAGCATTTGCTAGGAAGAGAGTTTGAAATGATAGACCTCGGACTGATGCATTTTTGTTTGGGGATTGAAGTTTGGCAGGAGCCAAAACAGATCTTCATTTCATAGCTGAAGTATGCTGGAGAGATATTGAAGGCATTTGGCATGGCTGAGTGCAAGACAGTTGGTACCCCTATGGAGGTTGACGCGAAGCTCTCAAACGAGGATTCATCACACTGGTGGATGAAGCGAAGTATAGAAGGATTGTGGGCAGCTTGATTTACCTGTGCAACACACGGTCAGACATCAGTTTTGTGACTGATGTACCAAGCAGGTTTTCCAATAAGCCCCGGGAGAACCATTGGAGGGCAGGGATGCGGGTGCTGAAATACATCAAAGGCACACTTGATTATGGCATCACCTATACCAAGGGCAACATCTTGACCGAATTTTGTGACTCAGATTGGGTAGGAGACATGGATAGTAGGAGATTAGTGACAGGGTACTGTTTCTCACTTGGATCTAGAGTTGTGTCATGGGTCAGCAAGAAGCAACCCACAGTTGCTCTTTCTTCTACCGAGGCCGAGTACAAATCTGCATGCTTTGCTTCTTGCGAAGCAGTGTGGTTGAGGAGGATTTTGGGGGACATGGGTACAGTGCAAAACAAGCCTACATAGCTATCATGTGACAATCAAAGTTGCATGGTGATTGCAAAGAACTCGGTGTTCCACGCTCGCACAAAACACATTGAGATTCAATATCACTTTGTACGCGAGCTCATCATGGATGGAGAGGTCGACTTGGTGTACTGTCCGACTTCAGAGAATGCTGCGGACATCTTCACGAAGGCTCTTGGAAGAGACTTGGGGGAGAGGCATCTTCATCGACTTAGCATTGGGCTGAAAATAGCTAGCATGCAAAAACAATTATTAAGTTAAGCATGTAACTTATTTTGGTACTCTTGTTAAGAGTCTTGAAAATTGGATGAGAATCTGACATTGGTTGGATTGCAATCGTACTTTGTCATCCAATTCTATGTTGATCTTTTGCTACGAGTTGATGATGATGAATACAAGGAAGTACTTTTTGACCTGTATTTATTGTTTCCAATGTGAAGTTGGATGATTATCCATTCTCACTTGTTTCTGATTTGTTTTCGACTCTGTGTTTGATTATCTGATGGGAGGTGTTTGTATGACACGTAATTCACAAGTGCTTAGGGCATAACCACCTTGAACACATTTGGTGATCCTACAGTTGGTTCGGATCCAGTTGGTTCAGATCCAGAAAAGTCTTTGAAATTGGAAAGGATCAATGAAGTTTGATGTGCGAGAATGACTCATGGCAACGAAGAAAGAAAGGCAAAGCAGACATATTCTTGCTACCCACAAGGGAATGGGCAAGCAGAAAGAGCGGATTTAGTTCTAAAGAAGATCTTGGTGGAAGTGGCAAAGAAGAAAGCAAATCAAGGAAAGACATCAACCTATTGCTGAAATGTGGAAGTGGCAAAGAAGAACATGAATGAAGGAAAGACATCAACCTATTGCTGAAAGATGTTGACCTCTTGCTATGTGCAAACAAACAATTAAGAGGTCGCCTTCATGCTTGAGATGTGATTTCTGATGGCAAGATTTTGGGGAGGGAGCCAGGAAGCGAATTGATGGAAGGCTAGGGATCTGCAAGCAATTAGTTTGAAGGATAGTACATGGATAGCAAACCAAAGCTCTGATTGAATTCCAACTCAAGGTGATTATTGCCTTCATGGAGGATCTAGTAGCGAAGGTCAGACATAGGAGAATGGGAGACTCCTACCCATAGAGGTCATACTTATTCACCAAGGCAAGAGACAGGTCCGAGGCCTCGAATCAAACCGACTTCCAACATCAAGGTGGAGAAAGTAGTGAAGATGTTGACTATGTGCCAAGTAGATCTGTTGAGAGTTCACACTCAACATCATGTGATCATGTGTGCATAGCACCATCATGTGATCATATGTGCATAGCACTAACCTTATAGAGTGCTATAAAGGAAAGGATTAGATCCCCTAACCCTAACCCTGAATGGGTTTGTATATATTCTACCTTTTCAACTAAATTTAGTGTACAGTTAGTCATTTGTGGTGTGCTCTCTAGTTGTGCCGTCTCTCCTCATCTCCACTCTTCTCCTCTCCCCTCTTCATATTTTGTCATGGTATCAAAGCATGGTTCTACCTTCCACCAAGGTGCCATCCTTCTTGTGAGAGTGATTGAGAGATTGAGAGATCAAGAGCGATTGAGTGTGCATTCTCTTCGGTTGAGAGAAAATTCCATCCATTGAAAGATTTTTTCGTCATTGTTCTTGAGAGATTTTCATCATTTGAGAGAGAGATCATTTGAGTGTTTCTTGAGTTGTGAGAGAGATCTAAGATACATCTCTTCCCTTGAGAGATTGAGAGAGCTGACACGTGGCACTCTTATCCTCACATGTTCAGTCATTTCAGCCACCTCATCACTGTAATATCAACCAGCTAGGAACGTTCTGGGAGATCTCCATAGTGAAGATCGTGAAGAAGCTGGACAGTAGAAGCTGTACCAACAGTGAGGACAGCCGCCTATGATCACGAAGAGTCTGAAAGTTCATTGCTGATCATGCAATTATTCTTAATCTTCGTGACAGAACCAAGAGCTGGGAAGAGGCCGAGTTGAGTTCAACAAGCTATTGTTCATCTTAGTAGAGGTCATGGGCCTTCAATAGATCACCATAGCCAGAGGAGAAGCTTCATTTGGAGAGAAGGATTGCAGCTCTCTTGATGGTGGCTATGCAAGATATACAACAACTCTGATCGTGGCCTGTAGAAGAATACGGGTGGGTGGATAAATTTCTTTTTTATTGTGGAGCTGAGTTAATAAGGATATCATTGGTTAGAGAGCTTGAATAGCCAGTTATTCACAAATCAATATTAAAAAGTGAGGTCCAAGGTTCCATCCAAGTTCCAAGGCATCCGGTTCATCATTGGCAAGCAAGGTTTTTTCTGATCCTACAGGGAGTTCTATCTACGAGTTCATGGTTGTTGCTAGACGATTGTGATCTCTATACATTTCACTGATCTTTGTATTTTCTAGAGTGATTGGTGACTATCAATATATGGTGTTTCTCGGTGTTTTTCAAGTTTATGGTATCTTGAGTTCATCTTGGGATTGTGTTTCCTCTCGGTGCGTTTGCAAACGTGACTATTCATCCAGCTATAAAGGCATTTCAGTGTAGCTCTTCTAGTCTCATCACTAGCAAAGCTCAAAAAATGATTGGTGACTATGAGCTCTTGAACACAAGCAAGTTGAGTGAACTCGAAGATTGCTCACACACGAGTTTTAGCATGCATGCAACGTTGTGCTAAATATCCATCCCCCAATTGGTATTCCAATTGGTGCTCACCTCTTGCAATGAGTGAGTCACACTACCAGCTCCTTAATCCACGAGAATCATCATCTCTAGATAAGTTTAGCGTATCTCCACCTCCTTCGCTCATGCCACACATCACCTTCGCATGTAGCCATATGATTTGTGACATACTATTGCTCAAACTTGAATCTGAACTATGATTCCAGGCAACTTGGTCAAAAACAAGTTGGATCAACTTCAAGTCGGTGGATCATCTGCTTATCGGAAGTCAGTCAGAACTCAAATAGGTTGAGCTTCCACCAAGTCGAGGACTACACCAACATGCATATAGCCTTCAATCATTTGCTGAATTCTCCAATAACACTACCACATCGTCCATATACATAATAAAGTAAAATTGAGATTCCTCCATAGTGACAAACGAGTAAGTCGGACATCAGAAGCTTGCCAGAACTGCACCATTTGCATCACATCCTGATCTCCATCACTCCTTTGTTTTCCACTTGATAGATGTGAATCATTACTGCACCCATGCTTGTGTTTTCACATACTCTGGCTCCAACCACCTTCTGCCTTGGTTGAGTTGGATCATTGCCAAAATATGGTTTGAGCCTAAAACCATTGACTAGCTTAGGGAAAGTATTGCCATGCAAATAACTCACTAGAAATGTTCCCTGATTGAGCACTTCCACAATTCTATAAGGTCCATCATATCTCAATTTCAATTTTCTTGGATGAGGTCCAAGCATGGAATTGTACATCAGCACCAAATCACCTCTTTTGTACAGTTTGAATTTTATATTCCTATAAATCCAAGCTTGTCTTCTTCTCTAAATGATCTCAGAAATACCTAAACTGATAATCCAATCCTCTCCAACTTAAACAATTGTTGAATTCTGAAACTTATGGATTCTTCATGAGATAATTTATGTTTCACAGCAATTCTCAAGCTCCCCACAATAAACTCCATTGGGACAGTCGCCTCTGTGCCATACACCAATCTAAAAGGAGTCATACCAATGGTTACCTTGAAAGTTGTTTTAAAAGCCCAAAGAACTAAATCTAACTTTTGATCCCAGTCCTTAGGATTATCCTCCTGTCCTTCTGAAAATCTTCATAATAATTTTATTAGAGCTTTCAGTCTACTGTCCATTTCCCTGTGGGTAGTATGTTGTAGACTTCTTATGCAACATCATGTGAGTCTTGGTTAGCTTTGCAATGACCTTATTGATAAAATGAGTACCCCTATCATATACTATTTAATTGGTATCCGAAGCATTGTCATGATATTATTATACAAGAAATTTGCAACATTCCTTCTCTTATTATCTTTCAAAGCCACTACTTCAACCCACTTAGTACAATAATCAATAGCAACAAGTACATACTTGGCTATTGGCTTGATTGGACCAATAAAATCCAAGCCCCATTTTTTAAAAGTTTCAAGTGGAAGGATAGGTTGATGAGGCATCCTCTCTTTTGGTGAAGGTTTACCATCTCTCTAGCATGCTAAACACTCCTTTGCATATTGATGAGCACCTTTAAACACTCCTTTGCATATTGATGAGCATCTTTAAACACTAATGGCCACCAAAGGCCTACTTGCATAATCTTTTGGCCTATGACCTCCGCTAAGAAGTGTCCTCTAGCGTTTCCAGCATGTGCCTTTATCAACACTGCCTACTACTCGTGAACTGGCACACGTCTTCTAATCACTTTATCAATCTCTTATAACGTACACCAGAAATAACCAAATAAAGATTACTTTGTAGCACCATTTTCTTTTTCTGATCCCTTCACAAAGAATCAGAAATCAGTTCATCAGTAAGGAAAAATAACATCCAATCATAGCAATCTTTGGGATCCTCCATTCAGATTACGAACAGGTCTTGGTAGTTAATCTGGTACTCCAATAGGATCTTCTCTTGAAATGAGCCTACTCAAATAATGAGCAATTGCATGCTTTCTTCCTAGAGTATGAATTACCTAATAGTCAAATTCCTACAACAACATCTACCTTGCAAGTCTTCTAGTTAGTTGTGGTTTAGTCATCAAATAGATCAAAGCCTGGTGGTCAACATGGAATATAACCTTATTACCAAGTAGGTAATGTCTGAACTTATGTAAAGCATATACCATTCCCAAAGCTTCTCTTTCAGTAACTGAATAGTTCTTTTCAACCTTTGTAAACACTCTCTTGGCATGGTACATAGGTCGGAAGCACTTTTTGTGCTCATCTTGCATCAAAACTGCTCAAACTGCCACATCTGAAGCATCTACAAACACATGAAAGGATAATTCCCAATTTGGAGGTTGTAGGATAGGAGCTACTACCATCTTCTTTAAAACATCAAATGCTTGCTGCTACTCTAATCCCCATACATACTTCACTCCTTCCCTTGTTAATTTAGTGGGTGAATACACACATGTGAGAGATACCTCATAAATCTACTACGCCATTTGCTCTGGCCAATAAACCTAGACAATGCTTTTACATTTTTGGGGGACAAATCTTTCTATATGATAGATATCTATAATGTGCCCCAATAACACACCTTTTTCCACTGTAAAAGCACATTTGCTTAAATTCAAGATCCAATCGAGCCATTTGACATTTCTCAAAACATAATCTGAGATGATCTAAATGATCTGATCTCTTACCAAAGACTATAAAGTCATCCAAGAATACTCTCATGAAGGAAGTAAGGTAATCTTCAAACACCTCTTTATCCACTTCTAAAAAGTTGGTGGAGCATTCTTCAAGCCAAAAGTCATTACATTGCTTGCAAATACTTTCCATTCAGTAACAAATGCAGTTTTGTACTTGTCCTCCTGAGCCATCCTTATTTGATTGTAATTACTAAATCCATCCAAGAAGCTATAAAACTCATGGTCTGCCACATCATCCAACATGGTATCACAAAAAGGTAAAAAGTACTATTGATAGTATTAATTGCCATTTTGTACCATGAGTACTATAGTAGGGTTGTTAATGAAAGGGGTATTTTTAATTTGGGAGCCTTATAGGCCATTAGACAAGAGAGGGTTTTACACATAGCTATCTAATATATGTATGGTATGTACATGCACAAAGGGGGACTTTAAAATCAAAATTGAAACACATATATGTATGAAAGAAAGGGAAACAATTATAGGAAAAATTTTAGAAATCATAGATATAGGGGTATTTTAAATGTGTGCTTGCTCATACGTGCTACATGGTTTTTTATAGAGTGATCACCTTGCATAGTAAGTCAAGCATACTAGTGGACAAGCATGCATATCAACAAAAATTTGGTAGCATGGAAGGGTACTCCTTTAGGAGCAGGGAAGGGTTTGGAGGAGGGAACAAATTGGAAGATGGTGACTGGTGGAGCTCTTGAGGCATTTTCTTAGGCACAACAGTCCCCTTTCTTCTATTAAGGATCATGACGTAGGCAAGGGGGGGGGTGACACCTCCCCTCCTCAAATAATGACAGACAGGTAAAGCTGATAAGTGTTTTTTGGGGGAGGATGGAGTCCCCATGTTTCCCTTCCATCAAAGTGCCATCGAGGGGGAAGCCTGCAACAATTCACATCAATTCCACCTTGCAAAAGATGGTCAAGGTTCTTTGCTCTGATGGCCATGCTCTTGCTTCCATCACCATTGAACTTTGAGGGGAGGGAGAGGATGAATGGATACATGCTAGATGATAGGGGTCTAGATATCTCACATCTAACAAAATGGACATTCCATTCAGTCGTGCATGAATGAGACCTATTGGTGCATGAGATTTGCCTTTCATTTAGGATATTGTGGGAGTTGATGAGGAAGATGACTTAGACGGTGGTATTATAGGTTTGGTCAGACCCGAAGAGGTCTTGATTACAAAAAAGGGAGATTACATACCATGAGCTATGCTAAGCAAACAATAGATTTAGCTAAAAACCTTGACTGCTTCCATTATCCAATTCCTAAGCAAATCACATTGCTTGCCTTCAAAGGCTAAACTTGCATCATTAAGAAAAATCTTGAAAAGTTGTTTGATTGCAAAACAGTTGTCAGTCGAGCAAACTTAGTTTTCCTACAAACTAAGCTATTCCTCACACCTCTGAATCGGAAAAGGGTTGCTCCTCTAACTATAGGCCATATCTTCTAGAGATTTTGGAACCAAAAGGTCTAGAATCTTTGTAAAAGGCATTTGAGTAAATGTAAGATATTCAACTACAGCAATCCTGAACAATAAAGAGCTGATGTTCCACAACTCCTTGCTAATTTGGCATCCCCAAATTAGCAAAATTTCAAAGGTTAAGGGAGGATTCAAAAACGTCTCCACATTGTTTAATCGTTGTGCGAAATGTTTTAAGTTTGGCTTCACAAACATTCGAACATGTTTAAAACAAGAGAGCATGAATGCTCGACCACACTACCCTTATGAGTAAAGCACATATGGTTTAGATGGATTTAATAGAAACTAACTAAGTTTCTAATCAGTATTATCCCTCTCTCTCTCTCTCTCTCTCACACACACACACACACACACACACATGCACGCGCGTGCACGTACACATGCATGTATACACACACACGCATGCATGCATGTGTACACACACACATATTGTGATCATCTTCTATGCATCAAGTACAAATAAACCATATGTGCAAATCTTATAGGTGAAACTGTAGGATACAAAGTGGATGATTCTTAAAATCAATCATAGATGACAAAAGAAATCCTCATTAAAGATAGCATGATACAACCTACAATTTGAAAGATTAAATAATTAAATCCTTAATCCCTACTTTAGCAAATAGGTAAATGCAATACAACCATAACTTTCAGCTTAATAATACACCATAGTTTGCTATCTTCTCGTTTTATCAAGAATTTTAATAAAGTTCAGTGACCTTGAACAATTTAATATTTTGTTCAAAGAAAACATTCTAGCTCTAGGGAAATTTTACCAATTACAAAACTAACTCTTGTAAGTGCAATATAGTCTCTTGTATCTTCCTTGGCTACCCAATGGTTTTTCCTATACTTTTGTAGCTTGATAATATTTTTCTAGTTTAGAATGCATTTTTAAAACTAAGAAAGTCTTTATCTTTGGAAAAAATTTTCAATCTTTAGAGCACTTGTCTAAGTATCATACTAATTTTCATCTATAAAATAATTTTACAAGTTCAACTTTTGATAATACTTTATGAATTCAAATAAACTTCTGAGCTCCATAGCATTTCTTTAAAGTTCAAGACCTTTGTAAAGCTCTAAATAGTCTTTTGAAAATTTTAATATCTTTCTTGGAATCCCAATGGTTTTCCAACTATGAAAGCATGTTTTTCCGAATTTCAAAATTCTTTTTTTAAACTTTACCATAGCTTTGAATATCTTTCTTTGCTTCAAATAGTTTTCCAACATGAGAATAGTTTCAAAATAGTTTGTCTAGCTTGACATCTTTTTTTCTCATTGAGAATAGCTTTTCTAGCTTCAACTCAATTTTCCAACTTCAGCTTTGGCATAGCCTTTTAGATATTCAGTGAACGATATGATCAAATTGAGACAAGCATAAAATATGACAGTAGGACAATGCAACACTACATGAGGGTAGAGATAATAATTCATGCATACATCCCACATCTCATAAAGCAATAGAAAGAACAAGCACAATAGGCATTACAATAGATAGACATTGAGGTGGACGAAAGAGTGTAATTTGAACCAAACCCAATGAAGCAGAACCCAGACAAGACAAAAGATAAAAACAACAATTGAGAGAGACACACATACACACAAACATGAGGGATAAGCAAGAACTTGAAAAAGCCCTTGCTTGAAACCCACAAATAGGACTCATGGATACAATCAACCGATATACAATCTGACTCCCACATTAGGATAACAAGAATTGATGTAAAAGACCTACACACACTGACAACATTCACATAAAAAGCAAGTTTCATGAATTACAACATTAGAAGTAGAGAGCAACAAAGACGAAACTCATGTCAAAGCCAAAATAACCCGATACTCGTCCTATGACACAATTCTTTCTTTGCACCTTTCAAGAAGATATTAGTTTTGCGGATTAGTAGAGATCGGAAGTAGTAGGACGCAAGCTTGTTGTGGTCCAACGTTGAATAAAGACTTTCATTGTTTAGATAGATGGAGCAATTCCCACCAGATATAAATTGGTACCAATTAGGTCTGTGATGCTCCCCATTGGAGATAGTACCATTTGAATGCTACTTCTTCCATCATGCACGGTCTTTGCACTATCGTAGGCAACATGAGACCCTTGTATGGTCCTAAGCGACCCGACAAGAAAGAATGGCATTTTACCTAAGATTCTTATTCGCTTCTCTCATAGCTGTAAAAGACAAGTTATATAATTCTAACCTCATAACCATTTATTAAGTGTCTTAGCTAAATAGTACACAGTAGGTTATTTCTATGAAATAACTGGCATTTGTGTGTTGTGTAGTGTTTTGTGTGACTTGGGAGAAGGCTCTTTAGGAGAATGGCAGTAGATTGTGCATCTTGATGCAAGTTGTGGTTTCAAAGTCGTTCAAGCTTTCACTCCTAAAATCTATAAAAGCCTAAGTTCCTTCACTATCAATTAAATATGAACAATGTTGCAAGGAGAATTAAAAACCAGTATTGAGGAACATCAGTTGTGATGCATCATCAAGATCTCCACTTCAGCCATCACCTCGTTCAAGCTTTCACTCCTAAAATCTATAAAAGCCTAAGTCCCTTCACTATCAAGCATAAAATATGAACAATGTTACAAGGAGAATTAAAAACCAGTATTGAGGAACATCTGTTGTGACGCATCATCAAGATCTCCACTTCAGTTATCACCTCATTCAATCTTTTGTTGCTTTTTGGCCTACCATATGTGGTAGCCGAAGTCAAGCTGATGGGCTTTTGAAGAAGCTCATTTTTCCACGGGATCAATGCCACGTGGTGGAAATCTAGAGATCTTTCCCTCCACATTTTTAGCTCCCTCCTCTCTCTCTCTCTCTCTCTCTCTCTCTCTCTCTCTCTCTCTCTCCCCCCGCCCCCCTCCCTTCAAGTCTCGACTCCCTCTCATCCTTTCTCTCTCTTTCTTCCTCCTCTCGGGCAGGCCTATTGAATGATACATATCATTCATCTTGTTTCCTTTTCACTAGTAAACAAGGCTATTATATAGTTGAGAGCAATATCAAAGATCAATACAGAGGTTGCTTGAAGATCGCCATTGAACCCAGCAAGCAAGAGAACGTGGTGGCAAACTTGCTCGATACATTCAAATGAGTCCCGGCTTTTATTTCGCTTGACATTAGAAGTTGCTTCTATCACTCCTTTTGCAAGCGACAACTATGGCCTCTCTTTCATTACATGCATGCCCTTACACTTGACCACGATGGATGCTTTGATCGCTACCTCTGGCAAGCTACATCTTTGTAAAGGTTTTGCAGAGAAGATAATGGATTATGTCTCTAGAAGAAAGCAAGCAAAATCGTTGAACTAGTTTTTGGTGGGGTGTAGTCTATTAAAAGGCAATGAAGGAACCTAGCTTTTCAATTTAAAAAATTAATAATTACACGTGGAAATTCGCAAAGGAGAATCCAACTCTCCTCCCTCTTAGGAGGTAGTGCTAATAAATAAATCAGACCTATGGATTTTGATTGGCCCACTTTTTCAGATGTTAAGGGATGGCAAAGTAAAGGCTAACATGTGTAGAAACGGCCCTATTTCTCCAAACGTCTCCGTCATTTGTGAATCCTGTGGCGTACCACATTGCATTGCGGACGTCCGCTTCAATGGCCTCGATCAATCAAATAAAAAAAGGAAGACTAGTGGGTGTAGCTTGCTTTACACACTAAGCCCGAGATGCCTTGCAAAAAGGGAGGGCATTGAATGCTCTATTCTCCATTGATTATGGTTTGGGAAGCTTTCCCCCCATCTGCCAACAGTCCACCAATCGTTTGGAGCCTATAAGAGTGGTAGCTTGTAGTGGTCGACTATGCAGGGGGTCCACTCCAAATTCATCTCATAGACGTGTGTAAAGAGATAAGGACTTCTGATTGCGGTTCTCTTCTTGCCTCTCCGGTCCACAAACTAGGCGCAGCTTAGGTGAGGGGTGGTGGTGTGTAACCAACAAGCTTTGTAATTAAAAAAAATTGCACCCACACTCACCCACCTGTGGTTCTATCGAGGGGGATCATGCCCTAGAACGGTAGGCACAGGGTCCATAGCCATGATTAACTCACACACACCACACACACCACGAGCTAGGACATGAGGCATGGTGTTCAAGATTTGAACCACTGACTTGAGGATATGCTCAAATCACTATCACACCACCCGCCGCCATCCTCCAAAAGATGGTGTGAAGGACTGTTGTCCTAGTTGGCCCAATAGGAGGGATGGGCCTGGACACTGAGAAGTCCCACGCATCATTGCATGTGCTACCTGGTTGGCCCAATCCATCTCTTGGAATCGACGGGCGGTGTGAACCGCCAAGAGTCCACCACACCAAGCGAGCTGCATTCTCCAATTCTATTTCCTCCTAGTGCGGGAGTGGTCTCACTAAGCCATTTGGGTATTGGAGTCATCTTCCTCATGTTGCTGGATATGGGCATTTGTATTTGCTACAGCTTTGGCTATGGCGATTCCACTCCCGTTTAGGGTTTCTCAGCAGATTTCTACTTGCCCCGACGATCCATCATCCCTCATCCATCGCGCCTCTCCGATTTTCCTCAGCAGCTTCAAACCATCAAAATTCCAGCAGTTTTGTCTCCCGAGCCTCATAAATTTCTGCAGATTGTTGCTTGCCTGAATTGCGCAATCGGCAACTCCCTCGACGCAATAAACGAGTCGGTGCTGCCATTTTCACGCCGTCCGTCAGTCTGATTGATGAAGTTTGAGAAACTTGCTTGCCGCTGCAACAACAGATGGCATCACATGACGAGGAGATATGCGCCGCGCTCACCCGCATGGCTCTTGCGGGAGATGGTGTCGTTTTGGGATTTGGAGTAGCAGTGCTGGCTTTTCGCACATGGTTGAGATTTTATTCTCATTCGAGAGCTCTCAAGAAACTGGAAGAGACGCCCGAGTCTCGCATAGCTGATCTGCGCTCCTTAGTTTTGGAAGCTTCGCACGATAACCACGAAAGTAAGGTGAGTTCTGGTCGCGGTTTCAACAAGCAAGAGCACCGCCAACGAGGGGAGCCGTTGGTCATCGTGAGAGGCAAAGTCAGTACTAAAGCTGCAGTAGATTCTCAATGGAGAAAGAAAGACGACCAATTATTAACAGCACATAATGCTGGAGAGAAAGCGGTCATCGTGGAAAGGACTCAAACGGTCTGTTATTTACGTGCTTCAGAAATGAACAAATTTCACGAACATGATGTCACTTTTCCCCGACATAAATGATGCCTTTGTATCTTTCTTCATGTCCTTTATCATTTCTCTTTCACCCTTTCTGCTTTTTTCAAGAAGTATGCTTATTTCTTGGTATACACCGGAATCTTGTCTTGATCTTCTTGAATGTTTATTATAAATTAATAGCAGCTTTTAAAATGTGGTTGCATTCTTGGGTGCCTTCGGTATTCTTGGGCTTGCATGTTGTCTGTGATGCCTGCGGACCCTCTACTGAGATGAGAAGCATGGCGTTTCTCAATTGCATCTAGTGATATGCTCGTGGAACGAACTGGACGAAGGGTGCAGAAAAGAATGTCTCAAGGCTGGAATTAGGAGGGGCCTCAGGAAGCTTGAACCTCTACGGTCTGTTAGGCTGATGTTCAAATGCCCTGGCAACTTACTTATATGCATAAATTTGTATGCTTAGACCTGGGCAGAGGATGGGCTACTTGGTTATTGGGTCAGCGGGTTTGTTCAATCTCAATTTTCAAACGGAAGCTCTCTTTGTTTTGCAGCCTGAACTTGCTCTAAGCTTCTCTCTGTCTCTGTCGCCGTAAACATCCCCCCCCCGCACCCCCTTCTCTCTCTGTTTCTCACTTTCTCTCACCAACGGTTTATTGGTAGACTGGGAGCTGTAGATGAACATCAATGATGGAAGAGGCTGTAATAATACTATTGCCAGGATCCTATACCTTCAGCCATAACTTTTCAATGCATGTAGGAACTTGTAATCTGTTCTTTCCCCCTTTAAGGAGTATGCCTTTCTTACTCTTGTTTGCTGCCCTATTGGCACTTGGGGTCTTTGCAGGCCAAACAACACAAGGATGACCTTTAGGTCACTTTGCTTCAATCGTGCTTTCAAGTAAGAAGGGCAGCTTAATCATACGTGTAGAGATCATAACATTAGATGCATAAGTTCAAGAACCTGTCAGTTGAGCTGCTCCATTCAGATTGCCTTATCGAAAAGAGCAACAGTTTGGTATGCATCTTAGCAAGCTTCTGAAAGCAGCCTTCTTGATTGTTAACGAGTGACCCAAGTGGTAGGTGCTCTGCCTTGCAAGAGAAGGTTGGTCCACCATTGGAGCGCATTGCCCCTTAAAAAGGTGGCTGCCTTTTGGACTTTGGAAGATTCTGTGAAGTGTCCACTTGAGTAGGTAGCATCAAACTGTCGTATGAATGTCAAAGCCTTCAATTTGTCTTGCATCCCATTGAAGGTCTCAAACTTTATAGTTGCCCCTCCCTCCTTGTAATCTTTCGACTTGCCTTTAGGGGTGAGATTATCATAAGCGGGGGGCTGTAAAAATGGTGGAGGCATCACTGCTCCCGCATTTGGAGGCATTCCACTTGTACCCATGGTGGAGTTTGGCGTTCCAGGTCCCACTCCCTGCATCTGTGGCATATTTTAAGTATTGCCCATTGTCCAAGGCATTCCTGTTTGCATTCCAGGTTGCATTCCAATGTTCAAGTACATCATATTGGCATTTGCAGGGGGCATTCCACCCATCAAAGGTTGCTGGAAATTCTGCATTCCGAGCTGCGTTCTGCCCATAAAGCTACCTGGCAATCCGGGTGCCTCTGCGGATGGTGTAACTGACCTTAGAACACTAAGGGCAGTGTCTCTGTCTGTACTATCTCACAATGATGAAAATACAGCCAACTTAATTGATTGCCTTTCTTCACAAACCAAACTCAAAGCATAGAACTTCATTGCACAGCATCATGGAACCATTCAAGACAAGGGAGGCTAGAATGCCCCTACTCAGAAACATAGAGAGTGACACTTGTTGGCCCCAACACTTGGCGCCCCTTGCAGTATTTATTTAAACTGGTTAGCTCAAAGATACAAAGGGACTCCCTTCATGAGCTCACCCGCAGGTGCAACCCAGTACAACGCCAACCCGTGGCTGTGCTAGTGACCAACTCCCAGTGCTATTACCTTGGTTCCTTTCAGTAGACATGCATAATCACAAGTAGACCAGTCTGACAGCATACCAAGCAATGCATTACCCATTTCCAAACCATTACCGAGCCCAAGGCCAACCACTGCACCCCCGGGAAGAGAGTATCACAACCAGTGCCCCAATCCTCTCCCGGGCCAACGGCAGGGCATCCAACCTAGTAAGACTTAGTAAAGATAGCTGTAGCAAAGAGTAGAAAGGGAATATGAGAGTTCAGCCAATAGAAAGAGCTTGTTTCAGCCCGAAACAGCTCCAGAAGTAGGATGAGAAGCGGACAGCAAACTCTGGTAGGAGAGAGCTGTCTAGGAGTGTCTTCTAACACCAGAAAAGATCAGAGAAAAGTGCATCCAGCAAGCTGTAGCAGATCAGCCAAGAATTCGTCCACCAGAACAGTGTTTTCAGCCCACAAACAGCTCCGTTTTCAGTGCACCTTGCACCATGGAGGAGCAGGAAGAGAGGCGCCCGTGAATATGGCTTCAGATTCAGAAAAAGAGAACTTTTGTCGCGAAGAAAGTCAAAAACAGCTTCAAAAGTGGCCCAGAATGAAGGCGTCCAGGTCCCAAAACCATGCCAGCAAGAGAGGGCACCAAGGGGAGGAGAACTGTCGCGAAGAAAGCTCGAAAATAAGAGATCCTAAGAACTGGATGATCCTGTGATCGGAGCGGTTTATTGTGCACAAGTTTATACAGGATATTCAGTAGTGGATCTTGTTTTAAGAGATTTCGGATGGTATGTTTCCGTAGTCTTTGGATCACATAGGATGTTATTCCTATGATGGTTGACTATATTCATGTCTAGAATAGTACCATTGACTGGATATAGCCAACTGAATTTTTACTAATTATCCTCATGTTGGGGCATTTTGAGGATAGATCAGGGGGACCATATCTTTTCCATGAATATTCTTCCATCATGAGTTATGAACTGATACCTAATTGTTCTGCGATGGAAAGTCTGTCATGTATTTCCCAAGAATTTGAATTACAAGGGTATTCCGTTGAGGGATTTTCTAAATACTAAGTAATTCAAGAATTAGGGCTGATAGAAATTGCAACTCAAAAATTGACCTCGAGGGGTTCAATTGATGGGGTTGTTCGAACAATGATTCCTTTATCTCAACCTAAGATTTTGAGTTCAAGGATACTCAATAGATAAGGTTGATAGAATCATTTACCTTCAGGTACATATTTTACCATGCTTGTGTACGGGATATGTCAAAGGAACTAACTCTGTGGATTCAAGCGTTACTGGATTTCTTGAGGAGAGTACTCGACGATACGTAACCTTGTTTAGATTCAGAGATTTACTTTCCTTGGGTTAGTTATCAAAGATTGTGGCTTTGGCCTTAGATTCTCTTTGATTTGAATCTCATGGAACGTATAGCACACTCAAATTGATAGTCAGAGTATAGTTATTGGCATTGACTCATCTTCTCAGAGAGTTTTCAGGCTTTCTAGTGAACTCAGGAGTGAGTTCTTAGAGGAAGGGGAGTATGTCATGTGCATGGTGTACCTAGGGTTGGATAGTAGGTTAACGTGGGTTACGGGATAGCATAGGGCTGGATGGCTATTTTTAGCCGAGATTGCTATATATAGAGATTGATTCATATATAGTGCTCGCTTTATATGGAGGGAGCTATTCATAGCATTGTGCTATCTATAGCGGGTTTCCTTCTATATAGAGGGAGGGCCAGTGCTATTGTGCAGATCGGTTGAGCGCTCCTCAACTGATGGATGGGGCTTGGACCCAGGCCGAGACTCTGGCCATCTACATGGCGGATCATAGGTGGTGTATCAAAGGTCCTCTGGACGGGCTCAGGTGGTATGGGACGCCTGGGTTAGATATGGGCCTATGGATGAGTCGAGTTGTAGCCCACGTGCTCGGGGGTGGTCAGGAGGATCGAGGCACCTGCGCTATGATTCTCGTTGTATTGAGGACGAGATTCTAGGTCAGTGATAGGGTCTGATCCTGCAGGGTCGTGTCAACATCCACTTCAAAAGTAGTGGTGAGCCATGCGGTTGAGAATGCCTTTTTGAATTCAACCCATGTAGCAGGTGTTTGGCCCTGAAGGAGAAGGTTAGATCACCACTGCATGGCATTTCCCTTAAGGAATGTGGCTGCCTTCGTGATTTTCGAAGACTCTTTGAAGTACCCTTTAGCAAAAGCCAAATCAAATTGCTGCAAGAAAGTAAGAACCTTCATTCTATATGCATGACCATTAAAGGTCTCAAACTTCACTGCTGCCCCCCCTTCCTTGTAATCCTTCATCTTGAGCCTGGGCTCCAGCTGATCATAGCCAAGGTGCTGCAAATGAAGGGGCTGCTGTCCTTGGGGTCCTTCAGGAGCTTGAAGAACACCCCCACAGCTGGGTTTGCAGGCACATGTGGTATTGGCAGAGTGTGTGACATCATAGGGCTGCCTCCCTGCAATCCAGGCTGTATCCCCACATTAGCATACAAAGAATTTGGGGCTGGCTGTGAGGTCATGGCCTGAAAAATGGATCCTCCTCCAAAGTGTGTAGGCTGAACCACATACTATGGTTGGGCTTGCTGCCCTTGCTGCACGTTCTGAGCATTGCTACCATGCTCATTCCCATTGGTCCCTGCCTCTGTGGCACTGCAAGTGGCTGTACCAATGGTGTAGGTGGCTCTGATAGTGGCTGTACCACTGGTGTCGGTGGCTCTAGTGGTGGCTGTCCCACATGCATCTGTGGACCCTGAATGGGTTGTGCCTCTGCCCTTGGCATCAAAGCTGGATTATGCACAATCTCAGCAAAGCTCTGAGTGAGCTGAGTCAAAACTTGCAACACAGAAGCTATCTGTGTTTGCATTACTGCCATAGCATTTGCCTGCACACTTGGGTCAACACCCAATGCGACTGTACCCACAGGATTTTGCATTTGTGGACCTGGCTGCCCCAATGCATCAGCTTGAACATTTTGCCCTTCATGGGCTGCATCCTGCACTCTTATTCCGGGGTGTGCTCCCCTTATCTGTGGCTCTTGGTGAGAGTTTGAGTTTGCATCCTTACCAAGCCTGATATTATCCATATCCAAAAGCAATGGATGGCTGTACCAAAATCAGCAAAGGCTTTCTCTATCCAAGCTGCCCAGGGACTCCTCTAGATGATTTGATGAGGGTCCCGGCAATGGAACCACTGTAACCGACCTTAGAACACTAAGGGTAGTGTATCTGTCTCTACTATCTCACAATGATGAAGATACATCCAACTTAATTGATTGCCTTTATTCACAAACCAAACTCAAAGCATAGAACTTCATTGCATATCATCATGGAACCATTCAAGACAAGGGAGGCCAGAATGCTCCTACTCAGAAACATAGAGAGTGACACCTGTTGGCCCCAACACTTGGTGCCCCTTGTGGTATTTATTTAAACTGGTTAGCTCAAAGATACAAAGGGACTCCCTTCATGAGCTCACCTGCAGGTGCAACCCAGTACAACGCCAACCTGTGGCTGTGCTAGTGACCAACTCCCAGTGCTATTACCTTGGTTCCTTTCAGTAGACATGCATAATCACAAGTAGACCAGTCTGACAGCATACCAAGCAATGCATTACCCACCCATTTCCAAACCATTACTGAGCCCAAGGCCAACCAGTGCCCCAATCCTCTCCCGGGCCAACGGCAGGGCATCCAACCTAGCAGGAACTCAGTAAAGATGGCTGTAGCAAAGAGTAGAAAGGGAATATGAGAGTTCAGTTAACAGAAAGAGCCTGTTTCAGCCCGAAACAGCTCCAGAAGTAGGATGAGAAGCGGACAGCAAACTCTGGTAGGAGACAGCTGTCTAGGAGTGTCTTCCAACACTAGAAAAGATCAGAGAAAAGTGCATCCAGCAAGCTGTAGCAGATCAGCCAAGAATTCGTCCACCAGAACAGTGTTTTCAGCCCACAAACAGCTCCGTTTTCAGTGTACCTTGCACCAGGCAGGAGCAGGAAGAGAGGCGCCCATGAATATGGCTTCAGATTCAGAAAAAGAGAACTTTTGTCGCGAAGAAAGTCGAAAACAGCTTCAAAAGTGGCCCAAAATGAAGGCGTCCAGGTCCCGGAAGCATGCTAGCAAGAGAGGGCACCAAGGAGAGGAGAACTGACACGAGGAAAGCTCGAAAATCGACTTCAGCAAGCAGAGGGAGAGCTGCAGAAATCCACCATGAAGAGAATGAGGCTGCTCTGGTAGGGGTGAAGTCTCAAAACAGAAAGGAGAGCCAAGGAAGGGATTCAGGGCCTTCCAGGGGCTTCCAGAGGTGACAGAAGGCAAGCAGATAGGCCACCAGCAGACACCTAAGCAAAATGAGGCGTGGGATTTTTAATGCCCCTAGGGGGTCAGATGGCACACCATGACCCTAGTGCAAGGAACCAATGACCCTATTTTGAAGGATCTCTAGGGGGTTAGTTTTTAAAGGATGACCCCACTGAACCAAACCAATGACCTTAGAAAATGAAACCACTATAATAGCACTTAGAGTTGCACTTGTTGCACATAAAATCATAGGTACCTTTTGGGCATTAACTAAGGCCCCTAGCCTAGTACCCTAGGCCAAATTCAGTGACAGTTAGTTTAGACACTTCACCATCACCACCACGTCCCCGTGACAGATGGTGTCACCATTGCCTGAAAAACCGACCCCCCTTCAAAATATCTTGGATGGATCGTGGGCTGAGGAAGGGCTTGCTGATTGAATGAAAGTTGTTGGCATTACCTGCTACAGGGGTGATAGAAGGCATCTCTGAAGGCTGTCTGCTGAAAGAAACATGCCTAGGGGTCTTCTTATGCTTCTTATGTTTCTTATGAGCTATCTTTATGCTTCCAGGGGGAGTAACCATGGAGGGAGGAGCTTGCATAATCTCCATGACAGCATGTTGCAATTGTGACAGGGGTCCCGCTACACTTTGCATTCGCAACTGAAAAAGGGCATTGGGATCAAGCTCCTCTGCCTCATCTACCTCATCCTGTAAGTCCTTAGTGGCATGTTCAGGAGAAACTGGTTGTGCCCCACTATCCTGCTGGTCATCACCCTTGCTGTAAACTACTCGGTGCTTTCTATCAATTCAGACAACGGATTTTGCAGAGGCGTTTGAATGAAATGATTGCGAGTTGCCAAACACATATACTTGAACTTCAGAGATTGCAATTTAGCTGGAATTAAGACTTATACAGCTTTAAACACAAAGTGATATCATTGGAAATTGCAATATGATTGAGGGGCCAAGACGGGCCCGCCCCCCCCCTTTATCCAGGCTCACTTTATTCTTGAAATTGGAGATACAAGACCAAGATGCAATGCACCTTCCAAACTGATGAACTCAATGAAAACCTAGGACCTAGATACAAGACTCAAGAGCATATGTACAAGGTCGACAACAAAAAGGAGGACTCCAAGCTCAGGTTTCAACTCTTGGCTTGCCCAATCCACAAGGAAGAGGCCTACAACAATCACCACTTACATCTAACATTAGAGGCAAGTACTAGTTTCTAGAAAGATAGTAGAAACAACATGAAATAGTGCTGTAAATGAGATAAACTTGACAATACAGACTCCCTTCGTGACTTGACCCTTTTGTAGATGAAGTCCTCGATGCCTCTGAAGCTACCTTGGGTGAGGAGAGTGTGAAAATGGGGCTGGAATGAAAACAGCTTGTAGGCTAGAGAGAGAAAGCCTTTATGGAGTGATAGCTGTAGAGAGAGAGTGTCAATGCTGATCTCAAGGGAGGGGATGTAAGAGAGGAGCTGCTGCTGTTCCAGAGGTGCAGAGAAAGGCAGATTTTTGCAAGGGGAATGGGCTGGAACAGTAGAGAGAGAAATTCTGCAGTAGAGAGAGAAAGGCTGCAGCAGGAGAGAGAAAGGGGCTGTGGCTGCTCCAGGCTAGGAGAAGGAGAGAGGATGATGCTGCTGTTCCAGAAGAGCTGACAGGGGGCAGATTTCTGGAGAGGTGGGGCTGGAACTGTAGAGAGAGAGTGTGTTGCTGTAGAGAGAGAAAGTGCTGCTGAGGTGAGAGAATGGCCTGGGGAGAAGCTGGCTGCACCCAAGGAGCTGGAGAGGTTCTGCTGCATCAACCAAAAGGAGGGAGAAGAAAAGTGACGAATTTTTCACGTAGGGAATGAAGGGGAGAGGCCTTCTTTTATAGGCTCAGCTCCCCCCCCAGGCCTAGAGTGGAAGGTGGACACTTGTCCCATATTTTTGGTGGGCTGCAGTCCCAAAGAGAATAGCCCACAACCTGCCCCATATCTACCAGATTTGGGGCCAGACACTTGGCCTGCATGCCTTGCCACTTGCCATGCATGCTGCCACATGTGTGGGACAGGTGGACTGACCTGCCAGCTCAGATTCCATGTGGCAGTCTGCCACGTGTCAGCTGCCATGTGTCTCCAAAAAACTTTAAAATTTCAAAGTTGTCAGAATTCAATTCTGATCGCACCCACAGGTTCCTAACAGCTTGGACTATCTATTGACGTACTCTAAGGTCATAATTGAGCCATACTGAGCTCATTTGTTTGTCGTCTTATCTTGTATCTCCATTACTCTTGGCATGCTGCCAGGCCCACACCCAAAGCTCAGGGAACATTCTCTTGAATGGTTCCTAGGTCAGTATGCAATCTGTGCATTTGATTGGTCCCATGTTTGCTGCATTTTCAACTCAAAAGCCCTAAAAATCTTGTGCCTATATTTTTCTTTAAAAGATTCCAAGTTGGCACGCAAAGACATATCCTGAGCATCTATAGACAATGAAGGATATATTTGAGCCAAGGTTTGCAAAAGGTTCTTTGCCTCTCTCTCCAAATCAAAAAGCCATGTCTCCTTTGCAACCCACAATCTAAAACCCTTGTCCGAAACTGGGATTCCAAATGAACTCCGAACTGCTATCCCTCCACTCAACTTTATTAAACATTGCACGCTCATCTCATTTGGTAACTGTGCATTTCTAAGGAGGTCTAGTTTCTCAACACCAATTTTAACCCCTTCCCCCTCTAAGTCAATGCTAGTCACCAATTTGAACCACTCTTCACCCAATTTAGGATTTATAATTCCCAACCACTTGTTCATTTTATTCTCCCATTGTTTTTTCACAATTGTCTCAGGGTCAATGTTCTTGTCCTGCACAAAAGTACTCAGGTGGGGTGTGGTTTCGAGATGTCCCTCTCAAAGAGAGGCCATCACTCTTGTGGGTCACTAATGCCCATAACCCCAAGCAAGGGGGTCCACCCTCAAATGCTAGACCTAGTCCCCATTGTTTGTTACTGAACAGTTGGAAACCATTTCATTTCTTAATAAGCATACTATTGAAAAACAAAAAGAAATAGTACCAAGCAAGTGGATACATGTTGTTGAAGCAGGATGACACTTGCTGATGCTGTGCTCCTCTTCAAAGCTCTCTGATGCTTTGTCTTCCTACTGCCTCTCTTGCTTAGAGATGGTCATTGACCTCTCACGGTGTGACGTGCTTGCTAAGATTGATGGCTATAGCAACAATTGCAATGAAAGTGTCCTTCACCGAACACTACTAGGGCTCACCTCTATAGGAAGATGGTGATGATCCCGGCAATGGAACCACTAAAACCGGCCTTCGATAAACAAAAGGGCAGTGATCTTCTTTTACTGAGTTATAAACTTGATAAATGGCCACAATGCAAGCTTCAATGACTTCAATCACTTGCACAACTTAGAAACAAACTTCAACAATAACAAAGGTGAGGCTAGAATGCTCCTGCTTAGTACACAGTGCACCCACTGGCCCCAAATGCCTTGGCGCCTTTTCGGTATTTATTTTATACTTGTGAATAGAAATGCTTTACAGCAGGGTTTAACCATGCACTGTTCCTCTCTACAAATCCTCTACCTGTCGTCGAGGCATCTAATCCAAGTGCACCACTAGAATTCCCATTGGCAAGGCAAACTCAGGCATCCACTTCTGATCTGACCTAACTGAGAGTCATTCATGCATCCAAACCACTGGCAAACTGAGTTCAAGGCAGCCTCAAGGCTATCACATGCATCCACACTGTCCTTAGGCCTACCATAAGAACACCCTTGCCTCTGGGTGCTTGCGAGAACTTGTAGGAGTCCTCAAAGGATTGTAAACAACACACATGCACTGCAAAAAGCTGCAAAGCAAGAAAGAACAAGGAAAAATAAAACCTAGAACCAATTCCCACTGTTTGTGGCAGAGGGGTGAGTTCCTTTCTCTCACCTATCCTTTGTCTAGGCTCCCCGCAGGGTGCAGGTGGCTTCCAACAATCAGGATAAGAGAGAAAATGAAGGTAGAGAGCGGAGGGTGAGCAAGAAAGAGCTGTAGAGGTCAACAGGTAATTAGATATGCCCAAAGCCTCGACCTTGGGATCTGATGCCCCCACAGGCCATACAGCAGCAAAGAGCCTCGAATCCCGTGCCAAATATTCCGTACAGCAAGAAAAATGCCTCGAAATTCTTGCCATAGGTTGTACAGTCTTTAGGGAAGCGTGCTTGCAGCCAAGCTGTCTCAAAAAACGTGCCAAAGGGGGGGGGTAGCCAGATCAGCAGCACACGAGCAGGAGCAGTAAAAAGCAACGAAAAACACACAGGGAGCTTTTGCTTGACGTCCAGTCCCTCTAGGAGAGTGAGGGGAGAGAGATGGAAGGTGGGGGAAGGGCATGCATACACATGCATGACAAATGGCACCTCCTTCTTGCCATTTTCATTAAAGTCCTAATCCTCACATCAAGGACAACGTTGGTTGTCCTTGGGCCCAATCTTTAGACCCCTCTTTTAAAGTCTTTTCCTTTGCCTTGCCCCTAGGACCTAGTGGTGCACCTAGACTTTGCCCTTAGGAACTTCTAGAAAGCATGCAAATCCTCTAGCCAATCCCTCATAGCCAAACCATTACTACACTTAACCATGGTTAACCCTGGGTTGAGTTACAAAGATACCTTACATCACTTTTCACGTCCTCGTGACAGTATCCTACTTGTAGCCTCACAAGGACATGCCATCTCACGGTGTGACACGTCTGAGAGTCGGACCTATAGAGTAGGCCAGAAGGTGGCAAACATGGATCTCTGACATGCTCCCGAGGCACTGGGATTCCATTTGGGACCCTTGCCAAACTCATTCACATCTTCAGTCGCTCAAGATAGAGTCAATACAAAGTGTTTTTGCTCCTTGTCGTCAGCCCACTCGTTGGCAGACCGCAACACACTTCCTCCATACATGAGACATAGGGTAGATAGGGGGCGATAGTTGCAGACTTTAGACATCTTTCAGAGATATTAGAGCCCATTAGATCCTAGACATTGAGCAAGGTAGAGTGCTAGTACATTCTCAATATCTTCTGTGTTTTAAACATTTTAGAGTTATACCTTAGATGCTTTCGTTGTTTCATTTATGTGATATGCACTTTAGGAGGGCACCTTTAGTTGCCTATACGGGGTGTATTTCATGATGTATTCAGATTTTAGTCTCATAGGCCTTTTGGGTCTTTCACAGACGTTAATAAATATGTCTTTCCTTTCTTTCTCCCTCCCCTCTCTTTTATGGTGAGGTTATGTTGTGAAGATCCATATGTAGTCTCTCATAAATCAAGATTGCACCTATTTTAAATATGCTAGCGATGCTCCATCATTGCATCACGTGTATTTGTTTTGCTTGAATGTTCTTGTTTTGCCTTTTTTGAATTGTCGATTTTTGTCTTTCTGAAATCTTTTAGTTAATATTCTTTTATAAAGGATTTTTAAATTTTAGTCATGCTCTTTTTATTTTAGTCATGTTCTTTGAAAATAAAAGTATGTGGTTCTTACTAAGAGACTCCGCGGGTCTTTAGAAACCCAGTATAGCTGCTTATGCTCGGGCACTGATGACGACATAAGTGTTGCTTTGCTTGCTAAGTATGTCTTCCTTTTGCTTTTCATAAAAGTTTTTGTTTACCGCTTTTTTCTTCTCTTTCATTTTCTCTTTTATTTTCTTTGTAGATTTTTGATCTTTAGAACAACAAAAAATTCTAAATTTGTATGATTGGACTTATTCTAGTCTTACAAAGGTATATAAAGGTTCTTACTAAGATTTATGTACATTGGAAGGCTTTTTGAAATTGAAACTTGTGTTTTGTGTTATGATGTTGCTAGTGTCTATATAACGAATGGAGGGGGCTATTTGGATGGAGTTCTGATTGGAGAGGTCTTCTCGGTTGGGGTTCATTGAAGGAGCGTGTTACAGTGTCAATGAGAAAGGTATGTGAATATAATTATTGGAAGCACTATGGCTTCAAGATTTGGTTTTGTTTCGTTTTAGATTGTTTTCGGATGGATACATTTGGTTACCCCCCCCCCCCCCCCCCTCGCCCAATCCTGTGTAGAGAGATCCCTGTAGATATAGATCTACTCCACCAGGAATGCATCCAAAAACTCTGAAACTGTATCTAGAAGCCTCCGGGCCATAGCTCTTCTCAAGAATAAACCCCAGTCGTCCAGAGTCACCATTGAATCCTCCAATGGCCACCCATTCTCCAACATAAAGTTCTTGACTGGATCTATCACATACGACCCAGCCCGTGTGCTGGTCGCCTATATTCTCCCTCCAATGCCGGCCTGAGTCTCTCTCCCCAGCCCTCCTACCTCTCATTGCCCCTTGTCCCCTCAAATCGGGGGCTCACAGGTGGGCACAGGGAGATTCTAACACCCCCCCTCAATGTCACAACTGTGGGCCAATCCCCATACGTCTGATGAGGTGCTCCATCTGTTCTCGAGGGAGTGCCTTCGTGAAGGGGTCGGTCAAGTTGTCGGCGGTCAAGCAGTACATGAGCTCGATCACATCGTCAATGATGAGCTCTCGAACAAAGTGGTAATGAACTTCGATGTGCTTGGTCCGCGCATGGTACACTGGATTCTTGGCAATGGCTATGCAACTCTGCTTGTCGCACATCAGCACTGTTGCGTCCTTCTGACACACGTCCATGTCCTCCAGAATCCACCTCAACCACAGTGTCTCACAAGTTGTTGTACATGCGGCTCTATACTCTGCCTCTGTAGATGAAAGGGCCACTGTGGGTTCCTTCTTACTCAGCGAAGAGATGGCACCACCTAAGAAGCAATACCCTGTTGTTGATCTTTTGGTGTCAGCATCACCCGCCCAACCACTGTCACAGAACCCGCCTAGTTCGATGCCTTTGGTGTAGGTAATCCCGTAGGTGCAAGTACCCTTTAGATACCTCAGCACCCGTAAACCTGCATCCCAATGACTCTTTTTGGGAGAAGCAGAGAATTGGCATAATAGTCCAACTGCATAACAAATATCAGGTCGAGTATTGGTAAGGTAAAGCAAGCTTCCTACCAATCGTCGGTACAAAGGAGTATCGACCCGCTGAGATGTGTCGTGAACACTTACCGACCTCCATGGGAATTACTGTTGTCTTGCAATCCTTCATTTGGAATCTTTTCAGAAGTTCTCTGCAATATTTCTCCTGTGAAATGAAGATCCTATCTTTGGCCTGCTTTACTTCTATCCCAAGGAAGTAGTGTAATAACCCAAGGTCAGTCATCTCAAACTCAGACATGAGTAGCTCCCTGACCTGGGAAATCTTCTTGACATGGTCACCTATCAAGATAAGATCATCAACATAGAGAATGAGTACCAATCGCAACCCTTTCTCAATGAACTGTGAGTGGGAGAGTGAGAGAGTAGGAGAGTAAGAGCTGAAGCAATAGTTGCAATAGAAGAGTGTGTTACAACTGAAGAGTGAGATAGGTTTTGTCTAAGTGACAAAACCTTATCCTTCACTAACCATAGTTAGTGAACTAACTGTGGTTAGGGGGGAAAACCTTTAAAATGAGGGAAAAGTGCCCCTAACCTACTTATTACATTACATTGGTCACTGCTAAATTATAAGAATAATTCTAACACCCCCCTGCAATGCCAATGTCATGTACAAGGAAATGATCAATCACCAAAAGGAGATAAGTTATGGCACTGCGAAATGCCTCAAACTTTTCACGTGGAAGTGCTTTGGTGAAAATGTCTACAACATTGTCATGTGTTGACAAATAGATCATACTGATCTCTCCTGCATGCAACTTCTCTCTGACGTAGTGATAGTGAACCTCAATGTGCTTTGTGCGAGCATGAAACACAGGATTCTTTGCCACTGCAATAGCACTCTGACTATTAGTGAGACTTGGAGAAGGACCCTCCAATGAAAGATGAAGATCAGCAAATAAACGACGCAGCCAAACACATTCAACTGTTGCTGTGAAAGCTGCCCTGTACTCAGCTTCACATGAGGAGGTAGCCACTGTAGACTGTTTCTTGCTCAACCAAGAAATACAAGCTTTGCCCAAAAAGAAACAATGGCCACTTGTGGACTGCCTAGTGTCATAGTCTCCAGCCCAATCTGAGTCACTGTAGGCATGCATCTGCAAGTCACCCCCCCGGGAAACATCAAGCCAAAAGACTTTGTACCTTGCAAGTAACGGAAGATGCGTTTTACAGCCTGCCAATGCATAGTCTTTGGGCTGTGCATATATCTGCTCACCTGAGAAACTGCAAACTGAATATCAGGTCGTGTATTGCAGAGATAAATGAGGCATCCAACAGCCTGACTGTAGAGTGTGACATCAATTGATTCACCTGCATCATGCATTGTAAGCTTCAGCCCCGGCTCCATGGGAGTAGCTATGGGCTTACAATCCTGCATGTTGAATCTATCCAAGGGTTTCTGCACATACTTGGATTGAGACATAACGATGCCACTTTCTCTTGAGTGAATTGGATCCCCAAATAAAAGTGTAGCAGCCCCAAATCTGACATGTCAAAAGTGGTCTGCAATTCAGCTTTAAAATCTGCAATATTATCCTCATTTGACCCTGTGAGCAGTAAGTCATTTACATAAAGAATGATGACTAAAATATCCCCCCCATCCTTCTTGATGTAGAGGGTGCTTTCAGTTGAACTATTGTGCAGCCCCTTGCTGGTCAGAAAGGCATGAATTTTGGCATACCATGCACGCGGGGCTTGTTTCAGCCCATACAAAGCTTTATTCAGCTTGCATACTTGATGTGCATTTCCTGAAATTTCAAAGCCCGGAGGTTGTTTGACATAAACCTCTTCCAACAAGTCTCCATTAAGGAAAGCTGTTTTAATGTCCAACTGATGAACATTCCATTCAAAATTTGCAGCCATGGCTATAACTGACCGGATGGTTGTTATTCTGGATGTAGGAGCAAAAGTCTCCTCATAGTCTATGCCCTTTTTTTGAGCATATCCTTTTGCAACCAGCCTTGCCTTGTACCGATTAACGGACCCATCTGGCTTTCTTTTGACTTTGAAAACCCACCGTGTACCTATGGCATGTTTACCTGGTGGCAAATCGACAACTTCCCATGTCTGATTTTTCTGAATGGACTGCAATTCATCGTGCATGGCATTCATCCAATGCACATTATCCTGTGCTTTTTCAAATGTCTCAGGCTCCTCCTCATCAAGAAGAGTACCTGCATAAGCTGATTCAACTAAAAGAGCTCCCCCCCATGCCTTACTGCACTCCCGAGTTTTGCCAGGTAATGGAGCATCAATTTTACTCTCCGTGAGAGTTTGTAACAGCCAATTTGGAACTGTTTTTACTGCATGTATATCTGCAATTTCTTGCTGAACAACCTCTTCCACTACTGTGGAGGTGGTAAGATGTCCTGTGGCTGAATCGGAGCATGTGGAGGTATCTGAAAATTTTGATTTGCATCAGATATATCAGCAGGGGAACCCAAGGCAATGGGTAGTAATCCCTCAAAGACATCATCGGAAGAAGTAGGCAAATCAAATTCAGCTTGAGTGTGAGCTGAATTTTCTGAAAATATAACATCTCTACTGAGAATAATCTTGCGTGTGACAGGATTGTAGAGACGGTAGCCCTTGCTTTCTGCACTGTACCCAACAAAAATGCATTTGATTGCCTTATCAAACAACTTATGCCGAAACTCAACGGGCACATGAGCATATGCAAGGCATCCAAAAACACGAAAATGGTCTACAGAAGGCTTTCTCCCTTGCCAAACTTCATAGGGAGTCTTGGTCTTTAAAACTTTTGTGGGAGCCCGATTCAAAACATAATTGGCACACATGAGACCTTTAAGCCAAAATTTATGAGGCAATTTTTTGCTTTTTAGCATGCATCTATCCATCTCCATAAGAGTACGATTTTTCCTCTCAACTTTGCCATTTTGTTGAGGTGTTAGCCTCACTGTAAGCTGATGTGCAATGCCCTTGTCTTTCAAAAATGCATCAAAATCTGCAGACAAATACTCCCCTCCTCTATCTGTGCGTAATGTGTGTATCTTGAGTCGTGATTCATTCTCAACCATGGCTGCAAAGTGTTTGAAAACCATAAACACTTCTGATTTGCGTTTCAGCCCATAAACCCAAGTGTAGTTGGAGTAGTCATCTATAAAAGTGACAAAGTAAAGATGACCACCCAATGATGGAGTCCTCATGGGACCACATACATCACTATGAATAAGCTGTAATTTCCGAAAAGGCAATATGTGCATTTTACCAAGAATGCACCCTTCACAGGCATGTGGAGGAGGTGTTTCACGAGGAGGCAATGCATTAACCATAGCATGTTTTTGAAGTGTCATCAAGCTGCCATAATGCATGTGTCCATATCTGGCATGGCATAACTCCGCATTCTGCATAGCAGCAGTAGGAGTGGAAACTGCAAGAGCATGTGCTTGTCAAGCTGAAAAAGACCACGTAACAAAGTGCCAGACAATCTCAAGGCATAATCATTCTCTCCGTCATGGACTGCACACTTGTCATCTTAAAAAATGACCTGAAATCCAGCTCTATTAAGAGTGGACACTGAAAGTAGATTTTTTGTGATACGAGGCACATACAAGATATCAGAAATTTTGAATGTTGAGCCATCAATGGCTGTAAGTCCAACTTCTCCTATACCACGAACTGAATAGGAGGAGTTGTTGGCAGATGTGACTTTTTTACCAACAGGAGGTGGATGCAGAGATGTGAAAAGACACTTCCTGGAAGTGATATGCTTTGCGGCACCGCTATCAAAATACCATGTATTTTGCGTCTCCCTTTAGCGACCAAACGGGGCTTCTCTCAAGGTAAAGCTGTCTTGACATCCATCTGCATAAGCTCCATATCCTCTACTGCCACTAGTCCAAGCATGCATCTAAGTGTGGTCATCTTCACAACCGGAGAGAATATCTCATCAAAGTCCACACCCTTCTCTTGCTTGAACCCTTTAGCGACCAAACGGGCCTTGTACCTAGGCACATCATCACCTGTGACCTTCATCTTGTAGACCCATTTACATGGCAATGCTTTCTTTCCATGTGGCAAAGAAACCAAGTCCCAAGTCTTATTCTTCATAAGTGAACTCATCTCTGATTGCATAGCAGATAAGCGAAAGATAGCCATGGACCGTCGTCATCGTGCGCTACAATTCAAAGAAGACAATTGGGTTCTCTTATGCTTTCAAAAAGCACAGCTGAAAAAGAAGGGTAAGGCATGTAAAGCTTGGTATGTGGTACTACATTCCCTTTCAGATTCTGCAAAAGATCAATGACATAGCTTACAAGATGCATCCTTGGAAGAATCATAACTGCATGTCAAAAAAGCATAAGAGTCATCATCACAAGTGGCTGTAATATCCGGAGCAGCCAACTGAGAGTCTGAAATGCAAGGCAAGAAGGCATAGTCGTGCTCCACAAAGTTGGCTGTAGCTTGCTCATTGTCAGATGCATGAGGAGCTGAATCTGAAACAGCCATACCGGAGCTGTTTTTCTTTTCTTTTGCAAGTCTTTTCTTGCATTCTCCGATGTAGTGACCTGGCTTTTTGCAGTAATGACATATTCCCTTCTTCTTGGGCTTACCTGCATCACCCTTAGCTTTTTGAGAAGGCTGTCCTGAACCACTGGAAGGCTGATTTGCTGAACTCTTTGTTTGTCCCTTTGTTTTAGGCTTGAATTTTGAAAGCATGGCATGTTCACCTGCTCGTGAAGCCATGTTTTTCCTGGTCTGCGCTTCCTGTAACAGAAGTCCTATCAACTCGTGAAAATTGAGAGGATTTGCACCCCCCCTCAATGACAAATTCAGCGAGGTATGAAAGCTGAGATAAGACTCAGGAAGAGAATTCAGAGTAGTGGTAATCATCTCTGAATCAAGAATGATCTCATCAATATTCAGCAATTGCTCTCGTAAATCCTGTAGCTTTGTGAGGTGCACTGTCATGGAGTCACCCTCTTCCATATGTGTATGAGGCAATTCTCTTTTCAAAAAAGACACCCTGGCATCATTCCGAGCTGCATACATGCTCTCCAAAATATCCCATGCTGCCTTTGAGGTCTTACACGACCGGATATGCGGAATGATGAATCTTTTCACTGAAAGAGAAATACACGACAAAGCTAAAGCATCACGTGAATCCCATCTCTTTTGCTCTGGAGTGGTAGGTATAACTGCACCAATAACTTGTCCTACAGCTGTACCCTGTGCACGACCTCTGCCTCCTCCTTGCTGGGGAGGGGTATTAGGTGCCACATTTGCTGGACGGATCTCATCCCCAATTACATGGTCCCACAAATTACGGGAAATCAGAATGTTGCGTACCATAAAACTCCAGAGTGAATAGTTGGTACCATCCAGCTTATCCTCTTGTGAGAGACCATTGAACTGGAAATCATTCTGATTTTGTTGGGCCATGTTTGAGAAAGAAAATACAGCGAATGCAAATCTGAATTCCCTTGCTGGGAATGTAGTGCACAATTCCCAAAAAATACAGCCAAACACTGGCTGAAAATGCAACTCAAAACTTTGTAATGTCTCTGTCAGAAATCTGCCAGAGCATCCAATCTCTCCCAAAACGTGCCAAAAGTGCTTCAAAACACTCACAGAAAGGCAGTGTGAAGTGAAACCTGCAAAATTGCTCTCCCAACACAAAAGCCCCAATTTGTGGCTTGAAATTGCAACCAGAAAGGGGCAAATGGTCTAAAAGCCCCAAATGTTGCACAAATTGCACTCTGTCTGCAAAAGCCCCAAATTTCAATGCAAAATTGCAGTGTGATTGCAAAAGCCCCAAATTTTTGCAATTCTCTGTAACAAATGCAAAAGCCCCAAATTTGACAAAATTCCCAATACACAAAATGTGTCCAAATCTGCCCACAAAATGGCCTGCAAAGCAAAAATCATTACATTACATTGGTCACTGCTAAATCATAACAATAATTCTAACATGAACAAGTAGAGGTTTGCCTCATAACGACTCCGACTTAGCTCCATCTTTTGAAAGAATACATCTATCTTTGGTACCAAGCCCTGGGGGCCTGTTTTAGCCCATATAACGCCGCCTTCAACGTGCAGACCTTTAATGGGGACCCTCGATCTTGAAAGCCCTGTGGCTGCTCGACGTATACCTCCTCCTCCAGGGTTCCATTAAGGAAGCCAGACTTCATGTCCATTTGAAAAATAGGCCAATGGAATTGGGCAGCAAGGGCAATCACTGTCCAGATAGTAACCATGCGAGCTGTGGGAGCAAAAGCTTCATCAAAATCCATGCCTTCGGTCTGAGCAAAACCTTTGACCACTAACCTTGTTTGTACTTATCCAAGCTGCCGTCTGATTTGTATTTAAGTTTGTATACCCACTTAGTGCCGATGACTTTCCGTCGCGGGGGCTTGGCCACTAAGTCCCAGGCATTGTTCTTCTGGATAGCATCCATCTCTGCCTGCATGGCAACCTGCCATTTTGGATTGTCCTTTGCCTCCTCGAAGGTCCTTGGCTCTTCAAGCTGAGCCACCAATGCAAAATTCACGGATGGGGTCTTCTTAAGACGTTGGGACCGACGCAATCCGGAACTGCTACTCTCTGGTATATCAGTGACCCGAGAGTCTTCCAATGTTCTTAGGTACCATTGGGGCAACCTCTTCTGCTTCTCAGTGGGAGGAGGAACTGGAAGTGCTTTTGGAACATCCTGCTCTTTCTCAGTATCTTGTGAAACATCAGTTTTCGATTTCTTCACGTCTTGGATGGTCAACCTGGGGCGGGTGGGTTCGGGGATTGAACAATCTCCTCCTCCTCAATCTGAGGCTCCTCCTGGGGTTCAGATTCCTTTTTCTCAAAGATGACATCCCGATTGATAAGGATTTGCTTCTTTATTGGGTCGAAGAGTTGATAGGCCTTGGATTCTTCGCTATACCCAACAAAGATACATTTTCTGCTTCGGGAATCAAGCTTGGTTTTTTCTTCCTTGTGCACATGCACCCATGCGTTAGAACCAAAAATGCGAAGATGAGTGATAGTGGGCTTCTTACCATATAATGCCTCATATGGAGTCTTGTCCTTGACGGCTTTCGTCTTGGTCCTGTTGAGAATGTGTACTGCTGTATTGACAGCTCACTCCAATAGGCTTTAGAAAGGTTCTTCCCTCGGAGCATAGCGAGCCCTATCTCCGTGGTGGTTCTGTGCTTCCTCTCGGCTACCCCGTTCTGTTGAGATGTATGTGCTGTGGTGAGTTGTCGCTTAATCCCATGCTTGCGACAAAATGTGTTGAACTCATTGGAGGTGAATTCTCATCCCCTGTCTGTTCGGAACATCTTGACATTCTGCCTTGTCTCCTTTTCAACTCTAGCCTTCCAGTCCTCGAATTTCTCGAAAGCTTGTGACTTTTAAACCAAGCAATACACCCAGGTCATTCTACTGAAATCATCCACAAAGGGAAGTGAGTACCTGGATCTTGCCCATGATGCTGTAGACATTGGGCCACAAATGTCGGCATGAACCAACTCAAGTGGTTTGCTGGCCCGAAACGAGGCCTCTTGTGGGAACTTGTCCTTGTGTTGCTTGCCTTCGAGACAAGCCCTACAGACACCATCATTGCCTGTAATGGGTGGAAGTCCATCCACCATCTTTGACTCTGACATTTCAGCCAAGGTTCCATAGCTGACGTGACCGAAGCGCTCATGCAAAAGTTTGGACTTTCCGTTGTCTTCATGAACCAACATTGCACTGAGGCGGTACAGTCCGTTTTCTTCAACTCCTTGGGCCACCATCTGTCCATGTGCTTTGGATGTCACGGTGACCTTGCCATCCTCAAAGAGAACTGACATGTTGTTCTTGTCCATCTGACTTACAGACAGTAAGTTCTTGCAAAGGTTGGGTACATAAAGTACTCCAGAGATTTCCTTCTTCTCACCCGCGGTTGTAATGAAAGGAATGCTACCAATGCCCTTCACAGGACATGTCCGGCTATCCCCGACATAAACTTTGGAATCATGGTTTTGAACCAAGTCTTTCTGTTAGACATGTGCTTTGAAGCTCCGTTGTCAACATACCAACCCTCTTTTCCTTCACTAACTGCATATGCTGAACAATGTTCACTGATTAAAAACAACTATCTTGTCGTCACATTGGCATAATCATTCTTAGGCTTTTCTTTGATCCTGGCTTCTCTCTTCCGCTTCTGATCCACCTTTCGGCATTCTTTGACGGAGTGGCCAAGCTTTTCACAATAAAAGCACTTCATTTGCTTCTTTCGGTCAGCGTCCTCTGACTTCTTGAACTTCTTTGACTTGCCTTTTCTAGGCTTGTCTTTGGCCACTAATGCCTTCTCGTCGGTTTGTGTAAAGAGTTTCTCTCGAGCCTCCTTCTGAAGCAGGAGTGGGCCAAGCTTCTCAAATGTGATTGGTTTAGTCCGTTGACCCGTAGTGACCGTAGTCAGAAAACTTTTGAAACTCCGTGGCAACTTGTGGAGTGTGAGCAACGCCAATTGACTCGAGTCCACCTTCTGACCAACTGCTGCGAGCTGGTCCCGCACAACTTTCACCTTTGTCAGATGGTCATGCACACTATCACCCTCATTCATATCAAGATTATAAAGTTGATGCTGAAGAGTAATGATATGGGATGTATTGTCGGTTTCATACAGCTCCTTCAGTATGGCCCACGCCTCTGAAGACGTCTCTGCCAACTGGATATGAGGGATCACAGCATCTGCTGTCGTGCCGATTAGCATTGCTAAGGCTTGAGCATCCCTTTCCTCCCATGCACTGAGTTCATCCGCATCTGCTTCAAATAGAACATCACCTCTTTTGTCCACAATGTCCTCTGGCTTTACCTCGGTCCCAATCACTATCTTCCACAACTTCCGTGCCACCAGATGGCTTCGGATCTTGACTTTCTAGACAGCTTCACCAAAATTGGGAATGAATGAAGAAGGAAGATGACTAGAGGAGGAAGGACGAGCAGTGGGTGTAGAGGCTTTTGAACGCTGATCCATCTCGGTGAATAGCAAACTGAAAAACTGAAGCAAAAAAGATATACTGACCTCCCGTGCTAGCCTGAGCTGAAAACAGAATCGCCTTTTTGCCAAGGGACTCCTTCCTTCAGAGAGTGCTTTGATGAAGAAGAGTTGAGAGCCTATGGCTCTGATACCATGTTAGAAATGAAGAGGGAATGAATCACTCAATCCTTCACCCAAGATCTCTCTAACTTTTACACACTCAGCTTAGATAGATGACCACAGATGCAACAGAAACACACTCAGAAATAACAGCAAGAATAGATGGAGAGAGAGAGAGTATATTCATCCACCGGATGGTGGGCAGAAAATGGCTCCAAGGGAGCAGTACAAATCACAGCAGGATGTTGGAGAAAACTGATGAACTCTCTCTCACAAACTCCCCCAGATCTGGGTGCTGAACACTGCCTTGGAGAAGGCTTTCTGTCATGCACTGGATGCTGGGCTCAATGGAGAAGTGGGCCTTTTATAGGCTCTGCGCAGGCCCCTTCAGATGACCGACCAGCAGGGTCGGTACCCTGTCTGGTGGCCGACTTCATGGGCCCCATAAACAGACCAGGGTTGGCCCTGGTTGGGCCGACTTGGCCAGCCACAGGCCCCTATATAAGAGCACCCTGGGCGGCCAGTCGGTGCTGCTGCTGGAGCTTCCATGTGAGGCCTAAAGCCCCCCTCATACCTGCTGTTGCAAGCTGCGACCCAGCCCGTGTGCTGGTCGCCTATTTTCTCCCTCCGATGCCGGCTTGAGTCTCTCTCCCCAGCCCTCCTACCTCTCACTACCCCTTGTCCCCTCAAATCGGGGGCTTCAGGTGGGCACAGTGAGATTCTAACAAGAAGAACCTTTTTACATCTCTGCATCCTCCACCTACTAAAAAGAAGGTGACATGTGCAAATAATTCTTCTTATTCAGTGTGTGGAGTGGGGGACATCATCATCACATCCACTGATGGCACAAATTTCAGAATTTCAGATGTTCTTTATGTGCCAGGTATAAAGAAGAATTTGCTTTCGGTGTCCTCTCTCAATAGAGGAGGATTTTAGGTTATATTCGATGATGCTAAGTGTGCAGTCAGAGACAAAGAGAATGACAATGCTTTGATTTTGTCTGGCACTTTGTATCGGGGTCTTTTTCAACTTGACATATATGAGAAAAGATCCGATTTTGCGCTTTGAGTGAGCACTCCCACTGCTGCGATGCAAAATGCGGAGTTATGGCATGCTAGGTATGGGCACATGAGCTATGGCAGCTTAATGACATTTCAGAAGCATGCTATGGTTGATGCATTGCCTCCTTTGGAGTCACCTCCTCCTCATGCATGTGAGGGTTGCATCCTTGGCAAGATGCATAGATTTCCTTTTAAGAAGAATGGTGCAGTTTGAGATACTCGAAAATTACAGCTCATACACAGTGATGTATGCGGTCCCATGAGGACACTTGCTTGTAGTGGTTATCTCTATTATGTTACATTCATAGATGACTTCACCAATTATACTTGGGTCTATGGTCTTAAGGCAAAATGTCATCCTGCTTCAACATGTATCCACTTGCTTGGTACTATTTCTTTTTGTTTTTCAATAGTATGCTTATTAAGAAATGAAATGTTTTCCTACTGTTTAGTTACGGACAATGGGGACTAGGTCTAGCATTTGAGGGTGGACCCCCTTGCTTGGGGTTATGGGCATTAGTGACCCACAAGAGTGATGGCCTCTCTTTGAGAGGAACATCTGGAAACCACACCCCACCTGAGTACCCAAACATGGGACCAATCAAATGCACAGATTGCATACCGACCTAGGAACCATTCAAGAGAATGTTCCCTGAGCTTTGGGTGTGGGCCTGGCAGCATGCCAAGAGTAATGGAGATACAAGATAAGACGACAAACAAATGAGCTCAGTATGGCTCAATTATGACCTTAGAATACGTCAATAGATAGTCTAAGCTGTTAGGAACCCGCGGGTGCGATCAGAATTAAATTCTGACAACTTTGAAATTTTAGGGTTTTTTGGAGACACGTGGCAGTTGACACGTGGCAGACTGCCACATGGAATCTGAGCTGGCAGGTCAGTCCACCTGTCCCACACATGTGGCAGCATGCATGGCAAGTGGCAGGGCATGCAGGCCAAGTGTTTGGCCCCAAGTCTGATAGATTTGGGGCAGGTTGTACCAAAAATCTGGGACAAGTGTCCACCTTCCACTCTAGGCCTAGGGAGGGGGGCTGAGCCTATAAAAGAAGGCCTCTCCCCTTCATTCCACACATGAAAATTTCGTCACTTTTCTTCTCCTTCCTTTTGGATGATGCAGCAGAACCTCTCCAGCTCCTTGGGTGCAGCCAGCTTCTCCCCAGGCCATTCTCTCACCTCAGCAGCACTTTCTCTCTCTACAACAGCACATTCTCTCTCTACAGTTCCAGCCCCTCCTATCCAGAAATCTGCCCCCTCTCAGCTCTTCTGGAACAGCAGCAGCATCCTCTCTCCTTCACCTAGCCTGGAGCAGCCACAGCCCCTTTCTCTCTCCTGCTGCAGTCTTTCTCTCTCTACTGCAGAATTTCTCTCTCTACTGTTCCAGCCCATTTCCCTTGCAGAAATCTGCCTTTCTGTGCACCTCTGGAACAGCAGCAGCTCCTCTCTTACATCTCCTCCCTTGGGATCAGCATTGGCACTCTCTCTCTACAGCTATCACTCCATAAAAGCTTTCTCTCTCTAGCCTATAGGCTGTTTTTCTAAGCTGTTCTCATTCCAGCCCCATTTCCACACTCTCCTCACCCAAGGTAGCTTCAGAGGCATCAAGGACTTCATCTACAAAAGGGTCAAGTCACGAAGGGAGCCTGTTTTGTCAAGTTTATCTCATTTACAGCACTATTTCATGTTGTTTCTACTATCTTTCTAGAAACTAGTGCTTGTCTCTAATGTTGGATGTAAGTGGTGATTGTTGCAGGCTTCTTCCTTGTGGATTGGGCAAGCCAGGAGTTGAAACCTGAGCTTGGAGTCCTCTTTTTTGTTGTCTACCTTGTACATATGCTCTTGAGTCTTGTATCTAGGTCCTAGGTTTTCACTGAGTTCATCAGTTTGGAAGGTGCATTGCACCTTGGTCTTGTATCTCCATTTTCAAGAATAAAGTGAGCCTGGATAAGGGGGGGGCCCGTCTTGGCCCCTCAATCATATTGCATTTTCCAATGATGTCACTTTGTGTTTAAGCTGTATAAGTCTTAATTCCAGCTTAATTGCAAACTCTTAAGTTCAAGTATATGTGTTTGGCAACTCGCAATCATCTCATTCAAATGCCTCTGCAAAATCCGTTGTCTGAATTGATAGAAAGCACCAAGTAGTTTACACAAAATCAGAAGTGTTTATGCATTTCAAACACTTTGTGGCTATATGAGAATAGGACAGGACTCAAGGTGCAAACACTTCGCACAGATAGAGGGGGGGAGTATATGTCTCATGAGTTTGAGGCATTCTAAGAGAAAGGCATCATGCATCAGCTCAGAGTGAGGCTTACACCTCAGCAAAACGGCAAAGTTGAGCACAAGAATCGCACTCTTATGGAGATGGATAGATGCATGCTTACCAATAAAAAGTTGTCTCACAGGTTTTAGCTCGAAGGCGTCATATGTGCAAATTATGTTTTGAATCGGGCTCCCACAAAGGCTTTGAAGACAATCACTCCCTATGAGGCATGGCATGGGAGAAAGCCTTCAGTCGATCATTTCAGAGTTTTTGGTTGTGTTGCATATGCTCACGTGCCTGTGGAATTTCGACATAAGTTGTCAGATAAGGCACTTTGCATTTTTGTTGGGTATAGTGCACAAAGCAAAGGCTATCATCTCTACAATCCTGCTTCACGCAAGATTTTTGTGAGTAGAGATGTTATATTTTCTGAGAATTGAGCACATACACATGCTAAATTTACTATTCCAGGTTCTTCAGATGATGTTTTTGAGGGGATGCTTCCTATAGCATTTGGTTCCCGAGGCTCATGCTAAAAATCAGAATTTACAGCAACTTCCTCCAGATCCAGATTCAGCCATAGGCTGATTTTGTACCTCCACAGCACAGCCAAAACAGTCCCCAAATTGGTTACTACAGACTCTCAGAGAGAGTAGGCTTGAGGCACCTTTGCCTGGTAGGACTCGTAGGTGCAGTAAGGCACGCAGGGGGGGCTCTTTCAGTTGAGACAGCTTATGCAGGTACTCTTCTTGATGAAGAAGAACATGACTCTTTTGAAGAAGCAAAGGATAATGTGCATTGGATGCATGCCATGCACAATGAATTGTAGTCCATTGAGAAAAATCAGACTTAGGATGTTGTGGATTTGCCACCAGGGAAGCATGCCATTGGTACCAAATGGGTTTTCAAAGTGAAAAGGAAGCCGGATGGGTCCATTGATAGGTACAAGGCAAGGCTGGTTGCTAAAGGCTATGTAAAGAAGAAGGGCATAGATTATGAGGAGACTTTTGCTCCTACATCCCGGATGACCACCATACGGTCAGTTATTGCCATGGCTGCAAATTTTGTTTTGAATGTCCATCAGTCAGACATAAAAATAGCTTTCCTTAATGGGGACTTGCTGGAAGAGATTTATGTCAAACAACCTCCTAGATTTGAAGTTTCTAGCAATGCATTTCAGGTTTGCAAGCTGAATAAAGCTTTATATATGGGCTCAAACAAGCCCCACGTGCATGGTATGCCAAGATTGATGCATTTTAGTATCAATTGTCGGAACCTCCAATTGGGAGGCCTATCTCGTCCCGTATTCCATTATTATCCTAGGTTACATAATAGTGCCACAGAAAGCACTCTCTACATCAAGAAGGATGGGGGAGATATTTTGGTCATCATTCTTTATGTAGATGACTTGCTGCTCATAGGGTCAAATGAGGAAATAATTGCAGATTTCAAAGCTGAGTTGAAAGCTGAATTTGACATGACAGATTTGGGCATGTTAAATTTTTATTTAGGGTCCAATGTTGCATTGTTATGTCTCAATCCAAATATGTGCAGAAGCTCTTGGATAGGTTCAACATGCATGATTGTAAGCCTATAGCCACTACCATGGAGCTGGGGTTGAGCTTACTATGTATGATGCATGTGAATCAGTGGATGTCACACTTTAAGCCAGGCTGTTGGATGCCTCATCTATTTGTGCAATACTAGGCCCAATATTTAGTATGCAGTATCTTAGGTGAGCAGGTATATGCACAGCCCAAAGACAACACATTGGCAGGCTATAAAACGCATCTTCCGTTATTTGCAAGGCACAAAGTCTTATGGCTTGATATTTCCCAGGGGGCGTGACTTGCAAATGCATGCTTATAGTGATTCATATTACTAGGCAGTCCACTAGTGGTAATTGTTTCTTTTTGGGCAAAGCTTGCATTTCTTCGCTGAGCAAGAAGCAATCTATAGTGGCTTCTTCTCATGTGAAGCTGAGTACAGGGCAGCTTTCACAGCGACAGTTGAATGTATTTGGCTGCGTCGTTTGTTCGCTGATCTTCGTCTCTTATTGGAGGGTCCTTCTCCAATTCTCACTGATAGTCAGAGTGCTATAGCGGTGGCAAAGAATCCTGTGTTTCATGCTCGCACGAAGCACATTGAGGTTCATTATCATTATGTCAGAGAGAAGCTGCATGCAAGGGAGATCAGTATGATATATGTGTCGACACATGATAATGTTGCAGACTTCTTCACCAAAGCACTTCCATGAGGCATTTCACAGTGCCCTAAACTTATCTCCTTTTGTTGATTGATCACCACCTTGTACACCACATTGGCACTACAGGGGGGTGTTAGAATTATTATCATATTCTAGGTAGTGGCCAATGTATTGTAATAAGTAGGTTAGGGGCACTTTTCCCTCATTGAGGTTTTTTCCCCTAACCACAGTCTAATCCCTAGCTACGGTTAGTGGATAGGATAGGGTTTTGTCACTTAGACAAAACCCCTCACTCTTTCTTTGTACTCACTTCATTTCACTATTCTATTCAGTACACTTACGTTTGCTCACTCTCATTCTTACTCCATTTTGTTCACAATATCTAGATGAGTCTAGTAATATGCCCAAACTCATCCTCTACAAACACAACACACAGTTTAGTTTCAATCTCATGACAGTCACTCACAAGGTTCAAAACCATAAAATCCATCATGCATAGCAAGGACTAGCTACTATGGCATCACCATTGGCATCATCAGCGCCCAACAGTGGGTGTAGGCCTTAGTATAAACATATGTCCTAATACATATAAATCCACACACCCACACATACTTGAGTATCCAAAGGTCTTCGTGTTGAGTTTCCGTCGGTAACTCCAAAGGTGAAAGTAGACTCAGTGATGACAAAGGCTAGCACTAAAGCAGAAGGCTAATCGAAAAGTAGTCCACACCTTCATTCAAGCTACAACTGCTTGTGAAGATTGCACAATTTCATTCATTACCACTTCTGCTCTAGTCAGGGTTTCCAGAACCATCATATTGTCCTATCCCGTCCTCATCTCCACCGATGATGATAGTTATGTACTTAGCTGCCTTAATGAAGAAACTGCAATAGTTGTCAATCGCCTCTAAAGCATCTCGATCTATAGACTCCACACACCACTGCTCCATGTCAGACATAAACATGGCCACACTCTGAATACCTTATCTTAGTACCCTCATGGACTACACAATGAGCATACAATAGGAATGCCTTTTCAGTCCCATAGCTAATGAAGTCCTCATCAGAGGCACGCAACAGGAGGAGGGAGAAGCATATTATGGCAACTCTTGTGGCCTCAGTGGGGCAGCTCCACATAGTATGGTTTGTGAGTGTAATATTTTGTAATACATTTTGAGTCCTCTCTTGGACGTTCTTATTCATTTATTGGTTGCCATATCTTGCTGTCTATTCCCAGTCTGCCCGTGGTTTAGATTTACATGTATGTGTGCACAGCCCAAGTGGTCTCAGCATGGGTTACAAATGCATGTAGGTGTGCACATCCCGAGTAGGATCTAGAGTTCTGAGGAGGGGGAAGGGGGAGCACGGGAGGAGGGGGAGGGCCTGGAGAGGGAGAGGGGTCCGGAGGGGAAGGGGGGCAGAAATAGGGGCAGTCACAGGCTGATCATGCACATCTGGGCTCTGAATCCCCTTTTTCTCAACTGTTGCCGGGCTGCCCTCTGCAGCTTTTGCCATCGCAACGTCAGGAGCTCCTAAGGCACACTACTGACGCAAGGGTGACTGTGGTCGCTGTTAGAGACTCACTGTTCCCACCTGTGAGCCCCCGTTTTGTGGGGACAAGGGGCAGTGAGGGTAAGATGGGATGGAAAAAGAGAGACTCAGCAAACAGCAGCATTCTGGGGGGGCTCCATGCCTACCTAGAGGCAAAGGACTGGCTGCACAGGGCGCCCTTTTATAGGGCCCTGTTGCAGGACCAGTCGGTCCAAATGAGTGAGTATTGTATCTGTGATCAGTTATCTGAGTTGAGTGTTGCTAGAGTGGGAGAGGTCTTGGCTGGAGGTTAGAGTGATTCTTTCCTTCTGTTTTCTAACATGGTATCAGAGCCATAGGCTCCCGACTCTTCCTCATCAATATCACTCTCTGAAGGAAGGAGTTCCTTGGCTGTAAGGAAACTCTGTTTTCAGCTCAGTTCAGTACAGAAGGTCAGTTCATTTATTTCTGTTTCAGTTTTTCAAGTTCTGTAGCTATTCACCGAGATGGATCAGCGATCAGAAGCCTTTACATCCATTGCTCGTCCTTCCTCCTTCTCCAGTCATCTTCCTTCTTCGTTTATCCCTAATTTTGGTGAAGCTGGAAAGCTTGATGGTACAAACTTTCCAATATGGAAAGTCAAGATCCGAAGCCATCTGTTGGCACGGAAGTTGTGGAAGATTGTCAATGGTACTGAAGAAAAGCCGGAGGATATTGTGGACAAGAGAGGTGAAGTTCTAGCTGAAGCAGATGCAGATGAACTCTGTGCATGGGAGGAGAGGGATGCTCAGGCCTTAGCAATGCTTATAGGCACGACAGCAGATTCTGTTATTCCTCATATCCAGTTGGCAGAAACGTCTTCAGAGGCGTGGACCATACTGAAGGAGTTGTATGAAACCGATAATACAGCTCGTATCATCACATTGCAGCATCAGCTTTATAACCTTGATATGAATGAGGGTGACAGTGTTCATGATCATCTGACAAAGGTGAAAGTTGTGCGGGACCAGCTCGCAGCGGTTGGTCAGAAAGTGGACTCGAGTCAATTAGCATTACTCACACTCCACAAATTGCCACGGAGTTTCAAAAGTTTTGTGACTACGGTCACTGCGGGTCAACGGACAAAGCCAATCAACTTTGAGGAGCTTTGTCCACTCCTACTTCAGGAGGAGGCCCGAGAGAAACTCTTTACGCAAAACGACGAAAAGGCATTGGTTGCCAAAGACAAGCCTGGCAAAGGCAAGTCAAAGGATTCCAAGAAATCAGAGGACGCTGAACGTAAGAAGAAAATGAAGTGCTTTTACTGTGAAAAGCTTGGCCACTCTGCCAAAGAATGCCGGAAGAAGAAGGCAGATCAAAAGCGGAAAAGAGAAGCCAAAAACAAAGAAGAGCCTAAGAGTGATTCTGCCAATGTGACAACTGGTCAGTTATTCTTACTCAGTGAACATTGTTCAGCTTATGCAGTTAGTGAAGGAAAAGAAGGTTGGTATGTTGACAGTGGTGCTTCTAAGCACATGTCCAACAGAAGGACGTGGTTCAAAACCATGGACAGTACACACCCGGATTCCAAAGTTTCTGTTGGGGATAGCCGGACATGTCCTGTGAAGGGCATAGGTAGCATTCCTTTCATTACCACGGCAGGTGAGGAGAAGGATATCTCTGGAGTACTTTATGTACCCGACCTTTGCAAGAATTTACTATCTGTAAGTCAGATGGACAAAAACAACATGGCAGTTCTTTTCCAAGATGGCAAGGTCACCGTGACATCCAAAGGGAGTGGGCAAGTGGTAGCACAGGGTGTTGAAGAGAATGGACTTTACCGTCTCAGTGCAATGTTGGTTCATGATGATCACGGAAAGTCCAAACTTTGGCATGAGCGCTTCGGTCATGTCAGCTATGGAATCTTGGCTAAAATGTCAAAGTCAAAGATGGTGGATGGACTTCCACCAATTACAAGCAAGGATGATGTCTGTAGGGCTTGTCTTGAAGGCAAGCAACACAGGGATAAGTTCCCACAAGAAGCTTCGTTTCGGGCCAGCAAACCACTTGAGTTGGTTCACGCCGACATTTGTGGTCCAATGTCTACTGCATCATGGGCAGGATCCAGGTATTCCCTTCTCTTTGTGGATGATTTCAGTAGAATGACTTGGGTATATTGTTTGGCTAAAAAGTCTCAGGCTTTTGAGAAATTCAAAGACTGGAAAGCTAGAGTTGAAAAGGAGACAGGGGAAGATGTCAAGACATTTCGCACAGACAGGGGGGGAGAATTCACCTCAAGTGAGTTTAATACATTTTGTCGCAAGCATGGGATCAAGCGACAACTCACCACGGCACATACTTCTCAACAAAACGGGGTAGCCGAGAGAAAGCATAGAACCACCACTGAGACAGGGCTTGCTATGCTCCGAGGGAGAAATCTTTCTAAAGCCTATTGGAGTGAAGCTATCAATACAGCGGTACACATTCTCAACCGGACCAAGACAAAGGCCGTCAAGGACAAGACTCCATATGAGGCATTTTATGGTAAGAAGCCCTCTATTTCTCATCTCCGCATTTTTGGTTCTAACGCGTGGGTGCATGTGCCCAAGGAAGATAGGACCAAGCTTGATTCCCGAAGCAGACCATGTATCTTTGTTGGGTATAGTGAAGAATCCAAGGCCTACCGCCTCTTCGATCCAGTAAAGAAGCAAATACTCATCAGTCGTGATGTTGTCTTCGCGGAAAAAGAACCTGAACCCTAGGAGGAGCCTCAGATTGAGAAGGAGGAGATTGTTCAACCCCCGATCCCACCCCGTCCCAGATTGACCATTCAAGAGGTTACCCAATCAAAAGCTGATATTCCACCCGATACACAGGAAGAGCAGGATGATCCCGCAGAGGCTCCCGTTCCTCCTCCCACAGAGAAGCAGAAAAAGTTGCCCCAATGGTACCTCCGGACATTGGAAGAGTCTCGTGTCACCTCTTTACCTGAGAGTAGCAGTTCCGGATTGCGTCGGTCTCAACGTCTTCAAAAGACCCCATCCGTGAATGTTGCTTTGGTGGCTCAGATTGTTGAGCCAAGAACCTTCGTGGAGGCGAAAGACAATCCCGAATGGCAGGCTGCCATGCAGGCAGAGAGATGCTATTCTAAAGAATCATACATGGGACTTAGTGGCCAGGGCCCTTCGACGGAAAGTCATTGGCACTAAGTGGGTATACAAACTCAAATACAAATCTGACGGCAGCTTGGATAAGTATAAAGCCAGGTTGGTTGTGAAAGGTTTTGCTCAGACTGAAGGCATGGATTTTGATGAAACTTTTGCTCCCACAGCCCGCATGGTTACTATCCGGACAGTGATTGCCCTTGCTGCCCATTTCCAGTGGCCTATTTTTCAAATGGATGTGAAGTCCGCATTCCTTAATGGAACCCTGGAGGAGGAGGTATATGTGGAGCAGCCACCAGGCTTTCAGGATCCAGTGTCCCCATTAAAGGTCTGCAGGTTGAAGAAGGCGTTATACGGGCTGAAACAGGCCCCCAGAGCTTGGTACCAAAGGATTGATATATTCTTTCAGAAGATTGGGCTCAGTCGGAGTCCTTCTGAGGCAAACCTTTACTTGTTCATTGAGAAGGGATTGCGATTGGTACTCATTCTCTATGTTGATGATCTTATCTTGACAGGTGATCATGTCAAGAAGATTTCACAGGTCAAGGAGCTACTCATGTCTGAGTTTGAGATGACTGACCTTGGATTATTACATTACTTCCTTGGGATTGAAGTAAAGCAGGCTAAAGACAGGATTTTCATTTCTCAGGAGAAATACTGCAGAGAGATTCTGAAGAGATTTCAGATGGAGGATTGCAGAACAGCTTTAACTCCCATGGAGGTCGGGCTGAAGCTAAGTGTTCACGACACATCTCAGCTGGTTGATACTCTTTTGTATCGACGATTGGTAGGAAGTTTGCTTTATCTTACCAATACGCGCCCGGATATTTGCTATGCAGTTGGATTATTATGTCAGTTTTCTGCTTCTCCCAGGAAGAATCATTGGAATGCAGGTTTACGTGTGCTGAGGTATTTGAAGGGTACTTGCACCTTTGGGATCAGCTACACCAAAGGCATTGAACTAGGCGGGTTCTGTGACAGTGATTGGGCAGGTGACGTGGACACCAGAAGGTCGACGACATGATATTGTTTCTTACTTGCATCTGGAGCCATCTCTTGGCTAAGTAAGAAGCAACCCACAGTATCCCTTTCATCTACAGAGGCAGAGTACAGATCCGCGTGTACAGCCGCTTGTGAGACATTGTGGTTGCGGTGGATTCTGGAGGACATGGATGTGTGTCAGGAGGATGCGACAGTGCTGATGTGCGACAATCAGAGTTGCATAGCTATTGCAAAGAATCCAGTGTACCATGCGCGGACCAAACACATTGAAGTTCATTATCATTTTGTTCGAGAGCTCATCATCGACGACGTGATCGAGCTTATCTACTGCCCGACCGCCGACAATTTGTCCGACCTTTTCACGAAGGCACTCCCTCGAGAACAGATGGAGCACCTCATCAAACGCATGGGGATTGGCCCACAGTTGTGACATTGAGGGGGGGTGTTAGAGACTCACTGTTCCCACCTGTGAGCCCCCGTTTTGTGGGTACAAGGGGCAGTGAGGGTAAGATGGGATGGAAAAAGAGAGACTCAGCAAACAGCAGCATTTTGGGGGGGCTCCATGCCTACCTAGAGGCAAAGGACTGGCTGCACAGGGCGCCCTTTTATAGGGCCCTGTTGCAGGACCAGTCGGTCCAACCAGGGCCACCGACCAGGGCCGACCCTGGTTGGTTTTACTGACAGACCTGGTCGGTCCCCAGTCAGGGAACCGACCCTGCTGGTCGGTCAGACCAACAGGCCTGGGCAGTGCCTATAAAAGGCCCTCACTTCCCTTCATTTCAGCCATCCAGTGCAGGACAGAAAGCCTCTGATTTGGGCTGTGCTGTGCACTCAGACTTGGCGTTTTCTGACAGAGAGAATTTCTGCAGTTTGTCTCAGCACTTGGCTGAGTTTTGTATTGCTCTCCTGGAGCCAGTTTTCTGCCCACCATCCGGTGGATGAATATATTCTCTCTCTGTCTAAGTTTTCTCTGAGTGAGTATTGTATCTGTGATCAGTTATCTGAGTTGAGTGTTGCTAGAGTGGGAGAGGTCTTGGCTGGAGGTTAGAGTGATTCTTTCCTTCTGTTTTCTAACAGTCGCTGTACCTCCACTAATGGAGGATCACCTGGCTGAATTGTGGCCCCTGCTATTGAGAGGAAGGTACTCGTTTGGATGTGGCAAGATTCAATGTCTTTCAAGTGACAATATTTATGAACACAATGCTGAAAGTAAAGCTTGATATAGAATATTTGACAAGTCTTTTTAACCAAGATTCATGGAAACTTGAAGCTGCAGCTAACCTTGTTAGCAGAACATAATAATACATGTATTTTCATTGCGAATAAAACATCAAGCATATGAATACAATGGAATACATGTACGCGTGGAGGAACTCCCGTTTCAAAAGTTTCATGTCCAGGTGGCATAGGAGGCGGTCTGCCACTCTGCTCAGGCTAGTAACTCTTAGTGCATCCTGCACCTCTGGCTCCTTAAGTGCTGCATAGGCTATCGTTGTATGGTAATGGAGAGTGTAGTCGTGACCCTCGTAGAGGCAAAGCACGAGTGAACGATGCATGCGTCTAATTCCTGAAGCCAGGATTTTGCAAGCGGTGAGTGTGATTGGGAGCGCACGACCTTGTATTCACTTTCTGTGGGATCCGGGGTGCGCTTCCTAGATCGTTGTACCCTCCTGGGTGGCTTGTCTGTTGGATACTTCCTCCTCCCCTTGCAAATATTCGATGGGGAATTTGGAGGGCATACATGTTGCAGAAGGCGTGCTTTGAGAATATGAGGGGCCAGTGGCATGTGGAATAGGGCAGGGGTAGAGTCCCAACTCAGTTTCAAATTCGAAGAATTCATTTTCGGGATCCATGGGAAAGAGTGATGACAGTTGAGTGACGAGGGAGTTGGTGGAAGAGGAAGAGTGGGAGGACATAAATAGGTTGTTTTGGATGGCAGTGGAAGAGGGCAGGAGGCTGTGAGAATTCTGAGGAAATTTTATAAGAGTCTAGAGGAAACTGCTATGGTGACAACCCACCGAGATAAGGCTTGTTTATATAGATTTTGCATCCCCACGGACGGCGGGGTCCTCCAATGGCAACGGTCGGTGGGGTACAGGATGGCGACAATCAACGTGGTCCGTCGATGGCGATGGTTGGCATGATACGGGATGCCGACGGTTGGCATGATATGGGATGGCGACGGTCGGCGGGATAATTCTATAGCAATGATTGGTGCGATATTGACTATGTAGAGAAGGAAAAGAGGGGAAGTGTGAAGGAGTGGGAAGGTGAGTAGGAGAGGGGATGGCTGGAGTGCATTTGTGCAGTGTGGGACTGATTGTGAGGCCAGTGTGCAAGATTGTGAAAAAATGCAAAAATGGACATACTCACCCTAATCACCTAGTGCTGGGCATGGATGTGTGTGTGTGTGTTGTTCGGCAGTGACTTGTGGGCTGCGGGTGAGTCGGGTGAGATGCCTACCATAAGGACTCACCTAGACCTGGACTTGATGATTATGAGGAATGCGGTGTGGACAGATGTTGTGCTTCCACATAGCGTGTTAAAAGCCATGTAGAGTAAGTGTTCAGCTTGTGTTTTACCTTGGACACTAGAGGCACATTGGCATTGGGACTAGTTATCGCGGCATGGTCCGTTGTCGTGGGGGAAGCGGGTTCTTGTGTGACCACCCTTGGCGCAGACCCTTGCTTTTGTGAGCAGGACAGTACCAGCGGAGATGGTACGATTGCAATTACCCTCGAGGGTTTGCTTTTGGATTTGGAGGGAGGTTTTTGTGTAACACCCCACAGTGGAGGGGTCGGTTCTTGTGCTGCTCCCTGGCTGGGGGGGTTCAGCCTGCCTCCCCAACCCCTATATAAGGGGCACTCCATAGACCCTCTCTATCCACTGGAGGCCCTTCCAAGGCCACACATTGGAGGGGAGGGAGCAGCAGCAGTTCAGTTTTTCTTGTCCATCTGTTTTTAAAACTTGTGTGTCTGTGGATCTATGTTTGGAAAATCATTCTGAGCTTTGCATTTAAGATGGAACATTTAACTATAGCATTTTGTTTTACTTCAATCTAGGAGTGCTTTAGGAGTACTTGAAGTAACAAGTTGATGACATAGAAGTTATTCTTAGCTAAATCTTGTTGCTTTCTAGCTTTATCAGTTTGTCCTTAGAAAGAAGGAAAGAAAGTCTAGCAAAAGTTTTCGGAAGACCAAAAAGGTCTATGAGACTAAAAGAAGCTGATACAATGAACTGATGGGTGGATGAGCATTTTTTGTTTAGGAGGCAAGAGTGGATGAAGAAAATGTGGATTATTTTTTAGTTAGCCTGCTCACTAGGTACAAGTCCAATAAGAATTAAGTTTTCCATTTGTAACATTTTCATGGGAACCTTTGAGCAATCTTATTCTTACAGGTGTCGCATAGGCCTCTGTATATATGCTGATTTGCATGCTGTTAACCAGATATACATTTGCTAAAGGCACACTTGAGGTTTGTGGCGAGTCTTTAATATGCACGATGAGTTGACAGTTTGCAGATTCGTGATTATTAAGCTTGAGAAGTTCTTTTTTCTAGATTTTATGGGTTTATAGCACCAGGCACTTAGAATCCGCATAAACGGACACATCAGCTCTTATCTAATGTGATTATTTTTGTGACAGGTGCCATTCGTGCTTGTAGAGGGAAATGGGTTTCATAACAATGCATTTGCCCATATTAGCATCGATGAGTCGAAACACCCATTGCCATTGGTTACTATATACCACCAATTGCATCCTGTACAAGCATCCCCATATACCTTTCTACAAGCAATATTTGGACGAGGCTATCCGGTATGTTTATTATAAGCTTAATTTCATTCCCTGTTATGCAGTAACACCATGTAGAATGCATGCCTTCAGCTCACATTGAGGGTTGCTTTGAGATGCCTGTGTGTTACTTGAAAATTTTACGGTTTGTGTTTATTTTTCTGGTTTCAATCTTCAACCTTGTAATTGAGTATTGCAGGTTGGTCTTTTAGACGAAGAGAAGATTCTACCGCCAGGAAAGGAGATCACAGCTGTTGGGATTCTGGGTATTTCCCAAGATGGCCAACCTGAAATAAACGCGTCCAAGCACTTACCTTGCTTCTTGTAGGTATCTTTTTGCAACTTTTTTTTAACTTGATCAAACTGAACTCCTCTGGTGGTAGTCTCTCATGCTTGTAATAATTCGAATAGAAAAGGGGAATTGTACTGTTTTCTTAAAGGCACCTTTCAGCAATTCTTTTAGATCACATTTCTCTCCTTTATCATTTGAGTTATTAAATGATGTGAATCAAAGGCTTTCTCGGATTCTCAGGATTTTCACTTTCAAAATTTAATTCTGTATTTTCAACTAGGACCACCTCCTTTTTTGCCTCACAATTTCATCCTTTTCATTCAAGCCTCAATCATGGGTGACATCCCGTCTCTTCCTATTTCACAGCTTTCCTTAAGCTTTGTTTAGTATTATCATAGCCTGCAAATGGAAGCACCTCACCAGACATGTCGAAGTCTCTCATGCTCTGCTAAAGATGGCTAAAGTATAAACATGAGTGTTTTCCATTGGTTATTAAGTGGCTATTTCATCTTTATGTTTGTCACCCTCCACAGAAAATGATAGCCCAAAGTTCAGAACCTTCCTAATGCAGCAAGTTGCTTTTCTATTTTGACTGCCTGCTGATATGTGGACACTTAATAAAGTTTCTAACAGACGCTTTACAAATTACCATCATAGCTGACTTTTTCTTACAACCCAGTCTCATTTGCTAGCTTTTTTGGTATTTTTTGCAACCACATGTGTGCAGACCCTCATGGCTTCGTTGCATTTTATGCCTTTCATGGGTCTATAAGATCCCCCTCAAAACCTCTCTTACTTCTTTAGATGCACGTGATTAAACTGTTTGCTTTTTCCAAGCTTGCTGTCAAATGATTTCCCCCCCTTTTTTTCTGTTTCTCGCATTGATGCCACAGGCATAGCTTGAATTCTGATCGTTCTTGGGGTTGTGGGAGGTTGGAGGAGAGAGAGAGAGAGAGAGAGATATATATATTTTTCATTGTGCTCTTTTTGTGTGCACAGGACTGAACTAACAAGGGACCAGTTGGTGACTGAGATAGCAACTGGCACAAAGGTTCTTTTGTGGACTGGGATTTTGTTCAGCACTTTTGCGGTGGGCGTTTTGGGATATGCTTTTTTCAAGTACGTCAAATTGAAATGATCTGGAGTCTAAGCTTCCCACCACCCACATTCGCCCCCCTGGCGCCCCCCTTTTCCCTTCCCTTAAACCTGTTCTAGCTCTATTCCCTGCCTTTTGCCATTGCATGAATTACTAAAAAACAAATCATATGCAAGCCAAAGTTATGCCAATTGTTGAAGGCTGTTCTTGGTGTTTCACATGCTTTTGGGTCTGAAGTGATATGCAGTAAGTTTGTTGAGTGAGATGCTTAGTGTTTGCAATTTAAAGAATGCATGTGGATTGTTTCTGTATATATACCCCCCCCTCCCATCCCCCGCCCCAAGGCATTGTCAGCACCTGGGCTTGGATCACTGCCTATGGTAACCCAGGAGCAGGTTGCCAGTGGCGAGTAAGGTACTATGTAACCAGTGGATGTCTTGATTTGTGAAAGTGTGAATGATATTGTAAGCCAAGCCTTGTAGCGACGCTAATGACTGTAAGCTTTTTTCGTGGAGCCCTCTGTGCCATGCCATGCGGTGCTTCCATATCGAGTGCAATGTTTATATAAATGTCGACAAGTCTGGAATTTGCTTGAATCTGCTCTCCTCCACTAGGTTGTGGCATGGTACCTAGATCATTAAGGCTGTGATATTGGCAACAGTCTCCCATCACAGGGCTGCAATATGCTATCCAGATTGTGAGGGGACCTGTATGACTGGAGTGGGGCATACCATCCCTTTATAGAAAGCGTGTAACAGTTGTGAGATGATCTTGAGTGAGCGTTGCCAACCCTCCTATGCTGCAGGGCAACTCCACAAGTAATCAGAGATTGTGTCTTGTAGTCACTAGCAATGAGAGAGCATCTCCTTTACTCACCAGCAAAGGTGGTGGTAGAGGTGAGGAGCTTTGGGGGAGGTAGGTCTCAGTGAGGATCCAAGAGCGCAGGGGTGGTGGTTGGGGGGGCAGGGGACATGGGGTGGTTGACGGAGGTGGATTTGTGGGGGCTTAATGTGCTTCATGCTTCCCATTTGGGCAAGAACTGAAGAATAGGGTGAAGAAGGTGGGAATGAGAAAGCAGCCAACTTCTATTGATACAAAACATGAGTGAGAAGTCTCACATGAAAATGGCACATCAAATTGATGTAGTTACAAAGTTAGGGTTTTTAGACCCTATGATCACATGGCAGGCCACAATTTTTTATTGGCCCATTATAAAGTAAGATGCCACTTAACTGATGGAAGCTTTTTAAAACGACCAATAGTTGGTCTGGGGATGACACGAGTGAGCATGCTAATTGAGCATCAATTTCTAACGCTTTGCCTCAATATCAATTTGATGTCTTGCAGTCCTACATTCAAACTTTCTACCATGCAAGGTCGCTAGTTGGTGATTTGTGGTGCAAGTGTGAGATCTCTCTCTCATGATATACAAGTTTCTCTCTAATGTAGTGAAACTTTACCTCAATGTGCTTAGTCCTTGCATGGAAAACATAATTTTTGGCCAAACATATACAGCTTTTGTAGTCACAAAATACAGCATATTGTCATTTTGAGGCATTCCAAGCTCTTTTAGTGGAAGCCTCAACCAAGTGGTTGCATATGCTTCTGTGCCACCTTGTACTGCACTTTAGTGGAAGACAATGCTTTTTAACTGCTCCAAGCGATTGCCCTATCAACTAGATTTAGATGCTCGTTTGGGAGAGACTAAAATGAAATCCTTAGACTTTACAAGCAGTTGTAGCTTGAATGAAGAGATTTTGGACTAGTTTTTTATTAGCCTTCTCCTTTAGTGCTCACCTTCGTCATGGCTGAGTTTGCCTTCACCTCCGGAGTACCACAGAAACTCAGTACAAAGACTTTGTATAAATGGATGCTCAAGTATGTGTGGGTGTGTGGATTTGTATGTGTGAGAGCATATTTTTATACTACGGTCTACACCCACTGTTGGGCGCTGATGACGTCAGTGGGGATGTCATAGTAGCTAGTCCCTGCTATGCGTGATGGAGTTTATGGTTTTCAAATGTTCCTGGATTCATCTAGGTATATGCTCCAAGCAATTGCATGTAAGCCAAATGAAACACACCCTATCTTGTGCGCAAGGCCTTATCATCACTTAAGTGCTTGTTGGCCTTTGAAACTATTGCTTGTTGACCGGCTGGTCCAGGATGGATTTTGAGGACCTCATCATCCAACAAGGATTTTGGAGGATGTGTAGGGGTCTATGGCTGACCTCTGCAATTTTGACACTAATGGTTGACGCTTTAGAGACAGCAGCACCAATGGCACAGGTGGCCGAAACAGAGGCACAATGAGGCGATATGTCTACTCCAATATGCCTAGATATCTAATGTGCATCACTGCTTTGTTCATGCAATTGAGTGCCTGGGGGCAAAGATAGAGCAACACTACTGCAACCATGGATGTGAATGGCCTCACAATTGTTGCCACCTCCAAATGTGCTGAAGTATGAAGAATGACTAGAACAGAAATGGTTTCCCTAAATCATCGTCACAGGTAGACAGAAGTGCAAAAACCTTCAGAAGCATTCCTCAACACTAGATCTTCTCTGCAGCAGAATGACCTTGAAAGAGTGCTCATGTGACCAAAGACGATATAGAGTTCCTGTATTTATTTTTTTTCTTTCATAGATCTGTTTTCCAACCTCTGGAGACTGGGCCTTTTTTAAGGCAAGAGGCAAACTGGTTAAGTCAAATTGTCCTTTGAATGGAAATACTAAGGTGGATGGAGAGCATGCGTATGGATTGGAGCGGTTGACACAACTGCTCTTTGTTGAGTCAATATGTGTGTGCTTTTGTAGATAATGCTCTCATGCTGTTCCTGAATGTAGATGGCATTTGTTTTGGGGAAGTGTATGAACTTGAGGGAAGCAGAGCTGAAGGGAGAGAACATGTGCCAAGAGCATGTCCTCTTATACCAATGAAGTGAAGGGGACGAGGCAGATTTGAAGAAGGGCGATAGGTATAGTAGGAAGGAGAGGACGGGGGAAAAAGGGAGAGAAAGGAATGTGGTATAGAGAAAGAGGAAGAGAGGTGAGAGAGATAGAAGTGAGAGCAAGAAGCAAGTGGGGAGAGTGTCAACTTCAAAACGTGCCCGGAACCTTTTGAAACCCAGGTTGTAGCTTATGCTTGGGTCTTGATGAGACACATAAGCATAGCTTTGCCTAATAAGTTGTTTTAAGTTTTTGTTTCTTATTAACCCTTAAGTTGCTTTAAAGTCCCTTACAAACTCTCTTTTTTCCTTTGTTCTTTCGCTTGTTTTATTAAAATGTGTACACCGTACTTTGTAAGATTGGATAGATTCTAGTCTTATGAAGGTATATATCATAATGTGTCTAGGGGCGTGGGCTTATATAATCTCCTCGTCGATATATCCCTTTTAAACCTTCTAGGCCCAAACAACCCCTAGCCTAGTTAGTCCTAACCTCCACTAACTAGCCCAGTTTTGGCCTTTTGAACAACCATTAGGTAAGCTGATAGGAATGTCGCCAATCCCTATAATGATCAGCTTCTAACCGTTTCCATGTCGAGTGGGAGGTTTCAATTTAACATTTGTATTTAAATGAGTAAACCATTTCCTTTGGGGTGTCAAATGACAAGGAGCACTCGAATCCACTAACCAGAATCTAGACTTGATGTGAGCTGTGAATTCAGCTTACAAAATGTGTCTCTCAACTTTCAAGGAAAGTCTGTGCAACAATCAATTTCATGCCATACTTAAAAATCATTCTCATCCTTTTAGTAGGTCCGTGAAATTCATCACTGCATAACCCTTGGCTCTACCTCTTCCAATATCATTTTGGACCAACCAATGGACTTTTTTGTAATTTGACATCAGTTAAGATCAGGACAAGCAGCTTATCTTTACAATGGGCGAATGAATTTCTTTGGCCTGCCACATGGCACCATCATAAGTCTAGAAACCCTAATTTTATAACTACACCCTTTAATATCTTTTTCATGTGAGTACTTATCACTCATGTTTTGTATGTTGTCCCTGTAAGAGTTCTATCAATTCAAGCCAGTGGTTTTCTCCTTCCCACCTGCAGGCTTCAAGCTGTCCCAACATGGTATCAGAGCAATTTTGGAGTCAATTTGAGCAAGGATTGTGATAGAATTCACAACATTGCAGCTCTTATTTGCTGTTGGAGTGAAGCAAACAGCAGCCTTGTCAAAAAATTGTTCTGCAGGCTGGAGTTTCTGTCAGAAAATTGAGGCTTTTACTCTTGTGCAGGAAATTGCAAACAATCTCAGTGTGAGCTTGCCCCTTTTCGTATTGCGAGAACATTTTGCATTTGTGTTTGGACAGTTAAGTGCAAGTATGTCTACAAATATTATACCAGACTATCAGTGATGCCAATAAACTGGAAGGAGCTTCATACTACCACACTTGGAAGCATGTGGTTTAAAATTGTCTTTTGGCATTTGATCTGCAAGAACTCTATGCAGCTTAAAATACTCCCATAATTTTAGCCTTGAAAAATAGGCTTTATACCCCAAGGCAAGGTGATACATAGTCCATTGGACTTACAGCTCCAGAATAAAAGAGATTCAAAACGAACTTCACAACTGTGAGACAAATTGGAAGATGATGAGATGGTATGACTCTTATGGAATGGGCTGAATCATGCATTCAGCACAGTGTCAAGTCTTTCTGCAAGGGACAAACTACCAAACTTTGAACAATTAGTTGGTAATCTTCTTCAGGAAGAACATAGGAAGCATATAAGTACCAATCTTGAAAGAGGCACAAAAGGTAGAGCTTTTAATCGCCAAAGGCAAAAAGCACGTACAATCACTGAAGGGTAATTTTAAACAGAAAAAATGCCCATGCTTGTATTGTGACAAGCCAGGTTATCGGGCTTCTGAATGTTACAAGAAAAGAGGCTGATATGGGCGCAGGTAGAGACAAAGGGGCAAAGGCTATGGTAGAGGCGGAGAGAAAGAGGCACTAATGCATAACTAGTGAGTATGATAATAAATTAAAAAAGAGTCCACTTTTCATACCTTGAACAAAGGAATGCTTTCTGAGAGTATTGAATTTCCAAGGTGCATCCTGTGTTCTGTCTTTGGTAAAAAGTTTTAACATAGTCAAAGTGTAGCTGTAATTTACAAGATGTATCCTGTGTTCTTTAAAATGTTTAACATAATCAGAGTATATCTGTATGAGTTTGAATAGGTCCCCCAAAGAGTTCAAAAATGTATTAATTAGTGGAACAAGGAGGACGGGAGGGGTAAAGAGGAGAGTGATTAGTGAGGACGTTCCTTGATTTATGAGGGAAGGGCCCCTCCTCTTGTATTTACGAGGGTGAGAATTTAAAATACTTTACAACATCTTCATGTAGCCCAGTGGTAAGACCTTGGGAGTGTGTAATGTACATCTTGTTTTCAAGTCCCTCCTTTGCATGAAATTTTGAGGCGATCCTTTTGATCTTAGCTGTTGGGTATTCCACCTTTTCACTAAAGAAATCAATCAAGTTTCTCAATTTGTATGATTGGACTTATTCTAGTCTTACAAAGGTATATATACAAGTTTCTCAATTAAAAATTTAAGGATTCCCCACAAAGGTTTTGGGCAATGGCATTGGTATGTGTCCAGGCTTACAGTCGTCTTGCCTTTTCTCAGTTTGAATACTCGTTTTGTCTCCCCCCCCCCGCCCCCCCCCCCCCCCCCCGGTGCGTGCTTCCTCTTACCAGAAATTCTTATTTTGTTGATTTGTCCTCTTCAGGAACTGGAGGAGGTGGAAGGAGTGGAGGTTACAGAGAGAGAGGCAGCAAGAGCGAGCCAGGCAAGACAGGCTTTCAGCTGAGGGAGTCGATGAGGAGGCTGCAGATGTGCCAGATGGCGAACTCTGTGTGGTTTGTTTACTTAGACGAAGGCGAGCAGCATTCCTTCCATGTGGACATCTTGTTTGTTGTGTGGGCTGTGCCCAGAGGGTAGAACAAGATCTGAATGCTAGGTGTCCTGTATGTAGACAAAATGTCAACGGCACCATACGAATTTATGATGCATAAGCCTCCGCCGCACTCTAAAAGAGAAAAAAAAGGAAAAAAAAATGGAGCAGCAGTTCACGTTAGTTGTTCTCCATGCTGCCATTTTATGTTGTAAAAGATTCTATTATACTATTTCAGGAATCTAGCTATAGCTTGAATCTCATACGCTTGACCTGATTTATATAAGAAAAGTCATGGGACGTATTGTCTTTGTTGGATGGACTCCAAACATTTTGAGTCTGGAAGGCCTGGAAGTTGGAACAATGTAGGAGTTTGAACTAAGACACCAGGGATGTTTAAATTTCTTCAGAAATATGCCAAAAGAGCATGTTTTGCTGTACTTCAGATATGTTTGGCATTGTGATTATGCAGTGCTTGTACTCTGATACAAAGTACAAGGCTGGCCTGTTTATTGGTTTCTAAGGTTTGTTTATGCTATTAATTGGTATGCAGTGGCTTCAGCTACTGTCCTTAAATGCCAACATTTGATGTTGCCAATGTATATAGTCGACCTCAGTGAATATAAGGTTTCCCTGAGAGCTTCTGGTGTGTTTCGATCATTCCTTCTATGCACTTTCTATTGCCTGGTATCAAAATTATCTGGTAATTACCCTTGAAGTGGACCTTAAATTAAAATTAAACTTTGTATCACCACAAACATATGCTTGAATGGGTGAATCTTTATGGGGTAAGGTTATCTTCCACGGAAGCAAGGAAATGTACAAAATCTCATGTGAAGGATGTTGGCCAGTCTTGTTAAATTAAATTAATTCTGATGCATCAAATTTTAAAAAGTAACAAATACATGTGACACACCATAACATCAAGCCACAAACGTGGCATAACAGCCTCTCCCAGCCATTATGGATGTGAAAAAGCGTCCATCCACTTGACACCCACACCCGCGAACTCTACACAACCAATTAAACAAGCTGAAACCTACAAAAATACCAACACGAACCAAACCTTGACATTCTAGCACCGAATCAAAATTCTAAATAGAAAACAACACACTTGCTTCATGTTACAACCCTAGTTGCCATCCACATCATCACCAATCATGCTTATCGAGTCAGAATTTGGGAGATTTTGACTCTTGTTCTAACATCCGGAAGCTGGATCCCTAGATTCCTTCTGAGTCCCCAAGAAATGATCATTCCTTATCACACTGAACATTTGACACAAGTGGTATCATCTTCTTGCTGTACTTACCCTTGCAAAACTTAAGTCATAAAATATGGATGGATGGGTACACTCAATTTGTCATTGTATCCCTCTTATCACACAGTCTCCATTTAGAGTGAAAGATGACACAGTTTACTTTATTTCTTACTGTTTTAGCATTCAGCACTCTCTGAACTAAATGAACTTGCTACATAAATAGAGAAGCTATTTTTATTGTAAGGGGGTTGTTTAAAAAGTCTTAGATATTGTGCAAGCTCCTAGTTCCATCAGTGGTGTTATTTTTCATGCACTTTCTACTCAAATTTAACCGCATGGAGCATTTAATGTGCTTCATGACGATGATCATTATGTGTATCTTGCTGTAGAAGGTCATCTTCCATGGCACAAGAAAGTTCTGGTTGGTAACAGGCACAGGGCGGATAAATCAGTCCAGTATTGTACGATGTTTGAAGATCAGGAGTAGGTAGGTAGAAAAGATGACATGGGATTAGGATTTGAAAAGAGGTGTTGAGAACTCCAGAAATTTGTTTTTTGTTCCAGAGTACTGAGCTATGTAATATCTGAGGAGTTCTTGCTGGCACTAAAGGAGATTGAGGCTGGTTGAATGCAATGTAAGGTTCGGCCTCTCAGAGCTTTGCCTTGTGGAAATGATGTGCCTCCGATGCTCTCTTTCCTGCCTTCTTGTTCCAGCCCTCAGTGTATCTAGACGTCTGTTTGTCTCTATACGCCATAATGTCCAAAGTCTCTAAAAATTGTGTATTTTTTGTTGATTGTAAATGTTCAAGCTGTTTTGTGTAACAACACTTAACGGTGTCAAGTCACACTGCTTGAACCTCGATCTTTGACACATCATAGACGGCAATGATTTTTGGCGGTCAAGCATTGAAGTATATCGTTTACTTAGGAAACAGGAAGTGGTTCCCTTGGTGAAGAAACTATGTACTAAGGACACATTTAGGGTAGATCTTTGTTTCCATATATCTTGTATTGTCTCATTGCCAATACGCTGGCTAGCCCATCGATCGCTAGTAGCAGACTTCATGTGCAAGAATGTCCAACCTGCAAAGTTGAGTGGGAAAAATGGTGGCCTTTCAACTAATGGAACCCTCCTTGTCAAATGGTTGCTATCCATAAACCGAAAGTCGAAACTTAGCCTTGTCTTTGATTCTCTACCCATTGATCTCCCACTCCCTTAGTGAATAGTACACACTTTTGAGGGGGGTGAATACACACACTTTGATTGGCATTGTTGTAGCTAGTGGCTAGGGACAGTCAATGCATTCCAAGAGAGGATATATCGAACTAGGAAAGCTCATCGGATACTTATTTCACCATTCGTCATAACTTTTCCACCAATGCAACGCTAAGTTTAATATCTTCATCCAATGGACCTTGCCTTACAACCTCAACGTGCATCTCTTTACCCTTGGTTGCTTACTCTAATGTTGTGGTCAGCTTTGGAAATGCAAATGAAGGTGATTGCATCCATTCAAAGCACTTATGAGCTTTATCACATTTACACCACCCCATGGTGTGGTTGCAAAATCACACGTAAATTTCCACCATTGGGAATACCGTGTGTAATGGACTTAACTTTGAGACTCATCTTGTCTCTAAAATTGCCAATCGCCATGTCTACTAGGAGTCAAATCTAAGCAAGCTTACAATGTACTCAACACTTCCACAATTAAGCAAGATGATGATTGGGTGGCCTCAATAGTCCTTGGAAAAGAGAGAAGGGAGGACATATTATTGGGTCCCAAATAGCCCTCTTAGTGATGAGCTTATTTTCTTGAGTGGTAGTAGTGTGGATTCTACTTATTTTCATGAGTTGTAGATGTGTCGATTATACCTATTTTCATGAGCGATAGCTGTGTGGATTCTACTTAGTTTCATGAGTGGAAGTAGTATGGATTCTGCTATCCCCATCCAATTGCTTTGGTCAACATACTACCCATCTTCAAATTCCTAAGTTCTATGGAAGTGTCCGCATAGATTTGACCATGTAAAATGGCTAGGGCTGCTCAAACACAACTATGGCCACATAGATTGCTAGGATGACATGCTTATGTATACGTATCCTTCTCTGAACATACCCAATGGATTTGGTTGTATTCAAACAATTTACAGACCAAGAAGTCATCCCTTGTAAGTCGTCCCTTCAAGATTCGACCCTCTCTCTATCCACTTTATCGAGTTTCCAATCCCTCTATGAACACACTCAATGCAGTCCTTGCAAGATTTGAGCCTCTCTCTCGACTTTTTCTGGTTTCCAATCCACCATTGACTTTGCTCACAACATCAATGGACACTATCCATAGGGCATGATGTATGATCTAATCCATCCTGAATGATGTCCCATGTTCTATGCTTGTTGACCTTGGGTCAACCTGCACTTAATCCGAGCTCCAAGTGACCAAGCACACAAGATCACACCCTCTAGGTATCCAAGCGATGAGTGCACGAATGGCTAGGGCAAGCACCAGAAGGCCATGCAGACGGTCCAATTAATGGTTCACAGGAGATTCTGGGTGGAATTTAGGAAGTCGGTGCACATAACCGCCAAGTAGAGAGTGCATCCTAGGGTTATTAGTTAGATCGGGCTTACTCATCCGATCTTGCTTGTACTTATGTATGTCATTTGTTTGAGTATGAGAGCGAGTCTTGTTGCTCTGAGAGAGAGTGTTGTGCCTTGGGCTGAGGCGAAAGTTAGCAAGTTACACACATTGGTTGTTGCATAAGCACTATCACAACTACGACTGTTTGAATGTTGTTCTATGGCCTGCACTTTTTGTCCTCAGCAGCCAGTTCCCTACTCTGCTCCTATTTTTAGCTCTCAGCCACCTCTTTCTGACCCATTCACTATGGAAACCCTAATCTATAAAGAACTAGGTGCCAGCTAGCCAAACCCAAGCCCTTAGCAGCAGCTGAGTCCTTCCCCATCTCATACTCCTTCCCTTGCTCCGACAGAGTAAAAGACCAAGGTGTTGAAGGAAGAAAAGAAGTCACATCCGAGTGCTGGGACAAAGAGCCCACTGCCACCACCAGGCTGCAAGAGAAGAATGAAGAGTACGCTACTTCTTAGCAACATGGTGAGGAGCGCACTGCCTCGGAATGCAGCATAGAAGAACGAGTTGAGTCCGATCAGCTAACTAGAGAAGGTGAGACTGCCTCCAAGTAGCCTGATAACAAAGGCAAGGGCAAGGTCATCTCTAAGCAACTAAGTGCAAGTGGAGAATCCTCACGGTCTGAGCCTCAAACATGGCAACCCCCTTAAAATAGATATGTTCTTTCCATTTGGCACTCCATAAGGTGTGGTTATCCCATATGTGCTTTTCTTCGACGGAGTAGGGCTACCTCCTATAAGGTTGACATTCGATGCACACTGTGGAACGAAGGAGGTACAAGACTTCGTATCCTGCACCACGTGGATAAGCATTGGGTCCCCACAGATGCTACAAAGTTCCCATCGACAATATGCGGCCTATGATATCGCAAATCAAATGGCCTTGAATCAGTTGCAAGTGGAACACGACTCTTTGAAGGTGGTATTTACCTCACTCACCGAGAGCCATGAGAAACTGCGGGCAGATCATATAGCTTTGGTTATCTAGCTCTAGGAACATCAAGCGTCCATACAAAGTGCGAATGATGCCAAGCTTGCTAAAGTACACAAATGGGTGAGAGTACAATGACAAAACTATTGGGGACCTTGAGTTGCAGTACAAGCTTTGGCCTCCATAGAAGAACTTGCCTAGTTGCAAGCCAAGAATGACAAGTTGTGGACAGATAAAGGCCTATTCCCATTACCAGTTAGGGAGCATTAGTTAAGGCTCTTAATTGAGAGTCCACATTGGTGTGCATTCCCATCAGCATTTTAGAATGTAGTTAAGTTAAATCTCCCAACTGCTCGTTATAAATATTTATAAGTTTAACCCCTTCAAAATAGGTACTTTAAGGAGTTTTAAGAAGAGAAAGAAGTTGGAATGTGAAAATTTAATGGTTAACTTGAGGGTGAGTAGTGGGAATGATACTTAAAGCAAGATTCTTGTTAAGAAAATTTCATGGTCAAGATCAACTCGGAACTATACAACATGGGTACTCATTTGAAAGGTCTTAAAAAGATTGAACAGAAGAATCCATTGTGACCTTAACGTTAAAGAACTGACTTTGGATTGATGAAATAAACCATTTTGTATAAAAAATGTATTCCAAGGTCATTAGGGGAATTTTGAACTCAAAAAGGGCCTCATAAGGAGTGGATTAGCAAAATGGACTAAGAACTAATAAGACCTACAAAGGGTCCCATCACCCCATATGGGGACAAAAAAGTACATCTCCCTAGGTCCTTGGTGGTCCCTAAACATGCACCTCCCTCTTGGAGGGCCCCCCCATTGTAAAAAGTTAACTCTCTTTACAACCTTTAGGTGGTCCACATTCCCAAAAAGTATCTCGCAGGTACACCCTAGTCCAAAATTTTGAAAATTTTCAAAAGTGCCCAAAATGGCCCAAAACTCTTCAAAACATTCCCCCAAACCATGCATATGCACCCAAATCACTTTTCAACATCTAAATCCTACTCCTTCTCACTGTAATCATCTTCTAATCCCACATTCATACTCCTTCTATCATAAGCACTTTGCAACACCCAAATCTAATATCTTCTCATCATTTTGTCTCAAACTTGCTTCTATTGATCCTATTATATCTTTCCACTGTCCCAAACTTGCTTCCATTAATGCTATTCTATTCTTTGAACTGATCCAAGGCCTTATTTCTAAATCCCTCTCATGGCTCCATTGGAAGATCGCACCAACAAGCCACGAAAAAGCACCTTGCACATCGAAGTTGCACCAGAGTATGCCACAACTCGTCAATGTTATGGCCACAAGGTTGCCGGGGCAAAGATACACTAGATTAATTACGATGACAAGGAACAAAGCATGAGTGTTGGTGGACTCTATCCAATGGATTCTTTGATAGGTGCTCCACCTTTGTTTGAAAATGTGACGAGTTTGATTCAATACGTAGGCGATGGTCTTCAAGGCTTACTAGGATATTGTAAACGCATCGGCCATTCCAATGCTAAAGCACACTTTGTGAAGGTTCGCTTGTTGAGAATGGAAGGAGAGACAAAGATACTTAGAGATACCGTGCATAACCTCCAAGAACAACTAACCCAAGAACAAAAAAAACTTGCTGACTCAAAAATTGCAAGAGAGAGGTCACAAGAGACAATCACAAGATTAATAGATGAGAAGAACAAACTGTTGAAAAAGGCTTGGTGTATCCAATAAGAGCTTGCTACATTGACTAGGAGATTCGAAAGGATAAAAAGAACCCCTGTAGGTTACAAGCATAGGATCAAGCCCGCCATGCAACCAATGGAGAGCTTGGCATATGGTGGTGGAGCAAGGAAACGCAAGGTGAAAGCTACATTTTTGTAATTATGAAGCATTACTTACAAATGAGTCATTTATTTTTCTAATGTTATCATGATTTCTGCAGAAATTTTATGGAGAAGGTTATTGGAAGAAATTCCTCTGACAAACTTTGTGCCGTAAAGAGTGTAGTTAAGAAGAAAGAACTCATTTCTATTCTTAGGGACCCTCGTCGGCATGCATTGCGACATGCAATATTACAAGAGGTTGCAACAAATTTAGAGAATCTTGTAGATCCATCAAAAGTTGTCCATGCATGTGATGCTATTGGCATTAGTCGGCAAGGGTACTTAGCTGTGTATAATGTCTTTGTAAACGCACTTCGAGGTCAAGGCATTAAGAATCCTCTATTGCCAAAACCAGTATACATTAGAAATGTAAGGAAAGAAACAAATTCTGCTGCTCAAGATTTGTTGGGTGGATTTATACACATCTCAGAAAGCATCACGTTAATATAGCAAAAAGAAAGGAGGACCAACTACCAAAGGGGCAAAACAAGGACCAAGAACCTTTGAGTACACAAAGCATAATAATGTTTTTTTGGATGTACGTAGGATCCAAGCTGCAATGGTGGAGTTTTACAACATGAAAGCATGGGGTATGTTAAAATTATATTATTTAGAGAGCTGGAATTTTTATTGAAATCTTTTCTAATCATGTAAATCTTTTAATCTTTCAGTGAAGGAAAGTTAGTATTTGTTATCGAATTGGATGAGTGTGAGGTTGTAAAAGGCCACAAGTTGGAGAGGGTTAGTATTACTTTGATGAATAAAGCCCTCACACATGCCAAAGATAAGGAAATTAGGGAAGATTTTAGTGTGCAATCGGAAAAGCACATTTGGTGGCTTGCCACATTTGAACTTCCTAAAGAGACACACTCATTCTTGAAATGGGTATTTGATAGATCTCCAATTCCAAGTGTCATAGATGCACAAACGAAAGGAGAGTTGCTTCAAGTTGAAGGGTTCGGATCATTTAAAGTTGAATGGCACATGGCAGGAGATCTTAAGACATTGAAGTGTATGTTTGGAACGAAATTGAATGCAAATGCGACATATCCGTTTCTTTATTGTATGCACTTACACCAACCTCGAGGTAGTAACATAGGAATACATAGAGGGAAAGAGCAAATAAAAAGAGAAAAAGACTTTGGGAATGCTAAACATGTAATGAATGACATCACAGATGATGAGACTAACAAACGGATGTATTGGAGCAATGGATTAATGAGCTACAATCAGGATGCTGCACCCAACAGAGATCAGAATGATAAAAATTGGGATCCAATTTTAAACATTCCATTACAAAGAGTGCATTTTTGTGTGTTACATGCGGAGATGCAGCTCATTGATAAATTGCTTTACTTGCACATTGTATATGCATGGAACATGAAACCGGAGGAGAGAGTGGCATCATGTATAGCAAGGGTCGAAGCTTTACTCTCGAGCATGGGTCTACATGGGGGGAATGTAAAGCTAATCAAAGACGCACAATTGTCAGGAAAATCAGGAAATCTTCCAAATAAAGTGTCCATGGGAGGCTCTAAGGCACTAAGGTTTTTGTCCAATCATGGAAAACATCGATTAAGTCTACATTGAAATTATTGGAAAAAGTTATGTGATTACACCACTAATTTGGAAGCTAATCCTCATGTCAGACTCTTGAGAATACGTGTTTGAAAAGAATTGGATAATCTGGTAAAAATCTTGAGGAAGCCTTCCATAAACAATGATGATATGCAACTATATAAAGTCATCGTGAAAGAGTTCATTGAAGCCATGGTAGATGGATGGGGTGAATCACACATTACTCACTACATGGTGTGTTTGGTCTTTTCTATTTTCAAAATTTTAATTGCAATCAATTTATTCTTGTTTACCTCATGTGTTTTTTCTATGTATGCAGCACATTCTTTATGCTCATGGTCCATGGTTTCTTTGCCAATATGGTTCCTTGAATGCTTGGAGTGCCCAAGGGATGGAAAAGTCTCATTATAGAGCTCGAGGTGCTTATTTCAAGAGTACTTGACATGGAGGGGGGATTAATGGAAGTAATGCCCTTCATGAGATGTTTGAGTGGTTCTATCGTGGTATAGTCGGGTCCTCCTATGCAAGGAATAAAGCTTTGCAAACGGAGTTAGCCCAAGCAGTTCGTCAAACTCAAATGAGTAAAAGAAGGCATTCATGGATATCTTCACAAGCTTCCCAAAAACATAGAAGTTGGATAGCAACCAGAAGTCATGTTGGAAAGCGTTGAATTGCTAAACCAAATGTACTTTGATATTAATTAAAATCATACTTTAATATTTCTTGTGGAGATTTGATTAATTGGCTCTTTTTTTTTTTAACGTTAAATTTTGTACTTGTGGACCCAACAAGGGTGGGTGATGAGAAAAGGTTGGGGGAGCGACCTCACGGGAGTTCAAGGGGAATTTTAAAAACCCCTTAAATAAGTTTTTTTCCTCAAAACAAACACCCCTCCTCTTTACGTAATTTTTTCCTAAAGTTGAATGAAAAAACCCAATGTTTTAATGAACTAAGTAATTTTTTTAATAAATATTCCTTCTTTACAATGCACGTGGTACACTAAAATTTTGTGAGGTTAACCCCTGAGGGGACGATGACAAATAGGGGTGGGAAGGAGGGGTTGAGGGGGGTAAAGGGGGCTAACTAATAATGATGCACAAAATAAATATACCCCTATATATATGCAAATACCTTCATTTTCTCAGTACCACCAATACTCTCTCATACTAGTACATTCCTTCCTACCATCACATTTCCCATAGCCCCACCATCACCAACATGGCAAGAACAAAGCAGACTGGAAGACCGGTTGATTCCAGAACAAAGCTCCCAATTCCTCTCGATGTATACAATGCAATGATCGAAGAGAGAAGAAAGAGGAGGCAGGAGGAGGAGAGGATAGAAACCAATGAGCAAATAGATAACGATGAAGAAGATCATGGGGAGCAATCTAATCCTCAGAGTAGGCACCTCAAGAGCTAGAAAGTAGACCAAAAGAACATGAGCGCAAAAGAAGCAGATTGGAAGAATGGGCCAGAGGACAAGAAGATGCCAGGCAAATGCGGATTCAATTGGCTCAACAACAAAGGGCACAAATAGAGGGCCATTAATTAGATTTTTTGTTGTATTCACTATGGACACCAATTTTGGTTGTCAAAAGAATTTTGTGCAAAGATGGTTGTAAATATTTTTTGTAATAGAATCCTTTGGAAACTATTTTTCTTGTAGATTTTCAACTTTGAGCTTTCATTTTCAAGTGGAATCTTGTAGTGTATTATTTACTTCCATATCTGATGTATGTACATAATGTAATTGATTGTTGATGGCAAATAATCATGGTAGAATGTAATTAGTCAATAATCATGATAGGATGTGATTAGACACTAGTATGTGATGGGGGATGCATCCCCCAAAAAAACAAAAACAAAAAAAAGCCCCCGAGGGTGTGATGGGTGGATTTGTTTCTTGTTTGTGTGATGGGTGTGTGTGTAAGTGATGGGCAATGCATCTGCGAAAAAAACAAAAACAAAAAAAAAAACTCCCGAGAGACCCTGGTGCATGCAAGTGCGACTTTGGGCTAGACGGGGTCCAAGTCGCACCTGCACGCACCAGGGTCTCTCGGGGGCTTTTTTTTGTGCACGTTAAAAAAAAAACAAAAAAAAGCCCTCGAGAGGCCCGTGCGCACAAGCACGACTTTAGGCCAAACAGGGTCCCCATCTGGCCCAAAGTTGTGCCTGCGCCCATCTGGCCCAAAGTCATGCCTATGGACGCTAGGGTCTCTCGGGGGTTTTTTTTGTTTTTTTTTATTGGGGGATGCATCCCCCATCACTTACACACACAAGAGAAATACATTTAACAAAACAAAAAACCTATGTCATGGCCACCTTCCGATTAAAGACGCAAAATCTTTGCCCAAATCAATTTGCTTCTTCAATGTGTCCCAATTTATAAACCCATATCTTGATCATTAGCATTCAAAGTTGGGACCCACTTTGAATCGTGATTTCATATGTCATGTTATTCACATCATTTTAATCCATTGTTGCTCATAGCTATCAGTGCATTTGTCAACCTTACCATTTTGTATCAATGCCTTTAGAATATCAAGGCACACTTCTAAAGCAATTTTGGCCATTCCTAGCATACTTTACAACTTCTTACACCATAATGGCCTACATTTTCAATTGTGTGTAGCACTCCTTAGCCACTATTTCCATAAAAGTCAAAACTCAATCTCCTATGCTAGGATTGAGTCAGTCATATGCTTGTTCTCTATCTAAATTTGATAATACACAAACACCAACCAAGTATACATGTGGATTATTGCCATCTCCATGTGGAACCATTGGCATAAGTGAGAGCTTGCCATCTCAATCATGGAGCATATATCCTCTTTATTTACATTAATCCTTCCAACTTACCATGCACATAACTAAATTAGCTGCCATATTATTGTTCTAATTTCCTCCTAGGTTCGGGATGCAAAACATTCCTAGTCCCAAGATGAATCTAAATATGGAAGGGTTTGAGATTATGCATCCAATTTAACCTTTTGTTGCTATCTTGATTAAAGTTCATCGGCAATCTTGATCTTGTCTATTCATACACCTAGTAACTTGAAGAATTCTTGAAACCTTTAATAAGGGAATGCACTTTTCTTCAAAATCAACCGTATATTTAAATTAAGGATACACTAAAATCCAAGAAATGAAACTCAATTATAATGCAAAACACCACCCATCTGGAAAACAAGAGAAATATATATTAAATTTTGATGTCTATACAATATTTCTTGTATATTGCATCCAATAGATGCACTTTTTACAAAATATTTGCTTGCTTAGCTTTACCTACTATTGTTGCTCTCCTTTGAGTTGACAAAACAGTAGGTTCACTGAAACATTCTACAAGTTGCCCAGCATCATAAACACCTGCCGAAGCACCCATAGCAGCAACTGCCATGATTCTTCCTGCTAGTTTCTCTCCAAAAGTAGATAGTGCCAAGTCCCGCGTCACCAAAATACACTTGCATGCAGAAGGGGGTAAAGGCATAAGGGAGACGATGACGTCCTAAAAATTGAGATAACATCAGTAATCTTCTTAATGCCAAACTAAGAACATAAATTCATTCATATTGACAAAATATCATGAACTTACAATGTGGGCAGCATCTTGTTCATCCATTCTCGGCCGAGTTATATCGATGGAGCTTTTGCTCTCATCAATTGCTAGAGGTGGTGCCAATGATGAGGCCTCTGCAGTACTATCAAGACTCTGGCATTTCTGCACCCTCTCTACCTCCAATCTTTCTTGGACCTTGTAACTACTGCATTAGTAGAGTCATGCATTTCCTCCCACACAGTTAAGATCGGATGCTCCAAAGTGTTTGCAGGTGCCAAATCTGTGCACCTATCCAACCCCTCTTCTGGGTAACCTAAGTTACTACTACTCTCCCAAGCGGAGAGTGCCCCCAGTACTACATCTTCTCTCAAATTTTTAATATATTGAATGTCAATCAATAATAAATATTCTCTGTTTTCCATTAAAATATACGGAAGGGTTTGCATCAAAACCTCATCTGTCATACCTTCTTCCTCCTCTTTTTGCTCTCCTCTTCCTCTTCTGGCTCTGCTTTCCACAATCACCTATGAATGCCACTAAAATAGGAAACATTCGTAGAGCACCATTGGTTTCGACCCGTTTTGATAGAGAGAACGTCCATAGGATACACAAAAGGCCATGACCCCAAGTCCACAACTATGTACCACATAAGTGATCTACACCAGTAGGACGGTGCCATCACATCCAAACAAGAACCTATGAGCAGTGCCTTCTAGGCCAAGCACACCAAGTTGGTGGAAGGGAAACCTTCCATCTATGGACATCATTCTATCATCGAAAAAGCAGTAACCTATGGCTTCTCCTTGGTTTGTAGAGTCTCCTCCATGACATGCACAAATTGCGTATGCCCGCTGGAGCAATTGCAATTCAACATGTAGTCGAGCGGGGGGAGGCACATGCAAAAGGCAAAAATCAACGTTCCCAATTTCCCACATTAGAGGGAAGCACATGCAAGTGGGCCCTATCCAATCACAACTCTAGAATAATAAAATGCCATGTCAAAGGGAAGCACATGCAAGTGGGCACTATCCAATCACAACTCCAGAATAATAAAATAAAATAAACAAGAAAATACTAGAATCTTCATTTTTGAAAAGTAACGCACTTTTATATAGCCTACCCCCTCTAGGGCAGGCCAAAAAGTAGAGAAGCTGCCACCTTACAATCCACATCATCACCACCCTTAGACTTGAGCTAAACTTGCTTAGCAGTGTAAGAGCGCATGCTCATGTTGTTGTTGCCCATGTATGACCAAAGGATACTTCTTATCAAATGAAGTGTAAAAGGGTTGTAGAATGGCATTGTAGGAGGACTCTTCTACTCAAATGCAATGTTAATGAGATCACCACCTAGGTGAGTGACCGGTAGAATAACAAATTTGGGGTTTTTCTTTTAGGCACTAATTGCACCCTCATTTCTTTACTTGGGGCTTTAGCTCATGCACCTCTACCTTATATGTTAAGGATGGTGTAAAATGTAGTACACTAGTGCATTACCATGGGGCATAAGTAAACCTTATCCAAAGAGATGTATATTGAGGTATGTGGAGCAACTCTTGTCCATTGAGATGTATATATACACTTATCTTCATTTTTAAATATCATGTACCATTAGTCATTAATGGTGTGCACTCATGTGTCTCTCTCATCCTTGTCTTTTAGCATGGTATTAGATCCTATGGTGCTCCTTCATCTCTTGTGAATGTTTCCCTCTTACAAAACCTTGCTTTCATTAAGGTATGAAGCCCTTCTTCTAGCCCTCGCTCTAACGCATTGCCCATTTTCTTCTCTCCATTGCATAGTATGGGGTTTGCTATGGATTCTAACCATGGGAGCTCAAGACATGGTTGTTTGATAATCATGTGCAAGTAACATTAACAATGCATTCTTTCTTTCAACAATGACCTAGAATCTTTTACTTGTAGGCCACGTGACTAAGTAAGATACAGGGAATTAATATTTAACTGGGCATTCAACAAATTCGGCTACACTATAAGAGGTGGAATTTATATGCAAATCTCATCATGGATCAAGGAGACTATAATGTAAATTAGATTAGGCATCTTTAATCCAAGAGTTGTGGTATCATAGGACCATATGCAACTACTATGAGCATCTATATGTGCAATGGAATGTTGCTATGAATTGCCATTATGGGCTATAATGTAAATTAGATTAGGCATCTTTATTCCAGGGGACTATAATGTAAATTAGATTAGGCATCTTTAATCCAAGAGTTGTGGTATCATAGGACCATATGCAACTACTATGAGCATCTATATGTGCAATGGAATGCTGCTATGAATTGCCATTATGGGCAGATGCATGGACCATGTGTCAATGTTAGTATAATGTAGATTGAAAAGCCATACTTGATGATAAGCATAGCCCATGAGAAGCCATAAACATCATATGTATGGAAAGGTAAGAGGTAAATTGCTTACTCTATAAACCTTAAATCTCTTCTAAATAGATACAGAGAATGAAAAGAGTGGCATATAAGTTTTATTTCATCATAGTGCATAAGTAAAGCATGATCCATGTTAGACCATGAAAGGCCATATCTTAGGGAAAGATAAATAATGGCCATAGCCTAGTAAGATCAAGGATTTGATATAAGATTCATATGCTAACTCGCAAAGGGTATTAAGCCAAAGGCTAGAAGGAAAAACATTTGTTTAATGTTGCCTTAAACATTTGCCAAGGCGTCAATAGCCTAGCTTGCCAATGGACATGGCATATGAGAAGTGGGAACCACAAATAATTACATGTGAATGGATAACCAAAGAAAAGATGAACTTAAAGAAAAAGCCTTAGTTTATGGATTGAAAGATACAGAGCACATCGCTCTTTGGGAAGCTAGTGTTAGAGGTCCTCAACCCAGGTGTGGAAGCTCCTCCTCTAACAGGGGATCCTTGGGAATGCTCCTTGCATAGGTAGGCAATGGCAATAGTCCCAGTATATTTCCAGAGGCTTCCCTCATAGGGAAGGGTTCCCCATCATATGAGGAGCCTCTTTAGGGTCTAGCAGTGTTTGGCTAGGGGGCTCATTTGGGCTAGCCCTTTGTGGAGGGGGGAGTTTGAAAATTGAGAGGCAACCACACTCATATCGCACCCTATAGTTTTGAGACTCTGAGGGGCATATGTTAGGACAGTGGATGCATCATAGTGGAACAACGGCCTAGCCAGATCTTTTGGTGTTCGAAGACAGCTCCCTAGGGATGTAAATGCAATGAAAGAGACCCCCGAATAGTAGAGATTGATGCAATGATCCCTGCTTCCTGGTGGAGGTGTTATGTAGTCCTTCGAGCCCTCACAACTAGTCTAGGCAGTTCTCATGGATAAGGGTGCTCCTTAGGGTTTGGGTTTTTCAAGTCCCTTGGGTCCTTTTATTGCGAGTCTTATAGGGTGGGGCCAAGTATTACAAGATAAGACAAAGAGGGACGAAGGGGATGAGGCAGCTCTAGATGGTTTGGAGTGGCAGTGAATCAAGATAGTGGGCCACTTGGGCAAGGTTTGGCACATTGATGCAAACACAGACTTGTTAGCCTCGGAGGGAGCAGTTTGGTGCCTGTGGCTCTAGGAGGGCTGGCCTCTCTATAATATTCAGTGGAACCCAAGAGAGTGGTTCTGGCCAGCTTGAGTAGGACACTCAAACATGGTAGAGGAGGTAGCAGCTAGAGGTAGTAGCTTGGACACCCTCGAGGGAATGCCACTAGGTTGACAAGGATGTCCCTCAACATGTTGTCTCCCACTTCTGGCCTCATCTTTGGGCCAGCCTAAGACCACAAAAGACTTTCCATTAATTCTAGCTACTGCTACTTCATTGGGGTTTGCCCTTCAGCCCTTGGTTAAAGCACATGCGGGTTGATGGGGCAAATCATTTAGTTGCACACAGGCAGTTTTCGAGATGATCCTCCACTAGGTATGGGGTTGTCCTATGGCTCATAGGATTTGGCTAGCATCATTTAGAATTGTTGCTTACACATAGTGGCTGCAATGGGACTTCACATGGGGGATGGTTGCATGGCTCATAGAGGGAGGGCATGCTTTCTCGATTGATCCAGATTCTCCAACCTACATGATTTATGGCATCACCACCTTCTGTTGAGAGATCTCAACAATAGAAGCGGAACGAACAAAGGTGAGAGAGAGGGAGATCCAAAAGAGAGAGCCACACAAGTTTTGGTGGGTGCAGAACACCCTAATCTTCTATGTCATCCATATAATATATATATGTATTTGAGTAGTACATAACCAGGGTTAAGGTACAGTGGCCTTTGACCCCCACAACCTCCCACTTAAAGGACAATGTGCCTTTAAGGGAGAACAACCAATGGACATACTATCAATGCCCATCAATACACGACAATATCTGTAGGGTTATCCTCTGTATAAACCTTGACAAGCTCTATGCGCTTGTCCTCAAGTACCTCCCTGATAAAATGGTACGTGACCTCAATGTGTTTGGTCTTTGCATGAAAGACCGAATTCCATGCTAGCTAAATAGCACTCATGAAATCACTATGCAATGTCGGTACACCTGTATGATACCCCAAATCTCCCACTAGCCAATCAAGCCATATACCCTCTTTGCAACAATTTGTGGTTGCAACATACTCAGCCTCAGTGGGTAGACAAAGCAAAGCACTTCTGTGCATAAGACATCCACGACACTGCACCACCTGCAAAGGTGAACACATAATGAGAAGTGGATCTCCTACTATCCACATGCCCTACATAGTCTGAATCTGTGTACCCAAGTACACGCATCTCTCCTCTACCAAAGTAGATACACATCTTCTTGGTATCCTTCATGTACCTCATGATGCACTTAACTGCCTCCCAATGCCTCTTTCTTGGATTAGCCATATACCGGCTAACAACTCCCATTGTAAATGCAATGTTCGATCTAGTAGCTATTATAGCATACATAAGACTCCCAACCATTGATGCATAAGTGACCTTGGACATCATGGCCCTCTCCTTATCTCATTTGGGACTATCTGCCTGACTTAGTTTCCCATATGGAGGCAATTAATTACTTACTGCCTTCCCCCCCTCCATATTGAAACGATGCAATACTTTTGTAACATACTCCTTTTGTGAAAACCAAAGGAGTTTCCTACTCCGGTCAAGTGTGATGCACATACCAAGAATATGACCTACAGGTCCCAAATCCTTCATGTCAAAGGCCTCATGCATTTTGGCCTTCAATGCATCCAGCTCATAAGTGTTGTTGCTAGCCAATAGCATATCATCCACATAAAGTGCCAAGAGTATCAGGCTATTATCCTTAGCCCTTATCCTTAGCCCTTTTAGTGTAGAGACAGGTGCTTGTTTAAGGCCATAGAGACTCTTTTTCAGCTTGCAAACCAAATGTTCTTTGCCCTTTTCTTCAAAGCCTTCTAGCTGTACCACATAAATTTCCTCATGCAGATCCCCATGCAAGAAAGCTATCTTGAGATAATCCATGGAGAGCCTTTTGAGGGACATATTTCATTCTTCCCTTAAACCACCATTGCCTACTATTTCCCATGGGCTTCATCTACTATAAAGTTAGGTTCAGGCAATATATTCAAAGTGGCGGGGGTATTGTCGCATTCATGGTAATCAAAGTGGACTACAAGGGCTCTGGAAATGACCAAGTCATTATAACCGATGGCCCACGAAAGGAGGATCAAGCCACATTAAGCTGTAGTTAATTGCAACATTCTCGCATATGCTGTAATGTCTCAAACGTATCTAACTTCTATCTTTATAGCAGTTGACCTTCGTAAATGAGTGCAAGAATTTGCAAACACAATTCGTCCAAGAGTTTAATGAGACTGGTATAGTTATGTACACATTACAAAATGTTTCATACGTGCGTGCGTGTGCACGACTCACTTTGTGTGTACGACTTCACCATCCTTGGCAACATTCCTAAAGGCAACCAAAGAGAAGAACTAAAACAAGTGTTTATCACACACGTTTCTAGTTTAGGGTATAGAAGAAAGGTAAGAGTCTCAACTATTTGCTTTGTGCATTACTACATTGCTAGAAACTAATTTGTGCATGTTCCCACCACTCCAAGTTCATGGGATTTTGCATTTCACTGGGCTCAACAACCAATTGCTAGAGTATCAGTGATGCAGCTGCACAGGGACCCGTGATAGTCGAGATCCCACATGCCCTTATTGTTGTCTACGATGTCATGCATGTTGTCGTGGTAGTTCCACATGCATGATGGCTTCAATATTTCTGTTCAGTTTTTTGGAGTGCATGTGGACGAGGTGTTGTTGTTGCAAACACAGTTCTCTCTAGCACCACTGATTGCAACAACTACGAGAAGAAAGTATTTTTCATGGAGTAGGGAAGATGAAGAAGAACGTGAATTTGTACCATGTGTCGATGCTCTGCAAAAGAAATCCCCCACACATATCTAGCCATGCATACAAATGTAAAGTATATAGTAGATGTAATCACAAAGAAAATATACAGAATGGTATGAACAATTCACAGTGCTCAAGTTACGGAGACAATGCATAATGTGTCAAAGAAAACATCTTCTCCCTGATGCTGTCCGATGCTAACATCACAATATCACAACAACATTTGAACAACTCCGAACAACAAAAACACCAGCCAACAAAAAGAAAGAGAGTCATGGAATCACAACAAGATTTATACAACAAGAAAGTATTAAAATCGCCAAGGTTTACATGCACAGGTTGCGGTACCCTAACATTTCTAAGTAAGCTAAAAGCGATGACAAAACATACCAAAAATTTCTTAGAAGAACATTGCATCATCACAAACCAATTGAACTCCAAGGAAAAGTGTTTATGCTCCTTGTGCACTAAACAAATAAATAAGAACATGCTTACAATCTTCTCAAAACAAAACATGATCATGTCTATGCCAACAACATACACATCCACACTAAGTACCATTGAGAGCCAGTTGGTATCCATCCCAATTCCTTTCTCACAAATAAGGGAGTTGTCTTATGAGGGGCAACTCGGAATGTGTGGAAGCATAGTCAATGATTTTGCAAATATAGATTGAACACAGCGTGTGCTTCCTAATTTCATGGATGATACTGCAACATTGATGGTCTCAATAAAGAGAAGGTTGGAATACAATCATAGCTACATAAGTGGACTTGTCACTTGTATGCCCAAACTTAATGGTACGTGCTCTAAAAGAACACCTTTATACAAAGAAAACAATGTGACCCAACTAAATTTGACATGGGCAACGCACATTACAGAGTTACAAAGAAAATTTCCACCAAGAGAAGAAGTACTCGAAATGCATACATAAGATTCAATAGATGAAGACACCAACACTAATACTTTAGTCCATAGCATATACATCACCCAACAAGTAGTCAACTATGAAGACAAAACTATGATAGTTGCGCCCTCTAAAGGGTTCCCATTGAGCATGTTCAAAGTTCAACATTGCGAAGAGTTGGCATTCCCAACTATATTCTATGGCCATGCTAGACAATATTAAATCCCAGCTTCTACATCATACCAAAGCATAGCACGATGGGAGCTAAGAAACAAAGACAGAAGATATAGGAAATGTGGGTACAGGAAAAACATACACACTACTTATTGTACAGGCACTACTTTGACACCACACCCACACTGAGACAATTGATGTTGAGAAGCCCAAGGTCTTACTTATTGGATACACATGCAAATTTGCTTACAACATCGACGGGCTTATGATACATTCTGCACTTCACTTGCCTCTACTAGCCATGAGTTATACTGCTTTTTAACACAGAGAAACTGCAAACACTTTCAACACAATATTCAAACTTGGAGCTACTTGTCATCGACAAAATATCGCTAGTAGGACAAAATACATTTCTTGTGCTAAGCAAGCCCAATGAAAGATAGTTGGATTTTCTCGGAAAGCTCGACAGTGTTAAAAGTGACAACGTCACTATGGAAGGAACACATCAAATATTATGAGCTACTTCAACCGATGCGGCAAAGTAACCCACTATTCCTACAAATACTAAATAGAGTAAGAGTGGGACAATATTCTAAACAAGATATTGAAACTTTATACAGACTATATAATAGACAACCACAACACAAAGAGCTCTTTTTTACACAAATGCATCAGAAGATAAACACGATGAAGAAGTCTTCCAAATACTCAAAGATGAAGCACATGTACTTCATGCGGTTGACAGAAGACAAAAAACATGCAACAAAATGGTTAAAATACCAAAAGACCTTAAATGCACCAGGGGTTTGCATACAAAACTGTCCCTAAAAATATGAATGATTGTTGAATTTGCTTAAAGAACTTAGACGTCACTGATGGACTTGTTAATGGTGTAGATGGAACTTTATGGACTCTGATACACGAGTAAACCCACCCATAGTATGGACACAATTTCAAGATACTAAAATAGGAACAAATTGAAGATATAATAACAGAGTTCTATTTTGTGTAAACACGCCACACAATTGGACACTAACACACCAAATACAATGTGAATTCCAAGTGGGTAAAAACCACCTAAAGACTATTAGGAGAACACAATTTCCTATCCAACCTACATCCACACGAACAATTCATCGATCGCAAGGGCTATCAATGACTTCTTTGGCATTTAATCTATTGAACATAAAATCACATGGACTCGTCTACATGGCCCTTTCAAGAATACATAACCTAGACAATCTATTCTTAATACAAAGAATTCAAGCAAATCAAATCAAAGTAGACACAATGGTACTCAAAGAAATCGAGCGACTTAGAAAAGAATCGACATGGAAAATAAAACAAAGAAACTTCTCAATAATTGATCTAAAAAATATTAACATTCAATCATTGAATGCACACTTCTTTGTTTCGCACAAAGACGACATAATATCATATAAAAGCATTATGGCGGCAGTGATTATATACTTTCAAGAAATGCACTTGACAAAAGCCATCTTCTACACCTCGATGGATTTAATTGCATACATCAATATGAAGGCGTTGGAATTGCAACATATTACAAAGACAACCTAGAGCTCAAACAACAAAATTACATCAAGAACGAAGGATGTTATTGCTTGCTCACAATCTTTGAAACAACATCACTTAAAACAATAACTGTAATTAACGTTTAGAAGCAACCAAGGGCAACAACAGACGTTCTAATACAAAACATACAAACACTCCTTCAAAAAATCACACAAGGAATACAAACTTACATCATTGGCCACTTTAACATCGGCTTCAAAAAAAGAGCAAAGGACTCGTCCATTTAAAATAATTCATGGATACACAAAACAACCCAACTAATCAAAACACCAACTATACACCAATCAACATTAGATGTGGACTCCTCCATTTAAAAACAGTTCATGGATACACAAAACATGACCCAACTAATCAAAACACCAACAACTCTACACTGATCAACATTAGACCACATCTGGACAAATGACGAATCATGTTCAAAAGACTGTGGAACCAACCTCGTCGACTGGAGTGACCATTCGATTGCCTACACTACTACCTACAAGACACTGTGAAGATTAAAAGACTAAGGGCAGGCCTAGTGAAAAAAATTTGGTAGGTAGCTTAGAAAGAAGTTTTCCTTTTCTAAGCCCTTGTTAGGCCATGTGTCGTGATTATAGGTGTTGATCTTTATGACGATCCAAGGGTTTGAAATATGTTTTTTAGAAAAGCAAAACTTTTGTGAGCTCTCCTTAACCCACATGTACAATTTTAGGCCCTTGATTTTAGATGGATCTAAAGGACTAAAACACTCCTTCCAAAATACTTTTGTATTCATTCTTCTCGCAAATATACTATATAAGGAGGGAGATAATTGCATGTTTTGTTTCTTGCCATGAGTTGATTGAGTAATTGTTGGATAAAGCTCACTGAAACTCCAATTGGATAATAGTGAGGATTCGGGTTTAGTTTGGACTTGGAGCCATGACGGAAAGGCAACCTAGTTTTTTTTTTCTTGGTTGTACTAAAATTGAAAGTGCCGACAGCGTCCTCATACGAGGTCAGGAGTGGCACATACACACCCACAAGTTTTAGGGGCTTGATCTAAAAGCAGTTGGTGGGGAGAAAAAGAAATTCACCTTGGTGAAAGAACACAAGTGTTGGCATTCTCTTGTGCTTTCTCTTCTACTTAAATAGTCATAGCCAATAGCCATAGCCATAGCCATAACCATAGCTAACCTTGTTTGATACGATCAACCCCTTGTTCTTTCTCATCCTCTCTCCGGCAGCTTCCCCCGTCTTCCTTTCCATCGATCTTGGCTTCCCTATTTGAATCATCTCCGGCTCAGCTTTTTCTCATGGATCAGCAGCGAGTAGGGAACAAGTATCGATTAGGTCGCAAAATTGGAAGCGGCTCGTTTGGTCAGATTTTTATGGGTACGTCCCTCGCTTTGCTTTCACCTCTGCACCTTTTTTCTGCTCAGTTCATCCATTTGGCGCTTTAGCCACAACGGTTTGAGTTGCGGTTTGTGTCGCTTTGGTCTTGTCATCATCATCCTCTTATTTTGTTTCTTTCACAGGCACGGATTTGAACGATCAGGAGCAAGTGGCCATAAAGCTGGTATGTACTTTTCTCTACGCGATTATGCCTTTTCATCCTGGGACGGGGGTCTCAGAATTGCAAAATGCTTTCTTATGGCCTGATCGTACCTTGGCGCGATATCCGGCATTCCTTGATGAACATTGGTTCGCCGCTAATGTGGGAAACCTAGCATCTATTGGAATTGTTGCTTGGATATTACAACAGCTTTACAGCTACTGCCTTTGATTGCAGGAAAGCACAAGAACAAGGCATCCGCAGTTGCTGTACGAATCGAAATTGTACCAAATCCTCCGCGGGGGACGTAAGTAACTGCCGAACGATTTTAACTGTTACATTGCCTTATTCACACCCTATCTAATACTTGTTTATCGTCATTGCAGCTGGTATACCCAAAGTGAGATGGTTTGGGATGGAAGGGGACTACAACATCCTGATAATGGATTTGTTGGGTCCAAGTCTGGAGGATCTTTTTATCTTTTGCGGTCGCAAGTTTTCTTTGAAGACTGTACTGATGCTGGCTGACCAGTTGGTGTGTTTCCATCCGTTTTTCATGTCTGGTTAAATAGCACAATAGGAATGATACGTTTTTGAGTCGATACTGTAATTTTTTAAATCAGTTATTAGATTCTACTTCTTTTTCATTTTCTATTAATTGATTTTAACTTAGCACCCAAACGTAACTCCTTTCATCACCAAAACGATTGGTGTCTACTTTACTTTATTCTGCATTTCAATTCTGTGTAATTTATTCACGAGTTTCATTTGTATATCTACTTGGACAGATAAGCAAGATCGAATATATACATGGGAAGTGTTTCATACACAGGGATATCAAGCCAGACAACTTCTTGATGGGCCTTGGAAAGCAGGCCAATCAGGTTTGAAGGCGCCTAACGTTTCTCCTACGTGAAGAATGGGAGATGGCATTCATTCAGGGTTTCTAAGCAGAGCTTTTATTTTGGTCAGGCTTGTATTTTCTTTGATATATAATGAGTTATGTTATTGGGAGCGTAGGTGCATATTATTGACTTTGGTCTGGCAAAGAAGGTTCGAGATCCTGTAACTGGTGCACACATTCCTTACAGGTATTCAGCAGAAAATAATTGGAAGCTGTCTGAAGCCACGTTTATTCCCTCCCCGTCGCCCTCCCTTACACAAGTCAAGGTATATCTTGATATGATTTACTGTTTCCTTGCTTCTTTCAGGGAGTTCAAAGACCTGACTGGAACGGCCCGTTATGCAAGTATCAATACACACCTTGGGATTGGTAATTGGCGGGACCTTTTTTACTTGAAGCTCAGAACAGAAGTGAAACTGCAATTTTTATGGAAAACAACTTTTTGTGCAAACATTGCTGCTGTAGATTAGAAGCTACAAAATTTATGGATTGGGTAAGGAAGGGGCTCTGCCAGACTTACAAACCAAGCCTGCAAGGCTTCAACTTTAACACAAAAGCCTCAAATGTGGGAAATTCTTTTCAATCAAACCTATAAACGATGTAGCGGTCTGATACGGCAGCTGTACTTACCAACACCAGTTATATGCCAGCCAACAAGAAGGGCGGATGACCTTGCCTTTTGAAGTATTAATAGAGCTAATACTCCCTGCCAACACACTGGACAAACCTGGTCAGGTAAACTAGGGCAAGAATCGCCCCTTCTGCACCCGGTTCGGCCTGTCCAATCAGTCCAATTGAGGGACCTGTCCGGTCAGCACTCCCTCCCTTCCAGTAGGTTCATAGGATATTTTTGTTTCTTGAACTTCCTAATTCTGCACTTTGCAGAGTTACTGTCAATTTTAGTTAGCAGTGCGACTCCTCCATCGGCTGTTCGCCATGTGGCAGTTCCACGTGGACAAACAACCTCAAGTGTGGGCTGCATGAAATGCCCTCAAGCGTGGGCTGCATGTAATGCCCTTGTGGCATCTGCATCAGTCCCCTAACTAAAATACCCTTTCCAATGACCAACTGAAGCATCAAGACATGTGGGTCACTGCCTCGCATGTGAGACCACAAATGAGCAGCACAATAGGACCTGGTTTGTCATTATCAGCCCAATTTCCTTTTTTTCTGGCTTCCGTCAAGGGGGAACATCATCCAAAGAGCAAGGCTCAACTAAATGAGACATGACTATGTTGTGTAGGATTGATTGAATAACCTGTAGACGAAGTAGCCACTGGATAGTTCATGACTCTGTAACAAAGGGTAAATTTACTTAGTTAGCTTTTGTTTTGGTGGGCCTTTTAATGGCTTGTAAATAAATAATCTTTTAGCAAGCGGAGTCATAAGTTGCCACGTGGCATCATACTGGCCATCCCATAAGTAAACTAGTAATTGATGCCAGGCCCACACCTATAAAAGGGGGCTCTGCTGTACTTTGTACTCAATTCATTTCTTAATGCAAACTTGTGGTCACTCATTACAGCTGAAGCTTGAATAGCTCTAAGCTGAACTAGGATATTTTCTCCTAGCCTAGGAAACTGCTTTCCTAGCCCTGTTGCTGGTGCAGCCCCTCACTAGCTATGGATCTACACACAAGCCAGGTACTTTGATGGTTCAGCTCTTGAATTTCTGCAACCTACAGGCTGTACTTTACCTTTGCATTCATTGCTGGTATTTCTACATCATTAGGCTGTGAATTAGACCTAAACTAGCAGGCTGTAGGCTAGCTTAGTTACAGTGGTATCAGAGCACTTTTTTGGGAATTTTGTGGGGAAAATCTTCTGAAGCATGGCATCTTGAGCATGGGGCCTACCTCTCTGCAAAATTTCATCGCCAAAAGTTGCTCCAATCATCAGTTGGACATGTGTCAGCCCTAGACTTGGTCAAATTCCAAAGTGTGATCGCTGGCAATTTTACAGATTCTGCTGCGAATTAGGGTTTTGCTGTACCAAATCTGGATTTTGCTGCATATATCGCCCCAGCTACTCCAAGGCCTGTACTAAGTTCCATTGGGATCTGAGGTCATTTGCCCTAATTTCTACCTCGAAATTGGTTCCAGCAGAAGCTTTTCTGAACGTCGGCAGTTATAGTTTCCCTAAAATTTGGGGCTTTCATGTTGTCCTGCATATATGGAGTCACCCCTGTATCACTGTTTTGCCCCTACTTCTGCCTCGAAATTGGTTCCAGCAGGTGCACATTTGACTGTCAGAAGTTATGGTTTCTCTACACTTTGGGGCTTTTGAGTTTTTCCAGCTAATCATACCTATTCTATTCCATCTATACCTAATCTAAACATTTGGTTGGGAATTGAGCTCCAAATTGGGCCATACTATGAATTGTCCAGTTAGAGAATGACACGTGGCAGTGAACCCGCTGCCCTGATCAGTGATATTTTTGATTCAGATAGTATGTTTTTCACACAGTGGGCCAATTAGTGTTCTAAATCTCACACAGTGTTCCTAAGCAGTGTTCTAAGTTCTGCACAGTGTTCCTAAACAGCTTGGGATGCTGCTACAAAGCATCTGATTATACCCTAACAATGTTTAAATTACCGTTCAAACTGTGTTTTTACTTCAGAATTGATTTGGGTCTATCAGGACGCCTCCAAAGAGAGCTGGAAATCAGCCTAAGAAGCATCAGTTGGGGAACTTTGACCCCATTCCAGAGGATGATTTGGTGTTGGATTCTTCAAGATTGGGCATTGGCTCTAGTGAGGGAGCCCAGGATGATGGCACTGAAGTGGTGGAAATCCTTGGCAGTTGCAGACAGGAGCTAGCTGATGGTATTTTCAATGCCAAGGCATCTCAGGCCCAGGAGCAAAACACTAATGGATATATGGATCCTATATTACAGGCCCTTAAGGAGATGACTGTGGAGATAAAAGCTAATGGTACAAGGATGCAGAATTCCCTTGCTACAATGAACAGGAAGTTGGATGAGCTCAAAAGGAGTCAGATTCATCAGGGAAAGAAGCCTATGGAGCAGGCCCTAGAGGGTGACTCAGATTCTGAAAAGGATATCTTGGGGGAGCCTACTATAGACCCTCCTGGTTTCATGGCATGAGCAAGGAAGACCTATCATTCTAATGGGGAAACAACTCATAAGAGCAAGGAGCCACTAAAGAGTAATGTCCCCGAGAATGCCAGTCCTGAGGTAGATAGCCTCTGTCAAAGGTTTAATGAATACAAGACCTTTCTTTGCTGATCTCAGGTCAATCATGCCATTTCATCAATATATTCAGTCTGTTAAAGTTGCTGAACCTAGGGGACCTACTCAAGACAAGGAATTGGAGGAATGGCTCAGTAAAATGGAAGACTATTTTCTGCTCTATCGTAGAAGTGATCAAAGTAAGATAAGATTTGCTGTCCTACACTTGGAGGATTATACTCATCCTTGGTGGAGAAACCTTCAACATGAGGGAATCACTATTCACTCTTGGGAGGAATTTAAGGAGAAAATGTTTCAGACATTTGTATCTTCTATTGCTAGAGATAAACTTGCTTGTGAATGGTATGATCTATCTCAGCAAGGCTTTGTAAGGAACTATATTAAAAAGTTTTGGAAATTATCCGTGTTTGTCCATGGTATTGATGAAATGAGTAGGCTGCTTAAATTTATCTACGGATTCCATCCCAGCATAGTTGCTGATGTGATAGCCTCAATCCTAGCACTCTCAAATTGGCAGAACTCCATGAGCCCAAATATAGCCTGAAGGAGAAAGGATTGGGCATTGGGCACAGTAGACCTATCAGCAAGGGCAACCTCCCATTAGTTCCAAAGCAAGTGTTACCTGCTACAGCAGCCACTCCCATATCCTAGACATCCCACTGTTTTTGGCAGCAATGTGGGTAATGTCAAGCCTTTCAGGTTTGGAGATGCAAATGCCTCAAGTAGGTCAAGCTCTAAGGAGGACCTAAAGGACAAGAAGGATGGAGTCACGAGTGATTAAGCAATTGTCTCAAGCTATTATTGAGGACAGGAAGAAGAAGTTTTATGCTACCTTTTTGGAGAGAATTGGACTCCAGATCCTAGGAATGTGTGTAAGGCCAAGGCAGGAGCTAAATTGAGTATGATAATAGAGATTGAGGATGATCCTACTTCAGAAGACCCTACTGCAGAGCTTGAATTTCGTGATTGTGAAGGTGATGGTCATGGGGATCGTGATGTTTCTCATGATTCCAAAAAGGAGACTTCTTTCCCATTTGACCTAGGTGGTTCTACATTGGGAGGCACCCAGATAAGTGGTGACTGCTAGCTAATTGCCCAAGAGCACATCAATAATGGAATGTTGAAATTCTTGATGATAACATGGAGAATGATAGAGAATCTGAAAGTGGGTTCCCAAAGCGCCCAAACACTCAGGCTGAAAGGGGCCATCAATGGCAGACTAGTTCATATATTGGCTGATAGTGGGAGCACTATCAACCCAAGAGGAGGATGAACCCAAGACAGCTTTTAGTTTTGAAAGGGGATTGTATCTGTTCAAGGCGCTGGCTATCACGAGGATGTGAAAAGTGATGTAAAGTATCTTCGTAACTCAACCTACGCTTAACCCGGGGTTAACCATGGTTAAGTGTTGTAATGGTTTGGCCGTGAGGGACTGGCTAGAGGAAGTGCACACTTCCTAGAAGTTCCTAAGGGCAAAGTCTAGGTGCACTACTAGGTCCTAGGGGCAAGGCAAAGGCTTTAAAAGAGGGGTCTAAAAGTTGGGCCCAAGGACAACCAACGTTGTCCTTGGTATGGGGGTTAGGACTTTAATGAAAAGGCAAATGGCAAGGAGGAGGTGCCATTTGTCAAGCATGTGTATGCATGCCCTTCCCCCACCTTCCATCTCTCTCCCCTCACTCTCCCAGAGGTGTAGGACGTTTTCAGTTGTTCTTGTGCAGTTTTTGAGCTGTTTGAGCTGTTTCAAGCCTGTTTTCAGTCGTTTTAACACTGTTTTGACTGTTCCAAGGCTAGTACACACTTCTAGGAAGTGCCAGGACTCATTTTGGAACTTTTGAAAAATTTTCGTATGGACTGTACAGACGTCCGTATGGCTGTACGGAGTCCGTACGGACGTGTTCAGTTGCCTCCAACAGGTGCCTGGGGTTGTCTTTTGCTGTGCTGGACCTTTGTGCACATGTTTTTGGTTGCGTGGTGGCTTCTGGAGCTGTTCTGGACCAGTGCAGGCTGCAGGAGGAACTTTCCCTATTGCTTTTGGCATCTTCTCTTAGAAGAACTCAGGCACAGATCCCGAGGCAATCATTTCGGGGCAGATCTGTGAACCATCTTTCCTCTACAGCTCTTTCTTGTTCACCCTCCACTCTCTACCTTCATTTCTCTCTTCTCCTGATTGCTGGAACCTCCGCTCTCTACCTTCATTTCTCTCTTCTTCTGATTGCTGGAAGACACTTGCACCCTACGGGGAGCTTGGATAGAGGATAGGTGCGAGGAAGGAGCTCGCTCCTCTACCACAGTCAGCATGAGTTGGTTCCAGGTTCGGTTTTTCCTTGTTCTTTCTTGCTTTGCAGCTTTTTGCAGTGCATGCGTGTTGTGTGCAGTCCTTTCAGGACTCCAACAGGTTCTCAGAAGCACCCAAAGGCAAGGGTGATCCTGTGGAAGGCCTAAGGACAGTGTGGATGCATGTGATAGCCTTGAGGCTGCCTTGAGCTCAGTTTGCCAGTGTTTTGGATGCCTGAATGCCTCTAAGTTGTGTCAGATCAGAAGTGAATGCCTGAGTATGCCTTGCCAGTGGGAATTCTAGTGGTGCACTGGGATTAGATGCCTTGAAGACAAGTAGAGGATTTGCAGAGAGGAACAGTGCAAGGTTGAACCCTTGTTGTATGTACCAATTTCATTCCTAAAGAAATAAATAAATACCGGAAGGGGCGCCAAGGATTTGGGGCCAATGTGGTGTCTTGTACTTGGTTTCATTGAGCAGGGGCACTCTAGCCTCCATCCAGTTATTTCTCCAGTTGTTTCTAAGTGGTATTGTTTAACGTTAAGTGGTTGGAAATGACGCAATGTGGCTGTGAGTAATGAAAATGCAATGCAAGTTCTAGTCTACTGCCCTTTAGGAAACTGAAGGCTGGTTTCACTGGCATTTGGCCTCACCAATGCTCCAGCCACTTTCGAAGCCCTTATGAACAAAATCTTGCAGCCTTACCTTACAAATATGTATTGGCGTTTTTTGATGATATACTCATCTATAGCAAGTCTAGGGAGGAGCTTCTCTCTCATGTGAAGCAGGTCTTGGGAGGCTTTAAGAACCCACCAGCTCTATGCAAAGCCTAGTAAGTGTACCTTCATGGCTAGAGAGGTGGAACATTTAGGACACATTGTGGGCAGCAATGGAATCAGGGTGGATCCCACTAAAGTGAAATGTATTGTAGAATGGCCACAGCCAGCACTATGCAAAGCCAAGTGTACCTTCATGGCTAGAGAGGTGGAATATTTAGGACACAAAGTGGGCAGCAATGGAATCAGGGTGGATCCCAATAAACTGAAATGTATTGTGGAATGGCCACAGCCAGCAAATGTGACTCAGCTCAGAGGTTTTCTTGGTCTTGCTTCCTTTTATAGGAGATTTATTGACCATTTTGCTAAGATTGCTGCTCCCCTCTCTGACCTACTCAAGAAGGATTCCTATGTATGGACATCAGATGTAGAAAGGAGTTTCCAGCAATTGAAGGTTGCCTTTTCCTCAGCTCCTATATTGGTATGCCCTGATTTTTGCTCCCCTTTACCATTGAAGCTAATGCAAGTGGGAGAGGCATGAGAGTAGAAAGTTGGATGCTAAAGAGGTCACTTACCACATATATGATCAGGAGATGTTGGCCATACTACATGCCATTCAGAAGATGTCTATGGCAGTCATTTCAAGCTAAAGATCATAGGACTCTCAACTATTTCTTTCACAAACTAATCTCTCCCCCAAACAAAGAAGATGGCTTTCTATAGTTCAAAATTAGGATTTGGATATTGAGTATAAGGCAGGAAAGGACAATATTGTGGCTGACTCTCTATCTAGGATGTTGGGATGCACTGAGTTCTATCACAGAGGTGTAGAAGGAGTCGATACATGGTATTCAAGAAGAGTATCTCTCAGATAATGAGGCTGGAGTCATATTCGAGGACCTACAAAATCCTTCATGTGAAGACCATCCTCACTACAAGTTGTCTAATGGTTTATTGTGGTATAAAGGAAGGATTTTTCTTGTGGAGAATTCTGCCTATAAGTTGCTGGTTCTTCAGGAGATGCATTCTTCTCCAATGGCTGGTCACATAGGATTGTTTAAAACCTATGAAAAGGTCAGACAGAGTTTTATTTGGAAGGGGTTATGGAGAGACTTACATAAATTTGTCCAGCATGCAAACCCTGTCAGCAAAATAGGGAATTAAATCTCAGACCAGCTGGCTGAATCTTCCACAATGTGTGGGAAACCTGCCCAAGGATGGGTTGCAAACATCCAGCTATGTAGAGCACAAAGCTCACACAAACTGAGATATAAGGGGGACTTCCTATTCACTCCTGTGTTGCCTCGTGTAAACTGCTTCAGTGGGATAGTGCTGCAGTCCTCGAAGGCCTCTGGAGAAAATCCCTTCAGAAGCTGGCTGACTGTATTGCCCAGACTGCAGTCTATGGGCCTTTTTCATAGACTGATTAGTCTGTGAGTGGCCAACTAGATGGCCGTCCAGATTTATTAGGTCTGGGTCCTCATAGGGTCCCCTGCAGTGCCTATATATAGGCCTCTCCTGCAGCCAAGACTGGCTGCTAATAAACTGCAGCAGGCCCTCCAAAAATCCTCTTTTCAGTCTCCATTTGAATGATAGGCCTACACACAGCAGTAATCTTTTCCCTCATTTCTGCCTTCTTTACCCAGGAGCACTGTCTCCACCATGTCTTCCTCGTATGGTGGTGCACATGTAGGGCAGTGACCTCCAATAAGATTTCCGTCAAGATTTCGTGTTCAAGTCTGAACTTTGTTTCATTCTAAAACCTGGACTTGTGCAAACTCAACATAGCTTAGTGCCAATAAGAGCTACGTCATCTTTGTCCATATGGGATCTAACTTGTGTTGATCAGTAGGAACTTTTAACACCTTATTGGGAATTTTCTCATTGTTTTAGCCAGGAACTTGGTTGTTCAATGTCTGCTGTGTCTGATGATGTGCTGAATTTTGTCCACTGTGTTGCTTTGGTTGTTTGATTGTGGCAGAACAAAGTTGCAGGGATGACTTAGAGTCACTTGGATATGTTTTCATGTACTTTCTGAGGGGCAGGTATGCTAAATGCTCTTGAATGGACTTTGTAACCTATGTCAGTATTGGCTCTATTTGTTATATATAAGTTTCAGCTCTGTAAGTTGTCATGCTCTGTTTGTTTCAGCACTATTTGTTGTCAGTATTGGCTCTATTTGTTATATATAAGTTTCAGCTCTGTCTGTTGTCTTTTGAGTTCCTGAACAAGTTGGTCTTGTAGTTTACCATGGCAAGGTTTAAGGGCCCCAAATAAAAAGGTGAAATATGAGAAGGTCAGCGATAAAAAGATGTCAACTTCAATTGAGGTGAGCTTTTCAGGTTCTTGCCTATTTCGTAGAAGCAGAGAATAGAATCCTTAACAATTCATGTTCCAGCTTCCGTTTGTAAGGTCTGAAAATTTAACTGATTGTAACTAATGGTACAAGGACAAGTTACATTTTCTTCCTACCAATCCTTTGCAGTTGGGTGTAATAGTAGAGCATGTGGAGGGCTGATGGCACTGTTAAAAGTTTATTTGCATTTAATGTATTTGACATTTGTTTTCATTGGTTCGTTAAATTCTCTTTTGGGTTTACCTCATCAACATGGGTTTCATAAGAGACTCCGCAGGTCTTTAGAAACCCAGTATAGCTGCTTATGCTTGGGCACTGGGCACTGATGACGACATAAGTGTTGCTTTGCTTGCTAAGTATGTCTTTCTTTTGTTTTTCAAATTTTTTTTGTTACCTATTTTTCTTCTCTTTCGTTTTCTCTTTTATTATCTGTGCAGATTCTTGGACTTTATAACAACAAAAAATCTAAATTTGTACGATTGGATATATTCTAGTCTTACAAAGGTATATTTATTGCAAGAAATTGTAGACTCTGCCAATCATCAAACAGAGAAGCTTGGAATGGGGCGGAGAACAGAAATAATGGTCACAGGGAAGGGTATGGTTAAAGAAGGCATGTCAGGGATTATACGATCTAGCCACATAGGTGGTGAAAGAGGGAGAGGGATAAAGATATAATAAACCTCTCAGTGCTCTCTTAAAGGGGAAGGAGAAATATTGTATGCATAACATTGCGGAATATTGTTTAACTTCAGAGACTTGAATGGACAGCAATTGAAATGTGTAACATGAGTGAGTTCTAGTTCAGCGGTCAGCTAAGTAAAAAGGATGCCACTAGTTGTAAACACTTCAGTATTTTCCTTGTACACTTAATAGTGTTATTAGGCTTGCATGAGGGCCTGCCGCGTGGCACCCCTGCTGTATTATCCCATATACAATGGTGTGCTGGCCCACTTTCCTAGGCCTATAGAAGGGGGCTCAGCTGTACTCGCAGTTCATTCAAGATCAATGCACGTCAGATTCCATTCTATGATTGTTTGGTACCTTCAAGCATCAGCTTTGCTGGCTGTGCATACTTAATCTAGCATCAAGCTAGCCAGCCTCATGGGAGCTGTTTCCATCCCATGCCCTCTTCCTAGTAAGAGTGATCTTTCTCTACTCTTCCCTTCTATTTCTGCTATTCATGCTATCTAGCCTCTCAGTTTTCCCTAAAGTAGTTATTGCTAGCTGTCTTTCCTAGAAGTCTTCTTTCAAAATGTACAAGCTTGCTTGAGAAAAGATGAACACAGGATTGAGGGGCCAAGAACCCCCTCCCCCCCAAGAAAAAAGAAAGAAAGAAAGAGAGAAAAAAAACCCTACTCCCCCACCCTGCCTTTTCCTCTCTCCTTATCCAGGCTCTTTATTACAATGAGATACAAGAGCAAGGTGTTAAAGTAAATCTTATCAACACCTTCCAAAAATGAGAACAAATTGAGGATCCATATAGCATGAATGATGTACAAGTCATGAAAATGAAGCTCAAGGCAGAGTAGTAAGTCTATATACATAGACAATGTCTCAAAAGATAGCCTAGCTAGGGTGCTCAAAGCTCCAAGGGTACTCCAATTTTGAGGGAAGATTCCTGTACAATTACCACTGGTTCTACACATCAGTAACACTCAACAATTGATTTAGCATAACTGTTTGCTTCTAGTTCCCCGATGCAACTTCAAAAGATATGCAAAAAACAATGTAAATCTGCTACAGATTACCTCGCAAATTTGGGGGAATTTATAGGGGAAGTTGCACAAACAAGAGGGAGCAGTATTGCATGGTGAGAATGCTGCTGTAGCATAGTCACAAGAAACGTTTCGAAACGTAGAAACGTGAAACGTTTCAAAAAAAGTAAAACTCTAGTGCCAAAAATGTCTATAATATGTCCCACATATTTATGTTATGTTAAAATGATGATAAACATGTAGAAATACTAGTAATACCTACCATAAACATCTAGAATAGCAGCCATCCATTAAACATGTAGAAATACCTGTAACCTACCATAAACATATAGAAAAAACAGTAATATCTACCATAAACATGTAGATGCCAGCAGCCAGAAAGCATAAATTGAGACTTAAAAGTAGCAACTAGTAACTAGCTAGAAGATACTAGTAGGTAGCTACAATCTCCCAAATACTGATTCTACTCTTCAAGGTCCACAGCTGGCTGAGATTCCCCCTCAATGTCATCAGCATCAGCATCAGCATTGGAATCTGAAGAGGATGCTGTATCTGAAGAAGAAGCAGAAGAGGAAGAAGAGGCAGGAGTACCGTGCAACTGCATGAGATGTAGATGCAGCCCCCTCTCCTCCTGCAGCTCCTCGTCGCCCATGGGTTTGTGATCGTGTGGCACGCGGTAACAATTCTCGCTCCTCAGCAAGAAAGGCATACACATCATCATCCTCATTGTTGGGATGGAGCAAATCACCATCGTCCTCAGGTACCTCCATGCATATTTTATCTGGATTCACCTCAATTGGACCTTGTGTCTTCTTCATTTGTCGAAGGAGACGCAAGTTTGCATGGACATACACAAGCCTACCACAAAAATTATAGCAGTCATGCTTCAAAGTTCAACACAACTTTCAAATTTTCAGATTTCAATCTTGCTGTAAATTTGATTACTTACCTCTCAAGTTGAGTGGTGGATAGTCTATTTCTTTTCTTGGTGTGTATAAGGGAGAATACACTCCAGTTCCTCTCGCAGGCACTAGATGAGTAGTCCTGTGAGAGGACTCCAATGGCAAGCAGCCTCAAGGCCGGAGTGCTCTTGCCATACTTGTCCCACCATGAAACAGGCCTCCGATGCATGCACGAGCTGTACCAAACTCCCCAAAGGAGTTTCTGAATGCGAGGAGTTCATCCTCCACGGAGTTCTGCGGAGTTGCATCAGGGTATGCTCTCTCTAGGAACTTGGTCCATCCTTGTGACAACAACTCCTCATCAATTTGGCCCTCCCTCCTCCATCAAATATAATGTCCTCAAATGCCCTTGCCTTTGGTTTGCTGGACTTATCCCATCTTATCCATTCCTCACTCACAACCATGTGTCGCAAATTGGCCTTCACTTTTACCAAGTGTGCCAAGATAATGAAGAGATAGGCAAAGCGAGTTTTGGAGGGTTTCAAAATCTCCAATGTGCTATGCTTTTTGAAAATAGCAAGGGCTCTATGCTTTCGGGTAATGAAGGTCACCAAAGCTCGTGTCTTATCAACCACCGTAGCTACCCATGGAAGCTTGCCTATATCCTCAATAAGGAGATCCAAACTGTGTGCGGCACAAGGTGTCCAAAAAATGTGGCTGTACTCAGTCTCTATTAGTGCACCCATCCGTTGACAATTACTAGCATTATCAGTGATGACCTGCACTACGTTTTGAGGTCCCACATCCTCAATAGCCCTCTTAATATGACCATAAATATAATCACCTGTATGAGACTCATTGGCTGCATCTATGGACCTCAGAAACACAGTGCCAACACAACATGACACAAGGATGTTGATAAGAGGACTCCTCTTTGTATCTGACCATCCATCAGACATGATAGTGCATCCATATCTCTTCCATGCTGCCTTAATGGGCTGAAGCTCCTTTTCTACCTCGAACAGCTCTGCATGCAGGTCTCGAGTGCGCAGTGTCCTCTGAAGATAGAGGGCTTAAACGATGGTCTTGCATCTCCCACTGCTTGCACAAACTCCATAAATGTAGGAGTCCGAGCAATATTAAATGGCAGATCGCACTTGTAGAAGAACCTGCGACATGCCCTACGTGCATTTCTAGATAGACCTGCAGCCCAACCAGCCTGTAAAGTTCCTGCCCTTGCTGCTCTGCTTTTCCCCCTTGCTGAATTGGATGGGGCTGCACGCATATTTGTAGGTACAACCTGTGTAGGTAATGTAGTGGCCGATGACGAAAGCACAGGTGGTGGTCTAGATGTAGCATTCAATGGAAGACTTGACATGGGACTCCCAGGAGGAGATCCATGCATAGAAATAGCTTGGGGAGCCTCAAGTCTGTCTCTGATGAGCCTGGAATGCCTCCCAAAACAAGAAGCACATCATCTGGGACATCTCCCGCACAACTATTTACTCCCCTTCCAGAGATGCCAAGCAAGTGAGCTCTCACACGAGGTGCACTTCCATGATAGGTGCCCCCGTAGTGCTTGCGCTTCCACTTCTTTGTCCCGGAAGCACTATAAGATTCCTCCACATCTACCTCTTTCCAAACGGGATCTTTCGAATGGCCCATTTTCTTCCAAGTTCCCTTGTGAATCAGAAATTTCAGATAGCCTAGAGAATAGGCTAGTAGACTGTAGGCCCTAGAAGGCTGAATCTGTGAGGCTGTGACCTGTGCATAGTACATACAGCTCCAATCACTAAGAGTGACAACATTGAACAGATAAGAGGAAAGAGCTGCCAGCATAATGCACCAAAAAAGATGTTTGGCACAGCACATACCTGATAAATACTTTGTCAGATATATGCAGGTTCTAAGCTTTGCAAGAGAGAACTCAATTGACAGTAGAGATATAGGTACTAGGTAGGTCTAAGCTTTGCCTGCAACAACCCATTCACGGTGAGGTTGTAGCCTGTGCATGCATGCATATTTGAAAGGACTCTGAAATTAGGTGAAAGAAGAGGACCAACTCACCGTACGTCAATACCTCAGGACCGTACAGGAGGTCCACGCTATGACCGTACGACTGCAAGATGTCCACGTCAAGGACCCATACAACTGTATGGATGCCTACGCCAAGGACCGTACAGGTCTACGCAATAACTGTACGGAAGGGTTCACGTCAGGTTCGTACTGGTTGTATGGAAGATGCACGTCAGGGATGTACTTCCCCACGGAAGCTCACAACCAGACTGCACGTCGTCGTACGGACGCACCATACGCTGTACGGACGAAATAGTACGGGCTTGTCAGGGCTCCATGATCGTCACGCTATGCGGGGAGGTCACGAGTTCGATGGACGTACGGAAGGGTACCGGGATGAGCAGGTCGACGCAAATGTCTAGAAACCTTAGAAAAAGCCCCAAATCACAAGACTTTGGAATTTGCCCCAATTTTTCATTTGCCCCAATCATGTTTTATTGGGTGAGAAACGTTTCGAAACGTTTCTAATCCAATGAAACTCGTTTCGTTGTGACTATGTGCTGTAGGACTAGGGAGAAGGAGCTTGCAGCAGGAGTTTCTTCAGAAGGAGTGCTTCTGCTGCAAGAGAAGCTGCTGTAGAGACTTAGACAGAGAGGCTGTTGCAGGAGACTGCTTCTGTGGAAGAGCTGTTGCTGCTGCAGAAGAGGAGGCTGCTGCTGTGGAGGAGCTGCTGCAGCAGCAAGAGAGTATGCACCAACAAGAGGGAGAGAGTGTGCACAATGAAGGGGGGGCTCCTTTTATGGATGCAGGAGGAGAGGGGCTGCTCCAAGCGTGGGCATGGAGACTGAGTCCATGCTATGACGAGTGGGACTGGGGGTCATGGATGGCCCTGCCCCATGTCCTATGCTATCTCATAGGTTGCCATGTGTCCTGTGCCACCTCAGAAGCTACCATGTGTCCAATGTCACATGTCATGGCTGCCATGTCAGCATGTCACATCAGAGTGCCACATCATCATGCCGTGTCACATGCTACTGAAGTTAGTTCAGCCACTCTTATTTGCGCGACTAATAAATTCAGTCTAGGTGATCAATACTAGTCTGATTTTACTTTTGTTTTCATCCTTATGTTTCTGGCAGTTAGCTCTATTTATATTCAAAGGGCTAGTCCAATTTTACTTTTGTTGTCATCCTTATGTTTTTGGCAGTTTGAGTTTGATTGGCCTTCTCACATAACCTATGATGCCTCTTAAGTTTGTCGTATTGTCTTGTATTTGACTCTTTCTTGTTGACAGGTCCACACCCAAGGCTACTGGCCTACTGCAAATGCCAAACATGTGCTGGGTCGATATGCATTCTATACATTTGATTGGTACCGTGTTTGGGTACTCGGACGGGGTGTGGTCTTTACGTTTTTCATACAGCAATACATGTCGACTTGTTGACACTAATGCCCACAACCCCTTTACGAGGGTTACCCTCGGATGCTAGACCCTAGCCAACTAGTACCTAACGGAAGAATAGGAAAACATGAATTTAAAGAACTCGAAGTTTCAGAAAATGAAGATATACAATTAATGAATTACCAAGCAAGTGGATTTGTGTTTTGTGAGAAGTGACATGAAATACATTTTTTGTGAATAGATATCGGCCAAGGAGAGAGAAAACAAGTAATATCGGCCAAGGAGAGAGAAAACAAGTAAAGAGAAGCAAAAAAAGAGTACTAAGATAAAATCAGAAACTTTTCCTTTTCCTTTCTAGTGGGAGGACAAGTGTAGTTTGAGAGAGTTATGTAAAGTGACTATTTAAACCCTCTATAAGAGCAAGATATTAAGGGCAAGAGAGCAATGATATGTGACACCATCACCGTCACTATCACTAGGGTGCAAATTCCCCACCCCTCTGCACCCAAAGAGACCATTTAGTCATGTTGTCTTTGAATGCTGAATTTGATGCTGATTATCATCCTTGAGGTAATGCCCTTGCTGTACCTCCTATAGCTCTATATAGGATAACTTGGCAGGAAGTCTCTCCTCTAACCTAGGGAAGCTTCTTGCTTGCTGAGCCAAGCCCTGACCAAATTTTGCATTGATGTTATAATAACCCTTGAGATCTCACAATGATCTTGTTCCTACTCAATGTGTGCACACAAGCATGAATTAAACCAACCTACAGACCTGAAGATTGACAGCAGCCAAAGCATGTAAAAATCTGTCCATGAAGAGGACCAAAAGCTGAGTACAAATCCAACCTACACCACATGGACATCAGGGTGCTAGTCCTCGGGATGCTGACCTATCTTCTGCTGCATGCCTCTATGCTCAGCATTCCTGCCGTATGTTCTGCACCCTGGATGTACTTATTCAAGTTAGCAGCAGCTGTAAAACCCATTGTACAATGCCCCCCATGGGGCCCTTTACATAGGAGAGAGCTGAGCCCTCTCCCCTCTTTGGCTGGCCAGCCTGGCCTGTAATAGGCCGACCCAGTCTGTGGGGGGCTAGACAAGATGGACGACCCCTGGATGTGCTGGCCAATCATCTGTCTGTAGTCTGCTGGCTAACAAGACCTACTACTGGCCCACCTGCCAGCCCATTTGGTGGCCTATAAAAGCCATATGCTAGACCTTACCCCAGCTACTGTGTGTTGGATTGAGCCTCATAACTGCCAGCCCTGAGTCGCAAGACCCATGAACTGCCCGACAGAAGGGCAGCACCATGGCAGTCCCTGAAGGACTGATTAGCCCTTTTGCATTTGGTCTGCTGCAGGCTGCTATTAAGCTGGCCGCTTGGGTGGTCCTCTTGGATCAGTTGTCTGCCTAGATGGAAAGTCCACTGCTGCTTTATGTGTTACAGAATCCATTTTTTTTGACTCTGTTGCTGTCTTGTGACTGTCAACAGCCTCGTGAGGAATGTTGCACATCCATCACATGAGAAATATGCTGCCAATGTTGTGGAACCCTTAGCGTCTTGCCTGAGGATTGATATGAGGTCATGGTTGCTTGCATTGTGTAAAGGATGCTCGCTGATCGGCCCTCTCTCCTGAACTTTGTGTCAGGGTCCAAATCTTTTGTGTGCACGCTGCATTTCTAGACTCTGGTGCTCTCTGATGTGACAATACTATCAGGTTCCTATTCCGTGAAGGAGTGTGTTCCCATCCCATAGGAATGCACTTCCGTGAAAGTGTGTTTTGCTTGCATGGGGTCAACAACAATGTGCTTGTTTGGATGAGCAAAGTATACCCTTCTGCCCTACCCATGTTTCCTAGGTCCTTTGTCTTCTGCGTTACCTTGTCCATTACAACCTTTTATATGACCTTATAGAACTTAGTAGCTCTTGTTTTATCTTATGTGTATGCTGATTTGTTACCATTTTGTTTGCAGGAACTGTGCAAAGGTTACCCCTCACAATTTGGGTCTTATTTTCATTACTGTCGCTCACTCCGCTTTGATGAGAAGCCAGATTATGCATATTTGAAGAGATTATTTCATGACCTGTATGTTCAGATGGGTATGTACATTTCTACTCACATTTCTGGGTCACATTTAAACATACGTGTAAGTATTGGAAGCATTTATATTGCTCTAAACTGGTTTGTATATATGTAGGTTTCCAAGTCGATTTTATCTTTGACTGGACTATTATTAAGTATCAACAAACACAACAGGCTTCTGCTCTCCAAAGAATCCTTGTAAATACTCAACAGCTGAGCCAGCTTTAACCGCTTTTGTTGTAAGTCTCTTGTCCATGCCTGCAGCTTGCAAGATTTATACTAATTTTGGAATGTTGTCTTAATTATGCAGCCCACACCAGGAGGCACAAGCATGGGGGCCATGCCACAAAAAACGGCAGCTGCTGGACAACCATCTTCTGGTTAGCTCATGCTTTCATTGATTCATGGATTTTTCATGTTAGCTTTCTGTGCTGCAGTCTAGCTGTTAAATTAGTGGGAAGGGCAGCTATGGTGTTTCTGTCTGGCATTAAAGTCGACTTGCTTGTTCCCTCGAAATTGGTATTTGATGATTTTGGTATGTTTGTACACTTTCTACGTCAATTTAGATATTACATGGCTAAGTAGGGCTGAGCAAAAGCTTCGAGTCCCATTTTGTTTTGTCTCATGAAGGGCCGACATTTAGCACTACTTATCTGCCCTTTAAGGGATTGGAACCTAAGGTTAGGAAGATCAATGGATACTCGTTGTGTTTTTATCAGTATTAACCATATTCAGCAGGATGTTTTGATGCTTTCCTGTATTTCACAGGATCAAAGGATGTTCATGAACCTCATTCAGAGGTTCCAGGGACAAAGGCTTTGAGGCTGTCCGGTGTGATGGGACCTCCTCTACGGAAAAGTCCTATGGCTGAAGGTACTCATGCAGCTAAACATACGGTAAGGAATTTAGCATCTCTTTTTTTAAACACATGTTCTTGCATTCCGGCATTGCTTGCTCTCTGAGTTTCATGGAAGCTGCACTGTTGATTGTATTATGTGTTCACTTGTTGGCTTTTGTGCAAACGTCAAGTCCAGTTGTGTGTGCTTATGTGGAATTTTTACTGACAAATGGAGTGTTGAACATGCTTACAAGACACATACTAAATGATGGACCTCTACGGAACCCATAAATGTCAAATGACAGGTTTTTAAAACTGGCTTTGAAAGCTGTCTTGAAGGCATGATAGAGAAAGAGGAGCAACAATTTTCAATAGGTTAGGTCACAGATTAGAGAGAGAGAGAGAGAGAGAGAGAGTGCATTCAGCTGAGGAAGCATAGAGAGGCTCAACTGCAACTGAGGTCATATGCTTTAGGACCTTAAAGAGGAGAAAATTGAAGGGATGGGTATAATAGTAGTTTGGGAAACTGGCAGTTTCTCTCTTATGAGGATGGAAATGGTAGGTCCACGTCTGCCATATTTGCATGCGTGCATCATTTCTAGTAAAATGTGTCGCTCATTTTCAGATGACTTTTTGGCATTAATGCTTCATTGCATGTTAGTGCCTGTATAGACATGCACACACAACCATGCAAGGTTGCACGCATGTGCGCAGCAAGGACGCGGATGGAGAGAGAGAGAGAGAGAGAGGGTGGTTGGGTGGGGGGGGGGGGGGGGGGGGGGTGGTTGGTCGTTCCAAAGAACTCAAATCAGTGACCTCAAGGATGAAACCCTGTAGGTGAATACTAAGACTGCTTAAAAATTTATCTTCCGTGCAGGGGTATCTAGAGTGAATCGCATAGCTTTATCTAATAGAAAATGCCCATGCAGGGGTATGTACAAGATTGAGGGAGCTTCAATGCTGTTGTCTCACCAGTACCAGGGTGCTGAAAGTTTTGCAGGTGTGAGAAAAGGTGAGTTGTCTCAGGGCTACATATCTCTAAACTCAGTTCTCAAACCTCGCATACAATGAGGCGGGCCATTGGAAAAGAGAGTATTGACTTTGTGCCTTGCAGTAAATTAACCAGGTGAACATGACATGTTCCATTGCAGGAATGGTAGCATGTCTTTGTGTCTCGATGCAGAGGGAATGCTGTCTGGATTGTACCAGTAGATTTTTGTTTGGCTAGTATGTACATCCTTAATATGGGAGGTCGCCCAGTGCCTAGAGCCATTTGTGTTTCTATGGTGATACTGTGGTCAATGCAGGCGGGGATGAGGGGGAGAGAGATTCTGGTTTCTTATTAGTGAATGCCATTTTTTGATGAAAAAATGTATGGAGTCTGTTCGATTCTTTTAAGTTATTTATTTGATTCAATTGTGCTGAATATAACTATGCTTTGAATCCTCTTTGAGTGTCCTGGCATTCCATTTGAACAAGTCTATGAGATTTTCTATGATATATTTACTAACCTTAAGCTTTGAAATTTTAGAATTTACACTGGCTCCTCGAGCCTCTTGAGCGTGCAGTTGTATTCTGCAGGATAAGTGTTGTGTGATCTCGGTGTTTTTTGGTACAAGGCTCTAAATATAAGAAATGCACCTGAGTTTCTTGAGCTAGTAACAGGCCCTTGAATGTGATGCAAGTGGTGCGGGAGCTTTGTCCTGTGATTGTACTTCCTGGTAAATTGTCTGGAATCTGAGATCTCCTTCTGTGAAGAGCTTGAGTATGTAGGCACGCTTTTTGGATCTTTGGGCTCTGACCTATCGGATGTAAGAAAGCTGGTCAATCATATTACAGTGCATTATGTGTTTATATGTTTTGAAGGTAATGCTTTTTTTGGCATCATAGCATCTACCAGCTTGTTGCCATTGGGTTGAGGTTTTTGTTTATGTTTGGTGATCTGCCTCCTTTTTGCAAGCAGTCTGTCTTTGTTTGAGAAGCGTTACACTTTTCTCTCTACGAACGTAGATTTTTTATCACATTAGATCAGTTTATTTTGGGATGTCCTTTAAACGTGAGGGGTTCTTTGGGGTTTTTTTTTGGGGGGGAGACATAATTACAGGTTAGTTATTGTACCTCTGAAATATGACCTTCGCAGGATAAGGAGGAGCTCTACATTCTGGAACAGCACAATAAGACAAGGCTTATGCACACATGAAATCAATGGGGAAATTTAGGCAAAATTCAGTTGTGAAGCCTAGAGATACTGCAAATTGAGGTTGATTACAGTGAGGCATGAATGGGGGAGTAAAGGAGAGATTGCACACTGGTCAAAATACAAATTTATCTTGAGGTAGCGATGGTTGCTCCTTGATGCGAAGAGATTAATTCGATTCAAGAAATGAATGAAGCATATTTTGTGCAGCTTGGTTAGTCTTGTTGTCATATATTTACTGTGGAGGAATCATGCAACACTTCAAGGTCAGAAAGAGTTTGAAGAAAGAGATCTGGGTGATGGTGGGAGCAACAAAGCAGGTTTTTGGCAGGCCTCTCATGGTCTCGCAACTGTAATGTTCTTCATGCATTCAAGGCTCATGTATCCTTTTAGGCCAGTGGTTGCAAATGAATGGGGCTGCCTTGAATTGGGTTTTTCTACGGTATTATCCTCCTGGAGGATTGTACTGCTCCTCTGGGTCTCATGAGTAAGGTACATTGAGGCCTATGACACATACATAATAAGAAAGAACGAAGGTAGTGTCTGATTTTGTAGATGACCTGGTGGGTAAGTTGCAGAATTTTAGCCATTCAGAGTTTGTGTGATTTTGAGCCTCAAGGATAGAAGGATAATGCCATTTTGCATCATGCATCGGGTGAAATTACAGTTGTCATCGTGGGACAATATACTTTAAATCCCTTTGACGAACCTTTGACTTCCAAGGGATTTTAGTCATTGAATGTGTACCTTGGTGCTGTCTGTGTTTGGGTTTATCTACAGATGAGGCTTTTAGAGGCTTGGTTATGCACTGACAGTACACCTAATGTATCTGCTCTTTGCGCCTTCTATTCAGTAAGGACATATTTTCAACCTTGAGAGACTGTACATGTGTTCAAGGATAGAAAGATGCGGCTGTTTTGCATTCTTATTCATGGCATCCTTGCTTCTAGGCTTGGGAATGCAATCATTCTCATTGATGCTACTTAGACATCTCAAATAATGATAGCTTTTCTAATTCAAATACCAATACATCGGCTAATCCTAGCATATTGTTTCATGTTTGACAATGTGAATTGGATTTTAGGAGTGTTCAAACTGGTTTTGGGTCTCGATTAGTCAAGAGTTTGGCGTCTCAAGTCTCTCGGACAACTAACTGAATCTGAAAGTCCGCTTTTAGTATCTTGAACTTTAGAGGTTATGGACGTTTATCATGTGATCGATCTAACAGGAATCTAGTTTGGGAAATCATCGACCCCATCAGTCGACCAGATCCGTCACTAGACTGCCACCTCAATGTTCCTTACAGTTTTTATTCTATAGAGCCTAACATGTTACTCCCCGTCATGCCCCTATGTTTGTGTTGGAGGGAGAGATTCCATAGCAAGGTGGATATCATTTATGCCATGCAATTATATGAGATGTCACTTTTGGTCTTCTTACCTAGCTAATATGATGTCTAGATGCCTTCCACCTAAGTCATATCAACTTCTAGCTTCAAATGAGCGGAAATCACCATTTTGGATTTGAGGATTGATTGAGGATCAATTTGAGCTATTACAAAATGTTGATGTCTTATTCACTCCAAGATGTATAGATAAAGTTCAAGTAATCTCTCAATAGGACATTCCATTGGGTATATTAATGCACTCTGCCAATAATGCTCACCAATTTTATAGATATGTTTGTACCCATGTCTCAATACCACACCTTATTTGGCATGTCGCTACTTGCTATGTTTATATGACTTTGTAGAAATGCTCATCCAATGGATGAAATTAATTGCAAGGGTGGAATTTTTCTTATAGTGGCTACTTCAATTTCCAACCTCAACACCCCTCTTAAATTCACTTACAAGATGACTGACGAATGCAAACTCAAAAACAATATTAAAAAGTAATATTTTAAACTTTCATGTTTTTGTGAGCATGTTTGTAGTATTAGACGCAAAGCTATATATCCATGGAGCAATGTATCATTTGGTACTTCCCCTCTTAAGTTGTAAGTAATTTTGGTAGATTTTGACTTTTAAAGTCTGAGAACTTGTCTAAGTTAAATGGATTTGTGAAATTGTGTGTCACTTGCTTATTGGTGGGGTAATAAACTAAATCAATTGCTCTAGAAAGTGGCTTTTCTTGGATGAAGTGATGATGTTGCATCTCTATGCGCTTGGTGCGATCATGGAAAATAGGGATCCTAGCCAATTATTGTTGACTCTTTGATTTGCGCACTCTCCAGTGGTTAACTTATAGGTGTTTGGTGTTCGGTGTTTGTGAACCGTAACCCAACTCGCGCAGTGCATCGGATGAAGATGTGTGCATAATCTTGAATTCATTGTTTAACAACTGCATGACTTCATTCAAGAAGTGTGACCTTGATCACCGACATTGTTGTATTGGGCACCCATATCTACACATTAGTTGAGAAATGGGGTCTCAAAAAGGCCTCATAAGGAATGGATTAAGAAATGGATTAGTCTCAATGAAAGGAGGGTCTAAATAGATCTAACCTCGCCTAACTTAGGTGGGTTAATCCCACAAGTTACTCCACCTTACACCTCTTACCTCTTATATCTCTCTTACACTTAGGTGGGAGTCACTAAATTCAAATTTTGAAATTCTAATTTCGAATTCCCTCCCTTCTTTCTTCTTCCTCTCTTTCCCCCCTCCCTTCTCTCTCTCTTCCCTCTCGTCCTCCTTCTTCCTTCTCTCTCCTCTCTCTCTCTTGCTTCTCTCTCCTCCATGCGTGCTCCTATTCCACATTTGCTTACACCTACTGGTCCTCCCTTCTCCTCTCCTCCTTCACGCTTGTTAATCATCTCCTCTCCACCCCTTTTCTTCATCTGTTGGTTCTTTCTCCTCCCTCCTCCATTCCTTCTCCTCCTCATGCTTCTCTCTCCTGCGTGTTGCTCTTCATGCTTGCTTCTCCACACTTGCTCCTTCTCCATGCCTCCTCGACACTCCTTTACTTTAGCACCATTCGAGGAGGTCTCCAACAAGTACCAAGTTCACCTAGAGTTGGAGGTTGAATATGCAGGCACATGTAGTTTGGGATTGAGGGGAGCTTCTAAGATCCACAGTTTTCATTTGCAAGAAAAGAAGCATCTTGATCTTTGGGTAGAAGGATCCTTGTAGCCTTTAGATCTTGCCACCCAAAAGAGCTCTTCTTTTTATATAAAATTATTCGGTTTGTTGGCAATGGACATGCGAGGTTGCTTAGTTATTGCAAGTGATTGAATAATGATCATACAATGGCTATGTAAGCAAGCGAAGGTGTGTAGAGCTTAAGCAGAGTAGCTAGCAGAGTAGCATGCATTGGACTTGAAGTGACAAGAATTGCAAGAATCACTCTGTAAACTAGTTGAAACAAAAAAGGCTTGAAAGATCTATATATGATCAAGTTCAACGAGTCATAGAGAAGGAACGAGAGAAGGCAGAAGAACGAGTGTAAAAGATAAAAGAAAAACCTTTGGGATTAAAGGATAGGAAAAGATACGTAACATGGATGCATTGGCATCCATTGGTGGTGCTAGAAAGAGGAGAATCTGGGCTACAAGGTTTGTTATCTAATGTTCTTATGAAAGTTCACTCTTTTGTGCTACATTGTGCTAAGTTTTACTTGTGAACTTCATGGAAGATGGATGGAAAGAACGAACAGGAATTATATGAACTGTTCAGACGCTCTAACTATTTTATTGAAGTCAAGCGATGTCATTGGGATACTAAAGGACCCAAAGTACAAATGCTTGAGTGTGCAAGTTATTGAAGAGGACTTCAAGGACATTGTAGATGCAAAGGAGATGCTTGTAGCTTGTGATGCTGTTGGTGTAAGTCGTAAGCTTATACATCTATTTTTAAAGTTTTCAAGTTTGCTATCCTGGGAAAGTATAAGAAGTTTACGGTGCCACTACCCAAATCTTTGTTTGTGAGGCGTGAGGCATGCACGACGAGAAACAAACCAACGTGCAATCCTTTAAGATGAATGCTTTCAACAATGTTTACTTGGATGTTGAGAAACTGTAAGAAGCAATGGTCAAATTCTATGGCATGAGAGAAGATGGTAAGAGGAAATCCATTACAACATTGCATTTACTTAGTATCATTTTCTACATTGTGTTTATTCTAACTATTTCTCTCTTTTGTTATATAGAATGTAATGGCAAGCTCATATTTGTCATCAAAACGGATGAAGCTTAATTGGTCATACCTCCCCCAAACTCCCTACTCTTCACCCCGTTCCCAAGACTACCCCAACACCCCTCACAAAGACCCCGGACTCCAAGAATGAGTTCGCAAATTGTGGTCAAAATGTGCATTTTATTCATCTCATAGCTGTATACAACTACACCATAGCTTTACTTTCTCGTTGGACCCATCTGCTCCCTTGTCTAACTCTACTTTGCAACCAACCTGCGACTCCTCGACTTCCTATGGATGCTTTCCAAGCACTATATCTTCTATTCTCTTATACAATTTGAACTGTGTTTGCAAGTTCTAATGCCTTTTCCTTTTCAAACTTCGAAGTCCTACCTAATCAACATCTAAAAAACCAGTCAAACATCTCATGCAATGTATTAGTATGGGTGACACCTCCACCATGCCTTGAGTTCTTGCATAGAGAATATGTTGCAAACATGACGAACATCATTTCAGTAATAAACAATTTAAATAAATCAACTGCTAAATATTATGATGGTGACAAGATTACCATGTAATGCATAATGTGAGACTCCCCCATGCTTTCACCATTAATTGCATTAACTCTTTCACAGCCATCCAGGACCTTTCATAATACATCTCATCGATTCGACCCTTGTGAAATAATTTGTATTAATGCATCTACCTTTGTTCATACTTTAGCTCTCAAAGTCTCTACTTGAGGATGTGAAGCCTTGTTGGCCGTGCATTCACACAATGCTTTCCAATATTCCCAACCCAAGGGACTTTGAGACAATGTATGTTTGTCTTTCTCAAGATTGTGGTTGCATAAGAATCTCCTTGCCTTAGCTCCACCCATGGACACTTTGGCAAGAAGATTCTATGTTGCCCCAAATATTTTCTTGTCTTCCTGAAGTTTGACATATCCACCATAGAATCCCATCTCTGATAGCAACTTCTTAGCTTCTACAATGCACCGTGCGGATACTCCTTGTGGAATGAAATTCCAAGCATAAATAAGATGCAAATACAATAATTTATCAAGTATGGGCAGTTTCGGATGTAAAGTACATATGTGTACTCTCTCTAGTGGGATGGGCAAGATAAGATCCCACTTTGAATCCTTCTTGTCGCAATTGGGGACTTGCGTTTGGTTATAAGATAGAATCCATGCAAGCACTTCAGGGTTTTCAAATCAAAATAGCAAGATGTCATTCAACTTGAAATGTTCCATGGCCATCTACTGTCTTGATGGAGGGGGGAGAGAGGAGGGAGGCATTATGGGGGGGGGGGGGGGGGGGGGCAGGTTGGGAGGGGTGGGGACGAGGAGAGGGAGGGGGAGAGGGAGGCAGGGTGGAACCCTAAACCTAATTGAAAGGGGCCTAAAAACGACGATGGGCCTATATAAAACATTTTTTAAAGCCCTAACTCTCATTATTCGAGGGCACAAGTGAAGACCACTGCCAAGCCAACACGACATTGCCTCCAGCCTTCTTTCTCCAGCTCCATGGCCTCCGCGCACACAAATCTCTTCGGGGATGCGAATCCCTCAAAGGACCTGAATCCCTCCGGTGGCACTCCTGTGAGCCCTCCCCTAGCTCCCAAGATTGTGAGCCCTCCACCAACTCCCGTGAGCCCTCCCCCAACTCCCATGAGCCCTCTCTAAACTCGTATGAGTAGGAGCAGTAGCAGGAATACAATGAGCCCTCCCTTGATTGTCACGATAGAACTACTCAGCTCTCTCCTCCCTAATGACCAACAATAGACTTCCCTTGCCCCCACGAGAGATAGACCAATCCTCCCCGTGGCAAGATCCTTGGGTCTCCCTTGAAGAATCTCACCGAGATTGAGAAACAATAATCTCACCGAGATCAAGAAAAAATATGAAAGGCTTTCCGAAAAGCAAACTACAAGAATATCAACAATTATCCCTCTTCCTATTCTACAGCTGATCATGGATATAGTTCCAGTGCCCTTGCCACCACCTAAGGGTTAAAACAAAGAAGATGTCAAAAAGCCCCATCAAAGGGACAGAGTTCAAGGTGCAGGTTCAAGTCGGGCACCTGGAGGAGGATTTAGAGGAGGAGCAGATCAGAGAAGTGAGGTGTAAAAAGTTTAAAGCAAACAAGAGGCCATGGAACCATGTTCAGGTACCTGTATAACCTCCATCAAGAGTCATGAAGCCATACAAAGCGAGACCAGGAGCAAGATGCCTCAAAGAAATTAGACAGCTATAGAAGAGCACTGGCAATCTGATCCCGCGTGCTTCTTTCTGACATATTGTATGAGAGATAGCACAAGGATACAAGGCCGATGTGCGCTTCAACATAGGAGCTATGGAGGCGCTCAAGGCGGCTGTGGAGCAAGTTATAACTACCTTGCTCGAGGACGCAAACACAGAGCGTCACCATGATGGACAAAGATATGGCTCTGGCAAAGCGGCTATGGATGGATCCCAGTTTTAAGCCTTAGAATATCATGGAACACAGCCTTAGGACTTAGACTATCCCCTTGCCCTTGAAGGCACAACTTTGTATTTGATGCCCACAGGGCGAACTCTTTACATAAAATATAATTTGATCTTATACATTATTGCATTGTTGAGTACCTTTTCCATGTTTATGATGCATTGTGCTTGTCATTTTCAATGTTTAAAGGGTAAATAATGTAATTATTTATTTGGCACTTTCATCTCTGTTAAATCCAAGTGAAATTTCACCATGCTGTAAAAGGAAAAATTGTCTGGGATGTCAAAAGGAGCCCAAAAACCTTAAAACCCGCCACGGCATGAATTTGGGCATCTAGACAGCCTCCAAATTCTAGATTTGACAAAATTGATGACTACAGTGCCTAGTACTATCAAATAGCATAAGATTGGCTTTAATTTTACTTCAAAAAGTGATAAACAAAGAAATGAAATCAAAATTAGTCTATAGTCTTTGACATGAAAGAACTTGGGATTATGCTATCTTAATCTTTCTAAAGTTTTCTTGTTCATGTTGATTGAGAGGTGGTGGCAATGTTTGTGCTTGCAAGCACTCTCAATACTCCATACTCTTCTCCCTCGCACAATCCCTGTGTGGGTACATCAGCCTCTCCCTCTCTTTTGCTATCATGAATGCATATAGATTTTGTGTTTGTGTTGACTTTCTCTCCTACAATTTTTGTGAATATTGTCTGTGGTTTGTTGTTGGGTGTATGCAAGTTAAGGTGGACCACCATTTTAGCTAAATAGTAGGTGTTGTGGCTAGTGGTTCACACTAGTAACTGAAGTTCAAAACTTGGGGAAAAATCTTAAAATCATACTAAAAGTTGAGCCTATGCAATTAAGAATTGAACTGTGTGGGTGTGCACGCAGGACATGACTTGATTCCTACTCACATGAGAGATTCCTCTTCATGGATGCCACGATTTATCTTTCTCCCACATCTGTGTTTGCTTTCTTCACCAACTCTCCAACATTGAATATATATAACACTTTCTCCCAGCTCAATACTGCAACACACATTCTCCTTGTTGGGTCAGGTTGGCAACCACTTCTCATAGCTTACATATGTTTTCAAGTCTATGTCAGATTGTACATTGAAGGTTTTGATGTTTCTAGCATAGGATTTTTGGCTTGTTGCATTTATATTTTGTTTCTTCGGTTTCCTTAGCTATTATTCAACTCACTTAAGCTTGACGTTTTGAGCTCGCTATGCTTTTCTTGTTGTGTTGTACGATAGTCATGTCCAAGTTCCACGCACTAAATTTTGAATATCCACAACAGAAGTGATTTTACAAAACAAAGGAGGACTTTAATGCTGAATGTGGCCTCAGCTTGAGTGGTATGAACCCTCGCCACTTATCATCCTCAGATGTCTCAGATGAGTTGTGCTCTTTGTTTTTAAGGAGGTCTGAAAGGGGATAGGGCTCATTAAATGTAGAATGGTGCACAAAGATAGGTAGAAAGACATGCTCTCACTCCACTACAAAGTGTATCAATGCAGCCCCATCAATAGTGAAGTATGCCTCACATTTGCAAGGGGCTTTGCCTATGAGTGTGGCAAGCGAGATGCCCATAGTAGTAAAATGGTGCTCCTTGTGGCATGGATAGAGGTTGTGGAGGAGTCAATGAGAAAAGCAAAGAAGAAAAAGGATTTTGATAACAAATTACGAAGGTGGCGTATTGTGAATGGATTCTCCAAGGATGGACATGGTCCTGACCTCTAGGGAGTGTCCGAAGGGACAAATTTGACTTCACGGGCAACAACTAACATTCAGCATGGTAGTGGGGTAGATTTTTGGCCATATTCTAGGGTCGATGAATTAGCACCTGAAAATATAAAGTATGCAGAGTTGCAGACTTGCTAACAATAAGGAAATGATGATGATAGAAATGGAAGAGTTCGAAAAGGCAACTATGCAGATGGAGGAGGCAAAATGTATGCTCCATAGAAGGGAGGGCATGTTCATGGTTGTTGACAGCTTGAATTCGTAGTTTGCATCCCTTTAAAAAATCCTTGAAGCTACCATTGATTAAGCAACGAAAAAAAAGTCGTAGGATGACATTGGAAGGTTGGAGAGTGTTAGTAGCAACATGCTCAAGGGCGACGATGTTACCAAGGATCTTAACAAAATAGCTGCTGATGCACAAGTAAACATACAAATCTCACTCCTATTTTTTTTAAAATTTCATTTCTATTGTCGTCTTTAATATGTGTTTGAATTTACAGGAGCTATTGAAGTCACGGGATGACGAACTGATGCAAAAGATTCAATTGGAGATTGGCTTTGCATCACGCATGCTGCATTTTGTAGAAACTAGGCAGCATGTAGCATTCATCCCGACTATCCTCAAGTTTCCTACCTTGGGCTTAGGGATTATTTTAATCAAAATGGGTGCATGTATTGGGTGTGTCCTTGGATTTACGATAGATGATGATATGGTGGGTGTTTGCATGCTTTCCTACCATATCATGTGCTTTGCTCTTATGTGGCAGATGGAGATCACATGTGTTGAAATTTCATGCAATCAACCAATATTAGATTCTACAAGGGTGCAAATCATAGGGTTCCCCCTGTTTAAGTGCAACAAAATACATAAGAGTAAGTATTATGTGGTGTTTCACTTGGATTTTTTGAACACGAATCTGTGTATGGGTTGTTTGACTTGCACTTGCAATTTGCTTCGTGATCAACACTAACTAGTCGATTTGAAGTACTTGGAAATTACTCCTAGGACAAACTAACTACTAGTTGGGTAGCTAGTAGATGCTAGGTAGCAGTTACTAGCTACCAGCTAGCGGCTAGGCACTAGCTAACCAAGAACATACTATTTTCCACCTAGCTACTACTTAGGTACATACTAGTTGCTAGCTAGTTACTTCTTAGTAGCTAGCTGCTACTTACTAGTTATCAGCTAGCTACTACTTACTAGCTAGCTATAACTAGCAAACACCTACATGCTAGTTACCATCTAGCTACTTAGCAGTGAAGTACTACTTGCTCACTAGTTACCTAGTTACTATCTAGTTATTAGCTAGATATTGCTTACCAACTAGCTACTAGGTACTGCTTTTACTAGCTAGTCACTGCTTATGAGCTACTACTTATTAGCTAGCTAATGCTTACTAGCTACCTACTACTTACCAGTTTAGTAGCTAGCTACTATTTACTAGCTAGGTATTGCTTACTAGCTAGCAGCTATCTACTTCTTACTAGCTAGCTACTAATTACCACCTATATGTTAGATACCACCTAGCTACTACTTAGTAGCCAAGTAATACTTACGAAATAGCTACCTAGTTATTGGCTAATTACCAGCTACCAGCTAGCTACTAACTAGATACTACTTCAAACCACCAATTAGTTACTAGTCACCATGTAACTACTGCTTACCACCCAATTACTCCTAGTCACCACTTACCTATGGCTTACCATCCAAATCTACTAGTTTACACCTAGCTATTACATACCAACCATCATCTACTTGCCAAGTATGTACTAGCTACTACCCAACTGCTAGTTATCAACTAGCTATTACTTCCTAACTGGATATGTAATCACCTATTCAAGTGTGATTAGTTACTTAGCTACTGTCATGCCTCTAAACAATACTAACAAACCTTTCTCTGCATTGTAGGAGACTTCACAAGTGTGCATGGGTCTGAAGAAGATTTTAATGTCCAGTCTCCTTTGGATTCTTTTTTGTAGGTATGGCTCAAGTTGTTAATTAAAAATTTTGATGCTTTGTATGGAATATGCATTGATAAGCAAGTAGCTCCTTTACTTTCAGACAATCAATTCTCCTAGGTGGCTTCACACACCAAAAAAATGTAGTGTCTAACGGATGAAATGATGGTAATATTTCTAGAAAGTTTCTTGGTTTTGTCTCTACATATCTATTGATACGGTCCATGACATGTTTTCATCTTGTATTATTGAAATACTAACTAATGTACTCAGATAGTCAATACACATGTGAGGGGGGCTCTACACACTTGCCAAATGAGAGTTTAGAAGGGCACAACACTCCAACCAGTACTAGAGAGGTGAATGCAATTGCGGCAATCCTTGGAGGTGGTGTATTTATATTTTTAGGAAGATTCCATTGCAACCATTACCATTATGCCTTCGTACTGAGTACTATTGTATTCAACCATATATAACATGTTCATGAATCATCTATGAATGATAAAAATTGTAATGCTCAAGAGGAGGCTCCCAAAGATGTACCATTTATCGGTATGCCCATCCTCCACAATGACCATGGTAGTGGATTATTGCTATGAATTTGTAAATGGTAGAGAACCAAAACAAAATGCTAAAGAAGAGGAGGAGGACGAGTGTATGCTCCAACAGCTCCATGAATCAATAAAGAAGAAGACTGGAAAATGTAAGGATGATGTTGCCACTCAAGAGGGTATATACCAACAACTCCTTACCAAGCCCTTACTGCCTTGTTTATAGAACTTTTGATTTTCTAAAATGTGTTGGTTTGTTGTGCTACATATGCACAAGAAGGAAAGAAGCAAAACACACCCCTGTGCAGGTGAGTGCACCACTAAAAAATGGTGTGATAATCAAAGTCTAGAGCCTACAAGAAATTTTAGTTTTCTTAGACATCAGGGCCATCAAGCTTATACTCCGCTAGCATCCTTGCTTTGCAAATGGTGCCTTCCCCAATTATCAGTGCTGAATATACTCATTTCTTTTTATGTGTGTCCCCTGAACCATATATGCATTTGCAATGACTTGTTTCCCCCATTCAAATGCTAAAGTACAATGCTCCATTTGTAATGTTGTAGTGCAAAATTAATACATTCCCAATTGCCATGTCAAGAGTGTCCTAGATTTGTGCTTAAGTCTCTAATGTCAATTATCTGGCACAATGTTGAAGGGTGTGTTATATGTATAGGTAGTCTAGCTGGCATCTCCTCTTCAAATTCAAGTGCTATTTTGATGGTTGATAATGATGAACTAGTAGAAGCCTTTATTTTGCATGATGATGGTATGCCTCCACAACTTCGAAATATGAAAGATATGTCAAGAGAGGAGAAGGAGAATATGGGACCACCAAAGTTGTAGCACTATCACACGATGTCACAGGGGTTGGGGATGCTACCCCTCCATAAGATGTTGCACTTCCACAATGAGGTGTTAGGAATAGGGAAGAATGCCCCTCCAGAAGATGCTACACCTGAAAACAATGTGACATGATTTGAGGATGTTCTAGCTCATGAGCCAAATCCGCTCCTAGCCACCCTTGTTGCAGGATAAGAGGGCATTGATTCTAGACCTGAATGGTGTGTTGCTATAGCATATGTGAACATAGAGCATGACAAAATACCTATTTTTGGTCAAAATATGAAGAGTGTGGAAATGCCACTAGTTAGAGAAGTGGATAATGCTTTTCATTCAACATGATTCTATAATATTTTTCAAGTGGTGTTTTTCGCACTTTGATGTGTTTATTTGGACTTGTTGCCTGTGGAAGAAGGCAATGGCATTGTTGGAAAGATGCTTCCCATATCAATCGTATAGGTCCCATGCAGTGTATAAATAGGGGGATTGTGTGAAAGAGCAAGGATTTGTGATCCACCTTGAACAAAAGCCTGTGTTATACAAAAAACTGGCCACCTTCTCGGAAAGCTAGCTGCAATACAATACAATATTCTACAATGATAGTGCTTACAAATGTCTCTAGAATCCAAAATGCACTTGCCAAATGCTAGAGAAACTCTGCAATCAAGACACAAAACATGTTACATGTTATCTTATTAAACATGTTGCTAATTGGCTAGAAATGTGGATTCAAGTTGGGAATCGAGAGAAGTACACCAAGGGAAATCCCATCCAGCATGTCAATGATGATGAAATTATGTGGATTGCAAATTCGCACTTCCACATTGCTTCACCATTTCCACATTCCCATCATGGATGGGCATGAGCAAATTGAAAATATTTACAATTCTTGGAGACACGTATTTATGTAATAATAACACAAGTCATTTTTGTATTCAATGAAAACTGTCCCATTGTCATAACTTTATGGAAATGTACTCTTGCGATAATAAAAGTTACATTTTCTGTATGTATTCAATAATTTTTTTTAAAAACAATGCGTTGCTAGTTTGTAATTTAAACTTTCAAGGTTTAAGAACTAAAGTCTTACTTTCTATTTAAACTTTTAAGCATTGAAAACTTGGAGAAAACTTGAAGTCTTTTTACTATCCTAGAATATGTTTATTGCCCCACATTGTTCCACATGTCCATTATTCCCATTGTGCTATTTTCCACAAAGTGGGACTCAAACATCAACATGTTTGAGGCAAAAATGTGGCTAGTAGGAGGAATAGAAAGGTGGACAAAAGGAGGAATAGATTGAGGAAACTAGACAGTAGGAGGAACAAATTGAGGAAATCGGGCAGCAAGAGGAAAAGGCCGAGGAAATTCCTCATTGATTGTCTCCATAGGCTTTCGTGGACCTTGAATACAACCCCCCACCATTGTCGAATGAGGACCGGGCAGTGATTTTAGATGTGAATGGTGTCTTGGCTCGTAGCATTCATGCAAGACATAGAATCCCTACACATTGTGAAAGTGTCTGAAATGGGTTTTGCACACTCTAAAAGTTGAAGTTTTCATTTGTCATGATGTGAGGTTATTTCTTCAGTGGGATTTGAAGCACTTCCATGTGTTTATTTGGAGTTCTCTTAAGGTGGCAAGGGTGAGAGAGAAGTTGTCCATGTGCTTTCCAATTGAAAAGGACAAGCTTAGTGGAGTGTATGGACATCACTCTTGTGAATACCTTGGTCCAAGTTGTGAGGTTTTGGGTACTACAATAGCAGCAGTTTTGAAAGTCCTCAATAGGTTTTGGAATGACAACCCTCAATATAATAGCACAAACACATTGTTGGTTGATGATACTACCTACAAGTGCTTGCAAAACCCAAGGGAGTGTCGCCAAAGATGGAAGACCAGTCTCCCCATGAGTTGCAAACTTTTTTGACTACCATATGCATTTGAACTGGCTAGTGGCACCCAACCGCATTGTGTATGTATGGGACAATGTGCTGGAAATTTTTGAGGATACTCAAAGCATGTGTGTGTATTATGAATACTTTAGGTAAATACAATATATGGGGGCTGTAGACAATATAATATATTCAAGACAAAGTTTTGTATAAGCACTCCTTTTGAAATGAAACCATTTGATTCTATAATCATGTGTGTCACGTGCAACCATGCAACAATAGATAATTAGTCTTGTCAGAATATAGTTTTTTTTGTATATGATTTTTTAGAATATGTACTTAGCCTTATCAAAATATGATTTTTATCAGTTTTTGCATCTTAAGGTATGGAAACTTCCAGATTCTAATATCACTTCTAGATTCTAGACACAAGACATGATGTATAGAATATACAAGATTTAAAAGTGACATCATAATCTTAGGTTTTTAAATATGAAATGACATCCTTTGTAAGAAATCCTTTGTGAGAACTGTGGCATGGTGTTGGGGAGAGCTGGGAGAAGGGGCAAGGAGTGGCCATGCAGAAAAGTTTTAAATGTTGTATTTACACCTCAAATGGCATGCTGTCCATGCAATCCTCATGCATTTTTGAAGACATTTTGTATATTTGTTCGTTCTTGTCCATAATCTGCATTGGAATTTTGATGCTTCACACTAGATGTGAGTACATTAAGACCAAAAGTTTTATTATGAGAAGGTGATAACTATAGTCACCAAATTTTTTACATATAATCCCTTGACTACATGGGAATTTGCTGCAATAGTGCCACCACTTCATTTCCTAGATCTGCATTAATAGCAAAATTGTCATCCATGCAAAGAGCATCGCTCAGGTTGCCAAAAGGTTTGTCATATAAAATGATCTCCTCTACTTCCTCATTCTCACTTTCATCTAGAATGGGTATGATTGTGTGATAGATCCATGGATTCACATATGACTTGTTGATGCATCTATGGTAGTCACCTTGCATGCAAGCATTGCAATAACATGACAGAATTCTTGTTCTTAATGCCCTCCCATCCTCTTTTAAAAACCCTTGAACATTGTGCAAGGAGTGAGTCTTCTAAATTTCTTTATAGTCCCATTTACTGTCTTTAAAAACTCTGCCATATTTGATCTCCCAAAACACTCTTGCCACGTCCCTCCCTTTTGAGGTATGGCTAGATTTTGCACCATGGGACAAGTTATCTCTCAAGAAGGCCACAACATCTCTAGAAAATTGTAATTTCATCCCATATATCTTTAGTTGCTCATGTGTTAAAGCTCTCTTCACTACTGCACCCGCCCCATCATGCTCACCCTTGCCATGTTTAGAACCAAAGAAATCCCTTTCTGTGAGTCCTACATATCTAGCAACAAAGTAAAATGGCCTTTTAGCCTTGAAGTGGGAGGCAACACCATTAGACCAAATCCAATGATCTGATAATGAGAGTCCTTGCCCATTAGCAAAAGACAGAGCTAATTTTGGGGCTTTTTAGGTTTAACAAAAAATAGAGATCCTCCAATGAGAGAGAGGTCAACGTTACGTTGGAAATGCTTTTCTATTTTTTAAAAAATAGACTTTTTCTCTCTAGAGATGCTTGACACACTGACAATTTGAAGTTCTTGCTCTTGTTTTTTAGTGTGTCATAAATGCTACATCAAGTCACGAAACAGATAAACTGACATATTGAAACTCCCACTCGAATGTTTTTTGAGTGTGTCATAAATGTCCTCCTCGAAAGGTCAAAACAATCAAAACAGGAGCCTGATAGGAATGTGCTTAAGAAAGTGATTTGGGCACTTAGCCTGGGCCCAAGTGCCCAAATCTCTTTCTTAAGCACACTCCTATGAGGCACTTATTTTGGTCATTTTGACCCCTTCAAGAGGCTAAATTTAATGATTCAAAAGTCATCTTGGGGTTTTTTCTACTCTAGACACAATGGTAATGCCAAAACCACCAAATTCTGCACCAAAATAGTAGAAAACCATTTGGGCCCTTGAATGTAGCATTTATGACACACTAAAAAACACTTGAGTGAGAACTTCAAAATGTCAGTTTATCTATATCGTGATTTATATTTTTGATTGAATGCTTGACTATACAAAGTTGTTCTTCTCACTCTAGAACTTTTTAATTTTGAGCCAAAAAAAAGAAAATCATGAATTTCTTACAGAGCCCTAAAATGAGCTCTGCTTTTTCCTAATGCTTGTAGCCATCCATAATGTAACATATGGCAATGTTGAACAAAAAGATGCACTCTATCATTTGAGATGAAGAAATGCAAGGTCTTCTGCACATCTACTCCATGCTTGGTATATGTGATGCGAACAAAAATAATAACTTGGAATGATTTCCAATGAATGGATTAAGAAGATTTTCAGGATTGACTAGCTTTAGTGATGGGTACTCTAGCCGTATATCAGGGGCTGTATATGGTTGACAGTAACTTCAACATTTCATACAGTAAAAAAGTTGCAGAATGTCCTCTTCAATGCTCCCCATACATAATCCATTTCCTATCATTCTAGAGTTTAATTTAACTCGCAGTTGTTCAATGGCCTGGAGCTGGTGAAGATAAAGGAATTGGGGAGCCAATTTGAGTAATAAAGGACCATAAAGTAGACTGTGAATCTGATTCTGTGCAGAATCTGTGCATATCAAGATTACTTGAAATGGCTGGAAAAGTAGTAGAGCTAGCACATTTCATTTTGCTCTTTGAATGTATAGTTCTCTGCAAAGTTGACCACGACTGATACAACCATGCCCTCATGGAATCATAACACGAACTCTTTAAATTGATCAGCCTACCATTTGTAAATGAAAGTGTGTTGTATGAATTTCCAAAGATGGATATTCAATGACTATAACAATGCGGCACAGTAACTCCTCTTCTTGATTACAAGAACCTTCCTTTTCTTTGTGTCCACATCATGAATCTCCTTATCTTGGCTAGTCTTCTTCTGGCATTTTCCCTTCAACTCCACTTGAATGTCTTCAAATACCTTTACTAAAGCATAATGACCTTCTTCTACCATTTCACATGGACACCATTACACTCTGGTTGGTCCAACTACAACACTCACCAAAGATGCATTTCAAATTATTATAGATAGACCCTCTATGCTTCTCACATATTCACATAATGTTGAAACTCTGAGTTTTGGTTTCTATGAGGTAGAGCAACCAAGTTGTTAATCATTGCTTTTGCATATATCGCATGTGCAATAATAGGGTTTTCCATAAAACCTAGCATTAGTTTGTTGCATTTGGGTAACAACTTCCTTTAGATGTAGTTTTTGAATATGTTGAATACAACATGTGTATCTATCCTTCAGTTTTTGTACAAAAAAAGGTTTCAAGCACTTAAAAGAGCGTTGTTGTATTTGCAAATTTGGAAACTTTATTTTAAACTCGAGAAAGAGCTCAACCTGTAGCAACACCAATCACATAGGTAGTCAAAAGGAATGTACAGACACCTAGTTATATTGATGCCAAACACTAGTGCACATGTACCTAGTATATAAACTAGTCCTACATCCAACTTCCCGATACCTATTTTGTAGCCATCTTGTTCAGAGATGGCTAGTTTGCAGCTATCCAACTAATATGTAGCATGTTAGTATGCAGTTAACTAGTTTCCATATATCTTGTTTAAAGCTATCTAGTCCATTGAATAATCAAGTAGTCTTGCATATAACTAGCTCGTAGCCAGACAACTAGTTTTCTTGTTTGCTAGTTCACTAGTTACAGATAATTAGTTTGCAACTAGCTTATTTGTAGCTACCAACTACTATCCAACTAGCTTAGTTTGCAGCTATCCAACTACTATGCAGCAAGCTCGTATGCAGTTAGCTAGCTTGCACCATTTTCCCTTTAGGGGTCCCCTTTCATGTTGATATCACTCTTGAGGGGTCCATTTTAGGCACAAGGGCATATCAATGTGCCATATATGTCCAGTACATGTCAATATGGCCCTTTCCCCTTAAGGGCCAATGTAAGGATGGAACACTAAACCATATCTACCCATGATCTCACACACACACACACACAGACACACACACACGCACGCACGCACACACACACACACACACACACACAAGATATCACATATATATATATCCTCAAGTACATAAAGGCTTTTATGGCACAAAACAAAACACAAAAAAGCATAGAAGAAAGCACAAAAAAGCACAAAAGAAAGCACATAAAAGCACTATAGGAAGCACAAAAAGGCACATCTAAAGTTGGCCAATCTAATTCAAAACTAATGTTGGGGAAAATATCCAAGAAGCCAATACAAATCACCGCCCATCATTAGATTTACATTACTATAGTACCATTATAGAAAGGAATATGTGTCAACATACATTGTATTTATGCAACAACATGGTACATGAGTTTCAATACAATGGTATACGAGTTTCAAAAGAATGATGCAAATGGAAATAATCGAAGCATGAAGCAAACACTTGGTGCAATTCAGGGAAGGATAATTTCCAAATTGTCAATGGTGGACATAATCTGTATTTTGATGTAAAAGAAGTAATGTTCAAAGAGCCACACATTGGTAGTGCAATGAGCCTATCTTAAGCAATTGATCTTGAGTTTCTATCATGTCACATAGCTCTGGAAAGAGAGTGACAAGGTTTGGATCCTATTCAAGAAGGACGATCTTTATCTACATCCCCCAAACATGGCTGCTACAATGATCATCTGTTTGAAAGAGCATTGAAACCTATTCACTATCTTTTCAAAGCTATGTCAAATGATAATAGTAGGAGATGCACTGTTTAAGATGGACTAATTACAGTGGCAAGGCAACACTATTTGAACAAACTATTCATAGCTGAGTAAACCACCCCATGTCACATGTCATCCGCTACATGATGATGGACATTGTACTCATCAAGTCCTAGAAAATGCACTGTGCTTCCAATTGCTACTAGTCTTTTGATGTAGGCAGAATATGGAGTGGGTGATCCACTGATGGGTCGTTCACATCCACCCTTAATTCATTAACATTGCCTTTCTCATGGTCTAAAATCATGTTGTGCATAATACAACAAGCATAAAAATCTTAAGGAAGAACAAAAAATTTGGTGAATTGATGGTCTTCCCAAGATATCTCCATTGCCCTTTTAGTTTCCTGAAAGCCATCTCCACAACAATATGAGTAGACAACTGCATGAAATTATTGCTTTCTTTCCTCCAAAATGAGTTGGTCCTTGTGAATTGGAGTCATCAACCATGGCAGCAATGGATACCCTCCATCAGCCCATATTGTCATGTCGAATGGATACTAGGTCACCAAACTCAAAAGCTGGCCCTGTAAGCCATTGGCCTCCTTGGCACAACTTGTAGAAGATGGAGTTATGTAAGAATCGTTTGTCATTGTTTGAGAATGACCATCATTGCTTGCAAGACTTCTATGCTATCCAATGTTCACATCAAGGAACCTAATGCTTGAGTCCACAATGCTTGAGTCCACAATGGTATGCATTATCATACTATAAGCATCATTTCTATCTCGCTAGTGCTTGTTTGTTTGACCTGATGGTAAGTCCATCTTGAAGTGTGTGTAGTTGATTACCCCACAACAATTGGGCAATACTCTCAATTCTCAAAATCCACTTTTCAACTCATTGAGCTTGGACTCTGTCTAGGGCCATTGGATCATGCAAGAGACATAGTTTTGCAATACAGTAACAAATTGGGAGAGGAAACATGACACAATTGAATGACCACATCTTAAGTTCTCAAAAACATCAATTTGTCACATGCCTGAGGTTGACCTTAGAATGGAAATGGATACCTTCCTCTCAATAGACAAAATCTTTCCTAGAGTACATGTCAAGGAGTATGGTATTTCACCTTGCTCCAAGTGCAAGGTGTTTGCCAAATCAACAAAAAGCTGTTGAGAAAGCCAAAAAACACCACATAATATCTCATCGTCTATGTGGGAAAAATGGGCATAGTGATTTCACCAATTGATGGAAGACCGGGGCTTAAAGTACCAGGAAATGTTCTTGACTTATGTTTTAGATATTGCATGCCTATGTTTACGTCCTTTGGATGCTACTACCCACATTGAAGGGAGGATTGAAAGTACCCAATCTTCTGTGTCATTGTCATCCTAGTCCCAAGGTCCTAGTAGATAGGTCCCAAGCATGAATGGTAGAGCCAATGAAGCAAACAAAAGAATATAGTAGTATGAAGATAAATGGTGTGGCATGTTGTCTGTGTTGTAATGCAAGAGAAGGAGGTCCCTGTGAGAAGGAGCCCCTTCCTAAGCGTCAGAGGTTTGAGAAGGAGTGTGCATGGCTTCTAGCTAGATTGTGGGGTGGAAACAAAGGGAAACAAGATCCTACTGAATAGGCCCAACCGGTTTGCACTCTGTTAAGAGGCCCATAATTTTGAGCAGTGGAGTTGGTAGTCAGAGCAGGACATAAATGTGAATCTTGCTACATCATTTTAGGGCCAACTAAGGAATCAACTAGGGGGGTCAGTGTGGGGCTAAGCCCTTACCCTCATCGAGGAGCGCTAGGGCAACATACACAAAACTAGGGTCTACATTCAAGTCAGAGATAACATATACACCTAAATCCTTATCTAGGTACATGGGGACCATGTAGTAATTCGTGAGGTAGTATCTTGCCGAGGGAAGAGCAGTTTCTTGTTGTGGCTGCAAATGTTGGTCACTCATTAAATTTATAATGTTGCTGCTAATCGTGGCTGTGGCACTGGAATCATTGTAGAAAAAAATTTCATCTCCATTACACTACCCAATGCCAACCATCTCCACTACAATGAGAGTAATGGTGAGGGCTAGAAGAACCTTGTGAGTCGCCCAATAGTCCATGTCAAATTGAAGGGTGATCCTCAATAATATACAAATTTGCCCGAATTTCTATAGAAATAAAAATATCATGTTGTATCATGAGAAAAGAGTGCCACCCTCCGATATACTACAGTATCCAAATAAAAAATCAACGATGCTCTTCTGGTCCAATTGTTGAGAAAACAAATAGAGACCTAACTTGTATACTAATATGCAAGAACCTAGTTTCAAGAAAGCTAGCTAGTATCTAGTCAATCTAAGGACTTTGTAGTTAACTATTGTGCAAGTTGTAGCATGAATCCACCTAAGTACTATGCAATTTATTTGAACTACTAGATAAGGTATTGCCAAGATGATAGGCATGATGAAATAAACTAAGGTATTTCAAGAAGATGTACTTGATGATTCACATATGATTTCAACCCTATCCACTTTTGGCAGACATCCTTTTTATTTCGTGAGACATGAGTATGGGTAGCCCAAAAAGAAAGTAGAAGCTCGTGAACCTCTATTGTGATTGAGCTAATCCAGTCCTTGTTGTTGGGATAAGTATGGTCAAGGGCTTGCTCTAAGGTGCATGTGTGCATCTAGGGGAGTCACATGTGTGTGTGTGTGTTGTAGAAGCACATCTAGTGCTATGAGGTGTCTAGGCTGTGACCTAAGTGATGATGTAAGCAGAAAGGCCCCCACATGGGAGGTTCCTTTGATTTAGGCCAGTCCCACTGATGTAGGGGCTGATTGCCACTGATATAGGGGAGGTGCCTACACCATCCTCTCACTCTATATAATGGAGGATGTTCCTTCATTCTAATACAATGGATTTTGCCTCACTTGAGCTCTCTCTCTTTGTGCCATGATGCATCTATTCTATCCCACATTCTTCTACATTTGGTATCAGAGCTGGTAGGCTTTAGAGAACCCACTTTGGTAGTGCCACCTCATCATCTTCTCCATCACCTCCTTTTGAAGCTTTCTTCTTCCTTCCTCTTCAGAAATGGCTTAGCTCTGTTCTCTCCATCCCTTGCATCTTTTGCCACATCCTCTTACCTATCCTTTTCTCACTCCCTTGTCGTGGGTGTAAACGTGGAAGAAGACAATGCTAATAAACCCTAAACTAAGCAACAGTGAAAGATACCTAAGCAAACCATAATGATAAGAGTAGAAAAAAGAACCACTAACAGATTCTTAGCACATTTTCTAATGAGTTAAAGCTTATTGAGGAGAGCTAGACCTAAGCTCTAAAACCATGTTGAAATCATGGTCGAGCTCTCCTATGTACCCGTCATAGACTCATCTAACGTGGGATGAAACCTAAGTGCAAACATGATGAAGAGGTAGAAAAAATAGGCATAGAAATGAGGTTACAAGATTGAGACTTATACTCATAAAGAGATGTCATTGCATAAAAATGACCACCCTTTTATAAGATTGGATACAGACTTGCATTGCTAGCTCACATGTGGGAAAATGGCTTCCTTGCCATGTGGTAGCATGTTCTTGCCTTTCACATGTGGGAAAATGCTTCCTTAGGGGGTTTTACATCCATCCATGGATGGGTGAAGCCCCTAATTTGGGCGTCCACCTACATCTAAGGTGAAATTGTATGTCTGTCTGCAACTTTATTCACAACAAGGTGAATGGGTAAAGGCATATAATAAATGATGCAACACAAATTCACTAAAGAGTCCTCTGACTTCAAGCTGAGGGGCCTAGGATCAAAGCTTGAGTGCAACCTTTGATTCGTCTTGATCTCCCAAATAGGTTCTTAGGGGCTGCATGTAGGCTGCCAGAGATATTTTTCAAGCTCGGGAATGACCCGAATGCTGGCATGATTTTTTTAATAGATGGATGACTGCGTGTGAAGACTCCTTCGCACAAGCACTTTTTCTAATGGGTCGAGGCACCATCCGCCATTTTGTAGGCGTACAGGTGTGAAACACCCCTTACCATGTGGCAATAACCTCTTGCCTATGATACCTTTACTCATAGCTTGCCTCTATTCTTATGCTCATGGCACAACAATCTCTAACATGATATGATGACCTCTTTTCCAACCTTATCTTTTTCTCTCTTTTTTTCAAACTTCCTCCTATATTGTTGTGTTCTACCTATCTTGTTCTCTAAAACTTAACCTTTCATTCAATTAGCCTTTCGTATCACCATCGAAGCTACCCATGGCCCATTAGATAAAAATTAAAACTTAGCATGCTTATCTATTTTATCATTGAGAATGAGGATTATGTTGTCATGAAGTCTCAAGTTAATTGTGCAATCTTCCATCATGAGAATCATGTTGTCATCAAGTCTCAAATTAACTTTACAATCTTAGCTTAGCCTCCATCATGATGTAGCCTACTAACCAAGATACTCTATCTTTACTATATCGCCTGGGTAAATGACTTCGCAATATAAAGTCTCTAATATAACAACGTGAGAAAGAATCGAAACCAGGCTTAAGCACACTTCTATGTAATTGATTTGTTCTTGTTGAAACAATCAGGCTTTCCCTACTCTTTTGCTGTAACTACATATGTAGTAGGAACACGCACGATCAAGAGTTCTTGTTCATCATGATTTGGAACTCCGAGAAGCTTACTTCGCCATCCCCGTCGGTATCCACCTCCCTGATCATGCTCTGAATGCGTAACGGATTCGTACCCCTTGCTAACAATCCCATATCCAAGAGCGTGGCTTCCAATTCCTTGGGAGAAATCAAGCCATTTCCATCCTTGTCGAACATCCGGAACGCTTCTTTCAGCTCGCCTTCTTTTGGGTCGCTTGAAGCGTTGCTGTGGGACGCTGACCCACCGTCGTCTTCACTCGTCGTATCCACCGTATCGAGCGTCTGGGTGAGAGCCTCAAACTCCGTGAAGTTCAGACGACCATCTTTGTCCCAGTCACAGCTGTCCACTATCCGTAGCATACCCTCCCGAGTAACCTGGAGACCCAGTTTGCTGACCCACGCGGTCAGTTCTTCGATTGTCAACTGCCCATCGTGATTGGCATCGAAAGCATCAAAGATAGCACGGAGATTTCTTGCGTTGTTTACGCTAGAGGAAGCAGAGAGGGAGTCAAAGCCGGCAGAGTCTTTGTTGGAGTGGAGATCTAAGGAAGGAGGTTTATGGCAAGAAGAAGCACAAGAGGTATCGCCACTATGAAGGGAGTTTGCAAAGGTCATGGTGGAATGACTGAGGTAGTATAGTATAGAAGAAGAAAAGCTCAAGAAGGCAAACGCAGCAGACAGGTATGGAATCAATCTAGAGAGGATGCCCTCATATACAACGAGAAGGCAAAAAGCCTATTGGTTTCTTTCGAAAATACGAGGATGAAGAAGATTTCCACCCACACACGCATTGACTATTCAAGTATTCTCCATTAGGAAGGGAGTATGGAAAGATAGTGGTGGAAGGGAGGAGAAGGAAAGCTCACGAAACGCGATAAAAGGGCAAGTGGGATGCAATAGTTCGAAAGAGGATGCCTTGAAATATTGGTAGAATAGTTCTACCCACACATGCTTTCCTTATTCCAATTAGCTTTTTTCAAAGATTCCATCTATATTTCAAATAGTTCATCTTCCTTCATTAACTACCCCAACTACCACCCTGCCTCTCTTTCCTTCTTTCTCATTAACTAAGTTACCCCTTGACTACCACCCTCCCTCTCTTCCCTAATCCACCATGCGTACCCACTAATGAGTCCATCTAAGAGCATGCGTCATCTTTGACTTAGTAAAAGCAACCCCACTTTCAAATACAAAATTTCTCTAGATGCCACCCTTGGTTTCATAACGACTCCCAACATTGAAAACAAAGTGAGGCCCTTCTTCTCAATAAAGTTTATGATCATCACATCTTTTCTAAAGATCAAGAAAAATAAAACAAGCAATCTAATCTAGATTGCTAGCTTGTACCCTTCAAATGATAAGGATTTGCAACATTGGCAAACAAGGTGGACACTTCACATGGCCCTTGTTGTTGTAGAAGGGTATCCGATGGTATCTTCATTATAATAGGTCGCTATATATTATAGAATCCAACTATTCCATGATGAAGAGGGCGACTAATTTTTATTATTGTTGATTTATTAAATTCATTTTTTCTACGTGTTAGCAAGCTAGATATAAGTGGTGGGAAGGGAAAAGTCATGCCCATGATTGAGAAGAGTCCCTGGAAAAATTGTGCCCATCTTTGAAAAGAGTTCCTTCAAAAAATGTCCCATGAAGTTGGCATCCTATCACTTTCAATCTCTTGAGGAAGCCCATTTAGCTCCAATACATGATCCATAACTGGGTTGCAACTTCAGGGGATGAGATAGCCATAGTTAAGAAAGCTTATTTTCAATTCTACTTGGGTACAAAGAAATGGATGGTTGTGCATATGAATAAGTTTGACATAACTATTGCCTTTGAGAATTCCACAACGGTAACAACCACCATCTTTTTGGTGGCTTTCCTAACTAAATTCACTTCAATCATGAGTATGGCCACCAAGTTGGTTAAATGACCATCTTAACTAAGACATACAAAAACTCATCATCACTAAGGGTTCCGAAAAGTCTAGCCAATCAATTCCTATGTGCAATATCAAGAGGTTAAAGGGGAAGGCGAGTGAAGTACATTGCCTAGGCTTCTTAAAATGAAATATATTGGATGGTAGGTAGAGAGGGAGTAAGATATAAAGTTGGTTTATTGTTCAATTTTTTACTATTTTTGTGATAGTGACAATACTAGTTATGATAAAAAGAGAAATTGACAATGATAGATGCCAAATCAAGTGGTTATGAATGACCAATAGGAGAAGATTTTTCACTTTCATTAACACATAAAGATTTGAAGGATTTGGATTAAGAATCAAAATCGAATATCAATTTTCCACAAAGTGGAAATATGAAATGGCTATAAGGGGGCAAGATGAGCATGAAACCCAATGGCACCCTCTAACTACCTTCCGACTATGGACATTAACAAGGATATTAAAGAAATGAAATCACCGTTTATTAGAGTATGATAGACGTGGAGAGGCATATTCACTCTCTTCTTATGACCCAAAAGAAGGTTGTCTTCTATATTTAAATGTGATTGAATGAGCATGCGAGCCAAGAAGCAAGGAAATATTTAAATAATTAGAAAATATCCTTACAAGTTTCCAAAAGAAGAGATGGAACTATTCCCATTATTCAAATCCCATTATGGCAAGTAGGGGTGCTAATTCCAATGCAAGTAGCAACATGTGATTCACCCACTAAGCTAGATGTACCTATGACGTACACCTCACCTCATGTCCCAATAATATTTGATAGGGTGCTATATTATACTCATTGTCAATTGTGGTCCAAACTTTTTGATATACACTTAGTACCTCGTACAATATACTCTAATAAATTATTATTCAATATAATCTAATCAATTATTATTTTCTTATGTAAGGAATCTTAAAGGAGGTGATGGATCAATTTCCTCTTAGTCATAAGGCAAATGTCATCAAGCTCATAGTGGCATCACGGCCTCCACCATTATGAATTTCCCCATGTAAAACAACTATTAACATTAGAGCACCTTAGTGAACCTACGTTTGGGCAAGAGTGACCTTTCTCATCATGGACTCCATGATTCTATTTGTAGCCATCCTTCAATTTTTAATACTAGTTGCTCCTTTGCCAACCTAAACAAGGGTAAACATGATTTCTTCTCATTGGAAGGCCTTCTATAACATCATGTCAACCTAACTTTTCTAAAACAAAGTTAGATCCTTCAATTTCTCAATTCACGATTGTTGGTCTAAGATGGGTGTTTATATTTTGTGAACTTTTTTTGTAAAGAGTCATCCACTCTAGACTTAAGAGACTGGATCTAGATTTCTATGGAAAAAGACACATCCCATTGAAAGATATTTGGTAGAGATGCTCACATGGAAGATGCCCCTAGCCACCTTGTGCATGTGGGATGCAAATAAATGAAGAGACATAAATGGGGGCTCTCAGTTATTGTGGGACACTCTCAAATATGCTCTCATCCTCACATTTGTGGAAACATAGGCTCCATCCATTTTGAACCCTTGTACATCCTTTAGCGTCAATGCAACCTTATCATCTTTTGCTCATGTGGTCTGCTATCCCTTCACTCCCATCTTTCGCCTCTCTCACTTCTTAAGGCCCCATGGTGTCTCTCTTTCCCCTGAAGGATACATTCCCCCATTATAGAATGTCAAATCTCTTCATGGATAAATTTGTTCTAATTGCAGGATATGCTCAACATGGATGCAGATGGTCAGGAGAAAGCTTCTTGAATAGAAAAGGCAAGGAGACAGGTTATAATCTACAATTGTATTCTTGCAATATTTTAAACATAAGGCTTACTTATGCAAATCTATACTCTTTCTCATTTAAATAAAAAACATTTCGAAACGAGTCTAAACATCTAATGCAAACCTTGTCTAGACATTTGAAAACGTAAGGCTTACCTTTGTGAAACTATACTCTTTCTCATTTAAGGCATAAACATGTCAAAACTAGTCTAAATGTCTAATTCAAACCTTTATAAACATTTCAAAACGTAAGGGTTACTTTTGTGAAGGTATACTCTTTCTCATTTAAAGCATAAACATGTCAAAATGAGTCTAAATGTCTAATTTAAACCTTTTAGACATTTCTAAACAAGTCTAAATGTCCAGACATAAAAGGAGAGAAATATGTCAAAACCACACAAAATTTCTATGAAAGGAATATGTCAAAACCAATGTAGCATCCACCAAAACTCAAGCTCCCTCATGACTATTCTAAGCTAGAATTAGATGGCACATGTTGAAGACATGCATGGTACACTTGTGGATCATTGTCAGTGCAAAAACAATGCTGGAGCAAAGTGATTCTCTCAAAACCAAGTCGCCCACAACCTACAAACAGTTTAACAATAGTGTGAGATCTAGACTCACTGAATGTCCTGAGCAGCCACCCACCCTCACCCACACACATGGCAACCACATGCAATGAAAGTAGCTATTGCAATAGCTTAAACAAAGAGGAGTAATTAAATGTGTGTTCATTTACTAAAAGAATAATTGAGAGTGCTTTGCTCCACCACAAACAAGAGTTGTGTTAGCTCTTGTTTGATGAGTCTCGCCTTTATGCAATGACTCCATGATAGTGCCCTTTTGTGCTTAAAAGAGTTGTGGGTCTACAGCCTCACCTGACTCTCTATCAATCACTAGAACTGGATACCCATCATGATAGAAAATACCGAGAAGTACGTCATCAACCCACATCATAAACAAGTACAATTTGCAAGACATTCCATAGGTATAATGGCCTTATAGGGACCCTACAAATGGAAAGAGATGAGATTCAGGTTTTGTTACTTGGTCTTTTGTGTCTTGTTTGAAGTACCCACCATCCAACAACATGGGGATGGTACGATGCAATACAAAATCCTTTTTGGCTGCATGATGATGGACAAAAACAAAATGAGCAACCAAGTAGCAACTAATATAAAATCCTCATCTGCAACAAACTCATTTGCAAATTTGGCCACTGCATTTGATAGGCTAGGTGAGAAAATGTTCCACTCATGACACTCAAGTGAATCAATCTATGCTACTCCCAGTGACGTCGGAAAGTCTGCCCACACTAAATTGGCCACATGCATGCAAGGATCTCCTTTGTAGGAAAGATCCTTTACATTCACCCTATCAAAGAAAAGTAACAGCCTGCAAGTACCACCACATATTCTCAAAAGCATAAATAATTTGGCATGAGAAAAAACCACAAATTAAGACTAGGATGCGCATACTCCCAGCGTCCTACACCATCCATGTCTTCCACATCTGCTAGAAGCACACTACCACTATGAGCTCTTTTGTGCTTGCACATCCAAAGAAATCTTAGAAAGAGTCCAATCATAGATGACGTAAAACACTCGCATGGACACATGCATGAGCTATGTGAGAGGAACCTATTTGCCATGTCATATGCACATAGGTAGTGGCTGCCACTTGTATATTGGGGTCATCTCTCCTAAATTTCAATTTAAGTTTTCCTTTCTTGTTCTTGCGTACTAAATTTTTAGCCTCCTTCTCCTCTCCCTCCTCCACACTAGTAGTAGCTTGAGACTCATTTGGCTGTGTGTAAGCATCCTTGCCATCCACACGCACTTTTATATCCACAAACTCTTCATGCATTGAAACCCACAACAATGCTAAATTAATTAAACAATAAGAAAAAACTCTAAAGCAGCACTATGCAACAAGATTTATGACACTCACGGGCATACAACTCATCTTATGATACGGATCTCTTCCCAATGGGGTAGTCGACCCACCATGGACACTTGTCCTGCTCCTATTTAGACAGTCCCCTCTCCTGCAAAGATCTTGGATACATGCCATTCTCACCTTGTGCATGAACCCACCCTCTACTACTTGGTGGGAGCTCATCAATAGCACCTGAGTGTAGCAATGTCATAAGCCACCTGGCAATCAAGAAAATAAGGTCTTCAAAAACTACAATAGTAGACGTTGTAAGGGTAAGATTGTACCACTAAAACAAAAATCTAGATATATACAAAAACAATCAGATTGCACCTGTACACAAGCCTACAAGACATATGTGTTATCTCAGGTTGTTTGTCACTCTTAAGGGAGCTCTTCATGTCCTTCCAAAGAGCAGGAAATGCATCATGGATGTGAGTGCGCCTCTACTCTCTAAAGTAGAAGCATCCAATCCAAATGGAAGTTCTCCATCCATCTCATCCTCTAACCCTTTCAAGAAGAGCTTCCCCTCTTCTAGCAAGAAGCCCCAATAGGCTTCTTTTCTAATGTATGTGCAAAATTTTCAAAGTGGGATGTAGCCGCACTCTTTGTCTTGCACTTGTAAATTATTTGCAATATGTCTTTCTTCCTAAAGGAAGAAGAAACATGTTATTTAAGCCCACTTGAACAAAACATGAAATGGAAATCGCATACAGGTGTAAGTAGCTATAATCTATGCTTACCATTCTGTTTTAATCTTTGTTGAAGTCAAGGCATAAAGCTTGTCCTTTGTAATGGCAACCATGCCATTGGTGTCCCAATTGTATTTGAGTAGTGCTTGGAAAATCAATCACCATTGGTTGGATTTGCTACGGCCAAATACTTGTAGGCTCGTTCTTTGAAAAGATGCTCCACACTTTTCAAACACTGGACATACTTTTCAGATCTTTCAACTGCCTCATCTATGTCTTTTGAAAGGTCCCCTATGTGTTTTCTCACAGTGGCAGTGAGCTCATCCTATGACAAAGCAAACAAAGACATATTACATTTTGTTTTGTTTTGAGAGTCGGCTTTGCTATGCGAGGCACTTACACCCACCAAGCATCTCATGGAGAACCATCTTATTTATTCTCGGTTCCACCTCAAGTGTGGACCCTCCTTCAATGGAAACTTAGAGAGCGAAGAAGATACTAGGACCCTGATGGACCCATGCATATTAGAGAGAGATGAACCTTGAGACTCAAAATATTGAAGAAGAATTTAAGACAGTCGACTACCTTCCAAACAAGCTAGACAAGCATTGTTGCTGAAGCAATGTACTAAGGATGGTGTGTTGGTTCTTCACCTCGAGAGCCATCTCTACCTCAACCCATTACTTATCCTTGGGGGCCAAGAGTTCAAACAAGGAGGCCTTGTTGGCCATTCCAAACTTCTGGAACAAAAAAATCTCGTGGCTAAAGGCAGGGGCCTATAAAGAAAATACTTGGAGACAAATAAAACAATACTGAAGACAATTAATGGCTGAAGAAGATATATATATCACAAACGGAACTCAGTACAAGTGAAGATATGAGAGAAGCTCTGGAGGAAGCAAACGTCAATCCTGACAACTGTAATGGACTTCTGCACTAGCTCCACAAGTTGGAACTGAACCAAATCTGAGACAGCAAACTGTTGCAGGGGTTGCTGCAGATTTGGAATAGAAAGAACATAATCTGGAGCAGAAGTTGGAGGTAGATCTGGAGCAGAAGTTGAGGGCAGATCTGGAGCAAAAGTTGAGGGCAGATCTGGAGCAGAAGTTGGGATAGATCTGAAGCTGAAAAGAAGGCAGATCTGGAGCAGAAATTGGAGCAGATCTGATGCAGAAAGGAGGGCAGAACTGAAGCAGAAAGGAAGGCAGATCTGGAGTAGAAAGGAGGGCAGATCTGGAGCAGAAAGGAGGGGCAGATCTGAAGCAGAAAAGGAGGCAGCCAAGAGGCAAAAATTGAGACAGCAGAGGAGGCAGCTAGGAGGGAGAAGTGGAGGCAGCAGAGGAGGTAGCCAGGAGGCAGAAGTGGCTCAGGGTGTGCAGGTACCACTTACTACTAGAGGGGTTAGGAGTAGGAGAGGGCTTTCCGGAGCTAGGTTGATCTTTTGGAATCCCGGAGAGAAGAGCCCCCTCTGAAGCAGGAATGCTATCTTTTTGGTGGACCTGAGAGTAAAGACGAGCATAACGCAAAAGTTGACATTCAAACTCATAAAAAGTAGGAAGAGAAAGTTGAGAAATGATTTGTTGCATAAAACTGAAATACTTGGGCGGAAGTGTATTTAAAAAGAAAGTAACTTGGTCATCCTCGGATTTGGGAGGACCAGTTGTGGCAATATCAACAACTAACCGCCGGTAATCTGCTAGTTTAACCTTGACATCATCGTCAGCAAGAATCTGGAATTGTTGGAGATCATGGTCAAAATTGATGCGACGAGTACGATCTCGAGCTGCATAGCGGTCAGTGAGATGTGCCCATCGCTCAGAGGCAAGATCAAAATGTTGTAATTGAGAGTGAAATTCAGGTAAAAGACCTTGCATAATTTCAACAATGGCAGTGGCATTACGATGTCGCCACGAACGAACTACCTGAGGAGGATAAACATGAGGATCAGGTGGCAATTCAGTACCTTGAACGAGTTCCCATAGGTCTTGAGAATCAAGCACATGGCGCATGAGATTTGACCATGTGGTATAATTAGACCCATTAAAATGAGTCATATCAGTGAAAGCATGTTTGGCTGTTGCAGAGACAGGGTGAGGGGAAGAAAGAGAATGATAGGGAGAATAAAAGAATTTGGAAAAGGTCCTGAGGGGGAGGGATGAATATGAGAGGCGGGATAAGACATGAGAGGTGAAAAAGAGGCAGCAGGAGAGATAGAGGGAAATAAACTATAAGAATCCAGTGGCATGGGAGAAGGAGGAGGATGAGAAGCCACTGGAGGAAAGATGGCAGCGGAAGAGATGAGAGGGATGGGAGGGAGGGAAGAATGTGAACCGAAAGCAAGCTCATTGTCAGATGCATTTCTCCTTTCTCGTCTGCAAGTGTTCACATGCATGTATGGATCTGTGTCCTCGTGATTACTTGTTCTTATGCCTTGCATAATAGATGGAGTTGCACTAAGGGAATAGGGCAACATACCTTGCACTGATTCTTGTGGAATAGGCACTGTCGAATAATCCAATGTTCTCATGCCGTCCTGTCCTCTTTCGTTAGGGGATACTTGTTCTTCATTGGCACCGAACTTGAGATGTTGCTCAGCTTCTTCTGAGTTGAATAGAGGTCCTTGTTGACGTATTGGAGAGAACCGTGGAGAGGTAGAGGCACGAGGTGTGTGGGTACCTGCTTCAAGTTCCTTCCATTTCTGGAATTCAGCAAATTCTTTAAAGAGTTTAAAGAGGTATTCATCACCTTCAATCCTTGCAGACTCTCTCTCGACATATGTCAAAGGTGGTGGTTGAATAGAGGTCGATTCAAGCTGAGATCGCTTCGGGGAAGAGGGAGAAGACATCTTCAGGTGATGATTTATCTTCCAAGCTTTCCAGATCAAGGCTCAGGTGTCGATTGGCACACCTGACTCTGATACCATATAAAGAAAATACTTGGAGACAAATAAAACAATACTGAAGACAATTAATGGCTGAAGAAGATATATATATCACAAATGGAACTCAGTACAAGTGAAGATATGAGAGAAGCTCTGGAGGAAGCAAACGTCAATCCTGACAATTGTAGTGGACTTCTGTACTAGCTCCACAAGTTGGAACTGAACCAAATCCGAGACAGCAAACTGTTGCAAGGGTTGCTGCAGATTTGGAATAGAAAGAACATAATCTGGAGCAGAAGGTGGAGGTAGATCTGGAGCAGAAGTTGAGGGCAGATCTGGAGTAGAAGTTGAGGGCAGATCTAGAGCAGAAGTTGGGACAAATTTGAAGCTGAAAAGAAGGCAGATCTGGAGCAAAAAAATTGGAGCAGATCTGATGCAGAAAGGAGGGTAGAACTGAAGTAGAAAGGAAGGCAGATCTGGAGCAGAAAATAGGGCAGATCTGGAGTAGAAAGGAGGGGCAGATCTGAAGCAGAAAAGGAGGCAGCCAGGAGGCAGAAATTGAGGCAGCAGAGGAGGCAGCCAGGAGGGAGAAGTGGAGGCAGCAGAGGAGGCAGCCGGGAGGCAGAAGTGGCTCAGGGTGTGCAGGTACCACTGGAGCTGGAAGAGAGGAGATACATGAATACCTAGCCCCCCCCTTTAAATAGGAAGGGGCTTTGAGTCGGTCAACCAATAGGTTGACCGACCTGGTCAGATTTGACCGACCAGGTCAATCTGGTCGGCCAGATCTGGTCGGCCAAATCTGGTTGGCCAAATTTGGTCAGTCCAGAAAAAAAAATTTTAATAATTTTTTTATTTTGTTTGACCTCTAAATCGGGGCTTTTGACAGATCTTTGTTCGTGGATTTTGCCTCCGATCCGGGGTTTCTTTGACAGGGTTCGGAGAGTCACCAGTGGTGTTTGTACCTGTTTATCCTGTCCTCGAGAATTGGAGATTGCCTAGCTTAACAGGGCCACATGAGTCCTTGCTAGGTGGCATGCTTCATGCAACAAAGAAAACAAGATATCACCACACAAAGAAAGTTGGTATGTGTCCAAAGCAAAGCAAGTATTTAATGCTACATTTACTAATTTGTTGCATTAAATGCAAGGAGAGGTTCTCCTTCTTTTTGCCTATCAACCTACAAGAATTGACACTTGACCCACACATGGTGAGGTAAAGAATGGCAATAGGCTACATGCACATACAAAACAATCACTTCATCCCAATTCTCTTTCTTGAAATATAACAAATACATTAGCAAACAAAATTTGAATAATAAAGCACCCACCCTTGTGTATTCTTGCAAGCCAAGCTTTTAGGCGATGGCTTCCATCCCACACAAAAAAAAACTTCCCTTTCAAATCTGTCCACTCCTTAAGCTCTCTTTCAAACTCTTCATTCACAGGTTAGCACCTGAAGCAAAAGCGGAGCATGTGTTTGCATGTGTGAAAAAGAACCCCCTTCGAATAACCATTCAAGATACATCCCTCAAGGCAAAGGAGTGAAAAAAAGCTTCCAAATGGTACAAAAAGATAATGTTGACTTACAAAATCACATTAATACACTAAACACCCAAAATTAACCCTTAATCCCCCACATCCTATAAAAGCAACACCAACCCCCCTCATTTCTTTCCCCACACTTGGATCCTACTCGCTCTATGGATTGTTGGTGAGATAAGGAGTGAGAAAAAGAGAGAGAGCTCATATTTTCCCTTCATTTGCCTTTTTAGACCATTTGAGAGTCTCGAACTCCTTTTATGTTTCAAGAGAATGAGAGAGAGCTACGAGCATCCTATCCTATTGCTAAAAAGCTAGAGCTCGCAAGTTGAAAGGCTAGCTAACAGAGAGCATCTTTTGCAATAGAGGCTTATACGTCAAGCTAGGGCTCCTTTGGCATCTCTACTACAATGACCTACAAAGCGACTCATTCACAGTAAGGCCAACCAACTCATGCTTCGAGCTACACCCCCAATGACCTACATCTTCATCCCAAAAGCTTCTACATGCTTGGATCCAATAGTTGCAGCTCTAATGACACGGCCCTACAGCCCTTCATTGACCCAATAGCCTTCAACTCCTCGCCTTCCAACTGCGCTGCTAGCAATTCCTGCTCCATGCACACGGGCTTAATCTCTAGCCTACGTTCACACCCAAGTCTCACAGGGAAAGTCACGAGTCATCGCAAGTAGAGAAGGCAACTTCACAAGATTGGTAACTTGATACAGCACAAATTGCACAACGAGCAATGACCTATCTACTATAGCCTCAGCACCACATCTGTGGCTTTAGCACACTTCATTGACGACAACGCCAAGCTTTAGGACAACTCCACCGTGCTCAACAAAGGGATGGCTCCATCAACGGCTTTACCGCTAGGAGCTACATGCGAAAAGCCACCACATCAACTTGATTCACTGATGACCAATGCTTAAGCACCTCCACGCAATGTGATGGAAAAGCCACGCCTCCAAGTACTCCAAAAACCCATCGACGAAATCTGTGAGATTCCATCGGAACCTCCAAAGATTACGTCACAGGTCACCCAACCTTATCACCAAGGGTTGGCTAGTCTATTGACACATGTGGTGGCCTCGGAATTTGACGTGTGGCAACACAACCATCTAACATGTGGCGAATCCACACATGCATTATCACCACATGGCAAGTCTATCCGTCATGTCAATAGGGCTGGCCTTGGTGACACATCATCAGTGCCACATCAACCCCATCCTACCACGTCATCCAGTTAGCCCATATTAGCACCATGTCATCTAGTTAGGCCATGTCAATACCACGTCAATCCCATCCTGCCACATCATCCAGTTAGGCCATGTCAACACCACATCACCCAAGTGACACATCATCATGTTGAGTCAGCACTACCACATCAACCAATCAAAGTCAAAGTGCCACATCAGCTTTAACTAGTCAATGTGCCACATCAGCACATCCATGTCATCTGCCATGTGGCATTGACCTCTCACAGGCATAGTTACCCCTCTGCAGGCACACCCTTCGGACACCATAGTAGTGCCCCATAGGCACACCTCTTGCCAGGCACAGTCACTGCATGTTAACACAGTGGCCACATCATCATTTTGCACCTTTTTTTGCCCCTCCACCTAGATCAAGCAGTATCTCTTAATCCAGGAAGAATTTGAGGGCACTCCAACAAGAAAAAATGCTCAATTATTTGTGCTCTACACGCTCCTCACATAACACATACATTTCAATGCAAGTATCATACACTTTTGAGCCTCGGTGACAAATCCACTTCTTGCACGCACATCAGCCTGTACATCGAAGCATCTGACCCAGCACTTAAAACAAACAAAGAAAATGAATTATTTGTTGCTTTTTCATCGCTCGACGATTGGTCTAAATCTAGTTCAGAGTGCATTAGATCATCCATAGCGGAGAGAACTCCAAAGCAGCCAATTGAAGCCATGCCAAAAAATTCCTAAATAGTTCCTACTCAAAGTCAGTCCCTTCGCTCACATGCAGTTTCACATCATTACATTTCTTGAAACCTGACGTTCCATAGTTCAATGAGAGCAAAATTCAGAGTGTTTAAAGGTATTGATCGATTGTTCAGTGGGCAGATTGCACATGATTTGATTTCACACACACATGCCATCATAGTTCCTACTCGAAGTCAGTCCCTTCGCTCACATGCGGTTTCACATCATTACATTTTCTGAAACCTGATGTTCCATAGTTTAGTGAGCAGACTCCATAGTGTTTAGAGGAATTTATTGATTGTTCAGTGGGTAGATTGCACATGATTTGATTTCACACACACATGCCATCATTGTAAAGCCTATTTGGCTATTTTTTGGCATTGTGCACATCATTCAAGCCCTGTAAAGCCTCTTGGCTATTCCCGGCATCATTTGCCACAAGCCTTGCAATAGATTAGATTATATATTGCAGTTCTATCTTCACCGATAGCTCAGACTTCAGTTGATACAGTCAGTGCTTTGCAGTTGATTCAGACAGTGATTTCACATATGGTTTGAGTACATTTCTTGCACCATGTCTATGACTAGCAACCTCAATTTGGAGGCATTTGCTAAGTTAGAAAACTCCAATTACGGCACATGGAAATATCGAATGGAGACCATTCTTGTACTTCAAGACAAATGGGAGTATGTCGATGGGACTACACTTAGACCATTAGAGAATCTAGCCAGCAATAGCTCTACTCCACTTGTTGCCACACAAGATCTACAGCTACACCAACAGGGGACCAACAATGACCGCACCTTAGTAGCTGATCTTGCCATTGCTTGAGCACATATCATTTGATCAAGCAAAATGTCCAAGATGTCATGTTGGGACACCTCAACACAGTCAAGACATCAAAAGAAGCATGGGATATGTTCGCAGCTCTTTACGAGTCCAAGAACACTTCCAGGATTCTCACACTAAGAAACCAGATAAAGTAGAGTTTCCGCAACAACAATGAAACTGGTCATGCTTACATACTCAAAATCAAGGATTACAACAATCAACTTGTTGCAAGTCATCCTGAATGGACTAGGAGAGGGATACAAGAATGTAGTCTAGAGTATTGCCATTCAATGGCAAATTCTGACATTGGGAGAACTACAATCAATTTTACTTGGTGAAGAACTCAGGACGAAATCCATTCATGCATACAAAGATCATTCCAATGATCAAGCATTCACAGCTTCAGATAGAAGCAGAGGCAGCGATAGACAATTCCAATGATGTGGTCATCATCAACACCAAAGTTAGCATCAAAGTCAAAGTTAGCATCAGCAACATCAGCATCAAAATCCAAGAGGAAATCATTCCAACCAAGGAAGATTCCAAGGACGAGGGAATGCATCCACCAATGCATTAATCATTCAGTGTAATTACTATCATAAGTTTGGGTACTATGAATGAGATTGTCGCAAGAAGCAGTACGACCAAGGTGGTCAATCCAGTAGCAATCGAGGGAATTTTCGAGGAAGATGAAATCATTGTGGTGGACATTCAAGTCACAAGTTTGTGAAGCATGTTGCTTCAGTAAACAAAGCAAACCAAATTCTGTAGAAGCACCTCTCGAGCTAGAGGTATTCTTGATTTGATACATACAAATGTATGGGGTTATATTGAGACCCGCAGCATCAATGGGCTGTTTTGTTGCGTGCTGGGCTAGTTCACGAGATAAGCTAACAATAGCTCCTTGGAGATTCATAGTACTCTACCTAGGCCAACTTGGGGCTGCACTTCCAAGCACTAGGGCTATGGATAGCACAAGAGGTTGGTCATCAGTCCTATAGGCGGCCTGTATTATATAGACAATTCACTGCAGTAGCAGTGGCCTCTAAGGAGCGCTTGGAGCAGCTTGTTACTTTCATCGATGACTACAGCAGATATTGTTGGGTCTACGGCTTAAACCAAGCACCCATAAGTTGGTACAATAGAATCAACAAATATTTTGCTAGCCTGGGATACATGAAATCCAATGCAGATCATACTCTCTACTACAAAGTTCAAGGGGAAGACATCACTATTGCACTTTTATATATAGATGATCTGATTGTGACCGGAAGCAATGATAGCTTCATCAAACAGTTGAAACAAGACTTATCTGCAGAGTTCGACATGAAAGATCTTGGAATTATGTACTATTGTCTTGGAATTGAGTTCTAGAGAGATTCAGGTAGCACCTTGATGAGTAAGCTAAAATATGTTGACAATCTACTAGAGAAGTTTCATATGGTAGGTTGCAAGATTGTAGCCACTCCCATGTAACAAAGTTTGAAACTTACAAAAGATTCAAAAAAGCCTATATTCAATGATAGATTCTTTTGGCAATCATTGGATCTCTTATATATCTGACTATCACATGGCCAGATATTTGTTATGCAATAAGTTCACTAGCACAATTTATGTCAAGTCCAAAACAATCTCACTGGAATGCAGCCAAAAGAGTCTTGAGATACATTAGAGGTATAAGAGAGTTTGGAATAGAATACAAAGAATGTCATCTAAGGTTGCATGGATACTATGACAATGACTATGCCGGAGATCATGAGACTAGGAGATCCACATAGGGATATGCATTTTTCCTTGGTCAAGGTGCTATATCATTTTTGTCAAAACAAACAACCAACTATTTCTTTGTCTTCAACTGAAGAAAAATATAGGTCACTCACTACATGTGCATGTGAGGCTATATGGCTTAGAAGACTATTGTTAGAAATAGATTACTTTGATGAATCAAAGCCAACAACAATATATTGTGATAATCAATCGACTCAAGCATTGGCCAAGAATCTAGTATATCACCCAGGACAAAGCACATTGATGTCAAAGAGCACTTCATTAGAGAAAGAGTGTTACTTGGTGATGTCACACTGCAACATTGTGATAGCAAAGAGAATGTTGCAGACATCTTAACCAAACCACTTGGCAAAGAGATTTTCAAGAAGCACTAACAAGCTCTTGGTTTGGACTCAGAGGAAGGACATCCCCATTAAAGGGGTGTGATGAAATGTAATGCTTAGTCCTTCTTTGATTCCCCAGAGTCATCATCTTGAGGGAAGGCCTACTTCATGATGTTGATCTTGAGGGAAGGTGTTGAGAAACCATCTCAACATCATGTGTTAGATATGTGCATATCACTAACCCAATAGAGTGCTATAAAGGAAAGGGTTAGATGCCCTAACCCTAACCCTAAAAGGGTTTGTAGATATTCTATATTTTCAACTAAATCTAGTGTACAGTTAGTCATTTGTGGTGTGCTCTCTAACTGCTCCCTCTCTCCTCATCTCCACTCTTCTCCTCTCCCCTCTTAATATTTTGTCAGGGTCTTAATCACAAAGCTCAAGGCTTTGGACAAGATCTTGTAAGCAGTGTCTAATAAGGTGATAGTTCTCCACTGCTTGATATCAGATCTATCTCCCCCCTTCAAAATGAGGCATATCTAGCCTCGGTTCAAGCACTGCAGGAGGGAGCCTAAGTAAAAAATCTCTTGGCAAGCCAGGCAGAACGGAGTGCATATGTGCTCCCAAAAATAATAGAAAAAGGTCGGTGGGGCCAAGCCATCCTCCCATGGCACTTTTGAGGAGGGAGCCTCCCAAAGCTTCTCATCTATCAATGGGGACTCTAGTTGTCTACTCAAGCTCTGTGGGACAACCACTATAACCTAATGCAAATTGCCTCTTGAGATATCAGAGCCATCGGTGACTCCTCCTGTGATTGAAACAACTGCTGTTAAAAATCTGTGGTCAGCTCAAGGGTCCATGTGCATCTGTCCGTTCTTGTCCCTCAGCCTCTAAAGTTGATTCCCAGCTAACCACGACTCAGTGGTATGGAAAAACTATTTGGAAACCCTATCCCCTTATTATACCCAACTAGCCCTAGAGGAGTGGTACGAGAACTTAGCTTGACGAGTCTCGTGGCCTACAAGTCAAGCCGCACGCTCTCATATGTATCACTGAGCCATTGGGAACTTAAGTCTTGCTCTCTAAGCCCCTCAATGGATGCCAAGTCTTTTTGCAATGCTCTCTCCCTCGGCTGGAGAGCATGCATTCGTTGAAGGTCCTGGGATTGCATCTCCTGGCTACTCCATGGATTGTATCAACTATCCACGGTGCCCAACCCTCTTTGAGCCCCCCCCCCCCCCCCCCCCCCACGTGGCTGCCTCCAGATATTGGCTACTACCTGTTGCTAAACCTCTGCCTCTTGTAAGAGATCGTCTAGAATGCGAAGCCCTTTTGGGGGAGTCCCTGATGAGGCTGCTCTAGGTGGAGTACAATTGGAGAGTGATCTGACATAGTGGTGCTTGCTAAGATGCCCGTGGAGCCTGCAATGCCTAGTCCCCAACATAAAATTTGTCGAGGTGCTCCAACAAGCTGTCATGCCTCCTCTGTCCAAAAGAAAAATGAAGGTTTCTAGGAATACTAGTAAACTCTGCCTCCCTCTAGGGGTCTCTACCACCACTGACCACGAAAATAAACTGCTCCCAAGTGCTCCTCTCTGTTGCTTGCATCTCAGGAAAGGAGGATCTACACTGTTCGTCCTCTATGAACTCTAGATTGTCGAAGTCACCTCCAATAATCCAAGAGTTAACCTCTAGAAGACATTCTGTCAACCATCCCCAAAAAGGAGGGCAACACTGCCTACAAGTGGGCACATACACATTCAAGATCCCGATTTTGGACTTAGCCCCCATCCAAACTGCCCTGCCTGCAATGAGCTTGCCTCTGGGGCTATTGTCTTAGAGATTGAAATCTAGACCCCACCACTTCTGTCTATTACTATAGTGACCAAACCTCTGGGCCCTTACCTAGGAGGAGGTGGTGGTGACATCCAATATTTGCTGCTAAGAATATGTGCTCCAAAAAAAAAAAGAAGAAGAATATGTGCTCCTAAATCAAAAGAAAATCCATATCCCATCCAACCACTACTCTCTACAACTCTTGTTGTACTTTGGCTAACTAGGTGCATGGTCGTGGAACGCCATGCATGTTCCAACTGACCATAGTCCAACTCATGAGGAGGGGTGGTAGAGAACAAGCTCACCTGTCTAGGAGCCTGCTCTTGAGAATCGGATGTCAGTGATTTCAAAGGGGATTTGGAGGGGGTGTAATCTCTATCTGTGCATTTATGTACCAAGATCATGACCGGTTTTATGCCAACCTTCCTGCCCACTGCAACATGAAAGAGAGATCTACCCCAAAAGGCTCAATGCACTGATTCAATGTTTAGTAATGTGATGCAGTGTCCAGTGATGCAATTGTGTGAGTACTACCTAGGGTGGCAGGCGAATCACTCTAACTGCCAACCCAAAGCCCAGCCTCTTTGGAGTAACATCGAGCTAAAAGTGAGAAGATGCCCCATACTTGAGCCAGAGATCCACCCCATATGGGCCCATCCAATCATCCATTATATCATATTATCCATCATGGCATCAAACATCGTCGGTGTCCACTTCTCCATACCTAACCCAAAAGGGATGCATGTGGGAGGCAACCACACTAATTCAGCCCATCTAATCATCCCTTTGCAAAGGATTACAATCATTGAAGAGCACGTCTTCAAGCTCCAGGTTACAATCATTGAAGAGCACGTCCTCAAGATCTAGCCCAAACAAATAAGACCGGTGGTTTTGTTTTTGGCGTTAAGCTACTCAGGAGACTCCTTTTTCTAGCAAAAAACAAAAAGAGTGTAAAGGAAGTCATTCAATAACTACATGGATATTCTGATAATGATTATGCCCGTAATCATGAAGCAAGAAGATCAACACAATGATATGTAGTTTTCTTAGCACATGGTGCTATTCTTGGTTATTCGATAAACGACCAACATTTTCTTGGTCCCCAATAGAAGAAAATGGGCCTCTTGCTATGCATATATTTGCTATCTTCATGTTGAATTATTAACAAATCCAATTGTTGTTGATGATGTAGATTGATTTGTTGCATGGTTCTCTTCATGAAATGTCAATGCACTTTTTCTTTGAGACTAACGTAATGTAACATCTAATTTATATTGAAGTAGTAATTGATTTTGATTCTCTTTAGAGGTGTCATAAATGTTGACACTTTGAAATTAACTATTGTTGTATCTTGCATATTTTTTGACTTTTTTGAAATATCATCTTGAACATTCCATTGTCTTCGTTGAACATTAGATATTCTAAGATAGTGATAAAGAACATTTTGATATCTTTAAAGTTGTTGTGACATTGGTTTTCTTGTATCTAAGTCCAAGATAAATTTTCAACTTTATTAATGAATACTATTGTGCTTTCCTTGCATATCAAACTACTTTCATCTTTTGCATGCTTTGCATAGTCATATATTGATGTAAAGTGGCCCTAAGTTATTGAAAATTTGATAAAACATAATAAAAAGGTGATATGATTTGGAAAAATCAATGTGTTCCAAATCAATACCATGTTGAAAATGTGAATTAGCATACTTATTACTAAAGGCTTTATAGAGTGCATTCTTGCACTCAAAGTGAATATTCCTTACGAAAAGAATGGAGGTAGAGTTGGGCATGTAAAAGAACTAAGTCACACACACTAACATGAAGTGTGGAGAAGGAGAGAGTTAGAGACACCAATTCGACTAATGGTACACTAAGTTGTATTTTGAACATAGATGCACCCCCATATACTCCACAAGGACTCTTTTTGAGTATGCATTTACAGATGATGATTCTAGGATTGCTCTTTCACATGCCCTTAATGGGAATGTCCTTCATCAGGGTCAAACCGAGCACTCAACAATACTAGTGGAAAAGATCTTTTTTGAGTAGTTTGGTAAAAATGTCTATAACATTATCTTTGCTTGCACAGTGTTCTTGTGTGATATCTCCATTGAGCACTCTTTTATGGATGACATGATCTCTAACATCAATATGCTTCATCCTTGATTGATATAGCCAAGGCTTGAGCTAATTGATTATCACACTATGTAGGTGACTTTGTTTTACCAAGTAATCTATTTATGGTGACAAGATTCTTCTAAGCCGCATAGCTTCACATGCACATGTTGTGAGACTTCTTCAATTTCGGCCATCTAAGGCTGACAAAGCCCCTTGCTTTACAACAACATATGAACTGGTCTACATCTTCATTTGAAGCAAAGTGGAAATTTGTGTATCCTTGCTTAAGAGAAAGTGTAAAAGAGTTTGTGATGTGACATTATACATAATTTAAGAGGTGGATTGCTAAAGTAGACTTTAGCAAATTTAAACAAGTGCTACTCATTGATTTCATCCAAGGCCTATAGGTGCATACATCAGAGGAACTAGAAATGTTACAAGATGGGAGGTAACCTTATAATAAAAACTATAAGAGTATTTGCAGGAATCATAGATAAACTATGTGATGAAACTAAACCTTGTGGGTAAGACTTTGAGAGTTGAAATAACAAGTGAGGATGAGAGCAACACAGAAAAGCAAAGGAGACATGTGTAGGGCACAAGTTTTTTTTTTCTCTTTCTTTATAGTTTGTGTGCAAGTTTAACATACTACAGATTGGAGGCCTTGTGTAGGGTGCAAGTTTAACATGTTACACATTGGAGGCCTTGTGTTGTGGAGGCAAGTGAAAAGATGGGTGATGACAATGAGAGCTATAGGGAGACCCAAAATTGTTATGTAAAGGGGAAAGGCACCTTAAGGTTGTCAAACATTGTGGTGGTTTTGTGGAAAATGGGAAATTCGACATGAAGGTGGCACATGGTTTCCCACCTTTCTATTTTTTCCCCACTCTCTTGAAGTCAATGGTTTTAATGGTTTCAAGGAAAAAAGACTTTGGGAAGGATTGGAGGGTTGAAAATGACATAAAATTCATATTTTCACCAAACATTATGATATGTAACATGGGGGATTAGTTTTTGTCATTAAAACTCTTTTCCCAGCATGCCATTAAGGCTTTAGAGCCTTAGCACATGGATGGGACTAGCATGAGTTTAGGATAGGAATCTCATTACTCTCATCCTAGACCACTTGGACTAGGATGGGAATAACAACTTCTTCACCCATCCTAGACCACTTAAACTAGGATGGGAATAGCCACATTTTCTCCCATCTATGATCGTGCTTGGAAGACGTGGAGAGTTAGAATGGGATCCCCTTTTTTAGGGATTGGAAAGCATAGAATGATGCCACGTGTCCTTGTCCCCACCCCCTAACCTGATGAAATGATACCTTGTGTCCTCTCTCCTCCTTGGTTAATAGCACATGGTGGGAAGGGAAGAGGATAGAAATACAATTGAATATGGATGGGGCCAATTTTTACTTTTCCACCCTATTTCCCCACATAAATGACATGATGCAAAAAGGGTTTTTACGGGAAAAACTAATTCTACATGTTAAAAATTTAGTGCAACCGCTAGAATTTTTGTCATTTTTAACCCATAGAAGTCTTTTTTCCCACAAATCTATTGACCTCAAGAGCTCAGTGGTTTTGTGGGAAAACAAGATGCTTTAATGAAAGGAAGTATAGTTGAGGCAGCACTAAAGAAACACAACCTTTAATGCCTATTAAAAAGTACTTTCTAAAATGGCCAATGGTCTTACCTTAACGAAAGAAAGAGGGGTTGAAGTGGAAGGTAACCCTTAATGAACTTATAATAGGTTAGGGTGAGGGTAAACATATTAACGTAAGAACAACAAATATATGAATTTGTACCATTGGATATATTCTAGTCTGACAAAGCTATATATAAATCTAACACAATATGGAAGGCCAAAAAAAAAGTCATGTTGAGCACAAAAGAGAACATGAAGGATGAATTGAATTTTCCCATTTCCTAGAAAGCTACCACAAAGTGATAAGGGAGGGAGGCCCCCTAAATGTACCTTATCCAAGAAGGGAGAGGAAGGAGAGGGGTGTTGAGTTCCAATGTTGCATATAGAAAGAGAGCCCAAAAAGAGAGCCTCATGGTCACCAAAACACATGGTGATTGAGCATCCACGACTATACACCTTTATCCATTTACAAGGCCACCACTCAACAAACCCATTTGTATCTTTCTATCCCTCTTCATCCCCATTTCATCAATTTCTTCTTCACCCGTCTCTCTCACCTCATTGTTTCATCACCCCAACCCCATCAACACTGTTGGCTTGCCTACTCCTCCCCTCATTTCGCTTTTCTCCGCTTCACGGAAGTCACTCTTCAGCTCTCGGTTGTAAAAAATCGCTCACCCGAGTGTATGTCTCTCGGTAGCCTTCGCATTGGAACCATCCCGATCAGCTGAAATTGATGCCAGTTCTGTTGCCTGCGTAGGTTGTTTGTCAAGATGCAACGTCGCACCGTTGTGAATTGGTCTAACTCAGCCAACTTTCGATCCATCAGTGACCTTTTACGTTCCCGCCCACGTTCGTTGGATTCACAGCAATTAAACTACCCGTGCACCCCAAGAATCAAGGTTCCTTGGAAATTGGCTAATGGAAGACCGATACGAAATATGCAAAAATTCTGAAGTTTCGATGTGGCTGCGTTTTCGCTCTATCAACAACAATAATTTATGAAGACTCAGAAATCCGTTCACACTTGAGGCATGCAGCTTTCAATTTCCTCATTCACGAAATTGATAAAAAGGCAGTTATGGTGGGAGATGTCGGAGCTTTTCAGAGTCAAAAAGTGCTGAAGTGGACACCAATTGAAGCGGTTATCCTGGTATGCGCGATGACATTTAGAAAGACAGTTAAACTTAGTTTGCGATGGTGTTGTAGTGGCTGCTTTTGTTTGCGGTTTGCTTGGTTTGACATAAGACACTCTTAGTTGATTGCTGTTATATTTCTGCGGTCAGGGAACTGCATCACTTTAATGCACTTCCTGAAGTATCATACGATTAGCCAAATGCCGGAATCCCCTTGTTTTCTCTTGTTATTTAGTTTTTGTGCTCTTTAGTAAAAAGCTATATACTAGGTTGAATGGTGAAGCTCCTTATTTTCTACACCATATGGAGCTTTGCTGTTTGCCTTTACAGGCAAGAGGCTATTTTCATCGTCTCTCGATACAAGGAAATTTAAATAAAATTTTGGCAACACTTAGCTGCATTTGTCCTCACATTCATGTCAAATGTTACAAACATGTTCAAAAAGCACCATGATGTGACCAGGTGGTGCTATTATGGGCTGCCGGTTGTGTATAGGAGAACTCAGGTGGCTGAGCTAAAACCAAGGACTGAAATCCTGTAACATAAATCACCACAGCAAGATGTGTAGGTCTGACATTTTCATGACTTTGGATGAGGTAGTAAATTCATTGTCTGAACTTATGTATTTAGTCGTCTCAACCAAAAGTTTGAATTGGATTGGCCTTAAAGAAAACCTTCACCCTCCAAAAGAAAAGGAAAATTCCTCTTTTGATGACAATGCATAAACACTAATCATGAAAAGCTTTTAAATTGGTGTTCCTTCCTGTTCTCTCTATAAGGGAGGCTCTGTGTATAATTTTGGAAGTTGAAAAGTCTAGCAAGAGGGGGGTTAGGGGCTGATGCTAACGTTGTAAGGAAAAATAGGGTCAGAGTGGCCTTTTCAAAATGCAGAACCATCCCTCAAACCCAACGCAACGTCCCACCCTGCCTCCCCCCCCTACCCTGCACTCTGTCTACGCCTCTTTCCAATCTATGTTGAAATGACTACGAGGAAAAGAGTTTGAGCAGGAGGAGCAGGATGTGAAAGGTGTGGTGGCTTGTAAGAAAGCAAATACATGCAGCTACGTTTACGTTTAGATGGCATCTCCCTATCACAGGCCTTGTAATGGAGAAGCCTCCTACTTGGGAAAACCTGCCTAGAAGGCCCTGCAAACATCTAGCAGATCTTGGGGAAAGATTAACACTGAAATGGGTATGCAAAATGAGCACAATGATCTTCACACTCCTGCTGCCTTAAGGGCTTCAGTGGATAGTGGATCAGGACCATAAGGGCCTGTATTTATAGGGATAGACCACTACTTCATATGGCTGTTTGCCTGCTGGACTATGCTGACAAGGATATTGCCAACCCTGGTCTGTTATAGACCCGACTTGGGTCAGATCTGCCTAGATCTAGAATGGCCGACCCTCCCAGACCAGGCCTCGTCCTTGTCCTTGCAGTGCCTATAAATAGGCCTATGGGCTGATCAAATCTTGCCACTAGTCTGTTGGAATAGGGATGGTCACCTCCCCACCTGTAAGCCTGCATATGAGGAGTGCAAGGGGGGGTAGACCATAGTATGATAGGTTGGGACATGGGGCTGCCACATGGGCAGCACATGGGCTGCCATGTGCGCTAGTAGAGAGAGAGGGCAAGTACCTGGCAGAGGAGATCCACCATGGAGGGAGATCTGGGAGAGAAGGTTCCAGATGCTGTCCATGGTTGGGGAGGACAGACTGCACAGGGAAAACCAGCAAGCAAGTCTTGGATGACATCAGCGGTGATATCAGCATCTGTACTGAATGCCATGTCAGCTTGTACGGACTCTTCCGGAGGCTGGCAGTGACCTGAATAGAGGTGGATCTGTAGCTGACACAAAGGGCAGGAAGCATGGGTGTGTTGGAGGGCCTATAGGCCGGGAAATCAGGCTGGACATGGGCGGGCCTGCCTGGGCCAGTTGCAGCCTGCCATGTGGCCAAGCAGGGCCAGCCAAAGGCCTGGAAGTGTGTGGGCATTATAGGCTGCAAAGAAAAGTCGGTGGAGGGGCTGTTTGAGTCGGCCAGAATGCCCCCTTGCTGGTTGGTTTTTTGGTAGGGGATCAGCCCCTATAAAAGGGGCCATTTGGGGCCTCATTCTTCATCACTTGGAGCAGCCCTGTGAGGAGCAGAAAGGAGCAGCAAGTAGCCATCCTTGGGCCTACATTCAGGAGGTGAAGGAGACCTACAATAGGTAACAAACTTAGCTCAAGAGTGGCAGCCCACCTAGGCTGGCTTTCCGGACAGCAAGGTGGAAGGGATCTTTGGACACAAAGTCTACATAGTCTTAGTGGAGCATGCGGGCTCATAGATCTAGAGGTGCCAGGCATATAGTAGGAGAACATTTTGGTAATGCGTTGTGTCAAGTTTGTGAAATATTTAAGTGCTGCTTCTATATTTGTCTTGGATGCACTGTCTATTCTAGCTTTCACACACACATGAATGGTTGTGAAGTACACACATTGTATGAAGTTTGATGCCATAGTGAAACACTTCCGCATGTAGTTTCTGGGCTCATCTATCAATCTTCCATTGTGGGATACCCTCTCATGGGATTTCCAATTTCTAATAGGATATCAGAGCCCCGACGGAAGTTCTTGGTAAGTGGAGCCTGAAGGCAAAGACCTTGCTGAAGGATGACCTTGATTCGTTGTTCAGAGGAATTAGCTTCAAGGTATGAAGGATTGTATCCAAGCGGGAGGCGCAAATTCAGGCAGGCGTCTGAAGGATTGTACCAAGGTGGGAGGCTTAGGTTTAGGCAGGTGTACAACACTCTAAACTCTTTACCTCTTTCAGTTCATTATCATGGCCAATGCATACTAGATCCCAAATTTTCATGGGACGGGCAAGCTCGATGGGACTAATTACCCGTTGGATGGACAAAAGCAGTAGAGCCTAACCCACCTTCACAGCCACACTCATCCACGTTCAAAACACCCGAACAACACCATCACAAGGCAAAAGGCATCCATTCAACATCCTTCTCTCTATAGGCCTCGTGATACAACTCACACTCTGGCCACACTTTCTCCAGAAGCCAGACACCCTCAAACAAAAACCCAGTGGACCACACAACTCAACACAAGCTCTTAGTGATTGAGCTCAAGCTCACAAAGCATACGAAGACATAATGCATCCAATCCCACAACTCATTGGACAATCACCCACAAAGTGGCCACAATCATAAAACTTTTATATTTCCTCAAAGATCGTCAACAAGCAACAATAATGATGCAACATGCCATTCTTTACTCATCTCTGCCTTCAAGCTATAATAGCTACCTTATAGCTATTCTCCTACTCTCTAAAGAAGAGACCCCCTCTTCACATGAAGCTTCCCTAGCATGCTAAACTCACTGATCTCTTCCATGGCTCTTCTAACCCATGCACTAGCAATGCTTCACTTCCACCCAGCAAATTCCAGCCTGAATGTCCTTCACGATAACCACGTCGCCATATACCTCCCAACCACAACCAAGTACTACAACCTCCTCTTCTGTACTCACACAGCATCTGCGATGCCTTTCTCGTTCTCGTGAAGATACCCAGCAATGCGGCTTCACTCATCATCACAAAGCCTTCGAAGTCCATCTACTTCAAGCTTGCAGTCGTTGAGATTCCATAGCCAAGTCTCCTAACCTTGAACAGGAGCGTCAACTCGTAACCCAGCATGCGATCATAATTGCGCCACAACATCTCCTTCTGTGTCGCCAAGCTCTAGCATCCCATATGAACAACCAACTGCTACAGCTTCCTTTCCTAAAAAGCAACTATCCGCTACCCGGCTATAGAGTATAGCCGCTTCCTGCACTTTTCCATCTTACAAAGGACACAAAGCTCACAACCTTCTGTCCTATTTCTGCACTCCTCCCCTTCAGTAACGACACCTAGCCAAATCTCTGAATGTCTTCAGTAAATGCCACCCGCACCATAGAGCTCGTCATCACGGAGCACTTGGAGTCCATTTGTGCCAAGCATGCAGTCGAAAATCCACATCTCATCACGTACGTATGCCTTCACATTCCGGTTTTAGCTTCTTGCTCACACGACCTTCCATCCACTAGGAACCTCTCTTGCTCACCGAAAATTCACGAAGATAGTTGTAGCGACGACCATCCTCGTCCATCTACCATCAATTGCTTCTCCTTCTAAGATTCTTCAAGATCTCACAGCTGCTACCCTTCGTCATCACGAAGGTCCTTCCACGCTTCAGCTTCAGCGCTCGTGTAGTGGCGACCATTCAACCATCTAGGAGCTGCCAGGTGCTCCCATCAAGTCACCTCGAATCCTCCTGTAATTACGTGCGTCCCCTGGCAAGAACCCTTCTGATCCTCAGGCTCCCGTGAGGCAATGACTCCCTCTTCCAAACTCCTTCTTCCATCGTAGAGACCCCCCTGAGGCATCATCGACTCCTCCAGACTCCCCGTGAAGTCGCTCTCCTTCAGCTTCTTCCCTTGCTCATGGAGCACGGCCTCCCTCCTCAAGGCACTCCCTCCCTTCCTTTTTTAAACTGCCTTCCCCACACAGCTGTCTGTATCGTGTCGTCACTTTCATCCAGAGGAGCCTCTCTCCTTCACGTGAAGCTTCTAAACCAGATCTCCCTCTGTTCATGTGTCTATCCTCCCGAGAGCCCACGTACTCCCTCCGGAATCCTCCTACAAGCTGTCCTCTCCGCGTACGTGACTTCCTGCCAGCTTGTCGACGAGAAGCCTCTTTTCTTTTCACGTAGCATGCATGGTCTCCTTTGATTAAAGCCACGTCATGCATTTCCTTTTTCACCACTCTCCCACTCTTTCCTTCAAACTATACCAAGGCAATTAGTGCCTATACTCCTACCTTAGGCATTAATGCACATAACCTGCTAACCAGCATGTAATGCTCAGTTCCCCACAGACTAACATACAACCATGAAGCCAATCCTGACACACTGGAAGCAAGGCATTTCAACAAAAAACTCATGCTTTCTTGCACATATGGCATTGGACAACCATGAAGAGTACATATCATCCCACAACAAAACCTCGTCACACTCTGGCCATGCTCTGGATTAGCTTGGTGCTCCTTCACTGCACTTCATTATCTCCCAGAAGTCCTTGTAGAAGTGTCTTCCATCTCACGACAATATATCTTCAGTGTGGAGTCCGTCATGAGGCCACCCACAGCTCATTTCCACAACCAGCTAGCTATGTACATAGCTATGCACTCACCCAGCAACATGCAACAAGTGAAAAATATTTTTCCTTTTTATCCACACATCTCTAGCAACCCCTACTCTTCTGCTGTGACATTCATGTCCAGCAGCTAAAGAAAAACATCAGCAAACCACCTGGATCAAAACAAAGCAAGCTAGTGCTCTATGCCTCTGCTTTCCTCCTCCCGGATCAAAAGGATAACTTTGAACCCTCCACTGCCAGATATGCATAATCCACCATCCTCCTGGATCAAAAGGCATCAACAACACACCAATTTGATGTAGCCACCAGCTCCCTCCATATATCCACTTCCTCACTAAGCCTCCAGGATCCCATATCTTATCCTGCCAAGATATTACACAACTCCACTGGCTATCAGCCGTCACACTTATATCATGAGTCTTGCCCATCTTCACATGAGCTACATCTTTTGAGGTCACAACCTCACACACAAATCTCACGGGCACAACCAGCTCATAATCTGTGATTAGGGACTTCTCAGCATACCCTATTGCCTCAACCTTCGAAGCTGCAAAACTCAACCCATCACATGAATTATCAAGATCATCAAGAAGAAAACAAACATCCTTCCCACCTGTAGAATGCTCAAACATATTAGCACACTCTTTCTTGTCATTGCCCACCACACATGCAAAATCCATGAGGGTATCATCAAGTGGTCTCCTTTGATTAAAGCCACGTCATGCATTTCCTTTTTCACCACTCTCCCACTCTTTCCTTCAAACTATACCAAGGCAATTAGTGCCTATACTCCTACCTTAGGCATTAATGCACATAACCTGCTAACCAGCATGTAATGCTCAGTTCCCCACAGACTAACATACAACCATGAAGCCAATCCTGACACACTGGAAGCAAGGCATTTCAACAAAAAACTCATGCTTTCTTGCACATATGGCATTGGACAACCATGAAGAGTACATATCATCCCACAACAAAACCTCGTCACACTCTGGCCATGCTCTGGATTAGCTTGGTGCTCCTTCACTGCACTTCATTATCTCCCAGAAGTCCTTGTAGAAGTGTCTTCCATCTCACGACAATATATCTTCAGTGTGGAGTCCGTCATGAGGCCACCCACAGCTCATTTCCACAACCAGCTAGCTATGTACATAGCTATGCACTCACCCAGCAACATGCAACAAGTGAAAAATATTTTTCCTTTTTATCCACACACCATTGTGGAAAATGAAGGCCCAGAGCCACTTAGTTTTGAGGGAGTCGTGGGGAATTGTGACGGGGACAGAGATGTTGTCTTAGGCCACCGTGATCACCCCAGTCACATCGACGACAGTAGCGGTGCTGACACCAGCAGACCCTCTTTTAGTGAGGTCATGGCAAATCGGGGATGCGGAAGCCTTGGCTATCATTGTGGGTACGATGGTGGATATGGTGCTTCCTCACATACAGATGGCGGACTCTTCTTTCGAGCCTTGGACAACATTAAGGCCCAAGGGATATGTATGAGCTCAACAACGAGGCGAGGATCTTGGACCTCGAGACGGAGCTATATGGCATGAGAATGGATGAATGTGGATTGGTAACACATCACCAAGATGAGGGTGGTGCGAGATCAGCTAGCGCAGTTGGTCAAAGGACGAGCTCAACCAGGATGGCAAGGCTGTTGTTGGGAATGCTCCCCCGGAGCTACAGTAGTTTTGTGACTACAAGAATTGTAGGGTAAAGGGTATCACCGGTGACTTTCGAGGAGCTGGTTCCATTGCTGCTGCAACAAGAAGCTCGGAAAAGAAAGTATGAAGGTAGATGAAGACAAGAAGAAGAAGAGAAAGAAAGAGAAGAATTGCTTCTATTGTGATGAGCTAGGTCATTTTGTGAAATATTGCAAAAAGAAGAAGGCTGAAAAGAAGAAGAAGGGTGCGAGAGGAGGCAGCTTAGTTGGTGGTGAAAGAGGGACTCTTCTTGGTGGCAACTCTGCGTGCTGCTGAGAATGAGTGCCTGGAGTCATCTGGGTGCTTGGCTGGTGTTGTTGAAGGAGAGGGGAATTATTTGATAGGACCTAAGGACTCAGGGTCAAATGGACGTTGTGACTTAGAGGGGGACAACACAGAACCACAAGAGGAGCTTCACGGTCTAGGTAATCTGGATTTATGCCTAGGATAGCATGTTGTTTGGTTGCAGACCTAGCCAGACGAAGGATGGGTTGAAATAGACCATGGGAGCTTGGTGCCTAGAGGACTTCAGGTTGTTCACCCATTATGAAGGGGAGAGTTGGAGGATGCTGGTTTCAGAAGTGCTTGAGTTCGAAGGTGGGTTTGTGACTGAAGGTGGTGGTGCCATTAGGTGCTACCTTGGATGGATTTGTGTACCAGGCTGGTGTGCGAAAGTGGAGCCGGACCTGGTGGAGCAGGAGCCACTGGTTGAAAAGCTAGGAAAACGCTATGACAACACCGGAGTGTTCTAGTGGGCTACTAAGCCCTTGCTTTTGGCAAGATACAAGCCCTTGCTTTTGGCACAAGCCCTCCTTTGAGGCATCTTCATTCTTTGTTGAGCTCACCTTGCAGATCTCCTTCTCATCTTCATTTTGAGTCAAAAAGCTTCCGCTTCCATCGATTGGAGCTTCACTTATGTTCTCTTGAGTGTTTGTGTGCTTTGAGAGCTTCCTTCTTTGTGTCCTTGAGAGGTTTGAGAGACAGTTTGAAAGGATGTGAAGGAATGAGAAAGGAAGGTTCTGCATCATCTTCTTTTTCAAACTGCTTCTCCATAGCATACAGCCACTCAGCCTCTTGTGAAAATATCCCTACTTTCTATAGTCTCTTGCTATAGTATCTTGATGCCTTGTTGTGTTACCTTTAAGTGGCTAAGTTAGCATTAGTGCTGTCAAAGTCCATATTAATGTTGAATCACTGACATGAGATTGCTATGAGATAACATGGCAATTTGGCTGCTCACTAAGCGAAGTTCGGGTGAATACAGAACACCTAAAACTGGTGCGAAAATCTAAGGTTGCCCGAGATGTCACCTTGGCATTTTCCGCAGTAAGTGGACTCTCGCTTCCAGTCTGAGCATCCTTTGTAGGATCATTAGATGATGAAAGAGCAAGTGCAAAGAGTCGATAGATTCAGCCGTCACGTCAACTAGAGTAGAGAAAAGAAAGGGTACAAAATACTTGTACCTAGACCCTAGGACTAAGTGTCCTAGGTGTCACATAGGACTAAGTGTCCTAAGTGGCCTAAAAGGCACTAAAACTATAAGTGCCTATCATACCATGGCCTATAGGGCATCACTAGAACCACCAGAAGATGGCCTACAAACCCCCCTCCATGGGATGGGCTGAAGTATTATGGAAACGTCTCAGAATACCTGGTATTTTCTGATCATGGTGGCACATGTTCATCCAAAAGGATATAGCCACCTATGAATGTACAAGGGATGTCAGATCATGTAACAAAGGGAACCAAGTGTAAAGCCTGTCAGAAGACTTCGAACTTGGGACGAGGAAGTGCCTTTGTAAACATATCTGCTATGTTGTCCTCTGTGGGAAGATAGGACAACTCTCTGTCTCCTGCTGACAACCGCTCCTGAACATAATGATAGTGAACTTCAATATGCTTGGTACGCGCATGAAACACTGGGTTACGCGCAATGGCCAAAGCACTCTGGCTGTCAATGTAGACCATAGTGGAGGATGTATGGCGAATACCAAGATCTGTAAGTAACTGGCGAAGCCAAACACACTTTACTGTAGCGGTGAAAGCTGCCCTGTACTCAGCCTCACAGCTAGATGTGGCAACTGCTGGTTGCTTCTTGCTAAGCCAAGAGATACATGAATTGCCAAGCAAAAAACAATTGCCGGTATGTGATTCTCTGGTGTCGGAACATCCTGCCGAGTCACTATCCGTGTAAGCATGCATGGTAAGTGAACCCTGATCACCATAGAAAAGGGCTAAATCCTGAGTGCCTCTGAGATATTTGAAGACTCTCTTTACTGCCTGCCAATGCTGTGAACTGGGCATGTGCATGAATCTGCTGAGCTGAGATAGTGCATACTGTAAGTCAGCTCTGGTGTGACATAAATAAATAAGGCATCCAACAGCCTGCTGATAAAGAGTGATATCACATGGTGGGCTCCCATCATTAGCTGAAAATTTGAAGTCAGTGTCCACTGGAGTAGAGATTGGCTTGCAATCCTCGAACTGAAAACAATCAAGGAGCTGTCCAATGTACTTGGATTGTGACATTATGATATGACATCATGATACCCCCCTCAACATGAGCAAACTAAATGCCCAAATAATAGTGGAGCTGGCCCATGTCTGACATTTCAAAAACCTGCTGCAAATCAGCCTTGAAAGCTGCAATATGCTGAGTATCTGGGCTCGTGATGAGCATATCATCCACTGCAATATGCTGAGTATCTGGGCCCGTGATGAGCATATCATCCACATATAAAATTAGCACTAAAAAATCAGATCCACTCCCACGGACATAAAGAGTGGGTTTTGTGAGGCTATTCTGAAAACCAAGAGATAGTAAATGTGCATGAATTTTGGCATACCATTCCCTGGGTGCTTGCTTCAAACCATAAAGGGCTTTTCTAAGCCGGCATACCTTGTTTTCAGAACTAACAACCTCAATTCCGGGAGGTTGTGTGACATAGACTTCTTCCTGCAGATCCCCATGAAGAAAAGCAGTCTTGATGTCAAGTTGGTGCACTTGCCAATGGTGATGGGCTGCAATGGCAATGACACATCTGATGGTAGTAATCTTGGATGTGGGAGCAAATGTCTCCTCAAAGTCAATGCCTTGTTGTTGGGCATACCCTTTTGCAACAAGATGAGCTTTGTATGGATCTATACTGCCATCAGATTTCCTTTTTAATTTGTAGACCCACCGAGTACCAATGGCATGCTTGCCGGGAGGGAGATCTACTAATTCCCATGTGTCATTTTTGGCAATGGATTGTAACTCCTCTCTCATTGCATCCATCCACTCTTTGCTGTCAAAAGCATCTTTATGGCACAAAGGCTCTTCATTGCAAGCTGTAGCAAGGAGTGCAAACTCAAAAAAGTGACCATGCATCTGTCTATTCCCTGATCTTGTCCGGGCAGCAAAAGGCTGATCTTGTTTGCTGTCCCTCAATGTATCAAGAAGCCATCTGGGAACTTGCCTTTGTCGTCTATTGACAGTTCTTTCTTCAATCACTGCATCATGACTAGTGGGATCATTTTGTGCTGGAAGAGAAACCTGCAAATCAGCATGGGGTAGTGGCTGATCATTGCTTGTTGGAGGGCCTGCAGGAGGCTCATGTTGCTGGTCAAAGTCTTCCTCTAAGGAAGGCAGAGGTAACCAAGAGTCAAAGGCATCGAACATGTCAACATCTGGCTTAGCTTTGCAGTCCACAAGAGGAGAAGCTGAATGTTCAGCAAAGATTACATCTCTACTGACAATAATCTTCCTAGTATTTGGTTGGTATAACCGATACCCTTTGCTCTCCTGGATGTAACCAATAAATATGCATTTGATTGCCTTGTCGTCAAGATAATGTCTCGGCTGAGATGGTACATGAACATATGCAAGAGACCCAAAAACTCTCATGTGTGAAAGTGAAGGCTTCCTGCCTTTCCATGCTTCATAAGGTGTAACAGTCCTCAATGCCCTTGTAGGTGATCTATTCAGCACATAGTTGGCACACATCACTGCATCAAGCCAAAATTTATTGGGCAAAGCCTCGGCCTTAAGCATGCATCTGGCCATCTCCATTGTGGACCTGTTTTTCCTTTCAGAAACAGGATTCTGCTAAGGAGTGTAAGGAGTAGTGCATGAGTGAACAATACCCTGTGAAGACAAAAATGCATCAAACTCCTTTGACATATACTCTCCCCCCCGTATCTGTGTTGAGGGTGACAAGCTTGCATCCTGATTCATTCTCAACCATATTCAGCCACCTCTGAAAGCATAAGAAAACTTCAGATTTGGCTTTTAAAGGATATACCCAGCAATATCTTGTGAAGTCATCAATGAGAGTCATGAAATACTTGTACCCCCCAATGGCATTTGTCTTCATTGGGCCACAGACATCACTGTGCACTAGCTGCAATTTCATTTGTGAGAGTTTCGGACAATTCTTTTGAAAAGGAAACCGATGCATCTTACCCAAAAGACAACCCTCACACACATGTTTGGAAACTGTGTGAGTTTGAGGTACATCATTTACCATCTGCTATGAATGTAGCTTTGCAAGAGCTCTATAATTGAGATGACCCATTCTCTCATGCCAAAGATGAGTTTTAGCAAGCTGTGAATCTGAAATAGCAAATGCTTCAATAGAAAGTGCAGCTGAGTGAAGATCAAGGTGATAAAGCCCCTTTTGCAAAGTGCCAGTGAGGTGAGAACTATGGCATTGTCATCACGAAGATCATAAACTAGGCATCTGTAGCCATCAAAAATCACTCTGAAACCTGAAGTGGTAATTGCTGAAATTGAAATCAAGTTGACTTCAATTCTAGGCACAAAAAGAACATTTGTCAGAGTGACAGGATGGCTTGAAATGGATGTGAGCTGCACATCTCCAATTCCTTTTACAGCATAGGAAGCATTATTAGCACATGTGACAGTTCCCCCTCGAGGTGCATCAACTAAAGAATGAAACAACTGTCTGCAAGGTGTGACGTGCTTGGAAGCACCACTATCAAAATACCAAGATTGAGCATCATTAGCAGTTAAGAGTGCATCAGCTTTGGAGGGATCAAATGAGCAATGGACAGCCCATGCCCAATCATCCTGGAGAGCATGTGCATGTGAAGCATCTGCTGGCTCATGGGATTCAATAGCATGTGAGGCATTAACTGGCATTAACTGTCAATCCTGCTTTCTTTTTCTCCAAAGCAATGCGCTTCCTGCATTCTGAAATGTCATGTCCAGGCTTGTGACAATAGTTGCATCTTTTCTTCTTTGACTTATCTGCTGTATTTTTAGATGCATGGGAGGAATGACAGCTGCTATGCGCAAATTTAGGCTTGCCAATAGGCTTGGAAGCCTTGCCTCTTCCTGTCTGCTGTGAAGCAAAAGCATGATCAGGAATAATGGCTTGTCTATTAGCATGACTCGCTCTTCCTGCAAAAGCAAAGTAACTAGCTGATCAAAAGAATAGTGGTCTGGATTACCCATGGCCACTAATCGAAGGGTTGTAGCAAACCCTTGATATGTATCTGGTAGTCCATTGAGTGTGGTATTGACAAGCTGTGAATTTGGCACCACCTCATCAATGTTGGCAAGTTGTTCCATCAGGTCTAGGTATGCATCCATAGAATCACCTTCATTCATACTGACTTCCTATAATTGCCTTCTCAAATATGCAACACGTGCCTCATTGCGAATCTGATAGAGAGAAGCCAATTTGTCCCAAGCATCCTTTGCTGTCTTGCAAGACCGGATGTGTGGAGTAATGATTCTCTTGCATGATAAAGCAATACATGAATGTGCATTTGCATCTCTTGCATCCCATCTTGACTGTTCTTGAGTTGGGGGAGCAGTAGCAGGAGTGCTAGAAGATAAGGCATCAGGAGGAGTACTCCCTGCAGAGGGACCAGCGGTAGAGGCAACCACTGTAGCATTGGCTGGCCTCAGATCAACCCCAGAAACAATATTCCACAAATGCTTTGCAACAAGAATATGTTTCATGAGATAAGACCACATCGGATAGTTGGTGCCATCCAACTTATCATCTTCACGAAGAATGCCAAATAGATCTTGATTGTTCCCAGCCATAGCAAATGTGATACCCTGAAAGAGACCTGAAAAACCAAAAGCCTCAAGGCTATCACTGCAAAGAGCTGGCTGTCCAAAAAATGACAGCAAATATCTACAAATTTCCAACCTAAATCGAAAGGGCAAATGCAGATTTGACCCAAATGTGACTGTGTCAGGCAATGTTCACTGCAAAAACAGCAAATCTAGTAAAAAGCCCCAAATTTAATGAGGGCAAATAGGCCAAAGAGAGGACAAATTCAGAAAAGCCCCAAATTTTCCTGAGATTTTTGCAAATGTGACCCAAAGTATGAGAATCTGACTGAATGTCCTACAGAAAAGACTCAATGTCTGAAAATTTGACTCAAAGTCCTGCAAATGTGACTCAATGTTCTCCAATCTGACCCAATGTATTGCAATCAAATGAGAAATTGTAGACCAAATCCCAAAAGAATTAGCCTCGAGGCTTGTAACTGCAAAATTAGGACTTGCTGTCCACAAAGTGACTGCAAAAATGCAACTGTCCCAAAGTATAAGCCTCAAGAAATAGGTTTTCCAAACTGTTGAAATAGTTTGATAAGACTTCAAACAGTAAAAGGAAGGTAAGGACAGCAAAAGTCCTCAAAAGCCCCAAATTTTGAGAATGTCCTGTATATAGCTTTCACAGGTGCCAAACCTATACGGGGATCCCGGAACAAGTACGGTGTAGGTACAACGTACGGTGTAGGTACTGAGTGCAGTGTAAGGAAGCAAGTACGTGTCTGTACGAATGCAAGTACGCTATATGAAACAGTACGGAATCCAATGTACGGCCCAAGGACACTGTATGGAGGCTGTACGGAAGCAAGTGTAGGGCAAGTACGGAGCACAGCGTATGGCTGTACGGAATGTGTACGATAGCAGTAAGGAGCATTTACGAGACACTGTACGGAACATGTACGACATAGTACGATGTACGACGGTGCAAATACGCAGTGGGTACATAACGTAGTACTGAGCAGGTTGTACGGCGGCGCAAGTACTGGATGCAGTATGGAACAGGTAGTAGACCTTCCGTACGCCTGTATTGAGAGATGTACGACGCAGTACGGAGCAGGAGACTAGTCAAACCCAGCTCTGATACCACTGTAGGATCGTTAGATGAAAGAGCAAGTGCAAAGAGTCGATAGATTCAGCCATCACGTCAACTAGAGTAGAAAAAAGAAAGAGTACAAAATACTTGTACCTAGACCTTAGGACTAAGTGTCCTAGGTGTCACATAGGACTAAGTGTCCTAAGTGGCCTAAAAGGCACTAAAACTAGAAGTGCCTATATCTATGCCTACAAGGCACATACCATGGCCTATAGGACATCACTAGAACCACCAGAAGATGGCCTACATCCTTAACGTTTGAACTACAGTGCAGGGTTGTCTCAACGACGAACTCTAGGAATGGTGCTTCTCCTGAAGAAGCTCATTAGTATCCGTTGTTTCAAAAGGAGTGATATCCAAACTTGTTGGTGCAGATCCTGCCTTGAAGATCGCTTTGAGAATGCTCTCTGGTAGGGAGAAGAGCTGTAGAGAGGACTTTCAGCTGCACAACCAACCACCTACGCAAGCAGCAGCTACTAGAGCGGAGGCAACCTACACCTACAGCAAGCACAAGCAAAATCAAACGCCAACAAGCAATAACAGAGATAATGTTTCTCTCTTGAACCAACACACTTTAATACCTAATAATGCATAGGTCCTAGATCCATAATTTCCAATGACCTAGACAAGTCAGCCTTCATAATTGCCACAAGTGCATTATTGTTGCCAATAACGAATATATCATCAACATATACAATCATAAGCACCAAATCTTCATTTCTTCCCAAATAGGGTTCTGAATCTGCAAAACTCTTCCTTAAGCCTTCTAAGAGAATGCTGGTTTATCCTGAAATACCTTAAGCCCTTAATGCTTGCTCCAAGGCTTCTTTAATATGCACATGGGTTGTGTTGGAGATAAGTGCACACTAAGTGTACTATTTCCCTAGTCTACATTTGTCTAAGTCTAGTCTAGTCTTTGTGTCTTGAGTGTGTGCCATGTGGCACCTCTACAATTATCCCATAAGCACTCTTGCTTTATGTCTTGTACTTTGGCCCATATATTCATGGGTCACATCATTGCAATCTATCTGTCTAGCTTGTGTCTTGTCTACACTCTTCTCAAGGTACTTCTTGTCTTTCAATCTTGTTATTATTTCACTTCTAGTTTTCTAGTTTCTAGTTCTTGCTTCCATATTCCAACATGGTATCAGAGCCAAGTTGATCCCTCTTCTCTCCCCTCAGTCTGATGTAGCCATAGCTGCCTCTTCTCAGATTTCTCCCCCGCTCAGCTGGTCGCCATCTTCGTCTTATGCCCGTCTTCTCCACGCTGCTGCCATTCCTGCTGCCGCTGCAGATCTGCCCGCCATCTCTCTGCCAGATCTGCGCGCCAGATCTGCACGCCATTGCGCTGCCAGATCTGCTGCGCAGTTCCGCTCTCTGCCAGATCTGCGTGTCAGATCTGCGCAGATGTGGCGCTGCTGTAGCTCCTGATCCTGCTGTCCCTGCTGTCGCTCCCGCTCCTGCTGTCGCTCCTGCACCTGCATCAACGAACGAACATTTCGAAGTACAGTCAAGACTGTCCGTACAGTCCGTACGACTGTACGGAATCCGTACCTGCACAGGCCGTACCTCTCCAGCTGCTGTTCGTGATCTGCGCCATCTTCACGGAGATCTGCGCCATCTGTTCGTGATTGCCTTGGAGCTCGCGCTGCCTGCACCTCTTGGACCGCGCTCCTTTTTGCGCCTCTGCCTTTGCCTGGGATTAAGGTACTGTGCATTGCCTCTTTCAGTTTGCTGAGCAGTTACTTTTTTTGCTGGTTCCTCCTGCTTCGATGGGCTGTCACATGCTATGGCCTTGACAAAGTGGTGAGAGAACCAGCTTCTTGGATCTCTCCTTTCATTTGTTTTTGCAATATTGTAAGGGAATAGACACTACCCTTGCATCTTAGGAAGAGGTAAGACCTTCCCACATGGCATCTTCCTCTCATTCTCTCATGTCTATCGACAAATTCAATGGGTCCAACTTTCACACTTGGCAAATCAAAATTAAGTGCCATCTTATGAAAGAAGGTCTTTGGGACATTGTTCACCGTGCTGCTCCCGAAGATCCCGACATTGAGCAAGCTGTCACTGCCAAGAACGACAAAGCCTATGCTATCATCTTGCTCGGTCTTGGAGATGATTACATTCATCACATCTCCGACATACAGTTTGCTCCTCAAGCATGGATCACTTTGGATACCCTTTTTGGACCCCGATCTAAAAACTCTAAGATTGCACTTATGATCTCATTCTTTGATCTACATATGCAGGAAGGAGCTACTATAGCCTCTCATGTCAATTATCTTCGCAGTTTTATGGTTCAGCTTGCATCAGTAAAGTCTCCCATCTCTGAAGATATTGCTATTGCTGTGCTTCTCAAAAGCTTACCTGACACCTATGCTACTCTTGTAACTACCTTCGAGTATCACAATAATCCTTCTCTTGAAGGTATCATCAATGCTCTCCAAGAGGAAGAAAGAACTCAACAACGAAAGGTAACTGACACTGCATTTTTAGCAAAGAAAGGAAGTTCTAAGGTAAGAAAGCCTTGCACCCATTGTGGCAAAACTAATCATATGGAGAAGGACTGCTTCAAGGCTCATCCATGCACCATTTGTGGCCGTGATTATCACCGGGAGAGGGACTGCTACTCCAAACCCTCTACATCAGCCCCTGCATCTACCTCAGCCCATGTTGCTGTAACATCTCCATCAGCTGATCCTGCTGTTCCTTCCTCATATGATGAGAAGAGGGCTTTCTGATTACTTCTATTTCTTGTCTACCACTTTGACCACCGATGATGTAGGTCAAAGGGTTCTAGTGTCTTGGTCTTTCTGTTCGACTACAGTCAATCTTTTGTCTATCTAGTCTTGTCTGTTTGTCTATTTGTCTATCAATCTGACTGTTTTTTGTTTTAGATCCATCTTGTCCCTACCCTTGTGGACCCATATGAGGATATCACTTGAGGAGGGGTGTCTCAGGATCTTTGTCTGTCATGTTTTCTGTCTTGTCTCTCAGTCTATCAGTCTTTATGTCTATCTTCTAGTCTTGTCTTTCTGTCTTACTCCTAGTGTCCACTTAAGGAGGGTGTTGGAGATAAGTGCACACTAAGTGTACTATTTCCCTAGTCTACATTTGTCTAAGTCTAGTCTAGTCTTTGTGTCTTGAGTGTGTGCCATGTGGCACCTCTATAATTATCCCATAAGCACTCTTGCTTTATGTCTTGTACTTTGGCCCATATATTCATGGGTCACATCATTGCAATCTATCTGTCTAGCTTGTGTCTTGTCTACACTCTTCTCAAGGTACTTCTTGTCTTTCAATCTTGTTATTATTTCACTTCTAGTTTTCTAGTTTCTAGTTCTTGCTTCCATATTCCAACAGGTTGTTCCTGCCCACTGTCTACAAAGCATTTTGGCTTCTCATCAGGTACCTTTTCTTCTAGATAGACAGATTCTTCTTAAGTGTACAAGGAAGAGATTTGTTTTCAAAACCTTCCTTACTTTGTTCACGTGCTTGCCTTTATCCACATGCCTGGTCTCTTCAACTTATACCACTGGTTGTCCATCTTCCCTTCAATCTGAAGAGCAAGTGCCTACTATTTTTGATGTTTCTAGTCTGAGAACCATTAGATTCATCAAATATAACATCACCACTTTTGTAGTCTAGAAACCATTAGATTCAACAAATATAATATCCCTACTGATTCTTAGCTCTCTCTCTACATGTGATACCGTTAGTACCCCTCTACATCACCCACAGATGTCAGAGACTTATATTCTTGCCCATGCTTTTGCCTAAGTGCCCAAGTGGCAGCTTGGTTGGTGCCCACATGGCTGGTTGTTGCTCCTTTGTGCTATTTATACGACAGCCACATGTATTGTTCTTACTGCCCCTATAGCAGCCTCCATGCCACCCACATAGCAGTCCTTATGGCAAACTCATGTGCCCATGTGGTACTACTACATCGTGTCCATATGGCACCTCTCAGACCCATGTGTTACACAGGTGTCAAGCATCAATGGTCTCCTCGTATGGGGGACTCACAAATGGGACATTGACCCTACTTCTCCCATAACATGATGGCATAAAAGTCTCATGCATTGTAATTCTTTACAATATTTAAAGTACAAAAAATTGGCAAGAAGAGTAAAGTTATCAGGGTCGGATACTAGTAGATGGAGAATATAAATCCAATTACCAATATAGATGAAAGGAGGTCTGCTACTTTTAATATGTTCTCACTGGTGCAGGTGCATTGACAGATAGTAGTAAGAAGCAACAAACAGTTGCCTTCTCTTCCACTAAAGCAGAGTACAAAACAACCAGTGTAGCAGTGTGTGAAGCCACATGAATGAGGATTCCACTTGGGGGCATCAGGATGCCACAATAGGGAGGCACAAATTTGTTTTGTGATAGTCAAAAACTGTAATCTTTGGGCTAAAATCATGCGATTCATGCAATACCAAAGCAAATAGAAGGGCATTTCCATTTCATTAGGGAAAAGGTTACGTCACTGGAGGATGTCAAACTATGCACCAAAAATCAGGAGGTACCAATATTTTTACAAAAACAATGTGTGGTAGGAAATCTAAATGGTGCGGGGACATGATGAGGCTGTAGGATAGAAAATTGAGCATTACAAGGGAGAGTGTTAGAAGTTAATGCTCAATTTTACGTATTTTTGATGTCATTTTTGGACCAATCACGGGTTGTTTTTAAAGTCAAACATCAATTAACCTCAACTAGGGTAGTGTATGGACATAATAAGTGTCATGTGCACGGATTGGTATCTGACGTGTACTGGGTACATAAGACTAGCTCAGGTAACCTGGGGAGGCTTTGAGCTAGGCAGGCTTGATTCTCGGGTTGAGTGGCAAGGGTACGGACTATTTATAGGTCTTCGCTATTTTTGGCGCTGGGGCCCAAGTCTATAAAAGGGGCCCAGGGGGTTCAGTTCTCGGTGTGCAGTTGGGAGCAAGTTTCGTTCTTAGGTGCCAGGTCTGTTCCTGGATTGAGTCGCGGACGCGCGCCTGCATCTTAGCGTAGCCCAAGGCCCAGTGGCAGATCCAGGGCTTCACAGCGCCACCTGGTGGTATGGGACACCAGGCTGGTTTGGATTTGATTGGGAGTTCGTGCCAGTAGCTCAGCTCGTGGCTCGGAGGGGACATCTCCTGATTCAGGATCACATCCCGTAGATGTCATGGTTGGGTGGTGAGCAGCCTGCTCTGTTCTCACGTGGTGTGTGTTTGTTTTGCAGATCAGAGGTTTCAGGAGTGCGGGGATGTGTCAGTTGGTATCAGAGCCAGCTCCTGAGGTAGGAACTTCTGATGTGAGAATTTTTGATGAATTCTTTCTCCAGGTATGCCCTAAAACTCGAAATTTGTTGCTGCAAATTCTGCGTGGTTCCTGGGTTATCAGGGGTGGACAGTTGGTAGGAAAAAGGTAGAAGAAAGGAGGGAGAGTTTCGAAATTCCTGAAGGGGGCTGAGAGAGAAGGATGTGGGAAGCAGAGAGAGAGCAGAGAAGAAGGAAAGAGAGGCGAGGGGACTGACAAGGGCTGTGAGGGAGGCGGAGTTTGGACGCCAGGGCTGGTACGAAAATTCGGCCAGGGCAGGGAGAGGCGCGATGTGCAGGAACAGGGTGCGGCCAGTCTGTGAAGAGGGTTGCTTTTTTCGAAAAAGCACCACCCTCCAAAGCTAGGAGGGTGGGCCTTTTTTGGAAGCAGGGCTTCCTAATTAGGCTGCCCTGCTCCCTATATAGATGGGCAGGGCTCCAACCATCAGCCATAGCTTGCAAAGAGCCTTTACTGCGCCATCGAACTTGCGCCAGCCATCCGTACAGCTGCGCTTGCTCCAGCCATCCGTACCCCTGCGTCATCAGTCGCCGTACAGACTGCGTCAGCAGCCGTACAGCCACGTCAGCAGTCCGTACAGCCACGTCAGCATTCCGTACGCTGCATCCGGCAGCGGGTTCAGCCAGACTCCGGGATTGTTGCGCCTCCGGGTTCGCCAGTTTTCAGCATCTCCTTCCGTCAGCATCTCTTGGGACGGGTTTCCTCTGCTCCATTCTCCTTTTCGCTTCGGTTCAGTCACTTCTCTCAGTTTATATTCAAATCAGATTTCAGTTATGTCTGATTCTGCAAATCCCGAGTTCACCATGGGAGAGCAGGATTTGGATTACACACGTGTGGGAGAGGAGGATCAGGGTCTTTATGATGACCAGATTACGAAAAAGGCCTTCAGTGAATTCACCACTGCTCTTGATGGAAAATTCGAGTAGGTTAATGCAAATCAAACGGGGTTGACACAGCAACTCCAAGGGATTCAGGCGACTCTCACTCTTCTGGCTAGCACTGTGCAGGCACTCACGCATGTGGATGCCATGGCTTCAGTGCTAGGTCCGAATATAACTCCAGATCCTTTTCTAGGAGATCAAAAGTCTCGAACGAAGGAGGTAGTTGACACTTGGTTACACAAGTGGCAGGTACACTTTCAGTTCCACCCATACCCAGATGAGAAGAAGATCCAGCTTGCAGCGGGTTTCATGTCAGGTAAAGCGTTGCTATGGTGGAAGGAACTCCAGCCTAAGCTAGATAGCCCAAGCCAGATACATGGACAGATTTCGAAGGGGTCTTCAGGAAGGAGTTCCTGAAGAAGGAGGACGATTATGTTATCGTTGGCAAGCTTAAAGCCCTCGATATGTCAAAGTTAAACTTGTCCTTTGAAGTTTATCTTCAAAGATTTCGGGATCTGCAAACCAGGGCCACAAAGATGGATCCAGTGACCTTGTTAGGTTTCTTCGTGGATGGTTTGCCAGATTCATACAAGTTACAAATAAAGAACAGCAAATGCACAACGTTGCAGGAGGCCATGAATTATGCGCACATTTATGATGATACCATGGCCGGTGCCAAAGCAACTACAGTTTCCGACACGAGTGGAAAGAACAAACGCAAGTTCTTTCAGCCTACGACTGGTATCGGGGAGACGAAGTCTACGGACAACGCCTCCAAGAAACACTTAACTCAGGTAAAGAATGGTAAAGCCCGTTTCCTTCGTACTTTGAGGCTCAAGAAAGAAGGACGTTGCTTCTATTGCGAGGAGCGGGGCCACACCAAGAATGAGTGTCCAAAGCGCAAGAACCAAAAGTTGGTGCTTGGACCGAAGCTCCAGGCGGGTACAGGTACCAAAGCCAAGGGAGCGAACCAAGTCTCGACGACATGTATTTCTGTAAATGTCATTACCTGCCCACTTTCTTGTAATTGCACTTTCAATACTTTGTTGTTTGGTTTCCATGATCTTTTCCGAGTTTATGGAGAAGTTATGGACCAACAGGTTCACATTCTCTTTGATCCGGGCAACTCTCATAACTTTGTTAATTACAAATTTGTGCAGAAGATGGGGCTGTCCACAGTACCTAGCGACCACACCTATGAGGTGCAGCTTCCAGCTGGGAAGCAATTTTGGGATCACAAGATTGAAGCGCTTCCTATCTGGATTCAAGCCTACACAGGGGCTCTTACATGTTATGTTATGCATCTGGAGCATGTAGACTTGTTGATCGGAATAGAGTGGTTTAAAACCCACAATATTCAGATTGGATGGACGGAGCATACGCTTTCTTTTGTAGATAAGGACACCCAATTTTGTATTCAGTGTGATAAAATTCCCTCTTCTCAGGGGCCTATTGTATCTGCAATGCAGCTTCGGAATATATTAAACACTTCTCATTATATTCCGCTTTCTTCATTTGTTGTCTCTGTAATAAACAAAAATGACTTAAGTGTGTTTGAATACCGTGAATTGAGAATGTTGTTAGATAGTTTTAAGGATGTATTCCCTGCTCAACTGCCGGAAGGTTTACCTCCAGAACGAGCAGTAGATCATCGCATAGACTTAGTCCGAGGGGCTCAACCTATTAGTGTACCACCTTATAGGATGAGCCAGGTAGAGGAGGATGAGTTAGCTACCCAGCTACAGGATTACCTGAATATGGGCTATATCCGCCCAAGTAAATCACCTTGGGGTGCACTTGTCCTCTTAAGAAAGAAGAAAGATTCTTCCTGGAGAATGTGTATAGATTATAAACGATTAAATAAAGTGACAATTAAGAATCGATATCCTCTCCCTCGTTCCGATGATTTGATAGACCGTTTGGCCGGAGCGAAGTATTTCACTAAGATTGATTTGCGTACGGGTTATCACCAAATCCGTATCTATGCTAAACACATAGATAGGACCGCATTCCGAACTAGGTATGGTCATTACGAGTTTCTTGTATTACCTTTTGGTTTAACCAATGCTCCTGCTACTTTTCAGCAGATGATGAACGACTTGTTCAGGGATTTTCTGGGAAATTTGTTGTAGTGTTCTTAGATGACATCTTGGTATATAGTCGAACGCTTGAGGATCACATAGGACACCTCAGGGTTGTCTTAGTTGTTCTAAGACCGCATAAGCTCTATGCCAAGATGAGTAAATGTGACTTCTTTATGAAGGAGATCATTTACTTAGGACACAAGATTTCTTCTGAAGGTATTAGCATTGATCTGGATCGTATCCAGAAGGTTTTAGAATGGCCTATCCCTCAGACTGTGAAACAACTTCATTCTTTCCTAGGATTTACGATATTTCTTCAGAAATCTGTGCGTGATTATTCACATATCACGGCACACTTGACAAACATATTGAAAGGTCGTGGACGCAGGTCTACCCAGCCGATCTCTTGGAATGATGCAATGAACAAGGCTTTTGAAACCTTGAAGTTTTCTATCAAGGAAGCACCCGTTCTTGCATTACCCGATCCTACCCGGCCTTATGTTTTAGAGGCCGATGCGAGTGATTATGCGATTAGGGCAGCTCTATTCCAAGAGGGCAGACCTGTAGCTTTCGAGAGTAAGAAGCTAGATGACACTCAATATCGTTGGCCCACACTCGAGAAGGAACTTTATGCTGTAGTGTATGCTCTTAAGGTTTGGAGACACTACTTGTATGGTTCAAAGTTCCTTGTATTGACTAATGAGCCACAGTATCTGGGGGATAATTTCGGAACCAAACCAGTACTGAGGCTCTTGGATTCTTTAGGAATTCGTAAATATACCATCGTTCCTTTAGAGAACTCTCTAGGTGAACGATGTCTATTAGCATAAAATCTGTCCCGATCTTGGGCACTTCTAATAGACTCCTTGGTAAACTGCAAGATTTCTTGCATGTCTAGCAAGAAGTTCTTAGCAGCATCATTTTGAATTCCTTTTAACCTAACCATAACTGGTGACTTAGGTCGAAACTCGTAGATAAGCATAAAAGGACTGTAACCAGTACTAGAATGCTTTGCACTGTTGTAAGCAAATTCTATCATAGGTAGATAATCTTCCCATGAAGACTGTCTCTTAGATACATATGCTCGAAGCATGTCTTCAACCAACTGGTTGACCTTCTCTGTACTGCCATCGGATTGTGCATGATCCGAGGAACTCATACTTAGAGTAGTTTCCAACTTCTCAAAAACAAGTGTCTAAAAGTTACTTGTAAACTTTGAGTCCCTGTCACTGACTATGTCAGAGGGCAAACCATACAGCTTAAACAAGTGGTCCACAAACTCGTGAGCGAGCTGAACAGCTGAAATAGTTGTTCTAGTAGGTAAGAATCTAGCCATTTTTGTCAAACGGTCTACTATGACCCAAATGGAGTCATGACCCTTGCGCGTTCCAGGCAAACCAGTAATAAAATCCATGGAAATACTTTCCCATTTATTAAAAGAATTGGACCAGTTGCATATCGACTAGAATTGCCTCCTGATCTTAAAGTGCATCCAGTCTTTCATGTCAGTAGACTGAAAGAAGTATTGGGTGCGGATGATCAACTTGTTTCTCCTCACGAGATAATAGAAGTTACAGATTTGACTTTTATTCCTCACGAACCTCAGTGTATTCTTGAATTTCGTGACAGATAGATTCGTAATCGATCTATCACGGAATACAAGATCAAGTGGAAGGATCGTGTTGAGGAGGATGCAACATGGGAGACATTACAAAACCTCCGAGAACATTTCCGGGTTTTTTAGCGAACTCAGGAGTGAGTTCTTAGAGGAGGGGGAGTATGTCATGTGCACGGATTGGTATCTGACGTGTACTGGGTACACAAGACTAGCTCAGGTAACTTGGGGAGGCTTTGAGCTAGGCAGGCTTGATTCTCAGGTTGAGTGGCAAGGGTACGGACTATTTATAGGTCTTCGCTATTTTTGGCGCTGGGGCCCAAGTCTATAAAAGGGGCCCAGGGGGTTCAGTTCTCGGTGTGCAGTTGGGAGCAAGTTTCGTTCCCAGGTGCCAGGTCTGTTCGTGGATTGAGTCGCGGACGCGCGCCTGCATCTTAGCGTAGCCCAAGGCCCAGTGGCAGATCCAGGGCTTCACAGCGCCACCTGGTGGTATGGGACACCAGGCTGGTTTGGATTTGATTGGGAGTTCGTGCCAGTAGCTCAGCTCGTGGCTCGGAGGGGACATCTACTGATTCGGGATCACATCCCGTAGATGTCATGGTTGGGTGGTGAGCAGCCTGCTCTGTTCTCACGTGGTGTGTGTTTGTTTTGCAGATCAGAGGTTTCAGGAGTGCGGGGATGTGTCAATAAGGCAATACAATTGTTGGTTGTGACTAGTAAGTCATGTCATCTAGTCTGTGGAACCTGAATTTTGTATTACATGGATTTGGTTTTGTCTAGTCTTATGTGTCCCTTTCACACATTTTGCAGATGTTGTGTCTTCCCAAATTGAATCGCTCCTTTGATCTTAACACTTCCAAGATAGTGGTATTTGCAAATCATAGGCCTTTGATGTCGGCTTGTCTCAAATTTAGGTGGATGAGGAGAATGAGATGGGCCCCAAAGCCATGCATGTGTGTGTGTGTGAGAGAGAGAGAGAGAGAGAGAGAGAGAGAGAGAGAGAGAGAAAGATATATTAACGTCCACAAGAGGCCTCGCGGGCCTATTGGACAAAGTACACACACACACACACACACATTTTTTTAAATTAGTGAAATCTTATATTTTTGTGTGGGAAACCTCAAAAAGAGGTAAAAACCCACCAAATAAGTACAAGAAAAAAATTTACAAGTAAAGCCTCAGAGCAAAAGTCATGAGGCAACCAAGTAAAAAGTTACATATCAAGTTGGAGGAGGATCAAACACAGCATCCTCCAGCTTCAAATTATTGCTCTGTAAAAACTGATGCAGTGATGAAATACACACACACACACACACACACACACACACACACACACCTACAGAGTTTATTAGAGTCTTCGGAAGATCGATGGGTCTATGAGACTGTGAGAAACCTAATACGATACGTTGAAAGGGTGGAGCTCCTAAATGAGCATCATCACCATGCTAAATAGGGCCCCCCAGTTGGTGAAAACTAAGTACTACATAGTCATAACATCATCATTATACCAAATCAGTTCCAATGTCTGGTCTGGTTAGATACATCAGATACGTGAGTGGAGGCCACAAAAGGAGAGAACATGATGGGTCCAGTGGTGGGTGGGGATGTACTAGCATGCGGTTAGAGATAAAACGTTGTTTATGGGTGTGGTCCATTGTGGCCTCCTAGCGATGGCTCTGGAGGTTGACACATATTTTTTGTATCAGGACTAGACACACCGTCCTTCATAACCTCTTTTTTGTAGAAACGGTTGGCTGGCCCGTTTTGAGACCGCCACCGTTATGCTCATTGTATCAGTTATCTTTAGTCTCATAGACCTTCACGGTCTCCTGAAGACTTTAATAAACTTTGTTTCTTTCTTTCTTTAGGCATCCTACAAGGGCCACGGTAACTTCTGTCGGTCGTGCTCCGGCCTGAACATGGATGGGATGTCCCCAAGCATGATGTGTGCGTCCACCCTCTGTTGAGTGTGTCGTGTCACTGGCTCTGGATCTCTACTTCACCGACCACCTGTGATCTGGTGGTCTGTGTGATCTAGCTAAAAGAACTCCATAATTGTACTCTGCGATGAGTTTGTCTGTGTGTCTTGTCCATGTCTCTGCGATCTGAGTAAGGGCTCTTTGTGCCTAACTGCTTGATGGATGAAGGTGGCCAAGCATCTCTGATCTGGATAGGATAGGCGGGAGAGGAGTCCGAAAAGAGACAATGGTAGCGGCCTCGAATCTCATAGTATATAGGGCTCCTGAAGACAAATTGCTCGATCTCCTGTCGATCACACAAAGTGCAGATGTGACTCTCCTTGGGTACTCTCCCATCTTGCCCACTCTCATTGCATAGTTGATGTGATGAAACGCGGAACTGTCAAATAGAGATCCTCAATGAATGTGGGAGATGGATCCACGTATACCCTGGATGATCAATGAAGCCTTCCTTAGAGATGTGCACGCAATGATCCCTGTAGAAGTTGAGCTTCATTGGTAGCTCACTCGGTGCTAACCAGGTCCTGAATTGTGTAGCTGTAGGAGGTCCTTGCGTATGACCTGGTAGGCTGGTTGACCTCGTGATATCTGAGTGGGGGAGATGGCACTTCAATTCTGTACGGGAAGGGGGGTAATATGTCCATGTGGAGGGAGAGAGAGAGAGAGAGAGAGAGAGAGAGAGAGATATGGCTAAATGTGAAAAAGGATGAGAAGTGCTAATGGAATGCATAAAGAAATGAGTAGGAAGAGGGTGAATTGAAAGACAAAGGAAACTGGCAGGCATTTAGGTACAAGGGCTGAGAAATGACTAATTGAGAAAAGGGAAGATGCTAAGCAAAGAAAAATGAGTTATAGAACAAGCGAAGACATGAGTACGATGTAAATGTGTGAGAAGGAAGGTGAAAGTGAGCTTAAGGTTTGGAGGACGCGGTCAAGGAAAGAGAATGAGTATGAGGCAAAACCACACTGAGCGAAATTGCTGCAGGGATGAGGAAAAACTTAGAAGATAGGCAAGAAGGGGTGGAAGAAGGGGAGCAAACAGGAAGGTTGTGGAGTAGGAGAAGGTGGGAAGTGCGGCTGGGTGCAAGGCTCTCACCATTCTCTTCTAGTTATAGTAGTCATTGTCCTTTGCCTTTGTCAAGATATGAAACCCAATCCTCCAATCCCCATGAGAGGGTTATGACATCAACCTGTCATATCTTATCATGCGCTTTGGTAAGCAGGAAAATGTGCATAAATTTTTACAAGGTTGTGACCCCATTTAAATGCTTTTACGTCAGGCTATGTGTCCAGTGGCTTCCAAGCTTGGTTAGCTTCTCTCTTGTTCTAAGCTTGTGGTGTGCTTCGTTTATATGCAGAAGCTTTGATTCCTAGTCCAGATTTTTGGAGATGATTGGTATGAATGCCAAAATTACTACTGTGTTTTGATACACTTTCCAGCTCTCTATTGTTAACTTAGATGGCCACCTTTCCCTGGTCATGACGATATCATGTACACGAGTCTTTTACATGCACCAAAAACTTGTGCCACAGAGTTTTCAGGTTTACCCTGTGCATCACTTGATTAGTCTTGTCCTGTTTATTGGTTCACATATTTGCAGGTGAAAAAGGCAAGGCGACAGAAATATCCATTTTCGAGTCATGCAGCATTCAGTCCTTGGGAAAAATGCCAAAGGTGTATGACAACTTGTGTCAACACAAATATATTAGCACAGGTGCAAATAACCGGTACAGATCTCAAAGGTAAATATGGTGGTATGCTTCCCAGATTGCAGGATGGGAAGCTCTTTCACAGAAGTAATAAATTAAACACTGTTGAAGGTGTTCGAAGACAGCACCTAAGAAGATTCAAGTTGGCTCCAAGGGCTGAAGTTAGCCTTGCCACAGGATTGGAAGTTATCAATGATTTGGGTCTAGATACCTTAACATTTCTTGCAGTAACTGTTCTGGTCGTGCCGGCTTTCAAGGCTGTCAAAGCAAGCCCGGTATGCTTTATTTCCTTGATATGCTCAGCAGTAGAGTTCAGGAATCATGGTGACAAGTAACCTCACAAAAAAATGCCTTCCTGGGCTCTATAAATGCAAAACCTACGTTCTTAATAAAGTACATCTTGTTTACAGCCTTTCACAGTAAAGAGTATACAAAACCTTAGAATGCGTGGAGTTTGCAACGAGTTTATTTAAGAGACTCAAGTATTCTTTACAGATCTTGCAAAATTTTTAATCACGAGATTCTGTTCAGGAATGCCAACCTGTTTATACTGCAAAGAATGTTCAATTATGTTTTTCTTTCCTTCTGTTCCAAAGGGGAATCCCCATGGCTATAGTTAAATAATGCATTAACTGCCCAAGTAACTGACTGACATGTCATAAAATGAATTGTCATATCTTTGAGTATTAAAAGTTCTTTATAGCCTCAGATTGACTGTTTTCCAATCTGTCTAATTCACTTCAGAGTAATTATGTTTCAGATTTTGGGGTTCTTTCTTTCTGGCGTTGTACTAAACCAGTTGGGTTTAATACGAAATATCATCGATGTCAAGGCGTTATCTGAATTGGGCATTCTTTTCCTTGTAAGTACATTTATACTTTTCATCAAAAGTGGAGTATTAGAAGCTTTGGGATGTTTTATTGTGTGGCGCCTTCAAAATTGTTTTCTTTTCCACCGTCTCCCCAATTCTTGCTTGGGTTTCCAAAAGCTTCTTGGTTTGTAAGGGTGGATATATCTTAGTCCTTTGTAGGCATATGCAGTATTGTGTGTTATCAATGCTTTCAACCTTTTCTTGTTAAAAAATTATTCATGAGGGCTACTTCTATTTGTATTTTTGTTGCATTTTCAAGGCTTGGAGAGTAGTTTTGCTTGATAGTGACCTTTCCTAACGACTGTTCGGTGAACCCACTGGAGCAGTGCAAGCGCACTCAACGGAATACTGGAAATTCTAACTGAGTATATCCTCGCATTAAGATGGGATCTTGGGAGGTTTACCTTCTCACACTATGAGCAGAGCACAACTAACTAGATAGTCTATTCTAGAAGCTTTTATAAAAGGAAAGGCAAGATAACTCCACACAGCAGGGGGGTGACCAAATATCTTCGATCATCAAATGTCTAAAGCCACTGAAAGGATGTCAAGTGTTGATGTTATTGTGATATTTTAAAATGTGCTTTCTTTAGATTTAAGGCATCTAGATCAATAATTGGATCTACAATTCATACTCAATTGGTTGGGATTCCTCCCTTCCCTTGGCAAAATGAGCCTGAGTTCTTCTCTCAACTCTAATCAGCGAATGCCTTTGTCCATGGGCATAATCCCCCACCCCAAAAAATAACAGAACAAAACAAAAATAAAACAACTTCCAACACACTCAGGGCTAAATGTATAAACTGATTTAAGTTCCATACCACATTGCCAAAATTTTAATGTATGGTTTTCTTTTATGAAGACTTGATTTATTTGGCTATACTGAAGCTAAGCCTGTACATTATGTTCAATGGCATCCTTTGTGTTCACTTGTGCCAAATTCATCGAACACATGTAAGTCTTCTCATTCTGAAATTTTGAAAAAGGGTTTTGATGTGCTTATCCTTTTCTGTAATGACTAGGCATCATTACGGGGTGTAATGAAGCCAAGTTTGTGGATTAGACTCATACATTTGATTTATTAAAGTAAATTTACAGATTGTGCTATAATGTTCCTGGCTTCATCTAGATATATGTATATCTCCATTCAAGTGCTAATGATGGTTTTGCAAATCTAGCTTTTCGAAATGGGTTTGGAGTTATCTTTGGCACGGTTAAGAGCGCTCGCCAAGTTTGCTTTTGGAATGGGCCTTGCACAGGTTTGATCCTTTTACTTGTCATTTGTAGATGTTCACATCATGTGAGAAGGACAGACTAAAGTACAAATTTTCATGTTATTACTTGCACTTGAACTTTTTTGTGTATAGGTCTGCTTGGAATGCTCTTATTCATTTGGTTTTTGCACAGGTTTTATTGTCCACTTTGGCCTTCACAGCTTTTGAACTTCCACCCAATGGTGCCATCGGGACCAAAGTCTTGGAATTTTTGTTTCATTCAAGGCCAGATCTGGTAAGACATTCAACAAATGTGAGAAGTTCGTGCATTTTTTTAAAGCATTGCAGTGATAAGATTGCACGTGTCATTTTTGGTCTCCCGTGAATGCTTGTCTGGTTCATGAGCTTATTATTTGTATACGTTCATTGTCCACGAATTCCAAATAGTCCAAAGGGCACTCAATGAGTTCTCATTGAAAGGACACTAAAGGCTAAGAAATGTACTTCGAAATGTCCTTTTGTTTGAAGAATGAAAAGGGCAGTTACACAGTGTTCGAACTAATGTTCCTCAGTACAACTTGTGAATCACAGGTGAACATTCGAACAATAGATGAAGCTGTTGTTATTGGTGCTGCACTCTCTATGTCATCGTCGGCTTTTGTCCTGCAGGTTTGTCTGGTCTATTATATGGAAAAGAAAGCAACCAATCACTGCCCTTAAACTTCTGACCTGTATGCACCAGAGAATTATTGGTGGAAAATGGATTGTTGTCAACTTTTAATGGTCATAAGCACAGGTGACACAGTTTATTTACATGAAAGAACCGGAATGCTTTCATGCCAGCAGTTTTATTGTCTATTTATCTTGGTCTCTCATGTTTCCATGGTAAATAGCGACAATAAAGAAGAAAAGAAGAGGTGTGAAGGCATTTCCCGTATCTGAATGAAACCTCAATAAGTGGAGGAAGCACTCTCCGTAACATGCCATCTGAGTGCTGAGTGCTCACAATGGCAGGTCCAATCAATGTACAACGTACCCAAAACCTTCCTTATTTGGTGGGTCTCTTGGTGTGTCAAGTACAACATGGGCGAATCCAGCAAGTCATGGTGTTGGGTGGGGGTGCTCTATGGGCATACCAGTGAGTGAAAATATTTGGTCACACCTGCATACGAGCCCTCATCTCCCTTTATTGCTAGCTGCATGGAAAATAAGAGAATCAACCAAGCAAGCTTATGTCTACTTGCCTTGAATGACCCTTCTAATAAGCGCAATTCAAGATAGATATGATATGGAAGGGGATGCCTGTGTGGAGAGCTCTGACATCTGGAGTAAATCCATGACTCTATCTCAGAAAAGCTACTACCCTCAGCATCGTTTGTGCTAAATTTGACAAGGCATCTTGGTCCTTCATAACTGCAATTTGAGTGTCTAGGACTTCTCGCACAGGCTAATGTATTAAGGTATATGGTCTATGCTCATGCATTCTAGGAAACCCTTGATCATCACACAGCATTATTTTCAGCAGCATCTAAAGGTGAATATGACAAGGCATCGTGATGCTCCATGGATCTTGTTTAAAGGGGGCACAATGTGGACTACTGACGGTATCTCTTAACCGTTCATGTGTTTAGCCCTCACGCACCTAAGAGTTCTCAGACTTTGATCATCTAATGTTACAATGCATACTAGAAGTGAGCTCGCTAATGACTTCTAATTTCTTTTGACAAACAAAGTTCCCATTTGAGGCATCTGGTCAAATAGAAATTTCTAAAAGATGATTGCTGTATGTTGTAGACCTGAACATGGTTTGTTGTAGGTGTTGGTAGCTGGCTAGTTATTGCACAGACATGATAGTTTCTTGGTTGAAGTGCTTATTGTGACTCTACCAGTATGTATCCAGGATTCAATGATTGCATTACTGACAGGTTTCAATTGTAATGATTTGACTTTTCCAGCTTCTTGCTGAGAAAGGTGAGCTACCTACTCGACTTGGTTCAGCTACACTTGGAATCCTTCTATTTCAGGCAATTTCTTCCTTCACTCACATGAAGTCTTTTGAAGTTATGGTCAGATAGGGTGGTTTTGGGTGGTGCCATTATAAAACTATATTCTATTAGCGTTCTCATGTTCTTGCAAGCTGACAAACCCCAGGTTGCAGTAATATGTGCAGTTTTAATATATCATTTTGCAGGACATTGCTGTTGTTCCATTATTAGTGATATTGCCAATACTTGAAAGTGGGGTATTGCATCTTTCTTACACGACAGTTTACAAATTGTCCTTATATTTCATTGCTTCTTCTTCATGTAGTTTTAGATGGACTTGATTTGAATTGGATTAATGCAGACTCTGGGGAAAGAAAGCGTTTGGCCACTTTTGGCTGCAGAAAGTCTCAAAGCTCTTGGTGGTCTAGGTGCCCTTTCCCTTGGTGGTCAAATCTTTCTTCGTAGGATCTTTGAGGTGAACCTGCGATATCTCAAAATGTTGCTGAAGAAAATTCTGAGTGCCGTTTGTTGAGTTTTGTGGATTCCTTGCACTGCAGATTGTGGCTGATTCAAGGAGCGCAGAAGCTTTCAACGCACTTTGCCTCTTGACAGTGACTGGGACCTCTCTAGTCACCCAAAAACTTGGTTTCAGTGATACGGTAAATAACAGGTTTCTAGATTTCAATGTTGTTAATGATAATGTCATGAATTAATTTTCATAGTTCATGTAATAAAGAGTTCATTCCATTTGAACAGCTGGGGGCTTTTCTTGCTGGTGCTCTGCTGGCAGAGACTAATTTTCGAACACAAATAGAGGCTGAAATTCGGCCATTCAGGGGATTGCTGCTTGGTCTTTTTTTTGTCACAACAGGGACATCAATTGACATCCAGGTCTGACCGTTATACCAGTAATCCTCTTATGGAAGAAAATGCTGAAGTGTTGTAATTAACAGCTGAATGCATAGCTGACAAATGAATCACATTCTCATTTTTTGTGAGAAAGACTTGTGTCATGTCTATTGGCTGGCTGGTTGGGGCATGGTGTTCAGTCGCCTATCCCTTTTCATGACCCCATTTTCTCTTTCTTGCTTGGTACATTTTTTGGTGTCCTGTCCAAGCTGCTTTCATTGCCTGTGCTATATCAAGGAAGTACTTCTGTTCTGCCGACATTGTGTTTTCTTCGAGTTTGAAATGAATGTATTGCTTTAAAGTAGAATAGGTTTCTGGCCTTTGTCTTTAAAACCAAAAGACTGACAATTGAATGCTATATCAATTGACTATAGCCGAGTTTCAATGCTGGCAATCATTCTGTGGGTGAAAACATCGGAATGTTTTTATCTCATTATATGCTAAAAAGATAAATGAAATCAGCTATTGCAAATTGGTGCTCCCTCTTTTCTGTGTTGTACATTCATGCCTCAAAGCTTCTTGAGTAAGCAGGTTACTCCTCACAAGCGACAAAATATAGTATTCATTATTGCAATATGAAATGCATTCCATATCATAATCTGGAGCTTTTGGATCTTACGAAGAAGGTTAAACAACTCCAGGACATTTTGGAGGGAGTTGTGGCCGATTAGAAACAGAAAATTACTCAGGAATATAAAAAGGGAGATGCTATTTACTGATGGACAGGTCCAATGACAAAAGAATTGACGAAAAAAGTAGGATACTTGCCTTTGAATGGTGTAAAAGCATCTCTTAATGACAATGATGCGATTTCCATCTTTGAATACCAAGAAAGTACAAGAAAGATATCTCAGTATTTCATGTTGATGGAGGCGGGTTTTGAGAATTGTTTTTGACTTGATGACACTTTCTGTTTTCAGCTCTTGATTCGGGAATGGCCAAATGTGTTGACGCTTCTAGGAGGATTAATTGCTATCAAGACAGCAATTATTACAGCAGTGGGACCCCGTGTTGGGCTTTCTCTACCAGAAAGTGTGCGCATTGGTCTACTGCTCTCACAAGGGGGGGAGTTTGCATTTGTTGTCTTCTCTCTTGCTAACAGGTTTTTCATCCATCTTACTTGTGAGTCCAGATTCATGATAACAGTATCAGGGTTCTATTTTTATTTAGCTCTGCTACTTGACCAGGGCTTAAATCGCGAGAATTAAAAAAATCTGGCTATCTCCCTAGCTAACATCGTAATTTATGAAAAAATGTGAATGCCATCTCTTTTTTTAGAGGTAAGGATTCTTTGTTTGATAGGGCATGCACTTCTATATTAATTAAGCTCCGTAGCTTCTGTTTGTAGACTTATCGCCAGTCCATATGTTTCAGATTGGGAGTACTGCCATTGGAGCTGAACAGGCTTTTGATCATTGTTGTTGTTCTCTCCATGTCTCTAACTCCCTTCTTGAATGAACTGGGTCAGAAGGTGGCAGAAATAATTGAGACACGCTTTGATATCCCTCAGGGAAATGTAAGTGATCTGGGGTTGCAAAGGTGGAAATTTTTGGGGGGTGAGATTTCTGTCTTCTGGAAATAGGGAAAACTTATTTTATACTAACATGTTTTGCTGAAACGTTCTATGTGGAACAGATTATGAATGAAGAAGCCTTTGAGGTCAATGATCCTGTTGTCATCATTGGTTTTGGTCAAATGGGTCAGGTAATCTGCAGGCCCTTGTTGATGATTGTGTTCTTAGACAGATATAATAGTTGCTCAGTAAAAACCTGTTTCCCTGCATTGTGAGTTGGTTGATAATTGAAACAATGTTAGGTGTAAATTAAAATATGCTGTTTCTTTCAATCACGAGCATGCTTTTTGCATGAAGTTAAAAAACTTAGAAAAACCAAAAGAGATAGATGCAAATACTCCAGAAAGAGTACCCAGGAGGAACGAAGATGGACGGATACATTCCTGTTTTCCAGAGTTAGAACATCATTTTTTGGGACTGAATATTATACTTGTTGCTATTTGACATTCTTGAACTAGGTTCTGGTTGCATCAACTAAGGTGGCATTCAAATTGTGACTTAGATGACTAGAGAAACTAACTGCCTTAGCTTTGCAATTAGAAATACTTTTGTGATCCTTTTAAGCATACAGACCGTTTTTCCTTAGGAATGATGAAAAGTAATATACTCTTGTAGATGCAATGAATGCAAAATTCAATTCTTGTTGTATATGAGTATATTTCTTCTAGCATGTTACACATTTTGAAATCCTGGACAAGGAAATATAAAAGGCTTTTTTTTGTCAAGAGAAACTATGAAATGTTTTATAAACATGTATTTTAAAAAATATTGTCTTTTGATGCACATCCTATGTCTAGACTTTCAAGTAGGTTGACCTAAAAGTACATGAAAATTATTGCTATTCCACTAGCAAAGTATTTGAGATTGACATCAGGTCCTTAGGTGTCTTACGAGGTAGGAGATTGGAACAGGGTCATTTTTGATAAGAGAGTAATTCCTCAGATTATCTTTCTAAATATAGTACCAATATGTAGGACATTATTCACATCCTCATGGCCATTTGGGACAAAATTCAGAGCTTCTCACATGCCACAATGGCTAGGAGAGCTTCATGAGAGAGTGGAACCATGGTCTATTAATAAAAAATACCACTATAGGGCCTTCATGACATTTCCACTCTCCGGAGTTATGACAGCATGATTTTTCTTACAAGATTTAACTCACGCTTACTAGAGCTTTTCTTTCTTGCAAAACTCAAATAAAATAAAAATTTTGATATCCACAAACCTACAATTTGATTGAATCGGCCAATAATTGTATGTCCGGGGACCGGTACTACGCGGTTAAGTGCTAACCAAGACAATAAGTTTGAGTGGAAACAAGGTATTTGCCACAAGATTATCCGGGACCAAGATAACCAAAGATAGGTAACACAATTTGTGTGAGAGGATAGGTAATTCAAGTATTTGCCGTATTAGCGGACATGCAAATTTCACCTTGTGAAGTTTTCGTCCAAGTTGCGGCCTGCTGGTATTGTGATAATTCTTTCTATCTTAAATGGTGCGTTGCCCTATCAGCTAGATTTAGATTTAGATGCTCGTTGGGGAGAGACTAAAATGAAAATGTTTAGACTTCACAAGCAGTTGTAGCTTGAATGAAGAGATTTTGGACTACCTTTTGATTAGCCTTCTCCTTTAGTGCTAGCCTTCATCATGGCTGAGTCTGCCCTTCACCTCCGGAGTGCCGACAGAAACTCAGTACGAAGACTTTGTATAAATGGATGCTCAAGTATGTGTGGGTGTGTGGATTTGTATGTGTGAGAGCATATTTTTATACTATGGTCTACACCCACTGTTGGGCGCTGATGACGTCAGTGGGGATGTCATAGTAGCTAGTCCCTGCTATGCATGATGGAGTTTATGGTTTTCAACCTTGTGAGTGACTCTCATGAGATTGAAACTGCACTATGTTGTGTTTTTAGAGGATGAGTTTGGGAATGTTCCTGGATTCATCTAGGTATATATTTGAACTGGACTTAGTTTGTGGCCAAAGCTCAAAGTTGACAGGACACTTGAAGGCAAGCAGCTTCTTTGAAAGGAAACGGAGTCTAAGCTTGGTTGATTGATCATATGTCGAGGAGGTGCGCCTCATGAGGACCACCAGATTGAGAGAGGTATTCCAGTGGAGGACCACAATTATAATAAGCATATGGCTATAAACCATAGCTTGATTATGCTTACATAGGCACTTGAGTCTAAATCTTTGGTGTCCCTAGAATTTAGAAGACATGGAACAACTACAATTTAAACAAACTTGTAGGATTAGGATATGCGTAGTAGACCCCTTGCTTCTATTAAAAGGACCATCAGATGTGCTTAGGATAGAGCATGTTTCGATTTTAGTGATGTCCTCATACAACTCTTCAGGAATCGAGATGTGTGTAGATATACCTGCTGATGCCCATAGACTATTTGAGATTTGGAAAGTATCCTCTTGTATCTACACGATACTTAGTTCTCGACTTATTACAATGTTTGGCTCATGAATTAGAATTCTCTCTTGTTTTTAGAGTGCATCTACTATTCTTCTTTGTGTACAAGAATAAATAAATATGTTGATATTTGTAGAGGAATGGAAAGATCTAACAAATATTTCACATGGGAATTCAGTAGTATAGTAAGCTTTGATCAATTAGAGGTCCAACTTCAATCAAAACCTATCCATAATCAGTTTTGACAAAGTCGAGGTTTGAGTTGAATCCATGACTTAGTCAAACCCTAAGCATGTGTCTTGGGAAGACTTACGATGATATGAGATGCCAAGGATTGGCTAGGAGTATGTATGATTGTCAGACTAACTTCGAAGATATGAGGTGCTGCAAGGATTGGTTAGGAGTTATGTAGGAATGCCAGAAAGAAAGAAAGTTTATTAAAGTCTTCGGAAGACCGATGGGTCTATGAGATTGTGAAAAACTTGGTACAAATGAGTTGTGGGGGCATGAAATCGGCAATAGAGTGTTGTCGGCCACTCAAAGGTGCAAACTTGGCACGTCTCCTGTTCGTAGCTCTATGTCTAACCAGGGCTACTGTGACCCCCGTCGGTCGGGCTTCGAGGGAGGGGATGTGCCCAAGTGTGATCTGTGTGTCAACCCTCCGTTTGAGCTGTCGGGTCACAAGCTCCGGGTCATGGTCATGTCGAGGACTCATCTCGTGGGGGTCCATGTGATCTGGCTGAAAGAACTCCGTGATAGAGCTCTAAGAGAGTTCAGCCAAGGAAAAAGTCTGCTCTTGTCTCCGCGCTCGGAGTATCCTCTCGCAGTGTCTGATACATCATGAATGAAACTTGCCAAACACCGTTGGTCTGGGTAGGAGAGGAATCGGGCCAAAATCACATAGCTATCTCTGAAGGGACAGTAGAAACGCCCTCGGATCTCATAGTAAACAGGACATCGGAAGGTGAAGTGCTCCTCTGTCTCAACCTCCTGCATGTCACACAATGTGCATATGCGCCTCTCCTTGGGTAGTTGCTATGCTCTGCCGCTCTTGATACAAAGTCTGTGTGAAGAGACCCGGAACTGCCCAAGAGAGATCCTTAGTGAGTGGGGTAGGTAAATCTGCGTGTATCCTGGTGGGTCAATGAAACCCTCCGCTGTGATAAGTAAGAAGTGATCTCTGTAGAAGCTAAGCTTCACCGGGAGTTCACTCGGTCTCAACCAGGTCCGAAATGTGTGTAGCTGTAATAGATCCTCACAGACAACCTGGTTGACCTCGTGTGATAGGAGGGGAGAAAACGGAGCATCCATGTTGTATTGGAAGGGAGGTAGACTATCCATGTAGATCCCCAGTCGCTCAAACCATCTCTCTGTGCGTGCATACCAGCACCTCTGGTCCCCACCTGCTGCAAGTGCCATAGAAGAGGATAGAGCTAGCCATGGTAGCGTGCTACACCTAGAGGTGTAATCCCCATACTCCCTGACTCGGTACAGATACGTGATGACCTAAAATGCAGCATCTAGCTGTAAAGGGGGTGACCCAAACTCAGCCTGAATGATCTGGTGAGGAACGGATGGCTTACCATGAATCATCCGTGATAACATGAGAACCTGTAGCCACTCCACACAGGCCCACTCTGTATCCGACAAGTCTAGCCCCCAACATGGGCTGCCGTACATCCCTGCTGGGTGGACCAAGGAGTCAAAAAGCAACCCCTTGGTCCGTGGATCCTGAAAGTGCGAGTGGAAGCAGTGCCTCTCTAGTCTGGCCAATGAAGCATATCCTTTGCTCAAGTGTGCCTGCATCACGGGTCTTAGTGTGAAGATGGGTCCGGAAAAGACAACCCCAAGATAGGTGTATGATGAAACTATCTCAACAGGTGACCCATCAAATGTGAACTGCTCTTGGCGCACGACGGCTGGAGATGTATTGAAGATCATGACCTTGGTTTTACCCCGGTTGACCTTCAAATCATGAGACTTACAAAAGGACTTTGAATTGAAGTCTAGGTAGATATAATGTGTTTTCAAAGATATGATTTGTAGATCCGATTGAAGAGAGAATCACCATTCAAAGAGAAGGGTTTCCCCTACTTCAATTGAGAGTATGTCTGAGAGTCTGCATCACTAACTTAAACATTTGGTATCAGAGAAGGCTGCCCCTTGCTCCCACACACCTCTCCTCAGCTCTTGCACCCTTGGGGCTCGATTTCTGTGGCAAAAACTCGATTTTCGTTGCGGAAACTGTTGCTCTCCACTTCGTTTTTTATGAGCCATCCTGCTTTTTGTCTCTTGGAGTGCTCTTGGATCCTTCTAACAGCAGCAAGGTGCCTCAGTCATGGACCTGGTCACCTTATTTTGGGATGATTTCGAGCTGTTTCTGCTGGTTTCTGTGAGCTGGGTGGAACATAATTGTGCCATCGCCCGTGATTTTGTATCGTAACCAATATTCAGGTTTCTAGTTGAAAATATCTGGCGTGTAACAAAAAACTTTAGGGATAAATTCAACCACCTAGAAAATTGTGGTTAGCAAGGACATCGTCTTTCAAGTGCATGATAGTCCAGAGAAAGATTAAGCCCCAGCAGTAGTACATGCTATTTGGATGCAAGACATAAAGAGGAAGTGGAGGAACAACCAGCAAAGATGTTGGAGGGAGCGCAAGCTAAGGATCTAGGGGAACCAATTCTTAGAAGCTTCTCAGCATTTGGCCCAAGCAATAGTCTAGAGTTTGGGTGTTGGAGGTCAATGCTCCACCCTTTGTTGACCTTACGTGATAGCTTAGTTGCTCATCTACAAGTCTCCCATATGAAGAGAATCCATCAGCATTTTATGGCATGTGTGAAGATGAGATATGTGTATCATTGAGAAACCATCCACCATCATCACTATGGGAGGGGTTGCATGTTGAGGGTGGTTTTTGTCGGTCACCAACAAGGTTTATGATGTGGCACACAACCATTTGGACACGACTCGAGAGGTAATGTGTCTCATTAGCCACATATGTAGTACGGTGACCTACTAATGTGGAAAAACAGCCGTGTGCAAATGTCAATAGGTGACGTAGCAACAACCACATGCCAAGCACTATAGATCACGTTGTAGCGTTAGCTGATGACATGGCAAAAGTGCCACCTAGCATTTTTGGCCAGTCAGCAGCAAATAGGCCCCAGGTTGGACTATTGGTAGATTCAGGCCAAGGGTTGGCCCAAAGCGACCCATTGCATGGGCAAGATAATGTGGGGCTTGCACGTCCCTCCTACGTCACATTCATAGGTCTCTTCACATTGTGTCTCAAGAGTTATGGAAGAGTGTTCAGGCATTATTGAAGTGTGGTACATTGTTCCTTCACAATGCACATCCCTGCTTAGGAGTGCAAGGAAGGCTACTAACATCCAGCAGAGGAAAGCATGGTTTCCAGAAATTGCATCTATGGTGGAGCTTCAATTTTCAGCATGATTAGGCTGTATTTATATAGATCTACGTTGTCTCCTCTTGCTCTCTCTCTCTCTCTTTCTCTCTGATAGATGACCTATTCTTGGTTGAAGATTGCTTTTGCTGACTGCATTGCATGCATAGTGTATTCTCTCACAAAAATGTGGTACATGATGAAACTTTTGTCTGACATCGTTCCAACTGCTACATGAATTGGATGCCACACCAATTCCCAAGCATGGGGATAGGCCTTGGATTGATACCCCATGTCACAATTGGTAATTGAATCCTCACATTTGGTGTACATTTTAGGATGGCTATGATAGGATTTGATGTAGGTGATATTTATGGACACTCATACAAAGGGAATTGCGATTGGATCAGGTCTCAAGAGGCCTTGAGATTGAGCCCTAAGATGAAAGAACTTAATTTCAAGAAATGAGAGGACTGTATGTTGAGGGCCTTGAGTCTGCTGTCGCCTCATAAAGACGTTAATTTGTAGAAAACTATGTTGGCCTAGCAGACCTTTGTGTTTAGTTTTTCTGACCTTCAGTGTAGTTTTTCATAACTTTCTCTTGTAAAAAAGAAAGGCCAAATGTGTAGTGAAGAGTGCAAACATGGGTATCTCTTCATCTATTTCACTTCCTCTCTCCAGCATTTGCATCAGATCCAAAAGCATTTGGGTTTTTTTGAAGATTAACTATTTCTAGGAGTCGAGGCTGAATCCGTGTGGCAAAGAGTGCTTTTGCTGTTAGAAATTTGATTGATCCATTCTTCCTAATCTTTGCATAGGTCTATTTCAGAAAAAAATAATATATTCCTCTCTTTCTTTCCTTCCCTTTTTCTTTTCCCTTTTCTTTGGGGGGCGGGGGCGGGGTCGTCCCACCTAATGCTTTTGCTGGGATTCCCGTATCTCTTTTACTCTTCTTTCTTTCCTCCTTTTTCTGTCTTCCTTTTCTCAAAATGTGTAGCTTCTAAAAGGTGCTATTTCAAATTTGAGACGTGATTAAATTCAAGTCTAAGAAAATTTGTATGCCGGGTGAAAAAGAGTGAAATATTGGTTTGAGTTTTGAAACTACAGACGCAGGACTAGTCTAGTGCATACATTAATTGCTCTAGAACTACTTGCATTGCAGGTGCTTGCAAACTTCTTGTCTACTCCTTTGGCCAGTTGCCAAGGTGATGATTCTGGAGGATGTCGCTTTGTAGCTTTTGACCTTGATCCTGGAAGAGTGAAGGTATGCCAATCTATGGATGTGCTTGGGATAATTTTATGTAGCATGCAATTTTTTTTTCCCGAAGCGGGGGGGGGTGGGGGGGTGGGGGGAGAGAGAGAGAGAGAGAGAGAGAGAGAGAGAGAGAGAAAGAAAGAAAGAAAGAAAGTTTATTAAAGTCTTCGGGAGACCGTGAAGGTCTATGAGACTAAAGAGAACTGATACAATGAGCATAACGGTGGTGGTCTCAAAACGGGCCAACCAACCGTTTCTACAAAAAAGAGGTTATGAAGGACTGTGTGTCTAGTCCTGATACAAAAAATATGTGTCCACCTCCAGATGATACAAAGAAGAAGGGGGGGGCACCAAAAATGGGGCAGAGGGGGGAGATAGTGCAGGTGGGAGAGAGAGAGAGCATTATCTATATGGGACCCAGGACAATACTTTAGTGTGTGGGTCTCAATGAAATATTGCAAATTTGTGAAATATCATGGTGTTAAGAAACTGTATTTTCAGCCGGTATGAGTTTTTATCATATCTACTTGAGAGATTGCTTGGGTTCGTTCTCTCTTTTTGTTGTTTATAGGACTTTCAGAAATTATGTCCATATAGTGTTTGATTTCCCTTTTGCAGATTTCATCGTTTTGTCAAAATTTTCCTGAATTTTTCTCATATAAGTGTATGCTGTACAGTTCAAAGAGATATGCAGCTCTGTTTCTATGACTTAGTGCTTGCAGCTCTATTATAACCTCTGCTCACCTATGTGGTTCAAGCTCTATTACTACCTCTCCTCCCCTAGAATTTGTGTCATCAATTTCATATCTTAAGTGATGATCCCAGTCCAAATGTAGCTTCAACGTTTATTATTGTACCACTAATGTTGGACCCTGTTATTATATTCTAATTGAATCTCAGTCTGCACTCTGAGCTAAATCACAACTGTAAGAAATCCTAGATTTACTATATTTAGAAATGTGCCAAGGAACAGAAAGGAGACTGAAATAGCAGAGAACAAGGAATAATTGTATTGCTTGAGTGTCTGTAGTGTATTTGTAGTGTGTCATCCATACAATTGGGCCTCTCTTATATAGAGAGTGAAGAGTCACACATGAAAAGGTGTGTACTCCAAAGTGTATGTGCATGAAGAGGTGTGTACCCCTTGTGAAGGGTGTGACCCTTGATGAGAGGGTACATTACAATAGAAGTGTCTCTTCCATAGAATGTCTCTTGTGAAGGGTTGTGCCTCATAGGAAGTGTCCCGTCGAAAGGGCATACCCTTCCACAAGTGTCCATTCATCAAACCATCCATAAGTCTAGATATAGAGAAAGGAATACGTCACAGATCGTGACATCCCCTCCCATTCAAAATAAGACCCTGGTGGAGGTAATGAACTGATGTAGAAAATATCACGGTAAATTCTGAAAATACTGCTGTAAAATGTCAGGGTACTGCTGTAAGTCTTCATCAGATTGCCAAGTAGCGTCGGAGTCATTCAGATCTCGCCAAAGAACAAGGAATTTCGTGATAAGTCGATGTCGAGTCTCTCGCTGTCGATGGTCCAGAATACGCTCAGGAATAAGGAGAACATAATCGTCTTCGATTTCTGGGACATTATCACCTGCAGGAGGAACTGCTTCATCGCCTGGAATGTACGTCCTTAGCCAAGAAATATGAAATGTCGGATGGATTTTACCCCAGGATGGTGGTGATTCCAATTTGTAACTTAAAGGTGAATTTTTCTTGATGATCCGGAAAGGTCCATAGTATCTTGGTCGCAACTTAGGAAACACAGACTTAACCGTCTTATAGTGATGTGGGGCTACAAATAATAGCATCATGTCACCAGTGTGAAATTCCAGGTGACGTCTATGTTTGTTGGCAGACCGTTGATACCGCTCTTGCGCTTTTCGCATATGATCCCTGACTTGGAGTAGAATGTCTTGCATTTCTTGAACCAGTTGATCAGCTAGGGCCACTCGATGTTGAAGTACAAAATTCGTTGGTACGATCGGAGCGTGTCCATAAGCTGCTTGAAATAGAGTCATGCTGATGGCACCATGGAAAGAGTTATTATAAGCAAACTCAAGGAGTGGTAGATACTCTTCCCAAGCTGCTAGGCGTGAATGAATATAACGTCGAAGCATTTCTTCCAGAACTTGGTTGACTCTTTCAGTCTGGCCATTTGATTCTGGGTAGTAGGCTGAATTGAACAGTAGAGTTGTTCCCAAAGATTCGAACAGTGAAATCCAAAAGTGACTGGTAAACTTAGGATCTCTGTCGGATATGATATTTTTGGGCAATCCATGGTGTCGGAAGATGTGTTGTATGAAGAGTTTGGCTATGTCTGGAGCCTGTGCACTACTTTTGCAAGCAACAAAGTGTGCCATTTTGGACAATCGATCAACAATTCCCATAATCTGAGTATTACCTCGGGAGGATCGTGGTAGTGTTGTAATGAAATCCATGGAAATATTTTCCCACCTTTTAGTTGGAACTGGAAGTCGTCGGCTTGCTTTCATTTGTTGACAAGATAAGCAAGATGTAACCATTTTGATGACGTCGCTTTTCATCTGAGGCCAGTAGTATGTTGCACTAAGTAACCTATAAGTCTTGTTGATGCATGGATGGGCAGCAAAAGGAACTACATGATGCTCTTTTAACAAAAGACGTCGAACATCCTTGTCATGTGGTACACAGACGCGATCTTGATAATACAGAAGGTCGTCCGTATAAGAATAGGATGAGAAAATCTTCTGTTCGGAAGTCGAAGGTTGATCTTTTGAAAGAACTTGTACTGCTGTGCCGAAGTCTTTATCATTGAAATACTTCCCTTTGAATGAATTCGGAACATCCACAGATAATGTAGAGATTACCATAGTTGATGCTAGAGTTAACCTGCTGAGAGCATCTCCAACTACATTGCGTAGTCCTGGAACTTACTCAATGGTCATGTGAAAGTTGGCCAAAAACTCAACCCAGCATGCTTGTCGAGCGTTCATGACTGGCTGAGTAAAGATATACTTTAGAGAGTGATGGTCTGTCTTGACCACAGAGTCGGCTCCTATGAGATAATGTTTCCAAGAGCGATAAGCATGTACAACAGCAAGAAACTCCTTATCATAAACCGGGTATCAGGTTTGGATATCGGAATGTTTATGGCTGTCAAAAGCAATAACTCTGCCTTCTTGCATCAAGACTGCTCTTGTAGCGATGTCGGAAGCATCGGTCATGTCCTCAAATGGAAGGTTTGGGTCAGCAATAGCCATAACGGTAGTGAGTGCTTGCTTGAGTTGTTGGAAACTATACTCTGTTTCGGGAAGCCATTGAAAAACTGCTGTGCTTTTGAATAATTCGGACATAGGAGTTGCGATTTCAGAAAACTGATAGACCTTTGTATGGTAGAAGTTTGCCAATTCGAAAAAAGAGTGGACATCATGAACATTCTTAGGAGTAGGCCAGTTTCGGATTACCTCGCCCTTCTTGGGATCCATAGAGATGCCTTGAGCTGAAATAACATGTCCCAAATATTCAAGTTGGGTCTTGAAGAACTCACTCTTCTCAATGTTAATGTAGAGAGAATTTGCGCGGAGAACTTCAAAAACTTGGTGAAGATGTTGTTTGTGCTCATGTAGGGATCTGTTGAAAACGAGGATGTCATCGAGGTAAACGATGACGAACTTATCGAGGAAAGGCCTAAAGATGTCGTTCATTAGTGTCATGAATGTGGCCGGGGCATTGTTTAACCCAAAAGACATGACCAAACATTCATAGTGTCCATACTTTGTTCGAAAAGCTGTCTTGTACTCATTGCCTTCTCGTATGCGAATTTGATGATAACCTGAACGAAGATCAATCTTTGAGAATTGTGTTGCGTGTAGAAGTTGATCGAAGAGTTCATCGATGCGAGGCAATGGATACTTGTTTTTTATAGTGAGCTTGTTGAGGGCTCGGTAGTCGATGCAGAGGCGCATTGACTTATTCTTTTTTTCCATTTGTCGAGTAGTTCGGTCACCTGTCTTTGGATTTCTTCATTTTGAGTGTAAGAAATCCGATAAGAAGGTTTCGACAGTGGATTACTGCCGGGAATAAGTTCGATTGGGTGATCCACTGGTCGTCGAGGTGGTAACTGCTTTGGCAATTCCTGTGGAAAAATATCCAAGTAGGGCTGGAAAAAAGGTTGGTTGAGGTATTCAGGAGGATCCTTTGTTGGTGTCTCCTCTACTGCCATAACCAACAGAAGTGAAGTCTTTACTTGACGTTTACGAACCCACTTCTTTACTTGTAGGGCAGAGGTAACTGGGGTTGAAGGAGAGTCCCTAGAACCAGTTAGCTCAATAAGTTTTCCCTGGTGGACAAACTGGATAGTATGGCTGCGAAAACTGATTGATGGATCATAGTCGTAGAGCCACTGTTGTCCAAGTATGACATCGTACCGAGAAAGAGGCATGATGTCGAAGTTCAACTTGTCCGTATAATGTTGGATGCGAAAAGACAAGTTTTTGATCTTGGTGTTGCACAAGAAGGTAGTTTCATTTGCGAGTTCAATCTGATAGTCCATGAGACTAGGATTGGTGGTCAACCGAAGTTTGTCGACCATAGAACTAGCTAGGAAGTTATGAGAGCAGCCACTGTCGATGAGGATAGTGACCATTGTTCCACGAATCGATCCTTGAACACAAAGTACTTGAGTGGCCAGGGAAGGTTCGGGGTTGCTGGCAAGGCTCAGGTGGATGGTATTTGCCATTCGAATAGCTTTGCCTTTCTTGTCTTGTGCTGGGGTAGCATCTTCTGTTTGGGAAGTGCTAGGTTTCATATTGGAATTTTGCTTTGGTCGCTTGGGACAATCGAACCATCTATGGTCGCCTGTACAGATGGTACAAAGTCCTTTTGTGCTGGAGTTGTTCTTCTTGTCAGTGGCCGCACCTTTATTTTGGGGATGACAGTGATGACTTTGTGAAGAAGAAGAGGCGCGATCCTTGGAGGAGTGCTTCTATTGGAATCCAGCATACAATTTCTGAGACTTGTGGGGATCTTGAGACTGTCGCCGACCTTGATTACTCGAGTTTTTTCTAAACCTGGGGTTATCTTGAGGGCGAGCACCTTTGGCCATAGTAGAGTTCTGTGTTCGATTAACACTCTGCTTCCCTGTGTTTTGGAAATCTGTAATGCGCTCTGCGTAAGCAATAGCGCCAGCTATGGTGGTGATGTTTGCTTTAAGGACATCAATGCGCAACGAGGGATTTAGGCCTGAGATGAAAGCATGAAGGCGATCATCCTTAGTTAAATCATCAATCTCCAGCACCAATGTGGTGAACTGAGAGATGTAGGAAGACAGGGAGCCTGTTTGCTCTAACTGTCGGAGTTTTGAATGTGCTTGGAAGTCCGCATTGGCAGGTATGAACTGCTTACGGAGCACGTGTTCAAAACGTTCCCATGTTAACACACTTTTGCCGTCCTTTAAGCATCTTTACCACCATAGAAAAGCTGTAACCTTAAGGAGGGAGGCTGCCAAGGCAATCTTTTTGCCTTCAGAGAGGTCAACAGTATCAAAGTACATGCATAATTTTGCGAGCCATTGGTCAACTGTTCGGCGATTTCGTTGACCAGTGTAGGCTTTCGGAAGTTTATTGTCAAGTCTTTTAGTTTTGGAAGCTTGGAGTAAACGGTAGAGGGCACGGAGTTCAATGTTTTCTACCTCTGGTGGGAATGAGTTCACATAGTCGTCTGGTTGCGTCACGTCATCCTCTGTATGTGTGGTACTGCGAGAATCTTGGAGTTGTTGGACTTTCTGGACGAAATCGGAGATGCTGTCCTGAAGCTGGGAAATTTGAAGTTGCAGTAGTGTTTCGCCTTGTATGTTGACTTCAGGGATCTTTTTTGGACTTGAGTCGCTTATTTCTGGAGAGGCTGCACGCGAGCGTTGCGACATATTTGAGGTCCTCGTGAGAAAAGCACGAACCTGCGCTCTAGTTTGTACCATTCCTGGAAGAAGATTCGGGCTGCTCCCTGAGGTTGCTCATGTTGGAGGGGGCAGGCGAGGCAGGATGGAACCACCCGTGGAAATCTGGTAAAGGAGGTCCTGTCTGAGGTAACACTGGTGATGCCGAAATGGGTGTTACCGCTCGTGAGAGTACAGGAGTAGGTTGCAGAGTCCACGGATCTGAGAAAGGATAAGGAGCTGCTGTCGGGAGTGGAGGATATCCAGGAGAAGGAGTGCCTTCAGAGTGTAAATACTGTCTTAGGGAAGGTATAACCCGTATGGGAGGATATCTGGGAGCTGAAGGAGGTGGAGAGTACCCTGGAGATGCTGAAGCTGAGGGGTAAAAATCTCTCCAAAGATGGACAGCAAACTCGTGAGGAATATCGGGTTCTGGGTATCTTCGTGTCTCGTGGAACACAACCTGGACTGTGCTGACCCATGATGCCAAAGCTCCGAAATGGGCTGGTTGTGCAATCTGAACACGATATTATGTGGTAGATGATGCCTGAGGTGTCCTTGAAAGGCCGGGTGAATTACCAGGGGTTTCCATGCTTTAAGGAAGCGTCTTTCATTTGCTGTAATTTGATAATGACAAGAGAATCCTTAGAAGTAGACTGGAAAGAATCCACCTGGCATTGATTTAAGCTGCCAATTAGTTGTGTAGAGAAGGCCTGCAGATCTCTGTCCGGAGGTCCATGTTGCTGTTCTTGCAAATCCACGTGGCTGTGTGAACCAGAAATAGGTGCCGAGTAGACTTTCGAGGAAGATAGCGGCGTTCGCAGAGGCTGGATGCAGAAAAGACAGATTTCCTGCGTTGATTTTAGAGAACAAGTGCCTGGCGGGTGCGAGGAGCAAAGCTTGGCCTGGTTGGACAGGACTGGAAAGCAGCAACAGGGCGAATCTCACAGGCTGTCTTCATCGTGATAGAAAGGCTGCACCGCTGCTGATCTGGTAGGTAAGGTGGCGAAAAAAAAGGGGGGGGAAGGCTGTCTATGACGAAACAGGCTGCGGCTTCCAATGCTGTATCGCGATAGAGGGCTGGCGAACCAGACTGCGGGCTTATCAAAGGCTGTTTTGCAGCAGCAATGGCAGGGCCTGGCAGGAAACCAGGGCAGCAAACCGGTGAGGGCAGGGCAGCAAACCGGCGAGGGGCAGGGCAGCAAACCGGCGAGGGGCAGGGGCTGCATATGGCGAGGGGGCAGGGCAGCAAACCGGCGAGGGCAGGAGGGCTGCGTAGGGAGGCGAGCCTGCTTGACGAAGTTTGTACGGGCGTCAAAAGGTGCGTCCCTTTTTTTCGTTTGTGGCTGCCTAGGTTGGGTGGTTGCCCAAAAAATTAAAGGGTGGGTTTATTTGACCCTTGGCTAGTCTAGGGTTAGACCTAAGGTATGGGGCTCGGTTTTCCTTTTTAGCCCCTCTAGGTACCCTTTTGTTTTATAAGTGCTTGGTGCCAAAAGGTGTGCCTATTCGAAGGGGTGTGGCCCTTGGAATAGGTGTACCTTTTCATGAAGGGGTGTGTCCCTGTTTTTAAAAGGGGTGTCCCCACACGAAGAGGTGTGTCCTTTTTTCCACGATGGGGTGTGTCCCTTGGGTGAGGAGTCAAAACTCTTCATCAAAAGGTGTGTCTGATGGTGGAAAAGGTGCGTCCCTTTGTTTTGGGACAGCCCAAGCACATGAAAAGACACGATTTTTGTCATGTCCATTCACATCAACTCGTGATGTGTGGGAGATGGAGAGGCCATTGATGACTTTAGGCAGGGTTGGCAAAAATCGTGTCCATTCACATCAACTCGTGATGTGTGGGAGATGGAGAGGCCATTGATGACTTTAGGCAGGGTTGGCGCTAAAAATTTTTACGCTCATTCTCTCCATCTCTTCCATGCACAATGTGCTCGGATATCCTTCTAGCGGATAGAGATGTATCAGATCGGCGCTAGAAGGTGGGGGGCATTTCCTACAGGCAGGAGTGAAATTTGCTCTGATACCACTGTAAGAAATTCTAGATTTACTATATTTAGAAATGTGCCAAGGAACAGAAAGGAGACTGAAATAGCAAAGAACAAGGAATAATTGTATTGCTTGAGTGTCTGTAGTGTATCTGTAGTGTGTCATCCATACAATTGGGCCTCTCTTATATAGAGAGTGCAGAGTCACACATGAAAAGGTGTGTACTCCAAAGTGTATGTGCATGAAGAGGTGTGTACCCCTTGTGAAGGGTGTGACCCTTCATGAGAGGGTACATTACAATAGAAGTGTCTCTTCCATAGAATGTCTCTTGTGAAGGGTTGTGCCTCATAGGAAGTGTCCCGTCGAAAGGGCATACCCTTTCACAAGTGTCCATTCATCAAACCATCCATAAGTCTAGATATAGAGAAAGGAATATGTCACAGATCGTGACAACAACCTACCTACGCATACACGCACATACCCATATGTACATACATGTGTGTGTTTATTCATGCGTGTATATGTGGTGCGTAAATATGTACACCGCATATAAATAAGTAAACCCAAACAAAGCGCACTCGCATGCACATATAGCATATACACACATGCATATGTACACATAAGTAGGATCCCACGTCAATACATTTTCTGCAATGGAAGATCATCCAATCAATTATATGGCATATTAGAAGTAATTCCCCTAAAGATAGACTTTTCAGTTGTATATATGCATGTGTAGACACACATATACAAAAAGAACATGTGTAGTGTGTAGATACAGACATGTATTCACACATGCATGCGTGTGTGCATGCACCCACCCAAGGAAATTTTTTTCCCAATATTAGATAATAAATATAGAAATATATAAATGTAAATGTAAATGTGTGTGTGTGTACATTTCAACACATGGATTTCACCCAAAATAAAAGAAGTGTGTAGGCAAATGAAACTGCACAAGAATGGGCTGCACTATCCGGAGACGAAGATGAAGTGGCCAAGCAGAGAATTTCCAATAGTCTGTCTTATGAAATAGCTTTTGCAGTACCAAAAGTCTCTCTTGTGTCAAAGAAATGTGCCATCCAATGGGGTAGCCCAAATGATGCACAATCTAATTAGGTGGCGGCAAGAGACCAAGCCACAAAAGGCCATGCTAGTCGCACTCATGCAAGGACAGGAGTTTGTATTTAGTGAAATTCACTTTCAGCCTAGTTGCAAGAACAAAGAAATCAAAGTGCATGTATACGGTGCCTAACATATGTTTCTAAATTCGAGAAAAAAAGTCATTTGCATAGCCTGGTTGACAAAAGGCACACCTCCAAGAAAATCGATGCCATGCAAACATTGCTGCGAAACTAAGGCATCTATATGCATCGATAGTGGATGAGTAGCAATGGCAAAAAGCAAAACACTGAGAGGAAAGCCTTGAGAATAGAGCCGCTCAAAGTCCACGGAGAAGAGAGGGCATCATATAAGAGGCAACATGCCTTGTCATCCTCATGGAGCCAATAAACCAAATTATTTGCATTTTGGGTCCAAGGCCCAGCCGTTGCATAACATCTGCAATGAAATCCCATCTAGTGTCAAAACTTTTTCAATATCCACCAATAGGATCAAAACATTGTTATGCATGTATTTGGCATATTCAATGCCAATGTAAGCATTTGCAATATCATCCATGATCTGCCTGCAGGACGCAAAAGCATATTGGGCAGGGTGCCACCCCATAAACATCCATACTCCTCTTATACCAGAGTACCACCTTCATGAAATAACTAGGGCCTCTTTCCGCCTCACGTAACTTCTACTTCATGGCAAGGTTTTTCTTGGCATCCACCCATATTTGTTTCTCAAAGGGTTTGCCCATCCTCGTCTTGCTTGTGTGCATTTGCTCAATCTGTTTGCAGGCAAATTCTTCATCATATAGAATTAGCTAGGCCATAGACATAGTTATCATGTCTGTGATGTTGAAAATGGGATTAACAGATCCATGGATAAGATTACTGTACTTGGTTTGCTTTGCCAAGTCTTCTTTCCCACATTGTGATCTCAGTGTGCCAATTAAACTCAATTGAGTCTATGGAGCTCTCGTTTGAGCTATCTTTGGTCCATCGGGAGCCTTGAAGGTTCCCAAGTCTAGATCTTTTGGAATCCATCTGATAAGAGGATTTTGTGGGGTGATCGGCATGGGCTTGAAAAGGCTTTTGAAGCCAAGGGTGTAAATCCGTTAAAACCTTCAATTTGGTCTCTCTCTTAGCACACAAGTTTGACCTTCAAAGTCAGCTTCTCCACTATCTGGGTCAGCTCAGAGTTGGTGCTGCTTGGTGCTCTTTTAGGAGAGTAATCTCGCCTTCAAGTTGCTTCAATTTCTTACTTTGGTGGATGCAGTGGTGGCAATATTTGTCCTCCTTTTTGGTCTTTTTTGTCAAATCCAAGAAATGTTCAGCACACCCGTTGTCATGTTGGTTCAATTCTTTCTTCCAAGCTTGTGCTTGGGCTACGTGGGCATCCAACTTGGCCTTTCCTCTTGTGCTTGGGCTCTTTACATTTCCAGCTTCTGTCCCAAAGATTTAAGCTAAGCTTCTTAGTCATCCATCTGTTCTATTCATTTCTTACTTTGAGCCACATCATTTCTAGAGCTGCAAGGTTTCTCCCTCAATTTGTCGATTTGCTCCCTCAGCTTACTATTTGGTCAATTAATATTGTTAGCTTCCATGACTGCATCACTTCAAAGTAGTTGCAACTTTTGTTGTCCACCCTCCATGGGGTAGAAGAATATGTCAGGGGTTACTACCTCGTCAATTTTTGGGGTTTTAGTGCTGCCTTGTTTTGTTAGCGCTTCAGTAAGCGTGGGCCGGTTGTGGTTTTACAAGCATCTCAGCCTTCGGCAATTGGATGCTTGTAAAATTCCCTTAGAGGGTTGTAAGAATATGTCTCGACAAAGTAAATTGCCTCCTTGATTGCTTTCTTTGATCGAGGGGAGAGTCAAAGTGGTGGTGAATGAGCGAGAGGCTCTTTTATCCAATTTCCCTATTGCCTTATCTCTTGATGATAGTGTCATAGGCTCGGATGTCCCCTACTTCTCCCCAGTCGTGCCATTAGTGCTATTGATGGGATCTTTGGGCCAATCTACACAACCACTAAGTAGTCTATCTTGTATTACACAAAGGTGTGGGCCGAGCTTTTAGTGCCTTTGCTTTCTAGCATACCCTTAGAGTTGACCCTTTGAGTTGTTCCTACAGCCCTTCATGCAAGGTTTGTGCCCAATTTATGGGTAGCCATGTTCTCGCATGCAACCTCTTTGCAATAAGGAGTGCAGCACATTACAACCACTCTTTTTTACTCCAACGTACTCAAACAAGAGACAAAAATTGTGAACATCGATTGTCCTTGGGAAGACGAGAAATCACTTGGCTAAAACCCTCCATTGTAGATGGGGGAGCGGGTAAGTTCATTTCCTGGTAGCAATGCGAACACATTCACCACGCAGTCTTAGCTCCCTTTGACTTTGCCTTCGATTTATAAGGTACTTCTTGTTGCATCATATGTCTCAAATAGCTTCTTAGCTTGTTTTTCATGAAAGTTGTTCCATGAACGGTGGTGCATAGGATGGCAACAATACAACTCAATATTGTCGATTGCTGATAGCAAGATGATATTTATACAAATCAGTATTGCCGATTGCTGATACTCACAGAGATCAGTGCAGCTTGCTGCATTCGAATATTTGGAGAGTTGATGGAGGAGACGATGGAGAGGCTGAAGACTGTACACATTGCACAAATGTAGGACTCAGAATACGCCCCTCCAACAAGACGAGATAACTCTACTGTGAAAATTCTTATCCCTTCGTCAACGTCTCCAGGAAATCCATAGAGCATAGCCATATAGAGGCCAGAGGTGTGCATGCCATTCAAGGTGGTGACATGCAGATGTGGGGGGAATCGATCGACAGTTTATATTTAGAGGCTCATGGAGCAAAATTTGAATTAAAGATATTACATTAATAAAAGGGTCAACGTTTGCTTGGGTGTAGTCAATAGAGGAACTGTTTTTGGGGCATTTTGGGGCCATGCCGCGACGCGCTCTTGGGTGAGATTTTGAAATTTGGGTGAACCTTTGCTCTCGGTAAAACTTAACCTACAGGGAGGTCTATTTACAGGTTCTGCCCTCGGGACTAGTTCAATCTTATGCTGAACATTCCGCTCTGGAGGTAACCCATAAGGTAACTCATCCCTAAAACAATCAGAGAACTCCTCTGCTATTTGATCAGCCAACTTGGCCATCTCTCCATTTTGGGTAACATCAGTGCTAGCCGAAGGACCATCAACTGGCTCTACCGATGCTGTACAAAGAAACAAAAACTCTTCTTGAGCTTTTCGAACTTCCTTGAGGTATATCTTTTTCACCTCGTAAGACATACATCACATCATTTATCTTGAATTGATAAATGTGCTTTTTTCAATTTCTGGCTGGATTCTTGCTAGCATGCGAAGCCTTACCCAAGGCTGTGTCATCATGAGTAAGCTTTGTCATTTCAAAATCAAGCTTCTCTACATAGTCCTGAATTCGAAGTTCCAACTGGGTAATCCTTTGGTCCCATACTTCAGTTGAACTTTCTGTCTGCCATTTTGGCTGTATATGCATAGTCAGATGGGCTAGTCTTTAATTTCAGCCTCTTTATAAGCTCGGAGTTAATTACATTGTGCATTGACGCTGAGTCAAACAACACAATGACATCATGATTGGCTACTTGCCCTTTTTTAAATAAAGAGTGATATATTCTATTCAAAACAAATCATACAATAGGTGGGAGAGAGTACTCTATCCCTAGCCTCAACAATGTGGCAAAAAAGCCATGGTGGTGGACTAAAATGCCACGACATCCCAAAAGGGGTCAAATGAAAAAACAAGGAGCAGTCCCATGTCCTCATGAAGGATATAAGTCTCCCACGAGCTGCCAACGAGGTGCCTGTACACCGCTCCCTCTAACTCCCGAGAGTGAAGATAATCTCCGCCCAAATGGAAGCGAGAGTGTCAGCCTCCAAGCATAAATGACCCCCAAGGACAAAAGAAGATCGCGAGCACCATATCCGCCATAGGGTAATGCTGGAAATGATCTCCCAGGCTGATCCTGCAGCTGAAGTAGGCAGGGAATCCTGAGTTGGTACAGGTACGAAAAGCAAATCCTGTGGCTCCATGATGCTGGCCTCTGTGGGACCCCGTTTCTTGCGACAATGCATGAAGAAACTGTGGTCTCCAGGCTCTGACTCAAAGAGAGTAAAGGCTCCAGATTCTCTCCCCCAAAGGACAGCGCCCCATGTTAAGAGAAAAGACTCGGATGTAACGTATGAGAACAACCTGAAGATACCTGTCCAAACCACTCTAGAGATGAGGCAGATCCATAAACAATGCTTACTAGATTCCTCTGCAAGATGACAACGCATACACAAGGAGGGTCTACCCATCTGCTGAAGCCAAGTACCAACATGTATGCCTCTATGCATAGTGAGCCAAAGAAAGTAGGAGACTTTCCTGGCTCTACTGATGCCCCAAAAGTGAGTTCAGTAGCTCAGCAAGAGCTCTGCAGTAAGTCCCTATGCGCGCCAATGATGGGAGGCAGATGGTAGGTGATGAGAGTCTCTCTGCTGAAGCCTGTAACCTGCCCTCGTCGAGTATTGGAAAAAGGAAAGAGGACGATCGCCTGCCACCGGAGCAGGCCATGCCCACTCACCTGGGTCCCAGTCAAGCTCCCCAAGAGGTCGACCATGAAAAATCCAAAGTCTCCATCTAATATCCTCTGCAATGGTCAACCTGGAAGGATTTGTGGCCCATTCCTTACCCAGGCAACCAATGACCCTGACTCTCTGCCAAAGGAGCTCCTGCCGATCTAGGGGTTAGAGTGGAATACAATATGTGAGAGGAGTCCGTCTCAAAATAGATAAACGGTGCCGGTCCTAAACGAACTCCGATGCATAGCCCAGCCTCACTAAAACAACCTGACCAAGTAGAGATGGGGTGAATATAGGCAGGATCTGTGAGTATATCCTTCCACTGCTGAGGAATAGCTCTCATGATCAGTAATCTGGTAGCAGCAACTTGTCTAAGTGGCCCGTGTCTATCTCTGATCACCTCCTCTGACATCTCCACACCTCCCCTGAACCAATCTCCAACTGTCACAACCCCCTGAGCATGCCAACTGGCCAAGGGAGTCCTAAGTTCTGTACCAAGGGAAGATCCCTGATACCGAACCAGGGGGTTATGGTAAAGTGGCTGTCGGGCAATTTTCTCTCTGGAGGAGGGAACTGCTCTGATGAGGTGCTGTCGAAAAAGATCCCAGATGTGAATAAGCCTTTTTACCAGTGGTGAGGGAGACTGAGAATGCTGGTCCGCCAGGAAGATCCAACTGACTCTACCTGCCCACTGGCCTGCTGCTGTGGGGGTGCACTGATGAATCCCATGCAGTAGGAACTGCTTCCACGGCTGATCTCCTGGAGTCAAACCTCTAACAAGAAGTTTGACTAAAAGGGCTCGGCTCTGCTCTGCATCTCCGGATCAAGAACCCCAAGTTCAAAGGCATCTGGACTGCAGCTCAGCAGGATACCCCAGCATGGGGAGGAGACAGAGGCTTTGTGTGGATACCCAGAGGCACCTCCACGAGATATCTAGGCTTCCAAGTTGGCATTGAGGTGTCCCCGACGCAACAGTTTGCCCCAGTTCTTGAGAGTATTCGGAGGAAGCTAGCCTACTGGAGTACGGCTAGACTTTCTTTGGCCGGAAGAGCGCTGGTACTCAACCAGGTTCTACTTGCGACTATGTGGTACGTTGCGTCATGTTGGTGCTTTCATGCTGACTCGATTCGCCAGGTGAGGAGATTGCTTGGGAATTTTCTGTGGAGTGGTGGTGATGGTTCTGAGGACACTAGGGCCAGAGTTTCATGGGATGCTACTTGCCCTTTCATCTTAATTAACTCCGTATTGTTAAAGGCTGTATACCCCGTTGTTGTGGGCTTTGATAGGACATTATCAGGTGCACTGTTTACTAGCTTAGCAACAGACACACATGATAAAACAGGTACTGATCTTTGAGAAGATCCCGCTAGCTGAATCTGCATCTGTTCTGCTCTGGGACTTTCCTTCATTTCCACGTCGCATTCTGAGATCACCATCTCAGCCATCCAACGATCCTTGTTTCGTGGACAATCTTTCCATTGATGAGGCTAAAGGCATCCAAAACACAAGCCTTCTCTCCTCGTTTTTTCTCTTTGCTCTTGGTTCAAAGAAGACTTCGACCAAGCCCGGGCTGCCATTGGTGTTACTTTTCTTTTCACTCCAATGGTGGTACTTGGTTTAGAAGGAGTCTCAATTGGCTTCGCCTGCTTGGCTTGGCCACTAGGCTGTGAGGCACTCCCTTTGCTAATCCACTTCTTCTTAAACCCAATTTTCTTCGGGTACTCATATCGAGTCCCAACCTACTTGGTCTGTTCTCTTTGGCATCCTCATAGTTCAGGGCTATGTGCTTCATCTAGCGTGTTCACATACTTAGCCCAAACTTCCATCTTGATCCTATCATTCAGTCCAAAGATAAAATCTTTTACCTGCAGTGACTGAGGTAGAGGTTCATAAACTTTCATTATACTTTCTCTGAACTTATCAGTATATTCCGCCACTGATAAATTTCTCTGATGAAGGTTCGATATTGATCCCAAGCTCGGGATGCTTCGTCAGGAGGTAAGAAGTGTTTTCTAAAATCTTTTTTAAACCCCTCCCAAGTAGGGGATGCCACTTCATCTTTTTGTTGTTTTATCCACCTTCTATCCACTGCCTCATTAAACATGTAGGTGGCCTCGCGGATTTTCTTCATATCATTCCTGATTTCACAAATGGCGAAGGCCTCGTCCCATTTGTGTAACCAGGTCTCTATGATATCGGAACTACGGTTAGACATCTAGCCCGAACCAGTTATGAAAAGAACCATGATCTTCTTCTCCCCATAGAGAATCAGCTGCATATAAACAGGGCAAGCTCTTCCTCACCACGTCAAGAAAAAACTGTCACAATCAGCACTTGCAACATCAATTTATCCACATAGTGCAACATCAAGAAGTATCTTCTTCATTCTTCTCACAAGTCCATCAGCCACGCATGCCATAACAAACTTTTCATTATCAACACTCTCGACAGCCCACAAACCACTCACGATCTCTGCAAAAAAATCCCGTACGGAAAGCTCCCCTACATCCATCGATGCTCACCCACCCCGCCATCCACTTCAGCCCGTCCTCTTCAGCTGCATATGTACAGCCCACGGTCCTCACACACCCGTACTCAGCAACTAATCTCTCCGCTCATGATATGTAGCAAACATAGGCAGTCCATACATCGACCAGCCAGTAGCTTTCACCTCTCCTCAGCCAGCAGCTTTCACCTCTCCTCAGCCAGCAAAAGGCTTTTTCCTCATCCGCTCATCCCCCCCTCTCCCCTGCGACTGTCCTTTTCATCATGATTACCAAGCTCTCTTCCAAGACTCTCCAGCAGCCACCATTCCACGTACCTTGCCAGCTCGTAGATCGAGAAGCACCACGATTCTCTCCACGCAGCCACCTTGCATGCCCATGCCAATCTTTCCAGAAATTCCAGCAACATCACCACTTCCATTTTACCACTCTCCAATTCCTTTCCCCACCAAGGCAATTAATGCCCAAAACCCCAACCTTAGACACACTTCTTATACAAGACTCAAGCTAGGCATTTAATGCATGCATGCCGCACATGACCACATAATTCAGCCCCAAGGAGTACATGAGTGCTCACATGACTTCACCACAATACGGAACACCACTCATGACAATATGGACTCTTGGCAAAGGACTACTATGACGGACATATGTCATCCACTATCAACACCATGACACATTGGATACTTTGCTCTGGAGTGCATGTGCACCTACACTGCATTTCATCACTTCCCAGGAGTCCTTGCAAAAGCAAAATTTTAGTATCTTTAAATACAAAGCCAACCTTATTACATGCGATCCCAATCACATTGGCAAAACCAAACACCCCCATACCTACACAAATATGTGCAGAGTGCCTACCCACATATAACTCTGAAGCATGAAAAAATATTTACAATTTTTATCCCATCACCGGTGCCGGACAGCAAGGATTCGTGCGATAGAGTTGCAGTTCTTTATGACAGAAGTGAGCAAAAGTGATCTCCCAAGCTTGGAATGGAGCGGGGAGTGCTGGAGAGCAAGGGGCAGCCTGCTTTGAAAATTGCAGCAGGTGGAGAGTGCAAAAATGTAGAGCTTAGATGAATTGACATCGCCAGAATTGAGATACAAAAGAGGGTGAGATAAAACTCATTGAACCACTAACTCAACCACTGACTATGGTTAAGGGGGGAAACCTTAGAAGGAAAAAGTTCCCCTAACCCTCTCGGCTAACTAACACATTGGCCACTACTTTAAATATTACAATATTTCCAACAAGATGTGTGTGTGTGCGTGTGTGTGTGTGTGTGTGATGTATATTTTTCCTACACGGAGATTTTCTCTTGATGTAATCTTTTGGGTTATGAGTTTTTCTGGGATAGCTATCTTGTAATATAAAGCCTTCAAAGTTTTCACTATTAAAAAAAAAAAAAGGTGTGTCACACACACACACACACACACACACACACACATATAGAGAGAGAGAGAGTAGACCTGTAAAGATGCTGCCCAAATAAAACTGAAAATGGCAGCTCCACCATAAGTCCAAACAGGTAATTATTCTCTTTTTCTACTGGATATCTATAGCCTCCTTGCACGCTCGTAAGATAGGAGATGTGAAGGACACATGGGAGGCACAAGATCTACTCCTTTCTTTCTACTTTAGATGAGTGGACGCTGGAATCCTGAGATAATTTGCTGATGGAGAGGAGAGTGCAACTCTCACCTTTAGCAGGCCTACATATGGCCGACTTCCCAAGGCAATTAGCCGACCAGCGGGGGATTGGCCGACCTGGAGGCAGCCAGATTTGCCATGTCATTAGCCGACTGTACCAAGTACTTGACCCACCATGTTTCTTTTTAATGACCTACTGCATGGCTGAGTGCTGCAGTCGTACACTGCCACCTATGCTATTGCTCATGGCTTCTCCTTATTTTGGGGCCTTACAAGTGTTAATCTTAACTAACTGGATGTCCAGATGGTGAAGCATCACTTCAGGCTTTGTCCTACGTTCATCTGGAGCATGCATGAAACACTTCGACCAAAAATCTTCAAATGCTTAACAGATCTCTCTCTCTCTCTTTCTCTCTCTCTCTCTCTCTCTCTCTCCCCACACACCCCCTGCTGCAATCTGCTTAATTTACATGATGATCAGACGCAGCTGGATGCCACCTGCTCACACTTTGGCACAGGAAGATCACAAAATGGACAAGGGAAGGTCAATACTAGATGGCAAGGGACTACCAAACATTTTTGGGCTGAAGCTATTTGTACTCGAGTCTCTCTCCTCGACCGGAGTTCAACAAGGCGATGAGAGGAAAGTCTCCCCACAAGGCCTATCACCTTCTGTTAAGCATTTGAAGGTTTTTGGTCATTGAGCTGAAGCTGTTTGTACTCCAGTCTCTCTACTCGACCGGAGTTCAACAAGGGGGGGATGGGGGTGCATGGGTTGGAGGAGGAGGGGGTGATGTTCGGATTGTTATAATGGACTGATGTTCTAAGAAAATGAGGAGGTTCTATATGATGTTGTGTGTTTCAATGTGGCTTGTAAGACCACAAAATCCAGGATGAAAATTTGTATGGTCACATTTTTCTAGATTGAACATAATTTTCAAAATAGTGCCTGCATCTGATAGTGAACGTGGTTGCATCAGGCTGCCCGGAAATTAGGCTTCCCAGTACTTTATGGGGATGGTTCACGGCCTGCTGTGCTGCAAACAGCTGGTATCACTATGCCTAAGGCAGTCATGGTTATGTATACTGCTCGACAAAAGGCAGTGCAGGCTGTCGAGAGGTTGCGACTAGCCTTTCCTGGGGTAATGCCAAAGATATGTTTGTTCATGCAAGTCCAAATTAGCTAAATAGCTTTCCTTTGTAGGCTTCCTTCTGCCTCTGGCTATATTTTGGCAAATTTGCTTACCAATAAGTTTGTCTTTGCGTTCCTACATTTAATTGCGTGTTTTTCCTTATTTGTGAACAGATACCTATATATGCTCGTGCACAAGATCTTGGGCACTTGCTTGAGTTGAAGGCAGCAGGAGCTACAGATGCTATTCTTGAGGATACTGAGGTTGTCTCATGGACTTGTTTTCTGACTGCCAGGATTTGAAAATGCTTGCTCCAATACATGATCACTTATTTGATTTGTATGATTTAATAGCCATCGTATTTGTCCAGCATCAATGCTTTCCTCTTTGTGATCACATATGGATCCTACATATTCTGTACACTTAATATGTATATTTCTTTTCATCTATGTATGCCTTGGAGGCATACAATCTGTGGAACATTTTCATCAGACTCCATCATTAAAGTTGGAAGAGAATATAAAAAATTAGCTTAAAACTATTTAATTTGGGAAAAGAACTTTTTGGGTCTGGTAATGATTTAAAATGCCCCTGTGTGATTGCTTTGCATGCAGGTGTGGTTGCAAAGTGAGTCCTTTCTTCCCTGTTATTGTAAAGCAAGTCATATTGATTGGTGGTTGCTGTGTTGGTTTTGTTGATTTGCAGACCAGCTTACAGCTAGGGTCTGTCCTTCTTCGAGGATTAGGTGTACTATCTGACGACGTAAGTTTCTTGACCCGCATCATGCGGGAATCCATGGAACTCCGTGCCAGAGTTGCATTAGAAAAAAGCGATGAGAAAGAAGCGGATTGGCTGACACCATTTCAGGTTGCCAACACTTAACTTTGGTCCTTACTCAGGACCCCCTTGTTCCCCTTTAGGATGGATAGTCTTGAGATAAAGGCTATTCCAGGGCGCCAATTAGAAAATGAACCCTTTTACAAACAATTTGTTTTTAAACGGTAGAATTGAAAATGAATAATAACATTTTGGATCTACCACAACTCGCTGACTGCTAGCACGTTGGGCCAATGTGCACCTGTACACCGCTTGTTTTGCAGTGGGCTTGTCTCTGTCGAGGCTTGTTTTGATGCTTTGTAAAGATTCCTTCTTTTTTATGTCATTTAACAGGCTAAAGTCAGACAGACATGGGCTACCAGAATGCAAAATACAGTTGCTGTTGGAACTCAGCAGTCCTCTTCCCAAGCAAGAAATAATGAAATACAACAGGACCTCCCTGCACGTGCAATGTCTGATGCTAAACTGACACCAATGTCTTCCAATGGAAGCTTATCAGAGGGTATATCAGAGAGAGCAACAGAATCATTAACCCCAGTGGAAGCTGCTTCAGGAGGCCAAGAAAAGAAAGACATCATTGCTGAGTATGGAGTGACAGACAGAATGCAAGAGGGGGAGGCAGCGAATGGAAGCGGGTCTGCCACTATATCTACTATTTCTAAGCCTGAAAATTCGGTTCTGTCAAGTAAAGACGAGGTAAAGCTGACAGGGCTTGAGAGGATGAAAGTTTCTAGTCTCCATAAAAGTTCAAATTCAGAACTGAAAGCATTTCATGATGGTGAAGACGAAAGAGGAGTGACGTGGTGTGCATTGACTACCGACTCTGGTTTTGAGGAATTGGAAAGAGGCATACCAACGAACAATGCAATCAATCAAAGAGTTGAATTCAAGCAAAGTTGGGATTAAATTAAACTATTATTCAAGTCATTCTTATGTATAGTTGATTTTTTTGTATACTTGTATCATGATTTGTTGATTTTTACAAAAAGGCTGAGCTCCATTGTATCCTATCGAACTACAAATGTGAGATTGCAATCATAGTCTCAAGTCAACTAGCAAGGACAGATTTGACAGTTCTGCCAACAACCTAAATAAACGTTGCAAGATACTAGACTTGCATCAAGGGAGACATGTCTGAACCAACTATATTGAAGTCCACCGTCAAGGAAGGTTAAGCTCCCTCCGTCCTCTTCTTCCAATAGACTACAATAAGAAATTGGGAGGTGAGGGGACGTAACTCCTAAATATAGCCCTACAAAGTGTAAATATGAAACTTTTTTCATGTGCATATATTGCATTTGCAAACACAAAAGCATCATTATCTTCCATGCAAATGATGTTGAATCCCTTAGCAAAGAGCCCTCATACTTATATATAAGAATTTATCATAATCTTTCTTTCCTTTTACATTTGCTTTAGGTATCTTTCAAGGATCAAGATCGCCAATGAGCAACTAATTATCTTGCCGATTTTAGCACCCTCCACATTAGACAGACTACACGATCCTACAATGCTAATGCAAAATCATGATGCCTCTAGAGTACATCAGCTCTTGCTTCAAGTGATCCTAATTTTTGCAATTCTTATGAGCGACACACATTCCTTGTTAGATAGGGTGCACACTACTCCAAATGCTATTGCAAAGTTATTGTACTTGTACAAGTACCTCATCTCTAGCCTTGCTTCAACTGATCTCAAGTCTTGCAAATTGCAATCCATATGAATAATTGATGTGGTGAAGGATGGAAGTTTGCACTTGAACAGTAAAGAAAAGACAAAATTTTATGATTAGAATATCACATTCTAAACATGTACACCAAGAATAGTCGAGTTGGTGGCATGGAGAAGGCCCTATAGCATCAAGAGCTAGCAATTTTTAGATTGTCATGGTTTGCTCCTCCGTCTTCCAAGACTATAGAATGCACCTCTATCTTGCATGACATTGTTGATTGGAGTGAGGATAGAACGCACCTCCATCTTACATGACACTGTCCATTGCATGCATCCTTCAAAACAATGACTGAGGTCGAGAAAGGATTTGGGTATGGAAGATGTATGATTTTGGGCATTTGGGTACTTTTTGGAACATTTCAACTTTTTTGAATTATTCGTATACGGCTAGACACTTTTTGAAGATAGGGGACCCTCCTAGAAGTGGGAGGTTTCACATTTTGGTAGTGTAGGGACCTCCCAAGCCTAGAGGTACAATTTTTTTGGGCTAATTGGACCCCCTGTAGGCATGGTTTGCCCTTATCTTCTTTAACTAATTCATTCCTTATGAGGTCCTTTTTGAGTCCAAATCTCCCCTAAGGTCGATCTCTTAACCCCTAGAAGAATGGATTAGTTATTATTGAACAAAATTGAATTTTGAGTTGAAAGGATGGCTTCAAACTATGTTAGTATCTTTATTCTCATATTTTAAAGTTACAACTAAATTATGTACCATCCACTTGATTAACCATATGGTAATGCAAATTTGACAATGTGCAGAATCCCAAAAGAATTGTCAAAGACATGTAGGAATTGAACACGATTGGAGAAAATTGTAGTAAGACAAGTTGAAGTACCAAATCTACTTGTCTAGAAGCTTGCAATCCAAGGCCTTTCTTGAACCAACATTCAGTGAAACTCCCATCAACACCTCTATAGAGCAATCCTTATACGTCCTGGTCTCCAATGCACATATTCCTTTAAACTATTCCCTCTTCTTTTTTTGGGCAAAAAAAAAAGTTTGATTATATTATGATCATAAGCTTTGTACACATAAGTTCCATAAGTATAAAAGACCCCTCTCTAAAGAGGAATAACTAGCCTGTAAACAAAATAGCTCTTGCTCAAAGGAAAAAAGCCAAAATTTGCTCCCTCTAGTGGCTTGATAGCATCCAGATAGCTCCAGGGTAGAAAGGAAGAGTGTACAGTCAGCTTGCACGTTCATCTTTGACACGGAATAAGGAAGGTAAGAGCTGCGCTTGAAGATCCATGCTAGAGTTGGTGCATCTCCTAGCATCTCTGATGTGATCATCCAATTCAGCCTGTAATTGTGAGATCTGTTCATTAAAGTTATGAAATTCATGATCTAGCAAAAATTTGGCCTGGACCACAGAAGGTAGTAATCAGTTAGTAAGAACATTTCTTCCATACCAATTCAAAAATAACTGATCAACATGCATGACCTCATCATTAAATTGATATGCATTCCTGGAAATCCATATAAACCATAGTGCATGTGCTTTGATGTAGACCCATGTGGCATAAGGCAACTTGAATGCATCTCGCAAAAGAAGTGATTTCCAGTTGATTGGTTCCCCTAGCATTAGCTGAATCACCTTCCAGACTTTTCTTGCCCTAGGGTAGGAAATAAATAGATGGAATATATCTTCTTTGAGTCCAAAACAAGATTTACAAGTGCCATCTCCCTTGCCAATCCTCAAGCTTCTGTGATTAGTCCACATAGCTTTATGTAGAATTAGCGACAAAAGAATAGACATTTTCTCTAGTATCCTTTTGTCCCAGATCAGTGAGAACTTAATATCCCATTTCCTTTCAGCATCATCTAGTTTCCATCTAGCATTGAGAGTGGAAACAACCTCTTGAATGCCCTCGAAAGGAGTAGGGATGGGTAGAAAAGATGAGCTGCCGACCTAGCTAAACTCTCTAGTGAAGTTTAAGACCCTGCCTCCTTTCCAAGTAATGTCTCCCTCCCACATTTGTAATCTTCTTATGACCAACTCTTGATCTGCATTACTCAGTCTGAATTCCCTTCCAATCTCCAACCATGTCTTCCACTTGAAGTTGGTTTTATCCCATAAATCTCCCCAAGTGACTAGACCTTTCTTTGAAAGTTGCCATGCTTTTAGAAAGTCCTCATCACTTAGTTGTTGAACAGAAACCCAAATTGAGTCCAAAGTCATGAAACTCCCTTTCCTAAAGAGGACAATGTGGCTCTTGATCTGTTCAAAGACCCCCCGTAAAGTTTTCCAAGGTTGACTCCCCTTAATCATACAGGGCTCCGGGTTACCAATAGTAGAGAGGAGAGGAAAACACTTCCACCTACGGGCCCTGTAGGGTTTGAAAATTTTAAGGTTTCTAAGGAGGAGGTTAGCCCAGTCACTTTCAGGGGAGGTGATAGTTTTTATTATCCAAGTGGTTGCCAATTTATAGGCTGCCAACTAGATATTGATTACTCCCAATCCTCTTTCCTTTCTAGGTCTGGTACAAAAGGACCATTTAACCTTTGACATTCTCCTTCTTGTATCACAACCCCCCCATAAGAAGGATTTGCACACTCTAATGAACTTTTCTAAGCCTGTTTTAGAGGGGCACTAATAAGAGATAAAAAATAGCAATTGGGTGAATGCAATGGTTTAAAGCAACTCTCCTCCTTGCAAGATTTGCTTGTAGCCCTTTGAGTATGTCTATATTTTTTCTGAATCTAGCCTAGGAACCACTCCCATCTGTCCTTCATTTTAACCTTAAAGCCCATAGGAATACCTAACATCCTGAAGATTTAACCATGTGGAATTCTTTTGCACCCCATTTGATCTAGAAGCATTTGAGAGCCACCTGTGAGCAAGGCATATCCTGTTTTTGTGTGGTTTATTTTAGAACCAGATGCCATACAAAATATGTCCATACAATCCATAGCCCTTTGAATGTTTGCATCTGTATTTCTAATAGTGAGAGTGATGTCATTTGCAAATTGTTGATTCACTAGATGTTTTCCTAAGGGGAGCTCAATACCTCTAATTGCACCACTGGCCACTTGGTCCTTTATTAGCCATCCCAACGCATGAGCAGCTATGGCAAATAATAGAGGGGCCAAAGGGCACCCTTGTCTTATTTTTCTCTTCAGCGAAACTTTGAGACATTTCTCCATTCACATAGACCTTTGCTGATGCATTGGAGAGCAGTAAAGCAACAAAGGATGTGAACTTTGTCCCTAGCCCTAGATTATTGAGGGATTGCAAAAGAAAATCCTAACTAAGCTTGTCATAAGCTTTGTCAAAGTCAACCTTTATTAGACACATCTCTTCTTTACTCTCTTCAGCATGGGTGCATCCTTCCCATAGGTTTTTGATTGCCTCTAAAAGGTTCCTGTTTTTTATAAAACCTTTCTGTTCCTACATAATCCAATTATCCATCTTACTTTTCATTCTCAATGCAAGATCTTTGGCATAGATCTTGTAAGAACAGTTTAACATGGTCAATGTTTTAACATTGTCCTGTCTCCATCTTTTGGAATGAGTTTTATAACTCCTTCATTTAGGTGGTTGGGTAAGGAGCCCTGTTCAGCACTCTCTCTCCAAACTACCATTAGAGAAGGGGCCACTGTGTCCCAGAAAATCTTGTAAAATTCTACTGGAAGACCATCCTCCCCTGGAGTTTTTCCATCAATCATATAGAAGGCTCCCTCTTTTAGTTCTTGCAGAGAAAGGTCATTTTCTAGTTGCATTCTGTCCAAACAAGAAACTTTACATTGTCTAATTGTTTGGCATCTGTCTCTAGCCTCCAGAACCTTATCATCACTTGGGTCAACTGTACTTAGTAAATTCTTGAAATGATTAACAATAATATCCACATTTTCCTCAATTGTTCTACAAAAGAGGGATTTCCTCCTGGTTTCTCTTTTTTTGATCCTCATAAAATTTTCTTTGGTTGGTCTATCAACTTTTTCTGTCCACCATTCCTTGAAATATATTTTAGCATTATGGATCTTTGATTTGTTCTTGGATTCTGATTTCCTTTCTTTTTTCCAAGAGTTGTTGCTGGGCATTGTTGTCCTTCATTCTTGCCCTTTGTTCAAGTTGTTCCAGCTCATTCTTCAACTTATCCATCCTCCTTGCCCTGATGGCAGCTCTGCCCTTTCTGGCCTCTTTTAAAATTGCTTGCACACTTGATACAGCATATTGTCATCCCTAGGAGCAAGAATCTATAGCAAAGAAAGCTATATTCCATCTCTCTATAATGTGTTTCTGCACAGCCTGGAGTTTGAATAGAGAGCGGTCTGCTTTAAACCAAGAATTACTTTTTTTTCCATTTCCCAAGTCAATCCAAGCTAACACTGGCTTATGATCTGAAAGAGTGAGAGAGGAAAAGGTTCCTTGCTTGACTTCCAAAGCTTGATCTACCAGAGATTGGGCAACATAAACTCTATCCAACCTTGCTTCTCTTCTTAGATCACCTATATGTCTATTGCACCAAGTGTATCTGCTAGGTAAACCTATGTCCACCACTTAAAGGTTTTCCTTGAGGTCTTCCCAAAGTTGAAGTTTAGGGCCTCTAAGTACAGACCCTTTTTGTGTACCACCTCTCCTTTGAGCTCTCAACCATATTGAAATCCCTTAGATTAACACAGTCACTGCCCAAGTTCATCATTACATCCCAAGTGGCTCTTCTGTCCATTGATCCAGTTGGGGCATAAACTAAAACTACAGTAAAAGAAATCCTTTTCAACTTGGATTATAGAGCAAGCCATCTATGATTTAAATCCTGATGGCAATTAAGAACACAGTCTTTGTAGTGAGATAGTATTCCAATTGAAGTTCCTCCTCTGCCTTCATCATGATCAATGTAAACCCATATCCTTCTGTTGTCTATACTCTTGAGTCTATTTTCCAATGTCTCATTAGTGACTTTAACTTCTTGCAAAACAAGAAAGGTTGGAGAAAGAGAATTCCCTTTTAGCCAGCTTGCTAGCTCTCTCCATGGGTAAATCAATCCACAAACATTGAGTGTGAGGAATGAGTAAGGGCTACTTACCATTCTTACGTTTTCCCTTTTTGCCTTGAGGGCATGGATTTTTATGGGGGCACTCTTGCCTTTGACCTGAGACATTCTTCTCTTATTTTGAACAATGGCTTGAGGTTTAACAGGGGCTTCAGTATTCTTTTCCTATTTTTGAGCCAAAGGGAGTTCCTCCTCTGAATCCCCTACCTCAGAGTCACTCATGCTAGCATCTTGTTGATTGACATCCTCTTCAAACTCCTTGGACCATCCAAGTTTAACCTCATCCTCTTCCATCTTAGCATCTTGAATCCATTGCTCAGTTTCTTGATCTATTAGTGCTTCATATACATTGTTTGTGGCCAAGGGGAAAGTGACCCTGTCCTTCACTAGGTGAACCTTAGGAATCTTCTCCTCCTCTGCCCCCATGTCTGGTACATTTCCAATTTCTGTTTCTGCACTCTTCTCCTAAGTTTGACTTTTCTGTTTGCCTTTAATAGTCCACTTGAGGTTACTTAGGCCCATTTATTTTCAAGGGACAACTTTTTATTGTATGGGTAGACAACCCACACAAAAAACATGAATTAGCCAGGTTCTTGTAAACCAAAGGTTGTTCCATGAAAACACTCCCATTCCTATTGACAATTACTAGGGAATCTATTGAAAATTACCAGGGAATTTGGGAGTTCTTTAGCAACATCCAACCTGACACATACTTGAGGATGTCCTCTGGGATTAATAAACTATTCTTTCTCTACGTCAATGACCTACCCTAAGCTTCTACAAAGGTTAGGAGCTTGATTTACCAGAGAAAAAGGGAGGTCAGGGAGTTTAACCCACACAGGGACAAATGTAGATCTAGGCTTATGAGGGTTGAAATCCTAGGTCCAAAATTCTAAGTAGAGAGGTTGATGTCTAATAGTCCAGAGGCCATGGTGTAAGGTTTTCCAAGCCATGTCTTCAGTCTCAAATCAGAAGAAAAAGAAGCCTCTTCTCAAAAACCTCACACTAGTGACGACTAAACCTTTTCTAGTCTAGTTGTTCCTCAGCCAACCCTCAAGAAAAGCAGTAGGAGGTCTAGGTCCTAGGAGATAACCAATTAAAGCATGAGATTAAAGCCAATCTATGGATTGCTCTAATCTATCCTCATCCAGAAAAGCAACCACTTTACCTTTAGCAAACGATTGCTCCTCATATTTAGATTGGTGAACCTCTTGTTTCCTTGTTTTCAAGCCCTTCATTATTCCTTCTATGATCACCTTAGTATTGCCCATTGCTTTTCCTACTTCACCATCTTCCTTATCTTTCCCTATTTTTTTGTTAGGAGCTTTTGTCATTATTTACCATAATTTGTATTTCAAAATTCCTCTAAAACTCATTCGTATGTCCCTCCCTCTATTACGTGTACCATCATTATTCCAAAGCTTCATATTTTCTGCTGTGCTCCACTTTGTATTTCTTGCCATGTCATTGTGCATATAGTATCTCTATATATCAAAATTTGCAAGGGAAATACTTTCATTTCTTCTATTTTTCCTCATACTTTACATGACCACCATTAGAGCCTCTCTTCTCTTCATCCTCCATGTCTTCCTTTCTCTTACTCCTCTCTTCACCCCCAATTCTTGCATTCTCTCTTCCCTCATTTTTCCCGTCCTCTAAGAGAAAATTTTAATCTTTCAATTTCTTTCGTACGTGCTATCTTTTTCTATTTTCAAGTCTGCATTCATCTACATTTCCGTACTCCTATTGTATTTTTCGTAATGTGGTAACATGCAGTCAAAGACCATATGGCACCTTTAGTCCCAAATCAAAAGGTCTTTATGTTCTAGCATAACCTTGTACTTGGATGGATGTAGGTAACAATCCCTATCAATGGATTATGTTTCAAGAGTACTACTAACATGTGATTCAAGGTTACTAACGTGAGTACGTAATAATGCTAGTTAATTATCTAAAATTTTACATAATTATATGGGTCTGTATCAAATTGCCACAAAAAATACAATGATTACAAAAGTTGATCTTCACATTCGATAGTTTCCCTACCTCTCCAAAGTGAGTCGATTCTCAAAGTACAAAGATACAAACATTATAGACTTAACCTCCTTTCTTGACATTCTTTTTCTTCTTATTGACATGATCTCGTGGGCTAAATGCATCCAAATTCTATTTCACTAGGATCTTTTTGAGCTTGCTCTTGTTGTTACTTGCTTTTCTTAGAAATGTTGATCGTAAAATATTATGTCCTCCCCTAGAAATACCACATCTTGAGAAACAAGCTCTCAACTGTCTTTACCTTGAGGTTCCCCTTGGTTGTTATCTCGATCTCTTCATCCTGAGCTGAGGGCTTTGACTGTTTCTTCCATACACTGCTCTATTTTACTGTCACTTCCATGAATTCATTGCCATTTCATTTTGAGCTGAGAGTTCTGACCAATTCTATCATTTCCTATCACTTACATAAACTATAACTGAGCATTCTTGCATTTTTCTATCCTAGCCGGAATCTCATCTTCCATAGTTATTATAGTAAGAAAATTTTGTTGTTTAAAGGGAGATCTAAAGATGGTTCAATCCGCATAGCTGGTAAGTCTCGGAATATTTCTTTCTTAGCTCCATGACCACTCGAACAAACAATCATGGAGAAGCTCTAAAGAGGGGCTTCTTGGATAGTTTTTTATAGCTCCACTCCTAGAAAAGAGGGAAATTGTTTGAGGCTTTGAATCACCAGATTTGGCAAGCTGTGACTTTCATCCCTTCTTTCTTGGACAAATTAATAGATTATCTGGAAGTCCTGCTTAGCAAGATCCAAGAGCACACATACTTTGGAGGGTGAGCATGAGGATTAATGACCTTATCCTTTAAACCTGTTCAACCCCTAAGGCTATGCCTAGACTCAAGTAAACCTTATCTACTTCATTATTTTTGAAATCTCTCTTTAATTCCTTTGAGATCAAATCTCTCTTTAATTCCTTTAATTCCTTTGAGAAGGGATGAAAGTCACAGCTTGCCAAATCTAGTGATGCAAAGCCTCAAACAACCAATACTACTTTCCCTATTTTCTAGGAATGGAGCTATAAAAAACTATCCAAGAAGCCCCTCTTTAGAGCTTCTCCATGATTGTTTGTTCGAGGGGTCATGGAGCTAAGAAAGAAGTATTTAAAAACTTACCAGCTAAGCGGATTGAACCATCTTTAGATCTCCCTTAAAAAAAAAATTTTTTGCTACTATAATAGCTATGGGAAGACAAGATTCCGGATAGGATAAAAAAATGCGAGAATGCTTGGTTAGAGTTTATGAAAGTGATAGGAAATGGTAGAATTGGTCAGAACTCTGAGCTCAATATGAAATGGCAATGAATTCATGGAAGTGACAGTAAAATAGAGCAGTGTATGGAAGAAATGGTCAAAGCTCTTAGCTCAGAATGTATAGATTTATATTTTACATTTGATAGGAATGCATTATTAGTTAGTCTTTGCTTAGTGTGAACTCAATGATCCTGAGCAAGCGGTACCCAAGAAAAGCTCATATCAAGCCATTTGATGGGGAAATACCATTTCATACGTGATAGATGCAAGTCAAGTACTTGTTGATGTACAAAGGTTTGTGGCTCTATGTGAAAGGTATAAAGCAGACCGACATCACTATGGATGAGGAGGACATTGAACAGAAAGCATTGGCCATCATTGCTCTAAACTTTCATCTAATGTTTTTATTGTGGTAGAGAGTACATGGGACCATGAAGGAAATGAACTACCATAGATATATAAATTTAACTTTCATTCAATATGGAACAAGGAGTTTATATGGGGCGAGTGGATATGGGGGTATTGCATGCTATATGACAAAAGTACCGCATTGTTCATTAGCAATATGCTATTTTGCTACCTTAAATCCCCAATTCACAAAGGAGTCGATATTTGCACAAACAATCCCTTCTATTACTTGGGAAAGGACTCCTTATAAATAGGGATACTGTCATAGGGGGTGATCTTAAACATGGATAGGGAATAAAGAGGACACAAGAATTCAAACAAGGTCTTAGAGGAAAAAGGAGAAATTACACCAATGGGAAAATATTTGCTCAGATTCCATCCATGAAATATGTAACTTTAAGCTAGGGTAGAAAATTCTTTTAATTAATCCATAACATATGTAACATAAGCTAGGAGAAAAAATTGTTGAACTAAATGCCCATCAACTTTGATCTCAAAGGAATTAAAGAGAGATTTCAAAAACTCAAGGAGTCATGCAAACCTTCTCCTTTAGATTTGACTTTAGGAAAGCTACACAATAAAAATGAGCCTTAGAGGCAAAGTTAAAGTATATGCAACAAGCTGGGAAGAAATGAATGCAAAGTTGAGGTGTGCTTTAATGGAAAAACCCATGAGAAATTCAAAAGGGAGCAAAGTTATGACCAATAATGCATGGTTTGGAAGGCTACAAGACACCAACAACAAGGTTGAAGGATGCCCAAGATAATGAAAATTTTGAAAAGATCAAGAATACAAATAATTGATAAGGTGACAACCAAACATATTATTTTTTAAAAACAATGAAAGTAGTCGTAGGAACTTTTGTTGAGAAGATTTTGGAAGAAAGTATCAACTTAAAAGTTTGAAGCTCGAGAGGTAAAGTGGGATGGAAGCGTGTGAAAAGCTCTATGAGTCCTATTTGAGTGTAGGTGGAAGAAAAAAGCAAGAAGTTAGTTCTTTCTTAGATGTTGAGTACTTATTTAGCAAAGGAGGTGGACAAAGGTATCAATCAAAAAAGCATATGACAAGAAAGCATTCGGCACGTTGTTAAGGCAAAAGCATTCAACTTTAAGAAACCATTTGACACATGAAAAAGCTATGGGAAAGAATGTTATCTTTGAAAGTCCCTTTGGATGTAAGGGATGCACCCTTAAGATTATATAAAAATTTTTGGATAATCTAGTAGCATGCATGATAGATGGCTTAAAAGGGGAAGAAAAAGAAACATCTACTAGTACATTGGTGTGAAACAAGGTTGCACACTTTTTGCACCTTGTTTGAGACATGCACATATGAATTTCATAGATGAACTTGAAAACTAGAAAATAAAGACAAGGAGAGCATGTCCAAAAAGCTACATAAGTCCTTATTATAGTAGCATATGAAGGTGCTATGGCATTATTGGCAAAAAACAAGTCAAATCCCCAAAAACGCTTAACCTAACAATTCCACAAGTTTTCAATGATGGAGGCAACAATAGAATTGGTGATCATGGGAATAAAAAAGAAGAATGGGGATCCATTTTTTGAGGGAAGTTAGATATAAATTCTTTCTCAGATAAATATTGGCTCTCATCTAATTTCTCCATTAGCCTAAGGAGAAATATAATAAAGAAATGATCTTATTTTTGAATTGAGAAATTCAACCCCAATTAAGCGTGCGCGCACATACACACACAATAAATTTGATTAGTAAATGTACCTCACACACACAGACACTTATTTCTTTACACTCACACACACACACACACACATGAATACTTCCCTAACTATGAATTATTCTTTTATGTACCCCCATGAAATCTTCCCTTCACACTTTCTTTTTAACCACCCCACATACCAAGCCCACTAATCGTCCCATACCTTCTCTAATCCCTTCTTAACCGATGCACTCATTAGCTCCTTACTCCACTTGTGACTTAAACTTCACTTAAGAATCCATATGGTTGTCTATATTCCTAGGTAAAGCGATAACAAGCCGAGGAAAATAGGCATTACCTATCTACTCAAACATAACTATGATGTTCTAACACCTAGTTTGTTTGGATGGTGGCAGGTAAGTGGACCCCGACCTTGGAACTTGGACTGCTTGAGGATTCGACATCTTTTTTCAATATTATGTTTGTCAAACTCAATATTATTAAAAAATTCTTAATTTTGATCGAAATTTTTGCAAACTCTAGTTGCATTTTTCAACTTAGATGTCTCAAACATTTTTTCCTTATATGTTTCCCCTTTTTTAATGTTTTATTCAATTGATGGAATTAATTGTATGGCTCAATTATTGATGGGAATATTTAATCTAAACACACACATACATACATACACACAGATGCACATGCACGTGCACGCGCGCACACACACACACACATATGCACACACATACATACAAATAAGTACAAAATAAATAAATAAATAAACACACACATATACAAATGTAAATTTTTGTTTTATCAGAGTATCTCTTTGTTGCTGCACTTAAGGAAACTATTACAACGTATTCCATTTCAACATGTTGTGCATCACCTAATCTCTAGCTCTAACCCTAAATACAATTCTTTATTATTGATTTGATATTTGAGACCTTTCTATTCACAGCAATATACTCTGGTTGCTGCTTCATAGCGCCTCTCTCAAAACAGCATAGATGTTCTTCATTTACGAGAGCATAGATGTTCTTCTCTAATTATGTGCCTATGTTGTAGTTCTCAAGCTAGCAATCTAAGTAGTTACTATTGTTGTAACTCCTCTGTTAGAGAGCTTTGAAACTCATCTAAAGTGTGGTGAATGTAGAAACAAAAAAATCTAATCATCTGGTTGCTTTTGTGATGTATTTTTTCTTCTTTTTCCAAAGTTATTTTCATAAGGATTCGTAACCTTCTAATTCATACATGTGTAGCGGTACATTTTATCTCTTGGATAAGGTTCTTTTCCATGGTTTAGTTGACTAATCAAACTTAATTTTGAGTAAGCTTCCAAAGGTCTTGTTGGCCACTATAAGATGAATTTCTCTTTGCCTTTGACTGCATCTTTCTTGCACAAGAAGATCCTTCACAAAGCTCTTTGATTTATAAGCATCCCTTAGACGCCCATTTCAATTGCTTCAGTGGCCAAGGAAAACTCAAAATTTGAGAAGTTCAAAGGAGGAGGATTCCATTCCTGGCAAATGGAAATCAAACACTTGCTCATGTTTGAAGGCTTGTGGCCTATGTCAGCAAACAACAAAAGGTCTCCAACAAAGGATGATGAGGTTGAGGATGGTCAGAGAGAGGAAGAAATCATCATGCTTACCATTGATAAAAGTATCATCCATCATATTAACAAGCTTGCAAAACTGCTGAATTGGAAATGGGATGAGTTGGGAAAAATATATGGTGCTAAAGGTAACAAATCTAAAACTACTTTTAAATTTGAGGTTTTTAGTTTACTTCCAATAATCTTGGCACTTTTATTTCATCAGTGAAGGGGATTATGGCCTAATTAGAATCTATGAAGTCTCTAATTGATAAGAACAATGCAATTGTAGTGCTTGTCAGGGCTGAGACCAAGACCATACTGTAATTTGGTCAGAACCTTGAGAATGTGCCGAATTCAATGCTCAAGGGGGTAGTCCCTTCTCTTCATGAGTGACAAGGAGAAGCGAATCGTTGAGGCATCTACACAAGGTAATAAATCAACCTCTTTTAATGCTCTTACTGTAAAAAGAAAGGGCATACCAAAGCAAAATGATTCACGAACCACCCTATGCTTAAGAAATGTGGGAAATGTGGCGAACAATGCCACTTTAGTAGAGAGTGTAGCACCAAAAAGGAGGAAAGAAATTTCATCTACTCTTCTCTAGATTTTAGTTTGTACTTATTACCATTCTCTTTGATTATCCAAAACCTTGTAATAAGCTTGTAGCTGATAAAGGCTTCTTCACATTTACATCACCTGATGATTGTGCAATACTACTACCCGCCGTTTTGTATTCAGCGGGAGTGTTGAGATTTGTACATCAAGGTGATTAGAGGGCTATAAATCTACACCAAACATGCTTGGTGGATGTGGATCATGGATAGGATTTGGATTGGGTGATGGAAACTTGTTAGCCTATGAGATAGGTGGTATCTTGTGTATTTGGGGTGGAGCACAAGGAGGGTATGGGTGATTGCTAATGCAATCCCTTTAGGCTTTGGCCTATCCTTGTTTGCATTCACCTCCTCCATTGATTCCTCATCTAATCTTGCTCTCCAGCTCTGTCTTCTCTCTCCCCTCTCTTCCCAACACGTGCTAGGAGGATAGAAAATACTCTTTGAAGTGCAAAGCAACTGCCAAAAATGAGAGAGTTCATATTTGCTACGTTGCAGAACAAGTTCTTCTAATTGCTGAGTGCATGGCTTAGCATAAGAAGCATGGAAAATAATGTAATCCATCCAGAAGAGGTTCATGGCCTTTTATACATGAGGAAGGAACCAAAGCACAAAATCCTGAACTAATGTTATTGGCAAAAGTAAGCATGCTCTCTCTAAATGAGAAGCACTTTGCCAATTCACTACATGAAAAAGATGGACTCAAACTAAGGGCTCTCAAAGCAATGAGGCAAAATGGATGGTACAAGAAGGGGTTTGAATGGTTGGAGAAATGAGGGATGATGTAGAAGGCATATTGAAAGAAGTATTGGTAATAAGTAGTAGTGTAACAAAATTTTATCGATGAAATATGGGCTACATCTAAACAGATATGGCCTTCTACAAGAAGGACTTTAATCTCCTAATTATTTTTATGAAGACCTTTAAGATGGAGTAAAGGCAGATGATATGCAAGTATGTCCTAGTTTTGATGATTTGAAAATGGAAACTAGTCGATGGAGGAATATTAGCTAAGAAGCAAGCTAATTGCAAGTGCATTGGTAGAGGATGGAGTTCAACTATGACTCTATTGCAACAACTATAAGTTCGTATAGGAGTTTGACATCCAAAACACGTGGTTACCCCCTACAATCTTTTTAAATTGTCTTCCAACAAAGTTGGGAGCTAATCGGGGAGAGATATGGAAGCATGAAAAGGAATCATTGAAAACTTAAGAAAGAACTATTGTGAGAGCGCCTTATATTTCATAATCTGTGATGAGTGGTTATGCTTATCTTCATTAAGTTTGTGCCATAGATCTTGTAAGGTTTCCAAAAGACACACTTCATTTCACCTGATTTCTTTGTGTGTGTGTGTTTTCACGTTTCATCCCAAAAAAAAGTTTGTGTGTTTTCACAAAAAAGAAAGTAATGTGTTTGTGACGCTTGTAGTTGATAGTCCCTTTCTAAAGGAATATAATGACAAAAAAAAAGTGTGTGTGTGGTGTCTTTGAGTCTCTCTCTTGCTTATTAGTAGTAACACACTTGAGTGCGAATGACCACTAAGTTGGCACACACATTTTGCGATGGCACTATTAGAATGTGGCATTTAGTCTGCTAGGTCATATGTAGCCTTTAGTGGTATCATAATCAATATCACCTCTCTCTCTCTCTCTCTCTCTCTCTCGCTCTCTCTCATTGTTGTGCCCTCAAGAAACGGATGTATAAATTGGTTTTCTGGGACCTGGAGAACGAATAGATTAACTAGTGTTTTGCCATACCATAGACGTGTTTAGATTAACTAGTGTTTTGCCATACCATAGACTTTCTTTCTTTCTTTTTCAATCTAAAGAGTGAAATCCCAATGCGTTCGTTGCCCGATACTTTTTCAACTCCCCTTTTTGGTTGCAAGTAAAAATTGTAATTGTAGAAGACAGCGTAGAGGCAAACTATAAGAATCCCAATGTAAAGTAAAGCCGGCTTGGAATTGCAAAATATAGCCAAACACAACAACCATCTTCATTTCATCTTCAATTCGTTGCAGATAGCCTCTCCATCTCCATCTCCATCTCCATCTCTGCAAAACCCATCTCCATCTCTGCAAAACCATCCCACAATCGCCTCCTCAAACATCACAGATTCCATTAGAACAAACCCACCACGCATCAATCCCAATATGAGTGCCTCATCCCCCAAGGTCTCCTCTCGATTGCATATTTTACCCCCCTCCCCCCTCTCTCCCGATTCTTCTCAACTCAGCATTCCTAGGCTTTCCTGTCCTTCATTGCTCTCGTGGGTTGTGCAGGGGCTCAGCAGAATTGCTGCCAATCGACTGCAAAAGGAGTTGAAAGAGTGGCAGTTGAATCCTCCCTCCGGTTTCAAACACAGAGTCTCTGACAATCTGCAAAGGTACTTATCGGGTGAGTCTCTCTTGAAGAGTTTGCGTTGGTGTCGTAGTGTTGTAGATTTTCACGAGCTTGCTCTCTTTACCTGGTTGACATTCTGCAAGGACAGGTGGATTATTGAAGTGAATGGAGCTTCCGGGACTCTGTACGAGAACGAAACATATTATCTTCAAGTGGATTTTCCTGAAATTTATCCGATGGAAGCGCCTCAGGTTTGTGGCTGTAAAACCTGCCGCTCAGAATCTTCATGTTGAATTGGAGTAGGGCAATTCGGGTTTTGTTTCACGTTTCGACATGTTGCTATACTCATCTAGATATGTATATGACATCGCTTTTGACATCTGACGTTGAACAGGTAATATTCACGCAGAATCCGCCACTTCATCCCCACATCTATAGTAACGGGCATATCTGCTTAGGTGAGTGTTGCCGCTACCGCTTTACATACACTAACTAGAAACTATCAGCAAAGTTGTGGAACTTTAGAGGCGTCTTTTGGAAGTGCTTTTTCACAGTTAAGCTCTTTACTGCTTGCTTTAAAATTGGAACTCGTTTACAATGAAACATCTCCTATCTATCGTGGTCCACTCTCTATCTCTCTCTCTCTCTCGCATGATGAGACTCAGACGGACCCCAGTCCTTAATTGCTTGTAATGGCAGACACTCTCCCTTCTGTCTCTCCTATGAACTGGTTGTATCACTTTTGGTCTCATAGGTGAAGAGTTTGCATTCACCTATTTACCTGTTTTCACCATAATCTAAGTTCGTGGAGTTTATTTACACTTAACGTCACAAAGAATGAAAAACTGTATTTGTCACAGCTCGTAGCCAGCAACACACAAGAAAATGAAGCAACAGGGCATTCCAACAATTGTAACACACTATACTATTTATTTGGGGGGGGGGGGGAGAGAGAGAGAGAGAGAGAGAGAGAGAGAGGGAGGGAGGGAGGGAGGGAGGTGATGATGATGATGGTGGTGGTGATGTAATTGTTAGCCTCATTTGGGGTGCCGAATATTTGGGCTATGCTAGAAACCAAGTGCTTGTCCGTAGCATGATCCAGGATCCAGACCAGCAAGGAAGAGCTAGGCCTCTCTGGCTTGCATGAATGAAACTGAACCATTGGGCCCCTTATATAGGCTCTGGCCCAATGCCGCTAAAATAGCTGGAACCCTAACTCGTCTGTTGCCCTTGCAACCCAACCTGAGAGTCGCCTGCCAAGCCACTAGCCTCCCCAGGCTATCAAAGCTAGTCTTGTGCGCCTAAGCACATGTCAGATAGAATCCATGCACATGACATTTGGATCCTCGGAATCTTCAGTTGTCTCGACCTCTGTAATGGTCAACTTGGGAGCCCGAATTTTGGGAACTTTGATGACGTCATCTTTTGCCTGGGATGCTGCTTCCCTATTCACTGCAAGTCCATTGAAGCTAGTCTGCGAAAGCAGAGTGTTGAGTAGCTTTGGAGCAAGATGTAGAGCTTTCCACTGAGGTGGATCAGCAAGTGCTGCTGGTGTACGCCATTTGTGGGTTTGACCTTTTCGACCTACTCTTGGTGCAATATAGACTGGGTCTTGTGGCATTAAAACAAATAAATCTTATATATAGAGACTCCGAGGGTCTTTAGAAACCCAGTATAGCTGCTTATTCTTGGGCACTGATGACGACATAACTGCTGCTTTGCCTGCTAAGTATGTCTTCCTTTTGCTTTTCATAAAAGTTTTTGTTTATCTCTTTTTTCTTCTCTTTCATTTTCCCTTTTATTTTCTGTGTAGATTTTTTTATCTTTAGAACAACAAAAAATCTAAATTTGTATGATTGGACTTATTCTAGTCTTACAAAGGTATATAAAACCTTATATGCAGATATTTACAGTGGTTGATATGTACACACACGAGACCCATAAGACTAACTATTCTAGCAGTATTCATGTTCAGGTTTTCTTTACCTTTGCAGTTAAAGCATTGCAAGTAATGAAAACGTGTCTCATACTTATTCTGATTGACATAGATTGAGAAAAGAAGGCATGTTTTTGTGTATCCATATAAAATCTCTGTCTCTCTCTCTTTATATTTGACCTTATAAGGAGGAGGTTGATGAGAATCTTTGTTGGAAGCTTTGTGAATGGAGTATTTAGCACTTCCGTCAAGCTTTTGGAAGGAATCTAGAAGGTTTTATGTAATCCTCTGTGCGTGTGTGTGTGTGTGTGTGTGTGTGTGTGACTCACTGTCAATTTGCAAGCCTTTTTATGCATGCAAGTTTGTATGGTACCTATATTTTTTATATCACATTAGCAGTCTGGAAACTTAGATCCTTGTTGATGACAATTGCTCTAGAGTTTCAATAAGCAGCTTTTACCTTAGAATGTTGAATATTCCCACAAGCAGCTCTTAAAATTTTCTTTTTCTTTTTGGGTTGTAATGGCACGTGAAGTAAACCTTGCTCTGAAAATTTAGTGTTTTTGAAATTGACAGATATTTTGTACGACTCATGGTCACCAGCGATGACTGTTAGTTCTATTTGCATCAGCATCCTGTCCATGCTATCAAGTTCTACTGAGAAGGTATTTTGATATTTTTTCTAATTTTGGAGAGTGGAACATGTTTGCTTTTAGATGGTTTGATTATCCAAAATCTTGCTGGCGTGTCAATATTTTGGATATGTTGATCTGTGTATTCTCCTTTAGTGCTAGCCTTCATCATGGCTGAGTCTGCCCTTCACCTCCGGAGTGCCGACAGAAACTCAGTACGAAGACTTTGTATAAATGGATGCTCAAGTATGTGTGGGTGTGTGGATTTGTATGTGTGAGAGCATATTTTTATACTATGGTCTACACCCACTGTTGGGCGCTGATGACGTCAGTGGGGATGTCATAGTAGCTAGTCCCTGCTATGCATGATGGAGTTTATGGTTTTCAACCTTGTGAGTGACTATCATGAGATTGAAACTGCACTATGTTGTGTTTTTAGAGGATGAGTTTGGGAATGTTCCTGGATTCATCTAGGTATATTCTGAATTTCCTTGCACTTTCCGAACTAGTGCATTTATTAATGTCACATTGTGGAAGGTCCAATTCTTTGTTTCCAGATAGATGCTGAGCTTGTATGCTTGGTAGGCATTCTTAATAATGCCTTCGCTAGCCTAGAATTTGTGTGTGTGTGTGTGTGTGTGTGTGTGTGACCTTCCTTTGGTCCACTTAGAAGTCTTTTACTACTGTTTTTAGTTCTGAGTAGTAGCTGTCTCGTTTTGAGACATCTATGAATGCATAATTTTTCTAATGAATAAAAAGTGTGTGTGTGACACCATAGTCTTTTGAAAGGTAGAATGGTGAAACGTTTCAAAAAAAAAGGGAAAAGTTTTGAAATACATTTGTAATTTCTGGTGCCAAAATTGTGTATAATATGTCCCACATATATATGCCATGTTCAAATATGGCTCAGACAATGGCATACAATGCTTAAGTATGGAACTCGTATTGTAGATTTCATTGCTAATTCTAGACTGGAGTTCACATATGTCAATGGCCATGGTCCATGAATCCATTCTCAAATAGGAAATCCAAATAACGTTGATAAGGAAAAAAAAAGGAAAGACAACCAGGAATTATGTACTTCACCACGTCAGATAGCTGAGACTGTATAGGGATCAGCTGCAATGTGGGCTCGTAGATGATGAGCTTATGAACCAGGTTCCAGAGCAGGTGTCTTTGTATTAGGCACCGAGACAAACCCCCCACAAAACCTGACTGAACATGGATCACACAGACTCAGAGAGAGCCAAAAGACTACACAGCCCGAAACAGATAAACTTAGAACTAAACTGAACTTTCCCCCAAAACTCAGAGAACAGTCAGCCTCAGAATACTATAAACCCACAGCCCACACTCCTAAGCTTCCATCAAGGACAACAGCTTGTAACTCCGACAAAGCTGCAACAGCGCCACCTCCTCTCCTTCTCAGCTCGCTTAGGACAACCATCATCGATGAAAGGTCACGTTCCATTGCGCCTTAGCCTGCAATTCCTTGGCCCCTCTATCTCTTTGCATACGGAGTTCATGGAGTCTCTGTTGCCCAAAGTCCTTCAGCTAGCAGAAAACGATACACAGCTATGCCTCAAGCTGTCCTAATCCATGAATCATCACCAACCATGCACCAACCCGACGGAAGACACTTCCAGCAATAGCCCTGCTATCTTCATTTCTCACGGAGAGCTTAGCTCACATGTATAGCGTCACCCGCACAAGCCTGAGCATCATTTTGAGTGGCTTGAGAGCTGTGAGTGGAGCGGCGACTTAGCGCAAGAGCATTGGGTGGCCTCAGTGTCGTCTGGTGTGATCAGCTGTGACGACATGGATTCTACCAATTCCACATGCAATTGATAAGGCTGAATGGATCCAACCTGCATGCACACTTTTCTATGTTCCCAAACGTGCAGCAAGCTTTGAAACATTTCTATCTCAAGGAAAATCATGGATATCTATTTGTTTTGTCAGTCTATTGATTTATGTTTAGAAACAGCCTCGAGTTAACCAATCTCATGTTTAGAAACAATCCAAGAGGTTAGACTCACATGCTAATCTTATGCGAAAGAGTAAGAAGTAAATATATCGATTGCTTGAAAGTTTTGATGCAAATGCTTATGTCTAAATTGAAAAACACCGATGTGAAATTGTCCCTAATTTTCCTCTTGAAAGTAACTAATACGCTGGATTGAGTTCAATTATAGGGTTTTCTCCATTAAATAAAGAAGTAAAAAGATCTTAGACAATGCTGAAAGTACAGCTAGAGAATAGGCAGCCAAGTAGAGCCTTGAATAATCCCTTGAGGGTTACAAGGCCAAGACTCTAATCTGTTTTGGAAAGCTGCTTGAAGGGCTCCTGCAAGCTCCCCTCCCTCCGAGGTGGTGAGCTTAGTGTAGAGCACTATTGCATGATTTCTGCAAAGTTAATCTTCCCATTTTCTAGTGGATTTCTGAAGGGGATTGAATTGTTCCACTATAAGCGAACATCTCTTTTTGTAAACTCTGCAACACAATCATTATTGTGCCGGTTTGTTTTCTTTGAACAAAATTGTAATAAATCTCTCTCTCTCTCTCTCTCTTTTCCTTAATTTAGTCCTTCAAAGTAGTTGTCTGGCCTTAAACTGACAATGATTTTGGTAATCTGAGGCTACATTAATTCTTCTCTTGATTTCAGGCTAGGCCAGTGGACAATGATCGGTATGTTCGAAATTGCCGGAATGGCAAGTCACCCAAAGAAACCAGATGGTGGTTCCATGATGATAAAGTGTGAAATATGAGATTACTTCCCAAATCAATGCTTTCATGGATCTCTCTCCACACTCCTGATGTGGGAATCTAAAACATTCGTGAAATTTCATGAGCTCAAAGTTTCTGGAAGTGCAGGCCTTGTTCTGTAGTCCAATACTTTAAGCTTTATGCTTATGCTATATATATTTTACTATCATTTGGTTCATGAATGGGTCTTATAGTGGCAGTAGTTAAGTGACAGTCTCAAGAATGCTTGTGGGACCAACTGTGCGGAGGAAAGGAAAGCCTTCCTCCGCAAAATAACACCTCAAAATGCTGAGTTTCAGCCACCGGACCTTATAACGTGTGGTGATGACAGTGTTCAATAATGCTGCCTGCAGATTACAGGGCATAGCTGTACATTTCCGCACATTTATTTTATGAAGACAAACCAAGCTTGTTTCTGTCGTACTGGATGTGGTAGCTGGATGTCTCTCTGCGGGTATAGCAGCAGCTCCTTTTGACTGATAAAGAAAGACAAAATTGTGAGATGAAAAAATCATTAAAGTTCATGTGGCAAGTGTCAGTAGGCAAGACTTTTGGGATAGGGATGGCCTCTATTTGGATATTCTAGGATTCCACCAAGGTAGATAAGAATAGTAAAAACCTCAGGAGTGGTGTGTAAATGAAATTGTTCTTGCTTTACTCTCTCTAATTAAAGTTGAATCATTAAAAGAACGTTGAATTGAGCTCCTGCAAATTAGCTTGTAGGAGCTGCCTGCTGAATTGAGTGCTTACAATAATGATAGGGAATTGCTTTGCAAATGATTTGGCGCTCTTGGTGAGTACATTTGACAGTGTATGGTGTAGATGGCCATCTTGTTTTGTTTTTAATACTTGTTATACTTGTTGATACTTGTTGCCCACTCGCTTATTTTATTAATTATTATTATTGTTTAATTTAAAATAAATAAATAAATAATTTTAAAAAAAATGTGTGTCTTGTGTGTCTGTGTTTGTGTTAGTTTTCTTGTATTAGCTCCTTATTTTATTATCATTATTAAGGAGCTAATAATGATAATAAAATAAGGAGCTAATATAAGAAAACTAACGCAAACACAGACACACAAGACACATTTTTTTTAAAATTATGTAATATATATATATATATATATATATATATATATATGTATATTCTAGTCTTATTAAGGTATATTTTCTTGTTACCTTAGTGGACATGAAACTTTCATAAGAATTTTCATCCAAGTGGTGGCCAGCTGTTATGCTTCATTGATTTATCTTGAGGGTGCATATGGATCACCTTATTAAATGTAAGAGTATATATATATATATTCTAGTATATTTTTTTGTTACCTTAGCGGACATGAAACTTCCATAAGAATTTTCATGCAAGTGGTGGCTAGTTGCTATGCTTCATTGATTTATCTTGAGGGTGCATATGGGTTAGTACTTACCTTATTAAATGTAAGAGTTCGTGTTGTCACGTGAGTATGCTTTTCTGTTGTTGACATCTTAGGAGTAAACATCTTTGTAGCCCCCAACCTCTTAGTTCTATTCATGCCACCTAGGTAATTTTGTGTTATTTTAAAATTGAACTAAACAAATAAAAAGACAACTAATTACAAAATAATGAAAACAAGTGCTTGTGTTGGTGTTTAATTTGGTGTCTTATATGTACGTTGGTTTATCTTTGTTTTCATGTGTTAGCACATTAGTTGTTTCTTTTTGCTTCTTTTGCAATTAAAAACTTTATAGGGTTAGGTTGGGTTGTGATGGAAATTTCACCTAATTTAACTCTCTCTCTCTCTCTCTCTCTCTCTCTCTCTCTCTCTCTCTCTCTCATACATATAGAGAATACGTAATGTTAGAGAAAGCTTGAGAAGTTGAAATGAATTGCTCACAACTTTGAAATTTTGTTGTTGTTTGGTTGTGATTTCAAAGCTTGGTAACCACAAGGTTTACCCCAGAGATTTCGAAGTCGTTTGAAACCCAGATGGTAGCTTATGCTAAGATATTGATGCAAACAGAAGTATAACTTTGCTTATTAAGTTATTTTTCTTGTTTACTCATTTTTATTTTTCCTTTGTCTTAGAAAACTTCGACCTTCAATTAAGAAATCAGCATTGCAGTCAATTGAAAATGTTGTTAAGCAAATTTCTAAAATCTCAAGTTGTTAGGCTTAAAAGCGCTTCCATTTTAAGAAAAAAGCTTATGATCACTATATTTACCTCTCCCGATCTTGACAAGATAGGTTTAAGTTCTATGTTGAGGTCACCTCAAGTTACGAGTTCTATCCTTGTTAAAGAAGTTTGGATTCATCCTATGATAGCTTAAAAATACATGAAATCATCATGAAAAAAGGTGTGGAGGTTAGTAGAAACCTTAAAATGTATTAAAAACTAGCCATTCTTAAAAGCCATTGTTGCATCAAATTAAATGTTTGCTCCTTTCATTGATAATTCTTTAGGACATGTTAATGCGTTGCAAAGTTTGCTATTAAGTAAAAAAATGTTTAGGAGTCCAATGTCTCTTATATCGGATATCCATAGTTTTGAATCTAGTTGCTTCAAAACTAAGAGAAGCTTCCCTTGGTTCGCACCTCGATAGTCGTAGATCTTTGTCTTTAGGGGAAGAGACATTCCTAAAAATATTCCAACAAAATTTTATGTAAACAAATGCTCAAATAATTGTCTTCACCTTAGTAAAGAAGATTTATTCAAAATTTCTTCTAGGATAAGTTAACGCTATCGCAAAAGAGAGAGAGAGAGAGATCCGATAGGCACGTGGACCACCGCGACGCTAATCTTTTTCCAGATAAAAGCTTTAGGTGAGTGTGATTTTGGGAGAAAACTTTGCAAAAGGACTTCCCAAGGGAAAAGCTTTTGGCAAGGGAGAAGCAAAAGCGTTAGCGCCTTCATCTCATCCCCGATCAACAATTGAGAAGTCAGCAACCCCCCTCCCCCCACCCACCTCAACCCCCCCTTCAATTATCACGAAGGTGTTACACCCACGCATGGGGGTGAGAAGATAAATCCTGAACCAGGAGGAGTATGTAAATGTTTTTCCTAAACACGATTCCTTCTGGATCCTCCTACTAGTATCCATCCTTATTCCCTATACAGCCTTTTTGGGTTCCAGATCCGTCGCACCCATCTGTGAGGAGTCAGAAAAACTAACAAGCTATAAATTAGGTCTGGAACCAAAGGGGGGGAAATGGATCTAATTCCAGATTTGTTATTATATGTTTGCCCCGGTACATGGGCGGTGTTCCAACCAACGACTTACTTACAGGGCTACAAATTGTAGTAGAAATGTTGTCTAGGAAATGGTTGAACTAATTGGTGAAGATTGCATCCACTTTTGACACGATTTACTGAATTATGAAGATTTTTCCTTCAATATGTACCTAAAATTGGCACAATGGTTGGTCTTGCAAATTATGTTCAAAGTTGGATCAAATGTGTTGATTTTTTTTTGCAAAACATGGTATTATAGTATGTGAAATCTACGTCTTGATTGGGGCTAGTTTATTCAGTAAGTTGTGGCCAAATTGACTTAGGGTAAAAGTTGGGTTTTTGCAGGGGTCTTTGGCTTTGAGGTTAGGTGTGAATGGAGCTAATTTAAAAGAACTAGATCAATTTGAGGTCTTTGGCTTTAAGGTTAGGTGTGAATAGATCTAGTTTCAAAGAACTAGATCAATTTGAGTTGCATGGGGGTTTAGTTAGAGATCGGACTAGTTGAACTAACTAGTTTTAAGTGTCTAGTAATGTTAGATGTGCTAGTTAGGACTAACTATAGCTATATTGCTCTAACCCAAGGTTGATTCTACCCTATCCTAGTTAGGTTCTATTTTCCACTTGGAAAGAAGAAGATGAAGATGAAGATGAACTAGCTCTCTCTCTCTCTCTCTCTCTCTCTCTCTCTCTCTCTCTCCCTCCCTCTGTGCGTGCGTGTGTGCATGCCTGCATGCGCGCGCGCGCGTGTGTGTGTGTGTGTAGGATCAGCATATAAATACTATAACTCATAACATGAAGATAATAGAATTTTCATATGGGACTACGTTAGTCCATACCAAAGTTGTGCCTATAAGTTAGCTTGGCTAGAGCCTAGAGCCTCGAAAGTGGTGACAAATTTCAACTTGAAAGGTTTGATGTGACATAAAGCCTAGAATTTGAGAAAGTGTAAGACTATTTGATAAGCGTTGAGGAACTAGGATGAGCATCTAGGAGATATAGTAAATACCTCATAAAATGAAGATAATAGAAATTTCATATGAGATCTCCATCAATCCATACCAAAGTTGTGCCTGTAACTGAGCTTGCAATAAAGAAATGGGAATGGTGGACAAGGGGGGAGGCATGGGAGGGGAGAGCCGAAAGAATTAGGAGGGGGGATGGAAAAAATAGGTGTGGACTACAAGTGGGATAGAGAGGTGGAGTCACAACTAAGGGGGGGGGGATGTAAGCTAGGGTGTGGAGGGCTTAGAGAAATGTGGGAAGGAAGGATTTGAGATAACAATGTAGTAGGAGCAGACAAGAGAATGCAAGGTAGTTCTGGAAGGAGAGGAGAAAGGAGGTTGTTCAGAATATGGGAAACATAGAAGTGGGGAGGGAAAAATAGAAGCAAGGAGGGAAAACGGGGTGCCAAAGTGTTGTCACTTTTTCTCTCATTTTCAAGTTCTAAAGGTTTAGTCACCTACAATTATGTTGTTTCTCATTGTAGCATAGGTCCTCGAGTCATTTTCTAGCAAGAGATGTAGGCTAAAGCATGGAAAGTGTCTCTGGTATGGCTTAGATGAGAAAGAAGTATTGATCACAATAGATTCTCACCTCTATAGGAATTCAAGTGTTTAGGGAAGGGTTCTAGTGCTGAGAGGAGGATAGGGATGAGGAATCTAACTAGGGGTTTAAGGTTGAGAGAGATTTGTAGGATTGAAAGAGCTGCAAAGTTGACAGGTGGAGAGCTTAGTCTCCTTCATGGGTTCATGGGGTTAATGGTTGGGAAGGATTGAACAAGGGTAAGGACAAGGAGAAGAAGGAAGGATGGAAGAGGAGGGAGGAGGGAGGAGGAAGAAGAGCTATAGGGAGAAGGAGGAGGAGGAATGGGGGAGGAGTAGGAGGAGGGAAGGGGGGGAGGAGGATGAGGAAGGAGGAGGAGGAGGAGCAGGAGGGAGGAGGAAGGAGATGGGGGGAGGAGGAGGGAGCGCAAGAGTTTGGGTTGCAAGGGTGAGAACATGCTAGAACATGTTGATAGTGTAAGGGAGCATGGACACCAGGAGATCAAGGACATGAACACAAAATTAAAATGAACATTGAGCCCCAAAGAGTGGGAGCTTCTTTCCATCAAGAGAAACTTATACATGTTTGTGAGTTTTCATCCATACACAAAGTGTAGGTCAAGGAATTTAGAGTTTCTCTCTCTAAGACAAAGTGTGTGTCAAAGAATTTAGAGTTTCTCTCCCTAGCACAAAGTGTCCCCACTCCACGTATGGTTGCCCGATGCAATGGAAGGAACCACACCTATTTCGGCTCTTATACACGCCGCTACTATGGTAGTTGTGGGAGTGTTGGCTTTGCCAACGCCTTTAATTTTAGCCTTTCTATGAAACCCTTCAATTCATCACGGCTTATAGCCCACCGGAACAATTTGCCAGGTCAAGGAATTTAGGATTTCTCTCTCTATCACAAAGTGTAGGTCAATAATTTTAAAATTTCTCTCTCCATCACAAAGTGATAGTTAAGGAATTTAGTCTCTCTGTCTCTGTCTCTGTCTCTGTCTCTCTCTGTCTCTCTGTCTGTCTGTTTGTCTATCTCTCTCTCTCTCTGTGCACAATGTGTATATCAAGGATTTTAGTACTCCTCTCTCTTACACAAAGTGTAGGTAAAGGATTTTAGTATTTTTCTCTCCAGCACAAAGTTGAGGTTAAGGATTCTAGCCTTTCTCTCTCTAGATCATGATTTTGTAAGTGATGGCTAGATCTTCTTTAGAGAGTGTTGGCTATAACTATCCTAGATCCATCAAATTTACTCTCAAGCTTAAGTTATTACAAGCAGAACTATGCTACTACTCCACACACATAATGATCTCATATTGGTTTCTCTTAACTATCATTTTGATACTTGTTGCCATAGGGTTGACAATGCTGCTAGACTGGTTTGTTACCTATCCTTGGGCAATGCTTGGTTATGCAATCAGACTGTATTGCTGTTTTCTTAACCCAGCTATTGTGGTAGAGGTATTGTTGGTGTCTAAGTTTGCGAGATTGTTGTGGATTTGTTTCCTTGTAGTGCTAAAGCTCCTTAAAGGTTTTTGTTTAAAATATAAAAACGCAAGTATCAATCATTTTTACAAATAGACAAATGTATCATCCTTTAAGTGATATGATGCATTGGAACAATTGACTTGTAGTTTGAGCATTTATTTCTTCATTTGGTTTGAAGCTGAACATGGGTAGACGCTGGGGAGACTTCTAGGATTATTGACAATTCTTTGCTGTATTTGGGGAGAGTTCTAGGATTATTGCCAATGCTTCACTGTATTTGGGGACATTTTCATGATTATTGCCAATGCTTCAATATATTTGGCACTATACTTGAGGGTTTGATCACGACTGCTTCTCATTTGTCATGCATATTTTTCCAGAGTTTTTATGAGTATACCTTGGATTGCCCATTCCAATTTGGAGTATCTATGGAATTTGGGCCATCAATTGACCTTCAAATGATTAATTTTAGGATTTTTACTAGTGATTGCCTCTTCAAGGGTCGTGTTAGGATATCTTTGCACTCTAGTTATGAAGGTACACTCTAGTAATGAAGGTGCACCTTAGTTGCACTCTAGTTATCAAGGTACACAAGTGTATTTGTTGCTTTAGCCTAGAGACCTGTATAATATTTTCCTGAAGCATAGTAAAATTTATTCTCTTAGAAACCTTGTTTTTTGCTTATGTTGCCTTTTCATTTATTTGCACATTGTGGTTGTTGCTTAACACAATTATGTCTCTTGCTTTAGCCTAGAGACATGCGTAATGTTTTCCTTAAGCATAGTAATCTTCATGGTCCTAGCAACACTATTTTTCTAACTTGTTATGTTGTCTTTTAATTACTAAATTCAAACAACCGAATTAATTTATATTGCCTCCAAGAGACGACACATTTGCCACTTAGGTTCTCAATCATGGCAATAAATTTCTTAAAGTATTTAAAGGACCAAATTAATCTTTGAGGAAGCACACCCATGTCTTCCTTGAAGACTAATCTATGAATGTCAAAAAATAAATAGTATTGATCTCAAATTAAGTGGACTATGTATGATTGAATGCATCAATTCAAGAATACCACTCATCATTGAAGCTTTCTTTGGGATTTTGTAAGATTTTTTCCATGTTACATATCTTCTCCTAGACAAGAAGGGAATCCATTTACAAAACCTTTCATGACCATAAGAAGCAAGCTTTGCTTGTTTAAGTGGACACACCTTTCCTACAACATGACTTCTTTTCTATTTAGTAGAGAAATATAGTCTTTAAAGTCATGCATAGATAATGTTATTTATACAAGCCTCCTTCCTTAACTCACCTTGTGATGTTCCCAAATCTGTTTGCCTCAATTCAATTATTCAATTTCAGATATTACTAGAAAGAAAATATTTTTTGTACTAGATGGATGCTACAAGATGCTTGCTTTTGCAAATCATTTTAGGGTTTCTTGGAGACGCCTTTGTGGCTAATTATGCCCCTGAAATCAAGTAGAAGGCTAGACCCACCATTTTTGAGAACTTTCTTGTACCTCCCAATGCTATCCAACAAATTTAACCTCTCTCTCTTGGTGAGAAACATGGTGGAATGATTACATGATGAAAAATAAGTACTTGAAGATGTGTATGGAAACAATTTCTTCAATCAATAATGCAATGATGCCAGGCAACAATGGGAGATGAACACTTTGGCAAACTGGAAATGTTAAAGTATAATGGATGAGGAGATCCTGAAATAATAGATGAGGAACATGGACGTTTTTATCAAAGGTACACATATATTAATTAAAAAAAAGTTTATAAATTTTTACTTTCACAATATTGATAGAAGATAGTACATTTTTTATATTTTTTCTTTTAAATTTAGAAGAAAAAGATGTACATCTTGGTGAAACTTTAAAATTTTTTGCATAAAAGTTTCAAATCTTGATGCTTCAGATATTTATTTTATTAGGGCATACAAACTTTCGACAACAATATAAAGGTTTAAATTCTTAATAAAACTAACACAAAAAAATCATCCATGATGAGGAAATGCTAAAGTATAATGGATGAGGAAACCCTGAAAGATTCCTTCAACTCTTTGCTGTGACATGGTGTGCTTGTGGAGACCAAGTAGATGACACAAAAGTAGTCTGGTTTCCCATGGCCTTAATTGATGAGGCCTCTAAATGGTTATTCGTATCTTATGTGGATGAAAGAGACACATGGTATCTTCTCTCAAATTAATTTAAAAGGAGATTCCAAACCAAAATCTTACAAGATGAACCTACCCTACAGCTTGAGAATATCAAGCACAACAAAAAAGAGAAGGTTAAAACATACTTGGGAAGAATGAAGAAATTGATTGTGAAGAGTGTGCAGCGTGTTTCCTATACTCACCAGAAGTATTTAGATGCATGGTTTATTTTTTATCTAAACAATCCCATTTGAAAAGAAATGACAAAAGGTAGAAACTATGAGCATTACATCGATGCCCATGTAGGTGCAATTTACTTCAAGGATGGCATGACTTACTCCAACACTGATAGTGATGACCATAAATCAAGTCATCATGACAATAGGTCTTCCAAGAAGGGAACTAGTTCCACCAAGGATCGCACCACTGGGGATTGAGTGGAAGCCATGGCCCCAAGAGTGAAAGAAGAAATGATGTGGGCCATAGAGTAGAAGCTATGAGTATCTCAACCCCATAATATCCAAGAAGAGAAAATGTGTGGTGTCCACATTGCATGGCTAACCACACTACAAAAGAGTGCTTGATCCTAAGAAGAAGACTTAGCGTAGTAGAAGTGTCCTAGCCCCCAACAAGACTTAGCCCAGAAGAAGTGTCCTAGCTTGATCCTAAGAAGAAGATTTAGCCCAGTAGAAGTGTCCTAGGCCCCAAGGCTATTCTGTTTGCCCTAGGCCTCAAAATATCAATAGGCCCCAATCCCAGTGTACAAGCAACCAACACTTGCCCCCAACAATGTATAGATGTCGAGGCTCAATCCCATTCTTGTGAGGACACAAGTGCTTAACTGTTGAGAAAATCTAGTCCTCCACAATACCCAAAGTTCTCAGTCCTACTCTAGCCCAATTTAACAACTCCAACTTGAATAAAAATATGAGTATGAACTAGAGCACCCCATGTACTACATGGAAGATGCAAAAGGACTCATCTTGATGTATGCAAATAAAGTGATACAACCGCATACCAAAAACCCATCAACTGCTTTGGATGTGGGACAAATCACTGCATAGTAGATTGTTCACACAAAGGCAGCCCAAATACATTTGAGCCTGTGTGCAGAGAGTGAGGCATGCATGCATGGATTCTCCACTTAGAGAAAAGCCTCAACAAATCAATGAAGTCAAACTAGATGTAAACATAGGAATCATTAGCATTGAAATTCAAAGTGTGTCAATGCAAAGTGTTATATCCTAGATGGTAATTGTGATAACAAGGAAGAAAAAAGAAGCAGCCCATGATAAAAACTATCTTTCACTCAAAAAGCAAAGATTTTGAGAGTGAAACAAGTCTTGCCAATCCGAGAACAAAGTGTAGAAATGCTAAGCATATCTACCCCTAATGCTGCTCAAGAAGTAAAATAATTCTTCCCCACTAATGCCAAAATTGAGAAAGCTCAGTATCAAGCCTTGAAGCAATGGGTAAAACAAGAACAAGAGAAATTTGAGGCAAACAAGATAGTAGTAGAGGCCAAGGTACCAGTTCCACCTAGTATGGACATAGTGATTAAACACACCCTCTAACCAAAGTTTAATGGATCTACATGCACCTTAGTCCCAATCATAAGGTGCTCCATTATTGAGCTTAGCTAGCTACTGCATCACAATTCCAATTGGAAATTATTGAGACACTGCCCTACAATCGGGTAGAGCTTCAAGGGTTGGATTGAATTGCATAAGGTCCCTTATCACTAGAAGTGAAAGATAAGGATATCTCAATCAAATTTGGTGACAGGGATGAAATAAAAAATGTGATTGCCCTATTGGAGCATAAATTATTTGGCCAATGTCCTAAAATAAAGGATGTCACCACCAATGCAAGATGCCACATTCAACATATGACTAGCCCATCACTCCAAGATGAAGCCATTGAGAAATTTTGATAATGTGTCAACCAAAATTATTGAGTTAGTTTCACTATATAGCTCACCATATCATATCTTTCCAAATGATTGAGAGCATTCCAAATATTATTGGGAAGACCATGGATCAAAAAAGTTTTGGTACTCCATTATTGGGGCACATATAGGATCAGCCTTCAAGTAGCACCTAGGAGCTCTGGCAAGACTAATGACCTTGAGGGGTGGCCTCTGACGTGGAGCTAGGAGCATGATATAAGACACCGCGAACTGGCACACACCTCCCTAGGAGAAGCATGGATGACAACCAAGTGAGGGGTCTTGGAATCATTAGTATTACCTCCACGGTTGTTGAGTGGAGTAATAGAGTGGAGATTACTACTAGAGCATGAAGCGCGGTGCTTCAGGTTGGTAGGAAGCCACATGCTAGTTACCCTCTACCGATGAGTCCTAATTGCTACAAAGCATGCACAAGGATGGATCACAGGATGAACTGTATCATCTCTCCACTTTGAGTATTCCCAACCCAAAAAGAATATGTTGACACCATTGGCACTGGGTCGCGGGTTGGGAGGTTGCAACGGAAGTGCGATACTCCTCTGTAGTTGTGATGGTGGATGCTTGTGTTGTGTGCAAATGATAGAGAAAACATGGTAGAAGAGGTCATGGTGACGCTGTTGCAGTCATGCTTATGCAGAGCTCATCGACCATGTGTTTGGTGAAGCCATACGTTAGCCCAACTGTGCATACACACCTCGTATGAGTTGGAGAACATTTTATAGCCATGGTTTGGCACAGTTGCTTTATTAGCGATGGAACTAACATGAAAGCCTCTCATAGAAACGATGGCATTGGATAACTGTGGGATCCCTCTTTGCACATTTGTTCTTTTGGTAGTGTCACTCCATGCATGCTATGGCGCTATATCCCCTAGAGTTATATAGGTCCGACTAAAGACTAAGAGATGGTAGGTATTGGATCACGTCTAGCATTTAGTAACAAAGAGACAATGAGAGTGCATGCTCTTGATCACCTCTCCTTCGGTTGCCCTGGTTTGTGTCACTAGTAGGCATTGAGGAGATGAGGGGTGGAAGCCATAGAACGATTGGGCTTCAACTGCCATGAAAACGATATCCTTGCATAGCTCACTAGATAGAGGCTATGAGCTAGGAATGTTGATATACCCTATCAAACTATGAGGAATAGGTTGAAGGCCATGGAAACCGATGATATAATATCCCAATGCAATAGAAGACACATTTGCAACAAATGCAGAGGGAGAGATAATGCAAAGAAGAAAACCTCCATGGCTTTGAGGCCGCAACATTAGGTCATTTAGGGGACTAACAAGCTCGTTTCCTTAAAAGCTATACCCTACACCTCGACAATGTGAAAGGAGTGCATAGCTTACTAGTGAGCTAGCTACAAAGAGGAGGTGAGGAAGTCATCGTTGCATTGACATTATTTTGGCACAATAACACAAGATTTCCTCTAAACAAGAAGGGTGTCTGTAGGCTACAGAGGGGATGCAAGAAGTACAAGGAGTACATCATACACATGCTTGACACAACACAGCTCAGTATTGGACCTGCAAAGTGAAAATTTAGCTATCTTTTCCCCTTGCAAAATGGTTACTTTGCATCATATGGAATTTTGGGGAGGGAGGTGGAGAGAAAGAGAGAGAGAGAGGAAGAGAGAGAGAGAGAGAGAGAGAGAGAGAGAGAGAGAGAGAGTTGTAGCTTACAAGAGGTCCTATCAATCTCAACACAGAGTCGAGTATGCAATCTTGACGGTTGTCTGGCACATAGAGAAGTAAGAAGGCCAAACAGACCGAGATGTCCTACACTCTAGAATGAGCACACAGCTCTAATGAATGGAGACACATTCCTCTGCAAGTAGAAGTCACCATATAGGAGCAAACTCACTGCTTATGCACAGTTGTAAGAGCCACCGTGGATATCGACTATCAGTTGCTAGCATATGTGCTCCAATTGTGGTCATCACGAGCTTTTGGAATGACTCTCATCTAGTGCCAAAGTTCAGATTATATGCTAAGTATTTGGAGGGGAGAAGAGACACCTTCTAGAGAATCGTCGTCTTGCCCATGAACATGTCAAAACTTGCATGCATTATTGTCAAGTGTCTGCCACCTTGGATAGCCTACTAACTACAACCCTACAAACTTTACCCATGGCATACTAATGCTAACAATGACTACCTCCATAGGCCTTTATCCCTAACATAGACCATGCTATGTTGCAGTACTTAGTGTACTCCAACTAGATAGATTGTATAATGAGTTGATAGCAAATCCTTGAAAGTAGCTGAGTGTACCCCCATGATGACTAACTAAAAAACTTCTAACCTATCTAAACAAATGGACTGGCTCAATCCAAATAAACATAGTCACACACTCCTATATACTAGCAAAACATCATCAATGTAGGTACCAAATCATCATCAACTAGCACAAAAAATCTCACTCATTTATGTGGGCCATGATATCTTCATGCATGAACATATGGTCACCAAACTTCTAATCAATGATACATCACCTCAATACATGGAACATAGAAGCAATAACACCCCAAAACAAAGTGCATTGTGCCTCTCACATGAGAGAATGTCCAATAGGTGTAATGCCATGGCTCCATCTTGTGAGTATAAGTGCAAGAAGGTGTATGGTTCGCATAAGTACATGAATCAACACAAGTAATCCATTAAGGACTCTCAAGACGACGAAGCGCGATGAAAACAATCCAAAACATGATAAAACGTCACTCACACCATCCATAATGTTCCTTACTCATAAGTGACAATATAGAGTGAGTGAAATTGAACTGCAACTGTGCTAATACCCATCCCTATCAGTGCATAGACTTCTTTGTTTCTTGCATTCAAAAGTAAGGAACTATGGAGATAGAACACGTAGCAATAGCTCCACATCGGGCTATCAAAACATTGGATGCAAGACTTGGGCTACCAAATCAACAATATCTACATCTTTAGCATTCTCTATGCAAAATCCATCATCGTTGTTAGCAATTGCCATCTGGCTAGTGTAGCGATTGGAGCATGAGCAAGAACAAGAGAGATTGAATGGGTTATTGGAGAGGTGGAATGTTCATGGGCACATTGGCATGTCGATGGAGGAAGGTTCTCAAGTGGTTATACCAAATGGATTCTAATAAATTTATTGCTAATGCCACTTGACTAAATGGTGGAGGAAAGTGTATGCTTGCGAAACTATCATGGTGGCTAGTCCATCATTGTTCAAATATATGTATTTATGTTGAGGATTGGCTTTTTACATTTGGAGGTACATCACTTGCAACCTTAAAGCCACAGAAGAGTGTGGCACAGCAAGCCTTCTCATATATTAAATTTTATTTTATGGCAATCACTGCTTTGCGATATTTGTCAACAAAGGATCGGGTTAGCAAATGGAAGCCAATTTCTCCAATGTGCCCTTTTTATTAGAGAACTCTTTTCATTTGTTGTGGAGCTATGCTTTCACGAGATCTACCTAGGATCACATGCATCGTTGTGGTTGGCGAATGTGCACATTGACATTCCCCTTCAGTGGAGGTCTACTTTTTTAGGTGATAAGGATGTGATGAAGGATAGTTTGTATTGCATATGATTGTTAGAGAAGGAGTTAATATGTGGCTTGGAGGATCCCACGTAGAAGATGGCTTGCAATGGGTGGATTTCTATGAACCTACAGTTTTGAGGGATTTAAAGGGCGTAAGCGATGTAGAAGAGCTATTTCTTTTCTTTGTTAAGGAGAAAAGCAAAGACCGGGAAGTGAGGCAAAAAGCAAGAGCAAAAGACTTTGACGTGTGGAAAAGGGCAAGAGCAAATGCAACAAATGCAAAAGCGTCGTTTGTTTGGGTATAAGTATTAAGAAGGGCAAGATGAGTGGTACGTTGTTGTTGCCTTCGACGCCAGCGATCAGCAGCTTGCCTTTGGTTGGATATGGCGAGAATTGGAAACGTCCTGAGCATCCTCCGTCCCTTTGTTTCACTCCTTCCCGAGGTCCACAACGCCCCTGCCAACCTGCCATTCCTTCACAAAGCCATCTACTCATTGCTCTCTCTCATCATATTTCTACTTTGTAGCGAACTTCCCATTTACTATGGCACCCGCTCCTCTGCTTCTGCTACCTCCGACACCTTCTCCTGGTTGCGTCTCCTCCTTGCTTCCAGCAGAGGCTCCGTCATGGAGCTCCGGATCACCCCCATCGTTCAATCCGGCCTGGTCATGCAGCTTCTGAGAAGTCTTCAGGTCTTCGACAGTGTAGCGAAAGATCGGGCCCTCTTTCACGTTGCTCAGAAGCTTGTTACCATAATCGTCACCCTCGGCATGGCTATGTCTTACGCGCTTTCCGGGACGTATGGTCATCTCAGCGATCTGGGCGCAGGGAATGCGATACTGGTAATCCTTCAGCTATTTTGTACTTCCATGATTACGACTTGCCTGGATGACCTTTTCCAGAAGGGGTATGGCTTGGGTGGTTCTGGCATCTCGCTATTTCTTATGACCAGTCTCTGCCAGAATATCATGTGGAAGGCTTTCAGTCCCACCACGATAGACACGGGTTTTGGTGCTGAGTTCGAAGGGACCGCCATTGCTCTCTTGCACCGATTGATCACCCGCAGAGACAAAGCTGGGGCTCTAACGAACACCTTCTACCGCCAGCACCTTCCCAATGTATCCAACTTACTAGCCACGGTGCTCGTCGTTCTCACCGTTGTTTACTTTCAGGGGTTTCGAGTCGTCTTGCCGGTGCGCTCCAAAATTGCTCGTGGGCAGCGGGGCTCCTATCCGATTAGAATGTTTTACACTTCCAACATGCCCATCGTCCTTCATTCGGCCCTGGTATCAACCCTTTACTCCGTTGCGCAGCTTCTTTCTGAATATCACCAACTCAGGCCTATTGGACGTCTACTCTACTACGTCACCCCTCCATGTTTGGCCGACATTGCAGCAAACCCTTTCCGAGCGTTTTTCTATCTCTTTTTCGTGCTGACAACGTGTGCACTCTTGTCAAAAACCTGGGTTGAAGTCTCTGGCTCATCAGCACGAGATGTTGGCAAACAGCTAAAGGAACAACGGCTGGTTATGCCTGGACATCGCGAGTCTGACTTGGAGAAGGAACTCAACCGCTACATACCCACGGCAGCTGCATTTGGTGGCATGTGTATTGGCGCCTTGACGATGATTGCTGACTTCAAGGGAGCTCTGGGTTCAGGAACAGGAATACTTCTTGGAGTCACAACCATCTATGAGTTCCGAGAAGGAGAGGGCGTGAAATTTCGAAAGAATTTGAGGCCATACTAGCTAGAAATAGTAGAGCTACCCTAAAGAATATTGCAGAAAGTCTCATCATCTATGTCAAGTTGTAAACCTAATTTGGATTCTCTATCTTATTTCTTTTTGTAACCCTAATTTGGATTCTCTATCTTATTTCTTTTTGTAAGAAACGCTAGTTTTGAAGTATATTAGCTCATGCAAATGTGTTTCATACGCAGGGCTCACCCTTCCATAATATATTGATTTCCCCTCATGTGCTAATTATACAATATTCCCGATCAACTAGTACTCATATATGCTATAAGTAAGTGCCCTCCTCTCCCTCTCTTCTATATGTGACGCTAGTTTTAATATTAATTACCTAATCTACTATCATCACTGCTACTGTATTTTGAGTTCTCATGGTCATCTTGCTATCTTTGCTCACCTACTAGTTTCCACATTTGGGTCACATCCCTCTCCCTCCACCTCTTGCATTTATATCATAGAAGTAAAGTTCCCATGTATACACTAACTATCTTTATTAATTTGTCAATAGACATTACCATTGTAGTTATATTTTAGCATGACTGATCAAGTGCTAGTTCTTGAAAAGGTCATTGCAGGAAAAATTAATTCATGAAAAGAAATATATAAAGAACCAAAGAAAAATATGATCCATCTACATATAACATACCTCCACCAAAGGCTTGACGCCTCTCTCTTAGAGTAGAATATCCTAGTAGGGTAGCGTATTAGGATATACTATTAAAATATCCTCTTCCAAATCCATACCTCTCTCAAAGAGTAGAATATCCTAGTAGGGTAGCCTACTCCATTTTATCCTTGGTGATATAATGTATCCTTATGGTAATCTTTAGTTTAAGTTATCAAATGTACATGCATATAGTTATTTGAATCCCTTCATAATAATTTTGTAACACTTCAAACTATAAACTTAGAATATGGTATAATATTTACAAGTAGCCCCAAAATTGGATGATGAGGGAGTGACTCCATTCCTATGTTAAAACTCCCTAGATAATACCCCTAGCACTACTGTGTGTTGAAATGAAAACCTATGTATAAAATCAAAATTGGTCTAGCACTATTGTGGGCTTGAAATTTGTAGTAGGTCTGACTCATTTGACTCTAACCTATCCGAGCTTTGTCCAACTTCCAGCAAACGTCTAGTTAGTGGACACCTTTGCCATATCGCCCATGAGAACCTGCTTCTAATAGTGGTGCACCTCAACAAATAGTTTGTTAATATTATAGATTCCTTGGATATAGAAAGTTTGAGTGTGAGTTATTCCAAAAACATCAAGCAAGAAAAGGAGCATCACTGCACCCAAATGAAGTCACACTGTTGACTTCTTCTACACATGTTAAATGGTCCAGATTGTTGATTAGGATGAGCCAAATAAGTTACCAAATGATGATGATGCCAATCATGGCTATGCAAGGGTGATGAAGAAATTGTCGGGTCTAACCTTGCTTGACTACCAACCCATATAGTGAGGTAAAATGCCAATCAATTGGCAAGAAAAGCAAGAAATTTGTGCCATTATGTTAGACTAGGTCTAAGAGAGGAAGCCTCTAGGTTGGTGTGGGTATAAATCTACAAAAAACAAATACAAATCACAACAATAGAAGAAGTGATCAAAGAAAGACTCCCCTACTAGTGGTTGAGGGTGCAAAATAATGTCGCAATGGACCCCAATTTGGGGGGGGGAGTCATCTTTTGGATCTAATTACGACTTGGGGAAAGGTTTGAAGGACCTCCACTCAAAATGGCAGTTCACCAACTATTGAATAGTCTCTAGCATTTCATAACAAGTATGCAAGCAAATTCAAAGTTTAGGGGAGCTGACTCACGCCAATCCCAAAGGTTATCTTTCTGACAGTCTACACAGCACAGCCCGACCTTTGACTAGATGGACTAGAGGACCAATTTATGATAAAAAATATGGTAGCTATCATAACAACATTAAGGGGCTAAATAAGTCTAGGAATTTCTTAATAGAGTCTCTCGTGTCAACATACTATTAGACAGAATGTGCAGGCACTTAGATTTCTCTAGATGGGAGCCAACCCCTTTTGCGATTCGAATGGGGGACCAACGGTGTGTACAATTGATAGGTCTTCTCTACTATAGAGTTACAATAATAATATAGCAGAAATGATATTCATCATCGCAAAAGTCATCCTACGCATGAAAGATATTAGGATACATACCCCATGTTGTTGGGTATGCCTTGGCTCTGACAAGCCTAAGATAAATAAGATTGCACTCCAAACCATATTATGACCCACAAGGGTAAGAAGAGGTGAAGTTATTAGTCACCCAAGGAATGTCTAGTCAATACTTGTCTTCAACACCAGATTGTGGAATGTGTCAATATGATGGACGAGCTTGATGATTACGAAGAAGATGAGTACCTCAAGAACAATTTTGACCTGGTAAGCTTGTTCAAAGTAGAGGTGGTGTCCATTATAAAAAAGGATCACTTGCCCCAAGATGAATAGCCATGGTTTGATGATGCTTCCAAAGTAAGCAACTCCAAATTGTTGTATATATTGGAATTGGATCTCAATCCAAAACTTCAACAAAATCATTGATGCAGAGGAAGCCTTTGAAGTAAAGGAAGATGAGTTGTTTGATCTCAAGCTCAACAAACCCACAAATCATTATCATAAACTCAAAATTAACTTTGAAATCCTGATAAAAATGACAAACATGCGGCTAGTCTCTTTTGTAGATGTGTTCACCTAGATCTACTCAAATATGAAGGGCATAAACCCTCACTTTTATCAACACCAAAATATTCTCAACGATTCTATGAAGCCAGTTCACCAGCATAGATATCGGGCAAATCCAAACTATGCCAAGAAGGTCAAGGAGGTTCAACAAGTTCCTACATGTCGATTTTCATTTCTTGGATCAACCATGCAACTTGGATATAGTTATTATTCCCTAGTAGAGAAATAAGTTGTGGGTCTACATCAACTATCGCAAGTTTAATGTTGCCATGGTAACCCAACCCCTTACTGTTACTCTATGTTGGACATGGTTGCTAGCCATCATATGTCTTCCTTCCTGGATGGCTTTAGCTTCTATAAGTACGTCCAAATGGTAGAGAAAAGTCAACTAGAGAAGACCACCTTCATAATAGAATGGGGCTTGGTTCCTACGCCAAGTTTGGTGGCACAATCAAATGCTCTAATACTTCGTCGATGTGGCTGCACCCCTCCATGAACAACTCAACAAAGTCTTGATCACTCTATCTCTAGAGTGTGACTTGGAATTCTGACGTCTGAAGCTCATATTGGCCAATGCCTTAAGTGTCCAAGCCCTAGACTTCCATTCCATGTCTTTGTGGATGCTTCCAATTTAGCCAGTGATGTAGTCTCGATGTAGTGATGCAAGAACATGAGTCAAGTGGTACCACATGGTGTACTATGCAAGTTGGAGGTTGTCTAAGTCCAAGAAGAACTGCTGCACCACAGGCCAAGTTGAAAGCCAAGTTGAAGAGAATCATGGAAAATCACTCTGCAAGAGAAAGATGAATTATGAATATAATTCATACTCTTGACAAGCTTATCTAGCAAGCCTATTATCATCTGAATCAAAATCCTTGTGATCTTATGTGTTGTGTTACTTTATATAATTCTTTATATAAAAGGATATATGTTAATACAATATGAAACAATGTTTATTGGATATTTTTCATTGCAATAGTCTATTGTTTAATGGATCAAGGCATGGGTGGACTTAATAATGTATGGGTGAATTATTTGTACCATTGTCTTTAAGTAGGAAATCCTTCAAATGGTGCCATGCTTGTCATCATATGCCTTCTTGTAGCAATGTTTCTCTTCATGACCTTCTTGCCCACAATATTTGCATGTGACCATCAGCTTCTTTGCATTGTCTTTAGTGTTCTTTTTCTCCTTAGCAAAAAATGCTTGCTCACCATTGCCATTTAAATGCATCTCTTCTCATCTTTCTTCACTCAACAATATTGAAACCACCTCTTAGAAGGTTAATGCATCTAAATTCAAGCATAGAATAGTTATTGATTTAGCATACTTCGGGGGGAGACTACTAAGAAAAACTACCTTAGCGTCATCATCAACCCAAACTGAGAGATCCTGTAGTTCTGCTTCATAATAGATTGCATTTTGTTAAGATTCATTTGCTAGTAAGCCCATTGTTTATCTTTACTAGAGAAAAGGTTGAAACTAGGAGACCTTATTTGAATTAAACCTCAAACTTGAAGATAGGATTTCACATGTGATATAAAGTATGAAAGCAAAGCAATGAACACAGGCACAGCTATATTAAGATGACCAATACAAAACTCTGTAATAACCAAAATATAAAAGTGCTACGAGTTTTCTCAGCCCTATGGGGATTGTTAATCTTGCAACCAATTTAATAGCCACTAGGCTCCTACATCCATTTGGCTTGCATGATGGGATGACCATCTAATCCACCGCTACTACGTACAGCAAAGTCTGCATAAAGGGGGTTCGTCCCTTCTTCAAAACCAAGTTCCACATTGGAAAAATTTCTTGTAGTGCCCCTTCAACATAATAATAGGTAGATCAACTGGAAATTTAATCAAAATAGCCAATCTCTCATCGAGGTGGCTAGGTGGCCACTAGTCATTTAAATGCCATGTAGCCTCACTGACTTCACACTTCTCCACCCTTGTCATCTCCACCAACCTCATTGATTTTGCAGTACTTCACCCTCATTGACTTCACATTGATCCATCCTCATCTCCATACCCCTTCTCAACTTCACACTGCTTCACCCTTGTCTCCCATCCTCATCTCCTCCTACTGCACCTCTTGCTTCACCCTTGTCTCCACCCTCTAGATGCTATGTCCCACCTCCAAGTCCAGCTTATTTTGTTCTTATTCCTAGCTATCTCCAAAGAGGTAATAGCTCTCTCCCATGACCACAGAGTGGGCGATATGTTGCAAGAACTTAATTGGATCAGCAATCTACTCAATCCAATCCATGAGGTTAGCATTTGAGCCCCACAATGATTCAATTTATTTGCGGATATTATATGGGTCACATGCACACGTGGATCATGCCATATAAATAATATTACTGGAGTTTTTGCAATGCTAAGGAAGGATGAATCTCCATAAAGGTTGAGTTGAGTAAATATATAAAATGGTGAATTGATCCATTTAAGTCATGTGTAGGATGCTAGAATGTTGTATGCTTCTTAGATAGAGGAAGTTATTTCACATGTCAATAAGTCCATGTGCATGACCACCCTTGAATGCACATGATAGTCTAGTTCTTGATATAAATATCAGTGTTGCTATGTGATCACGTTTTTTCCTTTGTGCTAGTCTTTGTGTGATCATGAGCATGCTCTAAGAGAGCTTAAAAGTACTCCCAAAAACTGACAAATAGTGCTAAAAGTGCATTCTAAGCATCAACATGTAATGGGGTGCTACTTGGGCTTGCTAGGTTGACATATTTGCCATCCCTTCTGATGGTTAGTGAGATCTATTTGCATGATTATGTGCTACATTGGTTTGTAGTTTGGGGCCCCTCAAGGTAGCATTCTACTTTAGATGGGGCACACAAATTCTTGGTAGATAAAATGGTCCCATCCTACATAGACAAAGGAATTTTACCAATCTGCACAATAGGATGTGCAGTATCATCACTAGTCTCCACAAATCCTTGTCTTTCCATTTTCCTTGCATCCTACATCCATTTTGCATGACCTCTCATGTGGTTTGATGCACTTGAGTCAACATACCGCACATCATTGCTTTCTTCTCCACTTGTCATAGAATTGGTCATGTGCTGCACCATAAACAAATGCTCATTTCTGTCATCACCCTGTCTACTAGAGGATGCATAATTGCCTTGCTGTAATTTTCCATTCATGATGTCATTCTACTTTTTGTAGCAGTCTTTAGCCATATGACCCATTTACCACAGTAGTAGCATTCAACATTGCTGTTTGCATTTTGGCCTGTCTGCCATCCACCATGACCTCTTTGGCTCTCCCTGCCTCTAAAGTTACCACATCCTCCTCCATAGGGCTGGTTTTCTTGAATTTGCTGCATATTCTAATTTCTACCACAGCCTCCAGATCGGCCTACTCTACCTCTTCTAGCATTTGAGTAGAAGACAGTTTCTTTTGAAGTTCCTCCTAAAGAAGATGCACCACCATTTCTCTGCTCTTCAGAAATTAGAAGAGAATCAACTCGTCAAAATCAAGAAATTTTTCACGGATAGCAATGGATGTCCGGAATTGTGCATAATCCTTTCCTAGACCATTCAAGGTCACAGAAACTAAATCATCATCTTCCACTGGCGACCCAATGGAAGCAAGTGCACCTGCAATCTTCTTCACCTTCATGTGGTAGTCATTGATGCTCATATTTTCTCTCTGCACATTATGCAACTCCTGCTTGAGCTGCATTTTCTTGGCTTGCATATTTGTGCTGTACATTTTTGTCAAAGTATCCCATGCCTCCTTCGGCATGCTTGCATCCTGAATATGCACAATTAGGTGCATGCAAATATTATCAATTGAACAATAACAAAACACATCATAACCAATATATATTGATTTTTTTTTTGGGTAGGTGAATGATGCCATCAATACTCGTGGCTCGCAATACCCTTGTCCCTAAAGAGGACCCCTCAAGGGCCATAGTGAATTTGAATAATTGAATCCAATCACATTATCACATTAACACATTACTAAGTTTTGGGAATGCAAAGAATATCAATTAGACAATAACAAAATACAATACATGTGAAATATATTATTATTTTTTATTTTGTAGTTGAATGATGCCACAGAGACATATGTGGCTTGCAATATGGTCCTTGCCCCTAAAGGGGACCCCTCAAGGGCCATATTGACTTATATCACATTCTCACCTATTTGCGTTCTCACATATTCCTATTAATTAATCACTCCATCGTGCCCCTCATTTAGATTAACATATGCTTAATTCGTGCAATTCTATCTCCCCTCCGTCTGGCTCGCTGCTATCTCCACTCCTGCTCTATTGCGCTCAGCTCTCCCATGAACTCAACCTCTCATGTCTCCCTCTCTCTCTCCTCCCTCTCCCTGCCCTCCCTCTCCCTTGTGCTCACCCCCCCTTCTCCCTCCCCTCCCTCTCCCTCCACTCAACCCTCCCCTCCTGTTCCTCCTTCACGGGAGGCTTTCACAGCCCCCCTTCTCCTCTATCCTTCTCCTTTGAGACTAGCTTGCTCTTATATAGTAGCCTCTAGGGAGCAGAAGCTTCTAGAGAGTAGAATCTCCCTTCTCTCGAATCTTCCTACTGCAACGATAACTAGTCTGCCCCCCTCCCTCAATTAAATACACATAGTAACCACATACCTTATGTTAATTAAGCATCGTGGTGCCCCCCAAAACACGAACAAATTCACTAATACAGCATTTCTTCTTGATGGGGAGGCCTATTGACTTTTATTAATTGAATACAATCACAATATCATATTAATTAGTGTTTGACCTACAATCATGCACTAAACTACTACAAGACATTGTGCATGATGCAAAATCACACATTGAACTATTGCAAAACCTAGCACGTGATGTTAAATATATTTCTTTAGCCCTATGTGAAACATAACACATGATGCAAAGTATATATACATTTGGCTTGGGTGGAGCAATGTGTGTATAGTTAAGAATGCTTCTCCTTAAATCCTCCGTTAGTGATTTTGATTCTCCCTCACGAGTTGGAAATGCCTAAAAGCCTGTTTAATGTCTAAACATAGATGTTATTTTCCTTCAAGGGCTAGATATGTGTAAAATACTTTTTGATAGATTTGAAAATCCTTTTACACATATCCAATCATTGAAGGAAAATAGCATTCTGTCAACATATCAAAAAAGCTTTTAGATATGTCCAACTAATGAGCCTTCTAGTTGCAGTCGCTATGCTGGTTGTGGCTACTTTTTATATCTATTCCAACCACAAGGTTGGTAACATCACATTAGCTAGTATTTGAGCTAAATCAGCTCAATGATATATAGCTATTCCAAGCACTAGGTCAATTTAGGACTCTAATCCAACTCGGTGTTTGAAAGTAACTCGGTTGTATTTTTGCTTTTATTAAAATGAATTTCTTTTTTTGCAAAAAAAAAAGATGGAAATTCAACAATGGAAATATTAAAAAACAACAATATCAACCACTTAGCTGGTTCAAGACAATTGCATGAGATCTAAGACAACCTAGCACAATGCAATGACATTTACTGGTTTACATTGTGTCAAGCATATTTGTGTGCATTCTATGACTAGCTAGTCACAAGCATGCTGCCACCTATGTTATCTTCTTCCTTTATGAGGACTACCTTATAGCTTGATAGCTCAACACAAGTTTACATACGTATTGCAGCCATGCAACTTCTCCTCTACACCATAGAGCTCTCGGTTCTGCTGCCCAAACTCCCATTATGTGATGATATTCCGCCTCCAGCTACTCTCCATCCCCGGAACTGACGATCTCTTCTCCCTCCCCAGACCTTCAATGCAAAGCAATGCAATGATTTCGTACCTGAAGAAAGGTGATTTCATACCTCCCCAGACCTTCAGCCGCTCATGGCTTTCCTTCTCCCTTGCAACTCTCTCATCTTTCAACTTCCTCACAAAACTCAAAGAATAGTCAGCCTCAGAATACTATAAGCCCACAGCCCACACTCCTAAGCTTCCATCAAGGACAACAGCTTGTAACTTTTGCAAAGCTGCAACAGTGCCACCTCCTCTCCCTCTCTATCAGTACCCAGGAATCTCTCACGATCAAAATCAACATAAGATCACAACCATGTCAAAGAGGCTTCCAATTCCTTTAGGATAGCTTTTCTTCCCTCACAAGTAGAAAATCAGTGATTGACGAACATCTGCAGCAAGCATCAATCTTTCATTCTTCCACGAAGAGTGCCCAGCTCCTTTAGGACAACCATCATCGATGAAGGTCACATTCTATTTTGCCTTATCCTGCAATTCCTTCGTCCCTCTCTCTGTCATGTGATCAAAGCTATGTTACAGCTTCTCCTACCCAGAGTTGTATGTACAAACAAAGGCCACCTTTTAGCAGAAAACCCAACTCAGCCAACTACAAACGAATCATCATCTCTAGGAATCTCCAATACCAAAGTCCTCTCAGCACCACCAACATCTACATAGTCATAACCTTCCTAGAGTCAGCTCTGAAGTGAACGTGTACCCCCAAATACAGTCAACCCATGCCTTCAACTTTCGTGGAACTCACGGACTCTATCACCTAGCCTCTCCTTCAACCACACTTTCAACACACAACCCACTACTCAGGAAACAGGACCTTTGTAAGCACCACCAACTCCTCTGTACTCATCATCACCGAGCACCTAGAAGTCTCTCTACGCCAAGACACGTCATTAGAGACCCCCCCTCTGATCACAGTTCATCTCCTCACAGCTTCCTTACCAAAAACTACAGTCGCGATTCTCCATGTGCTCATAACTCCTTCTCCCACTCATGGTTGCACTTCCCCACCTTCCAAGCCTTTCACTTTGTCTATGGTGTCCTCTATCTGTGTCACCCTCGACCTCCCTTCAGGCCTCCAGTGGCGATGCGCATATCTGCCCCTCGCGCTCCTGAGCTCCTTCTAGCCACTCAACAGCGACTGCACTCTCTTCTAGAGCTCCTCTCTGCACAACGGCTCCCTCCTCCCTTCACACAGCCTCATCCCTTGCTCATAGAGCTCTCGTGCATCCCCGGCCTTCCCTACTACCAGCCGTCACCTTCATGCAGCTCCAGCTCGCAGTCCAGAAGAATCACGTAGCCACCTTGCATGCATGCTTTTTTGATTATAGCCACATCATTTTTGACTTTTCACCACTCTCTCAATCCTTCCTTAAAATTATACCAAGGCAATTAGCGCCTATATCCAACCTTTGACACACCAATGCATGCCACAATCACTTAGCATCTAATCACCCACTGACCATCCACATATGATGGACACAATCCCGACCCTGGATACCATGAAGTGCTCAAAAGCTACTTACACAAAATCTGATTGAATGCCAGCAAACACACACATAGGTTGAACATCAAACATGTTCATTTGTACAAGACAAGTTTGAGGTTTTCAAAAATCTTCACACAATGGCTGACTAGGTAGACTCTTTGTCAGTATGTCTACAGGGTTATCATCATCTATATGAACCTTGACAAGCTCTATACGCTTGTCCTCAAGTACCTCCAAGGTGAAATGGTAACTGACCTCAATGTGTTTGGTCTTTGCATGAAAGACCGGATTTCGTGCTAGTTGAATAACACTCATGGAATCACTATGCAATGTCGGTACACTTGCATGGATCCTCAAATCTCCCACTAGCTGATCAAGCCATATAGCCTCCTTGCAACCCTCTATGGTTACAACATACTCAGCCTCTATGGTAGACAAAGCAACACACTTCTGTGCGTGATGTCCATGACATTGCACCACCTACAAAGGTGAACACATAATTGCCCTGGATAGTCTGAATCTATGTACCCAAGTACATGCATCTCTCCTCAGGCAAAGTAGATGCACATCTCCTTGGTACCCTTCATGTAACTCATGATGCACTCAACTGCATGCCAATTCCTCTTTCCTGTATTAGCCATATACCGGGGCTAACAAATCCATTGCAAATGCAATATCTGATCTAGTAGCTATCATAGCATACATAAGACTCCCAACCACTGATGCACAAGGAACCTTGGCCATCATGGCGCTCTCCTCATCTGATTTGGGAATATCTGTCTAACTTAGTTTCACATATGGAGAAAATGGAGTACTTACTACCTTCCCCCCCCTCCATATTGAAATGTTGCAATACTTTTGTAACATACTCCTTTTGTGAAAGCCAAAGGAGTTTCCTAGTCTAGTCACATGTGATGCACATACCAAGAATATGACCTGTAGGTCCCAAATCCTTCATGTCAAAGGCCTCATGCAACTTGGCCTTTAATGCATCCAGATCATAAGTGTTCCAATAGCATATCATCCACATAAAGTGTTAGGAGTATCAGGCTATTATCCTTAGCCCTTTTAGTATTATAGAGGCAGTGATTGATCTCACTTCTTTTGAAACCCTCGGACTGAATGAAGGCATCAAGCTTCTGATACCATTCTCTAGGTGCTTACTTAAGGCCATCGAGACTCTTTTTCAGCTTACAAACCAAATGTTCTTTGACCTTTTATTTAAAGATTTTCAGCTATACCATTAAATTTCCTCATGCAGATCCCATGCAAGAAAGTTGTCTTGACATCCATCTACATAAGCTCCATATCCTCTGCTGCCACAAGTCCAAGTACACATCTAAGTGTTGAGATATCGAGCTCCACTTGTGATATGCTAGGGTGACTGTTGTGCATTTATGTCACTAACTTGTTAGCTGCGGATGCGGTTGGTACACTTCCCATGAATAATAGCTGGATGACAGCTATCTTTATGTACTCTAGTTAGTGGCTTAGTTAGTATGCCACCTAGGTTAGCTGAGTTTGGTTTGAGACCCACATATAGGGTTCATCTATTCCTTTTGTACTAAGAGAGAGTTATTTTGGCTTTCACAACTAAGAAGAGGAAAACTATTTTTAGCCTCCACCTTTGTGTGTATTCCCCCATATGATGTGAGAAAGTTGCAAGTGAGACTCCTTACCTCTCTCCCACTCTTTTCACATGGTATCAGAGCTCGGTTCATGGTAAGGAGCTCAAGGAAGCAAACCAAGTTCGCAGTGTCTTGGTAAGAGAATCAGTGTTGCTTTCCTTTTTCAAGTTTGGGAGCAAATCTCTGCAGGTAGCCCAGCTGGAAAATGCAAGAGTGCACTATCTCAGATTGGGACACCCTTCGCGGTGTAGCGAGAGGGCAGTATTTTTTTTGTTTGAGGCCATTTCGGGGCCCATTTTGGTGGCAGAAGTTTTTCGCAGGCACTCAAAAAAGTGCCCTGTTTTGGCTGTGCAACCACTATTCCGCAGGTTAGTGAAAAGTTGATGCAGAAATTGCATCGTATGCCTGTGCGCAGAGATATTGGGAGTGACATAATCATTTTTATTTCCTGTTGATGCAAAATCGTCACTAGGAAGTGACTATGTGGTCAAATACCACTTTCATCGGTTTTGCAGATTTGCCCTTGTGAGGCAAAAGTTGTGTTTTTTGTAGTGACAGAATATTTTGTGGTGTTCTGTAATGGCGCTTGATGCGCTTTCACAGATTATCAGTGAAAAGCTTGACAAGAACAACTTCATAGCATGGAAGTTTAGAATGACAAATTTCCTTAAGGGAAAAGGCTATTGGGAGTTCATTATTGGAGCTGAACAAGAACCAGCTAATGTTCCCAATCAACAGGAGTTGCACCCATGTAAAGGATGGCATGAGAGAGCCATAAAAGTTATGTACTGGCTGTCTATCAGTATTTTAGATTCGTAGTGATGATTTTGCAGCACCAAAAAGGTGGCTCCATAGGAGTGGTTGGTTTTCATGCTCTCCTTTTTGGGGCTTCCACCTTTCCTCCACAAGAGAAGAGAAGTGGAACCACACTTTGTTTGATTTTCTGAGCTCTTATTTCACATGATGGATGAATAAATCAGCTCCCAGAGGATAGATCCTTGGCTCACTCGATGACTCAGCTATCTTCTTGGCTTCTTTGAGGAGAGGCCTAGTATAGATATGCCAATCTCCACCAGTGCACTCTTGTTTACTACTAGGTAGCGACACTTGACTAATCCTACTTTGCTTACCAACAATTAGCACTTGTGCGCGCTAAATGTCATTGCTTAAGCATCGAAATAGGGCCCGTGTGTAGTAGTGATACCAACCAAGGGATATAGATCTCCTTCATGATATAGTGGGCCCTCAATGTAGGCATAGAGCAAGTTAAGCCTTTGGTGCACTACCACACATATACAAAAAACTTTCCTTCTAGACCTCCCTCAAAGCCATAGAAGTTTGAGGTTGTTGTGAAGGATCTCATTCAAAAGCAATCCCTATTCTCAATAGCCTCCTTGTCATGAGTTGAAACATACTGAGTTGGAATGTGCAAGGCCTTCACAACTCTGTGTTATAGTAGACATAGCATTTAATACTTTGTTAGGAGCCATAGAGGGTAGTGGTTGATGGTAAATTGACTTTCTTATGATCTAAGAGCATATGTTCTCAGTGATAGGTGTCAAAATCCAACACCATCTTCTCCCAAGGAGAGGCCCTAATGTCTGGTCCCTAGTAGTAAACAATAGATGGGTTTGCATTTTACTTATGCAAGTGGTGGCTGCATATGCTTATGACCAGGGTTATGATTGGGTGACTCTAGGATTGGCATTCTGAATGTGTACACCTTGCTTTTAGATAGCATTGCCCCACCTTTTGGAGGTGATTGATTGAAGGTCTCCCTAAGGTGGATTGTTGCAGTGTTGGAAGAGACTTCAACAAACTTGATTTTGGGGAGGACAAACAAGGTGGAGCCCTCTTCTTAGACATGCCAGTACTTGACAGTGGTACATGGGAGTAATTTATCTTCACAATTTGTGGTAGGGATCCTTGGTGGGAGGTGGAGTTTTCCAAACTCTCTAGCAACCTCTGTTTCTCTTTTAGATAGTGCTGCCATGATGGCCTCCTTGAGAGACTGGATATGTTTTATGTGGGTGGTAGGGGCGGGAGCCATTGGCATTTTGGTAGGTTTCATGATGTCGGACTACTTACCAATTGTTCTCCACCTCGAGGAATAGAGTCAAGGTCTCCTTCAAAAAGGGGCCCACATTCTAAATGCCTTGTCCTAGGAGGAGGAGGTACAAACAACATGCAATCATTGAGATTTGGTGGTAGCCCAAGAACCACCGGAGGGAGCCTGGGTCCTACAAGTAATAGATCCAATCTATGGTAGTGAGGAGCTCTAGTCTTAGACTCTCCACTAAAGCCACCTCCAAGCATAGCTAAGAGCATTGAGGTGAGACCTAGTCTCCATTGAGCATCTCATGGAGTAGGACCTAGGCTTTGAGTGCCTTGTTCATAGATACAAGTGTGCAAAGATCAACCTTCAAGGCATAAAGATCTACCATGTAGAGTCTTCTTACCACTCATCTAAGGCCCAATAGATACAATTTGGTGACAAGATGACTAGACCCTTTTTTTAGACCAGACACCTTTTTTAGACCATTGGGCCTTCATCAACAGGGACCCAGTTGCTGCTGCAGAGTTGAGGGATGAGAGTGAACAAATGCAATCTAACCCTTAGGAGATTGTAGAGATGACCACAAACTTCTACCAAATATTGTTGTGGCTTGAGGAGGAATCTCCTCAAGCTCTTGTAGCTCATGAGGTGATTTGGACTCATACTCGACAGTGGTCTCTTTGAGCATGAGTAGACAGGTCTAGGAGCCTTTCACTGATGCAAAGGTTTTGGAGGCCCTACAAACCTTCCCTTGCAAATGTGCCCTAGAGAGGATGGATTGTCATCATCACTGACCTTCGTTAGGTTCTTATGGGAATTTATAAACCTAACCCTTCATTTGGCCTTCCAGGAGGTTTCGACTTAGGTTCTCTTCCACAGTCTCTGAGTTACGGTTGGATTTTTTTGATCCCAGGGACAGGGCTGATCTTTGCCACTAGTGGAGATTGATTATGCTATTGGATGCCGCATAAAAGATCTTAGCTAAGGTCTTGAGTTTGTTGTTACTACCACATTTAGCATATATTATTCATGACACACAAACAGGTTTTGTTCAGAAGCGTAGTATCTTAGAAAACATCCTCACTTTTTAGGGGCCTTGGATTGGGCTAGAGAGGAGTCTCAGCCTCGTATCCTTTTCTTGGATTTTGAGAAGGATTATAATAGGGTGGCGTGGTCCTTCTTAGAGCCCTTAATGCAGTAGTTAGAGGGGTCTCAACCCTTTATGCAGGGAGTTCTAACCAGATGCTTATGTGGTCACACCCACGAGTCCTTTTCTCTCTCTCATTTGGTTCGACAGGGCTTCCCCCTCACTATCTTCCTCTTTCTCTTCATAGCTAAGGCATTATCATCTTTATCATATCACATCCAAGCTTATCACTTACAATCTTTTTAGACATCAAGGTTAGGGCAGAGCACCCAATGAAAAGTGATGATCTTCTATATATGTTACTATGAACAAGTAAGTACATTTGGGCAACTCCTTCTCCTTCTCTCTCCACGGTGATACAACATGACATTTTTCCATTCCTCTTTACTAGAAGTAGTCCTCAGTAAGAGCTTCATTTCCATGCCAAAACCCTCTTGAATGCTTCTTCTTTCAACTCAAATTTTGGCCTCCAGCTTCAGATTGTTTGATTTGGGGGAAACAGTCAAAATTTGATCAAAGTTTGACCATCCCAAAGGTTTGACGAGCCAAACATGTTGTTCTATATTTGTTTTAGTTGGCTGCACTAATATATCTCTGTTTGACTAAGTATTGAATCCAAAATGGATGCCACAAGTGTCATGGTACTTGTCATTTATGGTGACGATGTTTACATTGTCTATGTTTGAGTGCCATTTGCAAAGGGATAGTCATCATTTTGGAGATTGGTGACTTGTGTTGAGAAATACTGGTTGTAAGAGTTTAGACACTGCCACATATCAAGTGGTAAGACCTACTCACCTATTCCGACTGGTATTTATGTGATTTCTCCTCGCTCCAGCAAGCATTTGGGCTCAAACTTCAGCACATGGTAGCTTATGGCATTGCCCACCCATGGCTAGAAGGAATTAGAGTATAGTTGAGGATTCCATCAGAATTTTGTCTCATTGTTGACATACTATTTTCTTGTTGGCATGTGTAGTAGAGACTACCAATCCTTAATTCCTTTGGGTCATAATTTCACCCCAAGACAAGGTATCTCCATTTTAGAGGGCTTGGGGAATGAGGCCTCAAAGAGGGAGAATGGAGCCTTCCAAAATAGGGCTTGAAAGGGGGAAAATGGAGAAGATGATGGAATCTTGAAAGAATCAAGGAATCTAGAGGCTAGACTAGGCTAGGTAGGATCAGCAGGCTAGGGACTAGGCTAGGATCATGAGGTGGAAGCTCAAGGAGGATAGAAAGGCTCTGATAGCACATGTTGGGGAGTGGGAGAGAAGATGGACATCATGGAGAAGAGTGTGGGAACCAAGGGCAAAATGTTCCATTAGATTGAGAGAAAATCCTCTCTTTAATAGAGTGGTTGTCTTTGGTTATCTTTTTTCCTCAAAATCATTGTGCTGATACTTTTTCATTTGCATCTCATGAAATTTTGGTGGTGCGAGAGAGAGAGAGAGGGAGGGAGGGAGGGAGAGAGAGAGAGAGAGAGAGATAGAGATAGATAGATAGATAGATAGATAGAGAGAGAGAGAGAGAGAGAGAGAGAGAGAGAGAGAGAGAGAGAGAGAGAGAGAGAGAGAGAGAGAGAGAGAGAGAGAGAGAGAGAGAGAGAGAGAGAGAGAGAGAGAGTACTATTTTGAAATAATAAAAGCCATCATGCTAAATGAAGTTGGCATGCTGGTTGAAGCAGCTGTGTTAGTCAAAACCATCATGCTAGTTGCAACCTTAGTCTTCATAGGTTCTCAATCTGCATAGGTTTTATGAATACTCCTTATTATTTGTTGATGAGAAAATAGAGTTATCCCTGATATTTAAGGTTGAGAACCCTAACATAAGGGTTGGGTAGAGGAGCTTCAAGAATTTCAAACCTTCGTGTGTCAAGAGACTCAAAGATAAGAATGTGTGTTGCTACAAAACACGCATAGACTACTTAGCTTGCCAAGCTTTGAATGATCTGTGACGTGGTTGTAATAGTGCATGGAGATAGATTCATGTCTCCTAGGTGAATGTCCACTATGTGGGGCCACTTGGATCCTCATCATGCCTTGCAAGGACATGCAAGTTTGAGACACTACATTCTATGTGGGAGCCAATGGTTTGTCCAAAGGGAGATTTAGAGTGACACTAGATTGAGTGCATCATGGCAAATGATGGTGTGAAGGAGAAATAATTTGTCTACCCAAATGAATACAAGAAAGAGAACCCTATGGAAATAAAATGGAGAAAGTTTGAAATGACCTAGGTTGAAGGATCAAACAAGAAGAGATGGCTATTGTCATATAAGAGCCACTCCACCTCAAGATCTTATTAACCGCATGGTAATATCCATCACAAAATATGCACTTCACAATTTTGTAGCATATTGGCAAGACAAGCAATTCAGGTTCTACCTTGCCAATTTCCCAAAAAACACAATTATCTTTGTGATTGATTTTGCTGAAAATAACTCTTTTCAAGAACAAGAAAAGATACAAAGTGCACACTGGTACAACAACTAGATAACAATTTTGGTGCATATCAGCTATAGCCATCTATTAGACTCTATGACTAATACCAATCTTCCAATAGACTCTATGGAGTTTAAGAAAGTGTAGCACACATACCATTTCTACATTTTGGATTAAAAAGAACATGACACATTGTTTTTCCAGCATGTTTTTCTATTGCATTGGGATGGTTTACCAAAGATGATCCCCAATTAAAGGAAATAGTAAAACAACATTTGGTGTTCTCAGATGGTGCATCCTCTCAATTTATATCAACCCATGGATTCTACTTTGTTGCAAGGTTTAGATCCCTCAATGGTCTAAATGTGATGTGGAATTTCTTTGGATCAATCATGGCAAGGGGAAACATTATGGATATGGTGTGTTATTAACCGAGCTCTTTATTGACATTAGTTAACATGCCGTCAAGATAAGTAACTGCAAGATGCCCATGATGAAACAACATGGCTTGTACAACCTATCCACAGGGGAAGAGTCGATATATAGTAAATAGAGTCTAAATAATAGTTTACTGCATAGAGTGTTCCACGAGGTGAAGGTGGATGAAGTAGAGAGGAGAAATACATATTTCTATAACACCATTAAGGGGACATGAAATTTGCACAGCATATGGGTCTTTTCAAACAACCACCTTTGTCTCAAAATATAACAGCTTTCCTGCTTTTGTAGTGCATGCATCATGGTTGATTATGATGAGTATGAGGCCATTGCAACTATGAAATAATGGAAGCTATGCAAAATTTGTCTTGTACATGATGATTGTGTTAAAGAGACAGAGAGTGGAGGGCAGGAATTCAATGACCTCATTGATGCACTAGAAGAGGGGGATAAATTTGCAATTAAAGCTATGTCTAAGGAGAATGAGGAGATGACCCTTACTTTGTGTGGTAGTGCGATTTTTAGACAACCACCTTTGTCTCAAAAAACATCAGCTTTCTTACTTTTGTAGTGCATGCATCATGGGTGATTATGATGAGTGTGAGGGCATTTCAACTATGAAACCATGGATGTTTTTATCAAAGCTACACTTATATATTAATATAAAATCTTGGCGATAGTTTATCGAGTTAATTTTTTTAGTTTCACAATATTGATAGAGCATAGTCTAATTTTATATATTTTCTTCTAAATTTTGAAGTAAAAGATGTAAAACTTGGCGAAACTTTAAATTTTTTTGTATAAAAGTTTCAAATCTTGGCGAATGTTTCAAACATTTATTTTTATTAAGCCATATAAACTTTCAATACCAATATAAAAGTTTCACTTCTTAACGAAACTAACATGAAAAAATCATCCATGTATGAAACAATGGAAGCTATGCCAAATTTATCTTGTACATGATGATTATGTTGAGGAGAAGATAGTGGAATGTGGTTTGGGGAGGAATCCAAGGACCTTACTCATGCACTAGAAGAGGGGAATAAATTTCCAATTAAAGCTATGTCTAAGGAGAATGAGGAAGATGAACCTTACTTTGTGTGGTAGTGTATCAAACCCATACATAAGGTGATGGAAGCATTTACACATCATTGGGGCCCAACCTATGAGAAGTGGGAAGTAGTGGTTGGAAATATTTGGTATGAGAAGGCATCCAACAAAGGTTCTACTCTCATCTATGGGTGTATCAAAAGCATTGATGATTGAGATAACTAGCTGTTGTTAAATGTACCAATTTAGAAGTCACCCTTTTAGTTGAGATATTTTTTATCATTAAGGATAGTCACTGTGGGCGAGTGTAGCTCAAACACATTTATGAACTATTTATCTTTAACAATGATATAGGATGTATGGAAAACCTTAATGGGAGTTAGTTGTGCAACCGTTGATGCAGCATGTCTGCAAGTTAGCAAGCAACTACCATATGTAGGAAGTCAGTTGTTCGACTCATATACCTGTCATGCAGTATTCTGAATGCGGATATGATGTTCCTGATCAGACTCTGTTTTCTCTAGTTTTATGCCTATTCCATACATGCTGTTATGACAGAATCATTTGCAATACAAGAAAGATGCAGTTATTTACCTTAATCGACTATGTTGCACTCGATCTCGAGTTGATGTGTTCTCTTTTGGAAGTTCTGAATGCATTCTTGAAGATGCTATATTTCTACTAATAGGTAAAAATCGGGATCTAATCTCTACATGTTACACTGGCAATCCTGCAAATAAATTGGGCATTTTAATCGAATGCGGCAAAGGAGTTGAAAGACGAAGAAGACAGTCAACATGTTGAAGCCGCATGCATTTTACCTGCCGCAAGGGGATGGACAATCAAAATGAATGAATCGAATCCTGAGACAGTTAATGATCAAAGAGATTAAGTCAACACAATCTGTGCCTACAAGCAATCTGATGCTGGTGCAAAGCAATTAGCCATTTTCGATTGTGAACATGAGAAGAGAGAGCATATGGCTCCTTCATGCAAATATTGTGGAAGTAGAGAGCATGTGGTAGAACGCGCACTATTATGGATAAATTTTACCAATGAAAAAGGCATAAATATGTGTGTGTGCTTGTATGTGTGGCAATAGTATAATAAAATATAGAGTGCATAGCGCCCAGGGTTGAGGTGGCAGGGCATGACCATGTGCCACCCTTCCACGTAAGAGGATCCATAAGGTGTGATCCATGATAGTAATATTATAAAATGTAAGGTGGCATGGCTCCTCCATGTGCCACCCCTCCCCCTAGGCTGCATTTAGTGAGATCTGGCTCAATGTCCATGGGAGAAGTAATATAAAATAGGTCGAGATGGATATTATATTGGGTTATTCCCTCCATATAGGATAGGCCCATGTGGGGGAGGTATAGAAGGTCCAAGAGAGCAAGTTAAATAATGGGGAAAGTAGGATGAGGTGGCAAGATTCCTTGTGCCAACCCTCCACTTATCCTCCTAGAGGTTTGAACGTATTATAAAATTGGGAAGAGACCAAGGGAGTATCATAGACTTGAGATATAAGGCTTGATTTATGTGGAAAAATGAGGCAAAGGGTTGTCGCACACAATTGAGAGTGCATAACTGCCTAGCCCACATGGGAGACTTTTCCACACACACCATGCATGTGGGAGGATGCATTTATTGGGAGAGACCCCCTCTCTTGTCTATAAAAGGAGGGGGCTATTCCTTGATGTGACACGCTCATTCTTGTAAAGCCACCTAGCTAGTACTTTGATTTCTCCCTTCTCTTCCTTTCAAAATAAAGCATGGTCCTCTTTCCTTGATGTCTCCATCTTTACATTCCTCCTCCCATCATGTACATGCTTCTCTTCCCCCTCTCCCTTCCCCCTTGTATCATAGTCTCCCTCTTCATTCCCTCCCCTTCTAATTCCTTTTCCCCTCCCATGATAACGCTTCGCCCTCACGTTCTCCTTTCCTCTATGGCCCTTGAGCGTCGCCATGCTTAGCCTCTAGCCTCTAGTCCTGATTTCTTTTTCGGCTAATAGAAATGGTGTGGCTGCTGGGATTGAAATCTCCATGGCTAGTGGTGTAAAACCTATTACTCCTACGACTGGGTGCGGCTCTGTAGCCTCTTCCGTGCACAGTTCTCTACTTTGGCACCTCCAAACTGTGTACCTTCCCTGTCCCTACGACTGCAAAACCTCCCTGCTTCTGCACTTTCAGTCTGCCTGCTTTCTGCTCATAGTTCCTACGTGTATTCTGGCTAGCAAATCTTCTGCTCATACCGGTCGCATCTACAGAACTGTAACATTTGTGCTCCTTTTGAGTTCTTGCACACGCATTCGATTCGCACGTCTACTGTGTTCACCCGCGCGACAGTTTTTTGGGCTCCTACGTCTTCTGGTCGCGGACAATTTTCTCGCTTCGCGCATCTACTGTGTTCACCCGCGCGACAGTTTCCTGGGCTCCTGCGTCTCCTGGTCGCGGACAGTTTTTCTGAGTTTCTGCAAAACTGTAACAGCAGATCCCGTGCCCCCCCTATCTCTTCTCTTCTTCTCCTTCTCTTTCTCTTCTCCTTCTCCTCTCCTCTCCTCTCTTTTTATTAAAGAGTAGGATTTGAACCCAAGGCCTCCCCCTTCACAAAAGGGAGACTTATCATTGGGCCAACAAGTTGGAAGTGATGAAAATGTAATGATTTTTGTTTATATATTGAAATCTCGGGAACTGTAACTCTCTAACCATGGGGAGGTTACTCTTGCTGTAAAAAGCAAAAGTACTTCATTTCATGTGCTCTATTCACATCTCCTGCTAGATCGCCGATTTGGAACTTTTCCAAGTCCACTTCATGGATGCACACCACACGAGGAGGGTGGATATTTATGTGACTTCTCGACGAGTTTAAGGATTTGGTGCTTGGTCCTCCGCTCATTACGGCTACCAATTGGCAAGATCTCTTTCTTGATCTTCATGTCGACCTTCAACGGTTGATTGTTCAGTGCATTGTTCAAGGAGACGACGGGTGGGATGATACACCGTGGTTGGTTCAAGGTGAAGAACTATTGATACGCTGGGAGAACTTTGATTTTAATTCTACTCATTGTGCAATGATCGAGCTACTTGCTACGTCGGAGGTAATTAAAAGGGTGTCCTTCATCGAAGGGTGGGATGCTCCCCAATCTTGGGGGAGATTTGGCGCATCTGCTTGAATGGTTTATTCTCAATCTCACTACAAAGGTTTCTAGGCCTCGGCTATGGTTGGTAATGTTTCGACCAAGGAATTCATTTGTACCTAATGAATCTTTTGTGCCTCATTTCGAGCTTCAAGTTGTAATTCTTTTTGGTCTAAAGATAAACTATCAATAAAGGATTGCAAGTTTATTTGGTGCTGAACGTTTGGCTCAAGTGTTGAATTCTCCCCATCCTCTCCTTCTACCTATCTTGGACTATCGAGAAACTTGGGATGTCCGAATTTTAGTCTTGGTGTGATGACATCTTGGATCCTTCAATTTGATGGAGCTTACAAACCTTCGACCAAGGCTGCTGGCATGGGTGTGAAGCTCACTTCACCAGGTGGTGAGGAGTATTGTTATAGCAAGTCTGCACCTGCAAGTACATGCAACCAAGCTGAGTACTCGGCACTCATTTTTGGGCTACAAAAGGCACAAGAGCATCGCATCAAGCAACTTGAGGTGCAAGGAGATTCTCAACTAGTGTGTGAACAAGTTAGTAAAAGGTGGAAGGTGCGGAGCAAAGGCTTGGTTCCATGACATCAACAAGCATTGGAACTGTGCCAACAATTTGAAGAGGTAAAAATTCAGCATATCTCACGAGCTCAAAATATAGTTGCTGATTTCTTGGCACGTGAAGCTTGTACTTCAATCACACATGATGCGAGTGGAAGCACCACCCCAACAAAGCCGCAAGACATGAAGGAGGGTGATCATTTGTAAGGAATGCAAAGGTTGTGGTCATCATGAAACTAAGTGTTGGGCATATTTGATACGAGTTTACCGACTTCGGAAGATCATCAGGATGGTCCTCAAGGACATTGCTCAAAAGAAGGATGCGAGACTGTTGCACACCCCTTGAAGAAATAGCATGGCGATTACAAGAACTGGAAGAAGCTAAAGGTGATGTGCAAGCTCTCCAACTGTTGACATTTGTGATGGAATTCTTGTTTGCCTTGATGAACAACCTCATGCAGTGCCGTGTCTCTAACCCTCGCTTGTAAAGATGGATGCAATGTCATGCCTCGACCAATAAGGATTGGTCCTTTCAAGATTGTCTATGAGCTATTCTATGCTGAAGATTCCTCCCGTACAGTATTTCACAATACACTAGTCACACCCTACCCTGCCTATGTGTGCTTTGTGTATGTATCTTCACCTGATTTTTAGTTCAAGCTTCCCCTTTCCATTGTTTGCCAATAGATAAGCCTCATTTCGTCTCTCTCTTTTCCATTTTCCAAGCATGGTAGACATTCTTGTGTTTTGTGGATGGGTTGAAGAAAATCCAAGTGAGTATCTTGTGGCCTTTAAGTGCTGTTGTGTTTCTCTCAACTTTCTTACTAAAGATAGATGGTTGTTAATTCTTCCCACATTCTTAGATGATTTTGCCATGGTGTGGTACAAGAGGCAGACTGATGAAGTTCAAGAAAGCTGGCCCCGTTTGACTGCAGCATTGGTCGAGTATTTCGGTAAAGAAGAGGAGCTTGAGAATGTTCATATGTTGATAGCGAGGTTGAGGCAAGAAGAAGGAGAGACAGCACGTCGATATGTGGATCGAGCGGCTGGGCTCTTGGATTGCCTAGTAGCTATGTATCCAGATAATGAGGGGTTTGTTGCCAGAATGACTCAGTATGTGTTGAGCCATATGGTGTCTGGTTCAGCTGATGAGTTTCGTCTCAAGTTTAAAGGCAATTGCAGTGAAGTTTGATAGAATGTCTAGTGATTTAGTCATCATTCCTCCTTTCCCTTTTGCAACAAGGTGTCTCATGGTGGATCCATCTTAGCAAAACCTCTTCCTCCCCCATCTTCTCCCCCTCCTCTGCAATATGTATCCCCTACCCCTATTGGTGTACCTCCAACTCCTGATATTGTGAAGATTATTGATGAATTCCGCATTCAATTGATGGAATTAAAAAGTAAGGCTACTCCTGCTCCACATGATAAGTCCCAGTTGGTTTGTCATGGTTGCAATCAAAAGGGGCACTACTGCTCAGAGTGTCCAAATGTTCCTCAAGTGCATCTCATGGAGACTTCCAGATTAGTTACTGGGGGGTCAGATAATGATGAGATTTAACGTGGCAATGATAGTGAATCAATTTCCTCTGAAAGCTGTAGTGAATCCGCAGATGATAATGAGCCATATGGACTTCATATACCCTACCAGATTGCATTGAATCCTTTAGGTTCTCTTTCTCCTCCTTTGGATTTTTCTTATGATAAAGAATTCGAGGGTCTTGATGGACTGTGTTCGATGATGAAAGCATCAATGAGCTCGAAGTCTTGACAGTAGGGGCCGACAACGGTGAAATCCTCACCCCTTCTTCTCCCCTTGATGTTGTGAGTCTCTTGGAACCTGATGTGATTAGATGTGGTGATAGCCTGGTAGAGATGTTTGAAATGTGCTCAAAAGATGCTTTGATGGATATTGAAGAACAATGCAACCAACTATGGGCTGAGCTTATTGATGAGAAAGTCATGGTGTTAGATGAAGTGTTGAGCAGTAAGGATGAAGTTGAGGCCAAGAAGTTGATGGATGTGATGCATGTTGAAAAGGTCTTGATGGTATCTCTTGATGATTTCAGAAGGTATGATCCCATGATTGATTCGGAAAGGAGCTTCGAACTATTCTTGCAAGAGTCAAAGTGGGATGGTGTTTTCTATCAAATGATAGATTTCACTCCATATGGGGGGGGGTATGTTTTGGAGGTCCTTCCATCCCAAACTGGGAGGAGTGACCCGCTCTTGTGTGCTTTGATGTAGCATCCGGGTTTTGTGGCTCTTTTGAGTAGTAACCGGTTTGTATTTGATCCAGGGCGTCAGGAGATGGCAGTGACACCACAGATTGTTTTTTATCGAGGAAAGTATAACGATAAAGGAACACAGACTCTTGGATTTGTTGGGGTCCAAGATCATTTCCAGAAACCACATGAGAGGAAGGTGTTCAACAAAAGGGATCTCAAGTTTTCCTTGTTGTGTTTTTTTTTCCCAGGCATGAAATGCTGTGCATTCCCTACTTGGGGGGGGGAACTGTTATGGATAAATTTGACCAATGAAAAAGGCATAAATATGTGTGTGTGCTTGTATGTGTGGCAATAGTATAATAAAATATGGAGTGCATAGGGCCCAGGGTTGAGGTGGTAGGGCATGACCATGTGCCACCCTTCCACGTAAGAGGACCCATAAGGTGTGATCCATGATAGTAATATTATAAAATGTAAGGCAGCATGGCTCCTCCATGTGCCACCCCTCCCCCTAGGCTACATTTAGTGAGATATGGCTCAAAGTCCATGGGAGAAGTAATATAAAATAGGTGGAGATGGATATTATATTGGGTTATTCCCTCCATATAGGATAGGTCCATGTGGGGGAGGTATAGAAGGTCCAAGAGAGCAAGTTAAATAATGGGGAAAGTAGGATGAGGTGGCAAGATTCCTTGTGCCAACCCTCCACTTGTCCTCCTAGAGGTTTGAACGTATTATAAAATTGGGAAGAGACCAAGGGAGTATAATAGACTTGAGATATGGGGCTTGATTTATGTGGAAAAATGAGGCAAAGGGTTGTCGCACACAATTGAGAGTGCGTAACCGCCTAGCCCACATGGGAGACTTTTCCACACACACCTTGCATGTGGGAGGATGCATTTATTGGGAGAGACCCCCTCTCTTGGCTATAAAAGGAGGGGGCTATTCCTTGATGTGACACGCTCATTCTTATAAAGCCACCTAGCTAGTACTTTGATTTCTCCCTTCTCTTCCTTTCAAAATAAAGCATGGTCCTCTTCCCTTGATGTCTCCATCTTTACATTCCTCCTCCCATCATGTACATGCTTCTCTTCCCCCTCTCCCTTTCCCCTTGTGTCATAGTATCCCTCTTCATTCCCTCCCTTCTAATTCCTTTTCCCCCCATGATAACGCTTCGCCCTCACGTTCTCCTTTCCTCTATGGCTCTCGAGCGTTGCCATGCTTAGCATCTAGCCTCTAGTCCTGATTTCTTTTCCGGCTAATAGCATACACAACATCTAGTCTATGGAATAAGAACCTCCAACACTTGCAGGGAGAAATAAATATTCTCTACCATGCTCTCGAGGTGCTAAGGAACCTCCAACAAACAACTGTGAATGGGGGGAATTATGAAACACTTCAAGAGATTATCAACAATGTATGGGAATTAATTTGCGATTTGCAACAGAAGAGGCGAGAATTCCTTCAGGAGAAATCATGGATGGAAATGTCAGGGAGCATTGAGGCTAGCACAGATATTTCAATTTGAAGCCTGAAGGGAGAAGGAGTCGAGCAATCTCACAGAATGTTCATGGAGAGAGTGGTAGTAGATGTCAGACATGGAGGAAACGGACTCATCTCCTCGGCATATCAGTCGCCTCTACTTTACAAGGACCCGGGCAAGGGGTCTTCTTGATACAAATGAGGAAGGACTTGGCGAGATGGTTGGAACATAGGAAGAGGTAGGAGAACCATTAGGAATCCAGCCAGAATTGGATGAAACTGCTCCAAGTTCGGAAGATGAAGACTGGGTTCCTCGTAACACAGCATCCGGTGAAGATCATTCCACTAATTCTGGAGGAAGTTCAGAATACCAAGATGCAGTTAATGCAAAAAATCTCACATGGTCTCCATCAGAAACCTTCATTCGGGCAACTTTTGGGTACCACGCCATAGTTGGGCTGTATGTAGGAGCGCAAAGGCAATTGTTTGATCCACTCCCAAGCAAACCGCCCAAGGAGAGCAAAACCAGTAGTTCCAATCAATCCAGCAGTCAACATATGAAACCCCAAAGTCCGCTCTGCTAAATTTAGTGGCAAGACAAAACAAGACCCTAATAGTCACATTGGAGACCCGATGGGTAGTAAGTGGTTTCGAAGGTCACCTTGGTGATGCAGTCAAGAAGGAACAATTGGTAGCAACCTTGGTAGGGAAGGCCATGAGTTGGTTCATTCAATATGGTATGAATCACTTTCCAAACTATGATGCTCTAAAACAAGCTTTTTTGTCAAGATTTCAACAAGAGAAAACACCAGAAGCAATCCTCAAGAAACTTCGACAATTGAAATAGAAGGATCTGTTGGTAGAAGACTATGCCCAGAAGTTTCAAAATCTAAACCAAGGCTAGAACCAGAGGCTAGCCACCGCTTAGAGACCGACTGAGGAACGATTGGGGGATTACTTTTGCAAAGGGTTAAATAAGGAATTGATAAGTGTTGTGGTAGGAAGGGATACATTGGCAGGAGCCAACGACTTCGACAACATGGTCACATCTGCACAATGTGCAGAACGGAGATTTGGTATGACCAAAAGAAAATCAAAGAAGGGAAAAAAGAAGGATGCAAAGGATTTAGATTTGGAGATAGATTCGGACGAAGACTCCGACACCGATAGTGAGGATGATGATGTGGAATCCGAGTTTGAGGAAGATGATTCGGATGCTTTGGATGATGAGGACATGAAGTCTAAGAGAAAAAGAAAAAAGGAATCCAAGAAGGGAAAGTCCAAGGGGAGTTCCAAGTCCAAGAAAAAGGCAAAAGATTCCTCAGGGGATTAAAAGCTAGAGAAAAAGATAAATAAGCATTCGAAAAGTGTGGGGCTATTAGAAGCTGGTTCATCTGAGAAAGCTCAATGTGAGTTTTGCCTCAAACGGAATCATGACAGTGCCAATTGTTGGTACAATTCGAATTATAGGGGGTGGTTTCCTCCTCACATGCAAGCTGCCGTAGTAGCGACACAACCACCTGCAGCCAATCAAGTAGGGGTAAATGAGAATGCTAGCCAGATGAGAAGACTAGCATATGAGAATTGGGGAAATAATCCCCAATACAACTAATGATGCACATAATTGCACATATTGTGGAAAAGTTGGACCCAGGCAAGGTCCAAGATGTGAACTCTACCGCAATGAGAGGGGCATCCCGATTGTTCAATACCAGACATGATCACAAATGCAAAATCCACCTCATCCACCACCAACCCAGGCCAATGCTGTGATAATATAGCTCGAGCAGAATGGGGTAGACGAAGGACCGAGAAAATTGAAGCAGACAAAAGCACAAAAGAAAAAGGTTATGGAGCCGGTATTGGCTATTTTATATGATTGCTCAAGGTGTAAGCAGGAGAGTGACATGTCAGAAGCACAAAATGATTCGACAGCACTGGCTATAACAAGGTCTAAAGGACCAATCCCAAAGGAAGAAAAAGTGCCAATGGCATACAAACGCAAACACCCAATTGATTGGGATAAGCAAAAGAAAGTTTGACATGAGGTTCTTAAAGCCTTGGATAAGGTAAATTCAGATAAAAAGGTTAAGTGGGCATTGATGGACTTCGGATCTTCGGACCTACAAGCAGTCACTGAATACAACTTTGCCACCATGCACTGCACCACCAAAACCTCTACCACAGCCTCCACAGAAAGCATTGGAGCATGATATGGTTTCAACTGATACTCATTGACTGGTTTTGGAATTGCTTTCCCATACATATCCTCCAATTTGAATGTTCCCTCTCCCAAGACCTCAACAATCTTGTAGGGACCATTATATCTCAACTTTAGTTTACCAAGACGAGGGCCTAGTTTAGAATTAAACATTAACACTAGATCCCCCTTCCAAAACACCTTAAATTTGATATTCCTATTGACCCATGCTTGTCTTGCTTCTGGATCCCATCTGAAATGTATGAATTAACAACCCGATCTTCTTCCAACTTCAGCAAACTCCTAGATCCTATGATGAACTGACTCTTCTGGAGACAATCTGCATTAAGCTGCTGCTATTCCAAGACTTGGTACAATGAACTCCATTGGAACCACAGCTTCACACCCATACACCAGCCGAAATGGTGTCATTCCAGTAGTTACCTTGTATGTTGTCTGGAATGCCCATAACGCCAAATGTAACTTCTGGTCCCAATCAGTTCTATTCTCTGAAACTGTTCTCCTGAGGATTTTCTTGAATGTCTTATTTGAATTTTCAGCTTGACCATTAGCTTGTGGATAATATGTAGTTGATTTCTTATGCACAATCATATGTAAACTTGTTAGCTTTTTCATTACTTTGTTCAGAAAATGAACTCCCTAATGAAAGTTCGACATGAGGTCCTTAAAGCCTTGGATAAGGTAAATGCAGATAAAAAGGTTAAGTGGGCATTTTGTGTTCATTTGGGTGGCCTCTCCTCCATAGCCAACTTTTTAGCTTCAGCCTTGGTTGCCTCAGTTTGTAGCCATGCTTGTAATGCCCTTATGGGTGCTGCATCTGACTTGGATTGTGCCAATTGTGCCTGGGATTTAGCATCCTCCTAGAGATGTTGCTCAATACTGTATTCGAGTGTTCTTCATTGGCTCTTCTCTATACCTTCCTCATCTCCTCATCAATTTTGTGTAGGTGAGTTAAAAGGACATTGCCCAGTTAGTGCATTGCAATCTCGTTGGCCTGAAGTGGAGACATGCACTCAAAATGATTCTTTAATTCGTTAACAGGGTTTTGGTGATCACCTTTGAATAGGACACTTGAGCTCCTTACAGTTGCTCTACTGCTACCTAAACCTACTAGTACTTTGCCATTCCTCAAGTATCCGAAAGGAATGCCTCGTTTTCTTTAGTTCTTTTTGAACTTCTTTTGGCAAGGTCAAAACCTTGACTCTGCCATCATTGCTAACCTATGCAAGGGGGAATTCCTTAATGAAGTTCTGTTTCTTCCATGGATGCTCTAAGAAACCAGCCTACAAACTACCTCTAAGAACTTCAGCACGACCTTAAGCATCTTTGTGTCGATGTGGACTATAGCACCCCCACATACAATGTATCCCTTATTCACATTTACTTCCCTAGGACATAATGAAAATCTATTAATCAAGAGATAAGTGGATGTATTGAATGTTGTGATTACAAGACTAGCTAGAGCAGTGGAACCATTGGATGTCATGGAGGAGCTGGCAAGAGGGTACTAGACGTTGAAGGGTGCCTCTAAGGCCTTAATAATTAGTACAAGGAACACAATTTGTAGGGAGAAGGCTTGCGAGGTACAAGGATTACAAGGAGAAAGTAAGAGAAGGAGTAAGCAGGAGAGGATGCAAGGCTTGCAAGGAAAGTGGAACTCTAATTCTATCCACTACTATGGAGGGATGCAAGGCTTGTAGGGTTCTAGAAGGCTTGTGAGGTGCAAGGATTGCAGGGAGAAGGCTTGAAAGGTGCAAAGAGATTTGATGGTGTGTCTTAAATTCTATCCACTGCTATGGAGGAAACTGGCACAACCATTGAGCTTGCATGATGGCCATGAAAATTGGCTTAATTAGAGGATGTGGATGCTTATAGTAATGATTAGGAAAATTAGCCACCATGCTACCACTACCGTGTGGTCTAATGTAGAGATTGAATGCAAATATTTCAACTGGGAATTTTAAATGCTCAACCAATTCCCACACTGTAATTGATCATAACTTTCCCCAAAAAAACCATTATGAAATATTATATTCATACATTTGAGACTCATCCTTTGCAATAAAAAGTGTATGTGAATGGTTACTTCTCTCCTAGAAGGATTACTTCCACATATTTTAATTGTAGACTTTTATTGAAGGAATTCACATGGTATTGGTTTTTGATTTGATTCACATTTGATGGATGTTTACCACCTCCTTATAATTTTTTGAAATGCCTTGCAATGTGCAAGAATGCACCACTTCCCATCTTGTGCTTTGGTTGAAAAAGGGAGGAACATAGGATCTAATTCAAAAAAGGGGGACACAAGGAAGCATAGGAATTTTGGAATAGAAAAATGAACAGAGCAGTTATGAGGTGGGACCAAGAATAGTGGTATGTGAGGTATGCTAGGTACTAAGTTCATTGTGCTATTTAGCACTTGTTATCTCCTCATAAGGTGTTAAGATAAAGGTGGTACTTAGCACAAAATCTAGTCCACCTAAAGTGCTTCTAGCAGTTTGAAGGCTTGTGACATTATGTAAACAGGACAAAAGGGTCTAGATTCTACAAATGGTAATGAAGTTGAGGATGATGAGCAATTGCTTGCAATCATATTGCTTTACCATTTGGAAACTTGGCCTCGTCCACCATATAGTCAAGATTAAAATGGCTAAGTTAAAGTGGGTTGAAGTGGAGAAAAATTACGGTACTAAAGGAAAGAATTCAATAATGCCCTTAAAGTTGAATACTTTAGGCTTGAGTTCACTCAAGGTGATTTTCATACTTTTATTTCATGCACATATTTGTTGTGATGCTTTATATTTTTGTGTATAGAATTTTAAAGTTCTATCAGTGGGTCATTTGTGGAATTTATTTTCATGTCCATTTTTAGGTTTAAAACTACTAACAAATTATTTGAGATTTAATGAATTTAAAACAATATTTATGCATGGGAGTTGTGTTGAGGCTTTGCAGGTTTAAAGGAGGGTCCAGTTTTGTAGGTTCAAAAGGAGGGCCCAAATGAAGGAGTGATTTGTTTGAAAGGAGCTAAAGTGTATTACTATGATAAGAATGATCCAAGAATGGGGCTAGATAGGCATGAAGGGTAAGAAAAAAAGGTTAAACTGGAGAAAGTAGTTAAAGTGGGAAAAAGTAGGTCGCACCTTCCCAGGGCAAAAATAGCAGTCACTATTCTTATCATAACTTTTGATCCAAAACTCAGATTGAGGCGCTCTCTTCTTTTACAATGTCTGATGTGTTTGACCTCCTCATCCATCCTCTCAAGCATTTGTTTTAAAATCTCAACTTTGCTTTCGCAATCAGAAAAATTTACTGGTGAATGACAATTTTGTCCTTATACAGCTTCAAAGGGAGTCATTTGGATTGAGCTATGCCACGAAGAATTGTAGGCAAACTCAGCCAACGATAAGAATTCAATCCAGTTAGTTTGCTTCTCATTGACATACATTCTAAGAATGTCTACCAGAAAATGATTTATTATTTCAGTGTTTTTTGATTCTGAGAAGAAAATTGAGATTTCAAAACAAATGCTTGACAGGATGGATGAGGAGGTCAAACACATAAGACATTGTATTAAAAGAGCACATGATAGATAGAAACATTACTATGACAAGAACCATAGTTTTCAAGAATTCAAGTTGGCCGAGATGGTATTTTTAAAAATCATTCCTAAGAAAAGTAATTTAATTCTTGGAAGAGACAGTAGGGTCTTACTTCATGTTGTAGGACCTTTCAAAATCTTAAAGTGAGTGAAAACATTGGCTTACCAACTTGAATTACCTAAGAACATCAAAGTACATCCTATTTTTCATGTGCTTATTGAAAACTTATGTTGCTTTAAATACTTCTCATGTTTTGCAGGACACATCTAGAATTCAAGAAGATGGAATGTTGAAGTCGAACCTCAACTTGCTTTGGATAGACAAACGGATCATCTTAGGAATAGAACACTAGTAGAATTTTTGGTAAAATGGGATGTATATCCTATAGAGGATGCCACTTGGGTAGATTTAGATTCACTTCTTGCCAAGTTTCCTTCTTTTAAACTCAGAGGACAGAGATTTTCAAAGAGGGGGCGATTGTGACCCTTCATATTTTTGTGTATAAAATTTTTTAGTTCTGTCAGTGGGGTCATTTGTGGAATTTATTTTCATGTCCATTTTTAGGTTTGAAAATACTAACAATTGATTTGAGATTTAATTAATTTAAAACAATATATATGCATGGGAGTTGTGTTGAGGCCTTGCAGGTTCTAACGGAGGGCCTAGATGAAGGAATTAGCCTTGGAAAGGAGTGATTCATTTGAAAGGAGCTAAAGTGTATTACTATGATTAGAATGACCTAAGGATGGGGTAGGATAGGCGTGAAGGGCAAGAAAAGAAGGTTAGAGTGGAAAAGCAACTAAAAGTGTGGCAAAGTAGGTCACACCTTTTTAGGACAAAAATAGTAGTCACTGTTTTTATCATAACTTTTGATCCGAAACTTGGATTGAGGTGCTCTTTCTTTTGTTGGAAAGCTGAGATTGAGATCTACAACTTTACAGAAGAGGTTAAAATCAAATTCGGTGATCTATTAAGTCAAAAACTCAGAAGACACAGAAAAATTAAGGCAACATATTCAAGAAGCTGTGAGATTGAGAGTCAGAGTGCGAGTAAGAGTGAGATTCATCTTCCATCTATCATTGTATCATCTTGAAATGATCAAGGAATTGTTGTAGCAAAATTAAAAAGGTAGGTTTTCAAACCCAAAGGTGGTACAAGTGGAATAAATAATGTATTATGATGTGATGTTGTGGAGTCGAAATAAATATTGGATGGAAAATATGATTCAAGTATTTAGAGATGTCTTTTTTTTTTTTCATTCAAGATATTTTGTTGCATCATAAAATCACTCATGGTGGTGGTCAAATGCTATCATGTTGGTCATGTGCAATCATGGTGTTCAACCATGCCAAAAGCTATTTTCCATTCCGCAAATTATGTTGGTCCAAGAATATTGTGCTTGTATGCTCATAATGAGAAAGATAAAAAAGGTGCCTATGCCTATCTTAACCATCATCTTCGTTGACTAGAACTTGTGGTTCATCATCTTGTCACTTGAACCAATCACATTGCATGTTAATAATTCCATCCCATGATGCCATTATATATTTCACATGAGAAAAATCATGTGTTAGACAACATAAAATTATAAACCGACAGAATATAAATACGCAATCATATCTGATGCATCATAGTATAAGACCGCAGGACAGATTAATGGGAGTGCATGAATGCAAAAACTTCATGGAGGTACTCGCTCTCTTTTAGTTTCTTTATGGTGCATATAAAGACATGGAGAAGAAGAGATGATCAAAAGGAAATATAAGGATTGTTAGGATCGGTAGCTTTGACAACAATAAAATATATGAAGTACATGAATCATAAAATTTCATCAATAAATAATCCTTCTTTATTAAAGAAGAAGAAGTAAACGTTAGAAACATCTATCCACCAATAATATGTGCATGTATCAATAACTATAAAGCATGTGTACAATAAATTCATAACGTTACATGATCATTTGGTAGTATATCTAGAAAACATAATTAATATAGCAATTTACATATCATACCCAACCAAGAAGGTCACCTCATAAGTTATAACATAGCACCTTAGTTAATTGAGGGGGAGTTTTTAAGTTTGGGGGACTTACATGCCATTTCCTTATATGGGGGGAATTTAAAAAGCATGCATCCAATGTAACTGATTTATACAATATATAGAAGGGATCAATATCTAAACATCTATATCAACTTAACATCTATATCAACTTTTGTAAAAAAATAATAATTTCCAATTACGAGGGTATTTTAAATACATACTTTCTTGCTTTAAATACTTACTTTCTTGAACATGCTATACAGGCTTTTAAAGAGTAAATCCCCCAAAGTATAATAATTTAAATCTAATATACAAAGGTAAGTCATATTATACATCCAATATACAAAGGCAAATCATGATCTATTAGTTTGTTTGGATTGAGAAATTTGTGGTTGATGATCCAAGGGAACATTTAGGGATAACCTTGCTTGCTTATGCCACTTGCAAGTGGGACCCTTAATTCCATATGGTAGTAGACAAATAAGTCACCTTTCATTTACAACAATTTTGAAGTAGCAATGAGTACTTACCAAACTACATCAAGATTACCCTATACATGGGACCTTCCATCTACAGAAATATGTTCTCGCTCATAGTCGTACCTCTATCTTGTTGAATTTCAAGATTGCTGCATAATGTATCTAGAAAGATATTCTTACTTATCCCAATTGTATTTGAGACTAGTAAAGATCATAAGAGTCACTACATGCCCTTTAAGAACAAAGATATCTTGAAATATGTATAGTCTGGCCTACACCCATGTTTGTGGATGTATTTTTTTCCCTAGTAACTAAAATCTTCTATATCATTAGGTAGATTACTTTCCAACTACGCACGTTATGCTCACTAATAAGAGATCGATAATTAAGAAAATAAAATAATAGAACTGTGGAGGATCTTTCACAATGCACGCATAAAGGAAATTTTAAAATCAATTATATTAGTTACATTAGATTTGCTTTTCCAAATCTTAAGGTATACCCCAAGTTGAATGCTTTTAATTTTTAAATTCAATTATAGTAGTCACATTAGATGTGCCTATTAAGGCTTACCCCTCCCCAGTCGAATGCTCTACCTATCAAGTAAAGAAAGTGCTAACTAATTGAAAACCCAAATGTTTTTTTTTGCGAGAAAGAACAATTCGAATCAAATTAAATGGAAAAAGGGAAGTAAATACAAATCAACTTTGCTGCTAATGCAAGCAAATGTGCTGCCAAGCCCACAGACTAATTCTCTTTGTGAAATATACTAATGATGCATGGAAACAAGTCCTATATTTCGAAAGGATTCTAAAAACTGAGTGTTCAACTATAGCAAGAGACTCCAAGCTCATGTAAGAGTCATGTTATATATATGACAAGGAGGGTGATACATAATGCTAGAGATACAAAAGAGAGCCAAAAAAGAGAACCAAATAGCTATACCAAGATGGTGGGATGCCTTACGTTTGAGGTTAAGTCTGCTTTAGTTAAGATTTTTTGTTGATTGATGGAGCAACCAGAGGCTGACCTCTCACAGCATTAGACTGTGTTTTTGAAAGTGGATCATCTGCTCATTCTGCCTTGGTTGTGAGGGTGGGGCACTCTTATAAAGGCCCATTGTCCTTCCCTTGTTCCACCCTGTGTGGCTTTGCCACCAAGCCCCCTTCAAAATCTAGTAGATCGGTTTCTAGTTTGCCTTGACTCTTGAGCTCTCTCGCTTCATTCAAAATTCTCTGTCATTAGCCCTTAAATAATTGCTTTTATTGGTCTCTAAATTGACCCTTGGGTGTTATGCTGACCCTTTACATTGTTAAGGCATTATGAGGATAACACGTGCTCTTAAGGGTACATGAGAATGAATTGTACCTATATGTCACCCTAGAGGTCAGGCCTCTTTGTTTTTAATTCTACACTATAGCCTCTTGCAAAGTCATATTGTAGAATATGAACTAATTTCCCTTTCTCACTTTGGGAAAGGAACAAGACAAGAGAGGACCCTTTTCCCATGCGAAGACCACTAGTTGAGCCAAATCAATACAAAAAGGATTATACCAAAAGACACATGCATTGTTGTCAATATGGCATGTGAGTAAGCAAGACTTTTATGTTTGGCTAGTCTCCCAATTAAAGTTGAAAACCATGAGACATTAATAGGAGGTTGCAAGAAGAGTTTATTAATAAGGAAAAGAAATGATAGAGCTTTAGACTATCTTTGATGCTGCATGTCTGAACCACTCTTGTATAAATGAGATTCTTGACTAGTTACATTGTATATTTAAGGTACAGCCCAAGGGAGGTGAGCACAAAAAGGATTATACAAGAAGACACCGCAATATGCATGTGAGTAAGCAAGACTTTTATCTTGTCTAGTCTCCTTATTTGACATTGGATACCATGAGACATTAGTGGGAAGTTGCTGAGTTGATCATCAAGAAATTAAAATGGTAAAACTATAAAGGATCTTTCTTGGTGCATGTATTATCAGAAATTTACATTCAATTACAGTAGTTATATTAGAAGTGCTTTTGATATATATCCACAAAGGTAATCCTCTCCCCATCAAGTGCAGATAATTTAATTTTAAAGACCCAATTCTTAATTCTGCACTCATTTTGAAATTTGCTGATGATCTTGGAATGGTTATTTTTAAATCCTAAGGATCGGGATGATAATAAGTATATTATTATTGAAATGAGTCTTCAACTACGGCAAGGAAACTCATGTAAGAGTCTTGTCTTATCTCAATAGCTGAACAAATGGATGCATGCAAGATGCAGAGATTCAAAGGTATCCAGCTTGCCTAAGAGGGTTTGATCCTTTGAAATAAAGATCACGATCCTTAATCGATTAAGGAGTGAATGCCTCCTTATGGAAGTCGTTGCTGCCTCCTTATGAAAGCCTTGTCTTATCTCAATAGCTGAACAAATGGATGCATGCAAGATGCAGAGATTCAAAAGGTATCCAGCTTGCCTAAGAGAGTTTGATCCTTTGAAATAAAGCTCACGACACTTGATTAAGGTGTGAATGTCTCCTTATGGAAGTCGTTGCTGCAACAGCATAACCGACCATGGCTCTTCTATTTTTCCATGATTCCTTTTAATTGTAGGAATTAAAGAAGACAATGGCAGAGGTAAAGGATCCTGCACAACATCTTTCACACTGGATTCTCGTTTTGATTCTCTTTTCTTGGAGTTAGTGTGGCATTGAATTCTGGTGATTCTTCCAAAGAAGAATAAATTGTCTTGATAGGCATTAACATTGGGTCTGGTATCATTTTCCAAATAATCCCCATGATGATCAAAAGGAGACCAGTGACATGTTGCTCTGAAAAAGGCTTTGTAAATAGGATGTATGACAGCAGCAAAGTAAATGCTTTGCGAACAGTTGTGACCTGCAAGAGAAATAGCAGCTCAGGTTGAGGTTCTAAATTCAGACACATGCGTTTATTGCAGAAAATTGTGAAATCTAGCTATACATCTTTTACTATGTTGGGAAGGTTTCCTACCATAGCTGTTGATGCAGCACCAAAAAGTGCAATGAGAGAGAGCACTGAAAGTTGGCCCACAAATGTTGCCATGGCTTCAAATCCCAACACCAGGTACACATACGCATGCTGTTATTGTAAAGCACGAGTCAGAACCCTTCTCTCCTCTCCATGTAATCGTTACTAAAGAGACATGTTCTTGTACAAAGCATGATATCTTGAACCTACTCACCTCTGAACATGCTGCCCAGGCCTTGAATACCTCTCCAGTTAAGATCATAGGAATGAGTAGGAATGGTAAGCCGACAACTGTAGAGCAGAAGAGCATTTCCACCTGCAACCCCCATGTATGTCATTTGACACCTTGAATCGATGTCAGTGAACCTCCATAGAACATAACGTTTAAATGTACCTGTGACGTTGCAGGATTCATGGTGAAAATAGCCTCTTGTAGATTTCCCATGAAGGCGTCCAGAATCAGTGCCCCTGATATCATAAAAATGCCCATCACACTGAAATTGGGAGAGCTCTGGGCATCTGCAAGAGTGAAAACAATCAATCCCGACACCAGCAGCACCGCTGAAAGATATTCATGTAGTTTATACTTGCGTCTCAGCCCAGGAATAAATGCTCCCATAATCATCACTGGCAAGACCTGGTAAGAGAAGAACAGGTAAGAGGAGGCTTGTGATTGAAATAGGTTGCTGTCAGTTATCATTCAACACCCACTGAGAGTGTTCGATTTCTGAAGCAAAGCTTTTGGCAGAAACTTTAAGGAGGCCTACAGGGATAAGCTTTCTAAATGAATGGTCTACCTTTGTCGACTTAAACATGATCTGTGCAGGGTAATTCAGATACATTAGTGAACCCTTGGTTAATCCATGGGACCCCATCAGAACAGCAGAAATCTTAACATAAGTCTTCCATGGATTGACGATGTGCTTCAGTCTGAAGCCTTGCCATGCCATTAGACCCAAGTACATGAAACTCTGAACGAACGTAAAGTACCACCCGTAGCTGCAGGAAATGACGTTGATCTAGGTTAGAACTAGTAGATCATCAAATCATTCTCATCGCAATGAGCATCATCTGGTTGCAGAGAGTTGTATTTGTAAGCAGATTTCAAGTCTATGATGATTCTTGATAGGGGATTTGCAAGAATGTACCTGAATTGAAGCCTGTTGTACACGTATTCCTGCAGCGCTGACATCAACCTTGATTAGCAATTTTATTCGTAAACGGTTCCTCTCTCTGATAAACACAAGCAGCATTCCTTCTAAAAATGAATGGCAAATCGATTGGAACATATTGCAAAGAGATTGTCTTTCGAAGCGTTGTCACAGAGTGTCTTGATTAGCTTCGTTCAAGTACCATGACGGTCTCGTTCGAAGGGGTCGATCACTTCGATTGCGCAAGAGGGTAATGGTTGAAGTTGAAACGTAATGGTGATATTACGCTGCGAAAGCACAAAATGCAAGCATTCCAGAGGAGGATTGCGATATCATTCCAGAGGAGGATTTCGGATATCGCAGAGGACATACCTCACAAACGCCATTGATCATGTACCCGAAGAAGAAACCGCTTCCACACACGAGAAGTTGAAACCATCTGGGCTTCCCAGTCAGGGTAATACCCAGAAGGGTGATAATCTTCTCATCGCCCTCCAGTGCAGACATCTGCAGCCGTCGCTAGTCTTACAGCCGCGTCTTTGCGTGGTGATTCTCGAGCCGAGGAGAGGCTCTCAGGCAATTAGGAAATCTGCGTTTGTAAAATTGCTCTCATTGAGCGTTGGGAGAAGGGCGACGGTAGAGCTACCCTGAGAATGAAGCGGACCAGTTGTTGCCCTCGCTCTGTAAGCCGTTGCCAGCGACTTCCTTTCCTCCCGTTGCCTCCTTCTTGCCATGGCCTCGCGCTTTCCCCCCGCTATCTGTAAGGTGCATTCTTCGCTGCCTCACATGGAAAACGGCTGCCTCAAGAGTCTCCTAACTGTATTTCCGTTTCTCCATCGCTCCAAGACATCTACCACAATCTCTTTCGCCTTCCTCTTCGACCACCCTCCTTGATTGCTTCTACAGACTTCCTCCTTCACCTTCAATGCGCTGCGTCTGCTTGATGATTGAGCAATCTCTCAGCATCTCCCCTTCGACCGCCAAGCGTCAATGTGCGTCGACCCCTTCACTCATTTCCATGAATTTCGATCGCCCATGTCACCGTAACTGCTTGATCAGCCACTCGCCTTCACTGGGTCTTATTGTAGCTCAATCAATGCCGTTTGATTTGGGATCAGAAGGAAATCGTTTCTGCTTTTCACGTATTGTTGCTCAATCAATGCCTTGCGATTGACCAAATTGGCTACGAAGCTCAACTGTACATATATAGTTACGTCCTCCATGCAAGTTAATTCATGCATTCATGACAGAATCCGGCTGCAATCATCTCACACCTATTATCTTCAAATCACCTCAATCATCTCTCAGCATCAAATCACCTCAATCATCTCTCAGCAATCTCTCAATCATCTCTCAGCATCTCATTTCACAACATAGGGCTTAGTTACGATTCTCATTTCACAACAGAGAAACTCGGCTATCTTCTTTTCGGGCTTATTCATCTATTTTTTTGGTCGAAATTAGTGTTGTCAACAACACGCTTCGTTTCCTTCTCCCCTTCTCTACATCCCTCCCCCTCCCGTTCTTCTTGGGAATCCCGTTCTGTACAGCCCTCGCTTTCTGTTCCTTTTCTTTTTTCTCTAAGGCCCTATGAATTGCAATTCATCTTGTTGAAAATTGAATTTCATTTCAATTTGGCACATATCACTTTTGGTTCAACACATAGCACTCTGCATTTGGATAGGGCTTACGTTGCATTTAGCACATAAGCACACATTTATGTGGGGGGAGTTGGCACACTTCCTCTCCAAAAATTATAAGAGCAAGGAGCGTGCCCTTCCTTGGGTTTATTTCAATTTTCATTTAGCACAAATCAACTTGCATTCACCCTCTGGGCACGGGTAAAAGTTCCTTCCAAAATATCCTCGGCATCATCGAAACCTAGCTTTTAAATAAGTGCCCACTTACTCTGAACAGGTTGTCACCAATGCCTCTGTTTGCCACAAGGGGCAACCGTTTGTCTCCTCACATGCAACTTCCCTTGCCATCCTTCTATGGTTATTCAAATTGTCTTTGTGAGTCACGTTTTGTGGGACACGTGTTATGCCAATTGTTACCTCATTTGCACTCTCAATTCCCACAGCAAACAGTTCTAAGTTGCTATTCAAAGTAGGTGAAGCACAAGGATTTATATGTCCCTCATTAGCATCAAGGTCAACCACCTCTAGAACCAAATCATCTCCCACATCTCTGGTGGACGTCCCATCAGTTTCAGAGAGTGTACTTGCCGATGCTTCTTCTGTGAGGCTATCATCGTCCAAACTCATGAAGAAGGGGTCTATGGCAGCCTTGCAAGATATGTCCTCCGTCCTTTTCACATCAATAGAAGCTTTGTCACTTTATAGCCTAGTTGTGGTTTTATCTCCTCTTTCTCATGGATTTCTTTCTATGAGTTTGAACCTCCAAAATCGCTCAATAGCAGAGCAATAGCATCTTCAAGTTGAACCACCTTTCTTGTGGCTTTTTTCCTACAACTTTAAACTTTTGGAATTGGATCTTGCAATTGTCAAGTGGACTAGACATCAGGCCCTAGATTTATAGGGAAACAAACCTTGCATTCATTGGAAAATATATTTTCTAGAAGAAGTTTATAAGAGAGAGGAAATTTCCTTTGAAGATGGAGAGAAACACATCTACTGCATCGAGCTTAAGAAGGAGGGCCATAATGCTCTCAAGGAACCTCATCTGCTCTTTTTCGTTCTCGAATGGTACTACAAAAATCCAATCATTGCATCTTGAATTGGAGATGGTCTGATTGGCAGAGGGCGCTAGCGATAGAGTACACATGAGGAAGAAGCGTAAAAACTTTCAATGCCAATATAAAGGTTAGCTTCTTAATGAAACTAAATTGAAAAAATCATCCATGGGTGGAATGGAGGTAAGCGAGGGCAATGGCAGGCACAAGGAGGCCAATAGCTATGGCGATGGTGAGTTAGGAGAGCTAGTGGAGAGGGGTAGTTTAGAGCTAGTGGAGGCAAGCAAGGGCAATGGCAGGCACAAGGAGGGTAATGCCTATGGCGATGGTGGTGAGTTAGGAGAGATAGTGGAGAGGGTCGATTGTTTGACACAATTTTAAAATGCTGATCTAGAACCATTGGATTTGCATCATATATATCGTGTTTTATAACACGTGGGTGCCTGGAACAAAATCCTAGCCATTTGATCAAAGGTACTTCTTTTTCAAAAGTTGCATTTGAGCATGCAAAGAGTCTCCAGTAATTTTCTCAGCATGTCCCATCACCATCGAAGCTAGAACATTGGCACGTAAACAAAAATCTGACATGGCAGAATAAAGATGAGATGTAGGTCCCTTTCAAGGTCACTGTCATGTCTTGGTTCCAACCGCTACCACTAGACCTTGATGCATGTCAAAATACTACAGTTGCATTATCCTGCAAACGAACTGTCTCATGGCATCACCCACAATGGGTTTATATGTATTGTATAATATAAGAACAAATTTTTTTGTGCAAACTTTCTCCCAGCCCATGACTCCACCAACTTGCATTACAAGCATGCCTCTATAGCATCATTGTCAAAGGAGGATGTCTCCAAGAGGGGCTCCAATTCTCGTCCAAGGATGTCTCCAAGAGGGCTCCACTTCTTGTCTAAGGATGGGGGCTCTCTATACCATGATTGTCAAAGGAAGATGTCTCCAATAGGGGCTCCACTTCTTGTTTAAAACTTTTTGGTATCTTCCATCCACCTTGACTATAGGGCTTTGCCTTTTTCTTTTTTGAAGTAGCTTCCCAAATGTAGCAAGGGAACATGTTTGCTAGCATGCCTTACATTTTGTGGATGTATCTAACTAGTCTTTCTATCCTAAGAAGTTATATAGGTAGACTCTTTGTTTTAAAGAGGAGAATCGAGTATGTTTTGGTTTCTCGGACACCCAAGAAACTATTGACAATTTTGAAAATGGATTTGCAAAAACATCTGAGTTAAAGCATGTTATATATTTGTAGGTTGGCACCAACAATGACAAGCCATTTATAAATGCTTCTTATTTTTTAATCACGTAAGCATACTCACTTGAGCCACTCATGAAGAAAATGACTTGTGCAAATGGAGTACCTATCTTGAGAAACCCAAACTCTGGCAATAGTGGAATCAACATATTCAACTAATAAAACATTCCATCTACAATAGATGTTACATTCTATCTAAATATAAATGGGAAAAGGACTAGAAAATTGTTTGTAGCCTTAATTAATTTCATTCATATGGTTTTCATGCTTGATTGCACAAAGGCTAATAGGTGATCATTGGATTGCAATGGTGGCTGATGAGTTCACACAATCCAACCATTTTAGAAAAGAATTTCAAACATCACAGAGGACAAAACTATTTGGACTTACCCATTAAGATGATAGCTTAGAAGGGTGATAATCTTGATGTCACCCTTTGGTCCAAGCCTTTATAATCATTTCTAGCCTGGCCTACTTGTGCTTGCATTTCTCTCTATGTTCATTGGACAATTCTTAAAAGTAAATTTGCAATAAAGTATGTGAATTGAGGTTCTATTGGCAATTCCTTGTCTCAATGAGAAGAATGGACTATGGTGTGTTTTCTTGATCCCTAAAGAATAAAATTTCAATTTTTAATATTTTCCACCTCATTCCAAGGGCCCTGTGGGAAATTGCCTCCCCAAACTTCAACTCCATAAAGCAATACCAGTGCAACAAGTGTGTAAAATGGGAGCTTCTTAAGGCTTGAGCACTATATGTTAGTACGTTCTTAAAAGTACACTATTGTACCATCTACCTCTTATTTCTTCACACATCTAGATGCCTATGCTTAAACAGGCTCCATCCCAAAATGTGTGGGGGTTAAAGGCCATTGTGCAATACTCAAACGCATATATATATATGGATGACATAGAAGATTAGGGTGTTTTGCACCTGCCAAAACTTGTGTGGCTCTCTTCTGGCTCTCCCTCTCTCTCACCCTCTTCCATTTCGCTTCTGTTGAGAGAACTCTCAATTGGTATCAAAGCCCGAGTGGTCTATCTGATGCTTGTGGGCAGTTTATCTGAGCCCGTGTGCATGCTTGGAGCTCGAAGTCTGCTCTGCTGCAACTCTATGGGAGGAAGGAGAAGCTCTGTGGGTGACTTTACCTACATCCTGGTGTGTAGAGACCTAGAACGAACCTTTGGAAAATTGAAATTTTGGTTTTTCCTGAGTGGTTTTGGAGCAAAAATATGTTTTTTAATGATTTCCCTATTTCTTTCGACGTGACTGAGAGTTCGGAATGACTTGTAGAGGCAATCGTTGCCTGCTTTTGGTGTACATTGCACTTTGGGAGTTCGAAAACTGCTTCATTCTTGAATTTGGGATCATTTTATTGGATTTCTGACTGTTTTTCTGCCAGCATGTTGGAACTCAAGTTTGAACCAACCATTCATAGATCTGTCAGTTCCGGTGGACTCAGAAGTCCTTAAACTTTTGTGTTGCTCATTATTTGCACTCTGGTGGACTTTACAAATAGATCGGTTTGCAAAAACGTTTTTCAATCCGTGTGTTGGACTTGGTGATTGGGACCACAATTTCTGAAACCGTATGTTCCATTGCATTCTAGAGGCCTACAAACCCCTATTTGTTGGCTCTTGCAGAATTATGTGGAGATTTGGAGAAGTTCCGTCTCTTTGAGACGTCGAATCGTATATTTCTCTATCAAAAATCTATTCAAAGTTCAAACCTTTGATTTTTTGACATGTGGCATTTTTAAATTGAACCTTAGGCTTCTAAGGTTTCATTTACAGGTCAATTGCAAGCTTTGACTTGGGTTTACTTCACATTTGATTGGTTTTTTGAAGTATTCTTTGAGCCACAGAAAGCGTAGGTCATGTCATTGATGCAGTGTATGCAAAGATTGCAGTGGTTTTGAGGCATCTTAGGTTTTACTTTCAGTAGCGGTTGTTGCCTTGAGGTCGTAATTTTGAACATACCTTATGTAGATCACTTTGGTTGTAGTCCGAGCGATGTGCACTCATTCGTGGTTTGCATTGGGCTGCAATGGATGCTTTATAGGCCATTTGGATGCATTGCATTCCTTGTTGGATGCACTGATAGGCCCAAATTGCCTTGTGGGATGCTTTATTGATGGACGTTTTGCACACAGATGCTATTTTATGCTGAGCGATAGCTTTAACACATTGCAGATGATGCACTGATAGTGCTATATGCTCTTACATTATTGATGCTTATGCCCATGGATGGTGTTTATGCTTGAGGCCTTTGGCTCTTATTGGAATTAGGTTTGCCATTGTTTTTGTCATTGCAGGTTGGCATTTTATTTTAGGCTAGATTTGCTCATATGGATGCATAGTATCTGCACATGAGTTAGATGCATTTTGATGCTTTGAGCTTTGAGTTTTTGGTGATATTACCCTGCATTGTGGCAGACGTATTTGGGTGCACATGGTATTTGGTGATTCTTTCTTACAGGCACTAGCATTTGGGATTTTGGTTTATTTGCATCATGGCATCCTCTTCCATGTGTGAAAAGGAGTTTTTCAGCATTAAAAAGTTTGATGGGATAAATTTTTCTTTATGGAAAGAACAGATAAGGGATTTGCTTATTCAAAACCCTCAAAAGGGATTGCAGCGCTTGTAGCTATGTCTAAGGATCACTAGAATGAGTTGGATGTATTAGCAAAGTCTACTGTTAGACTTTATCTTGCAGAATTAGTTTATTTCACAGTAGTAAATGATCAGACTACAGAAGATTTGTGGAAGAAATTATGTGCCACTTATGAGAAGGAAACTGCCTCTAATAAAGTTTATCTCATGAAGAGGTTGTTTGAGTTGCAGATCAAGGAAGGGGTCTCCATTGCTTCTCACTTGAATGAATTCAATATTATTATAAGCCAGCTTTAGGATCAGAAGCTAAATTTTAATGCGGAGACTAAGGAAATATTTAATATTATTTTAAGCCAACTTTAGGTTCAGCAGCTGAATTTTGATGTGGAGACTAAGGCAATATTCCTCTTGTGTTCATTGCCATCCTCATGGGATATCTTCCGTATAGCTGTCAGTAGCTTTACACCTGGTGGAGTACTGAAGTTTGATGATGTTGCGGGTAGCTTGTTGGCCGAGGAGATTAGATGGAAGTTTATGGAAGGCAACAAGTAGGTTGCAACCTTAAATGTGCAAAGGGGTAGATCATAGTTTAGGGGGAAGTCCCAAGAAAGAGGGAAGTCTCATAGCAAATCTAGGGCACGAAATATTGAGTGTTACCATTATGGCAAGAAGGGCCACATGAAAAAGGATTGCTACAAGCTAAAAAGATAGCAAAAGAATAAGAAAAAGAATGCAAATCGGGTTGCAAATAAGAAGGAAGAGAGTCCAATGGAGGACAAAGGAAAAGTGAAGATCAAGGAGATCAATACAGTCACTGATGATAGTGATAATGACATTCTCTTCATGTCTAGTCTACCTGCAGAGTTGCTTACCACTTCAGATGATGCATATTCCTAGGATTGGATTTTGGATTCTGGTGCTTCACTCCATGTTACTACCCATAGGGAATGGTTCTTCACTTATGACAGTGGAAAGACAGATTGTGTGCATCTTGGAAATAACTATGCATGTGACATAGTGGGGGCAGGTAACATAAAGTTTTCTTTTGAAAATGGGTCCTCTTTTGTTGTGAAAAATGTGAGACATGTTGGGATATGTGTGATCAAGGGCTTGCTAGGTGCATGTGTGCATCCACTATAGCAGTCATATGGTTGTGTGTGTGTGCGTGTAGAAGAGGCACACTTAGTGCCATAGGCCATGACACAGGTGATGATGTAATGCAAAGGCCCCCACATGGGGTCGTGCCTATGATTGTGGAGTTCCTATGGTTTAGGAGTTACCTCCTTTGATGTAGGAGAGGTGCCATTGATTTAGGCCACCCTCTCTCCCATTCTATAAAAGAGAGGACTTCCTCTCAACTCAATGGAACATTTTGCCATTTTGTTCCCACACTCTCTTCCATGATGTTCTCCTTCACTCCCACTTTCCAACATTTGGTATCAGAGCCTCCTTAAGTCCCTAGCCCATTGTGGCTTCAATATGCCACCTCATTATCTTCTTCTCCACCCGTCACCTTCTTCTTCATTTGTGCCCTCTTTCCCTCTAGACTTTGCTTAGCTCTGTTCTCCTCCATTAAGCAACCATTCCTAGAGCCCTTTGAGCTGAAGTTTCCTCTACTTGGGGTGCACCTTTAACACCGAGCAATTAGAGAGAGATGCCCTCTATAGCCCGTGCCGACACTCCCTCTTTTCAGTGACTTTTCATTCATTTCGACTTGTGCAGAGCAAATCAGCTTAATTTCTCTGAGCACAAGCTAGGAAACTACTAGAGGAGTGTTGTGTCCAAATCTCAGCCCATTTGGTACATTGGATGTAGAACATTTAGCAAAAAACTAGTCAAAACTGACAAGCTTCCCACAGACACAATGACACGCACAATTGTGCCTCTGCTTCATGCTAGACACTCTCCACAGTAGGGGCTTCCATTCCACCAAAAAGCCCTTTGTTTGCTACTCTTTAAGGCTTCAATTGAGGCCTCCAACTTCAAACTGTTCAATTTGGGGGTAACAGTGATCTATGCTTCTACTGTGAACCATTGAACATGGTTAAGTGCTAGAAAGTTTCATTATTATGTCAGTAATCTTTGGGCTTTTGCATGCTTGCTCATTTGAAGTGATCTAAAGGATTTTTCAACTTCATCTTTGGAGCACTATCTTGAATTTGACAGTTTTTGGAAAGCTCATGATGCATTTATGATATATTTGTGAAGTGAATATGCCTTCATCTTGTTGTTCTTCAAATGAAGCTCATGTGAAGAAAGACAAACCCAAGAAGAAGTCAAAGCTTCAGGTCAAGAAGACTCCAGGTAAGAGGCTTTGGGAAAAGCCAAGTGGTTATACTAGGTTTTCACACTTGGCAAATGAAAATCAAATTTGTGCTTATGAAAGAGGATGAAGCATATCTTGTTAAAGGAAGAACTCCATTAACAAATGAAGAATCAAATTATGTGGTAGATGTAGATTGGGCTTTCTAGAGTCCAATATTTTGAACTTTGGTCATCACTTGGTCATGCAGTCAATTTTGAGGTTCTCTACCTGGAATAGTACTCCAAAAAGAATGTTATGGTTTTGCTTTAGTCCATATAGTCTTTGTTAATCACCTCTGGTCACCATATAATGTAGGCCATGTGATATGTGTTTGCTCCCATGGTACCTCTTGCAGACATGAGAAACTAGGTCCACACAAAGGCCTAAGATTCATCCTTGTACTTGCAAGGGAGATAACCATTCTGGGGGAGTCTATCCCATTTTTGTAAATCTTGACCCTTGGGCACCTTTGCTAGCATGAGATCCTAGTCATAGATTTATCCTTGACCACCATGAGAAACTATGTGACTAGATGTATCCTTGACATAGCAAGATGCAAACCCTTGAGGGGGGGTATGTTGGGATATGTGTGATCAAGGGCTTGCTAGGTGCATGTGTGCATCCACTAGCAGTCATATGGTTGTGTGTATGTGTAGAGAAGAGGCATACTTAGTGCCATAGGCCATGACACAGGTGATGATGTAATGCAAAGGCCCCCACATGGGGTGGTGCCAATGATTGTGGAGTTCCTATGATTTAGGAGTTACCTCCTTTGATGTAGGAGAGGTGCCATTGATTTAGGCCACCCTCTCTCCCATTCTATAAAAGAGAGGACTTCCTCTCAACTCAATGGAACATTTTGCCATTTGGTTCCCACACTCTCTTCCATCATGTTCTCCTTCACTCCCACTTTCCAACAAGACATGTGCCTAAGTTAACTAAGAGACTCATCTCAATGGGTTAGCTAGATGATGTTGGTTTTAAGACCACCTTTGACTTTCAGAGTTGGAAAATTTAGAAGGGCTCTATGGTTGGCAAGATGTTCCAAATGTGGGACATTGTATTACTTACATGTATCAGGGGTGTTTGATCATGTTGTTACAATAACTGAGCAGCCAAGTACTTCTTTATGGCATTGCCGATTGGGATACATGAGCCAGAATGGAATGAAACTCTTATGCCATTTGGATTATGTACCACATTTGAGTTTTTCTGATTTTGAATTTTGTGAGCATTGTCTTTATGGGAAGCAGACTAAATCAGCCCATAGAAGAAGGGGAAAGAAAGAGCTTGAAAGGCTTGATTTGGTGCATTCAAAAGTATGTGGTCCCATGCCTATATACAATCATTAGACAAGGCTGAATACTATTTGACATTCATTGATGATGAAACTAGGAAAGTGTGGGCTTATGCTATAGCTCCAAAGAGCAATGTGTTATCAGGTATTTCAGAAATGGTTGTCTTTGCTTGAAAATCAATCAGGTAGAATGCTTAAATGCCTACAGACTGACAATGGTGGAAAGTATCTCTCTCATGACTTTCAGCATTTTTGTGATACACATGGGATCAAAAGGAAGCTCACGTCTCCTCATACTCCAGAGAAAAATCAAGTTGCAGAAAAGATGAACCACACCATTCAAGAAAGGTTGCAATGTATGCTTTCCAATGCAAGTCTTTCTGGTGGTTTTTAGGCTAAGGCAATGAAAACTACAGTGCATGTAATCAATAGATCACCTAGTAAGAGTTTGAGGTCTGGAGTGGCAAGAAGCCCTCTTACTCTCATTTTCGTATATTTGGGTGTGAGGCATATGCACATGTGCCAAAAGATCTTCGAAAGAAGCTAGATCCTAAGTCTAAGAAATGCACCTTTCTGGGTTATGGTGAAAGTGGAGAGATGGGCTATTGTCTTTGGGATCCAGAAGCAAAGAAGATCATACGAAACCATGATGTGGTCTTCAATGAGAAGAAGATGCATAAAACACCTAGTGAGGGATGTGGAAATGAGGAGAATCACTTTCCAGGATGTGAATCCACCTACATATGTTGATATATATTAAGCTGTCCATGCACCGATGTGCAGGTAATGGTGCCACCAGGTACTCCCAAAGGTACACAATCAAGGGCAGACATCAATCATCTATTGTTGGAAATGATGAGCCAAACATGGCTAATATGCAGGTGGGATAGCAAGTTGAAATGCCCTATAAAATATCAACTACAATGTCTAGACCACCTTATAGATTTGTTCCAAGGGTAGACTATATGATGCTTACTGATTGCCGGGAGCCTTCTTGCTACAAAGAGGCTATGATATATAAGGATTAGTGCAAGTGGGAGTATGCTATGCAATTAGAGATGAGTTCACTCATGAAGAGTAAGACTTGGGATTTGGTTTCTTTGCCACATGGAAAGAAAGCATTGCCATGTAAATGGGTCTATAAGATGAAGGTCACAGGTGATGATGTGCCTAAGTACAAGGAATGTTTGGTTGCTAAAGGGTTCAAGCAAGAGAAGGGTGTGTACTTTGATGAGATTTTCTCTCCAATTGTGAAGACAACCACACTTAGATGTGTACTTGGACTTGTGGCAGAGCAGAGGATATGGAGCTTATGCAGATGGATGTCAAGACAACTTTCTTGCATGGGGATCTACATGAGGAAATTTACATGATACAGTCGGAAGGCCTTGAAGAAAATAGAAAAGAGCATTTGGTTTGCAAGCTGAAAAAGAGTCTCTATGGCCTTAAGCAAGCGTCTAGAGAACGGCATTAGAAGTTTGACTCTTTCATTTGGTCCCAGGGTCTAGAAGAAGTGAGATTGATCACTGCCTCTACATTAAAAGGGCTAAGGATAATATCCTGATACTCCTGGCACTTTATGTGGATGATATGCTATTGGCTAGCAAGAACACTTATGAGCTGGATGCATTGAAGGCCAAGTTGCATGAGGCCTTTGACATGAAGGTTTTGGGACTTGCAGGTCATATTCTTGGTATGCGCATCATGCAGAGTAGGAAACTCCTTTGGCTTTCATAAAAGGAGTATGTTACAAAAATGTTGCAGCCTTTCAATATGGAGGGGGAGAAGGTAGTAGGTACTCCATTGCCTCCATATGTGGAACTGAGTCAAGATGATAGTTCCAAATCAGATGAGGAGAGGGCCATGATGTCCAAGGTTCCTTATGCATCAGCGGTTGAGAGTCTTATATATGCTATGATAGCTACTAGACCGGTCATTGCATTTTTAGTGGAAGTTGCTAGCTAGTATATGGCTAATCTAGGAAAGAGGCATTGGGAGGTAGTTAAGTGCATCATGAGGTACATGAAGGGTACCAATGAGATGTGCATTTGCTTTGGCAGAGGAGAGATGTGTGTACTTGGGTACATAGATTCAGACTATGTAGGGCATGTGGATAGCAAGAAATCCACTTCTAGTTATGTGTTCACCTTTGCAGGTGGTGCAATGTTGTGGATGTAGAGTGCATAGAAGTGTGTTTCTTTTTCTACCATAGAGGCCGAGTATGTTGCAACCATAGAGGGTTGCAAGGAGGCTATATGGCTTAATCGGCTAGTGGGAGATATGAGGATTCATGCAGGTGTACCCACATCGCATACTGATTCCATAAGTGCTATTCAGCTAGCACTATTCAGCTAGCACAGAATCTGGTCTTTCATGCAAAGATCAAACACATTGAGGTCAGGTACCATTTCATCAGGGAGGTACTTGAGGACAAGCACATAGAGCTTCTCAAAGTACATATAGATGATAACCCTGCAGATATGCTGATGAAGAGTCTACCTAGTCAGCGTTTTGAGTATTGTTGTGTATTAATGGGAATTGGATAGTATGCTCACTGGTTGTTCTCCCTTAAAGGCACATTGACATTTAATTGGGAGATGTGGGCGTTAAAGGCCACTCTGCCTTAGCCCCAGTTATGTACAATTCTCAAACACACATATATATGGATGACATAGAAGATTAGGGTGCTCTGCACCCACCAAAACTTGTGTGGCTCTCTTTTGGCTCTCCCTCCCTCTCACTCTCTTCTGTTATGCTTCCATTGAGAGCACTCTCAAAATGCACAAAAGTGTTGATAGCTTCAATACTAAAATATTTCTGAGTGGCATATGTCAATAGGATGGCTAAAGTGATGTGATGAGGTGACAATATGAGTAGTGTAGTTTGAATTTTATTCCTTTGAGCCAAATAGCTTCACATGCACCTTTGTGAGAGATTATTTGTACATAGAGTTACGTCCTCCATGCAAGTTAATTCATCCAAATAGCTGGCAAAATTTGATAGGTGTGCAATTCCCTCTTGCAAGCCACATTTGCTTCTCAATTTCAAACTGATGTGTACTCCCTATAGGTCTTCATGATAGAATCGGATTGCAATCATCTCCAACCTATTATTTTCAAAAAATACTTAACCATGGTTCAACATCAAGAAAGAATATTTGAATAGGCGTGATGATGTCAATTATTTGAGCAAAACAAAAGCTTAGCCAACCAAATTTCTACTAAAAGGCAATCAAACTAGAAAATTTGAAATTCCAACCAAAAATTGACTAGCAACATAAGCCTAAAATTCTAAGCACCAAGTTTCCTATAGGCCGTATTCCAACTAGCCAATTTGAAATCTTAACCGGTTGGATGGCTATTTGAAGCTCTCTTCACCCAAACTCTAGTGATGTCCTTTCCAAATTCCTTTAAAGGGGATGTCCCTTGTGTAATCCTACAGTAACACACGTGTCGTGGGCATTTTGGAGGGATGCCGTCGGAGTCCACTCCTGAGCTACTCCTTGTGGGAGCCTTGAGATGCAAAAGCCTACACTTGTGTCACTCAAGCGCCTACTAGAAGGTGTACACGTGATTCCACGAGAGGAAGAGGGAGGGAGAAGGGAAGGGAAGAGAGGGGAGGGGGTTGGAGAGAAGAGGGGAAGTGTAGGGAGGGATGAGTGGCAATCACGAGGCAACACACTAAGAAAGCTTGCAACCGTACTCATGAACAAGAGTTGAGAGAATGAGAGCTTGTATTCCAAATGTTGCAACTACACAATGAAGACCAAAGTCAACCACTTGGCCTTTTATACAAGTCACCTTTTGAAGGGAGGGCCAACCCTATTCCTTGTCCCTCTCTCTCTCTCTCTCTCTCTTGTTACAACCACTTGGGCCCATATGGCATCAAGGCATATGCTAATTCTCTTAAACTTCCCTTTGTCTCCAAATGTCTCTTATGTTATCCATATATGGGATCCAAATGGCTCGTATTATCCTTTCCAATTTGGGTGATCCCAAAAACTACTTCAAAACTGAGCAATTTGTGGCTCAAAACCCATATGGTTTGGATGGGTTAGACCCGTTAACATGCTCAATGGCTATTAACATGGCCCCATTCCTATTGTTGAGCCATCCTTGGATTAGCTGCAGTTTAGTAAGTGAGTGGAGAGTAGCATCTTGAGTATGGCATAACGGTCCAGTTGCCGTGGCATTATCCTTGTGAAATAAGATCGGTAGTTCCAGAAGAAGGTGGCATGCATGTCCTCAAACATACGAATGCGATGGCCATGTAGATTTCTGACATGAAGGTATAGGCGTAGGTCTTGGAACTAGGAGGGGATGATGTCAAGGACAAAGGTAATCTGCTTGTTGAGATTGCAAATTTTGTCATCGATTGGATGCCTGTGGCCGGGGAGATCTTGGAGCAGTAGGAGGATAAGGCGATTAAAGTACACTATGGCTACCATCATAGGGTCGGGTACCGAGCCATAGGTATCGTTGAATGACTGAAGGTTAAAGCAAAATCTTCCCTGAGTCATCTCCTTGGGGAATCTATACTTAGGAAAATTGTATATAATATTGGGCTCATTCTTTTGCAGCTCTCTAAATTGTGTCCAGGTCCACTGTCGTTCCATGGGCATGTAGGGGGAATGGATTTGCCATGCAAGGGGTGCGCTACGGTAATAGTGCCAAAATTGTTTCTTCTTCAAAAATGGGATGTGTGAGTGGGGTTGGAGACCTGCGTCCACGTCGCTGAGGGGAATTGGGACATTGGGAGTTAAGTTATTGCCACCGCATGTGCGCTTCATGTTGGCCCGCCTCCAGTCGTTGAAGGACTGAGTGATGAAAGTGGTAGGGGGAGAACTTACATTATCTCATACAAATGAAGGTGGGAGCCTTTGAGCTCAGCCTTCCAATGATGCATTAGAGCACTGTCTGGTAGCTCTCAGAAGGATTGAAGGTCATTCCGCTAGTGTAAGTATTTTGGCAGGGATGAGGGAGGAGCCAGAGGAACATCATCAGCAACATTAGGCATGGGTTCCTCCTCTGCCTATCCTATGGTCAACAAGTCCATCGGCTTGTCAACTAGAATGGTCAGCCGTAGCAAGATATTGAGAGCTTCGTTAGGTAGGTCGACAGGAGCATTGGATGACATGGTCTGGAATGTCTCGTGCTATGCAAAACTGGTGTTAGATGCATGCGAGGAGTACTTAGGTTGGTTTGTGCAGGGAAGGGGAGGTGGGATGGGATGAGGAATATCAGTGGGTGGGGCGGTAGTTGATATGGCTTGCTAACCATCCTCCTCGGTGACAACTTTGAGATATCCTACATGAATTGTGTCAAAATTCCTAACCAGGGATGCTTGTGAGTCTTGGAGATCTTGTAGCACCCCTTTCAACAACATAATGATTCCAAGGGGTACCATGGTAGGTCATGGAGTGATATGCAGCTAAATGCATTTGAGCTTTGACTATCGAGGTGTGTCCATAGGTCTACATCCAGTCAATGCCAACTTGCATGTTTCGGGAGTATAGACCCATTGGCGCAGTTCTTTGGGCTTGGCTAGCTGCATCATGTCATCATCCTGTGGAAAATTGGTGAACTCAGTGATTATTCTACACCATGCCTGGAAGTTTAAAAGAATGTGATGGGCAATGAGAGTTTGTAGGTTAGATGCATGGATGATTTTTTCAAGTTAGTTTCGTTAAGAAACTAAAATGTTATATTGGCTTTGAAAGTTTGTATGCCCTAATAAAAATAAAAGTTTCAACATTCGCCAAGATTTGAAACTTTTTTGTAAAAAAATTTAAAGTTTCGCCAGGATTTACATTTTTTCCTTCAAAATTCATAATTCAAAATATAAAAAAGTACTACATTCCAATATTGTGAAACTAAAAAAATGAGCTTGAAAACTTTTGCCAAGATTTTATATTAATATATAGGCATAGCTTCGATAAAAACATCCTTGGTCAGATGGGTGGTCTAAAGATAAGCTAGTAGGCTAGAGATCTAGACAAAACTATGACATAGCTATAATTGGGTGGCATTGATCACGATTTCGACGAAGGATGGTAGGGAGTGTGTTGGGGGTGGTGAGATCAATGTGAAAATGAGACTCTATGTGCGAAGCATGTCAAAGTGCATTTGGAGGCTTTGGAGGATTGTGTGTAGTAGGTGGCGAGCCATGCGAAGACCTTTTGGTACATGTTGAACTCTTGTTGCTCCCTGTCTTCTAGTGTTAACTCCTCTTTGTTCGGCCAGAGGTGCAAAAATGCTCATTCTTGTTTTGCAAGGCGATGCTCAGGGATCGGTCCTATGAGAGGAGGTTTTGGAGCATCTAGATTTGGCGATCACAACCCTCCTGGTGCCTTGTGTACTTCTCCTTGGCCTATTCAAATCACTCCCCCATTGTTTTGAGGTCAAATTCTACTTTGTCCAATTGGTCCATCATGGTTTGAACTAGGGAATCGCTCACAGAGAAATTCATCCTTGAGCTTCATGACACCTCTAGCTCTTTGACCTTGGTCTTGTACTCTTCTACTCTATCCAAGATGGTTTGCTCGGTGGCTTGCGCGATGATCATGAGTGTATGGCTTTCATGTACCCTGACTTGAGCCTATAGTAGAGAGGAGGACAAATGGGTGGCATACTCTTGCCTTCACTGCAAAATGGTACGAAGTACCTGAGGGAGCTGGACCATAGCATCAAGGAGTTGGAGCTCCATATTGTCTACCATTGACAATTGCTATGTGGATATCATGCTGTAACTATCGAATGCTCTATACTCTAGCACACTGCAAAAGTATAGGGCCTTGATTAGCCCCACCCAAGGAGAGGAAGAGGTGCCAGTGATGAAGGAAGATGGCTCCTGGGCATGTATGGGAGTGGTGGTAGTAGCTTGGGGGGGGGGACGAGGTGGGAGGAACAAATTCTCCAAGGAGTGGTGGTAGCTTGGGGGGTGGACAAGGTGGGAGGAATGTGGATTCTCCCCCGGGGTGAAGGCCAATATCAACTGTATCGCCCCCTTGGAACATTTTTGCATCAAGGGGGGCTTGAACTACTCCTTGCCTTTTGATTGGTGATTGGAAGCCTCGAGATGTGTTGTCTGTCCAAAAATTCCCGCACTTGGTGGTCTTCATACTATTCTCTCGCTTGGCTTCGAGTGGCTGTTGGTCAGGGTAGCTTGATGAGATCACACTCGTGCTAAGCCTGAGCCTCTTGGGATTAGACACCACTGGCTCTTCTTCTGCCTGAATCTCCCTTGTGGTCTCTTTGTCAGCTAGCCCAAATCCAACCGATGGCTACTGTTCCAACATATGGTAGATGAATGGCATATAGAGCATTGGGTTGCCTAAGACATCTCCATGTGTTTCCAAGTCCTCCCCCATTTGGCTGTTGAAATAATCTACCTAAGTTGTGATTTTGCAGTTCTGCTAGCCTAGTGAGTATATTTGGCACTATAGCATGGTGATGGTCTGTATGCCTTACTTGTGTCAACAAATGAAGCACCCGTGTGGATTTCTCTAGCTCAGGCACTGTGAGCTTGTTGAAGTTGACTTTGCCCTTGTTCTTCTTCCTCTCATAATTGTAGATCTTGTCAAGGGGCTCCTCTAGCTTCTTTTGTGCATATATTTGTCCCTAACTACCGATAAACTGAAGATTGCTTGCACTACATCCACATTGAGGTGGTGGAAGTAGCGGGTTCTTGTTGCATGTGTATTTGTGTTGTATGTGCTGATGAACTCTCAGAGAAACTTCATATTGAGGTGGTAGGGCAGTCAGTCTGCTACTGACTTTAATCCTGTCATTACCAATGAGGCTTGCACCTCTGGATCCTTTAGATCTCGGAGTACACATGCATGCGTATTTGTGTTGTATGTGCTGATGAACTCTCCAAGAAACTTCATATTGAGGTGGCAGGGCAGTCGGTCTACTATCGAATTTAATCTTGTCATTACCACTGAAGCTTGCACCTCCGGATCCTTTAGATCTTAGTAGGCCAAAAATCTTAGTAGGCCACTGCATTGTGGTAATAGAGGGTATAATCTCAACCCTCATAAACATACTTGGAGTGGATGGTGCAGCCGTTTAGTTGCTAGATCTAGGCCTCACTGAGCGGAGAGTGAGCTAGTGTCCTAACGACCATGTATTCTCCCTGTGCTGATGCTAGCATGTGCTTCTTGGATGATCAAAAAGGCGGAGTGGCAACCCCACCGCTGTTGGCTCTTGAGTGGCTTGCTGAGTAATGTTCTCTTCTTTAGTTTGGAGTTCAACCACAAGGATGTCGAAAGGCATCCAGATAGATATGGAGGGGGTGCTTTAGGACTCGGATGGACCAATAGGTAAAGGATTGGCAAGTAATGGATCCTGGGGGTATAGGCCGAGCTCTCTCTCGAATTCAAAGAATTTGTTTCAGGATCCATCGGGAAGGAGGGGAGATGAGTAATGAATGAATTGGTAGAGGAGGAGTCATCAGAGGACGTTCAATGGATGATTTGGAGGCTGCTTGGTAGTAGGGAAGATTGCACTAAGTTGAAGAAATTTTTGGTAGAAAACTGACAAAGTTTTTCTTTTTTTGCTAAGGCGATGATCTAGGGGGATAGGGGGTCCTTTTATAGTTTTTAGTATCCCACTAATTGGGGGGATAGCATTATGGTGCTAACTCGGAGGGATGGCAGAATGGTGACGATCAACAAGATAGTAGAATGAATATGATCTGGCAGGATGACTAAAGGACCGAGTTTGAGGCTTGTAGGTATGGCACCGATCAACGCATTATGTGGCTAAGGCGCTGATCTACAGGGATAGCTAGCTAAGGCATTAGGGTGCCAGTTTGGTTTGGATTTGGAGATTTAACATTTGTTTGATCTGTTGAGGAGGTTGGAAGATGTTGAGGGTGTTGCCCAGAACATTGGAATGGTGATAGACGGGACCCGACAATGTGGGCGGTGGAGACTTGTGAGGTTAATGTGCCTTAATGCAGAAACGCACTAGTCATATTCACCTAATGCTAACCTTAGTTGTGTGGGTGGGTAACGATCAAAAAGGACTTGTGAAGCGGTTGGTGCTATGCCTACCATATAGACTCACCTAGACCTAGATGCACACTAGATGCAGTTCCTGTTATGTCAATTGTCATGGGGTTGAGTTCCAAGCATCATACTTTGTTGTTAGCCAGGTAGAGCATGTGTTGATCTTTCTCATCAGCCTAGTTGTCAGTGGTGGATCAGCATTGCCGCGTTGTGGTTGGGTTGCTCCCTTTGCAGAGGCAGGTTCTTGTGGTATTATTGCTTTTGGCTTGGCGACATTGTAGGTGTTTGTCGCATAGGCTTTGAGGGAGGTTCTCCCCACTTTTAGGGGTTGGTTCTTGGGTTGCTCCCTTGGCAGTTTCCCCTTGTGTAGCACTACACATGGTATCATGGTACTTACTGGGCTCTGAGTGGATTTCCTCATACTATAATCGAGGGTAGGTTCTTGTGAGGATGCATTAGCATGACTTGCTAATAACACTCTATGATGAAATCAGCCTCGTATACCTCTTTGATTGTCTTGGTGAGAAGCGCCTTGAATTTCTTGCCGAAATCTACATAGGGAGTCCTACCCACATCAGGGGGAATGGTTGTCATTTAGGATCCCTTGAACTAGTGGCAAATATTGCTCCCACCATGATTGAGTATTTGCAACATAGCACTTCAGAGTGTCAAAAGAAAGCTGGTTGTAGACTTCTAACTAGTCATCTGACTTGCAGATGGAAACTGCTAAAGAAGCTAAGTTGGCACATTGGCGATTGTCTTAACTGGCGTAGCGATTGATGTCATTAGACCTTGCTCCTCGAGGGAGTTTTCCATTTGGGAATGAGGCGAGGAGGGGTCATAAACTTTCCCACAATTTTGGGAATCCCAAATCATTTCCCTCCTTTGCAATAGCATTGTGCACGGAGGACGTTCTTGTGCATCCATTGTTCACTAGACATCCGGGTACTACCCATGGAAATGGGCTTGGGAAGAAGAGGTGGATGAACAGCTAGCATCAAATGTTCACCTTTATTGTGGATAGGGTGATGGCCTTGAGCAGAGTGGGGTTGGGAAGTATTTCTTGGGACAATGAATGGGGGGTTAGAATGTCTTTGAGCTTCGGGGTTATCCTCCTCTAGAACTTCCTTACCCTTCAAAGGTGGTTGCACTATAGGGGAAGCGGTGTCGACCTTACATACTAGGATCACTGAGGTACAGCCATCGGACGTGAGAATGGTAGTGCACGCTCTCTAGTTGATTTGGCAATTGAAGGCATAGCACCATGTTCTCCCAAGGATCATCTATTTATTTGACGCTTCTATGGGAAGAATGTTTAATCGAGTATCTACCACATGGTGAGCAACGGTTAGTTTCAAATCCACATAATCCAATGTATTTAAAATTTGGCCATTAATGACCCAAACTGAAGTAAGATTGAGGTTTAGCGGTACCTTCATCGCTTCCCATATCTTGCAGGAGATGAAGTTATGACTTGCTCCTAGATCCACAAGCGCCTTCACCCTTGTACCAGAGCCCTACAAATAAATACTCAATCTAGCCGGATCTATTGTTAATTCATCAGTTGGACCTAGGTGTTCTACTGTAGCCTTAAATAGAGCCATTTGTTTCCTTTGCCTAATTTTCACATTATGTATCCTGGCCTCTTCGATGTCCTGGCGTCCATTTGTGCTACCTTGGCCTTAAGCTCTTTCTCTTGGTGTATGGCTTGGAGAGTTTGTAGAGTGAGGGGACCATATTATCTTTTTAGCTTGCTATCATTGAGGTAGCGATCCACATCTTAATCCCGCCTAGTGGATATTCTATATGTGCCTTGTGGGGTGATCTCCAGTACGCAGTAGGGACCCATGCCCCTATATTTAAGTTTGTGCTTGGTGTTGTAGATGCTATAGAGGAGTGCTCACTATCCTTCTTCTAGGTCCTTATTCTTGAGATTGTGGTCAAACCATTTTTTGTGCCTCACCTTGTCTACTCGAAGGCAATACGCTATGTGGAATCTTGTCTCATCTAGCCATTCAAGATTGGTTAGGTGCTCAGCTAAAGCATTTTTAATGGGCCTCTCCTTAACTATAATGCATAGGCTGGGCACTACGTACTCCATTGGCATAACTGCCTCTATCCAAAGGCTAAGCTGAAGGGGGTGCACTTGGTTGCCACTTTGCATGACATTCGGTAGGCCCATAGTGCTGCAAAGAGATTGTGCTCCCAGTGGGTATGACAGGTTCAACTGTACAAGTTATAATCATGCAGCACATTTTGTTTGAGCTTTCATCTAGGCCATTTGCTATAGGGCAATACGGTGTGGATTTCCTATGTATGATCATGAATTCACTAGTCAGGATGGCCATTGTTTCATTGAGGAAATGGGCTCCTCGATTGCTGACTAGTTCCAAGGGACATCCAAACCGTGTGATTACTTGTTCATATAACACTTTAGCTATGGACCTCACATCGCCTTTCTTTGTAGCCCAACCCTCCACCCATTTGGTGAAATAATCGGTAGCCAGGATGACACATTTGGCTCTCGTTCCCTTAGCTACTGGATTGAAGGGTCAATAAAATCTATGCCCCATTTCTCAAAAGGCTAATATATTATTATTTCCATTAGGAGCATCATGTCCGCCTTATGGGCGATTTCCACCCTTTGGCAAGGATCGCATTGGTTGACAAATTCAACTGCATCCCCAAAAAGTTCGACCATTAAAGGCCTTCTTATAGCACCTTACCTACTATAATGTCTATGGCAAAGTGGCCGCCTGCTATTCCCTAATGTGCTTCCTCAAGCACGTCCACATACTCATGTTTGCACATGCATCTACGCATAATGCCATCTTTTGCCATGTGGTAGAGTTGGCCTACGATGATTAGTTGGTATGGTGCTACATCTTTAATGAGTTTGCTAGCCCTATCCTTCTTTAGAACTTTATCGATAGGTAACCCGTTTGCCAAGTAATGGCCTATTTCAGTCGTTCATTCCAGAATTATGTCAATGAGAAATAAGGGGGCATCTGGGAGGTCATCCTCGGCTCTCGTTGGTAGTTCTTCATTGGGGATCTTTGAGATGTGGTCAGCTAGGAGGTGGGTCTTTCCCTTACACACCATGACTATAAAGTTGAACTCTAAGAGGATTAACATCCACCTCGTTATGCATCTCATCATACATGGCTTATTAACCAAGTATAGTGGTGTCTGATGATCAACAAAAAAGGCAAACTTGTTGGCTAACAAGTAATGCCTAAACTTCTTAACTGCATAAACCTTGGCTAGACCTTCCCTCTCTTTTTTAGTGTAATTAACCTCGGTGTCATTTAATCGTCGACTAGAAAAGTACACGGGGTGGTCCAAGCTGTACTCCCTTAGCTGAGCTAGCACGCACCCTATGGAAAAGTTTGAGGCATCTATGTGGACGTGGAATATTAGATTCCAATTCGGAGCCCTTAATACCGATGCTGTGGCTAGAGCTAGCTTGAGAGTGTCGAAGGACCTCTAACACTCCTCGGTCCACTCAAAGACTATTAGCAACTTATACATTGGCCAGGCTATGTCCGCATAGAATAGGATGAATCTTCGATAGTAATCCATATGGTTTGTAAACCGTTGCAACCCTTTGGAATTTGTGGGTGGGGGTAGCTCCAGAATGAACTTAATCTTATTGTAATCTGTAGATATCTCATTCTTGGACACTATGTGACCAAGAATCATGCTGGGTTTGACCCAGAACTGGGTGAGAGGTGGGTACCATATAATTCAAAATGCTGTCCTCAGGCTTAGGATCTTTGGATGAAAAGATAGAAGGATATCACTGGATAGTGGGTTGACAATCGATGGGATAGCTTACCTCAGAGGGATACTCGAAAGGCATCGATTGACGAGTTCCATGGTTATGCCTCCAGATTGGTAGTTTAGCCTTATGGCGTCGGGTCAACGCCTGTTAGACCGATGGGATAGCTAGCTGACCAATCCCTAACAAATATTTAATTAAGGAGGCTAGTTAGGTCGAGGCGGCGGGTTAGTCGACGCATTAAGGGCTTATGACATTGATCGATGGGATCGCTAGCCTAAGGTGCCGAGTCGTGGGATAGGAATTGTCTGGGAACACAAGATATTGCCGACTCTTTTATGAGGATTCTTGGTGGATTTGCAAGTTCTGCTCCAGGTTTATGTGTATAGGGGTGTTACAAACTACCTAAGCTACCTATAGCAAACAAAAAAAACCAAAAAACTAACTTTTCCTACTCAAATGAATGATTTTCACAAGTTGGACTGTCATAAACCAAAAACCACTTTGAAATTTGGCTCAACTTTTCATTTTTGAGTGTGTTCAGTTGGATTTCACATTGCAACAAGCTTAACAATCACACTATCTATCTTCTTGTATAAACAAACAAAAACAAGCTTAAAGGCATGAAAATGACTCTATAGAGCTTGTTCTACTCTAAACTTACACTTTCTCCATTCTTTTCCACTAAATACTCACTCCTAATATCCACAAACAAAGCCTAAATATTGCGCAATGGGTGGTTTACAAAAGGAAGCAAATGCATCACAACCTTGGACATGCAGATTTCCTTGTTTCTCACCACACATCATGCATGTGTTAAAAAATAGGCATCGGTGTGCTTTTAGCCTATGTTCTTGTCTTGGATGGGTAAGATACTTTGTGTAGCACTTAATCTTACTCAAATTAATGTCTATTAAAAGTATCCTACCCATCGTATCATTTGCATGATTGGGCATGCATATTTTCATCAGCAATGCATATGGTTTAAAAAACCATATGCACCCTAAAACAAGAACTTGCACTACTCCAAATGTAGAAAAACCTAGCATGAATATTATGATCTAGAGGCCTACTAATTTTGGTCCCATTCTGACCACCAATGCCTAACTTCACTAGACAACACATGACGAGGTGCATAATTAAAAATCGCACGTGTAGACCTATTTATGGGACAAGATTTGGCAAGATAGTTGGGACCATACAACCTAGAGTCATACATAGTCCTGCCCATTCAAGAGACAGAGCCATACATTTAGACTTACCCTATCAATAATCCATCAGCAATGCATGTGTGTGTGTGCGTGCGTGCATGCGTGAATGCACGCGTGCATGTGTGTGTGTGTGTGTTACCTACTATTCCAATGACTCTAAATCTCCATTAATCCACATTCTTAGTCAGAGGTTTGAAAGGCCCCTGGCAGCAATTGTTTCATCATGACTATATTTACATTTATGTTAATGCTTAAGGGTGCAGCAAAGAAAATCACTGAGCAAAAAGAAATCCATCCGATTACTCTAGCTGCATTTCTAATCGAGAATCCAAGAGAATAAATTCTAGCTGCATTTCTAATCAAGAATCCCAGAGAATAACTTCTTATCAATTTTCCCCATGGTAAAAACCATAACATAGTTTCTAAATTCAACAGGTTACAAGATATTTCAATTTCCAATTCTCATTGCCGACAGATACATTTATGTAAGTGTGCATGACAGGGTCGAGAGTACTATATCTCTCATCGTAAGTCTCCCAAGTGTATCCTTCAAGGTTGCCAACATCCTTTTCCACAATACCATGTCCAAGACTCTACTTGCAAATCCGATGGAGAGGTGTGCCAACTCACCTGGAACCATCACAACAAAAATGAAAGTTAGAACAATACATTTTTAATGTGGAAGCCAAGCATCAAGGATGGCACACAGTTGTTATCCTTGTCACTCAAACAGATTAGCATTAATAAAATCTTGGCATTTTCAAGGCAGTTGGCATTTATAAATTTTATCACTTGAGTGCTTATACAAGTAATTCTCATAAAATCTACATCCATACGCGGGGTTAAGATGCAGCATGTCTAAAATATATCCTGAATTAGATAACATGCTTTTTGACTATCCCAAAATAGAGGGTGTTATAAGCGACTGGTGATCAATTTTACAAAGGACTCCCTTCTCAAGTAGTGGCGGAAATTTGTGGACAACCATATTGCATGCTGCATATCTTTCGATACATAAGGAATCGTATTCTGACTTGAACTAAGAAGTTGCAGATCTATAGACAAGCTATAAATTTTCTTTTGGAAGCATATCAATCAGACATTTTTAGCAAAAGTTATACCTTCTACAAAACAGCTTAAAGTTGCTGTTTTGTTACAGCCAGTAAATTACTGCGTTCTCAAGTAGTGACGGAAGTTTGTGGACAGCCATATTGCAAGTTGCATATCTTCCGATACATAATGAATCACATTCTACTTTGAGCTGAGAAGTTTCAGATCTTTGGACAAGCTATAATTTTTATTTTGGAAGCGTATCAATCCAACATCTGTAGCAGAAGTTATACTCTCTACAAAAATAGCTAAAAGTTGTTACAGCTAGTAAATTACTGCCATTAGCCAGTTCGCAAAAGTGAAGTGTAAACAATGAAACCATCAAAGGATTTCTTATAAAGTGGTAGACATATTCCCAATGGGATATGAGTAGAATCCAATGGTAGGGGACCTTCAATGAGACCCTTATACTCTCTTCTATAATCATGCTCAAAGGCTCATAGAATGGCATGAAGCAAAGAGGTAAGATGCATGAGCAGTTAAAGGTCAGCGAGATCATAATTACATTTCATCCTAAAGGAAATTTTCCTCATACTCCAAAGAAATCGCAACGTCTTGATTCCTATGCTTAGGAATTTTTCTAACGGAATCTTTCTAACAAAGGAAAATTTCCTAATTACTTTGTTCAATATTGTGCTTGCTACGTATAGGAAAATATAATCAACTTACAGGTCATAGCTCAGTGCTGAGCAATTGCCTGACAAATGGATTAGTTCTATCTATACAATGTGGACTTTGAACAAGTGCTAGGTTTCAAGGCTAATCATTTCTGAACAGATCATCGTGGTCCCATATTGCAACTCTACAAGTTATCCATAGTCAATCCTCGGCAGTGGGAGACGCAACATAGCAAAGACGTAACCCTTGCTCATGGATTCATACTTGGAGGAAGCAAAGGCTCTACAAATGCTCTTTTCCATGAGGCTATACGAGTCCCTGTTCATAAGGAGGCTAACTGATAGTAATCTAGATGGCAAAGGTGTAATGTGCTTTTGACATGCAAGTGAAAACTTTTGAATGCTTGGAATGCTAAAACGTCACACTAAAAGAGAGTTAAATGTTTGCAATAGCTAATATACATTACATAGCTAATCAAGGCCCTTACTGGCATATTAGTAGGCTAGGCTCATCATGTAGATGAGATCACAGCTCATGTTGGAGTATTGCAACATTTAATTTGGTCGACCTCTATCTCAAAGGCTCCGCAGCCCATAGCACATGAATAGGCACCTGACAGTACGAGATAAAAGCTTTAGCATGATGAAGCTTCTACAGCTCATTACAGTAAGCTAACGTGGTGACCTTTTCCACTTGTCCCCTTCCTCACGATTCATGGGATCACAGAAGAGAGATCTGACCAATTCAATTCCTTATATGAATAGAGATCCGACTTGCAGGCAACCCTGAGAGAGTTCAGGGAGTTCAGAGGGCACGTTATAGAGAATTTGGTGTATCTCAAGCTCAGTCAAAAAGCCTGCATGAAACACCTCCCAAAGGGCAGTCGTGCCATTGGAGTCGTTGACAGAGAAACACCTCCCAAAGACTCGTCACAGTAATGCACGAGTTGCATAATGAACGGGCTGCGTAAACACTATCCCTGCTGGTTGGCCATTCCTCAAATTGTCTATGCAACCTGTTCCATTCCTCAAACGGCGCACCATTACTGCAAGAAGGTTCGTAAAGGACTAACATACATGTGTGTCCATTCGGCATTTCGGTGCTTATGAGCAACACTAAGCCTGGGAGCAAGAGTACCTAGAGAAAATCTCTCAAATGCATAGATCTAGTGATCGTGGTCTTTTTTCCAGAGGCATTTTTTGTCAATGGGCATTATAGCCAGCAGAGGAAGACAAGTGCAAGGAAATATAGACGCTCCAGACTGTCTCAGGACAAAGAGATGTATCCCAGGTGCATCCTACAACGTTTGTCTCACCTCAGAAGAGCAGCAACGTTTTCACCTTCGTACTCTGCTGCACGTCCTCATGTTCCTTAGGTAGTATGTCGTCAAGGAGATCCTCACGACCCTTAGATGTTCAATAGCTGGAGGAGGCGCACGTCGAGAGTCAAGCTCAGCTAGAGCTAAAGAAGGCGTGGGCACCCGCACGCAGCTCCAAATAAGAAACCAAACGGGCTATAATACTAAAAAAGGAATAGCTTGTAGTAGAAGGAAGGAGAAGCCGGGCGACAGCATGAAGAGTAGTCACGGTCATTGAGGCAGCAAGCTGCAAGTCATTGCGAGCTATGGAGGATCCTTTCATGCAAAATGATGAACAGTGCAACCTTAGTCTAGAAAGAAACCTTTGAGAGACTCATAATTCTCCTTTGAGGCTGTTCTTCGAGTTGTGTGGAGGCTCTTGGGTTCTCGTTCCTCCCTCGACCATGTTGGAGCTCCCCAACTAGTTTGAGCTATTAGTATGATATGACAGCAGTACCTCAACAGTAATAATATAATAGTACACAATTAAAACTAATAGTACTAAAAACTGTTAAGGTTCCTCATTGCGGAGCATCCCCGAGAGAAACAAGATGCCTTTCTATTACAAAAAAGAGTCCCCATAGGGACAGCTAAAAATACAAAACGCACACAAAAATATGTAAGAGCCATTTTGCACAAATACATGCTTAGCAATAGTTCTTATAGAGAAATGTTTGCCAAGATTCGTTCGTGTACCTCCTGGGGTACACGATACACCGTTCTGTGGCCTTTACCCTTGTGCTTTGCTTGCAACATTTGGAACTTTATTGCCAACACCACATCAGCATGCACTATAGTGGGAGGTGCATCTTTTAGTATTGCATAACTACTTTTGCATTTTGGGATTTTTGCATAAAAGATTCCAGAAACCACTTGATCCCCAATGTTGAAGACATTACCCCATCCATCCGTCTCTTGCTCTATGAGGATTGTTTTTTATTTTGAGCACAGCACCACATAATAATCCTCATTATCTTCATTTGTAGGGGACCGTAGTACTGCAAAATGGTCACCCATTTGAAGCATGTTAGCCAGCTAGTCTCTATCAGCATATGTTACAGATTCCTTCTCCATGTCTGATGCAGTTTGTCCATTGATGGTTCAAGGTCCATGGACTTGCATGAGATAAATTGGTGCACTTATCCCATGTTTCATCCATGCAGAATGAACAAAAGCATGACAATTGTCTAAACAAGGCTTGTGTGGGATCTTTGTTACTAAAACCCAATATGCAGTGTGTTGAACAACTTCCTTTGATGGTCTGGAAGTTCCATGCTTTAGACCTGTCAACATCACCAACCTTTACTTCTATGAAGAGCCTTTGTTTAGAATCATCTCCCATCTTCCATGCCAACCATTCCACAACATCGTCTGCATTTTGTAGCTTTGCACCATTTACATCCAATTGCTTACTGTAGTGCAGACTTTATGACTGCACCAGCCCACTCATGTTCTCCCTTGCCATGACCGCTTCCGAAAAAGCTCCACATCATCCGAATGCCAGTCAAAGAGGAATACCTAGCATAACAAACAACAAATATATTGCATTTAAAAATATGCAACATCTTCAGCGTGATGTAGAAAATAGGGGGGCAGTGTCCAATGTCTTACCTTGCAACAAAGTAAAATGCGCGAGCGGCCTTGAACTGAGATGCTGCCCCATCTGAGCAAACCTAGTGTCTTTTAAACTTCAAGCCTTTAGACACCAACCATTGATGGTGGAGCATAAAGCAATGTTGCACAAATAGTGTGTCATGTTCTTTGTCATCTGAAATGTAAAAGATGGATTGCTTTTTTATCTCGCTCGTCTCCTTCCAATAGCAAATATGAACCAAGATGGCCACTTGGTCATTATGCCAATGCATTGATTGAACCTCATTTTGCACTTTGAATGTACGGTTCTCTGCAAAGTCAACAACTGAAAGCACCACATCATCAGGAAAATTTGTGGTGCCCAGTAACTATGAAAGTTGTGAGTGATAAACACATTTAAGTGTTGCAAGAATTGAGGGATGATGATGGATGGAGGAGTTTTCTTGTATAAGAATTTTATTCTTTTCTTTGCATCAACTTTTCCTGTATCCTCGGTGACATATTCATACGTATTCCATCTTATCAATGCACCATTTGCATCATCCAACTCACATGGGCAAAACAACGGTTCTGGGCACTTGTCACATTTGCGTAATAAGCATTCAAGCTTGTGCCATTCAGCATCCTCTTCCTTTGGACATACTACCGAACGCCACATTTTAAACAAAAAAGAACAATTGCTGGTGTGGGCAACACACGTGTCCTCCCCTTGGGACCTACAAACCTTGCATAAAGCAATCACACATATCTCGATGCAACAATGTGCTATTATTCCTCATGGAATTCACTGCTAGTCAGAACAAGTCTATTCTTGTATGGTAAATACAATAACAAGTATTTCTTTCCTTTAGGTTTTTAATGAAATAGGGCTTCAAATTCTGAAAAGAACGGAAACCAATATCTATGGAAAGATGCTCCTCCTTGAAATTAAGGAAGAATTCTGCTTGCAAAATCAATCATGAACAATCAATATTATTTAAACCTAGACAACAAACAAAAAAACTATAAGTTATTTAAAACTTATAGTGCCATCATTATTTTTCTAAGTTCTATCACTCAATTACTAAGTCTTAACGCTACTAGTAGTGCCAAATATTAGTAAGTGCTAGATAGTAATAAATGCTAAATAGTACTAGGTGCTAATTATTGTTGTAAATTCTAGATAGTACTAAATAGTAAATGCTAGATAGCACTAAATATGTTTACATAGTACTAAATGCTAGATAGTACTAAGTGTGAATATTACTATGCTAGTTTAGTACTATTAGTAAGTGCTAATATTACTAAGTGCTAGATAGTACTATTAATAAATGTGCTATATAGTACTCAGTGCTAATATTAGTAAGTGCTAATATTACTAGGTGCTAGATAGTACTAGTAGTACTAAATATTAAGTGGTAATATTAATAAGTGCTAATATTTTTAATATTAGTAAGTGTTGGATAGCAAGTGCTAATATTACTAAATAGTAAATGCTTGATTTGTAGTACTATAAGTACTAAATAGATGGTAAGTGTGCTATTACTAGGTGCTATATAGTACTATTAGTATTGAATAGTAAGTGCTAATATTACTAAGCGCTACGAATTATTGAGTCCTAAATATTACTCAATAAATAGTACTTAGTGCTAAATGTTACTAAGTGCTACATAGTACTAAACAGTGCTAAAATACTGCAAAATAATACTAAATAGAACTAATAGTAGTAATAGCAGAGTTAAGGAAAGGAAGAGTGTAAGAAAATAATACAACGTCTGTGCTCAACAGATAATAGGATCTCGACGCAAGAGAGAAAACAAGATAGTATGGAGAATCAAAAATTTGATTACTGTAGAACCGATACAATAGATGGCGCTGCCTCCTAGCCGTGCGCTCCTATGAAAGAAGCTTTGATGGTGATCTAGAAACAATAGAGGACGGAGGCTGGATGCTAAGGAATCAGGGCTGCTGTAGCCAGATGATGATTAAATGGGCTTCACGGGCTCGCTCTTATATAGCCACCAGTCATAGTCGGTTGGACCCAATATGGTGACCGACCCAGTTCACCCAAAACGGTCGACTGGGGGTCAGTCTCAAAATAGGCCACTGACCACACAATAGAACCGGTGCGCAAAACAGAGCAATTGACCTACGATTCTCGTTCGGGATCATCTGGACCTCCAAACGGGCCCTGCAACCCGAGAGTGGGCTGCCCCGGGAAAAGCTCCATCTACCCTCAGTGCAGTCAGTCATGGGATGCCTTCCCGCACTTGCATGTAGCCTCGTTGGCAGTGTGCCAACTCCGTCTAGCCATCAGGCCACACATGGCCCCCATCTAGTGTAAACCAGGACCTACCGGATAACCGAGCTACTCAAATGCCTTCTCCTCATATGGGGGGCTTACAAGTAGAGTTAGCTGGTTCTCACGTAGTTACATGAGAGTGGAGCATTGATATCTAACACCCCCCCTCAATGTCCACCTGCAAGTGAACTTACTTTTTTGGCCCAATGCCGAGACGATGAAGATGCCTCTCCAGCAAGTCTCTTCCAAGAGCCTTCGTGAAGATGTTCGCAGCATTCTCTGTAGTCGGAAAGTACACCAAGTCGACCTTTCCATCCATGATCAGCTCGCGTACAAAGTGATATTGAATCTCAATGTGTTTTGTGCGAGCGTGGAACATCGGGTTCTTTGCAATCGCCATGCAACTCTGATTGTCACATGATAACTACGTAGGCTTGTCCTACACTGCACCCATGTCCCCCAAAATCCTCCTCAACCATACTGCTTCGGAAGAAGCAAAGCATGCTGATTTGTACTCGGCCTCAGTAGAAGAAAGAGCAACTATGGGTTGCTTCTTGCTGACCCATGACACAACTCCAGATCCAAGTGAGAAATAGTACCCTGTCACTGATCTTCTGCTGTCCACGTCTCCTGCCCAATCCGAGTCACAGAATCCGATCAAGATGTTGCCCTTGGTATAGGTGATGCTGTACTTCGCTTCGTCCACCAGTGGTGATGAATCCTCGTTTGAGAGCTTCATGTCAACCTCCATAGGGGTACCAACTGTCTTGCACTCAGCCATGCCAAATGCCTTCAGTATCTCTCTAGCATACTTCAGCTGTGAAATGAAGATCTGTTTCAGCTCCTTCCAAACTTCAATTCCCAAACAGAAATGCATTAGTCCGAGGTCTGTCATTTCAAACTCTCTTCCTAGCAAATGCTTCGTCTGCGAGATCTTCTCTTCATGGTTCCTTGTTATGACAAGGTCGTCCACATAAAGGACCAAGATCATACACCTGCGTCCTTCTCTGAAGATATACAAATTTGCATTAGATGGCCTCCTCCTGAACCCATTTTGCAGAAAGTAGGCATCAATTCGTTGGTACCACGCTCGTGGGGCCTGTTTCAGCCCGTAAAGTGCCTTCTTCAGTTTGTAGACTTTACCTTCTGAACCGGGGATCTCAAAACCTGGTGGTTGTTCCACGTATACCTCCTCCTTGAGATCGCCTTCCAGAAAGGCGGATTTCACATCCATCTGAAACACGGGCCAACTTCCTTGGGCAGCTAAAGCCAAAACATTGTGAATTGTGGTTAGTCGAGCTCTGGGAGCAAAAGTGTCTTGATAATCAAAACCATGTACCTGTGCAAATCCTTTTGCCATGAGCCGAGCCTTGTACTTATCCAACATGTCGTCGGACTTGTACTTGATCTTGTACACCCACTTCGTCCCGATTACCTTGCATTTTGGTGGTCGATCCACAAGGTCCCAAGTGTTGTTCTTCATTATGGAGCCATACTCCGACTGCATAGCCTCCATCCACCTATCATCGCCCTGTGCCTCTTGAAGACACTTCATCTCAAAACTGCATACTTTCTTTCTACTAAAAACGAAGTAGGATGATTGGTCCAGAACTTGTGCCACTGGATCAAGATGAGAACTCTTTTGGTCCAAAAATTGGTTTAATTGAAATTACAATCATTGAGAATGGAAGTGTGCTAAGCATCATCTCACTCAGGCAATGTTGCACCCTCTCTCAATTACATCTCAATTACATAATGACATTTTAATGGAGTCGGAGAGCATTGTCTCCGAAGGATTTCATTTGTTCTCAACAACAAGAAGGTGAAGTAAATTTTTAAGATTGTTTTTAGTTTAATTATTTCAGTTACAATTTTGACATCGTAATTATGTGCAGATTCTACAAAGAAGAGAAAGTACAATAAAGTGCAAAGATGTTGCGAGTACAATTATTGAGATAGATCAAAGCTCATGAGATCAGGTAATGTTTTAAGTGATTTTAAATCTAAACTAATAACAAAGTCTAGATCTAATTTAAACTTGTTGCTTTGCAGATATCAAAGACTTTAATTATGTTCATGCGGCTGGGATGGAATGAGGTATACCAAGCTATTATTAAAAAGAGACCACATTTTTTTTGCAGACAAATTTGAAACTTGTATACTCAATTACATCAAATTCTTAGAATAATAGCTGCTATTTTGCCACGAAATTGTGTCACAAGAATATATTTGTCAAGAGAAGTTAAATGACATGGACTATCTCTACTGCATATGAAAAACATCCATAAGCCTGCATTAAACATGCCATGGCATATCCACTTCATTCAAGGAGTCTGCTACTCAGTGGAAGGCTCTATGGGAGGGTTTGAGAAAGATTGTTGAGAAGGCTGATGCTCGGAATAAATGTGTTCCTTCTTCTACTCCAATTGTTCCTCCTTGTGAGCGCCCTCTTGTGTATTTTGCTCATCCACCTTCACCTACTCTTGAACCTTCTCCTCATCAACTTTAATAGGCTCTTGCTTTACTGGCTCCTCATCCACCATCAGTGGCTCCTACTTTGCATGCTCTTTAATAGAAGAACTAGATCCAACATGAATGGGCTTCTTTTTTTGCTTCTCTTTAGGAGCCTTCTTTGCATACTTGAGTAGATTTTCAATTGTAAGAGCTCTATATCCATTTATATCAATGGATGTGTAGCTATCCTCTTGAAGCTGTGAGGAGAGAGAAATGTATCAGAAATTCATTGACATCTTGTCATTATATATAAGATATGCAATAAAGATCTTTATATTTACCATCTCTGGTATTTGTGCTCCAAAAAAGTGTCCAGCATGTACTTGGCATCATGGAATAATGTTCTCCACCGACATGAATTTGGATTGTCTTGTTGTGGTACCTACACAAGGATATCATCATTGAGAGATGGTTGTGAAGAAAGATGCATCAAATTTGTGGAAAAGGAAATCATTCTCTCACCGGCATATCAATAATTTGAATGGTGTCTAATAAATTTACATTGGGAGGACATAAATCCAATGCAGTGAAAAGTCTCTTCAGACACCTACAATGTATATTTTGAAAGTCATCAATGGTCCAAAGCTAATAAATAAAATAAAAGATAAAGGATGAAAACAACATACAGATTCAATCCTTTATGGGTGCCATATAGAGAGTTGATTTTAAAGCACCACTTGTCTTTAAGATCTACACAAAGTAGGCTCCAATGGTTGCTGCAAGAGAAGAAAATACATCAGTGGTTCTCTACCAAGAGACAAATATGTATGCTAATACAATTTAATCACGTATCTTGCATTGAAAGCAAATAACAAGAGTGTAACATTTTTGAAGTTGTAGTATGTAAACAACTTCTTCAACTCAGTCGGTGCAACCCTTGGATCTTCGAGTTTTACAGAGAAGGTAGTATCAATTATAAAGACTTCATGCTGGGCTTCCTAACGTAATTCATTCCTGTACATACTATTCAAGAAAACATCAGCGGCATCAATGAAGAGGAAGAGTTCTTGAACAAGGTTTATGTATTGTCCCCCAATATTCAAAATCAATTGTTAAGCACTTCAACATTATTAAGACTATACCAAATATGAAAACGTCAAAAAAAACTTACCAAAGGACAACCATGATAATTTGATCAGTGACCCACTCATTCTTTGATTTGAGTGCATTTATGCATTCAGTTGTCATGGTAATATCTCTTGCCTCAAACATAGTCACGTAAGAAATAAAAAATCTAGAACCCAACTCAGCCAGCCTTTGACAATTTATCAAATCTCTTAAAATTGTCTCATGAATAAATTGCTTGTTGCTTTTCTCCCTTTCTAGTGCAATGCATCGCAGTAGTTGCTACCAAAGTAGAAGCATCTCAAAGGGGCCATCACCAAAGAAAGGGTCAATAAGTGCATATACTCAAGCAAGCTAAACTAAGAAGGTTTAAGCAAAAAACATTAGCACTAAGAGAGATTAGAAAAGCACAATTTGCCATGGGATTTGCTATCCCAAAAGCCCCATTCCAAAGGCTTGTCAAGAGAATTTGTGTTGAAGATTGGAATCTTGAACATCGATGGTAGAGAACAGCCTTGTATACTCTTCAAGACGCTGCTGAAGATTATATGATAGAGTTTTTTCAGGATGGAATGCTTGTAGTTGTCCATGCACATAGAGTCACACTCATGGTTAAAGATATTGAGATGGTGAAGAGAGTAAGATATAGATATGACAAGCTCCTTTATCCCACTGATTGGGTAGATAAAAAAATGAGAAACGTCTCATTGGTTCCACCAGCCCGACAACCAAAGGATGAGGGCATTCAAATACAAGAAGTGACACATAACAGAGACACAAGGGCCAAGGTTGCCTATAGGACCTTTTCCATGTTTTCTTGCTATAGATTTGGTCCTTGCCATATCCAATCTTCTTGACTTAAAAAACATCAAACACAAATTACATCATAGTACACCAACATACCAAACCACTTTCTCATGCTTCAAACAATGGAAAATATGCTACAGAAAGATTTTTTAAACAATATACTCTAAATAATACCAACATACTAAAATCGCTTCACAGGTAAAAAATGTTTTAAAAAGCGATTTAAAGTGTCATACACTAGCTAGCCATCAAGGATGAATTCACGTTTTGGAAATAGTTTCAAGTAATGAAATATGCTCAAAAAAGTGAGTTTGTGTGAGATGACTTGCTAGGAAGCATGAAATCACTTTTTTACCAGCCTCTCCCACTATATCAACCATCTCTTTACTACAAAGATTTTGGTTTTTCATCGACAAATGGGCAATGATTGGGAGACCGTAGTTTGGTTTTTCAAAGCTTTGTCTAGGTTTTTGGGTGGGCATGAAATGTTCCAACAAATAGCGAAGGTCATTTTGATTGAAAAGTTTTGTTTGTTGTCTGGGATAAAAATCTCCTTGCCTTGATAGCACCAATAGATGGCTTGATTGGTACCTCTTTGCCATTTGTAGATTTTTTCAAATCCTTTGTTATATGAACATCGCCTCCATGGAGACCCATATCAGACAACACTTTCTCCAATGCTTGGAGAGCATGTTTTCTACTTCTTTTAGGACGAAGCTTCCAAGCAAATCCAATATAAAGAAAGACCAACTTCTCCACAATTTGACACAGTGCATGCAATGTGCATATATGAACATTACTTAATGGAATGTCAAGAATAGCCTTAAATTTTGGATCTACTTTGTCTCTATTTGGTGCCCTCTTCCACCATTTATGACCCATCACATGTGCTGGCTCTTTGCAATACAGACAAGGAGACTTTGAATTTCCTCCTTTACTTACATTATACATACACTTAAGCGTTTTCAAATCACCTGCCATATGCCACTCTACTTGAAAGTCACCTTTGCCTGCAACATGGAGATGTTCATCTTGAATTTGACTCTTGATTATTGTTGGTATGTTAGTATGGTGAAATACCCAAGAAAGAGTTTCATGGTCCTCTGTCTTGACCTGTGAAAATAAAATTCACACTGTAAGATTATTTTAAGATTGAAAAAAAGAGCATTGCCTTATATAATATGGAATGTTTGCATACCTCAAAGGAGCCTAACCACCATATATGTTTTTCTGATTGCACACTGAAATAGCTTGTATCTTGTTCAGTATAACTGATGTACATATCAAGTGCTCGATTCATTAAGGTAACAGTGAGACTGCCTTGATCTTTTTTCCCTTAACAATCTCACACATCCAATTTGATAATGAATTTCAAAACACCTTTGCATTCTTTGAATGAAAGACTATAAAACTCTACCATTCTTCTCTGCATTTGTTTAAGGTCCATGAGAAGAAGCGATTGCACCATCTTCACATTGACTTAGAAGAACAATATGCACCAGTGCAAAAATGACAAAAAGTCCACTTGTAAGTGCTGAGTAGAAGGAGAACATGAGAAGAGGAGGCTTGAACACATTGACTTATGGTGCGACGGAAGCATCTACCCGACATGTCCTTCAAAAAACTCTACACCTCCATTTTCTAATCCCACATCGCTTTTATGATTTGTGGGGGACGAAGCTAATGGATTGTATGGATACATTGGGGCTCATCAATCCAATATGGAAATGTACAAGATGCTATGTATGCAAGAGAGTACGGAAAAGATACAAGTCAACTTTGACAGAGCAATTGCAAAGAGAAATCCAAGAGCACTCAAATACGAAGAAGGAGTTGCGATGAGTAAGAAGGAAGAGAAAATTTCTCGGAGAAAGACTACGAAACAAAACGATTCAAAACATTGCAGAGTTGAAGGCTAGTAGTGGAGGATGCAAGTGTCAAATTCAACTAGTAAGGTGAGCAAATAGTTAATTTAATTTATCAATCCAATTCTTCAAATAGGATGTTCTTTATTCAATGATTCTTATTACAAGTGGTATTGTTTGTTTATTGTAGGAAAATATTAGAGCCTGCAAAGGAAAACATAGACCCAAAGGTTATTCCTGTAAAATAGATAAAAGGATTGCTATCCAGTCACGTAGCAAAGGGATTGATTGAAGAGAAGAAGTTTAAAACAATACGACAGAATGTTGAGGAATTCATATCCAATAATAAGGTTGATGTGGATACAATTCAATAAGCTCTTGATGTGAGTGGAGTCCGTAGAAAATGATATGCTTCAATTTACAATGCTCTCTCGTCTAACTTAAGCGATCAGAGAATCAAACGAGTGCTTCTACCCAGCCCAGCAGCTATATGGAGAAAAAGAGGATTATTGAATACATAAATAGATTAGTATATTGGACAATATAACCATATTGAAGGGATCTATGACGGTAGTAAGGGAAGCATAGTGTATGATCCTTTTAACAATATTTTTGGATGCATCCATTTTTTTGAGCTTCTCTAGTTCTTTGCCTCTTCATCTCATGTGATTATAGAGCGAGTCATTAAAGCAGGCGGGATTGATTCAAATATTCAAAAAAACACTCAAGATGATTTAGTTATGAGTTCATCATAGCAGAGCAGACACATCTCATTTCAAGAGATCTAGAATCTATGCAAGATCTATGTGGAGAGAGAATCTCATTAAATATTTAATGCCAAATCATGTGAGGAATGTAGAATAATAGATTTATTCTTTCTTGGACTGACATGTTTGCAGTCTGAAATGACACATCTGTGACTCGAGATAGTCTATTTTATTGCTTTTTTCATATTTTTGGTGACAAATAAAGAAGAAAATAGCAAAAATCTTAGAGGGCCCGAAAACGAGCTTTCTTTTTTCCTAATGTTAGTCATAATAAATGACTTGAAAGAGCAAACAATACTATTTTGTCCTATCTTTATTCCTAGGACTAATCTCTAAAATATGGTCTATACTATAAACGTATTAAGTCCCTAGTGTAGTATTTAGTACTGTGATTCTATGATTTAGTGCTAAATTCACTTCATATAGAGTCTGTTACAGTGTTAAATGTTAGCAACATCTGAACAATACTGATATTATCCATGACAGTACTAAATAGTTGTAAAGAGTACCAAATAATAGTGTGTAACTTGGGCTTCATTGAAAGAAGGAAGATGCACCTCTGTGAGCTCCAAGAAATGGGTGGGATGTATTGCATACTTTTTTGGGCCAAGCCTATGCCTGCAAACATCCTTCATGTTTGGGGAAACCCTAGTGTTGTCTTTCCAGAACTAGACAACACATTGAACAACCTCACAACTTAAGGAATCCTGTCTACGCTTTCGACCTCCATCTGCCCATTTGAAGGAAGCTTGTTTTATGTCCACGCGATGTTTCTTCAGATTCCATGCTTGAATGCCAACGGCTTTAGCTACTTTTCTATCACTATATTTTTTAAATGCTGAAGTGTTAGCAATCATGTAGAGAGCTGCTCTCTTCACAAAACTGACTTATCAGCACTTTCTACTCTTTTCACAAGACTCAATGATGTCTTTAGATTATCCACTATTGCCATTGATATAGACTGGCTTTGAAAATTTGTCTCATCGACAACCTCTTGCATATGTGGATGTTTTATAACCTTAGACAAAATGTCAACCCTCGTTCTCAAGTCCAAGTTCTTTGTGGTATGCTTGAAATGTTGCACAATTGTTAATGTCAAGTGTCTCATGTTCCTTTCAAAGCAATGTTGTGGCAGTGCATTGAGCGAGTTCCCTTCATGGTGTGGCACTTCTAGTGCGGAGTTCTCCATCTTGCACACAACCATATTTGAATGGTAAATAATAAATTAATGAATGACACAAGAAGACAATACGTCAAAACATGCATGCTCAATCTTATTGTACGAGAAAGTCATCCTAAGAGAGAGAGAGAGAGAGAGAGAGAGAGAGAGAGAGAGAGAGAGAGAGAGAGAGAGAGAGAGAGAGAGAGAGAGCTCTAGAGAGAGAGAGAGAGAGCTATAGAATCACTCAAACATAACTGGTTTTTGCACTAGAGAGAACATACGGTCCAAAGTGCGAGGGCTTCAATGAGAGAGAAGGGGAGAGCCAGTTTGCATAGAGAATGGAGAGAGCCGGTGGGGAGAGAGAGAGCAATGGACCTCTAGTGAAGATGAGCAGTGTACTATACTATACTATGTACCCTCGGGAGGTACTAGATGGGTGTGAGAACATATTCTACGATATATCCTTTTATACATAAGAGTTTGTGTGTGTGAGAAGGGAAGAAAATTTATGAGCTAGAAGAGCCATATTTTCAATGTACATAAACAAGGTGAATGATATATCTATTATTCATTAGGCATGCATGTGTGTGAGTGAAATGCCCAGCGAGAGCATAAACTTGGAGGCCACAGGGTGAAAAGAAAGAGAGAGATTAAGAGTGTGCAAAGAGGAGTAAATGCAAGTCATACAAGGGGACCCCAAATCATCAATACTCTACTAATGCACCAACCAAAAATTGACACTTAAGAGAGCATAAATAATGACAATGATTTTATTTTTCCCATCTCAAAATCACAACCTTCATGAAGGACACCAAAAATGGCTTCACTAGGCTTCCACTATGTGAGGCCATAACAGTCCTGAAAGGTTAGCTATTATTAGGATGGTCATAGTGGATTTAATTTGGGACTACTTTGATGTAAAGACAAACTTTTTTTCCACTAGGCCATGTACAGATTGTGATAGCCATGCTTTTTGCAAGACTTTGAGGTCTTTAGGAATCAAAAGAAATTTACTACACTCTAGGACCATATGAGAGACAAGTCCTATGCAAAGATTTAGGATGCGTCAATAGAAAGAGGGTCCTAAACTTTACAAAATAGTCCCCTTTCTTTAGGGTTCATTGGAAAACCACCTTAAGAGACATTTCTTAAAACTCATTCCTCCCATCCTTAGTTGACGTTCACCATTAACTTCAAACATAAGGCATCTTGCTCGAGTCTTACTCCACACAAAATATACAATCCATAGTTGATTTGAGCCCCTCATGCTGCCATACTTGATTATGCAAGCAAAGCTTAACTTTCAATACACGACATCAAATACTTGCTCCACACTTAATGTATAAGACCTAACTTTGTTGGTCTTTAAGCAATGCACCTATCACCTTCTTTCAATGTGTGGCCCCACATAAATTCCATTTATGATGTAGTTCAAAGGTTGCTCACGTCCCATCTCCACACATACTTCATAGAAGACTATATGATAAACTCCTTTTGTATGCACTATATAGTACATATTCATAAATTTACTACACATTAACTCGAGTGATGTGATACATTTTCAAAGAGTGTCAATGGCCTAAGGTACGTACAAGTTCCTTTGAACAAGAGCACCAATCACAAGCTAAGCTAAAGTATAGCATGCGAGTGCAAATCCACATGCTATACAACACAAAAATAAATACCTTTTTCCTATTTTCCACAAATCAACACATAGCCTCAAGAAAATATGTACTTTTACAAATTTCAAGGTCTATTTATGAATGGAATTATATGTCCATATTCATTGCTATGCCATAAGATGCTTTGAATGATGCAAATATTATCTTTAGACGATTGCCTTAGAAGTCAAAAGTGCATATAATTGTTTTAGTTTAAGCGTTCCTTTCAAATTTGGTTGACAAGTGGGGATATAGGTTCCAATCTCACATCTACAATAAATATATATATCTCATGCGTCATTGACTAGTTACTCTCTCACAATCATACAATTTAAAGAAATCTTTCAATATGTTTTGCTTTTCTTAAAGAGAGTGCGTGGTTTATAGGAAAACTAAAATGTGAATTTTTCTCAATCATTGATAAAGGGCTTTAGAAAAAACCATCATTGCAAATCATTGTTCTTTTGAAGGTTGCAAGTTGGACCTCCAAAAGGATCTTCAACTTGAAACAAATCTTGATTCCAATAAGGTGGACAATCTTACATACTTTGCTATTACATTTTCTAAAGAAGTTTTGAGGTTCATGTGGATTCTTAATTAAATGCTAAGAATAGAGAAACTACAATTACCAAATTTCAAATAGGGATTAAGCATGATTAGGGGGCCATTTTATAACAATACCTGATTTTGAAAAATGATATTTTCAAGTACCAAATTTCACATAGGGATCAAGCATGATCGGGAAGCCATTTTACAAATAGTACCCATAATATTTTCTTAGGAAAAAAGATGCTCAAACAAGTGAGAATTCCCATTCACCAACTCTAATTCGGGCATCGGATTCTCCATTAGATGTTGGAGTCCATCTTTGTTCGTCCTTGTCACTTGGCTAGTACACTTTAGCTATGTTCTCTTTTCATACATGCTTTAGCTTTTGACGTATTATTTTATCTTACACACATGCTTTAGGGTGAAAGCAAGCTACGGTGTCTAAAAAAGTACTCTTTTTGGCAAAGGTTTTAGCATAGATATAGTACTAAATTATGTACTAAAAGGTACTGACAGTTGGATTAGATTTCCACATATCGAGGAGTGCACGATTTGCAATTTGCAATTTGCAATCCACTCTCAATCGAGGATGATTTCCTTGCACATCGAGGAATCCGTGACCTGCAATCTACTCTCAATTGACTCTCTTCACTCTCGTGGAATCACTCACATGTTTGAAACCATTGACGCTCGACTCTCTTCTCTCTTGGAGTCCTGTCTCTGTCCCCATACTATAAATCATAGTGTTACCATAGTGTCAATACTATTATGCAAAACACACTTTTTTTTTTTTGTTTGAATACTGCAAACTTGAAGCACAATGAGATCCCATCCTTCTTCTTTCCAATCAACACCTTCGCCTCCATACAATTCTGTCGCCACTTTCGTTCCTTTCCTGTGGGAGGAGAGACCTGGCGTCTCCAAACATCACACAGATGCTACAGAGAATCCCCCATATTCTTCCAAGATCTCTCGTAAACAAGCTGAATTGCTCGAACTTTCGATGCGAGATGTACCAGTCACCTCTCGTTTACCCACGCCTCCCCGCTTGCAGAAACCTTTCTATGCTCAACTGGTGGATTCTATAGAGCCTACTTGCCCTTTGAGCCGCAACGAACAGAGCAGCGCCGTGCCTGCCAGTACGTCCAAACTGCGGCAGACAAGACAGACAATAGCAGAGGATGATCCGTTCCTTCTGGCAATTCAAGCTTGCACGAGAAATCGAGCAGAATTTGGAGGCTTTTCTGAAGCGACAAATAGACCTCCGCAAACGTTGTATGAGAGTCTTTTAAAACATGACGATGAGGACTTTCCAATGAAATGGAAGCAAAATCAATGTTCTTTCTTCAGGTCTCAGTGTTTCGGAGTGGGCTGCGCAGCGGATTGGCAAAAGAGAATTCGGCAGTTGTTCTCATATCACCACACCCGTCTGCCCGCACGCGGGGGTTTCTCTTCGAACCCAAGACGAAAGGCGAATCTACTGTCAATAAAAATGGAGGAGCATGATTGCGGACTGCCAGGTCTATATGGGATGGCAACGGCAGCACCTATCCGTTCGCAAATATTGCAATCATCGCTGGAGGAAGAATTGAAGCGGCAGACAAGAAAGGAAGGGCTCACCACGCAGACGCAACAGCGGGTCTGGGTCGGCAACATCCACAGGCGGACAATGGCGAGCTGGCTTGGGTGCAGGAGCGTAGAAAGCCACGATAGTATTGTGAGATTAGCTTCTGGTCGAGGCTTTTAGCGTCTGGCAATGTTGTTGCTGTTCTTCTTCATCTCTTGTACAGCGTCTACGATGCAGATACTGTTTGTGGGATTGAAATTGCTCGCATTTCTGCAGCTCAATTAGAGTTCAGCTCTTCCTCTTCCTCCTTCTGTGTAGAGTTTGCGATGCAGCTAGTGTTTATGAAAATAGTTTGCAGCCAAGTTTGATGACTAATCAGTGCAATTTGTAAAGCTCGGAGTTGTTGCTGTGCTTCTGCTCCACCTTATGCGCGTAGCTCACTTCATGATCTGTAGAAGCTTTACGGGATAATTATGTGGCTAGCACCTGGATCGTTTTGTGAACTCGGCATTTCCTCTTTGTTATATATACCACCCGTCTACGATGGGTTGGGTTACAGGGTTACAAAACGCTCTGATCTGGTCTCAAATTTTAAGAAATAAAATTTCACGTTTCTAGACCCCCTCCACAGTAGGTACTACTTGACTTGGCTCCTCAACAATTTAGCTAGATGAGAGACCATGTAATGTTGTCCGAGGAGCAAATCCCTCCCCCCCCCCCTATCTCTCTCTCTCTCTCTCACACACACACACACATACACACACACACAATCTCTCTCTCTTAGTGCACATATAACATTTCTCTCTCCATCACATACCCACATGTGCTCTCTTTCCCTTGAGTGGATTCCTCATATGCATACACATGGGGACGCTCAAACATAGGAGATCCCCCCCTTCTCCTTCTCATGTACACTGGCACGCACATACATGCACATGTCCTTGTTATAGAATCTCTCTCTCTCTCTCTCTCTCTCTCTCTCTCTAAACAAATTCTCTCCTTTAACTATTTCCCACACACACACACACACACACACACACACACATACATGCATGTTGATGGGCACTTACCGAGAGTGTAGACCCATGCTTTGTTGATCAACATGACACTACTATAGTGTCTATGACAAAGCCATAAGAGTATATGGAAAACTTGCAAGACCAAGAACTAAAGATTTTAAATTCTTCAATAGCAACTATAACGCATGTAAGATCTACCAAATGATAGAGGAGGTCTATGAAGGTTCTTTATCCCATGCTATACTTTGCAAAATCAACCATATTTCAAATCTTTCTCCCTTGTTTCCCATCATAATTCATTGTTCCAATTGACATTGAGCTGACATTCCTCATTGTGGACCTTTCTTTCTCTCAAAAAACACCTTAGATTGTTCAAGTCATTTGGCCTTTCCTTCCTTCAAAACAATGTTAGTTAGCCTCTTGATGTTTTATAACATTCCCACATATAGGCACAAAACATATAATTACAATATGATTGATTTAGACATTGCATAATTGTATTGGATGCTTCATCAGCTTCAGTAGTAGCGAAAGCAATCTTCTGACCGTGTCCTCAATAGATCGAGGGGTTGCCATCGATTTAAGGAAGCTGATACTAACAGATTTGATGAGCCCTCTCTCTCTCTCTCTCTCTCTCTCTCTCTCTCTCTCTCTCTCTCTCTCTCTCTCTCTCTCTCTCTCTCTCTCTCTCTCTGTGTCTCTCTCTCCCCCCCCCCAAGCTCCTTGCTGAATCGCTACATAGATGATGATATTTGACAATACAAATTCTGCCTAGCATCTTCTCTGACAGAAGCCTTGCACTCATACTCACGTCATTGACCTCGTGTACATGTGGGAATTGTGTTGCTCCAGTGCTATATAATATATATAATAATATCATCTCTCTCTCTCTCTCTCATGTCTCCAAAAGGAAATATAATAATTAAGGAGACTCTTCACGAACATGCCACGTGGAGCAATGCACGTTCGCATACACATACATAGAGCATACATATACATATCCCTATACCTATAGTTATTCCTCTACCTATACCTGTACCCCAAAAAAAATAAAAATTAAATATACATATAGACATACATATATCTATATCTATGGATCTCTCTCTCTCTGTCTCTCTCTCTCATTGACTACTTGTTAATTATGTGTGATGCTTTACAGTATCTTAGCACATTGATCTATTGCCACATCATTTCTTGACTTGCTTCAACCTTCTATACCAATGTGCCATGTTGGCAAGTCTGAGCCTTACAGGCTTTTACATACATACATACATATGTGTGTGTGTGTGTGTGTGTGTGTGTGTGTGTGAATGTTTTCTTGGGTGTAGCCATCTTTGTAAGGTTCAGGGCATTTTTTGCATTTGTGTATCTTGCCAGACCCAAAACTTATGCATTGCTCAATAGAATATTATAAGTTCTATATTCAACTTGTGGTATACATTCCAATATTGAACATGAGACCAAAAATATATGGAATAAAGATTTGGAATGAGACTGTTAAAGCATTACAAGTGCTATCTTTCATGTGTTAGATATCAATGCTCCACTCTCGTGTAACTACGCAGGAACCAGCTAACTCTACTTGTAAGCCCCCCATATGAGGAGAAGGCATTTGAGTAGCTCGGTTATCCGGTAGGTCCTGGTTTGGATACCAGATGGGGGCCATGTGTGGCCTGATGGCTGGACGGCTTCATATAGAGTTGGCACACTGCCAACTAGGCTACATGCAAGTGCGGGAAGGCATGCCTTGACTGACTGCACTGAGGGTAGACGGAGCATTTCTCGGGGCAGCCTACTCTCGGGTTGCGGGGCCCATTTGGAGCCTCACATGATCCTAGGGCAGCCCACTCTCAGGTTGCGGGGCCCGTTTGGAGCCTCTGTTTTGCGCACCGGTTCTATCGTATGGTCGGTGGCCTATTTCGAGACCCCCAATCGACCGTTTTGGGCGGACTAGGTCGGTCACCCAATTGAACCTAACCGACTATGACTGGTGGCTATATAAGAGCAGGCCCGTGAAGCCCATTTCATCACTGGCTACAGCAACCCTGATTCCTTAGCATCCAGCCTCCGTCTTCTATTGTTTCCAGCATGCCATTGAAGCTTCTTTCACAGGAGCGCACGGTTGGGAGGCAGCGCCATCTATTGTATCAGTTCTACAATAATCAAATTTTTTATTCTCCATACTATCTTGTTTTCTCTCTTGCTTACGAGATCCTGTTATCTATTGAGCACAGACGTTGTATTATTTTCTTACATGGTATCAGAGCCCTGGACTCTAGCAAGAAGATTTGGTAGTGTGTTTCTGTTTGCGAGTAGATTGTGAGAGATGGCCCAGCCCACAAGACTGCAAATCCCACCGTTCGACGAAAGCGAAAAGTTGGACGGCTCTAACTATCCACTCTGGAAGTTCAAGATGAAGACCATCCTAAGCGCATATGAGCTTTGGGACAGTGCTACTGGGGTGGACGTGAGGCCGGTTCCCTAGTTAGTGGCTTAGTTAGTATGCCACCTAGGTTAGCTGAGTTTGGTTTGAAACCCACATATAGGGTGTATCTATTCCTTTTGTACAAAGAGAGAGTTCCTTTGGCTTTCATAACTAAGAAGAGGAAAACTATTTTCAGCCTCCACCTTTGTGTGTATTCCCCCATTGTGTATGTGAGAAAGCTGCAAATGAGACTCCTTACTTCTCTCCCACTCTCTTCATAGAACGTTAAGATGTGATGGCCATGGAGATTTTAAACCCAAAGGTATAGGCATAAGAAATCGGAGTGGCCGATGTCAGGGACAAATCTAGTTGTTGAGATTGTGATGTTTGTTGAGAGTTGTGGTGCCATGAGCACATAGATTAAAGGGCTAAGGTATGGTATAGGAAAGAATTAAAGTAGCCAGCTTAGGATGTGGACTACATGATGTGGAGATGTGGATTGAGGATATCCACAAGGAGAGATGTGGATGAGAGGATCCCACATAATTGACTATTCAAAGGGCACTCTCTTTATAAGAGGCCTATCATGTATTGTTGAACACACATTGCAAGAGATATAGATTTGCTATCTCCCTCTCATGTCTTATTCAGTGTGCTTTGATCCTCCTTAGTTCTTTCGCTAATCTTGTGTGCACTAGGCTAGTATGATCTACACTTTGACATGGTATCAGAGTATAGGTTTAGCTCTCCTAGTTTAGCTCATTAGTAGTTCACTAGGATTGCTCCCATTCCTAGATTAGTTTCATAATGTAAGATTAGTTTTAGATCTCAAGAGTTCTTGAGAGAATTCATTGAGAGAAAGAGCGAGAGAGATTCAACTTCTTGAGAGATCTTGGAGAAATAGAAATAGAAAGATAGATATCCTCTGAGACTCCTTTGAGAGTAAAGGCAACTGATCTGTGACTAAGGCAGCTACAAGCTCAAATGAGAGACTTCATGGCATTTCCTTCACGGCAGCTAGCAAAGGCCCTCTTAGAGTGGCCCATCTCCTAAGGCACAACTACAACTACTACTACAATACAATGCCCGCTGTTAGCCATGTGAAAGTCTAGCAAAGGTTGAGGGTCAGAGGCAAGAGCAGGGAGGAAGATGGAGGCTACAACAAAAGCAATGCGGAAGACAGCTCCACTTTCATATAGGTAAAAGAGGATGCTTGCACCTCTGGTAGGCCCTTCCATCTCATGTCCTCAAGGACTGTATTTCTGAGGAATGTGTCATCAAGAACATTCGACACAGTCACATTGTTCGAGTTATTTGTCCTTTCTAGTTCTTTGCATTAGACATCCATTGCACCTTGCATCGGCTCCAAATGCCTCTGCCCACGAGCTACCCACTGTGGATTTGTGCAACCTCAACAGTCGACCTTCTACTACCACAAGCCTCCTACGTGCCTCCATGCATGCTCTACAGCAGCTCCTCCGCAACTGGCTTTAGCAAAAGAAAAAGCCTGCTATGACCCTCTCCTGCCCATCAACGCACGACAAGTAGCAGTCGACTGTTGCTTCTACGACAACAGCCAGCTCTGCCTCACTTCCAACTCTATCACGGCTCTAAGCCCAAGCAACCTCAGCCTTCATGCATGTCGGCCAATGATGCCTCATCTTGCTACTGCAAATCTAAACGACTACGGTGAGCTGCCTCTATTGTAGGTGGCCTATAAGGCTCGTCCTCCATACAACCAGCACCTTCAAATGAAGCAACGCATCTCCTAGCCCTTCAACAAAGCCGACGACGCCCCCATCACCAACTGCTCCAGTGGCCACAACAGGGTACCAACAAGACTCCTGCAACTCAACCGACTAGCGAGTTCCACAGGTCTCCAATAGAGATTGACTCCAATGATCGCGGCTTGTGTAGACGCCTCCATCCACGAAACAAGTTCTTCGTCTCCACGCTCAGCTACCAGCTCTCCATCGTCGTTTCTTATCCTTCACAAAGGTTAGGAAAGGACACGTGGCATTTTTGGAACCAGATAACATTGGTTGGGTTAGGTGAAGTTAAGAGGCTTGGTTAGTTTCTTGCCACGTGGCATGGTAAGACTTTACTATGGTTAAATCTAACTTTACCTTGGTCAAAGATCTGGTCAACTTAACCCATACTAAACCATGGTTAGATTTAAGTTCAAGATTGGTAAACTGCCACATAAGCATGGACAATTAGTAGTGCCACCTAAGCACATAGCCCCTGCCAAGCATAGTTTGCACATGAATCCCTGTGCCACATCAAGGCCCCCTCTTCTTCACAGAAATGTCGACAAGCCATAACTTCCAATCCAGGAAGAATTTGGCCATGCTCCAAAAAGGAAAAGTCATCATCTTTTCGAGCTCTATGCATTTGTCAAGTCAGAATCATTGCTAGCAGTTAGACACTGCCAATATTGAAAGAAATGAATTGGTAAGACCTTTGCAACAAATGACAAATCAAAGCATGAATGCAAACATCTCCATCATAAGCATGTCAAAAGCTCAAGTGCATGAGATGACCATAGCACAAAGCATGGCATCCACACATAAAGCATTAAGGCACATGGAAGAAAAAAGCATCATGCATCAAGCTACGAAGCGAACGCCATCGACATGAAGCATTGAAACGTAAAATCCTTTCCACCTTCAGCCCATATGTTTTGTAAATCAAGCCTGGCCACCTGAGAGTAGCTATGAAAGCACGCAGGGGAGGTATTGACATATAAAAGCCACACTTTACCACCTTAAGTAGCAATGCATGCACTAAGGGGAGGTGATGGAATGTAACTCACATCTGACCACCTTGCAGTAGCCAAAGGTTCATGGCACCAAGGGGAGGTGTTGAGAGTTGTGGTGCCATGAGCACATAGATTAAAGAGCTAAGGTATGGTATAGGAAAGAATCAAAGTAGCCACCTTAGGATGTGGACTACATGATGTGGAGATGTGGATTGAGGATATCCACAAGGAGAGATGTGGATGAGAGGATCCCACATGGTTGACTATTCAAAGGGCACTCTCTTTATAAGAGGCCTATCATGTATTGTTGAACACACATTGCAAGAGATATAGATTTGCTATCTCCCTCTCATGTCTTATTCAGTGTTCTTTGAGCCTCCTTAGTTCTTTCGCTAATCTTGTGTGCACTAGGCTAGTACAATCTGCACTTTGACAATGTTTGTCATCAATCGGACAGTTGTGGGAGTGGAGATCTCAAAGCAACAGGAGGACAAGACAATTGAAGTGCACTATGGCTACCACCATGGGGTCGAGTACCAAGCTGTAGGTATCGTTGAATGGCTGAAGGCAAAGGCAAAATTCCTCTTGAGTCATTTCCTTAGGGAAGTTGTACTTAGGGAAGTTGTTTATGATGTTGGGATCTTTCTCTTAGAGCTCCCGGAATTGAGGCCAAGCCCATCGTCATTCCATGGGCATATAGAGGGGATGGATCTGCCACTTGAGGGATGCACTGTGATAGTAGCGCCAAATTTTTTCCTTTTCCAAAAAGGGGGGTGCTACAATGGGGTTGAAAGTTGGTGTCCATGTCAGTGAGGGGAATGGGCATGTCTGGAGCTAAGTGGTAGCCACCACATGTGCACTCTAGGTTGGCTCACCTCCAATTGTTGAAGGACTAAGTGATAAACATTGTGGGGGGGCGAACTTCCATTATTTTGTATAGGTGAAGGTGGGAGCCTTCGAGTTGTGACTTCCATTGATGCATGAGAGCATTGTTGGATAAATCTTGGAAGGATTGCAGGTCAGGCTGCCATTGTACATCTTCTAGCAGTGAGGAGGGGGGCACTGGAGGAACATTATCATCCACATTTGGCATGGGGTCCTCCTCTACATTCCATGCAAATGAAAGTTCAATCGGCCTGTGGACCAAAATTGTCAACCGTATCAATGTATTGAGCGCTTTGTTTGTGAGGTTGATAGGAGCATTAGACGATATGGACTAAGAGGTCCCATGCTATGTGGTGCTAGTGTTGGAGGTGTTAAAAGAGTATTCGAGTTGGCTTGTGCAGGAAAGAGGAGGCAAAATGGGATTGGCAGGTTGCTGAGGGGGGTGGGCAGGATTTGTGGGGTGTGTGGGATCTAGGTGAGGAATATCTAAGAGAGGTGGCAGCGTTAAAGATGGAGATGACTTCATTAGGAAAAAAGGGAGGTCATTTTGGGGCCCTGAGAGAAATTCACAATTTCTTCTTTTTTCGTGAGTTTGAAATATGGGAAAGTAATAAAATACTCCTTAAAATATTCATAAGTACTATAAACATGTTAGAGGATGATAGAGGATGAAAGAATAAAGATATTCTTCTATGTTCACTCCCATATCTCATTAATGTTATTATTCAATGCTCCTACAAACCACATCTTTCTCTCAATAATTTTCTAGCCATCTCCACGATCGTTAAGCTCTGGGGGGGGTCACTCATCATATGTAACCCTATCACGTGAGTTCAACAGAAGGATATTTTTTATTTCTAAAATTTACAAAAATAAATATACATAAGGGACTATTTAAAATAGTGTTGGGAAAAATTTATAGATTTGTATAGAAAAGGGGTACATTTTATTATTGAAAAATTTACAGATAAGGGATTTTAGAAATAGGCCTTGAACGCACGTGGTATAGAGGGTTTATACATAGTGACCTCCCCGAGGTTAAGCTTCTTTGTCAGAACACCATAATTAATCTTGCCATATGCTTGTTTTTCAAAGTTCACCACCTTCAAGAGGCTTTGCCTTATGAAAGAGTAATGAAATTGTGAAGCAATGAAAAAACACTACACTCAAAATGGCAACACCAAACTCCAACTCTACAGAACAAGCGAATAAGAGACGGAAACACCATCTTCATATTGATTTAGCTGAAGAATATGCACCTCTCGTCGATGCCATGCAAAGAGAAAACATGAGGAGAGAAGGTTTATAACATATCGACTTATGGTGTGATGGGAAGATTTATCCAAAATGTCTTGTCCAAAGTTCTACACCACCATTCTCAAATCTGACAACATTGCTGAAATTTGTGGGCGACGGAACAAAAGGTATGCATGATACATCACGTCTCAGTATCAAGTTGCGCACATGTATAAGTCTTTATATGAGCAAGAAGCGAACAAAAAAATACAGTAGATAGCCAAAAGCTCTAGATTGAAAGAGCAATTACATAATGAAATTGAAGAACACACAAAGATGAGGGAGAAGTTACGTAAAGCAAGATCAAAAGCAACCCCTTTGGGAGATAGGCTTACAAGAAGAAAACTTTGCAACCTTGCAGAATTGAAAGCAGGAAGTGGACGGTGCAAGTGTCGGAGTACAAGTAGCAAGGTGAGATTATTTAAAGCATTTACTATTTGCAATGTGGCTATGTAAATCTTCCTTTGTTAGCTCCTATTTACACATCCGGTTTATAGGAAAGTGTTGGAGCCCCAAAAGAAAAATGTTGATGCAAACGCTCTTCCCATAAAACAAATGAAAGGTCTAATTTCAAACAACTATTGCGAAAGGGACGATTGAGGAAAGAAGTTTAAAACCATCAAATGCAATGTTGTGCAACAGTTCGTGCAAAGCAATAAAGTTGATGTAAACTTAATTCAAGAGACTCTCAATAAGAGTGGAGTTAGCAAGAAAGGTTATTCTTCTATTTTCAAAGCAGTGTCATCAACTTTTAAAGATCAAAGGATCAAACGTGTGCTTCTTCCAAATCTTGCAACAGTTTGGAATTTAAGAGCTTCACTCAATGAATAAGTAGATTTTATTGGTAAGTGGTTGCATATTAAGGATGTATTTGAAGGTAGTAAGGGAACTACTATGTGTAATCCTTGGAATAATATTTTGGTTGATCTTGAACAGTTACAAAAAAGAATGGTTGAATTCTACGGAATCACATTTGAAGAGTGTGAGGGACGGCTTATATTTGTCATAAAGTTGGATGAATGTGAAATTGTGAAAGAGAAAAAGATTGAAAGAGTGATCATCACACTTATGAATAGGGCACTTGATACATCAATCAATAGAGAAAACTCACAGCATTTTAGTGTACAATCTGAGAAGCATATTTGATGGTTGAGGGCATTTGAGGTAAGCATCAATTTTCAATTTTCCAATATATTATTGTTTGATTTCATTTATTACATCTAGGTAAAGACAGAGGACCACCAAACCTTGTTTTGGGTGTTGTTATGGATAAATTTGACCAAAGTAAAAGGCATAAATATGGATGTGTGCTTGTATGTATGGCAATAGTATAATAAAATATGGTGTGCATAAGGCCCAGGGATGAGGTGGCAGGGCATGACCATGTGCCACCCTTCCATGTAAGAGGACCCATAAGGTGTGTTGTACATAATCCATGGTAGTAATAATATAAAATGATAAGGTGGCATGGGTCCTCCATGCACCACCCCTCCACCTAGGCGGTCCCCACGCCTGCATTTAGTGAGATATGGCCCAAGGACCATGGAGAAGTAATATAAAATAGGTGGAGACGGATATTATATTGGATTATTCCCTCCATGTAGGATAGGCCCATGTGGGGGGAGGTGTAGAAAGTCCAAGAATGCAGTTAAATAATGGGAAAGTAGGATGAGGTGGTAAGATTCCTTGTGCCAACCCTCCACTTGTCCTCCTAAATGTTTGAATGTATTATAAAATTGGAAAGAGGCCAAGGAAGTATCTTAGACTTGGGATATGGGGGTTGATGTATGTGAAAAAATGAGGCAAAGGGTTGTCGCACACAATTGAGAGTGTGTAACCACGTAGCCCACATGGACACTCTTCCACACACACCATGCATGTGGGAGGATGCATTTATTGGGAGAGACCCCCTCTCTTGGCTATAAAAGGAGGGGGCTATTCTTTGATGGAACATGCTCATTCTTGTAAAGCCACCTAGCTAGTACTTTGATTTCCCCCCCCCATCTTTCCAATAAAGCATGACTCTCTTCCCTTGATGTCTCCATCTCTACATTCCACCTCCCATCATGTACATGCTCCTCTTCCCCCTCTTCCTTCCCCCTTGTGCCATAGTCCCCCTCTTCATTCCCACCCCTCTTAATCTTTTTTTCCCCACCATTGTTAATGCTTCTTCGCTCACGTACCCTTTTCCTCCAAGGCCCTCGAGCGTCGCCATGCCTAGCATCGCCATGCCTAGTGCCTAGCCTTATGCCTCGAATTCTTTTCTAGTTAATAGAATTGGTGTGGCTACTGGGATCGAAATCTCCACGGCTAGTGGTGTAAAATTCGTTAATCCTACAGCTGGGTGTAGTTCTACAGTAGCTTCCGTGTGCAATTCTTTGCTTCTGTGCCTCCAATCTGCGTATCTTCTGCTCACAATTCTCCATCTCTATGGCTGCAGAACTTCTTAGTTTTCGTGCCTTTAGCATGCAGCTCCTGCGCATCTTCTGGGTTCCTGCACCTTCAGCCTGTGGTTCTGTACATCTTCTAGGTTCCTGCGCGTCTTCTGTACAGTGCCACGTGTCTTTTTGGTCGACCGCGCCTGCAAAATCGCTCCTGCGCATCTGCAACACCCGCACACCCCCTGGTTGCAACTAGCGCATCTGTGCATCACGGACAGATCACAAATCGTGACTATTTTCTGAATTCCTACGTCTTATGGTGCATCTGCGCATCGTGGATAGATCGCGACTATTTTCCTGGGTTCTTGCATCTTCTGGCGCACCTGTGCATCGCAAACAGACTTTTCGGGCTCCTGCAAAAGATCTCGCACCCCTATCCTCTTCTCTTCTCCTCTCCTCTCCTCTCTTTTTATTAAGGAGTGGGAATTGAACCCAAGACCTCCCCATTCACAAAAGAAAGACTTACCAATGGGCCAACAAATAGGAAGTGATGAAAGTATAAAGATATGGTGAAATCTCATGAACTGTAACTCTCTAACCGTAGAGAGTTTCCTCTTGTTATAAAAAGCAAAAGTACTTTATTTCATGTGCTCTATTCATATCTGATACTAGATCGTAGATTTTGAACTTTTTCAAGTTCACTCCTTGGATGCACGCCACATGAGGAGGGTGGATATTTATGTCACTTCTCGACGAGTTCAAGGATTTGGTGCTTGGTCCTCTGCTCATTACGGCTACCAATTGGCAAGATCTCTTTCTTGATCTTCATGTTGATCTTCAACAACTGATTGTACAATGCATTGTTCAAGGAGACGACAGTGGGATGATACACCGTGGATGATTCAGGGTGAAGAATTAGTGATACACTGGGAGGACTTTAATTTCGATTCTACCCATTGTGTGGTGATCGAGCTACTTGTTGCATCGGAGGTAATTAAAAGGGTGACATTCTTCGAAGGGTGGGATGCTCCCCAAGCTTGGGGGGAGATTTGGCACATCTGCTTATTAATTCTTGTGGATAAGCTCGTCTTGAATGATTTCTTCTCGATCTCATTACAAAAGTTTCTAGGGCTCAGCTATGGTAATGTTTCGACCAAGGAATCCCTTTGTACCTAATCAACCTTTTGTGCCTCATTTTGAGCTTCAAGTTGTAATTCTTTTTTGTCTAAAGATAAACTATCAACAAAGGATTGCAAGTTTATTTGGTGCTAAACGTCTTGCTCAAGTATTGAATTCTCCCCACCCTCTCCTTCTAACTATTTTGGACTACCGAGAATCTTGGGATGTCTAGATTTTAGTCTTGGTATGATGACATCTTGGCTCCTCCAATTTGACGGCGCATACAAACCTTCGACCAAGGCTACTAGTGTGGGTGTGAAGCTCACTTCACCAGGGGGTGAGGTGTATTGTTATCTAGTAAGTCTACACCAGCAAGTACTTGCAATCAAGCTGAGTACTCGGCACTTATTTTTGGGCTACAAAAGGTGCAAGAACATCGCATCAAGAAACTTGAGGTGCGAGGAGATTCTCAACTCGTGTGTGAACAAGTTAGTGGAAGGTGGAAGGTGTGGAGTGAAGGCTTGATTCCACGACATCAACAAGCATTGGAACTTTGCCAACAATTTGAAGAGGTAAAAATTCAGCATATCCCTTAACCTCAAAATTTAGTTGCTGATTTCTTGGCATGTGAAGCTTGTACTTCAATCACGTATGAAGCGAGTGGAAGCACTGCCCCAACAAAGCCACAAGCCATGAAGGAGGGTGATCATTTGTAAGGAATGCAAAGGTTGTGGTCATCATGAAACTAAGTGTTGGGCATATTTGATACGAGTTTACCGACTTCGGAAGATCATCAGAAAGGTCCTCAAGGACATTGCTCAAAAGAAGGATGCCAAACCGCACACCCCTTGAAGAAATAGCATGGCAGTTACAAGAACTGGAAGAAGCTGAAGGTGATGTGCAAGCTCTCCAACTATTGACATTTGTCATGGCATTCTTGTTTGCCTTGATGAACAACCTCATGCAGTGCCGTGTCTCTAACCCTCGCTTGTAAATATGGATGCGATATCATGAGGGTTGGTCCTTTTAAGATTGTCTATGAGCTATTCTATGCTGAAGATTCTTCTTATGTAGTATTTCACAATACACCAGTCACACCCTACCCTGCCTATGTGTGCTTTGTGGATGTATCTTCACCTGATTTTCAGTTCAAGCTACCCCTTTCCATTGTTTGCCAATAGATAAGCCTCATTTCGACTCTCTTTTCCATTTTTCAAGCATGGCTGACATTCCCATGTTCTGTGGATGGGTTGAAGAAAATCCAAATGAGTATCTTGTGGCCTTCAAGCGCCATTGTGTTGCTCTCAACTTTCTTACTGAGGATAGATGGATATTGGCTATTCCCACATTTCTAGAGGGTTTGGCTCAAGTGTGGTATGAGAAGCAGGTCGATGACGTTTGCCAAAGCTGGCCAAGGTTGACAGCAGCGATGATTGAGTATTTCGACAAAGAAGAGGAGCCAGAGAATGTGTACCTACAGGTGGCAAACTTGAAGCAATCAGAAGGTGAGACGATGCGTTGATATGTGGATTGAGTGGCCGTGCTCCTGGACCGTTTAATTGCCATGCAGGAGGACAATGCCAGATTTTGAGCTGGAATGACTCAGCATGTGCCGGGCTACCTTGTAGCAGAAGCAGGTGACGAATTCCGCCTCAAGCTTAAATGGGAGAGTCCAGAAACTATGGTGCTAGCACATGAGATTGCTCAAAAGTTTGATAAAGTTCAGTCTGACCCCGCTTCAAAGAAGACGATTGTCCCTCTGCAACCCCCTCAATTCTTGCAACAACAACCTGGGGGGTCTAACTCAGAGGCATATCCCCACCCCTCATCTGGGATGTATCCACCGCCTCCACCTCAAATGTATGGTCCTCCCTTAGATGCTTACCCTCAACAAGGAGTATATCCTCAACCTCTGCCTGGAAGATTTCCCCATCCTCGCCCACGAGCCCCCCTCCTTCCTACTCCCCCGGCCCCTCCTGCTAAAGAACCCAGAGTCAACGACCTAGCCAAGGCCTTGAATGATCTTTGGCTTGAGATGGTGGGCATAAAAAATCAAGCCAATCGCCCTCCAAGAGAACGTCCCAATGTTGTGTGCTACGAGTGCCACCAGAAGGGTCATTATCGCACGGAATGTCCCAATATTCCAAGGGTGTTTTCATGGAACAATCTTTGGTTTACAAGAACCTACCTAATTCCTATTTTTTGTGTGGGTTGTCCACCCATACAATAAAAAGTTGTCCCTTGAAAAGAAATAGGCCTAAGTAACCTCAGGAACAAACCCAACAACAGCCAAGCCTCCAAGCCCAAGTGGACTATTAAAGGCAAACAGAAAAGTCAAACTCAGGAGAAGAGTGTAGAAATAGAAATTGGAAATGTACCAAACAAGGGGGCAGAGGAGGAGAAGATTCCTAAGGTTCACCTAGTGAAGGACAGGGTCACTTTCCCCTTGGCCACAAACAATGTATATGAAGCACTAATAGATCAAGAAATTGAGCAATGGATTCAGGATGCTAAGATGGAAGAGGATGAGGTTAAACTTGAATGGTCCAAGGAGTTTGAAGAGGATGTCAACCAACAAGATGCTAGCATGAGTGACTCTGAGGTAGGGGATTCAGAGGAGGAACTCCCTTTGGCTCAAAAATAGGAAAAGAATACTGAAGCCCCTGTTAAACGTGTCAAAAGTGTGTGTCGATGGGGGAGCTGCATGTAATATCATGGTGCCCCGTATCATCAAGAAATTGAATTTGAAATGCACAAGGCATTCCTCCACTCGAATCAAGGTGGCAGATGGTCGACGACTCACCACCCTAGGAGTCATTGAGGATTTGCCCATCACTGTCAATGGGTTAACCACCACCGTCAATTTCTATGTAGTGGACATCGAAGATACACGCAGGAGTTACCCAACCATACTCGGGAGACCATGGTTGAGAAAGAGTGATGCAGTCAGCTATTGGAAGATATGACACATGTCTTTTAGTGCTTCTAAGGAGAAGATTTCGGTGCAACCAAGTGCCACGGAACCTGAAGTAGAAGAGGAGCAAGACAGTGATACTCTGTCATCCTCAGTGTCTGAATCAATGGAAGAATCAGATGGGGGGGAAGAGTTCTCAGAGGAGGAAGTTTACATGATGGGGGTGTCTCTGACCCCGCCACTTGCAGAAAAGGTAATAGCTAGTCCTCAACAGCTTGAATCTATGCTTTCCCTAGACCTCACTCCAAGTGAGAAAGATGAGTTCCTAGAAATGTTCAAAGATTTCCCTAACCTCTTCGCAACTAGCTACCGCCACCTTCGCCATGTGACTACCATAGAGCACAAGATAGAGCTGAAGCCTGATGCGAAGCCTGTGGCTCAGAAGTATCAGAGATTAGGGCCCCTACAGACTGATGCTTTGTGCTCAGAGTTGCATAAACTTGTAGAAGCTGGGTTTATTGTTCTGGTTCACAATACTGAATGGGTTTCACTAGTGGTAGTCACCCTAAAGAAAAACAACAAGTGGCGGGTCTGCATCAACTATGAGAAACTCAATGCAGCCACCAAGAGGGACCATCATCCTCTTCCCTTTCAAGACCTCATTCTTGAGAAGGTAAGTGGTCATGAGATGTATACTTTCTGTGATGGTTACTTCGGGTTTTATCAAATCAGAATTGCGAAGGAGGATGTGCTTAAAACCACATTTGCCACACCTTGGGGGACATTTGTATTCAAAGTAATGCCATTTGGCCTCACCAATGCTCCTGCAACCTTTCAAAGATTTATGCAGATGGTGTTTGATCCTTATTTGGGGGTTTTCTTGGAGGTGTTTTTAGATGATTTCTGTATATTCTCGGCACATAAGGAGCACATCATGAAGGTTAGGTTGGCCTTCCAAAGGGTTAATGATGCAAATGGCAGCCTCAACCTTGATAAATGCACCATTGTAGCCACTCAAGGGAGGTTACGGGACATATTGTCTCATCTGAGGGCATCAAGTGTGACCCCGAGAAGGTAGAAGCTATCCTCAAGTTCTCCCTGCCAACAACCAAACGTTAGGTACACTCATTTGTCAATCTAGCAGGATACTATCGCCACTTCATTGATCAATATGCTGCTTTGACATGACCCATGACTATGATATTAAAAGATGGAGTTGATTTCTCTTGGGATGAGGATTGTGATCATGGGTTTGTACAAATCAAGAGTGCTCTAGCTTCAGAACCCATTCTACGCAATCCTGATTGGGTCAAAGACTTTCTATATCAATCTTGGGTTTAGTGAGCACATTCTGGCGGGTATTCTTCTCTAGTAAGGGGAGGATCGGTTCATGTATCCCATTCGATTTGCTTCTCGACAATTGCTCGAAACTGAGTGACACTACTCTGAGGCTGACAAGCATGCTTTGTCTTTGGTGTTCTGCATTGAGAAATTTAAGCGTTATGTCACTGGAAAGTCCTTCATTATAATCTGTAGCAATGGTCTTGCAAAGCAAGTTCTTCAATCACCAAATCCCATGGGCGCCGGTTGGCCAAATGGTTGGCAATTTTACAAGAATATGATTTTTCTTTCAAAATTGTAAAAGGGGGTTGTTCCAACTTCCAGAATGCTTTGATTGATTTAGAGGAGTGCCTCGATGTAAGCCTTGTAGCACCCATAGAAGTTGGGGATCCATGGTATGGTGGAATCTACAGGTTTCTGACCGCTTTCTCCTTTCCTCCAAAAAGTACTAGCTATGAGAGAAAGAAAATCCGTAGAGATAGTAGGCATTACACTCTCTTTGATGGGGTGTTATACCATCAAGGCCTTAATGGGGTACTAAGACGGGCCATTGATGCAAATGAAGTACCTAAGGTATTGAAGCAATATCATGATGGATTTTGTGGAGGCCACTATGCCGGTGACTATACAACTAAAAAGATTTTACATGCTGTGGGTACTATTGGCCGACCTTGTTCAAGGATGTCACTATGTATTGCAAAACTTGTAAACCATGCCAATTCTTTGGTAGGAAGGATTTGCGTCCTGGGCAACATCACCCAGTGATGTCCATCCATCCATTTCAGAAGTGGGGAATAGATTTCGTTGGGCCCCTACCCATGACTGCCCGCAAAAAGAAGTATCTTTTGGTAGCCACTTAGTATGTCACTAAGTGGGCTGAAGCTATCACCCTCCCCGCTGCAAATGGTAAGGCAGTTTCAAATTTCATATTTGAACGTATCTGCACAAGGTTTGGGACAATCATGGAAAAAGTATCTGACCATGGGAGTCCATCCTTAAATGAAGCAGTGGAGTTGCTCATGGATCACATGGGTATTGATCACCGCACTTCTAGCATCTATCATCCAGCATCCATGGGACAAACGGAGCAGACCAATGGCCTCCTTTGTAAATCCATGGGAGAAATGGCCATAGGGAACAGGAGCCAGTGGGATCAAAAGGTCACTAAAGCTATGTGGGCTTACAACATCACTCATAAAATGTCTACAGGTCACACTCCTTTTGAGTTGGTGTACGGTACTGAGGCAATTTTACCAATAGAGATAGAGATTCTGGCCTTGAGATTGGCACGAGAACAGAGGATGATAAAAGATGAACATGTAGAGGCCAGGTTGGTACAACTTGAGAAGTTAGATGAAACCTGACGCCTTGCCTGGTTGGGCTAACACGCATCCGATGGCAAAGTTTGATGCATCTATGTGGATGTGGAATATTAGCTTCCAATCTAGGGCCCACAATACTGGTGCTATAGCCAGAGCAATATTAATGGCTTCAAAGGATCTCTGACATTCCTTTTTCCACCCAAAGACTACTAATAACTTGTACAATGGCCAGGCTATGTCTGCGTAGAACAGAATGAATCTTTGATAGTAACCCATATGGCCTATAAATAGCTCCACCCCCTTAGTATTAAGGGGGGGGCAACTCAATAATGAGCTTAGCTGAGAAAACATTGCCCAAGTAAACTCTAAAGAAGATCAACAATTCAATAGATTACACACAGATTACATAGCTTACAATCTCAAAGACTCCTGTACTTTAGATTACATCTCAAGGACTCCTTTCTGAGCTCCTTGGTTGTAGGCTCGACCCTCCTTGCTCCTTTCCAGAATGGGACTGGTTCCTTCCTGCAAGGGTCCACCCCTCCCTCCATGCCGCTTCCTCTTTCCTTTATTTGAGCTTCCTAGTTGTAGGCTCCGCCCTTCTTACTCCTTTCCTGAAGGGGGCTAGTTCCTCCCTTCAAGCTCCTTTTCCTCGCAGTCAGGCTCGTGGTCTTGGCCTTCTTCAATTTGAGCTCCTTGTCTTTAAGATCTTTTGCCCAAATGGCAAATTGAGCTGTAGCATCTACTTTCTTGTCGTACAGATAGCTGTAGCAAGCAAGCACATTTGATATGCCCATGACCTGGGCAATGGCAAATGGCATTCTCTACATAGCAATTTGGTATGCACAAACACCCCAAAGCAAAAAGCATGCACAGGGTGGTAGCACACAGGCCATCAGATACAGAAGTCATCTATGATGGGGGTATGGCAGACCATGCATTTCTTACCCTGCTGTATACTAGGATAGGCATCCGATTTAACTATTGTGGCCCTCAATACCACAGTCTTGCTCTGTACATGACAAAATTGCTTCTTGATTCCTTCCTCCCTCATCCTAAGGATGCAGATGTTCTCCTTCATCTCCTCCACTTTTTTCTCACTCTGTGCAACAGCTTCATCTGAATCCATCAGCATCTATTGAAGCTGTGTAAATTGCTGAAAAACATCTTCATGGGCTGTTTCCAAGACTTCCACTCTAGTTTGGAAATCTCTCAGGACGATGGACCGCTTGTCATAACTGTCAAAAACCATGGCAAGCTCATGCACACATCTATCATGATCTTCTTGCAAGATCCTGTAGCTTACTCTTTGGACTTCCAACAGTGTTTCAAAAAAACAACCCTCACTGTGGCTATTGCAAATTGTTCCATAGTGGCTGCTGTAGCCTGCAACTTGCTCCATCATGGCTGCTCTATGCATCCTTCCTGGCTTGGGGAGCTGCCTTGTCTTCTCCACCTTGGCTGCTCTCTGCCCCATCCTTCCTGGCCTTGAAGCTCTCTTGCAGTTCCTGCATCACATTTCTAGTTTCATCATTCTCCCTTTTTAGCTCCTTCATCATCTGGTCTTTTCAATGTTCAATGTGTTGTGCATGTTGCAGAGCCATTTGTAAAGACCCTCCTTTTTGGCATTCTGATCTTCAAGATCCTTTCGCATCTTTTCTAGCTCCTTGTCCACCTATCTTGGAGCTCCTTCTTGTGCTTCTCTACTTCTTCTCTTCTATGCCTTTCCATGTCGACCATTTGTGTAGCGGCCTCAGCTTGCTCTTGTGCTTGCAAGGCCCTCGCTTGTGCCTCCTCTACCTTGGCTTCTGCACCTTCCCTAAAACTTTTCTCAAGTTGTGCTACCTTTTTTGCATCGGTGGCTTTCTCTTGTAGAGAAGTCACCTTCTGAGACATCTACTTATCGTATTGCTCAAAAATCACCTTGAGGGTAGATGCCATCAGGTGCATTGCAACTCTAGCGGACTGAGATGACAATTGGGATTTGCCATCCACGCAATTCTTCAGGTTGGTTAACACGCTCTTAGATATCGCCCTTGAGAAAGATAAATCACGTCCCTTAAGTTGCTCTACTGTTGCTTGAACCTGCTAGAACTTGCAGGTTCCTCTCATATTAGGAAAGAATTGAATGGTATTCTTTAGTACATCTTGGAGGTTTGTTGACAAGCTTGAAATCTTGACTCCACCATCTTTACTAATCTGAGCGTTGGGGTATACATCTAGAATTTTCTCTCTTCCACTGCTTCTCAAAAAAGTGTGCTTGCAAATTGCCTCCAGAAATTCCTAGAGCATTTTCAATCACACCTTCATTGATGGTAATCTTCTGATCTTGACAGACTAGTTGCCCCTCCTTCACGTTCACGTCCTGTACCAACCTGGTCAAGTTTTGGAGAGTATCCAAATTAGGCTTTTGAAGAGCAAGAGAGGAGCCCCCATATGTCACAATTTCAAGATCACGGGAGGAGGGGCTCTCGCAATGTGTTGCACAGGGGGAGAAAAGATTGTGGGATTGTGCAGGGTCCCTTATGAGAGGGGATAGAAGTTGCACGAAGAGTGCAAGGGAGATAGAAATGGTCAAGAGGGATAGAAGATGAAACAGTGAAGGAAATGGAATATTGGAGGCTTGAGTTTGCAGTCCGAAGTCCGATTGCAAGGGAGAAAGAAATGGTCGAGACGGATAGAAGATGAAGCAATGAAGGAAATGGAATAGTGGAGGCTTGAGATTGCAAGGGAGAATGAAACAGTCAAGAGGGATAGAAGACAAAACGGTTAAGGGAATGGAATAGCGGTTTGTAGCCCGACTACACTATCAAGGTGAGAGCCACTACTATGGTTGTAGCCCGACTACACTGTCAAAGTGAGAGCGACCGTGGTGGTTGGCCCAAATTTTGATTAATTCAAGGCGGCAGTACTGACTTGCATGGTAATGAATGATTAGAGGTGGTGGCATCTAAGATTCCTAGCCACGTCTATGCTGGTGGCTAAGACCCATCGGGCTAGCAGTTAATTACTGCCACAGTGACCCGCAAGTACTCAGCTTCCAATTACCACCATCGGGCTTGCATGCATGATTACTACGAGTGTAGTAAATTACCAGTCATTGGGCTTGCATGCTCAGGAGAGTACTAGAGTGCATGGTAATGAGGGATTAGAGGTGATTAGGCTTCATGATTTACTTTTGTGGGAATTGCTACCTAATGGTGATGGCTATCATCAGCCATGTCTGTCGTGGCTACGATTCCACCATGCTGGTAGTTAAAATTACCAACCACCGCTCACCCACCACCGAGCTTAAGCATGCATGATCACTACGAGTGCAATAAAAATTACTAGTCACTAGGCTCGCATGCTCAGTAGAGTATTAGAGTGCATGGTAGTGAGTGATCATAGCAATGTCTGTCGTGGCTACGATTCCACCAAGCTGGCAGTTAAAATAACCAGCCATCGCTCACCCACCATTGGGCTTAAGCATGGATTAAGCATGCATGATCACTACGAGTGCAGTACAAATTACTTCCGTTATCCGGCTGGACTCCTAACCGTACATGTAGATACGGTGGCTACGCCGCAACGTGTTAGGGAGGGGAATGGATGAGCTCGCATGCTCAGTAGAGAACTAGAGTACATGGTAATGAGTGATTAGAGCTTCATGATTTACCTTTGTGGGATATATTAGCCCGATGGTGGTGGCTCTCATCAGCCACATCGGTCGTGGCTAAGATTCCACCGGGCTAGCAATTAATTACCAACCACCGGAGTGGCACCAATGGCATCTTCTTCATGATTACCAACCCATCTAGGGTGGCACCTAAGATTCCACCGCAGTGGCCTACAATTAATGTGGATGGAACCCCGTGCTCTAGCCACCACAGTGGCTCAAGATTTATAATATATATAAGATCCATGGCATTTGGCATTTTACTATGTTGCTCTCATCCGCCCCTGCTCTACTACTTTGCTCCACATGCTCTGCTACTTTGCTCCACACCCCTCCTCTAGCTCTTTTTTTCCCTTGCTCTACTTTTCTCCATGCTCCCTCCTCCAACTCTCGTCACTCATTTGTTGTCCTGCTCATCTGCTACTCACCCACTCATCTTCAGCATGCCTATTACCACCCCCCCTCGATGCTCTGTGATCTTAATGTTATCTTCCTTCTCATATAAGGTGATTTTGTTGCACTCACTTGGAGTAGAAATGCTAGCACTAGTGGAGACCCTTCGTCCCCATAGTTAATTCCTTGCACATCTGCATGTCACCACCTTAGATGGCATGCTCACAGAGGGCCTCTTTATGACTATGTTGTATGGGTTCCCCCAAGATGTCAATGAAGGCCTCAATATTTTCAGAGCAGAGTACTCTTAACTTGTTGGGGGACCGTAATCGAAGTCCTAGCAATGTGCATGGTCTTCGGCCTCTCCATCGTATCCTCCTTTGGCTCCTTAAAATTCTTTAATGCAACAAGCTAGATTGGTAGAAAACTGAGTTGTACAAACTCCCTCTTACTCAAACGAGCACTTAGCAATGGCTGGATGTAATCTTTTGGCCTCTAAGGCTCTCAACAATCTTTTGGCTCACTGGATATAATGTTTTGGTCTCTAAGGCTCTCAGCAATTGCTGAGTTTTTATTACATTTATGTAATGTCTTTCTGTTCAATTTGAGGCTCTCAGTATGCACTATTTTTAACTTTTATATTTTGAATGGTTATGGCCGCTATCTGTAATCTTTTGGACTTTAAGGCTCTCAGCAATTGTTGCCGATGTAAGATCCTCTGTTCAATTCTTTCTTGGTATAAGTTGATAATTTTCATATAACTTGTTATTGGACGTAGATGTACATTGTAATCTCTTTTGCTCAACTTTCACTCGATAAATTATACTTTTTTCCTCATTTATATTTACTGCAACAAGGACTAAAATACCAAGAAACAAGGACTACAATTTCCTTGGTTTATGACCAAATTAGCGCTGAAATAACTCCAACAACCCACTGTTGTGGTTGCATGGAGATACATCTAGAAAAATACAATTAAACTTTCAGAAAATGCAATTGATGATATGGCCCTTGAGGGGTACCCTCTAAGGGAAAGGGCCATATTGACATGCATTTTACAATATCCAAGATGCCACTAGATAGAAATAGCATGTCGATATGGCCCTTGCCCCTAGAGAGGACCCCTCAAGGGCCATATTGTCAATTTGCTCCTTGCTTGGTTGCACAACAAAATACATTTTCCTTGGTACACACATATATAAATTCAAGAACTAGCGCAATGGCTTTCATAGATCTCTTACATTTTGCCAGTGCGTTGGTCGTCATAGACCTCCTCCTATAATACATAAAAATAGGTAACGGAGCTATAACTCCAAGAACCAGCGCGGTGGTCTCTCCAAGACAACCTTGAATTTTGGGCAATGACAGGTCGTCAGGCTAGAGACTGCACTAAGGCGATGCTCATAATGATAGATTACATCTCATTATTATGCCAGAAACCAATGCAGTGGTCTCTCCAAGCCAACCTATGATTTGCATGGGTTGCAGGCAAAGATGCAACAAAAGGCTGCACAATGATAGGTGGTCAGGACAGAGACTGCATTGCGGTGGTCTTCAAAATGATAGATTGCATCTAATTATTACACCAAGAACCAACGCGATGGTCTCTCCAAGCCAACCTTCAATCTTAATGATCTGCATGGGTGCGGTGCCCAGTGATAGGTGGAAAAGCTGTGGCAAAAGGCTGTGCGATGATAAGTGATCAGGCGGCGTAGGCTAGAGACTACGCTATGCGAAGTAGTGCAGAGATGCCATGTGTCAAGCTATGCAATTTTCAGAACAAATAGATTGTGTCTCATTATTACGCCAATGCGCCTTCATGATGTTGAAAAAAATTTCAAAGAGAGTGTGGGTCCTTGTAAAATTCAAATATTCACCCATAAGTGCATCACGTCGCAGCCCCAAAATGGCCTCGAAAATAGTTTCACGATTGGCTACACCCAAGCAAACATTGACCCACTATTGTCGTTGAACAACAATATATTTTGCAATAGAAAGAAACAACAATATATTATTATTATCTTATTGATGAGCAACCCGGTAAATTGTTGTGTTTCCTAGTGGTTAAATATTAGTTAAGTTTAATTTTTGGGCTGGTTTGGGTCACGTACTAATAACTAGAAAAGAATTCAAGGCATGATGCTAGACGCAAGGCATGGTGACACTCGAGAGCCAAAGAGGAAAAGGGAACGTGAGGGAAGAAGCATTAAAATAGGTGGGGAAAAAGGATTAAGAGGGGTGGGAATGAAAAGAGGGACTATGCCATAAGGGGGAAGGGAGAGGGGGAAGAGGAGCATGTACATGATGGGAGGTGGAATGTAGAGATAGAGACATCAAGGGAAGAGAGTCATGCTTTATTTGAAAGGAAGGATGGGGGGGAAGAAATCAAAGTACTAGCTAGGTGGCTTTACAAGAATGAGTGTGTTCCATCAAGGAATAGCCCCCTCCTTTTATAGCCAAGAGAGGGGGTCTCTCCCAATAAATGCATCCTCCCACATGCATGGTGTGTGTGGAAGAGTGGAGGGTTGGCACAAGGAATCTTGCCACCTCATCCTACTTTCCCATTATTTAACTTGCATTCTTGGACTTTCTACACCCCCCCCCCCCACATGGGCCTATCCTACATGGAGGGAATAATCCAATATAATATCCATCTCCACCTATTTTATATTACTTCTCCCATGGTCCTTGGGCCATATCTCACTAAGTGCAGGCGTGGAACCGCCTAGGTGGAGGGGTGGTGCATGGAGGACCCATGCCACCTTATCATTTTATATTATTACTACCATGGATTATGTACAACACACCTTATGGGTCCTCTTACATGGAAGGGTGGCACATGGTCATGCCCTGCCACCTCAACCCTGGGCCTTATGCACACCATATTTTATTATACTATTGCCACACATACAAGCGCACACACATATTTATGCCTTTTACTTTGGTCAAATTTATCCATAACAGTTCCCCCCCAGGCAGGGAATGCACAGCAATTCCATGCCTCGGACCATCATGCACAAAGAAGGGCTTGAGACAATGCTTGTTGATCACCTTCTTGCCATATGGCTCATACAGCTCCTGAACTTGTACAGACCCATTGCTACATTCCTTGATGACTTTGTATGGACCGGTCCACAGTGGGAGGAACTTTTTATCCATCTGGTGGTCCAATCTATTATCAAAGCATAGCACAACATCCCCCTCAGCAAAGTGTCTTTCCCATCCCTTGTGAATCTTAGCATCCATGTGGGCCTTTTGTCGGTTCTTTCGGATCTCTGTTTGATGGAGTGCAAGGCGTCGGGTTTCATCTAGCTTCTAAAGTTGTACCAACCTAGTCTCTACATGTTCATCTTCTGTCATCCTCTGTTCTTGTGCCAATCTTAAGGCCGGAATCTCTATCTCTAGTGGTAAAAATACCACAGTACCATACACCAACTCAAAAGGAGTGTGACTTGTGGACGTTTTATGAGTGATGTTGTAAGCCCACACAACTTCAATGACCTTCTGATCCCACTCGCTCCTATTCCCTGTGGCCATTTTTCCCATGGATTTACAAAGGCAGCCATTGGTCCACTCCGTTTGTCCCATGAATGCTGGATGATAGATGCTAGAAGTGCGGTGATCAATACCCATGCGATCCATGAGCAACTCCACTGCTTCATTTAAGAATGGACTCCCATGGTCAGATACTATTTCCATGGGTGTCCCAAACCTTGTGTAGATACATTCAAATTTGAAACTGCCTTACCATTTGCAATGGGGAGGGCAATAGCTTTAGCCCACTTAGTGACATACTGAGTGGCTACCAAAAGATACTTCCATTTGTGGGTAGTCATGGGTAGGGGCCCAACAAAATCTATTAACCATTTCTGAAACAGATGGATGGACATCACTGGGTGATGTTGCCCAGGACGCAAATCCTTCCTACCAAAGAATTGGCATGGTTCACAAGTTTTGCAATACATAGTGACATCCTTGAACAAGGTCGGCCAATAGTACCTAGCATGTAAAATCTTCTTAGCTGTATAGTCACTGGCATAGTGGCCTCCACGAAATCCATCATGATAATGCTTCAATACCTTAGGTACTTCACTTGCATCAATGGCCTGTCTTTGTACCCCATCCAGGCCTTGACAGTATAACACCCCATCAAAGAGAGTGTAGTGCCTACTATCTCTATGGATTTTCTTTCTCTCATAGCTACCTATAGATTCCACCATACCATGGATCCCCAACTTCTATGGCCGCTACAAGGGTTACATCGAGGCACTCCTCTAAATCAATCAAAGCATTCCTTAAGTTAGAACAACCCCCTTTTACAATTTTGAAAGAAAAATCATATTCTTGTAAAATTGCCAACCATTTGGCCAACCGGCCCATGGGATTTGGTGATTGAAGAACCTGCTTTGCAAGACCATTGATACTAATTATAATGAAGGACTTTACAGCAACATAATGCTTAAATTTCTTAATGCAGAACACCAAAGACAAAGCATGCTTGTCAACCTCAGAGTAGCGTCGTTCAGTTTCGAGCAATTGTCGAAAGGCAAATCGAATGGGATACATGAACCGATCCTCCCCTTTCTGGAGAAGAATACCCACCAGAGTGTGCTCGCCAAACCCAGGATTGATATAGAAAATCTTTGACCAATCAGGATTGCATAGAATGGGTTTTGAAGCTAGAGCACTCTTGATTTGTACAAACCCATGATCACAATCCTCATCCCAAGAGAAATCAACTCCATCTTTTAATAGCATAGTCATGAGTCGCATCAAAGCAGCATGTTGATCAATGAAGCGGTGATAGTATCCTACTAGATTGACAAATGAGCGTACTTGATGTTTGGTTGTTGGTGGGGAGAGCTTGAGGATAGCTTCTACCTTCTTGCGGTCAGGCTTGATGCCCTCAGATGAGACAATATGTCCCAGTAACCTCCCTTGAGTGGCTCCAATGGTGCATTTATCAGGGTTGAGGCTGCCATTAGAAAACCCCCAAATAAGGATCAAACACCATCTGCATAAATATTTGAAAGGTAGCAGGATCATTGGTGAGGCCAAATGGCATTACTTTGAATGCAAATGTCCCCTGAGGTGTGGCAATTATGGTTTTAAGCACATCCTTCTTAGCAATTCTGATTTGATAAAACCTGGAGTAACCATCACAGAAAGTATACATCTCATGACCACTTACCTTCTCAAGAATGAGGTCTTGAAAGGGAAGAGGATGATGGTCCCTCTTGGTGGCTACATTGAGTTTCTTATAGTTGATGCAGACCTGCCACTTGTTGTTTTTCTTTGGGGTGACTACCACCAGTGAAACCCATTCAGTATTCTGAACCGGAATAATAAACCTAGCTTCTACAAGTTTCTACAACTCTGAGCACAAAGCATCGGTCTGTAGGGGCCCTAATCTCCGATACTTTTGAGCCTTAGGCTTCGCATTAGGCTTCAGCTCTATCTTGTGCTCTATGGCAGTCACATGGCAAAGGTGGCGGTAGATAGTTGCGAAGAGGTCAGGGAAATCTTTGAACATTTCTAGGAACTCGTCTTTCTCACTTGGAGTGAGGTCTGGGAAAAGCATAGATTCAAGCTGTGGAGGACTAGCTGTTACCTTTTCTACAGGTGGCTGGGTCGGAGACACCCCCATCATGTAAACTTCCTCCTCTGAGAACTCCTCCCCCCCGTCTAATTCTTCCATTGATTCAGACACCAAGGATGAGAGAGTATCACTGTCTTGCTCCTCTTCTTCTTCTGGTTCAATGGCACCTGGTTGCACCGGGATCTTCTCCTTAGAAGCACCAAAAGACATGTGTCCTGTCTTCCAATATCTGACTGCATCACTCTTTCTCAACCATGGTCTCCCGAGTATGGCTGGGTAACTCCTGCCAGTATCTTTGATGTCCACTACATAGAAATTGACGGTGGTGGTCAACCCATTGACAGTGATGGGCAAATCCTCAATGACTCTCAGGGTGGCGAGATGTCGACCATCTGCTACCTTGATTCGAGTGGAGGAACGACTTGTGCATTTCAAATTCAATTTCTTCATGATTCGGGGCACCATGATATTACATGCAGTTCCCCCATCAACACACACACTTTTGACATGGCAATTATCTATGATGACATGTACTGTATGTGAGTGCCGATCAATTTCTTCAGAGATAGAAGAGACCTCTTGTACCTTTCCATTTTTCTTGCTCCTCCTTGTTGAGAGCCCTTGCTGCAACTCACGTCTCACCTTAGGCTTAATGCTATTAGTTGAGGGAGTGTGATGCTCAAAAACCGACGAGCAAGGTCCTGAACGGATCGAATAGTCCTCTTGCCCCGAGCCGATGGGAAAATCCGAGGGTGACCACTTACTCCTGCGAGATCTTTTAGCCTTCTCTGTTGGTGGGTCTGCCATCTCAGCATATGAGGGCTCTAAGAAGGACACCTTCTTCCTAGGGCGGCTCGGTCCACGGTTTGGAGAGGGATCCGAGGTGGTACGACTTCTTTTCCCGAGGTCAAGGTTCTCTACTTCAGAATCCTTGGTGCCTGATTCACTTAGAAGATTCACCCTTGGAATATTGAGACATTCCGTGCGATAATGACCCTTCTGGTGGCACTCATAGCAGACAACATTGGCACGTTCTCTTGGAGGGCGATTGGCTTGATTTCTGATGCCCACCATCTCAAGTTGAAGATCATTTAGGGCCTTGGCTAGGTCATTGACTCTGGGTTCTTTAGTAGGAGGGGTCGGGGAAGTAGGAAGGAGGGGGGCTCGTGGGCGAGGCTAGGGAAATCTTCCAATCGGAGGTTGAGGATATACTCCTTGTTGAGGGTAAGCATCTAAGGGAGGACCATACATTTGAGGTGGAGGCGGTAGATACACCCTGATGAGGGGTGGGGGTATGCCCCTAAGTTAGACCCCCTAGGTTGTTGTTGCAAGAATTGAGGGGGTTGCAGAGGGACAATCGTCTTCTTTGAAGCGGGGTTAGATTGAACTTTATGAAACTTTTGAGCAATCTCATGTGCTAGCACCATAGTTTCTAGATTCTCCCATTTAAGCTTGAGGCAAAATTCATCACTTGCTCCTGCTACAAGGTAGCCCAGCACATGCTGAGTCATTCCAGCTCAAAATTTGGCATTGTCCTCCTGCGTGGCAATTAAACGGTCCAAGAGCACGATCGCTCGATCCACATATCGATGCGCCATCTCACCTTCTGACTACTTCAAGTTTGCCACCTGCAGGTACACATTCTCTGGCTCCTCTTCTTTGCCGAAATACTCAATCATCACTGCTGTTAACCTTGGCTAGCTTTGACGAACGTCGTCGGCCTGCTTCTCATACCACACTTGAGCCAAACTGTCTAGAAATGTGGGAAGAACCAACAGCCATCTATCTTCAATAAGAAAGTTGAGAGAAACACAATGGCGCTTGAAGGCTACAAGATACTCATTTGGATTTTCTTCAACCCATCCACAAAACACGGGAATGTCAGCCATGCTTGAAAAATGGAAAAGAGAGAGTCGAAATGAGGCTTATCTATTGGCAAACAATGGAAAGAGGTAGCTTGAACTGAAAATCAGGTGAAGATACATCCACAAAGCACACATAGGCAGGGTAGGGTGTGACTAGTGTATTATGAAATACTACATGAGAAGAATATTCAGCATAGAATAGCTCATAGACAATCTTAAAAGGACCAACCCTCATGATATCGAATCCATCTTTACAAGCGAGGGTTAGAGACACGGCGCTGCATGAGGTTGTTCATCAAGGCAAACAAGAATGCCATGACAAATGTCAACAGTTCAAGAGCTTGCACATCACCTTCAGCTTCTTCCAGTTCTTGTAATCACCATGCTATTTCTTCAAGGGGTGTGCGGTCTGGCATCCTTCTTTTGAGCAATGTCCTTGAGGACCTTTCTCATGATCTTCTAAAGTCAGTAAACTCGTATCAAATATGCCCAACACTTAGTTTCATGATGAGCACAACCTTTGCATTCCTTACAAATGATCACCTCATTCGTGGCTTGCACCTTTGTTGGGGCGGTGCTTCTACTCGCTTCATGCATGATTGAAGTACAAGCTTCACGTGCCAAGAGATCAGCAACTATATTTTGAGCTTTAGGGATATGCTGAATTTTTACCTCTTCAAATTGTTGGCAAATTCCAATGCTTGTTGATGTCGTGGAAGCAAGCCTTCGCTCTACACCTTCCACCTTCCACTAACTTGTTCACACACGAGTTGAGAATCTCCTTGCACCTCAAGTTGCTTGATGCAATGTTCTTGCACCTTTTGTAGCCCAAAAATGAGTGCCGAGTACTCATCTTGGTTGCAAGTACTTGCAAGTGCAAACTTGCTATAACAATACACCTCACCCCCTGGTGAAGTGAGCTTAACACCCACACTAGCAGCCTTGGTCGAAGGTTTGTATGTGCCGTCAAATTGGAGGAGCCAAGATGTCATCACACCAAGACTAAAATCTAGACATCCCAAGTTTCTCGGTAGTCCAAGATAGGTAGAAGGAGAGGGTGGGGAGAATTCAATACTTGAGCAAGACATTCAGCAACAAATAAACTTGCACTCCTTTGTTGATAGTTTATCTTTAGACCAAAAAGAATTACAACTTGAAGCTCAAAATGAGGCACAAAAGGTTGATTAGGTATAAAGGGATGCCTTGGTCGAAACATTACCAACCATAGCCGAGCCCTAGAAACCTTTGTAATGAGATCGAGAAGAAATCATTCAAGACGAGCTTATCCACAGGATTTAATAAGCAAATGCACCAAATCTCCCCCCAGGCTTGGGGAGCATCCCACCCTTCGAAGAATGTCACCCTTTTAATTACCTCCGATGTAGCAAGTAGCTCGATCACCGCACAATGAGTAGAATTGAAATCAAAGTCCTCCCAGCGTATCACTAATTCTTCACCTTGAATCATCCACAGTGTATCATCCCACCCGTCGTCTCCTTGAACAATGCATTGTACAATCAGTTGTTAAAGATCAACATGAAGATCAAGAAAGAGATCTCGCCAATTGGTAGCCGTAATGAGTGGAGGACTACCAAGCACCAAATCTTGAACTCGTCGAGAAGTGACATAAATATCCACCCTCCTCGTGTGGCATGCGTCCAAGGAGTGAACTTGAAAAAGTTCAGAATCTACGATCTAGTATCGGATATGAATAGAGCACATGAAATGAAGTACTTTTGCTTTTTACAACAAGAGGAAAATCCCTACGGTTAGAGAGTTACACTTCATGAGATTTCACCATATAAGCAATATCTTTACACTTTCATCACTTCCTATTTGCTGGCCCATTGGTAAGTCTTCCTTTTGTGAATGGGGAGGTCTTGGGTTCAATTCCCGCTCCTTAATGAAAAGGGAGGAGAGGAGAGGAGAGGAGAAGAGAAGAGAAGAGAAGGAGAAGAGGAAGAGGATAGGGGCACAAGATCTTTTGTAGGGGCCCAAAAAGTCTGTCCGCAATGCGCAGGTGCGCCAGAAGACGTAGGAACCCAGGAAAATAGTTGTGATCTGTTCACAATGCACAGATGCGCCAGAAGACACAGGAACTCAGAAAACAGTCATGATTCGTGATCTGTTCGCGACGCGCAAATGCACTAGCTGCAACCAGGGAGCGTGCGGGTGTTGCAGATGCACATGAGCGATTTTACAGACGCGGTTGACCAGAAGATGCATGGCGTTGCGCAGGAATCCAGAAGATGCGCAGGAACCGCCGGCTAAGGCGAAAGAACCTGAAGATGCGCAAGAACCGCAGGCTAAAGGCACAGAAACTGAGAAGTTCTGCAGTCGTAGAGACAGAGAACTATGAGCAAAAGATACGCAGATTGGAGGCGCAAAAGCAAAGAACCGCACACAGAAAGTGCTGCAGAACTACACCCAGTCGTAGGAGTAACAAATTTTACACCACTAGCCATGGAGATTTCGATCCCAGTAGCCACACCAATTTTATTAACTAGAAAAGAATTCAAGGCATGATGCTAGACGCAAGGCATGGCGAAGCTCGAGGGCCATAGAGGAAAAGGAAACATGAGGGAAGAAGCATTAACATAGGTGGGGAAAAAGGATTAAGAGGGGTGGGAATGAAGAGAGAGACTATGCCACAAGGGGGAAGGGAGAGGGGGAAGAGGAGCATGTACATGATGGGAGGTGGAATGTAGAGATGGAGACATCAAGGGAAGAGAGTCATGCTTTATTTAAAAGGAAGGATGGGGGGGAAGAAATCAAAGTACTAGCTAGGTGGCTTTACAAGAATGAGCATGTTCCATCAAGGAATAGCCCCCTCCTTTTATAGCCAAGAGAGGGGGTCTCTCCCAATAACTGCATCCTCCCACATGCGTGGTGTGTGTGGAAGAGTGTCCCATGTGGGCTAGGTGGTTACGCACTCTCAATTGTGTGCGACAACCCTTTGCCTCATTTTTCCGCATACATCAATCCCCATATCCCAAGTCTAAGATACTCCCTTGGTCTCTTCCCAATTTTATAATACGTTCAAACATCTAGGAGGAGAAGTGGAGGGTTGGCACAAGGAATCTTGCCACCTCATCCTACTTTCCCATTATTTAACTTGCATTCTTGGACTTTCTACACCCCCCCCCACATGGGCCTATCCTACATGGAGGGAATAATCCAATATAATATCCATCTCCACCTATTTTATATTACTTCTCCCATGGTCCTTGGGCCATATCTCACCAAATGCAGGTGTGGGACCGCCTAGGTGGAGGGGTGGTGCATGGAGGACCAATGCCACCTTATCATTTTATATTATTACTACCATGGATTATGTACAACACACCTTATGGGTTCTCTTACATGACCACACATACAAGCACACACACATATTTATGCCTTTTACTTTGGTCAAATTTATCCATAACAATACCAGTTAATTTCTAAACCGGACTCGCTTAGACTTAAAGTGAGTGTCCTAAACCAGCCCGGTGGTTGAAACGTCATGCAAGAAGGAGTTATGTGATTGTCCTAAACTAGTGTCAAGCTGTCTCAGGTCAAGTAGGGGTTATGTGATTGTCCTAAACAAGTGTGGTTGAAATAGAAATATATTTTACAAATAGAAATAATTAATGACTAGCCCGGTAATTGGTTGAAATTGTTGTGCTTCCTAGTAGTTAATCTATTTTAGTCTAATTTTCAAGTTGGTTTGAGTCATGTATCAATAAATTGGCTTGGATTTTATGTGAATATCCTAAACTAGCCCAGTGGTTGGAACATCATGCAATATATGACCGAGCTGGCTCAAGTACAACAAGAGTTATGCAATTGTCCTAAACCTGTGTAATTGAAACAAAAATATATTTCACAAATAGAATTGATTGATGACGTGATCAGTGGTTGGTTGAAATTGTTGTGTTTCATTATTTAAGTTAAATTATTTAGTAAATTTCCAAACCGGGCTAGCTTGGACTTATGTGATTGTCCTAAACTAGCATGGTGGTTGAAAACAATTTGTTTTATAGTAGTGAAACTATTTTGTTTTCTAGTATCTTGATTGCTTTAATTAGCTTGATTAGACTTATTTTTTGCACATGCCTATGTTCGAATCCTCATACTTTGTATAAAACATAGTGTCTATTTCCTGAGAGGCAAGAGCAAGGAGCACAGGGAGGCAAGTTTCAGAAGGAGCTAGAAGGACCCAGATTTTTAGGCTAGCTAGATTTTAGTGAAAGCTATAAGGTAATCTTATTTTTTTGCATGCACTTAGGTTAATTCAATCTCATCATCATAACTTAGCTTAACCTCATTAATTCGTGAAGGAGGGGGAAGATCTAATTCATGAATTTCCATTAAAAGTTCTTTAGGGAAACATTTAACCTCATTGATTTGTGAAGAAAAGATTGCAAAGATATTTGTCAACCATCTGTCAAAGATAGCAAGTTTGGTCCCTCGATTGGTGCTGGATCACAAAATTAGAGTTGAAGATTTTTTGAGAAAAATGTAGCCTAAGATTTTACAATATGAAGTTTCTTGCTTGGAAATACCTTTCTCATGGAATGAGATTAAATACATAGTCTACTATATGGCCAGGGAAAAATCTTCTAGGCCAGATGGGATTCTGATTGAGTTTTAGAGGACAATCTCAATCTAAATATACCAAGCGAGGAAGTTTAGGGAACTTCAAGCTTCATGTGAAATGCCATAACAAATCCCATAAATAGGTCTATGCTTTGCACTATCAAAAATCCACAGGAAATCTTGAAATATATAATCTTTAAAAGGCTCAATTACTCGCTACTACTCATTGAAGAAAATGCAACAAATAATAATATTATGACTACCTTACTCACAAAAGCATATACTAGTTACAAAATCAAGCACTCCTTGCTCCATGCCTGCAAGATTTGTTTACCCTGAGGATGATTCTAAAAGCATTAACAAAGATAAGAATAATCCAAATGTATGTCCTGTGTTCCTTCATCAATGCAAACAACGAGGCAATTATATTGAGAATTGTTCTTGAAAATAATATAATTGTATAATAGGGTATTTGAGCCTATTGTGACAATTGCAATGTAAATAGGACCCTAATAACTTAAAAATCAAGTTCTTTTTAGGTGAGTGTTAGGGAGATGTGGGGTCTCAAAAGGTCCTCGTAAGGAATGGATTAGGGGTTCTTATTAGGTTGATTAGGGCAATGATCGTGGGTTCCAAGGGAGGCCTAGGCCTAAGCACCTAACCAGGTAGGTTAAGCCCATAATTTGGCTCCATATCTACCAAAAGTGAGGCACAAATTTTAGGGGAACCCAATTCTAAAGTAGCTCTTTTCATGCTAGAACTTGACAATTAAAGGGTCCCAAGGTTTTCAAAATTAGCCTCCCATTGCTTCTTATTCGCATCAGTTATCTTGCTCTGAACATCTACACGTCTATTGCTTTTGCTCTTCATCCCATGTCCTTCTCTCCTACTCTAAACCTCTACTCCTCTTGCTCTCAACCTCTGAACGTCTACACGTCTATTGCTTTTGCTCTACACTCCATGTCCTTCTCTCCTACTCTAAACCTCTATTACTCTTGCTCTCAACCTCTACTCGGATGCGCGGTTGCTACACTAAACGTGTGCACTTTCTTGAACCTTTGCACCTGTCGTCCTACTCTGAACGTTTTTTCTTGCTATCTTACTCTAAATTTGAGAGCCGGCTTTGTTATGTGAGGCTCACCCACCAGACATCTCATGCAGAACTCCTTCCCCCTGCCTTATTTATTCGGCACCACCTCACGTGTGGACCCTCTGCAGAACATAACACCAGAGAGCGGAGAAGATACCATGGCCCTGATGAACCCAGGCATGCGGGACTTGCCTTCGACCCCCAGGCCTCCAGCTCACCATGCTAAAACTCCATAAAGTGGCAGGTGCTTGGACTAGACCTTTCATCTATTATCCCACATTGTTGCTCCTTCTTTGCACCTATCCTACTATGAATCTCTAGTATTCCTCTTAATTTCTTCTAGTGCTCTAAAAGGTCTACTACTCATGATCTAAATTGTTGCTCCTCTCAATATCTTCTACTCCTACTCTAAAGGTTACTCTTGATCTAAAAATTTTCTACTCCTAATTTAAACCTCTTCTCAATTTGCTCTAAACATCTACTACTATACTGATCTAAACTTGTACTACTCTTGATCTAAATGTCTACACCTCCTTGCTCTATAACTACATCTCTTGTACACCAAGGTGTAATACAATAGGAGCATCACTCAAATCTTGGTAGAACGAAGATAGCAGGATTTTCATTTCCCAATAGTAGTTGCTCTGGAATCATGGAATGAAATAGAGGAAATAGAGGGATTTCCTCCACCATTAAGTAGGTTCTCGTGAAAACAATGTCATAGAGGAAATCAAAACAGAATCCCAGTGCTTTTCCCCAGCTAGCAACAATGTGAAGAGACATAAGATGGAGTAAGAATACAAGCAACAATGAGAAGTATAAATGTATACCTAGAGAAGCTATCTCACCCTTATCAGAAGGACTACAAAACATACAAATGAAAAGAGCTTATTAAACACACAAACAAAAAGAGAGTTCAATCATAATTAATTATTTTTTTCACATTATTTAAATTCTAGACCTTGTAAACGAGGAAACAAAAATCTCCTTTTACCATCCAATGAAGTTCTTCCATTTTCATGAAGCAACAAAAGAAAAATGGAGATGTGAAGATTGTCAGGCTATATGGGGTGATAACCTAAGTGATGTTTGGATAGAAATTGAGTTTGTATCTATTGTTTATGGATCTAGAATCTTTTTACGATAAATAACTATAAATTCTATTGGGCCTGATCTCAAGGAAGTGGGAGCAGTCTTGGGAAGGTTCAAGCATGCAAGCATTAAGGAGAGCAATGGGTTGGGTGGCCTCTTGTCTAAGAGAAGTAGCCAATGGTCATTCTCCTCATTAATGCCTATGTGCCACCTCAGCATGGCATTGGCCCACTAAAGGGAACAATCCCATTAGTCTACCTCAAATTCCTCCCTAATCCCTAAAGATCTAGAAACGCTGATTTGGGCTCAATTGGGGCCCTTTTGGGACACCAAATTTCCCCTGATGAGTGAAACTAGTGGCTATAATCAAGGAAACAAGGGACAAATTTAACCTCAGACAAATGCAAACGAAGGGATTTGCAGGTGCTAGAGATGGAAACTCTCTTCAAATATGCTACAAAAATTGAGGAGTGGGTAGAGTATTAAAGGAGGGAATTTAAAATTAAGGGGGAAATAAGTTAAATTTTAAAAAATCACAAAGTGAGTTGAAAATACTCTCCAATACAACATAAGGTTAGATTCGCCCTTCACAAGAAAATTCTATGCATGTGACTGTGAGAAAGAGGAGTGGGTGGACATGGAAGTCAAATTTAGGGAAGACATGCAATAAAATTAAGAAAATCATGATAAAGAACCCTCCCCAAATTTCCAAACGCATAAGCTTAAAGCTTGTCTTTTATAAGGAATCTTCATCATTCATATAACTAAAGACTAAGAACCATAAACCACAATTCTTGATTACAAAAGTGATCCAATTTTCCTTGAATTGATGTATGTTCCTTGACTTATTCATATACCTTGTCAAGCATTCTATGACATAAAATATGATGTGAGCATGGTGCAAATTATCGCAATAAAAAATAGATAAGAATGTCTAAATGATTAGTACATCATCTAAGAAGGAATAGGGGAAGATCTAGATAAAAAACCTCCCTTCCTTGTAGCTTTTAGGATGTTATGCTAGCAAACTTAAAGTGAAGGGGGCAATAGATTCAAATGCTTATGGATACTTGTGCCAATGTACAGAGACAAACAGTGGGGCCCCATCGCACCCAATTCACGTGCTAATTTATTGTTTGGGGAGGGGGCGGGGTAATATACAAAACACCATGGTGGTGGGGATTTGAGGGGAAAATGATTTCCAATATTGATGGGTTATTGATCCCACATCCCCATTTCCCAATAGTATTCCCCTTACACATCCCATACTATCAGTTTTCACTAAAATAGCCCTATGGGGCAAGTCAATATAGTTCCATTGGACTTAAACCTCTTGGAGCTACTACTCCTCCCTATACACCCCCTACTACCCTCTCTCAACACCCCCTCCCTACTTCACCACACCTCCTTCAACCCCCTCCCCTCCTCCCTAGCCCCGCCCCCTACCCCCTCTTCCCTCAACCCCTACACTCGCCCCTACCCTTGCCTCCCTTAGCCTTATCCTCACCCCTAGCCTCGTCCCTCCCCATCTCCTTTAGCCCCTCTCCCCGCCCTCCTACCCCCACCCCTAGCCTCGCCCCTCCCCACCTCCTTCAACCCCTCTCCCTGCCTCCCTTCCCCTGCTCCTTTCCCCGTCCCTACCTCCCTTCCCCCGCCCCTTCCTCGCCCCTCCTCCCCGTCTCCTCAGGCCCCCCCACCTCCTTTTCTGCCTCTTTCTCCTCCCTACCCTGCCCTTTCCTCTCCTCTTGCCCGCCTCTTTCTTTGCCCCTCTCCTTCTCATCCCCTCCCCCTCCCCCCCCCTCTTTTCTTTCTTGATTTTCTCTTCTACACTCCCTCCTCACCCTTTCTATTTGCAGCAGATGTGACGGACGGATTCCCCCATTGAGGGGTTTGTTTCCGCCATTAGGTCGGGTAAGATGTTCCATGCTACTTCCTCCCATAAATGAGGATGGTTAGTTGGAACATACAAGGAATTGGTGGCATCCCTCATCGCCAGTGCAGACAGTTAATCTGGAATCAGCTTCATCCAAGTATTACTGGTGGCTCCATTGATGTCTTATTCATTCAAGAGCACAAGATGGATGCTAGAGATTGCGGCATTGTGCAAAGCCAGGTAAATTACTTTCAGGCCACACTTTATGGTCACCTCCTTTGGGCACCAGGGGAGGTACTTGCATCTCAGTTTTGGACTCTTTTCTCCCCTTGGTTGTTGGACACAGTTTTATCCTTCCCTCTAGAGCATAGTGGATTCTTTTTTTGATTGGGGGACGTAAGGTTGAATTGATCCGCTATGAAGGCTTCTATGGAGACCGGCATTCCTTGTGTAGTCCGTGGGCCCATTCTAGAAAGCTGGTTAGAACACGCTCCACCAAATTATGAATGGATTGCATTATAATAATCAAGCAATGGAACCTCCTCCAAAAACACATTAAAAAATTGCTCAACCATGAATATGATCACCTTCAGAAGTTCTCAATGTTTCAAATATCTCAATTCCAAACAAATGCCTCTTACTAGACTCATGAGAGAAGCACATTTGCATCATGCTTCTACTTTGACCAGAGTACAAGATTTTATTAATCAAGGCAAATGCATTTTAAAAAAAGTGCTTTTCTTTGAATCTGAAATAAGAAGTGTTAAAATTTGTAGTGATTAAGCAAACAAGGAAAACGCACTCATCCTGCAGCAAATTACAGAGAAGTTACACCTGCAAGAAAAGTGTGAACCACGTCTTCCGCTACAAGCAGCTCACCATTTAGAAAGCACCGGTTCCTATCCCACACCCGTGTGAACACTGCATTGTGAAGCATGCAAAACCATGAATAGGACCTGCTAATAAAATAGACACAACATCTCTGCACTACTTGAAAATTTAACATGATAAAGGGTGTTAGTGCTAAGCTCTTCCTCATTATATTACATATGAACACATCGACTATACATAATAGGGTTCAGATTTCCATCTCTTTGCCCACACATGGATCTAGACTGGATCTTCCGTGAACCTTAGCACCAGATCAACAGTCCACTGCATCTTTTAGCGCACAGAACCCACCCTGATATATGCAGGATTCTATCCCACAAGTATCTTCTCTCCAACTTTAAACACCTTAACTATTTCAGGTGCAATGAAGCACCTTGCATGATCAAAACCTTGAGAGAGCAAGTTTAAGGAGGCCAGGCAACTTTCTTCTCCTCAATGACGCACATTCTAACAATACACTGCATTTCGTCTGCAAAATGCACACATAAGTCCAAAGTCCGTCTTTGGTCACTTTCTTCGGCGCTTTGGTTCCACCTGTTGAAGAGAAACAAAGTGATGGAAAACCAAAAAAACCTTAAAATTTGACAAAATTGAAGGCAACCAACGTGTAAATTGTTTTTCTTTGAAATCCTTATAAGCAATAAATTGACAGCAATAATATATTAAAATTTTAAACCAATCCATGTAGCAAATCCCTATAAGGTTCACTCTTCCCTCTGATTCGAACACCATCCATACACTTCTCCCAAACTCAGACCATCCGTTCAGGCCTCAAGGTTTTCCTCATAATATTGCCTCGCCCACCAACATGAGATGGCAAGCCATCAACTCCTACAACCTAGTGCTTGGATTCCATGTTCATCTATCCCCTGTTTCTCTTAAGAGGAAAATATGGTTAATGTGTGTTTGAAGTCCGTGTGTGCTACCTTCAATGGATGGTCAGTTTTCTTTGAGGGTTAGTCACTCATGTCACATATACACCCTTGAATTGCGCAAACCCACACCCTTTTAAGACAATCTTGAAGACCCTAAATTCCTTGTGGCAAACCTTAGCATTCATCAGTGTCCCCATATTTACAGAGATTGTCCTCAAATGACCCGTGACCCAACAGATGAAATGAAATAGCTTCAACAGTCGACTGGGCAGTATGGCCATCAGGTCTCTGTGTTCATTGTCAGAAGATTCTGCTCTTGCTCCCTCTACTTTGGCATCAGGTCTAGATCCCTTGTGTGCTACCTTCACTAAATGGTCAGTTTTCTTTGAGGCTTAGTCACTCATGTCAAAAAAACTTAAATGTACACCCTTGAAAATTTGGCAAACTCACATCACCCTTTTAAGACAGTCTTAAAGACCCTAAATTCCTTCTAGCAAACCTTAGCATTCCTCAATGTCCTCATATTGACAGAGATTGTCCTCAAATGACCCATGACCCCATACATGAAATGAAATAGCTTCAACAGTAGACTGGGCAGTATGGCCCGCATCAGGTCTCTGTGTTGGACAACCCACTACTTTGGCATCCAGGGCCTCGTCATAACTACTTGTCTCACTATGACATGATATCGAGGACAACCACCACCTTATATCTCATCTAAAAAAGCATGCACCACTAGAACAACAATAATTTATGTATCAAATCCAGGAAAGTCTCTTCCATGTCTTCCACAATCTAGTGCTGCTGTGTTGTCTCCACCTCACTGGCCCATCTTGTTCGATGGTCTTACATACTTGTTTCATGGCACACACAAGTGTACGTAGATCTGCAGGCATTTCTTCTGATGTCCTTTTTCAAGCAGAATTCATTAATTTAAGAAACGAAACAAGGAGAATGGATACAAGCGAGCAGCCAATATTGGATCTACATCTAATGAAAGACTAAGCTGACGTAACCCCTGCTTTAAAGAGAGTCTTACCCAAGAAAGAAACATCAAGGATCCATATTGAACACATGTAAATCTTAGTCATTGAGCTTGAGGAGCAGGAAAAACTCAAGTTTTGAACACCTTGGAAGCAAGAGACAGGCAGTTATACCCACCATAATTGTACACATTCATAAGCTTACTAGGGGGCTTTGTAGTGAGCTGGCATGAATTCTAAAAATGATAAACCAAGGGATATGCATATTCCCAAGATGCATGAAAAGTTCATTGACCAAGAGACCATCGGAACGATCAGCAAAAGCAACACCTGATTCCAAATCAATTCAAGCCTTTGTGCCAAAAGTAAAAAGCCGAAAACTAGATCTTATCCATAAAGGCGCTGTGTTAACCAGCTACATATAAAGAAGAAACACCATGGAGAAGCCTGAAAGAGGTCGAAGCCAAAGCAAAAGATCAATCGGAAGAGAAGGAAATCTGAAAGAAAGTATCCTAGAAGAAGTATATATACCTTTGTAAGACTAGAATAAGTCCAATCATACAAATTTAGATTTTTTGTTGTTCTAAAGATCAAAAATCTACAGTTGCAACCTGAGAGGCACAAACACTTTTCTTAGTTGAAGACAGAGGCAAAGTAATTGCTAAGCACTTAGAAGGATGTCATGAAGTAGGAATGACACTACACCAAATTGATTCTCACTAGAGACGAAGGCAAAACCATGGCATTAGATTAAGGAAAAGAAAAAATGAAAGTTAAATTTTTCGAAGGGTCTATGAGAATGAAGAAAACCAAATACAATAATGAAGCCACTAAAGCAGGCATCCACTCCCAAGGCTGATGTACAATAGGAGAAGAAGAGGCAGATAAGTACACTGAGATGTCTCTACGGGAGGGCACAAATGGACTAGCATAATTGTCAACATGAGCGCCATGGAAAATGGGGGATCCCTGCAGGGGCCACCAAGTTATCTAAACCTTTGTACATTGTGTGAGGACCTTATAGGAGGGTCGGCAAGATCACCTCCCAATCACAGAACCGGTATAAAAGATCACCCTCCAAGCCTAAAGTTAGCCAAGCAACCTGTTGCACCCATGACCACAACCCCGTCCCATACCCCATGTGTTTGGCCAACCTTGGCATAGACTTGCTCAAGGTCCCAATATCACAAGGAGTCCATCCCAAGGATCCTCAAATAATCCCATGGCTCATATATATACCTTACCCAGAGTGTCCTTACCTTAAGAGCACTAGTACACTGGGTATACTCCTTTTCAACTTTTGGACCTAACGCCATCATTAATGCCAACTCATGCTATGACCTTGAGGCCATAAAATTTCTCCCACCACATCAAATAACAACCTATAGCAGGAAGTTTCGGGCTAGGAGATCTAGAACTTTCGGACAGGAAGTTGCCGCTACATAGATGCGACACGGGTAATGCACGTAAAGTTTGCAAGCTTAATAAAGCATTGTACGGGCTGAAACAAGCCCCATGTGCATGCTACTCCAAGAGTGATGCCTTTCTGACCAGCAAGGGACTTCATAACAGTCCAACAGAAATTACCCTATACATCAAGAAGGATAGAGGGGATATTTTAGTCATCATTCTTTATGTAGATGACATGCTGCTCACAGGGTCACATGAAGCAAAAATTGCAGATTTCAAAGCTGAATTGAAAGCTACATTTGACATGTCAGATTTGGGCACGCTACATTTTTATTTGGGGATCCAGTCTATACAAGAGATATGTGACATTATTATGTCTCAATCCAAGTATGTGCAAAAGCTATTGGATCAGTTCAACATGCAAGATTGCAAGCCTATAGCCACTCCCATGGAGCTAGGGCTGAAGCTTACTATGTATGATGCAGATGAATCAGTAGATGCCACACTCTACAGCCAGGCTGTAGGATGCCTCATTTATTTGTGCAATACACGGCCCGATATTCAGTTTGCAGTATCACAAGTGAGCAGATATATGCACAGCCCAAAGACAGCACATTGGCACGCTATAAAATGCATCTTCTATTACTTGCAAGGCACAAGGTCTTGTGGCTTGATGTTTCCCAGGGGGGTGACTTGCATATGCATGCTTACAGTGACTCAGATTGGGCTGGAGATTATGACACTAGGCAGTCCACAAGTGGTAATTGTTTCTTTTTGGGACATGCTTGCATTTATTGGCCAAGTAGGAAACAATTTGCTATGGCTACTTCCTCACGTGAAGCTGAGTACAGAGCAACTTTCACAGTAACAGCTGAATGTGTGTGGCTACGCCGCTTATTTGTTGATCTTCATCTATCATTGGAGAGTCCTTCTCCAATTCTCACTGATAGTCAGAGTGCTATAGCAGTTGCAAAGAATCATGTGTTTCATGCTCGCACGAAGCACATTGAGGTTCATTATCATTATGTCAGAGAGAAGTTGCATGCAAGGGAGATCAATATGATCTATGTCTCCACACATGACAATGTTACAGACATCTTCACCAAAGCACTTCCACGTGAGAAGTTTGAGGCATTTCATAGTGCCCTGAACTTATCTCCTTTTGGTGATTGATCCTTTCCTTGTACATCATCACATTGGCACTGCAGGGGGTGTTGGAATTATCGCCATAATTCATGGCAGGGACCAATGCATGACCAATAAGTGGGTTAGGGGCACTTTTCCCTCATTAGAGGTTTTTCCCCCTAACCACAGTTAGGACCCTAACTACAATTAGCAATTAGGATAAGGTTTTGTCACTAAGACAAAACCTTAGGATTGTATCTTGTTTTCCTTATCTCTTTCAATACATTCATGTGGTTTGCTCTCTTGCTCTCATCTCCATTTCCTTCAATTCTCTCTCTACAGCAGCAATTTCTCTCTCTACAGTTCAGGCTTCTCTCTCTGCAGGATTCTTCCCCTCTCTTCACCTCTAGAGCAGCGGCAGCACCCCTTTCTCTTCCCTCTTCCTCGGAGAAGTATCAGCACTCTCTCTCCAAACCATTACTCCATAAAGGTCTCTCTCTCTCTAGCCTACATCACCTTTCTGAGTTTCTCTCTCCAGCCCCAAGATCTCATCCATCCAAGCAAGAGGGGCTGCAATTGCACCAAGGGCTCCATAGCCAAGGGGGAACAAGTGGAAGGGGAGTTTGAATCTGAGAATTGTTGACTTGCAATACATTTTTTCCGTTGAAATTCCCTCTTTTTCTAGAGATCTAGTGGATGCAACTAACGTGGGATGAAACTGTGATTATGCAGGCATCTTCCTTGCAGATTGAGGTGCCCCGGGAGTCCAATCCTCACTAGTTCCCATTTTTTAGTCATTCCTTGTATATAGCTCAACTTGAGCATTCTTGTCCTGCAATTATGTCTATGTCCTCTCTCTCAAGAGTTTGATTCCAAGTTTGTAAGGTGCTCTGCACCCTGGTCTTGTATCTCCCTTTGAGCGATAAAAAGAGCCTAGATAAAGGGGGATGGGGGTGGATGGGGGGGGCGTCTCAATCTCAGTGCAAGTTCAAAAACTTCTGCAAATGCAAAATTGTATTTTTCTCTTTGTTATTACTTTTTATTGAGCAAACTATGAAATTCTGCAAATTCTCATTCATGCAATCTCCATTCCAACATGCTTCTATGAGCATCTTGAAAAAGTAAGCAAGACAAATCGCAAATTCCTTTGGTCCAAGTCGTTAAAAAGCACAGAGCGGTTGGACGGTCCCCAGGTGGCTCATCCAGCCTCTCAATCACAAAAACGCAATGTGAATTTGCTTGATATGCATGAGTACATATATTCATTGCAACCAGAGATTGCAGATCTCAAAATATATGTCTGCAGAAAATGAAGAACAAAATGGAGCAAACAAATACAACTAGACAAGAAGGGGTCTATGAAGTGGTCCAAGTGTGCATTTCCTTCCTATCACCTCAATTGATGTGAGGGAGTCAATACATAGGTTACTAAAATCCAAGGAGAAATAGTAGATGCAGTGCAGTTCATGAGAGAATGATTCAAGGTAACTCACACTGACTTGGAACTGAACATACCTAAGAAAACACAGACAAAGAGAAAAAGACAGTCGATGTCAGGATGGGGGGCCTCTCAATGGATGACTAGCACAATGAAGGCTGCTTCCACATGCATTAGTAGGGAGTTATATAGTTAACATGGAGCTCTACTCAAATATCCAGCTGATGAGATCGATGAGCATGCCATCATCACATTTGAGTTGAATACGAGACGGGAAAAAGAGTTTCTCAAACAAGCAAATAAATTGAAAGGCATAAAGATTTGGATATGAAATGATATTACTCAAGCTCATGCACAAATTCATGTAGCCAGAGAAAGTCAAAGAAGCCAAAAAAAGTGGGGGACTGGACTATTTGCCATAAACCCCCGTCAGTTCGGAGCACAAGGACTGAGAAGCCTGGCCACACACAAGAAGAGATGGTGTATGTCTACAATAAGAGTGAAGCAAACCCTATATTGCACCCAAGACATCCGGAAGAGCTAGATATGGAAGGGCGGAGCATGTATATTTCGAGCATTCGACCATGATTGGAGACCATCCACAGATCCATCTATGCATCGAGCCACGAGCACGGCCATGGACTAGTTGAGCACAAATAGCAATCATCAATGAGATTTTTAGTTTTTTGTTCTACCACACCATCTGATTACTACATGATAGGATTTTGTTAGACCATCAGCGATGTACCAAGCACCTCTAGTTCCTCCATAGAGGGGTGGGTAATCTTTTTTTTATATTGGTGTTGTCTCATATGTCATTTTCACCTCTTGTGGATGTTGATACATCTCTCTCTTTTTCTCCTCACTTTCTTGTCTTCCACAAGGTCTCCTTATCTCATGTTAGCACCCTGAAGTCTCAATGGAGCATACAGCCTCTTGGCCTCTAGTACCACATCAAAGCCCTAGAGAAGGGAGGATTAGGTGTCCCTTCCCCCAACCTGTAGTCTAAGAGGCTAAGAAGAAATGAGATCACCAAATTTCAGGCTGTCATCAAGAATCTTAAAGAAAATGAAATCACAGCCACAAGAAAAGCATTATATTTCTGGGAAGTGATTAAAAATCAAGCAACTGGTCTGTTTTTATATTTTAAGACAGCAAGGAGCATTTATGAGAACTTCACTTCCAAATATAAAACTTTAAGCCAGTTATAGCAGTTTGGCAATAATAGTAAAAAAATTTCATTTTCGAGCTATAAGGCCCTACTTCATTATAATGAATGTGCTTGATCTGCTTCACCATTCCAGCCATATAGATACAAGATCTGCGCTATCCACTTTACAGAAAGCGTAAGACACTATTGCTACTTTGAGGAAAAACTCCCAATTCTAGACAGAGTCCCATTTACATTGGTCTCTTTCTAAATCTTCCTTACTTAAATCCACTGGCTGGCTCACCTAGACCCTTTTAAACTAAAAAGAATACAGGAAAGTTATTTTATCATTTTCCTTGATAGAAAGTAAAGAGAGAACAAAATAGTTTATTTAAAGTACAGAAATGGTGGAGATGCTAATATACATTATAAGAAGGATTTCGCTAACAGTGAAATCACTCTACACACCTCTGATTCAGGGGAAGACATATCTCTTCCATTAATCAGCATCTTTTTATCTCCATCAGCTTCACTTTCACAATCAGTGCAATAGAAATGCTCCAAGTTCCTTACTTGCTCTGGGCTAAGATTCACACACAATGGATGAAACCTGAAAAGTGGAACATGTTACGTCATTAAATAAGGTATGCAGAGTATTAGCAACAAGTAATCACAAAAATCAGTTAGTGGCCCCAACCAAGGAAAAGGTAAAGGAAGACACATCTATTTATTTGACTGACATAGCAGCCTGACAGTATTGACTGATTTGATTTATGCATGCTTTCTGCAACACCTTGACATTCTGGCTTCATACTCTTGTGAAATTAATTTGAAAGGAAATTTCCTTCGGCTGGAGCTTATTTAATATATAATGCTTCCAGAAGGAAACATATTGCATGAATTTACAGGAAGATACATCAACATAAAAAAGGTTCCAAGGGAATGAAACCATGTACACTTGATACCCTCAGGTTCTTGCTCACATGAACCTAGTATATTCAGGAGAAAGGTATCCCAATACTAGAAGTGTGCAAACCTGCATTGGGTTGATCAACTGTGTGATCCTAAGGTCCTGTACGACTGACCTTTAAGTCATCCAACTGAATGACGGTAAGGGTGACATGGCAAGGACACGTGGTAAGACTAGGACCAAGTGTCCTTCCAGCCGCCACCAATCATAGAAAATTTGCACAACCCTCCAAATGGAAAATCAAAGTTTCCCAGGTCCATAAAAACCTAGCTCACATGCCAGCTTAAGGGATCCAAATCTACTTTCCCACCTCATTTTTGGGGGAGGAGCCAATCTCCAGAAAGGGCTATAAAAGGCAGCATAGCCCTTGCATTCGTTTGCGATCCCCTTTGCCTTGAAGTGCCATTCTTTTCTACGGAAATAAGTTGGCATTAATGATAATGACAGAGTGAGCGAGAATAGGGACCCACACATGATTTTAGGCTAGGAGATACCGATCTATGCATGGAATAGACAAAGAGAGCCATATCATTTGCAACCTCTGCTTACCCTTGGTGAGACTACTAGGCCCATCCCTATCAACCATGACCCCTGTGTGACATCAAGTACCTAGTCTTAGCCATAAAATAGGAAAGTAAGGGTGCCAAAGGACAGTCCTGGTGAGCCGAGAGCACGGTAGAGAAAGGCTCGCATGTGCATGCGTGCGTCCGTGCGTGCGTGAGATGAGAAGCTAGCGCATAATTGCTCGAGTGCATGGTTCTAATGCCTCTAATTACAACAATCTAAGAAGCCATGTTTTCTAATAGTGCCCTCCAAAAAGGCCCAATCAATCGTATCATAGGCCATCTCAAAACCAAAAGAAACAAGTAGAGATAAAGAGAAGCTGGCGTATAATTGCTCGAGTGCATGGTTCTAATGCCTCTAATTACAGCAATCTGAGAAGCCATGTTTTCTAATAGTGCCCTCCAAAAAGGCCCAATCAATCGTATCATAGGCCATCTCAAAACCAAAAGAAACAAGTAGAGATCTAAGCATGAAGAGGAAACCAACTCCAAAGAAAGATTTCTGAAACTACTACACTCTTTTAGCACTACTACACTTATTTTATTTTTTGTATGAAGTCTCTAAAAAGGCCCCTCTATTGAACGACAAGCTAGAGCATAGACACTCAAGAAATCAATTCTACGCTTCCCAACTCTAAAGCCAACTCAAATTGCTCCACCACCAATCAGCTCTCCCAGGTCCAAGACCTCACATGCAAGAAATATATTGAGAAAGGCACACACTAGTACTACTACTATTAGCCAATGTCGGAATCAACATGGAAGGGCCTCGGCCTGAAAGATGTCAACCACATCAAGAGATATCCGCTAGAAAAAGCATATACTTTGAAAACATCAAAATGTCGATCATGTTGCCTACCAAGGCTCATCACTACTCTTACTAAAGAGTTAGCCTCTATGCATGCCTATTAGACATAGAAACCCCGCACATCTAAGCTTATCATGGTCCAACTCATGAAGAGGCTTGGGGGGGGGGGGGTCGAAAAGCACATTTCAAAATATCCAAACCCTCTTTCTCTCTACTAGGTTAGGAGAAAGGCATATCGTAACCCTTACGAAAAAAGAATTATCTTCTATGCATGCCTATTAGACATGAACATAGGAACCACACACATTTGAGCTTATCATGAACAGGCTTGGAGAGCTTATATAGCATTCTTTAGTATATCTAATTATGTCCTACACTGTTGCTCTAAGCCACCTTCTTTCTCACTCAAGGAGCAGTTGCATGCCTTAGTTAGGAAAGACTATCTCTTCATCTGCTTGGTTAGACCTTTTGTCAATACATGTTAACTTAAATACCAGAGGACTCTTGTTGAATATTGTATGAGACATGATTGGAAGTTGAACAACATTTGAATGGCTTATTGTCTTCAATTAACACAACACACAATCTTGCATCCTATTGGATTCATTTTGTCATACACTATATGTGCGTCATGGCACTAATGTTAATGAGTCTTTAGAGTCACCTAGGATCAATGAGAGCCTGCCTTGAAGATTTGGTCCCTGTATTCTTTTCACCACTTGTATGCATGGCATGATTTGCCAATATTCTCCCCCCTAGTTAGCTCTTGTTATCATAACTTGTTAATTTTTTCTACTACTTTGATATTGCATTTTCATAGGTTGCTTAAATCATCTTCATCAAGCTTCAAAACATATAGATTTGACATTGGTAACAATAGGTCTTGGCAGTACTTGTTTAGAATAACCATAAATCACTAAAATCCAAAATGGAATCAAGCTAGAAACAAAACAGAAATTATAACAGTACCTTCAAATTCCATACGAGACAAACATTGAAAGATAGTAGAAGATAATGCCAAAAAGAAATCCAAAAACCAGCAAATCAATGTAGATACTTACAAGATCTGGAAAAGGTGGTGATATTTGCAGGACAAAGATTGCTAGATGATGTCAACACTGAGAATATACAGCAAGAAAGCATACATGTACCAAGTGTGGGTAGCACATTTAGGGCAATTTCAGCTAACAAGACTGGATCGGAGTGCATAGGTGATGTCTAGACAAAACCATGATGCTCTTGAATGAAACTGCAATTCAGCTTATAGGGCTGTTGTGGCTGCTCCAAGTGTAACAAGAAGAGCAAGAGGTGAGATGGTGATGAGAACAAGTGGTAGGGAGTAAAATGAAGCCAGAAGGCCAATCGCAATTCTTTTGGAATGTGAATGTGTGTTTTGGAATGTGTATGTGCGTGCGTGCGTGCTTGCGTGCTTGCGTGTGTGTGTCTCTCTCCTCCATTGCCAAAACAGTTGTCCTCAATTGACAACCCATACGGAGTTACTCACCTGTAAAGCTTCCTCATAGAGCTGAATGAGATGAAAATACTGACCAATCCAATTAGTATCTAGGGCTGACATATCAATAAATACTTATGCTCATAGCATCTAACATAAATACAAGAGTTCTTATGCCTAAAACTATACTCAAGAAGAACAAAATCATCCTCATCCTCAATATCAAGATGGTCTTTATCAATAGCTATAGATGGTAATGGGCCCTCATAACACTTTAAAAGACAATATAATGAATGCTTACATGCCATAAAAGATGTAAACAAAAAGAAACATCATTAATTTCTTGTAAAATCTAGAATGGATCAAAATTTCACAAGGCATGTTTCACACGCAGAACTTGATTTCCAAAGTTGGATTTCATCTTGTAAAATCTAGAATGGATCAAAATCTCACAAGACATGTTTCACAAGCAAAACTTGATTTCCAAAGTTGTATTTCAGCCTTACTTTATTGAATTGTAATGAAACCCAATCTCCTTCCTTAAATGCTATTGCTTATTAGCAAAATTGCTCTCGTATTCGTGAGCCTGAATATATGCTTTTGCACACTCATATATTGATTTTTTGTCCTCCTCAATGAGCGGATTAGCAACAAATACATCACTGATAAAGGTAAAGGCTTTATGCATCATGCGATCATCGGCATAGAATTAGAAAATCAGATGACTTTTGCAAATGAAGCCTTGGTGTCTGTGGAAATATTTATCATGTTTTTATGTTATGACCTGTTGCTAGGAAAGTATAGGGGATAGAAAAAAAAGTCACCAGTATCACTTGCAGTTGTGATGTCTATTTGGAGTGTTCTTATTAGAGCTCATGTTCTTTGGAATATCTGGCTACCACACATAATTTCCAATTTAATGATGCCGTTTCTAATCCTTACTTTAGAGTGGATTAACAAGAAATGAGGCTTCTCGATGCAAACCTAAAGAATCAGCATTCCAAGCTCCAATTACTCATGGTTACTTCCCAGAAGCTGATCTTGGACATGGCTTGTGCCAAACTATAATGTCTCGATCGACTTGATGGATTGCTCTCTCTTTGGGTCATTATCCTTTGCAACCTCTATCCCTTGGGTAATAATTTTGGTCAACAATTCTAGCCTCATTATTCCATTGCCTTTGAATTCTTTTTGCAAGAAATGAAGTGCCCTTGCTTACAAAATTTACTCAATAATAAATTCCACAGTAATATGCTTCCAAGGTGTCTCTGGTACTCTTAAAGGTTGAAGTAACCCAAGTTGGATCATCATGATGAGCTACTGATATGGCATGAACTTGTGACCTTTGAGATAAAACATTGGCAACCACATTCTCTTTCCTAGGAGTATGCTGTATCTGAAAATTAAATGCACCTAAAAGTTAGCAAAGTAGCAAACACTCTCGCCATTGGTTTGCATCGATAAATCAGCACCTAGTAGATAGTATCTCCTAGAAGTTCCTTTTCAAAATTCAATTTAGTCTTTTTCAGCCTTCTGCTCTGAAAACAGCCACTACTTCTTGCAAAAGGTTTTAAGTTACGTCTATGACTGGATTAACTAGGATAGAGGCTTACCAAAGCCTAGGCCAAACTGACCTAGGATTTAAGATTAGATCTAAGGATAGAGTGTGGTCTAACTCAAGGTTAGGAATCACTAAAGGCATGGCATGGCTGAAATATACTTAGCAGAGCATGGCCACAAAGTAAAGTAAAGTTACTTTAGGCATGTGTGCTAAAGTATAGGCGAGGGTTCATTATCAGGGGCCCGAGGAGAGCGCTTCTCCGCACGTACACCTGCTGGCCTGGGAGCAACAACTAGAGGAAAGGCATGTGGTATGGGACACATGTCTGGACTTCGAGGCTGGCTAGCTCTTTGCGGTGGTCTAGACCTCTAGCTCGAGCATGCCCGATGTATTGAGTCTACGGCTATGAGGTGAGCTGCTAGCTACAACCTTTATGAGTTGTTTACGGGTGCATCCCATGGTTTGATTGGACCTTGGATCGAAGTTGCACCTTACCATGATCTAGGGCTTACCAAACTTGTATAGGGGATGTTTCATTTGATATCAGAACCGTGGTTTTGCTTGGTTTTTTTTCATTGTACTTGAGTTCCATGGTTTTCCTTGGTGATATGGCTGTGCAAGATAAAATTCAAAATATTTGGAATTTAGTTTTTTATTATTTTGGCTGTATTTGCAAAGTTTGTACACTTTGCACGGGGAGATGAAGGTAGAGAAATGCGCAATGAGAGAATTCACAGCAAGAAGAGGGAGAATTGTCCGATGACAATTGTAGGAAAGGAAGGTGGATTGCCAAAAGAGGCTGTGTTGCAAGTTGTAGGCTGATGCTGCGCCTAGCAGGAAGATTCCTGCTGCGCAGGCCTGCAGGTTACAGACTGCAAGGCAGCTCGGCTGGCAGCCAGTGCTGTGAATTACAGAAGAGAGGCTGCAAGGTAGCTGAAAAGGGGCTGCTGGGCAGCTCGCCTTGTGGCCTGGATGCTTTTGGGCTGTTCGTGGATCTTTAGAGGCTGCATGATTGCTTGCTTGGTGAAAAGTTAAAGTACAACTGTAGACATGCAGTCCTTTTTTGGCAAAGGGAAGGTGCATGTGTGCCATGCACGTACTTTCCGAGGTTGCGTGCCTAGGAAAGTATCTTTAGCAAAGGTAACTGTTAGAATATCTCTACTTTTCACTTTAGTTGTGTGTCATGCAAGTACTTTCTGTGCATGCATGGGTATTTGACATGCAAACTAGAGGTGAACTGCCACATGAGTTCCAAAATTGCCAAGTGGATAAATGCATGCATGCATATAGATGTACTTTCTAAAAGTATCCCACTAGAGCTAAAGTTTTTCCTTTAGCAAACTTTGAGTTAGAAAGGTACTTTTAAAGTTCTAAAAGGAAGGGAAAACTTGTGGCTTGCATGCCACATCTTTTCCATGCAGCCTACACCCTCAAGCAAACCGTGCATGTCCTTTCCTTTTGCAACTCTTTGCACAAGCCCATTCAGCCTCTACTTCAGCCTCCTTCCCACACCCATAAGTCGTCACTACTTCACCAATCGGGCTGCAAATGACTGCTCTTTCTGCCCCAGTAGATCTTTTGCAGACCTGCCTCACTACAAGCGTACCTATCACAAGCATTTACAGCTTTCGTTTGGTAAAAGTCAACCAGTTCTCCTGTGGGGAACTCTGCCTAGTGACCAACCACCTGCCGCCTACCTTGGTCGCTGTTTTAACCTTGATCGCTGGCCTGAAGAGAACAAACAGTATAGTGAGCTGCTGTGTGAAAATTTTAGCATTCTGTCGCTATCATTTGGCCATGAGTTGTTGCTATACAACAGTGGGGCAGCCTCCACTAAGCAATAGTGTTGAGGAGCCACTTATATTCGGAGTAGTTTACATGCACGGTCTGCTGCAAAAAAGGGAGAGGGAGAGTTTGGATAGCTGAGAAGCTGTAAAGTCTGCGCATACTGGACGGCAATCAAGTGGCATAGTTGCCCCTTAGACATCGAGAGTTGTGTGCAACACCTTGAAGGGACAACATTAGCCAGTCCAAACAATAGTGTATTTGGAGGATTGCTTGAAAACGTTGCTCTGCTAGCTACTACAGGTTTCACTAAGTAGCGGGGTTAGTGTTGGGTTTAGTATTTTGTAAATCCTCCTAGTTTTCACTACGTAACTTCCTCCTGGAAGAAGTATTAGATAAACCCCATCCAAAGATTATTTACCTGTACTAACATTTTTCCTTTTTTAGTGGAGAGTGGCACAAGTTTGTATTTACATGCATATCCGGGCCCTTGAATGGAGGAACCAGCCCCCTTCAAGAAAGGAGCAAGGAGGGCCGAGCCTACAATCAGGGAGCTAAAAAAGTGACCTGCTCTAAGGATTATCATTATAGGCTCTCCATTATGTTATTTGCTACCTTGTAATGTCTTCTTCTAAGTTCTTTTGCAATATCTGAATTTATTTCTAAACAGTTTGAAATTTCTTATATTTACAGCATATTTTTGGAAAGACTTTTAAAGTACTTTGTATTCTATGATGATTTTAAGTATATGTTTGTTTCTTTATTTGGTCTAGTCTTGTCTCGATATCCACATCTTGGCCAATCACCCAATGAGAGATTCTTGTGGTACATGACGCAAGAATTGAGGCCGAGAGTGTGAATAATTAAGTCATGATTTGACTAATCAGTCATGAAGTGGCAGGTCATATCAATTTAATGATGGTGACAAGAAAGGTGTGTGGTTGGCTAACAACATGTTCAAGAAATCCAAGGGATGTCATTTCGATGTGTAAACAAGACTAGGACCTTTACCTATTGACATGGCTATGTTGTTATGTCATTCAAGTAAACCTTTGAATCAACTATGTTATCCCGGAGTGAGGATTCACTCAGAAAGAGAACTACTTAAACTCAGTCATCCACTCCTTTGCACTAAGCATAGGACACGAACCCTGAATACTATTGAATTGAGAACTCTTGTAGAATACAAGTAACCTAGACTTCACGAGTATACATTTTTATACGCTATGAAGAGGATTCCTTGGCTGAGGATCCCTTCTAGTAGCAAAGAGGCAACTCTAGTAAGAGTAAACCTTATGTATGATGGACATGAAAGAAGTCGAGTTGCATACTTGACTCATATTCCACCCGTACCTCTTCCTCATGGCCATAGTATTGTGATACAAGTCTAGGATCCCTTATTTTTATCTTTAAGAAAGGGAGAGAGGAGAAAACCTGAAATTACTTTATCTAGCAATAGATTCAATGATCCTGAAAAGGATTTTAGTGGACCTTGATTTGAATTTGGATCCTACAAAGGTCTACACTTGATGATCCAAATTGATCATCTTGAGGGGTGGTGGTATGGCACACTACACATACTATTATAGCTGCAACAAAATTCCTATGTGGTAGGGAATTCATAACCAATACTAATAGGCCTTGACTTTAATAATTAGAATATGGTTCAAACATTAGCATTAGCAAAGCTAATCAATTTGCTAAGAGCTAAGGAAGTTCTAGTTGAGACCTTCAGCTGCTAGATACCTTACAATATCTTGCATTATCTATTGGTGTGTGTGTTTGAAAAGACATACCCAATAGATTGTTGTTACTCAAAGGATATTGGTAAGTGAAGTCACATTTTAAGAAAGTTATATAGTCATCTGCAAGGTGCTTTAAGTTCTTCTATTGTTCCTGCAAGAATTCAGATGGATTCCGAGGGATTACAGTTCAAATACTACCCTACAGATACTATATAGAATCCAAAATCGGAAAGAAGAATTGGTAGACTTCGGCATCACAATGAAAGACTACAACATTGATTCTAATTTTGGGCTGAATCGAAATTAGAATATTCAATTGGATATTGAATGTAACTTACCCAAAGTCTCTTATGAGAATTGAGTAAGGACATGGGAATCAACTTCTGAGTTTACTCAAAAGATTCTAGAGCCGATACTTCTCCATTTACCATGCATGGTAAATGTTTTGATTCCAAAATTCCTTTGAAGGGATATCTCACAGATGCTACCATTTGCAACCAAACGAAGGACTGAGAAGTATAGTCTGAGAGACACTAATTCAACTCTTCTACCTTGATTTATGCCAACATAAATCTATTTTAAGGGGAGGAGAATGTTATGTCCATGGCTGGTGGACTAACCAAGATATAGGCTTGCCAAATCCTAGGCCTGACTAACTTGGGATCTAGGATTGGATCTAAGGTTAGAGCGTGGTCTAAAAAGTTAGGAATAGCCTAGAATTATGACCAGAGCTAGCAAAGGTGAAGTATGGATCCCGTGGAATGAGCTAGCCCGCTAAAGACGTGGCATGGCTGAGCTATACTTGGCCACTAAGTAAAGTTAAGTTACTTTAGGCATGCATGCTAAAGAATAGACTCTCAGCTAAAAGATAGCCACGGCCTAGTGTACAAGTATAGGCCAAGGGCTCATTAAAAGGGATCCGAGGAGAGCGCTCCTCCGAACATAGAACTGTTGGCCTAGGAGTAGCAACTAGAGGAAATGCATGTGGTATGGGATGCATGTCTGGACTCCGAGGCTAGCTGGCTCTCTGTGGTGGTCTAGACCTCTGGTTCAAGAGGTGGCTCGACGTGGGTTGTATTCAGGTGCGTCCCGTGGTTTGACTGGACTCTGTTACGAAGTTGCACCTTACCAGGGGCTGGGGCTTACCAAACCTAAATAGGGGATGTTTCGGTTTATACCACTATAGCCTCCACTAGCATCTACTTGACTCACAAATGGGTTTTGTAAGTCACTAAAACATGAGCCAAATTTAGAGCTTTCTTGTACATTTAAAGTTATCTTCTCTCTATCACCTCATATAAAAGCCTTCTTTGTCTTGTCAAGTCATGCAAAGAAGCTACCTTATTTGCAAAATGATGAATAAACCTCTTGTAAAACGAAAATAACTCTAGAAACGACCTTACTTCATGCACTATCTTCAACACGTCCAATTTTTGGAATCCATCAACATTTCTCTTTTAAAAACTATATGCACCAAAAATCTTAACTCTAGAAGAAAGAATTAACTTTTCTTAGCATTTATAAATAATTGATGTTCCTTCAACAATTCAAACACGATCCTCAACTGTTTCCTATGCTCCTCTCCATCCTCACTGAACATAATGATATCGTCAAAGAATGTGCCAACTAGGTCTTTCCAAGATATAGAGCTCATCATCAGATTGAATATGACTAGATTTGAATATGACTGGAGTATTACTTAACCCAAAAATAACTACTAAGTACTCAGAATGTCCCAATGTCCTTCAAAAATCACTTCTATCAATATCTTGTGAGGCAATCATCTTTTGAGACTTCTCTTCCTTGCTGCCCAGAATGAAGCTTTAGCGGAAAACACGGACTCTCAAACAATCATACAAAGGATTCTCTAAGCTGACCTAAAGGTTATTTTCTAATTATTATCAAGTTTCTTGACTTAAAAAGAAAGTAGCTCTAATATATATCAAAGTCAAGCTATAGCAGATGCATATCAGTAATTAACTTTTTAAACATCAAAATTGATGATATTTTAATTGAAATCGAGTTTTAATATGCATTCATTCAATGCACACACAAGGAATAGGGTATAGAAAGAAAATAAGAAAAGCATCGGCACCCAATGGAATGTGAAAAAGGCATGCTCTCCGACCAAAGGCTAAACCTTAGATAATTTTTTAATTGCAATGAAGCTTGGCTTTCATTACAATGGTAATCTAGATATCCAGATGGAACCAATGTACACAAAAGCACTATCACATATAATCCTTGGAGATATCATGACATCTTCTCAAGTAAGAGTCCAAAAACAGAATAGTCAATAGAAGAGAGGCTGGCGCTCCAGAGCAGTGGGGTGCTATTGGCTTGTGGTCAGATACTAACGGCCAGTTGGCCCACTGGTTAGCTGTCCAGTCAGCGACCAGACTCAAGGGGATGAGGGCAGCCAACCCTCACCTATTTTTAGGGGGCTTGTTTGTATTTAAGGGATTCCCAGGAGCTGATAACGCAGGCTGAGGTAGAAGACAGCATTCCGAAGGACACAGCTTGATCGTGGTACACTAAGGTCTCCTTTTGTATTATTGTGTCTACTCTAGAGGCACATGCTTAGGTGTGTTTTCCAACATGGTATCAAAGCCTAGGGAGGCGAAGTCCTTGGTAAAGCCCAGGTAGCCTACCCATAGGAGTAGTTCTTGCAAATGAAGGTGGAGGCTCTTGCTCAAAGAGAGGAGATTGACTAAAAATTCAGCCTAGAGTGCTTCAAATCAAGTGAAGGCTTGCAATGAGTGAAAAAATAAATATTTGACAAAGATCTTCAAAGAACCCACAAAGGCACCCACAACATCTCGTATGCCTATCCCCAACGTTGGAGAGGCAGGGATGCTAGATGGGAGCAACTACCAAATAGCATTTTGGGAGATTACTAAAGGTGTTGAGACCGAGCTCCAGGACCACAAGGACTTGGCGGGCGGGGTAGTTATGAAGGCAAATCCAAATGAGAGCGAAGATTGGGTGCTCCGAGATGCTGAAGCACAATGATTATCAAAGCGAATGCCGATTCAATTCTTCCATATGTCAATTGGTGGAGACTGTGATGCCTGAAAGATCTTGAGGGATCAAAATCAGCTGTTCACGATGACGCTAGGAGTGGGAGAACCTATCAATGACCGTCTAGTCAAGGTAAAGGTTCTCAAGGATCAACTTGCCACAGTTCGCCGCAACCAATTAGTCATGCTATTCATCAGCTGGCTTCCACGCAGCTTCGATAAGCTTGTGACTATCCTAATGATTGGAGGAAGGTCGAGGCCTCTCACCTTTAAGGAGGTTTGTCCTCTCCTACTCAGAGGAGAAAGCTTGGTGGAAGTTGTAGAACAAAGATGGTGACGGCAAGGCATTTATAACTTCTATTAGTAAGGGTAAAAGCAAATATGGTAAAGAGTAAACAGAACAAGGAGGGAATAGAAACTCTTCAAATAATGAGTACGGAAATGCTATTATTGTGATCAGCCTAGATACCTTGTGCAAGATTGCAAGCAAAAGGCGGCCGATCAGAAAAAGGAGTCCAAGAAGAAAAAATATCAATTCACTTCAGTCAATCTAGTACAAGGAGAATTGTTTTGGAGGCTACACCTAGTAGACCTGAGATAAGTGTCATTGGTCCACGTCCAATGGTGAAAGGATCTAGAGCCTTATGTGAAAGTCATGTTGCTCAAATAATGCTGAGAATGAGGCACCAACTCTTGACGGAATGTGGAGTAGTGGAAATCGCTAGTGAATGACTTCAAGGAGGTACCTAACTTGCTTTAATGGAAAGAAAAGTGACAGACTAGGGTATGCTTTCCCTTTATGTATTATTGTTGATTTCCAAAGCATATTGTGGTCACAATGTTCATGTTGAGGGTGAAAAAAATCCAGACCTAGAGAGGGAGCATTCTCAAGGCAGAAGCAGTCGGAGCTCTCTACTTGTCTTCTAATGGCAACCTGATTGAAGACTTTGTTTCAGTCAGAAAACCAAAAGGTCATAATCAAGTAACCTTGGTGGACTCAGGATTGAAACATGTATGGGGCTCAACGACAAGCATGGTTCCAGAAACATGAGAAGTTCTGGAGGCAACTAGCATGAGACCAATAAGTGGAGATCTAGGTAGGGGGAAAGAGTTCTCCATGAGATGCTTGGTGGGTGTAAGTGCCTCACACAGCAAAGCCGGCTCTCAAAACAAAACAAACAAAATAGACACAGGTCCTTACAATACAGGTTCCAAGGATCGATGTTGTAGTTGCACCTGGAGGATGATCAGGATGAAACAGGCCCAAGATGTTTAGTATCTTGTAGTATTAGACCAATTTTACCTGGATGCTTGGAACTCTAAGGATGCATCTAAGGGGAGCAACTGGATGGACCTCTTGGGCCTAGGTATCTTGATGATTCCGGCATGCTCGCGACTTGGATAGACAATGCCACAGGCGAGTGATGCTGGGATAGTAGCACTATTCACTTTTTCCAGAAAGCTTTCATGGTAGCTGATGGAGTTTCTCTTTGACAAAACAGCTATTGGACCACGGTGTGTCGTTGAGAGGGAAAGGACTTGACACATATAGTGATGGAGGTGAGAGAAGATGAGAGTAGGTTTAGTTTAGGGCATCCAATTAGGCTGGGTCAGTCCAGCAGTTATGGCTGGCATAGGCCCTGGATTAGGGCAGGTCTGCTGGCTGAGAAGATGAGAGTAGGTTTAATTTAGGGCATCCAATTAGGCTAATGAGTCCAGCAGTTATGGCTGGCATAGGCCCTGGAATAGGGCAGGTCTGCTGGCTGTCGCAGGCCCGAGAATGGGCAGGAAATGGCACCCCATTTGTAGGCAACAGCGGCTGCCCTGGTTGGCAGTCCCACAGATGCAGTCAGCACTCCGTGGAGAGATCTGGAATGAGGGTCAATTGGTCCTCTTCTGGTCAGCTGGCAGTCTGTAGACCTGGTCAGCCAGATCTAGGGTGCTCCAGCCCTATTAAACGCAAATCAATTCACTGGGTTTTCATACTTTTTTTTGTTTTACCGTCCAATAGAACCCCCCCCCCAACACCGCGTCTTCCATATTATACAAAATCTGCAAAATTCTTAAGATCTAATTTGAGGTGGTTTATATAGCCTATTATGCCCTTTCTAGGTCTAGCCCAACTAGTCCTGACCACGACTAACTTGGCCTAGTTATGGCCTTCACTACACAGTGGCCCCTTCCAGCAATGAAAAGATGATAATGATGTTCATGAAGATACGAAAAAATTCTTTTTTGACGCCCTGCTATACAAAAATAAGCAAGAAACACTCCTGCTGCTTCAACAAGAAAGAGAATAGACTTCTTTTCTGTAATGGTGCATGGGATGGCCTTGATGGCATGCGAAGCCAGCAAGAGCGAGGAGAAGCTTACTTCATCATTCTGCATTTCACCGGGCAAGGTCAAGGAGAAGGTATATCAGCAGACAGAGCAAACCTCAGCATCCCCAAACGTTTCAGAAAGCTCTGTTCATGCAAAACCGGAGCACGAAGGGGAGAAGTTATCATAGATAGAGCTATACAGAAGCAAATGGTTTCCTGCTTAAATGGCTTCAGATATGTGGTAGACAGTAACATTATTAATATCGATCCATTGTTGGAATGATGTTGTGCTTCTCTCTTCTGCTGGGGTTGTGGTGTCCTTGTCTGGCCTTATCAGTTAAAAGGATTTTGTCTTCAGAGTAACAAAATGCATGTCCCTAGAGAGAGAAAATACACAACATTTTTTGCATTAAGTAGCATGCCATGCCAATTGTAGCTTATGTAAGAACAATATGTGACATTTTCTTTTGCTCAAAGTTCGAGAGGGATTAATAATTCTATGAAGGTCTGCACTGTACTCATGCTGTGACTAATTCAGCAAGATAGAGGCGTGTTCATATTGTCCCCACCTTCTGCTTGACCACCTTCAATGAAGGCTAGATTTACCCAAATGATATGAAATGGTGCATACGCCTCTGACTGTGATATTGCTTTGGCCCTAGAGTGACCAATTAAGAATTGCTGACCAGCACGGGGAAATCTCTGATGCTGTGATCTTGGTCTCTTGCATTGTGGAAATAGATGACATCATCTTACATTTACGACTTTGATTGCTGTTATTGAATGGACTCATGACAAAAGGCCCTCCATCGCACACTTCACCAAATAAGCCCTTTGACTGGATGGCCTTCAAACAGGCTTAGAGTTAGACAAGGAATAAGCATCCAATTTGAGATCCTACAATTTGGAGGCGTAGCCTATCATTTACATGAAATCCCTGTCATGTCTCCATGGTGTTCTTAATTATTTAATAATACAAGTTCAAAAGGGAGGGCAATAATCTCTCTCTCTCTCTCTCTCTCTCTCTCTCTCTCTCTCTCTCTAGCACTCAGCAAGGACCCTAGTGAGCCTTGCCTCAGCCCATAGGGGCTTGTATAAGTTACATTTCTGATTGTACCTTGTTTCATAGGCCCATAAGGCCTCTCTCTATATATATATATATATATATTTTTTTAATTTTTTTCCATTTATTTATTTGTATTATTATATACCATTTTTTATATATCCAGTGTATGGATATAGTTGGTTTAGGCAAACACCAGTTCACATTCACGTGAAATAATATCGAGCGACCACAAAAGTTCCAATGCACGTATATAGACACTTAAGTCTGTATCCTCAGGGGCCTTACTCCTTCCACAAGAAAACGGAATATTTGTCCAGGGCCCAGACGAAAGGAAAATAAGACCGTTGTACTTTGACGATCACGTGATCTTTCTTTCAATGTGATGGTGATGGTGATGGTTTGCGGTTCTTAACAAAGTCCATGCTGAAAGGTTTGTAAATGTGTTGCATGGTGGCATGTAGCAATTGCCAACATAGCCCTAGCATGAATCACGTTTCCTATGCTTAGTTTGAAGTTCCTTGCACAAGGTCAACAAAGCGTATCTAATGACCACCCAAAGGTTTCGTTGAATTTCTTGCACGTCCAATATCAAAACTATCCACAATGGAAGCGCTTCAAGCCTAAGAACACTTCGTGAACTCCATTCAGAATGCTGAGGGGCGTAATGTTATTCTTACCAGTCTTTGCATTCCTCGCACTGCACCATTAAGTCATCGGGGTTGTACGGCATCTCGCATTTGCAATAGCTGCACGACATCACCAATAACTTACGTTCAAACTGCACCAGCTGGGAATACGATTTGTCGAAGAACCGGGAAAAAGCGAATTGGAAACCCCGATTGCTTACACGGCAACTCTGTCTGGAGTAAATGCTCCCGTAGCTGCTTTGTACTCGAATCGCCAAAAGTAATCATCCGAATCCACGTTCTCGAGTTTAGTGTATCCTTTAAAAGTATGTACTGTGCATTTTCCTTCGATGGTATCAGCACTTTGCGAGTCGATGTGGTCCGAGAAGAAAACCTCTTTGGCACCATGGAACTGCCGGCGCCCACCTACAGACTCCTCGGGTCTGTAATACCAACGGACTTGGACTTTGACATTACTTTTGGCGTCGGCCCACATTTTCTCGATGCGAGCGACGTAGGGGGGTTTGTCGGGCTCCTGGTTACGCATGAGGACAGTATCGCCGACTGCGAGGGAGAGTGGTTACGGGGGAGTCAAGCGAGGGGAAGGAGCAACGGGGGAGGAAAGGAAAACACAAACATACACTGAAAACCACACACAAACACACACACAAAAATGAAAAACGACGAAGCTCACCTCGGACGACTTTATGGGTGCCGGGGATGGAGTAGGAGTCGACGGAGCGCTTGGGGGGCTTGGGTTTGGCCATGGAGGTCAGGAGGGGGAGGAAAGGGGGGGCATCGGGGAGGGTGGCAAGGAGGAATGGCGATGGAGGAAGGGGTAGAGATGGAGGAAGGAAAACCCTAATCAAAGAAGAGCAGAAGAAGAAGGCTGGCTATGGCGACAAACCCTGTGTTGCTGCACACACAATAATCTTCTTCTTCTTCTTGTGAGCTTCGTCTTCTTCATCTTCATCTTCATCTTCGTCTTCTTCATCTGCTTCTTCTTCATCTTCGAAGAACTTCTTCTTCTTTGTTTTCATGGCCTGTCAAATCTCTCCCCCTAACCCTTGCTTATCTGCCTAATTACCTTCTTAACCTTTCCCTTAACCCCTCCCTCCTTATCCTCCCCCTACGTCCCCCTCCACGTGTCCCCCTCCCCCGCCGTCCGATCCCCCATCCCCCCCCTTGCATGCCCTTCTTAATCACACCCTCACCATCACTTCGTACATTTTTGACCCTCCTCGACTTTCATAAACTTATTTTCTTTAAATAAAAGTGCCCGATTTATTTTTTTTAAAGGGAGGGTCAGATCCCCAACAAAGACCCCAAAATCACACCAAGGACCCAGATTACCAACGCCAACTGGTTTGTAACACTCGAAATCCCTCTCGTCGATGGACATCACCGAAATAAATGCGGAATAGTTTCCCACGTTTATAGGTGATATAAACGTGCAATTTATTAGCACTGCCTCTACTGAGGCAGTGCCATAGTGGAGTATTGAAACTCGTTTTAGCACTCTACTACCTCTTTAGAGGGAGTGCATCATGGTGGGATCGAAACTCTTTCGTGAATTTCCACGTGTATTTTTAAAAAAGATTAATCAAGTTGTGTGTTTCAAATCTCATTTATGGAGATCACCCTACAAAAATTGCCCTTTGATAGCGCAACTCCCTCTAAAAAATTATTTGCTTTCTATTTTGCATCCAAAAGCACTTGCTTTACCACAATACTTGGAGGCAATGCCCACGCACTTGTGCACTCTTGTTAACACATACTTAGAGATGGAATTTCATGAATTTGGAATTTGCTAGCACTGCCTCCCTTAGAGGGAGTGCTAGAGTGGCAAGTATTTAAGGATGGCATTATTGTTCGCAAGGGGCACATTTTTAGAGATGGAATTTCATAAATTTGGAATTTATTAGCACTGCCTCATGCTATAGTGGAGGATTGAAACTCCCTTTTGTGAATTTTCACTTGTGATCTTTAAGAAAATTTATTAAGAATGGTGTTTCGAATTTCCATTTATGGAGATCATCCTACAAAAATTATCTTTTAATAGCCCAATGTACTTTTAAAAATTGTTTGCTTTCTCTGTTGGATGCAAAAGCACTTGCTTTTCCAAGCAATACCCACACACACTTATGCACTCTCTTTAATTAGATTTTCTTTGTTGTGCTTTTCTTTAAATAGGCACCAACCCATGGTCCTATCGAGGGGCACATTGCCTAGCTAGGGTCCAATGCATGCACAACCACACACACACACGCTCAACCACCAGCTAGGACACGAGGCCCTTATCCCAAACCCTTCTTAATCACACAACTTTTGAACGGCTGCCCAAGTCTTCTTAAGGGCTTTTGGCATTGTGGTAATTTTGTGGGAAATGAAAATTTTAATGCCAAGGTTGCATGGCGTCCCCCCTTTTTTTTTCCAACAAAACCATTGAGCTCTCTCAATAGTTTTGGGAAAAAAGACTTTGTAAAGCATTTAAGGGTTGAAAATGACATAACATCCACGATTTCACCACATATTATGATATTTATTAGCTTTTTCCATAAATTCCATTTTCTCCCCATGTTTACAGCTTTAGATCATCACACACTTTCATCATTTCTCCAATCCCTTCATTTCTCAAATGCACTTCTCCTCGTGTTCATTCATAGTGGTGGCAATGAAAGTTGATGAAATAATTGTCATCACATATCTGGCATCTCATCTTGAACTTCTATGTGCTTGAACATGTGTTTCTTCGACGTGCAATTTGGACCACATGCCACCATTTTTCATCCAACAGGTCAAGTTGGAAAAAAATCTATTAAAAATATGTAAAGACTACTTAGTAGTTGCATCAGAAAGAGGTAATTAACATCAAGATCGCATGTTACCTATCCATAATCCATAGGTATCTTATATGTATTCATTTGGTCAATCCAAAACTTGGTTGAGTCAATTGCAAAAAAGCCATTGGAATGTTTTCTCATGAACTGCTTGAAGCCCTCTATAGACTAGGGTAGACCACCTTACATCAAATATGAATTATTCATTAGCAAAATCTCTTGCACGGTTCTAACATAGTCTTAGCTCACCCTAAAATAGGTTTGGATCCCTAGCACTGAAGCACCTATCATCTTCAAACTTTGCCTTTACTGCATGATGAAAGCTATTGCATTTCACATCAACCTTCTCTAGAAGCCCATAAAGCAATGAATGGGGGTATACTAGAGAGGTGAAACAAAAAACTTAGACCACCTGAGGGAGTTATACTTAATGTATTTAAAACCAATAAGAAATGATGGACTTGACTTAATGTATAACACAAACCAAATGTGAATTCACCTCTCTCTTGCTTACAACTGCTCTCATTCCTTAACCTTTTGAGAAAAGACTCCAACTGTTCTAAAGTGCATTTGGGAGCACTCCACATAGCTCATTTGGATATGGTTGGCCTCCATTGTTTCTCCTCAATCATATTTTTTAGTTTTTTTCAAGAGGGCCAAGCTTCCTCCTCCAAGCTTTCCTATCGTCCTCCTAGAGGATTTTAGCTTTTGCATCCTTCTTAATCCATTTGTCCAAAAGTTGTAGAGGCAAAGGTAGCCACTTTTGGACCAGAGACATTCTCTTTTGCTTTCCATTTCCTTCAACCACCTCTCAGACAACCTTATCATCTTAAATCTAAGGCATGGATTGATCCAATTGGACTAGTAACTCTCTCACATCAAACATTAATTCTTACACCTAACACTCTTCACCCTCATAGCATCGTTGTCTTCTTTAACCCCTTCATATGTATGTCATTTTGTTGTACCTTGCTCTCTTTGCCACCACAACAAGATGCTTCCAAATTCTCTTATTGATAGTCCTAATGTGCAACCAATCAAGGGTAAATTTTCATCTATGGAGATCATCCTACAAAAATTTCCTTTTAATAGCCCAACGCACTTTCAAAAATCATTTGCTTTACCACTATATTGGGAGGTAGTGCCCCCATGCAATTGTGGGTTCCTTTTTTAAATCAAATTTTTTGTTGCTATTTTTTTTAAACACACCCCCACCCATGGTCCTATCAAGGGGCACAATGCCCTCAAACCAATGGGCCAGGGTCAAAAAGGGTTCAAATTCATGCGTGCATGTGCACACACACACAAACACACTCAACTGGGAGGTAGGACACCATGCCCTTAACCAAACCCTTCTTAACCACACCATTTTTGAACAGTTGCTCAAGACCTTTTGACATTGTCGTAATTTTGTAGGAAATGGGAAATTTAACAGCATCCCCTCTGTAATTCTTCCAACAAACCATTGAGCTCTATCTATGGTTTTGTGGGGAAAAGTATTTGTGAAGCATTTGAGGGTTGAAAATGATATAGCATCCACATATTATGAAATTTATTAGTTTTTCCCATAAAAATCATTTTCCCACCATGTCGTTAGGACTTTAGGTCATCACACACTTTTATCGTTTCTCTTGTCTCCATTTCCCATCCCTTCATTTTTCAAAGCACTTCTCCTCGGGTTCATGCACAATAGTGAAAGTTGGTGCAATTGCTTGGATGTCAACTATGATAACATCTTGCCTCTCATTCTGAACTTTTATGTCCTAGAACATGTGTTTCCTTTGAGGTGCAATTTGGACCACATACCACCTTGTGTTCCAATAGGTTGGGTTGGAAAACAACCTATCAAAAGTATGTAAAGATTGCTTAGTAGTTGCATCAAAAGAGTAATTAACATATATTTGTGAACTAGGACCACAAAATGGCATGTTACCTACTTTGTATTGTTTTGATTGCCGATTTTTTTTCTATGATACACTTATTCCCACCAGGCAATGCATGGAGATCTCTTTGACCCCACCTTATGTATTTATTGCCACCTTAAGTGTGGACTCTGTCTTCATAATCCATAGGTAGAACATATGTATCTATTTGGCTCCTATTTGGCCAAAACTTGATCGAGTCAATTGTAAAACAAACATTGGATTCTTTTCTCCTATTTCTTGAAGCCCTCTATAGAATGGGGTAGACCTACTTATATCAAATATGAACGCGTTAAATGCTCTATAATTCATTACCAAAATGTCTTGCATGGTTCCAACATAGTCTAGCTCACCCTAAACTAGGTTTGCATCCCTAGCGTTGAAGCACCTATCATATTCAAAATTAGCCATTACTCCATTATAAAAACTATTGCATTGCACGTCAACCTTACCTACTCAAAAATGCTAACTAGAAGCCCATAAAGCAATGGATGAGGTATACTAGAGAGATGAAACCAAAAAAGTAGACCACTTGAGGGAGTTATACTTGATGTATTTAAAACCAATAAGAAATTATGTATTTTTTTAAAAACAAAAACAATAAGAAATGATGGACTTGATTAAATGTATATCACAAACCATATGTGAATTCTCCTCTCTCTCTTGTTTGCAGTCGCTCTCATTCCTTGACGTCTTGGAGAATAGGCTCCAACCATTCTAATGTGCACTTTGGGAGCAATGCACATAGTTCATTTGGATATGGTTGACCTATGTTGTTTCTTCTTGCATATATTTTTTGTTTTTTTTGAGGGAAAGATTTCGCATCCAACCTTTCCTATCATCCTCCCATTGAATTTTAGCTTTTGCATCCCTCTCAATCCATTTTTCCATAGTTGTACATGCAAAGGCATCCACTTTCAGTTGTAGGTCCAACGACAATGTCTTTCACTTTCCATTTCCTTCAACCACCTCCCTAACAACCCTTATCATCTTAAAGCTCAGGCATGGATGGATTCGATTGGACTAGTTACTCTATCACATAGACATTGATTCTTACACCAAACACCCTTCAAGCTTGCGTTCATAGTATCTTTTTAGCATCCATTTTCATCCTTGGCCACATGTTCATATTTGCCCCCTTCATTTGTATGTCATTTTGTTGTACCTTGCTCTCTCCCCACAACAAGATGCTTGCAAATGCTATTGTTGACTTTCTTGAAAGTGATTGCATTGGATATGCATGGACATCCCAAGATCATTCCATGCTTTGCAACTAGTCACCTAATCTCATCATTGGAAGCACCTCTCATGAATGTCTCACATCTACTAAGTCTTCCCACCCATTAATAGGGGTGCTCAATAGAAAGGTATTTTTTATGACCCTAAGAAAACTTTGGACTTTGTAAGAGATTTATCCACTCTCTTTACTCATACCTTTTACCCCATTAGCCCCTCTCACCTAAGAAACCATTTGTGCATCAATCTCCAAAAATCCCATCGTAATGGTCTCCCACAACCTATCTCAATCACTATACTCTTGTTCAAACCCCTTGATCTTTCTCTCCAACCATATGAGTAAAGATAATAAATTTGGCCAATGAATGTGAAAGGCCCTTATGAATTTGATCTTTTACCAAGGAGACTTAAGAACTTATGCCCATTTACTCCTCTAATTCTACCATTCCTTGCAATTTCAGCACCTTAATACCCAATAAGCTATTTTAGATGGGTTTGGTGATCTAGTTGGATTAATATCCTCTCATTGAGAAATAAGTATGAGAGGATATTATAATTGAAGGGATTGATCTTGTGTCAATTATTTTAAGAAATAATTGGTTGAATCCGCCTTCCAATTCAACCATGGATTTTCCTTTTTAACGCTTTCTCTACGTTTGGAGCCATTTCAATAGGCTGGCCAAAACAGGTGGGTAAGGAACCTCAAGTAAGAAAATGAGTGTGCAAGGCCATTAATTTGATGAGATTGAGCTTGTGGAAAGCCTATTCAAGATTTTGAATCCTCTTTTCCTTCCCATTCATCATGCATGGTGTTTTTTCACACTTCCTTGCCTTTGGAATATTTTTTTCATTAGATTGGTCAAATCAAATGGGTAAAGAACCTTGAGTTACAACAAGTGTGCAAAGGCCATTAGATTGAGATTATAGAAAGTGTTGAAATCAATGGAATCCCCTTGTTATCCAATTCAACAATGGATAGAATTTTTCACACTTCATATGTCTTTGGAGTCATTTTCCACCAAATTGGCCAAAGTGGGTGGATAAAGAATCTTGAATTAGGAAAGAGTGTAAAAGGCCCTTATAATTAATGGGGTTGAAGGAAACCTAAGAATTGGGATTCCCTTGCCCCTCTATTTTAGCCATGGATGGGTTTTTTTTGCACACTTTTAATGCTTTTGGAGCCATCCTTTACTAGATCAGCTAGACCTTGACTTGGAAAAGCAGTGCCAAAAGCCCCTTTCATTGATAGAATTAAGATTAGCCATCATCTATTGGATTGGCCAAAATGGGTGTGTAATGGCCATCAAGTTGGTTGAAGAGTGTGCAAATCCTTATAGTTGAGGGATTGGTGTTGTTTGAAGGAACTTAAAGCATTTGAATCCCCTTTCCCATCAATTTGCCATGGGTGGCCTTTTTTTCACACTTTTTATGTCTTTGGAGCCATTTTTTATTGGATTGGCCAAAATGGGTAGGTAATGGCCATCAAGTTTGGTGACAAGTGTATAAGTCATTATAATTGATGGGATTGATTCCAAGTTGTAAGAACATTTTAGAATTGGAATCCCTTGTCCCTCCAGATTAACTAGGGAGGGTATTTCACATTTTCTTTGTCTTTGCAGCCATTTTTTGTATGTCCGCAGGGTAGCCTTAGCAACACTTCAAATTTGGGAAAGCAGAAATTAAATATTTTTTGAATTTTGGGAAGTACATTTTTGCTATTAGACAATATGTTGACTCTTGTTTATTGGACTTGAATGCAGACTTTAAAGTGTCTCTCTCTCTCTCTCTCTCTCTCTCTCTCTCTCTCTCTTCCCTATTTTATCTCCTCAAGTCTTTTTACACATGATCTCCACCTTTTCTCCCACCCCCCCTTCTCTCTCTCTCTCTCTCTCTCTCTCTCTCTCTCTCTCTCTCTCCCCTTTATCTCCTCTTCCTTCACACCATTTTCAGGATTATTTTTTGTTTACTTTTTTGATCTTGGGTAGGCCTTATGAATGATTGAATATCATTCACCTTGTTTACTAGATTGCCTACAAGAACGGGTAAAGGACCGAGTGGGCACAATGAGATGTCTCCTAATATGGGAGAGAATTTATTGAGAGATAGATTAGGCCTAGAATGTGTCCTTAGAAAGTGAGAGGCACAACTCCATGACCTTCATACATAAGTGAGTATTAACGAGGTATTAACTGAAATGATATAAACATTTAAGTGGATGCTAATTGGAATGACAAACACTTAAGCGTAGAAAGGATACCCTCTACTAGGTGGCTAGAGTGGGTCTACAAAAGCCACCCACATGTAGCTCTAGCACATAAAGGGACATTATTAACCCCTCTAAATGCTTATTTTTTCAAAAAATGGCCCCTTTGTTTGAAAAGCTTGGATTAGATCATTGTTATAGGGATTCAAGTGGAAAATGTGTTTTGTGGTGATAAGGACTTTAAAAACCTTGATCCCATCATATCTAAGGGCCATATATGATGACGTTGCACACCCATGGTCTCACAAAACCCCCTTAACTAACCTTTAATGCTTAAATTATTAGAAAATGGGTGCCTTGGTGTGAAAATAAGACTCGAGAAATAAAATTAGAGCATTGTTCAGGAGATTCAAGGGCCATAAGGTATGCGATGGTAGTGCACATGAAAGCCAAGGAAATGAGCATTACTATAAGGATTCCATCTTGATTCCATAGGCGAATGGGGGGAAAAGGATGTCCCATGGTAGTAAGGCTTGCACCACTAACCACCTTGATCCCACCACTAGAACCACCTTTACTTGATTCATTGAAAATGGTATCTTTGGTATGAAAACCAAGGATTATTTAGCATTATTTTAGGGATGATTCAAGGGGCAAAAGGTGTCCCCTAAGTGTGAGGGCTTGCATAAACCTTGATTCCACAATATGTGAAGTCCTTGCACACCCATGGTCCATGAAATCATGTTAACCCACCTTAAATGCTTAAAGTATTAAAATATAGCACCTTCTATGTGAAAACCAAGGATTAGAGCAATAGTATAGGGGATTCAAAGGGTAGATGGTGTCTTGTGGTTGTGGGGTCTTGCATCAACCCATGGTGATGGGTCCTTGTACCAACATCGATATCATGGTGATGGGTCTTTGTACCAACATCGATATCATCATGATCAACCTACAACAAGCATATTGATACTAAAGAGCATTTCATTTGTAAAAGAGTGCTTAATGTATATATTACACTACAACACTATGCTTTAGGCAATTTTTTCAAACTACTTGAAATCAAATTTCCAAGAAACACTAATAAGCTCTTTGTTTGACTCATTCAAAGAGCATTCGGACATGAAATAGCAATATAGGTCAATTTTTCTTTAATGGTCCTTGTCTTTCCACTATTCCACCATTCCACATTCTTGATTAGTCTTAGCCTTTAAACCATTCCTCATGACCACATAGCTGTAAAATTATGTTTTGTTTTTTGAATTGAAACACTTTACTAGCCTTTCCATGAATCCCCATGACGATGGTCATATGCTCAAGTTTTTGGGGTTAAAAGCTCAAGTTCTAGACACATTTTTTGGAGTTACTAACCACATCTTGAACAATTTTGATTAGGTTTTAGTTTTGTCTTAACCAATAGCTTTAGCAAGTCAAACGGGAATTGTCATGATGATTTTGAGAATTTTTTTATCTTTCTAGAAAGTTTGATTCAAAATATCAAATTTGTCCTATTTGTTTATATCTGTCATTTGACAATCAAATATGCCAACTACAAAAAACATTATTTAGCAAAGTTTTGAAAATTATGGCACTTAAAATTAGAGAATGGGAATAATTTGTCTCTCGAAAGATAGATTGGATTGTGTAGATGTATGTTACTCAGACCTCATATTAGTCCATCAATAAATGCCACTTGGAAATATACAATGCATATGTATATGGTTCATTGATCAGACCACTTGGTAATCCAGTGATAAAGCTATTACCAAAGACAACAAGGAAATTATACCTTTCACATGATAAAGAAAAGGTGAAGATGTTATGCTTAAGGTGTGCTTAAGCAAATGATTTTAGTGTAAACATCATTTAGGAAGGATGGGATATGATTATAACTCCATATCAATCAAATTCTAGAGAATATCAATCAAATACTATCTCTACATTGATAGAAATCAAATCAATCAAAACTTTTGAAATAGTGATGAAATGGGCATGCATATATGCTAAGAGAGAATAAAACAAATACTCAACTTGCAATAGTAGAAGAGAAAAAAAATGCATAAGAAATAGCCAAAGACAATCCTCAATAGACTTGGGGAAGGATATGAGAACTTATTTCAAAGCATAGCATTTTAGAAGCAAGTATGGACAATGAAGCGCTACAATTTCTCTAACAAGTCAAGAATTAAGGACACAGGCAATTGTTGAACCCTAGAGCTAATGCTTCATGATGCTTAAAGTCAAACCAAAGGAGAATAAGTCAAATAGAGCCCTAGAAGAAAGAACAATGAGAGGCGATTGCCTAAAGGACTCAGTGAAGCTGGAAGTAGCACAACCCCAAACTTCAACACTGTGCATTGCTCCTAAAGAGCAGCAAAGGGTAGTGCATGGATAGAAATCAAATAAAAGTTAAGGAACTCAGACTACGAGACAAGGGGAGTAGCACTAAATGATAGAATCAATAAGGTCAGATCCAATACCAAGAATGTGCCATAATGCCTACTTATTGTCGCATCAATGAGTTGAACAAAGGATGTCATCACCAAGGATTCATCTGAGAAAACCCTATTAGCCCAAATTGATATGAAGTTAAGGCACTTACTCGCCCAACACAAACTTGTAAATGTAGTAAATAGTACCCACTATGAATGCCAGTGCATTAGCTTAATATAAAAGGATAGAGAGTCCAAGGTACTAGGTTCTGTGAGTTTTGCAACTAAGGCTATTGGTTCATGTGGATAGGCAATCATGAGCAAACATCTGTGTGCGTGTGCGTGCATGCGCACGCGCGCGTGTGTGTGTGTGTGGGTGGGTGGGTGGGTGGGTGTATGATTGTCTCTCTCTCTCTCACTCTGAGTTGTTTGCCCCATTCTATGCTCTCAACCAACCACAGTACATGATCACCACCTGATTCACATTCATGTAGGAGTTTGAGATTAGCACATTTGACATTAACATCGATGATCCTGCTAGGGATATAAGAAGAAGAAAAGTCTAAAATCAATGACAAGTATTATGGGCAACTCATTTGGTTAATTGATCTATCTTTGGAGTATTTAAGCGAGGTATTTGTTATGAAATTAGCCCTCTAGCTCAGTTTATGTCAAAGACAAATTAGATACACTAGACTACAATGGTATTAGAATACATTCAAAGGCACAATTATTTTTGGGCATAAAATAATGAGGAAGATATACAAAATTTCATGGATGCTATGATAATGATTATATTGCTAATAATGAAAAAAGAAGATCGATAAAAGGATTTGCTTTTGTCTAAGCACTCAAGGTTCTATATCTTGGCCAGTATCCAATGAATAACACAATATACTGTGATAATGATTATATTGTTGATAATGAAAAAAGAAGATCAATAGATGGATATGCATTTGCCTTAGCACACAAGGTTCTATCTCTTGGTCACTATCCAATGAATAACATACAATTCTTTTGTCCTAAATTCAAGCAAAATATAGAAGTAGAAGTAGAAAATAGAGCTCTCAAAACCTATACTCTCTTTTTCCTCAGTAAAAGTAGAATATAGAGCTCTCATAATAGGAGTATGTGGACTCAGATGAATCCTTTTAAAACTATATTACTTTGATGAGACAAAGCCAGCTACTATATGCTATAATGATAAATTGACTCAAGCCCTATTGAATTGTTTAGTATATCACTCAAGGACAAAATATGTTGATGCTAAAGGGTGTTTCATGCATGAAAGAGTGCTCAATGGAAATATCACACTGAAACACTATACAAGTAGAGATAATTTCGTAGACATGTTTACAAAACCACTTAAGAACCGGCTTTTGGAGAAACACTGATAGGTTCTTGGTTTGACTCACACAAAGGACAGTTCCAGTGTGGGGACATAAAAGGCCATAATGTTTAGTCCTTCTTCCTTATTGCCTACCCCTTCCACAATTTTTCATGACCACCTAGTCATAAGCACAAGTTTTTGGAATTTAAAGGCTCAATTAGGCTTTCTACACATCCTCATGATCACATGGTTATAAACTCAAGTTTTTTTTTTGGAACTAGAATCTTGTACTAGATTTTCCATCAATCCTCATGACCACATGGTCATAAACCAAATATCTTGGGTTGAAAGCTCAAGTTTTAGACACAACTTTGTTGATTTTTGGCCATATCTTGATAAATTTTTATTAGAATTTAGTTTGATCTTCACAAACATCTTTCGTAAGTCAAAAGTGATAGTCATTATAGTTTTAAGAATTTTTTTATCTTTCAAGAAAGTATGACTCAAAACATCAAAATTTGTCCTATCCTATTTGCTCTATATCGAAGTCATTTAATAGCCAAATCACATCAACTACAAGCAATAAAAAACTTGAGTTCATTGCAAAGTTAGACAGCTATAGCACTTGGACATATGGAATGGTAATAATCCTCATCTTACAAGATGGAATATGTAGATGGTAAATTAGCTAGACCTCCTAGTAATCCATTTACATATGGCACTTGGAAATTTAGAATGGAAAAAATTATTGTCTTGCAAGATAGATGGAATATATGTAGATGGTACATTGTAGGGAATCAACAATATGACATTCCCTAATACAAACCAAGTGAAGATACACCCAAAACATGCCCTAATAGAAACCAAGAGAGGATACACCCAAAGCATGCCAATCTTAGTAAAGGATCTCTAAAATTATTATATTGACACCAACCCAATTTTTGAAAAACCATTTAAATCATGAATAACTAATATTTTTTACCGATACATGGTTAGAATCTTCAAAATTTAAAGGATATTTATTAGTAACAAAAAATGTTAGTCTTAGAAGGCCAAACTCTTGAAGTACTTATTGCATTGGAGTCCAGCTCTCTACACCTTTGCTAACATGGTAGGCTCATCACTCGTGTGGTAGTTTTACAGATTTATAGATTGATGAGCAGCTCAAAATAGAGGAGATTTTGGATGCATAGCATGGATGCATTGGAGCTGGTGAGTATCAACACTCATATGCTTGTGTGCCTCATTTTTGAATCTAACCTTAGAATCCTCCATTTGGATCTCTTCTCTTTCTCCACTGAACCTTTTCTTGTATGCATGATTTTCAACATCCAATATTCTCCACTAGACAATACAAGAACCTATTTCTAACATTTTTACTTTAAAACATCCAAATGGAGTGTTTGCAGGTGATAAATTCAAAACCAAGGAGCATAAACAAATGATTTGTGACACTCACCAAGTCTAACTCAACAATGGTATATATCCAAACTCATCTATTGTTCTCCTCATTAGTCTAACATTGATTGATCTATTAAACCATCGTAAGAGTGTTTTGGCTCAAGATTGAACTCCAAAGGTAAAAATTTAGATAATTTATAATGTTCAAACTTCAATTCATTTGATTTTTTCTCTTTCATTGATACCCAAGAAGATGTGTCCATTGAATTTTAGACAAGTTTTGAGAAACAATTTCAATGGTGTGATTCATACTTGCTAAATTAGGAAATGACAAATAAAATAAAATAACTTTTATATTTAACCCAGCTAAGGAAAAGGGTATACACAAAACAAATTCTTCTCTTCCAGGAGTCTAGAGATTAGTGTTGAACCCAAAATTGGTTAAACGTATAAGTACACAATTTTCTTCTCCTCTAGGCTTAACTTTTCTTCTCCTCCAGGCTTCTATTGAGGTACTCAAAATTGGTAAACTATATAAACACATGATTTTTTCTCTAAAGATCAATGCTGAAATCCTAACATGGGCACATATTCATTGTAGTTATAAACTCTAAGTTTTGTTTTGATAAGAAAAAGCAAAGTAAATTAAGAGCACATACTAATGATGGGAAACCTACTCCAAACCAAGTATATCCTATATCTATCCACTTCATAGTGCCATGATGGCACATATGCCATCATGACATTGAGATAGTCATTTATCTTAGCATTCCAATGCACTGAGTCTCAAAAAGTGACCTTGTTTGAGTATTATAATGCAAATGCCAAGTCCTATTCATCAAATATGATCTCAAAACCTAGACTATAGTTGAGTAAGAGTGATCATGAAGTAGCCCAATACTTGTAGGCTAGGGAAGTAGTAAAGGTGTGCAAACCTCTTCAGGACATGAGGTACTATCACATGCCTAAGATAGCCAGGTTCTGTTGTACTCCATTTTCTCACCCACATCCACTTGATCAATAATCCAACCATAGGTATCCTCTCAATAAGATATCTACCCTTGTAAAATGTAATCTTCTTGTTTGTCCCCACAATAATAGCAGAAGTCTCATATACATTAAAAGACAATCATAAAAGCATAATCCAATAGCATCTCTTACCCCAACCAATTTGAGGATTGGGTAGAGAAATGACACCACAATGGAAGATTTAAACTAAAGAGTTCTAAGAAACAAATGCATTGGCACATCCTCTTCTTCTCTAATGAGCAACATTACATGTTTCCATTGTACACTAGCAAATTTTCATCCAATATTTCATATGTCAATTCATTTATGAATCCCAAAAGACATATGAAAATTTAAATGAAGTTTGCTCATGTATAATAAAAAGTTGTAATCAAAATTTAATAATGAGAAATGTTTATGCCTGTTATGGGATCACTGCCCCATGTTCCTATATTTTGCAATTACAATAATATGAAGGACGCATCCATGAAACATGTCCAAAATTGAATGAGATTAATGAGTTTACGTTGTAGATGCCTTTCAATGCCATGTAGACTTGGGGTCAGTGAGCTAATATTGATCTAGTGCACATAATTACCTAGAGCAACCCTTGTGCCTAGAAAATATTAGCTCTAGTTTTGCATACTTAGCTCTAGAGATGGTCAATATGGTATTGGAAATTTTTTTGAAGCAAACCCAATGAAGAAAGCATCCAAACATTGGATAACACCATGAACACATACATATTTACATCAAACCCCTTGTGAGAACTTGAATGATTGGAATCCGAGATTGGGTTAGAATGATGGTAGATGCTACATTGGGACTATCACTTTAAACCTTCCAAATTATTTGTTTCTGCCTTAATAGTTTGAGCGAGAAAAAAAAGGTGAATTTTAATTAATCTAAGCTTGTTTTCAATATGCCCTCATGTCGAACAAATTGCATTTAAAATGAAATATCACGATCCGTTGAAGAAAGAAATTATTACTCTATAATTTCTACCTGATTATAATGAACTTCATGCTAATGAGACAATTATTAAATGACTTTCATGCTAATGAGAAATTATGACCCTATAATTTCTACATGATTATAATGAATTTTATGCTAATGAGACAGTTATTAAATTGGAATGTTGTAGATGCTACATTGGGACTCTCTGTGTTAACCTTCCAAATTATTTGTTCTTGCCTTAACACTTTCAGCGCATATGTGCACGTGCATGCGTGTGCGTGTGTGTTTAGATTTAATAGTCCCATCAATAAATGAGCCATACAATTAATTCCATAATTTCAATAAAAAAGCTATATATGAGACAAGGACAAAAATATTAGAGACAACGAAGTTGAAAATTGTAACACATTGAGAGTTTTTCTTAATATAGACTTTGCAAAAAAGAAGAAGAAGAGAATTTTTACTAATATCGAGTTTGCAAAAAAACACAAGATTGTAAAAAAGTGTTGAATCAAAAGGTAGTCTAGTTCTGAGGTCAGGGTCCACTTACTTGCCACCAACTAAATTTGATCATTTGTTAAAAGTTCAAAACAAATGGACTCGACTTCTACGGCTTGTGCTTTTGTAAACACCAAGGACACCACTTTTCTTTCAGAGGATAACGCATGCCTTGTCACAACTCTTTTGGTGAAGAAGTCAACTACAAACTAATTATCCCTACAAAAATACATGATCCTTTCTTTCATAATGTGTTCCTTGATGGCCTCCTATAGATCCTTTGTTTCCTCCTCATTATCACTATCAACCATGATATTATCCTCAAGTATGTTGTAGGGCTTGGCAACTTCCAAGAGGTGATCGAATCCGGCATATCCACACCATTTGAGCTCAAGAATGTCAAAATGCGAAATGTTTCAGTCGGACCCATTGATGCCTCATCTTCTATGTGAAACACACACGAATCTTCGACTCCAAATTGAACACTCATCAATGGCATTCTTGAGATTGGCCATCTCTGTCATATTCAAAAATGACAAAAGAACAAACTATGATGGAGACAGTATGGACCACATTATGCCTTTAATTAACTTCCCAAATGTAGCTTTATTCCAATCAATATTTTTTGCAAACCCTTGTGTAGTGTCAAGAACACACAAGCTGATAACAAGTCCATCTGGAAAGTGTCGTTGACAAAAACTCATCACCTTCGATTTCCATATTGACAAGAGAGACCACCATCCATGGAAAACAATTTTTTAACTTGACACTGTCATCATTTCTTGCTTCTATTAACCATTCAACATAGCTAATTGTAGCTAGTGGGAATTCAGGCATTGATCTGCCAACCTGTAGCTCTTCCTTTAGCCATGTCTCACAAATTTCGCGAAATCTTTGAAAAGCAATGGAAGTAATACCAAAATACCCTGCAAAGTTATCCCATGTTCCAAAGGTGGGATTTGGATGTCGTGAGGTGAATACTTTCATAAGCTCCTCTCTAATTGCTTTGTCTTGCTTCATTCCCAGTGCCCTTTGAGCCATGTCGGTAACATCCTTGTTGACTTACTTGGACTTGATGAGTACAAAGTCACCTGACTCTATCTTCTCTTGGATCTTTCTCACACTATCATCATCCAATCCCAACAAGTGTCTCATACATGTTATGGTCGGTTGACGACCTCTCTCCTGCACTGATCTCAAAATTTGTATCCATTTTTCATATTCGTCGTCCCCTTCAGTCACCATATAGGTGTCTTTGGTAGCGAAGTTGGCACCCATTGACACATTTGCAATTGACACAAAATTCTGGAAAGAAAATCATAAATAGTACATATAATAGATGAGATCAAGTCTAACATCCATAGCATTCTTTCAAAATTGATGACACTCTGATTATTCTCACTTCAGAGAGAGTGGCACTAGTGCCATTCTCATGATTCTCTCTATGAAAAATGGCACTTTTGCTATTCCTCCAAGAGAGTAGATTAAGAATGGCACCAGTGCGACTCTCTCATTTGTGAAAGAATAGCACTAGATCAAATCTCCAAAATAACTTGAAACTTAAATTGAAAAATATCCTTGAAAATTTCATGAACAAATATAGCAATAAAAAGGTAGGAATACTTACATCCCAATTTTGGTGATCTGCATGACCTTTCACAAGTCCTGGGGCCGCCGGCTTATTTGGTCTCCCAAACGCAGTCCATTGGGACCTTAAATGCTGCAAGACATCAATGTATGGCTGGTTCTTTAGAGCTGTTTGAGCCTCCATGTTAGCCATCGATGATATCTTGTAGCTCACACCGATCGGAGCATTGACAACAATGCATGACTTCCTCCTTGTATAGAAGCTCTTCCTTGCAGAGCAAACACTTCTCCTTGTGGTGCACTTTCCACAAAAAATTTTGTTGCAAGTATTGAGTGCTGGCCCGCAAGAATCCAATAATTATATTCCCACAATCTTTCCTTATGTGTCTCATCCTTGCACATTGGAGTGTTTGAGTGCATGTGGAATGGCATGAGATATGCGCATGTTGCTGGGTGTTTTGACATAGTAGAAAATTTGTGGACCAATTCATTTACATAGGAAAGAGTCAAGGTTTTGTAAACATATTGACTTGGTGCTTTATGGCAATTCACAACCGGAATCGACACCTCAAACTCAAGCCTCGAACTCAAGCCCAAGCCCAAATGAAAAGTACTCTGCATAATCCATAAATCCTGACAAGCTAGTATCCTTTTTCTCAAAATTTTCAATTTCTTTTGAATTGGTTTATAATCAATATTCTTCAAAGCTTTCTCGTGTGCCACTATTCTATCTTCTATTCCAGACACATTTGGCTTGTCCTTGAGAGTGCTTGTATTCTTAGTTATCTCTTTTTCCATTCCAGTTGTGTCTAACGCCTTCTCTTTAGCTGTTCCAGTGCTAGATAGTGGACTTGACTCTTTCTCCTTAGCCTTCTCTTTGCCTTTTTCTTCAATTCTCTTGAGTTTCTTTGATCTCTTATTACTCATGGTATATATTATCTTCCTTTAAAGTCCTTAACAGTGCAAAAAAGGCAGATTTTCATGGTCAATGGTCCACAACCCTTGGATTCCATCAAGTCATCCATATTGGATATCATCCTGGCATTGTCATAGCAAGTGGGATCCAAAAGGTACACTGTGCAACCACCAAGAAGAACCTCAAGGCAACCTGTTTCTTGGACTTTAGCTTCCACTATCTCTTTAACCTCCCCACACCCTGGATTTTGGACGAGGGTAGTAACATATTACATATTGAGTTGGTGCTGCAGGCCACAAACTCTCATGGATTAGAATACCATTGATGCCATTCTATCTCAGTTTGTATAGAATGGCACTGGTACTAGTTTCATTGGTTGGTGTCAGTTACATAGTTAATCATAGCAGTGCCCACTAAAGGTTAGATTTTTGAAAATGTCTCAAAAATGTTATGCGTAAATGTTCCACATCTTCTTCCATCTTCCCTTTTAGCATGGCACTGCTACTGCCAATCTACTTAACACTGACATAGACATAGAATGAGAGTGGCAAACTAATTCAAATTGTGGAGAATGGCTTGAGATTGGCACCAGTGCCATTCTACACAAACTCATATGGAGTAGGATGGCACTTGTGCCATTGTACAAAAAATATGAAAGCATAAATCTTTTAGTTTAGCATGGCACCACTGCCAATCTACTGCTTACATGCTTTAATGTGAATATGCTGTTAAAGGATTTCTCCTTGCAACCTCCATTTTAATATATATCATAGCCAGTATCACTAGTGCTAGTCACATGAAAAATGGCACAAGAGCCATTCTAAAAAATCTAACCTTCAGTTGGCACGCTGTGATTCTCTATGCCACTCACACCAATGAGACTAGCACCAGTGCCTTTCCGTACAAACTCACATAGAGAATGGCGTCAGTGGTATTCTAATCCATGAGAATTTGTGGATGATGGAATTGTGGCCAATGTCTAAAAAATGTCATGCATAAATGCTCCCACATCTGTTGCCAATTACTTAACATTGACATAGAATGATAATGGCACTGTTGCCAATCTACTTAACAATGACATAGAATGAGAGTGGCAAACTAATTCAAATTGTGGAGAAGGGCATGAGATTGGCACCAGTGCCATTATGATATAGAATGGCACCAATGCCATTCTAATCCATGAGAGTTAGTGGATAATGGAACTGTGGCCAATGTCTCAAAAATGTTATGCATAAATGTTCCACATCTTCTTCTAGCTTCCCTTTTAGCATGGCACTACTACCAATCTATTTAACATTGACATAGACATAGAATGAGAGTGGCAAACTAATTTAGATTGTGGAGAATTGCTTGAGATTGGCACCAGTGCCATTCTACACAAACATTAATAGAGTAAGATGGCACTGGTGGTGCCATTGTAGCAAAACTATAATGCATATATCTTTTAGTTTAGCATGGCACCACTACCAATCTACTCCTTACATGTTTTAATGTGAATATGTTGCTACAGGATTTCTCCTTGAAACCTCCATTTCAATATATACCATAGCCAATCTCACTAGTGCCAGTCACATGAAAAAAGGCACCAAAGCCATTCGCTAAAATCTAACCTTCAATGGGCACTGCTGTGATTCTCTATGTGACTAAAACCAATGAGACTAGCCCACTAGTGCCATTCTATACAAACTCACATATAGAATGGCACTAGTGGTATTCTAATACATGAGAGTTTGTGGATAATGACAATGTGGCCAATGTCTAAACAATGTCATGCATAAATGTTCCCAAATCTGTTTCCATCTTCCCTTTTAGCATGGCACTGCTGCCAATCTACTTTACATTGAAATAGTATGAGACTGGCAAACTAATTCAGATTGTGGTGAATGGCATGAGATTGGCACCAGTGCCATTTTGTACAAATTCACATGGGCAATTCTCTAAAATCTAACCTTCAATGGGCACTAATGTGATTCTCTATGTGACTGACACCAATGAGATTGGCACCAGTGCCACTTTGATACAGAATGGCGTCAGTGCCTTTCTAATCCATGAGAGTTTGTGGATAATGGCACTGTGGCCAATGTCTCAAAACTTTTATGCATAAATGTTCCACACCATCTTCCCTATTAGCATGGCACTTCTTCCAAGCTACTTAACACTGACATAGACATAGAATGAGAGTGGAAAACTAAGTCAGATTGTGGAGATTGGCACTAGTGCCATTCTCCACAAACTCTCATGGATTAGGATGGCTCCTAGGGTCCAAGGTAAAATAATTCCTTTGCATCCCATTATCAAAGCTCAAGGTCTAGTAGTTATGTTAAAAATCCTAAAACAAAGGACTAGACTAGTGATAAAATACCAAGGAGGTACACAAACAATTCTCTCAATCTCTTATGTGAGAGAACAAAAGTCAATGTTTGAATGTGGTGAAAAATGGGGGTGTGGACCACATGATTATTACCCTTGAGGTCATTTTGATGGATCCTTCTAAGGTTCAAGTGACTAACCTATGGCAAATCCCAAGTGGTTTGACATCATTTTATAGAAGATGTAATCATCGCTTTAAGTGTAGATTGAATCTCCTCTGCTTGAATTTTAGGGTGCCTAATGGTAGCAATTAGGTTTTGAACATTCACTGCTATAGATGCATGTAGATCTATCTCTGTATATGTTGGCAGTGATGGTCAAACCAAAAATATGGTTGAGGAGCAACATGCAGTTGTAGAGGACTCTCCATCTACCACAGCTAAGACCATCTTCTTACTTCACTAGTTGGCATTTTATAAAATTTATCTTGTCCATCAAGTCACCTTTCTGCTGGTGTGTGACTGTAATCAATGGCAAATATCAACTTTCTTATAGACCTGCCCATGATAACATATAGTAAAACTTAATGTGATCATTGCATAGGATATACAATATCAAATTAACAACACATTAGGTGTATACTTATTGTATCACCATGCCATGATAGCCTTTGACAAGAAAACATCGATTGGATTCAAAGTACAAAGATTATAAAATCCAATCTAAGCTACACCACCAATGAAGAACAGTTATTATTTGACACATTTGCTAATGCAAGAGTAAAAATAAGTATCTAATGTCACTTACTTGTCACAATACCCCATAAAGATATCTTGCACCTCATTGAATTTTGCAGGTTGCAACCATGCATAGTCATCAAGTATGGTCTTTTCATTAATTGATGAGTACCACTAAAAGGAGAGAATCAAACATACATACATAGCTTTGTAGTGATACAGGTAACTGTGTTATGACCACACTACACTAGAAAGTAAATGAACATTTTTTCACTAGATTCAAATCAAATATTAAAGTATAAAGACAAGAGAGATTTTGTATTAAACCTTAGGATAGCCATCATTTCTATTGTTCATTAACCTCTCTCCTAGGATTAGAGAGGATTAAAGTCTCCTCTTAAAAATGAAAAATACATAGTGTGTAGTCCAATGACAAACATAACAGCGACTTAACTCCCCATTTCCTCCAATGCAACCGTGTTTATAGAATTGATCTCCATGATAGCAAAACTCTTTTCCTTTTCTCTCCTCCTCTCTTCCTCTTCATGTCTTCTCTCCTCCTCCTCAAGCCCACTAAATTTGCATCCCCTCTCTCCTCTTAATTGTAACCATTAATAGGTTCTTGACCTGCCAAAATTTGAGCATTGAGAAGAGATGTGGCTTGCATGAAGAGTGTAGTAGGAATTGAAGAAGAAACAAGTGCTGCTAAGCTATGTCCTTCAACATTGTGAAGATATAAAGAACTGATTTTAGAGTGATTCCTATTGGGAAATTGATGTAATAAGGATAAAGGCTATGAGACACATGAGTGTGTATGTGGACTTGTGTGTGTATGCATTTAGATTGGATAAGTTAAAGTCAAGGATGGTGGAGAGTTGGGTTGGCTAAGTCTACCACCAATAACAATTTATCCCATCCATGAGGTCAAGAGCTTTTGTACTTGTCTCTATATAAGGCTCTTCTACTTGAATAAAGATATCATTCTTGTGTGCTACTATGTTCTTCACAGTCTACCCTCCTTGAGCCCTCCCACTCCTCACCCACCAACTCCAATAGTTGTTATGAGAGCAGTACAACCCTCCTTGATCTTCTAGCCTTCTCTTGTGCCATGTCATCCTCTTCTTCCTTATCTTCACCTTCTTCTTGCTTTCTGCTCCAAATTTCAAATTTTTTCTTCTCCTACCTAGAAGCTCCATTTCCCACCAAACCTAGGCATCCTTTTCCCCTCTCATAGGCATGCTTTCACCTTAGAGGACTTGAATAAATTTTGCTTCTACTACTCCTGATGACCTACGTTCTTCCCAAAAAAGTTCTTCCCAATGTGGCCTACTTCATCACAATTTTACCAAATCCTCCTAGGATTAGTTGGAAAATGATATGTGCTAGCTATAGTTCAAATTTGAGCTCATTCGACCCAATGGTTGAGGAGAAATCATAAAAAAACATGTCAAATTTCAAGCTGCAAGTACATGTGACATGGCACATTATTTTGGCTACCCTCTGTGTTGGAAATTATCTGGTATATGAGCTTCATTTATTCATTAAAATCCCCTTGAATAGTGATAATCTATGCAAATTTTGGCCTCCAACTTCCATTTCTACTGTTTGGTGAATTTTGATTGTTCTTGTTGAAGAATCCATTGCATTAACTTCTAATAAGTACTAGAAGTTGAGGGATTTTGTTCATCTGGGTGGTAGCAGTTTGGTTGGTGCGCTTTTTGTGCTAAAAAGCATGTTCTAAGAAAGCAAAATTTTAGCACTTTTCAAGAGGTGCTTGCTTGTGACATATATCCACTAGCCATGTAAATAATAATTGGGCATTTTGCACGTGTCCCATGACACTCATAAGCTTGTAAGCTTTCATGATACCACTACTTTAGTTGTAACTGCTACTTCATCCCTCACGCATTGTCTCCCTCATCTCCCTTGTCTCCCACACAAGTCTTCCAGCCCAGCTGAATCCTCTCCCTAGCAGGTCTTGAGCTTTAGCTCAATCCTCTCCCTAGCAGGTTACTTCTCTAGAGGCTATTGCCTTTTGCTCTCCCTCATAGGTCCTAGTCTCTTAGCTCAATCCTCTCCCTCGTAGGTTTTGAGCTATTTCTCTCACAGGTCCTCCAGCTAAGCTGTTGCAGCTCTCACTCTCTTTTTTATTGCACGTCTCTGTCTCTTTGAGCGGGTGCTACAAGAATGTCTCAATCATCCACAGACCTACAAGCCAATATATTTTGTCATACTGCTATGGATTTTCATGACGTTTATGGTCTTAGCATGGTTGGGAAGAACCCGCAAAGGCTTACAGATGATGATCTTCCAGTAAGAGTATGGCTCACTGTGTTCAGTCAACCACGCAAGTTAAAGGACTACAGGGTGAAGGCCAAAAGTCTTTGGGACCCGGACCTCATACAAGAGGCTCTGGACCTTCACTTTCAGGTTTACTAGGAGGCACCCCCCAATATGTAGTTTGGGATTGCATTTTTTTGAGGTTTTGCCCTTGAGCATTGCAAGGCTGCAAAAAATGCCCCTACAAAGGACGATTTCACTATCAAGTGAGATGAATTTGCTGAAAGCGTGGTTTGTACGGTCCAATGACAAGGTAAGCTCCAACAAAAAATTGAATGATTCCAACAAAAGAATAATCTATTGACCCCTTTGAAATAGCAATCGAGAAGATGTTGAAAGTGTCTTGAGGTATAGGGAGGGGGAATTGCGGCGGCACTCTATTTCTCATGGGCCATGGTCTTCGTTATCCCAAATCTCACATGGCTGTGGCACACCGTCTGTAAACTACACAATGCTCGAGTTGGTTAACAATCAAAAAATGCTGCATGCTGCGAAGATGAGACTTGACTAGGCAAGTGAAGAGGTGGAAACAGCTGTAAATATAACAGATAAGGTCAAGAAAGATAGGCTATGCCAAGAGAATTTGCTGACAATAGTACATACATTGAGGACAAAGCTCCAAGCAGCACAAAATGAAAGTTTTGGCTCCTTCAATTAACCCAAAGTATTTCAAAAAATTGCAGGCAGACATTGCCTCATTCAGGGACACATTGGAGATCCTGGGATTCAAAGTAGAAGCCCCAAATTTTGAGGAGAGTATACCTGATTTGGAGGTAAGACTATAAAATTTACATACACTTTGTGTCAGTACTTAAGTTTTTTTGTGATGTTTCCACAATCCATTGTGTTTACTTGAGTTCAGTTTTTTTGTTGTTTTAACATGCAGGAGCAATTATGTGAAAAGTCTGATGTCTTTCAGATGAGCCAGCAACAATATTATTTTGCCAAAAAAATGATCGAAAGAGTCTAGTCCAACCAACCTCTTTGTATTTTCCCATCCCCACCAACAATTGCCAGTATAGAAGATGAGGATTCAACGTGTCTTACGATTGCACAGCCCTGTGGTGGTTGTGGCTTTACTATTGATAGGAAAGAATTTGTTGTGGGGTGTGTGCTTGCGTGTGGCCATCCTTACCACCAGTTTTGTTTTGCAAATCTGTGTTTGGAAGACACACATTGTTTGGTGGAGGGTTGCTTGGAAAAATCCCCACAGTAGCAAAATTGATGGTTTTAGGCTCATCAATTGGTATGCCTCACTCCCTGTTTTGTTTGGCTTTTATGTATTGCATATCTACCTTGTGACTGGTTTCCCACTGATTTCCATTTTTCTATTTCTATAATGCTTTACATGTGCTTTTTAGTGGTTTGTCAATGCTTTACCAATGCTTTGTGAGTGCTTTACCACTGCTTTCTCTTTTAAAACTACTTTACATGTAAATAGTCATTGCTTTTAGTATGTTTTGGCACTGCTTTGTGACTGCTTGCTTTTGTGAGTGCTTTTTCACTGCTTGTGAGTGGTTTGGTAGTGCTTTGGCACTGCTTTTTGACTGCTTGGTCACTGCTTTGCATTTTTAGTTTGCTTTACATGGAATTTGCAAAGTACTCTACATGTGCTTTGTGGGTCTCACTGCTTTAGCACTGCTTTGTATGTGTGCTTGTCAATGCTTAGCAGTGATTTGTGACTGCTTTACCACTGCTTTCTCTTTTAAAACTACTTTCCATGTAAATAGTCATTGCTTTGGCATTGCTTTGTGACTGCTTGTTTGTGAGTAGTTTGGTAGTGCTTTGGCATTGCTTTCTGACTACTTGGTCACTGCTTTGCATTTTTAGACTGCTTTACATGGAATATGCAAAGTACTCTCCATGTTTTTTGTGGGTCTCACTGCTTTAGCACTGCTTTGTATGTGTGCTTGTCAATGCTTAACAGTGCTTTGTGACTGCTTTACCACTGAGTAAAACTACTTTCCATGTAAACAATCATTGCTTTGGCACTGCTTTGTGGCTGCTTGCTTTTGTGAGTGCTTTTGCACTCCTTGTGAGTGGTTTGGTAGTGCTTTGGCACTAGTTTCTGACTGCTTGGTCACTGCTTTGCATTTTTAGACTGCTTTACATGGAATATGCAAAGTACTCTACATGTGCTTTGTGGGTCTCACTGCTTTAGCACTGCTTTGTATGTGTGCTTGTCAATGCTTAGTAGTGCTTTGTGACTGCTTATCCACGACTTTCTTTTTTAAAACTACTTTCAATGTAAATAGTCATTGCTTTCAATATCCTTTGGCATTGTTTGCTTTTGCAGTGCTTTTGCATTGCTTGTTGACTGGTTTGGTAGTGCTTTGGCACTGCTTTTTGACTGCTTGGTCACTGCTTTGTGTCTGCTTTGTGACTGCTTGCTTTTGTGAGTGATTTTGCAGTGCTTTAACACTACTTGTGAGTGGTTTGGTAGTGCTTTAGCACTGCTTTCTGATTGCTTGCTCACTACTAAGCATTGATAAGCACACATATAAAGCAGTGCTAAAGCAGTGAGACCCTAAAGTACTCTACATGTGCTTTGTGGGTCTGATCACGCACTGCTTTGTATGTCTGCTTGTCAATGCTTAGCAGTGCTTTGTGATTGCTTTACCATTGCTTTCTCTTTTAAAAATTCTTTGTGTGCTTTGTGTTAGGTACCAAGTGTTCTCTAGTAGTTAGCATTTGTTGTCTACTATTTATAATATATTTTCTACCTATTAGCATTTTTGTGTGTCAGGCAGCATTTGGTCTATGCTAGCTAGCATGTATTCTATGCTAACTAGCAAGGCTCCAATATCTAAAGGTAAGTCGTTAGAAATGAAAGACCTTCACCATCACCTTTCTGGAAACAAAATTCATCTCACGTGGGCAGCATGACATTTTGCGTGGGCGCAGTCACCCAAAAGACACCCACGATGGTGGTAGTAGGCTTCAAGAGGTCTGGGGCACAACACAAAATTCCAAAGACTAGTGACACCCATGTTAGCATGTTGAACAGCTTTGCAGCTACAATCCCCTTCTCTATTTCCACATACCTTACAGTCACAGTTGCAGCATGCTCCATGAATCCCAAAACTCTGTGTCCTCAGCTGGTTGACTGCATCCTTCAAAAAACACATTTGCACATGATAAATGCAGCAACATGTGTACCTGTCCTTCATCTTTTGAACGAAATAGGGCTTCAAGCACTCAAACAAGCTTTGCTGAATCGTGATCTCTAGAAAATTTCCCTTGAATCATTGGAAGAACTCAACCTATGCCGGTTCACAAAACAAAGGGAGCACAATTGGATAGAAATCATGAATAGAAATCACTCTATGGATAGAAATCATAGCACATATGTAAAGCACTCTATGGACATACTGAGAACTTGTAAATTTCATGCAAAGCACATTACAACAAGTAGAAAGAAGTGGAAAAGCACTCATAAGGCAGTTAAGAAAATCCCAAGCAGTCATAAAGCACTGCCAAAGCAGTAACAAGCACATGCAAAGCACTACCAAAGCACATGTAAAGGACTTGGGCAAAAAGCTTTTGATATGACGATTGTTTTCAAGGACTTCAAAAGCAAGTCCCTAGTAGTGAAAAAGCACCACTAAAGCATTGTCATAGCATTGAAAAGCACATGTAACATGTAAAACACTCCTCAAATAGAAAGCCATGGGCAAGCAGCCACAAATCAATGTTAAAGCACTCATAAAGCAATCAAGAAAAGGACAAGCAGTCATAAAGCACAGCCAAAGCAGTAACAAGAACATGTAAAGCACTTGCAAAGCACATGTAAAGCACATGCAAAGCACTTCCAAAGCACATGTAAAGTTGTGACAAAGCACATGCAAAGCACTCTTTCAAATAAAAAGTAGTGGACAAGTTGCCACAAATCATGCAAAGCACATTACAAGTGGAAAGCAGTGGAAGAGCACTCATAAAGTAGTCAAGAAAAGGACAAGCAGTCATAAAACACTACCAAAGCAGTAACAAGCACATGCAAAGCACATGTAAAGCACTCTTGAAATAGAAAGCAGTGGATAAGCAGCCATAAATCAATGTTAAGGCACTTTTAAAGCAATCACAAAGCACTTACAAAGAACTTGTAAATTTGATGCAAAGCACATTACAAGTAGAAAGTAGTGGAAAAGCACTCATAAAGCAGTCAAGAAAAGGACAAGAAGTCATAAAGCATTGCCAAAGCATTAATAAGCACATGCAAAGCACTACAAGAGCAATGTTAAAGCACTGACAAACAATCAAAAAATCAAGCTATCAAAAAGCAAATTTTAAAAAGAAAGCAGTGGTAAAGTAGTCATTGAGCAATTCTTATCAGATCCTCTCAAACAGAATGCATCATTCGTAGCATTTTTGTGTGGTACAAATAGGATTGGATGGATCACTATATTTTATGTTACTGGTGTCTTTCCATCAACCAAAGCATTGAAATTTTATGTAGACTTATCCAAAATCCTATTATTGGTTTGCAGAGAGGAGGCATACATAGGGTAGTGCTTGTGCTCACAAATATCTCTTGGGTCATCATCTGTGATTACCTCATTAAGATGAGGATCCAATGCTATCATTGAGGAAATATCATCTTGTTCTGATTGTGCATCCTCATCTTTTTCTTTGCTTCCCTTCATCCTTTCTTTGTAGCTAAGCAATGTCTTTTTCTAGTACTTGCAATTGGAATAGTGTCTCTTGACTATTTGCCTCTTGCATTTGATGTCATGGTTGGACCATCCTTCTTCTTTTTCCATTTCTTCAACTGATGTGTAGTCAAGGTGTTTGCCTCTTCATGTTGGTGAGTGGCATCACCCATGTTTGTAGGTCCTTGAAGCAATGTTACATGTCATGTCTCATGTATAGGCCTCATGTACAGGTTTCTTACAACCAAGCTACAAACCCAAGTTTCTCAAAAAAATATACTTGTCCTTGAAAGTGATTGGCATCCTCAATGCATTTAGGTCATTGAATAAGAGATCCTACCTAGACCAAAGGTTCTTGTGCTATCAATCTCTGAACCAGAGGTGCATGTGTTGCCTACTGACCCTGAACCACACCCATCCTAATCTCTCAATCTCAGTATGGCTACCTCTCTCAAGCTTCAACATGCACTAGAATGGAAAATGAAGTGCCATAATGCAAAAATGACAATGTAAATGATACATGCAATGTGCAAGAAATAATCTCAATCTGTAGGATCAAAGTTCATATCTTTATCCATGTACATGTGTTGAACCCTCACCTTGAGCCCTTTTTTTGTAGTTGAAAACCTAGCCGCTGTGGTCCTTCCATTGCTTCTCTTTCTTTTCTTTGCCCTTTCTTGAAACTTTGAATGGACCTATTGTAGAAGGTTGCATTCAACCCAAGATAGTAGCCTAAACTCTTGAGCAATCCAACCATCATTGTTGTCCCTTAGAATGTGATATACATAATATTGATATGATAGCTTTGGTCTAGGAGAAGAGGAGTGATTCACTATTATAGAAATAATGGGAGCAAGTCTAGAGAAGGGGTTGAGAGGAGGATGTTTTAGAGGAGGAAGAGTTTGAGAGAAGAAAGAGGTTTGGTCGGATTCCACACCACAAAAGGCATCCTTTTCATGCAAGCAAAGTCTAAGAATGAATGTGGATACTTTGAGAGGGCACCTAGGCCGTTTTTGGGGTGTGTCAATTTTTTTGGAAATTTTCAATAGATTTGAAGGAGGAGGTTCAAAGGAGAAAGAGGCTGAGAAGAGGAGGTTGAGGTGGGGGATATACCACAAGAGGAGCCCTTTTCATGCAAGCCAAGGTAGAGAGTGAATCTCGGGGGGTGCACTACTAAGAAATCCTAGGTATTGTGCATTCAAGGGTTATTTAAAAAACCCCTCGATGAAAATTTTGTAAGAAAACAATACAACGTTTGTGCTCAATAGATAACAGGATCTCGTATGCAAGAGAGAAAAGGAGATAGTATGGAGAATCAAAAATTTGATTACTGTAAAACTAATACAATAGATGGCACTGCCTCCCAGCCGTGCACTCCTGTGTGAAAAGCTTCGATGGCGTGTTGGAAATAGTAGAGGACGGAGGCTCTAGATGCTAAGGAATGAGGGTTGCTGTAGCCAGTGATGAATATGGGCTTCACGGGCTTGCTCTTATATAGCCACCAGTCATAGTCGGTTAGACCCAATTGGGAAACCAACCCACTCGGCCCAGCCGACTGGTGGTAGGCCACCGACCACACGTTAGAACCGCGGTGCAGAATAGAGCAACGAACCTATGGACACCGTTCAGCCTAGAGCCATCCGGGATCATCTGGGGCTCCAAATGGGCCCCGAAGCCCGAGAGTGGTGGGCTGCCCTGGGAAATGCTCCATCTACCCTCAGTGCGGTTAGTCATGGGATGCCTTCCCACACTTGCATGTAGCCTAGTTGGCAGTGTGCCAACTCTATCTGAAGCCGTCCAACCATCAGGCCACACATGGCCCCTATCTTGTATCCAAACCAGGACCTACCGGGGATAACTGAGCTACTCAAATGCCTTCTCCTCATATGGGGGGGCTTACAAGTAGAGTTAGCTGGTTCCCGCGTAGTTACACGAGAGTGGAGCATTGATATCTAACACCCCCCCTCAATGTCCACCCACAAGTGAACTTACTTTTTTGGCTCAATGCCAAGTCGATGAAGATGCCTCTCTAGCAAGTCTCTTCCAAGAGCCTTCGTGAAGATGTCCGCAGCATTCTCTGTAGTCGGACAGTACACCAAGTCAACCTCTCCATCCATGATGAGCTCATGTACAAAGTGATATTGAATCTCAATGTGTTTGTGCGAGCGTGGAACACAGGGTTCTTTGCAATTGCCATGCAACTCTGATTGTCACATGATAACTGCGTAGGCTTGTTCTGCATTGCACCCATGTACCCTAAAATCCTCCTCAACCACACTGCCTCACAAGAGGCAAAACATGCTGATTTGTTCTCAGCCTCGGTAGAAGAAAGAGCAACTGTGGGTTGCTTCTTGCTAACCCATGACACAACTCTAGATCTAAGTGAGAATGAGTAACCTTTCACTGATCTCTTGCTGTCCACGTCTCCTTCCCAATCTGAGTCATAGAATCCGATCAAGGTGTTGCCCTTGGTATAGGTGATGCCATAATCAAGTGTGCCTTTGATGTATTTCAGCACTCGCATCCTTGCCCTCCAATGGTTCTCTTGGGGCTTATTGGAAAACCTGCTTAGTATACCAGTCGCAAAACTGATGTCCGGTCGTGTGTTGCACAAGTAAATCAAACTGCCCACAAGCCTTTTGTACTTCGTTTCGTCCACCAGTGGTGATGAATCCTCGTTTGAGAGCTTCACGTCAACCTCCATAGGAGTGCCAACTGTCTTGCACTCAGCCATGCCAAATGCTTTCAGTATCTCTCTAGCATACTTCAGCTATGAAATGAAGATCTATTTTGGCTCTTACCAAACTTCAATCCCTAAACAGAAATGCATCAGTCTGAGGTCTGTCATTTCAAACTCCCTTCCTAGCAAATGCTTTGTCTACGAGATCTTCTCTTCATGATTCCCTGTTATGACAAGGTCACCCACATAAAGGATCATGATCATACACCTGCCTCCTTCTCTATAGATATACAAATTTGCATCAGATGGGCTCCTCTTGAACCTGTTTTACAGAAAGTAGGCATCAATCTACTGGTACCACACTCATGGGGCCTGTTTCAGCCCATAAAGTGCCTTCTTCAGTTTATAAACTTTACCTTTTGAACCGGGGATCACAAAACCTGGTGGTTGTTCCACATATACCTCCTCCTTGAGATCTCCATTCAGAAAGGCGGATTTTACATCCATCTGAAACACGAGCCAGCTTTCCTATGCTGCTAAAGCCAAAACACTGCAAATTGTGGTTAGTCGAGCTGTGGGAGCAAAAGTATCTTGATAATCAAAACCATGTACCTGTGCGAATCCTTTTGCCATGAGCTGAGCCTTGTACTTATCCAACGTGCCATCGGACTTGTACTTGGTTTTGTACACCCACTTGGTGTCGATTACCTTGCGTTTTGGTGGTCGATCCACAAGGTCCCAAGGGTTGTTCTTCATTATGGAGCCATACTCCGACTGCATAGCCTCCATCCACCTATCATCACCTTGTGCTTCTTCAAGACACTTGGGTTCTTCAGCACGGATCACCTCTGTCATCAAAGTGTAGTTGACCAAGTGTTCGTGCGCCCTTCTTTGCTCCTCTAATCTCTTGGACCGACGGTGTTTGGATGGTTCCTCCTCAATGGTTGGAGGTTCTCTGCCGTCCACTTTGTCCACTTCGGGAATGGCCGTTGTCATTGTGGTTCTGTAGGCTCTTCTTCCTCTTCTTTATCTTGAATCCTCCCAAGCACTGTTGGGGGAGTTCGGTCTGCTGTTGGTGGTTGTACTGGATGGATATCCTAGTCCTGGTTGTCTGGGAAGGAAGCATCCTCCTCTAATTAATGCGGCTGTTCTGAGAAGACCACATCGCAACTTACTATTACCTTCTTGGTAATAGGATATAGAGATGGTAACCCTTCACCTCTTCACTGTAGCCCAAGAAAATACACTTTTGGCTCTTCGGCTCCCATTTGGTCCTGTAATCATGAGGGACATGCACAAAACAGTCACATCCAAAAACTCTGAAATGTGCAGTTGAAGGTTTCTTACCAGAAAAGGCCTGCAGTGGAGTCATCTTGTTCACGGCCTTCGTGTAGCTATGATTCAGAATGTAAACTGCCGTGTTACATGCTTCAGCCCAGAAAGTCTTTGGCAAATCTTTCCCTTTCATCATACTCTTGCCCATTTCGTAGATGACGCGCATCTTGCGCTCTGTTGCTCCATTTTACTGTGATGTATGTGGCGGGGGTTTCTGCCTCTTGATCCTGTGACTTTTGCAATAACTTTTGAATTCAGTTGATGTGAACTCACCACCTCTGTCTGATCTCAACTTCTTCACCTTCCTCCCCGTTTCTTTCTCAACCATTACATGCCATTCTTTGAACTTACTAAAAGCCTCATCTTTAGTCTTTAGGAAGTATATCCATATCCTTCTACTGTAGTCGTCGATCAACGTCATCAAGTAGTAGGAACCACCCAAAGCTTCTATCTCCATCTTTCCACAAAGGTCCGTGTGAACGAGCTCTAGAGGAGGCTTTGCCTTGCTAGCCTCTTTAGGAAAGGGTTGCCGATGCTGCTTGCCCATCATGCAAGCTTCACATACATCGGGCAGATCTGTAATTTCTGGTAGGTCTGCAATCATTCCACTTTTATGCATCTCCTTTACAGAACTAAGGTTTAGATGACCAAACCTCTCATGCCATAGCTTAGTGTTGCTCACATCGGCTCGAGCACTAAAAGCTAAGAGTTCGTAGATGTTGTTGTGCCATGTACCTTTACCAATGACCTTCCCTTAAAGATCCAAAATCTATGCACCATTCTTATCGAAGTGAACTTTGATGTCCCGATCCATGATCACAGAAACGGACAACAAGTTCCTCTTGATATCTGGCATATCAAGAACATCGGACAACTGTTTTACAACTCCATTTGACTTGAGAGCAATCGTACCTTTTCCTTTTGCTGGACATTTTGCATCATTGCCGACTGCTACCAGGATGTCATTCCCTACTAGATGTAGAGAGGTATACCAATCCTTCCAACTGGTCATGTGGCACGATGCACCACTGTCAATAATCCAAGGTTCATCTGCAGGTACATGAACTACCTCCATGCAAATCTCCTCAATTGCTACAAACAGCTCTACTGGTACTGCCTGTGCGCTGTTGTTGGACTCTTTCTTTACTCCGTTCTTCTCATCTACAATCTTCTTCCGGCACTCATTCTGCTTGTGCCTTGCCTTGTTGCAATAGAAGCACTTGATCTTCTTCTTTCTCTTTTTATCATCAGAAGAAGATGGGTTACCAGAGTCCTTACCCTTACCTTTCTTTAATCCAACCGAGAAAGCCGAATGTTCTCTAGTCCTCATCTTTTGATGCATCTCCTCCTCCAGAAGCATTGCACTGAAATCCTCAAAGTTGAGGGACGGATTTCTATTCTGCATATTCAGCACCATAACAAGACCGTCGTACTTTGGTGGGAGAATATATATGCACCTTCGTGCTAGATTCTTGCTAGTGATGGTGATGCCAATCGCAGTCATCTGATCGCGTAGATTCTTCACCCTGATGATGAACTTTTCTGCCATTTCAGACTCAAACAGTTTCTCGTTCACGAGTTGAGTCTCCAGATTCTGAATTCCATTTGATTTTTGGTCTCGTACTGATTTTTCAAGACTGTCCATGCCTCCTCCGCTGTGGTGACATCTTGAATTAATGCCATGACTGAATCACTTACACTGTAGACAATAGAACATAGTGCATCTGCATTTCTTCTTGTCCATGCAAGAATCTGATCTGTAGTTAGTACTATCTGTTGTCTTGCATTGGCTGGATTCGGTCTCGCAACTGACTTCACATCCACCCCAGTAGTAGTATCCCAAAGCTTGTATGCGCTTAGGATGGTCTTCATCTTGAACTTCCAGAGGGATAGTTAGTGCCGTCCAACTTTCCACTTTCACCAAACGGTGGGATTCGTAGTCTTGCGGGCTAGGCCATCTCTCACAATCTGCTCGCAAACAGAAACACACTACCAAATCTTCTTGCTAGAGCCCAAGCTCTGATACCATGTAAGAAAACAATACAACGTCTATGCTCAACAGATAACAGGATCTCGTATGTAAGAGAGAAAAGCAGATAGTATGGAGAATCAAAAATTTGATTACTGTAAAACTGATACAATAGATGGCGTTGTCTCCCAGCCGTGCGCTCCTGTGTGAGAAGCTTCCATAGCATGCTGGAAACAGTAGAGGACGAAGGCTGGATGCTAAGGAATCAGGGTTGCTGTAGCTAGTTATGAATATGGGCTTCACGGGCTTGCTCTTATATAGCCACTAGTCGTAGTCAGTTAGACCCAATTGGGAGACCGACCCAGTTGACCCAAAATGGCTGACTAGAGGTCGGTCCCAAAATAGGCCACCAACCACATGTTAGAACCATGGTGCAGAATAGAGCAACTGACCTACGAAGCCCGTTCGGCCCAGAGCCATCCGGGATCATCTGGGGCTCCAAATAGGCCTCACAGCCCAAGAGTGGGCTACCCCGGGAAATGCTCCATCTACCTCAGTGCGGTCAGTCATGGGATGCCTTCTTGCACTTGCATGTAGCCTAGTTGGCAGTGTGCCAACTCTATCTGAAGCCATCCAGCCATCAAGCCACACATGGCACCCATCTAGTGTCCACCAAATGAGGACCTATCGGATAACCGAGCTACTCAAGTGCCTTCTCCTCATATGGGGGGGCTTACAAGTAGAGTTAGTTGGTTCCCGCATAGTTACACGAGAGTGGAGCATTGATATCTAACAAATTTCCCCCTAATAAAACCACCCCTCTTTACTTATGAACTAACACATTTTTTTCTAAAGTTGAATTAAAAAACCCCTTGTATTATTGTAATCCTGTTCAACTTTATTTAAAAGTGGGATTAAAGTAGCCCTCCTTTTGAATGCACATGGTACACTAAAATTTTTGGAGGTGAATCCCTCGAGGAGTGAATGGGGACACTTTGAGAAGAGTTTTAGGAGATGTTTGGGGGTGTAGGGAAACTTTTGGGAATGTTTTATTTGTTTTTAGGGGGAAAAAGAATCCCCAAAATTTGAGGCCCACTAACAGAGAGAGGAGGGTAAGGGGGACTAAACAAAAGTAAAGGGGGTGAGTAAGTGGCCAAGGTGGTGTCAAGAATAAGAGAGAGGCAAGTGGGAGGAAGTGTGGAGCAAGGGAGGTCTATCCACCAATTCAAATGCCAAATGGAGCCCTTTATTCTTTTGATGCCCCAGCCATCCTATTGGCTAGGTTTCTATTTCTTGATATGAAGATGTCTTAAGGGCCTAATGAAGAAGCCTATTTTAAGTCCAAAATACCCCTAATGTCTTCAAATGCTGATGATGTATTTTCAAAGCTCATCAAATCTGAAGAATAAATGCAAGATGTATTTTGAGTTGGGATTGGTAGTAACAAAGGCTACTCCCATGTCCACATGTTGTATAAATGAATCAATTTAAGATCCATTCATCATTTGCCATGCTCAGATGTGTGAGGTGATACATTTTATACAATTTAATAAATAAAAAACTTAGGTCCAAGCATAAGCTTAAGGACTATTTAGGTCCTTCGAGGACTAAACGTTTTACTACATTTCATGTAGCAAAGATCCATTGAGCTATGATTATTCTTTTTATATTTCCATTGAGCTAAGATTCTACTTTTTTTAAACCAATTCCAAATATATCAATGACATTGTTTTGCATGATTTATCCTATACACCTTGTTTATTAATGACATTTATCCTAGGTACTTTGTTTATTGTATTGTTTTGGTAGGATTATGAGAGTAACATTTATGCTTATAATGTCTGAGGGTTCCCTTTCCTATGCAAAATTTGATCATTGATACTCGTTCTATAATTTTTCTATAAAAATATTAAAATTCCTCCAAAATTTTTATAGAGATCCAAAAAAAGAAGAAAAAATTCAAAGTATACTCTCTTCAATATTTCAAAATGATGTGAGAACTAGAATAAGTGTATAGTGTTATAGGCCAAAAATTTCCAAATGTGAATAGTTTAAATCAATGTGAGTGTGAATGTGTGTGGCATTAGTAGCATACAATATAGTGTGCAAGGGCCCAAGGTTGAGGTGGTAGGGCAAGTGAGAGATCTCAACAACGGAAGAGGAATGGAAGAAGGTGAGAGAGAGAGAGAGAGAGGGAGGGAGAGCCAGAAGAGAGAGTCACACAAGTTTTGGTGGGTGCAGAACACCCTAATCTTCTATGTCATCCATATATATATGTGTTTGAGTATTGTACATAACCGGGGTTAAGGTATAGTGGCCTTTAACCCCCAAACCTCCCACTTAAAGGCCAATGTGCCTTTAAGGGAGAACAATCAATGAGCATACAATCCAATGCCCATCAATACACGACAATACTCAAACCACTGACTAGGTAGACTCTTTGTCAACATATCTGTAGGGTTATCATTTGTATTAACCTTGACAAGCTCTATTCGCTTGTCCTCAAGTACCTCCTTGATAAAATGGTACCTGACCTCAATGTGTTTGGTCTTTGCATGAAAAACCAGATTCTGTGCTAGCTGAATAGCACTCATGGAATCACTATGCAATGTCGGTACACCTGTATGAATCTCCAAATCTCTCACTAGCCGATCAAGCCATATAGCCTCCTTGCAACCCTTGTGGTTGCAACATACTCGACCTTTGTGGTAGACAAAGAAATGCACTTATGTGTGCGAGACATCCTTGCAGGCAGTCTAGACACTCTAGATGTTCTTCTCAAGGGCATTTCAGCTTGTTCTCCTGCCTACATATCAGCCACATTTGGCTCATCATTGCCACCAATAGATAATCCATCATCTGCCCTTGATTGTGTACTTGTGGGAGTACTTGGTGGCACTATTTCCTGCACATTCGGTGCATGGACAGCTTGCTATCTATCAACATATGCAGGTGGATTCACATCCTAGAAAGTGATTCTCCTCATTTCCACATCCCTCATGGGTGTCTTATGCATCTTCTTGTCATTGAAGAACACATCATGGCTTCGTATGATTTTCTTTGCTTCTGGATCCCAAAGACGATAGCCCCTCTCCACTTTCACCATAACCCAGAAAGATGCATTTCATATACTTAGGATCTAGCTTCTTCTGAAGCTCTTTTGGCACATGTGCATATGCCTCACACCTAAATATACGTAAATGAGAGTAAGAGAGCTTCTTGGCACTCCATGCATCTTCAGGAATACCACCATACAAACTCTTTCTAGGTGATCTATTAATCACAAGCACTACAGTCTTCATTGCCTCAACCCAAAAACCACCAGAAAGACTTGCATAAGAAAGCATACATTGTAACTTTTCCTGAATGGTGTGGTTCATCTATTCTGCAATTGGATTCTACTCTGGAGTACAAGGGGATGTGAGCTCCCTCTTAATCCCTCGTGTATCACAGAAATGCTGAAAGTCATGAGAGATATAGTCTCCACCATTATCAGTTCGTAGGCATTTAAGCGTTCTACCTGACTTATTTTCAGCCAAAGCCAACCATTTTTAAAATACCTGGAACACATCACTTTTTTGAGCTATAGCATAAGCCCACACTTTCCTAGTTGCATCATCAATGAATGCACATAGTATTCAGCCCCGCCTAATGACCATGTAGGCATGGGACCACATATGTCTGAATGCACTAAATCAAGCCTTTAAAGCTCTTTCTTTCCCCTTCTTTTATGGGATGATTTAGTCTGCTTCCCATAGAGACAATGCTCACAAAATTCAAAATAAAAAAAACTCAAATGCGGTACATAACCTAAACGACATAAGAGTTTCATTCCATTCTGGCTCATGTACCCCAACCGACAATGCCACAAAGAAGTACTTGGCTGCTCAGTTATTGCAACAACATGATCAGACACCCCTGATACATGTAAGGGATACAATGTTCCACACTTGGCACCCCTGGCCAAAACCATAGAGCCCTTCTAAATTTTCCATCTCTGAAAGCCAAAAGTGGTCTGAAAACCAGCATCATCTAGCTGACCCACTGCAATAAGACTCTTGGTCAGCTTAAGCACATGTCTCACATTTTTCAAAACAAATGTGCTGACCCATTTGCGAAAGAAAACTTTGTCACCTACTCCCAGTATGTCACATGCATAGTTATTTCCAGATGCACACAACCTATATTTCCACTCCAATGAGTGGAGAGCCATTCCCTATGGGGAGTAACATGGAATGAAGCACCAGAATCCAAAATCCAATCCTAGAAATATGCATCATCTGAAGTGATAAGCAAGTTTGCAAGTAGACTAGACATGAAGAGAATGTCATTGTTTCTATCATCAGTGACTGCATTAATCTCCTCGATCTTCATTTTTCCTTTGTCCTCCCTTGGACTCTCTTCCTTCTTATTTGCACCCCAATTTGCATTCTTTTTCTTATCCTTTTTCTCTCTTTCTAGGTTGTAGCAATCCCTTTCATGTGGCCCTTCTTGCCACAGTGGTAACACTCAAATCTGGATTTTCTCTACGAGACTTTCCTCTTTCTTGGGACTTCCCCCTGAACTATGATCTGCCCCTTTGCACATTTAACGCTGCATCTTGCTTGTTGCCATCCATAGACTTCTGTCTAATCTCCTCGGCCAGCAAGCTAGCCACAACATCATCAAACTTCAGTACTCCACCAAGTGCAAAGTTACTAACAGCTGTATGGAAGGTATCCCATGAGGATGGCAATGAACATAAGAGAAATATTGCCTTAGTCTCCACATAAAAATTCATCTTCTAGGCCTAAAGTTGGTTGAAAATAATATTGAATTCATTCAAGTGAATAGCAATGGAGACCCCTTCCTTCATTTGCAGCTTAAAAAACCTCTTCATGAGGTAAACTTTATTAGAGGCAGTTTCCTTCTCATAAGTGACACATAATTTCTTCCATAAATTCTTCATACTCTACTCATTTACTACTGTGAAATAAACTGACTCTGCAAGATGAAGTCTAATAGTAGAATTTGCTAATGCATCCAACTCATTCTAATCATCCTCAAACATATCTACAGGCTTAGCTTCAATCCCTACCAAGGGTTTAATTTTATTCTTTTGAATAAGCACAACCCTTATCTATTCTTTCCACAAAGAAAAGTTTGTCCCATCAAACTTTTTAATGCTGAAAAACTCCTTTTTAGACATGGAAGAGGATGCCATGATACAAATGAAACAGAATCTCAAATGCTAGTACCTACAAGAGAGAAATCACACCAAATACTAGGTGCACCCAATATGTCTGCCTCAATGAAGGATAGTGTCACCAAAACTCAAGGCTCAAAGCATCAAAATGCATGTGACTCATGTGCATATGCTATGCATCCATATGAACAAATCTGGCCCAAAAGAAAATGTCAACCCACAATGACAAAACAATGGCAAACATAATGCCAATGAGAGTCAAATGCCTCAAGCAAAAACACCGTCCATGGGCATAAACATCAATAATGTCCCATCGAAGAGATCATAGCACAACCTGTGCATCCACTGCAATATGTCAAAGTTGTCCTCAGCATAAAATAGCATCTATGTGCTAAACGTCCATCAATAAAGCATCACACAAGGTAATCTGGTCCTATCAGCGCATCCAACAAGGATCACAATGCATCCAAATGGCCTATAAAGCATCCATCGCAACCCAATGCAAACCACAAATGAGTGCACAAGGCTTAGACTACAACCAGGGTGATTTGCATAAGGTATATCCAAGAAAGCACGGCCTCACAACAATGACCGCTATTGAAAATAGAACCTGGGATGTCTCAAAACATGAGCATCACTGCATAATTAAACTCAACAAGACAATCTACAAATATCTCTCTTCTGCCACAACTCTAAAATCTCATCCAAGGATGGAGTAAGAGCCAGTTAACCCTTGCAATTGTTTGCAAAAATGAACCTTAGGAAACTTAACCTTAGCCAAAATGCCACATGGAAATCAATGAGAAGGTCTTGAAAACTTTGAGAAATTTTCTTCAAAGAGACGAGGTAAAAACATAGAGAATCATACCTCCCTCGATTCTTCACGGAATAGCAAGTAGCTTTGTAGACATATGTTTCAGGCAGTCCCAGATCCTATGGTATAGACAGCTCTACAAATGGAGGAGTTTCCACTCACATAGGAAATGATGGAACGAAGAAGTTGGAGTAGATAAAGCTTCATTACAACTTCAGAACTTCACGGAATCGAAAGTAGATTCACAGGTAGAAGTTTTGGATTGCTCTGAATCCACTGGGAGTATTTGAACTACAAATGGTGGCTTGGATATGGAGATCCAACACACAAAATCTGTGCCATAAATTGAATTTTGTCACTTTTTGCAAGAGCTGTAACGTTTCACTGAAAACTCAAATGACAGAGATGTAAAAACAAAAAATGAAGTACTCAAAGTATTCTACAACTTTTCTTTAGATATTAGGGCAAGATTCAGCTTCTATAAAAAGATATATTTATCACAAGACTCTCAGGTCTAAAATAGATTGTCTTTTTGCCTCCAAAACCACCTGCTGGCTTGCCAAAAACGACTCAGAGAACTTTCCAAATATTTCTACAAGGACTCTACACATATGGATGTAGGTAAAGACACCCAATGGAGATTCTCCTTCTTCCCACAGAGCTATAGCAATAGACTTCGGGCTCCAGGCTCACACCCGAGCTCAACTAGAACACCTGCGCTCTGATACCAGTTGAGAGATCTCAACAACGGAAGTGGAATGGAAGAAGGTGTGAGAGAGAGGGAGAGCCAGAAGAGAGAGTCACACAAGTTTTGGTGGGTGCAGAATACCCTAATCTTCTATGTCATCCATATATATATGTGTGTTTGAGTATTGTACATAACCGGGGTTAAAGTACAGTGGCCTTTAACCCCCATAGCAAGTCCATGTGCCACTCTTCCATGTAAGAGGACCCATAGGTGTGTTATGTAGCCTGGGGACATGGTTCTCACACCAAAGGCCTAGTATGGTGAATGGTGAAGGAGATTACCAACATTCTTCATCCAAAAGGTGCACGGCGCCCTCCAAGAAAGACCACTCCACCTTGTCTTAAGCCTTGTTGAAGCCCAAAAGGAGGATAGCTAAAGGTTATAACTCTCCCTAACCCACCTAGAAAATCCCATGCAAACATTAAGTGAGATATGGCTAAGGTCAATGGGATGTATAATAGTATTAAATTGGTGGAGTTGTTAGGGCATCTTGGACTTTCTCATCCATGTGGGCTAGTCCCATGTGGGCTGGTGATGTATAGTCCAAGAAATAATATTTCTATAAGGGAAAAGTAGGATGAGCTAGCAAGCATCTTTGTGCCATTGTCCTCCTAGGCATTGTAACATGAAGTTTGGGGTAATAAAACTTCATGCACCTCTTAGCTTCCTACTGCTTTCAAACTTAGTGGACAGAGATCTTTATCACTGGAAAAGGAGAAATAAAAGAGAACCACCAAGAGACTGTACCACACATTCTTGTCTTTCTTCCCTTAGACGAGAATGAAGATGGTAACATCCCAAGTGATGTCGTACTCTAGCATAAGGAGAAGGAAAGGATCAGCGGAGGCCATAATCTCACCAAGCCGATTTGTGCCAAAGAGAAGAGTGATACATTGTTGAAAGAAGATCTTGCGGATCAATATGACATGAACTGATATATATAGAAGAGTTTGAAGGGGCTGATTAGGTCGGATGGGTGGGTTCCAGGGAAACATTGCACCTCCTTCATAGATACCTCTATAGGTAGCTCAAAACACTATGCAAATTGTCATCAGACACATAGGCCTATAACTTCTAAAAGGAAAATGATATCAAATATTTAAACACACTTAGCAACATGCCTTGAAATGGGCTTCACTTTGATATAAGCTTCGTAAGAAATAGAGAAGTAGTTGAAAAGTTATGGGCATTTTACTGGAAGGGGGTAAAAACTGTCCAAAAAAGAAATAGTCACACACAAAGAGTCATAGCTTTTTGGTCTAAAATCTGGTGTACAAACTGAAAATATACTATTATGCTCCTTGAAGAGAGCTTCAAGCTGATATAAGTTTCATCAAAATTTAAGCATCGAGTAGAATGTTATAAGCAAAATACTGACAGGGGGTCAAAAAATCATGAAAAACACCTACTCCTTCTACTGATGCTGACTTGGGAGAATAATCCCTCCATGCTCATACTTAATCACAATGATCCAAGTCCCATAAAGGTCACCTAGGAGGGAAGGAAGAGCTCCCTTTGTGGCTTGGGAAATGGATAAACCATGTATGCACAATGAGTGGGCGAATAGACAGCACTTTTGAACACTTTAGAAGAGAGAGCAATGGAAAAAGGGGAGAGATTCTCAAGAGGGAGAACTTGAAGTGACCTTCATTAACAATAGAGTGAGATTCCCCTCAAATGCAACTCAAAATACTATAATCACAAGGGATAAGAAGAGGTTTCATACATACAATAGGGAACGGGAGCTGCCAAGACTACTCATAGAAAGAGAATGAATAGAGGAATTCTAGAAGGATTCCTCTTGACTCCACATTGTTCCACACTCCTCCACATGCCTTCCACATGCTTGGCATGTGATCTCACTTATATTATTGAAGCATATGGACATGAGACCCACCTCTTTATATGACTCACTCTTCCTATTTTCTAAAAACCCCATAATATCCCATACACAAATAACTCTCACCCCATACCAAGGTATTTATAATTCATACACATGGTATTTACAATGATCCATTCTACTTATCCTCTCAATCCCATACAATATTCTAGAAAATAGAAATAATTGAGAGCCACTAGGCTATCACTTAATACTCACACTCTTATCAAACATAGAGAAAAGCAATACCACTGCCCAATAAAACATGTCAATTTTTGGCATCACATCTTCCCCCCCCAGCAGATCCTCTCTAGTAATAGAGAGGGTTTGCTGGCCATCAAGGTGGTTGAGCATAGAAGAATTTAAGGTGACACTCATTGGTGCGTCTGGGTATCACCATGCCGTCAACAACCTCAAGCTGATAGATTCCATTGGCAAACTTATTCTTGACTCGATATGGTCCCTCCCATCGGCTGATAAACTTTTTGTCTAGACACTTGTCCAAATGGCTATCAAATCTCATGACCAAATCTCCTTCTGCAATATCCTTCTTCTTGCGTAATTTGGTGTCAAAATGGGCCTTGCGCCTTTTTTGAGAAGCTTTCAAATTTTGTAAGTCCTGTAATCTATATTCATCCAAGGCTTCTAACTATACCAAGCATTAAGAATAGGCATCTTCTTGTCCTTCTATTCTTGCAACAGTAGTGCGAAGACTATGTATCTCCAATTCAATGGGCAAAATGGATTCTATCGCATCCTTATCGCATACACTAGTTGGAATGGTGTAAACCCAATAGCTAGCTTGTATGTGGTCCTTAAGCCCATAAAACTTCTATCAAATTGTAAGATATCAATGCTCCACTCTCATGTAACTACGCGGGAACCAGCTAACTCTACTTGTAAGCCCCCCATATGAGGAGAAGGCATTTGAGTAGCTCGGTTATCCGGTAGGTCCTAGTTTGGACACCAGATGGGGGCCATGTGTGGCCTGATGGCAGGACGACTTCAGATAGAGTTGGCACACTGCTAACTAGGCTATATGCAAGTGTGGAAAGGCATTCCATGACTGACTGCACTCAGGGTAGACATAGCATTTCCCCGGGCAGCAGCCCACTCTCGGGTTGCGGGGCCCGTTTGGGATCCCAGATGATCCTGGATGGCTGTGGGCCGAATGGCGACCGTAGGTTAGTTACTCTATTTTACGCCACGGTTCTATCGTGTGGTTGGTGGCCTATTTCGAGACCGAACCCCCAGTCGATCGTTTTGGGCAGACTGGGTCGGTCACCCATTTGGCTCCAACTGACTATGACTAGTGGCTATATAAGAGCAAGCCCGTGAAGCCCATTTCATCACTGGCTATAGCAACCCTGATTCCTTAGCATCCAGCCTCCGTCTTGTACTATTTCCAGCTTGCCATCAAAGCTTCTTTCATAGGAGCGCACGGCTGGGAGGTAGCGCCATCTATTGTATCAGTTCTACAGTAATCAAATTTTTTGATTCTCCATACTATCTGGTTTTCTCTCTTGCATATGAGATCCTATTATCTGTTGAGCACAGACATTGTATTATTTTCTTACATGGTATTAGAGCCTGGACTCTAGCAAGAAGATTTGGTAGTGTGTTTCTATTTGCGAGCAGATTGTGAGAGATGGCCCAGCTCGCAAGACTGCGAATCCCACCGTTCGGCGAAAGCGGAAAGTTGGATGGCTCTAACTATCCACTTTGGAAGTTCAAGATGAAGACCATCCTAAGCGCATATGAGCTTTGGGATACTGCTACTAGGGTGGACATGAGGCCGGTTGCAAGACCGGATCTAGCCAATGCTGGACAACAGATAGTACCAACTACAAATGAGATTCTCGCGTGGACAAGAAGAAATGCAGATGCGCTGTGTTCTATTGTCTGCAATGTAAGTGATTCCATCATGGCATTAATTCAACATGTCACCACAGTGGAGGAGGCATGGACGGTCTTGAAAAATCAGTATGAGACCACGAATCAGACGCAGATTCAGAATCTAGAGACTCAACTCGCGAGCGAGAAATTGTTTGAGTCTGAAGCGGCAGAGAAGTTCATCACCAGGGTGAAGAATCTACACGATCAGATGACTGCGATTGGCATCACCATCACCAGCGAGAATCTAGCACGGATGTGCATACGGATTCTCCCACCAAAGTACGACGGTCTTGTTATAGCACTGAATACGTAGAATAGAAATCCACCCCTCAACTTTGAGGATTTCAGCATGATGCTTCTAGAGGAGGAGATGCGTTAAAAGATGAGGAATAGAGAAGATTCGGTTTTCTGGACTGGATCAAAGAAAGGTAAGGGTAAGGACTCAGGTAACCCATCTTCTTCTGATGATAAAAAGAGAAAGAAGAAGATCAAGTGCTTCTATTGCAACAAGGCAAGGCACAAGCAGAATGAGTGCCGGAAGAAGATTGCAGATGAGAAGAACAGAGTAAAGAAAGAGTCCAGCAACAGCGCATAGGCAATACCAGTAGAGCTATTCGTAGCAATTAAGGAGATTTGCACGGAAGTAGTTCATGTACCTGTGGATGAACCTTGGATCATTGACAGTGGTGCATCATGCCACATGACCAGTCGGAAGGATTGGTATATCTCTCTACAGCCGGTAGGGAATGACATCCTGGTAGCAGTCGGCAATGATGCAAAATGTCCAGCAAAAGGAAAAGGTACGATTGCTCTCAAGTCAAATCGAGTTGTAAAACAGTTGTCCGATGTTCTTTATGTGCTAGATATCAAGAGGAACTTGTTGTCCATTTCTGCGATCACGGATCGGGACCTCAAAGTTCAATTCGATAAGAATGGTGCCCAGATTTTGGATCTTCAAGGGAAGGTTGTTGGTAAAGGTACACAGCGCAACAACATCTACAAACTCTCAGCTTTTAGTGCTCGAGCCAATGTGAAGAACACTAAGCTATGGCATGAGAGGTTTGGTCATCTAAACCTTAGTTCTTTAAAGGAGATGCATAAAAGTGGAATGATTGCAGACCTACCAGAAATTTTAGATCTGCCCGATGTATGTGAAGCTTGCATGATGGGCAAGTAGCATCGGCAGCCCTTTCCTAAATAGGCTAGCAAGGCAAAGGCTCCTCTAGAGCTCGTTCACACGGACCTCTGCAGAAAGATGGAGATGGAAGCTTTGGGTGGTTCCTACTACTTCATGACACTGATCGACAACTACAATAGAAGGATATGGATATACTTCTTGAAGACTAAAGACGAGGCTTTTAGTAAGTTTAGGGAATGGCATGTAATGGTCGAGAAAGAAACAGGGAGGAAGGTGAAGAAGTTGAAATCAGACAGAGGTGGAGAGTTCACATCGACTGAATTCGAAAGTTACTGCAAAAGTCACGGGATCAAGAGGGAGAAACCTGCGCCACACACATCACAGCAAAATGGAGTAGCAGAGTGCAAGATGCGCATCATCTGCGAAATGGGCCGGAGTATGATGAAAGGAAAAGATTTGCCAAAGGCTTTCTGGGCTGAAGCATGTAACATGGCAGTTTATATTCTCAATCATAGCTACACGAAAGCTATGAATGGGATGACTCCACTGTAGGCCTTTTTTGGTAAGAAACCTTCAGCTACACATTTTCGAGTTTTTGGATGTGACTCTTTTGTGCATGTCCCTGATGCTACCAGGACCAAATGGGAGCTGAAGAGCCGGAAGTGTATTTTCTTGGGCTACAGTGAAGAGGCGAAGGGTTACTGTCTCTATAACCCTGTTACCAAGAAGGTAATAGTAAGTCGCGATGTGGTCTTCTCAAAATAGCCGCATCAATTGGAGGAGAATGCTTCCTTCCCAGACAACTATGACCAGGATATCCATCTAGTACCACCACCAACAGCAGATCGAACTCCCCCACGGTGCTTGGGAGAATTCAAGATAAAGAAGATGAACAAGAGCCTGCAAAACCACAACGGAAACGGCCGTTCTCGAAGTGGATAAAGCAGCTTTTGGACAGCAGAGAACCTCCAGCCATTGAGGAGGAACCATCCGAACACCGCCGGTCCAAGAGATTAGAGGAGCAAAGAAGGGTGCAGGAACACTTGGTCAGCTACGCTTTGATGACAGAAGTGATTCGTGCTGATGAACCCAAGTGTCTTGAAGAGGCACAGGGTGATGATAGGTGGATGGAGGCTATGCAGTCCGAGTATGGCTCCATAATGAAGAACAACACTTGGGACCTTGTGGATCGTCCACCAAAACGCAAGGTAATCGGCACCAAGTGGGTATACAAGACCAAGTACAAGTCCAACGGCACGTTGGATAAGTACAAATCTCAGCTCATGGCAAAAGGATTCGCACAGGTACATGGTTTTGATTATCAGGATACTTTTGCTCCCACAGCTCGACTAACCACAATTCATAGTGTTTTAGCTTTAGCTACCTAGGAAAGTTGGCTTGTGCTTCAGATGGATGTAAAATATGCCTTTCTGAATGGAGATCTCAAGGAGGAGGTATACATGGAACAACCACCAGGTTTTGTGATCCCCGGTTCAGAAGGTAAAGTTTGTAAATTGAAGAAAGGCACTTTACGGGCTGAAACAGGCCCCACGAGCGTGGTACTAGTGGATTGATGCCTACTTTCTGCAAAACGGGTTTAGGAGGAGCCCATCTGATGCAAATTTGTATATCTTTAGAGAAGGAGGCAGGTGTATGATCATGGTCCTTTATGTGGATGACCTTGTCATAACAGGGAACCATAAAGAGAAGATCTCGTAGACGAAGCATTTGCTAGGAAGAGCATTTGAAATGACAGACCTTGAGCTGATGCATTTCTGTTTGGGGATTGAAGTTTGGCAAGAGCCAAAATAGATCTTCATTTCATAGCAGAAGTACGCTGGAGAGATACTGAAGGCATTTGGCATGGCTGAGTGCAAGACAGTTGGTACCCTTATGGAGGTTGACGTGAAGCTCTCAAATGAGGATTCTTTCAAACGAGGATTCATCACCATTGGTGGACGAAGCGAAGTACAGAAGGCGTGTGGGCAGTTTGATTTACTTGTGCAACACGCGGCCAGACATCAGCTTTGCGACTGGTGTACTAAGCAGGTTTTCCAATAAGCCCCGGGAGAACCATTAGAGGGTAGGGATGCGGGTGCTGAAATACATCAAAGGCACACTTGATTATGGCATCACCTATACCAAGGGCAACATCTTGACCGGATTCTGTGACTTGGATTGGGTAGGAGACGTGGACAGCAGGAGATCAGTGACAGGTTACTATTTCTCACTTGGATCTGGAGTTGTGTCATGGGTCAGCAAGAAGCAACCCACAGTTGCTCTTTCTTCTACCGAGGCTGAGTACAAATCTACATGCTTTGCTTTTTGTGAGGCAGTGTGGTTGAGGAGGATTTTGGGGGACATGGGTGGAGTGCAGAACAAGCCAACACAGTTATCATGTGACAATCAGAGTTGCATGGCGATTGCAAAGAACCGTGTGTTCCATGCTCGCACAAAACACATTGAGATTCAATATCACTTTGTACGCGAGCTCATCATGGATGGAGAGGTCGACTTGGTGTATTGTCCGACTACAAAGAATGCTGCGGACATCTTCACGAAGGCTCTTGGAAGAGACTTGCTGGAGAGGAATCTTCATCGACTTGGCATTGGGCCAAAAAAGTAAGTTCACTTGCGGGTGGACATTGAGGGGGGGTGTTAGATATCAATGCTCCACTCTCGTGTAAATGCGCGAGAACCAGCTAACTCTACTTGTAAGCCCCCATATGAGGAGAAGGGATTTGAGTAGCTCGGTTATCCAGTAGGTCTTGGTTTGGACACCAGATGGGGGCCATGTGTGGCCTGATGGCTGGATGGCTTCAGATAGAGTTGGCACACTGCCAACTAGGCTATATGCAAGTGCGGGAAGGCATTCCATGACTGACCGCACTGAGGGTAGACAGAGCATTTCCCGAGGTAGCCCACTCTCGGGTTGCGGGGACCGTTTGGGGTCCCAGATGATCCCAGATGGCTGTGGGCTGAACGGGGACTGTAGGTTAGTTACTCTATTTTATGCCACTGTTCTATCGTGTGGTCGGTGCCTTATTTCAGGACCGAACCGCCAGTCGACCATGGGCGGACTGGGTCGGTCACCCATTTGGCTCCAACTGACTACGATTAGTGGCTATATAAGAGCAAGCTCGTGAAGCCCATTTCATCACTGGCTACAGCAACCCTGATTCCTTAGCATCCTGCCTCCGTCTTCTACTGTTTCCAGCTTGCCATCGACGCTTCTTTCACAGGACCGCACGGCTGGGAGGCAGCACCATCTATTGTATCAGTTCTACAGTAATCAAATTTTTTGATTCTCCATACTATTTGGTTTTCTCTCTTGCGTACGAGATCCTGTTATCTGTTGAGCACAGATGTTGTATTATTTTCTTACATAAATGTCTATCCCAATGCCTTTTCTTGGTGTCCACAAGCTTTCCCATTGAATTGCACAACAATCCATTTGTTTTCTCAGCCAAGTCATTACATTGGGGATAGTATGGCATGGATATGCTATGATTTATCTTTAGCTTATGCACCACATCTTTAATTAGTTCATCTCTAAAAGAGGTTCCTCCATCAGTGAGAATTTCCAAAGGAAATCCAAAGTGTGAACAAATTTGGTCAAAGAGAAATTTTGCAACTGTGCTTGCCTTGCTATTGACTCTGGCCTTGGCCTCTGCCTATCGAGTTGCATAATCTGTGGCCATGAATAAATAATTCTTGCCTTGAGATGAGCAAGGGAGTGATCCCACAAAGTCCAACCCCCACATCTCAAAAGGTCCATATGTTGGAATAGGCTTCAAGGGCCCATGGATCAACTGTCACCTTCCAAACTTTTGGCATACTATACAACTTTGACACCATTCATATACATCCTTATGGAGGCTTGGCCAAAAGTAACCCACATTAAGAATTCTCCTAGCTGTGCTCACTGATGCAAAATGACCGAAGCATTCATGACTTTTCTACTAGTTTCCGTGGGATGGACCACCAAGTTATCTTTTCCCAATTTATAAAGGATGTCATCAACAATAGTATAGGGGCAAGCCTTCCTTACCAATCTTTGATTTTGTTGTGGAGTTAACCCTTGAGGAAACATGCCTTCTTCCACATATTGCTGAACATCTTGTAGTTGTGGCCATCTAGTGTCTACCAGAAAAACCACCCCCCCGTGTTGTATTGCAATGGTTTGAGTAGCTAACTCATCTGCCCTTTGATTTTCGTTTTTTAAAATATGAACAAACTTGCAAAAATGAAACTGACTACATAGTGCTATAGTATTCTGACTAAGATCCTTCAAATGAGGACTTCTTGTCTTGTAATGCCCTTGCATTTGCTTTATAATAAGTTGAGAATCTCCCCTTACTTCCAATTCTTTAACTTGAATTTGAAGACAACCCTCCAAACCAAGAATCAAAGCATTATACTCAGCTACGTTATTAGTTGTGATACCTGGAAGCACTTGTCCTCTTGCCCATACCTATTGACCTTTAGAATTCATCAAGACCATCACCATGGCTCCTTGTTGGTGTGAAGGACTAAAAGACCCATCAAAATACAAAACAAAAGCTGTTGGTGGTGTCTCCCTTTCATCCATAATGTCCTCCTTACATTTCTTTTCTTTTCCTAGATCCATCTGTCCTGTGAGAAAATCTACCATAGTGGTCCTAGTGGTATTTTCAGTGACAAAAGAGAAAGAGGACTCTTGAAGTTTTGACAACCATTTTGCAAATCTTCCCCCATGATTAGGCTTGCAAACTAGATATGCTAATACATATTGAGAGGTAAGGAAGAAAAAGGGTTGAGGCAATAAATAGGAGCAAAACTTTCATACTGAAAACACTAAAGAGAGACCTTGTTGCTCCATTTCTTCATTCCTTGTTTCCATCTCTGTAAGCTGTCAGCTGGCATAATAGAAGGGTTGCATTCTACCTTCCTCTCCTTTTTGTAGCAATACAACACCAACTGAATGAAAAGATACACTTGGATTTACATAAAAGTATTGGGACGACCAATCAGGGGGCTTCAATATTGGGCCCTTACTCATGGCCTCCTTAAATTGCTGACCAGACTCCTGTTGCTCCACACCCCATTGGAAAGAAACTCCTTTTCTTGTCAACAAGCTCATTGGATGCACTATCTCTATGAAATCATCACAAAAGCATTGATAATACTTCCTGTTTCCTAGAGTTTTACGAACACCAGTCACACTGTCAGGACTTGCCAATGACATGATTGCTTAAACCTTGTTAGGATCCATTTGCAAGCCTTCTTTAGACACAATATGACCCAATAAAACTACTTTTGTTTGATCCAAATGACACTTTCTAGGATTTCGACACCCTTTTGATTCATCAATCCTAGCTAAGGCCATCTTCAACTTCTCCATGTCTCTGTGCCAAGAATAAATGCAAAAATCATCCAAAAACACCCTTATGAACTTTCCCAATTAAGGCTCAAGCACTTGACTCATGAACCTTTGCTAGTGCATTGGTCAACCCAAAGGGCATCACCCTATAAGCAAATACTCCCCAAGGTGTGACAAAGGATGTCTTCTTTTGATCTTCCTCCCTAATGCAAATTTGAAAGTACCTAGAATACCCATCACATACCGAATCCATCTCATGCCTTGCTACTTGGTCTAGTATTTCATCTCGGAATGGCAAAGGAAAATGATCCCTCTTGGTGTTGAGATATTGAGCTCCACTCGTGATATGCCAAGGTGACTGTTGTGCATTTATGTCACCGACTTGTTAGCTGCAGATGTGGTTGGTACACTGCCCATGAATAATAGCTGGATGACATCTATCTTTATGTACTCTAGTTAGGGGCTCAGTTAGTATGCCACCTTAGTTAGTTGAGTTTGGTTTGAGACCCACATATAGGGTTCACCTATTCTTTTGTACTTAGAGTTCTTTTGGCTTTCACAACTAAGAAGAGGAAAACTGTTTTCAGCCTCCACCTTTGTGTATATTCCCCCATTGTGTATGTGAGAAAGCTGCAAGTGAGACTCCTTCCTTCTCTCCCACTCTCTTCACACTTGGTGCATGCATTCAAAGGATGAAAGTCCACACAAACTCACCATTTATTCCCTTTCTTTGGTGTGGCAACTATAGGAGATATCCATTCTGAATCATCGACATGAAAGATGAATCCAGTCTCAAGTAGTTGTGTTACCTCTTTCTTTAGTGCCTCAGCTTGGATCACCCCCAATCGCCTTAAGCGTGGACAACTTCCTTGATTTTTGGCTTCAATTCAATCTTGTGTTCCATAATAGAGATTGGTCAAACAAGTGAATATCTTATTGCAAAGAGATATGGGAAATCATCTAACATATCCAAGTACTAGAACTTCTCACTAACTGATAGAGAATTGTCAAGAAGCTTTTCATTGCTTTGGCACCATTCGTGTGCTCCAAATTGTCCACATGAAGTGTCTCTATAGGATCTTCTTGTACCACCACCTTGTTTCCTCCTGACTCCTCTTGATCAATATCAAGACAAAGACCAAAGGCCACTCCTTCCACCTCACCCTCTAAGTTGGACTCCTCGGAGCTATACCCTATCTCTTCTTCTTCATCGGTTAAGTCAGAGTTTGAACTCTCGGATGTTGAAGACTCCTCCTTAACAACTTACTTTTTGTAGCTTTTGATATTGGAGCAAACCTTCTTATCATTTCCCTACAAAATCAATTCTCCACTATCCCACTTTCGAACAGCCTTCACCTTGAGTAGCTAAGGCCTTCCCCAAATCAATGGATAGGCACGTGCATCTTTCTTGGTAGGGATCACCTGGAAAGTAGTCGCCACATAAATTCCACATACATCCACTTCTAGATTCTTCACAACTCCCAAGGTCTTTACCCTAGTGTTGTTAGCCAAATTGATGCGATAAGGAGAGGTAGTACTAGAGTATTTTAAATCAGTATCTATCATAGTCTTCTCACTCATGACATTAATCGATGCACCTCCATCAATGTAAACATTAGAAATCACTTGACCATCAATGATCACATCAACCATAGGCACATCATCCCCAACATCTATATCTACACCTTTATTCTTTTTCTCCTTTAACACCCTTGTGCTTGCTAGCTTTCCCCATTCTTGCCGTAGTTTTGGAGACAAAGCAAGTAATTGACCAAAGGTGATATGAGCTTCCTTTTCTTTAAGGTCAAACAACAAGTCATAGCTTCCAATGCCTTGTCCTAAAGGAAAGTCTGACTAGCTAATTCTCCTTCTAGATGCTTTCTTTTCTTACTACGGTGTTCCTCTTCCTCCTGATGTCCCTCATCTACTTCTTCCTTACTTTATTCTTCTTCTTTTCCTTTACCATGCCCTTGTTTGGCCATCGTTACCTCTCTTTCCTCATCCCCTAAAGAAGCTTGTATCAAGTATACTTCTTTTTCTTCTTTCTCAATCTAGGACACTCAGGGCGATAGTGACCTTTTTCATACATTCATAGCAAGTGACCCCACTCTTATGTCGAGGCCTATCTTCACTCTTGAATGCTCTAGGTTGTCGTGCATTAAGCAAATGCAATTTCAAATAAGCAAACTCTACCATAAATTGGGAGATATTATGATCTAACTCAAAAGACTTTAGTACCTAAGGTGTTCCCATTACCTCCACCTTAGAAGTTGAAGCTAGTGAAGACACAAAAGAGGATTTGATATGTAGAGAAGCTTCTTTCTTGGCTGCAATGTGGAGTGCATCCATGTATGTCATTTGATCTTTACTCATTACTTTTGAGAAAAGACGACGCTCCAAAGCCATCACAAATTCGCTCATCTTTAAGTGCTCCATCCTTAAGAGACTTTGAGGGGCCGATGATGTAGATGCCACAGCTTGCAAAGCTGACCTTTCATACTTTGTCTCATATTGGATTGCCAATGCAGAGACCATCTCACCCTCTCCTTAATAGAACCAGTCTAGCTGCAACCTCAAATCATTTGGCGACTCCTTTTCCCCAAATCTCTGCTTCATTGTTGCAGCCATATCTCGGTCCCAGTCCTCCTTGGTAGAGTCTGCTGGCAAGGTCTCATGCCAACTCAAGGCTACACCTTCAAGAAAATCGGGCAAAATCTCCCCTTGATCCTTCATGGACCATCTAGAAAGTCGGCATCCTCAAACAAAATCTTAAAGATAAGACTCTGGGTCTTCCCCTTGGGTCCCTCGAAACACTAGAATCTTCACTATGATGAAACACCAAAAGAAAACACCAAGATCCAAATAATCTCCCAAGCAAGATCCAAACAAGCTCCCATAGAGCCTTAGTATACCAAGACCAACTTATTATGCATAACCACTTGTTGAAAACCCTCCACAATGTGATCATCAACCAAGTCTTAAAAAATAAGTGACCAACTAGCATTGTGAAAACATTGTGTATACATACATTCAAGAATCACCCTTCTCACGATTGGAAGTGTACATAATAGCTTCAAGATACTGTGCTCTCCATCATTTCCATAGAAAAATAAGTTGAAAGCCTTGAGAATCACCACTCCACTATTATAGTCAAAAACCACCCAAAGAATCAACTCTTCTTCACATCAAGCTGCCATTACATGAACCAATACCCAATCTATCATTGTGCTTGACGGCGTTGTTGATTCACCAACATATTCAAGAGTGCAAACATAAAGGATATGATCATGATGACTGTGCGAATAGCTTGAGCATCACCTTCACAATCTTCTAGTTCTCTTAAATGGGATGCAATCTCTTCTAACAGAGTTCTTCTAGGCATCCTCTTTATCACATCAGAAAACACATGCCTATACTAGGCATAACATGTGATACACTACACTTGAGACCATTTAATAAGGTGGGATGAATCCAATACCAAGCGTACCTGGCGCCTCCACCAAAAGATGTGACATGAAGTTGGGGGTAATAAAACTTCACACACCTCTTAGATTCCTACTACTTTCAAAATTAGTGACAAAGATCTTTATCATTGGAAAAGGGGAAATAATAGAGAACCTTTGATGCCAAGACCGCACCACACATTCTTGTCTTTTTCCCAAAGATGAGAATGAAGATGGTAACATCCCAAGTGATGTTGTACTCTAGCATAGGGAGAAGGAAAGGATCAGTAGAGGCCATAATCTCACCAAGCCAGTTTGTGCCAAAGAGAAGACCGATACGTCATTGAAAGAAGATCTTGCGGCTCAATATGACATGAATAGATATATATTGAGGAGTTTGAAGGGGATGATTGGGTTGGATGGGTAGGTTCCAGGGAAACATTGCACCTCCTTCTTAGATATCTCTAGAGGTAGCTCAAAATACTCTGCAAACTGTCATCAAACATAGAGGCCTATAAATTCTAGAGCAAGATGATATCAAAGATTCAAACACATGGGCATTGTTTACTTGGGTGTAGCCATTTTTGGTGAGGTTCAGGGACTTTTCTATATATGGGTATCTTGCATGACCCATAACTTATGCATTGCTCAACGAAATTCGGCAAACTTCGTCTTCAAATTGTAGTACATATTCAAACTTAAACATGAGAGCAAGAAATTATGGAATAAGGATTTGGAACGAGACCGTTAAAGCATTACAAGTGCTATGTTGCATGTGAAGCATGCACGTTGAAGACTATAGGATATAGAAATTTATTCAAAAACATCAAAATTTTGTTCTATACGTACATGCAACCAAGTAATCATTCTAAAGTACACTATGTGAGCTTCTCCTCAACCCAAGGACACACCTAAATGAGATCATTATGCATGGGTTAATGGGCCTCCAATGTTGTGCTGAAGTGATGCATACCCATTTGAGGGCACGCTCCACAACTTTTTTTTAAATTGTTGAAAACCAAAACAGATTGAAAATTTGGAATCCAAACTATTGGGACTAGTGTATGGTGGTCTTAAAACATTGATAGTTATTAGTATTGGTATCTAGATTCACCCTAAAATGGAAGAAGTTGGACAAGTGCAATTTGTGCATGTGCAAAGATATTTTAATAAATCCAACACTATTTACAATTTTGAATTGTTTCTATTTCCATGCAATTGCTTGCTATATGGCTCATAAGCATGCCAAAGGTTTGTTGAGAGTTGTGGTGCCATGAGCACATGTAGAGCAAAGGTATGAGCAAAGGGCAAGCTGCCACATGGCATGGAGGACATATCCCACATGTGAGCAAGCATATGGATGTAAGTACCCTCACCTATAAAAGGGAGGTTCATTTGAAGTAATATCAATCAAGCACTTTGCACTATCTCAAGATTCTCTTTATGAGTCCAAGCTAATCTATCTTGGAACCTAATTGACTTGAGGTACATGTCATGAGCACTCTCTTCATGATGTCTTCACATAGGTTTCATCCACCTTAGAGTGCTCCATAGATCCTGAGGCACACATGTTTTGTCATGGTATCCGAGCTTAGGGTTTAGAGGGTTCAACATTAGGTAGTTTTCTCTAGATCTTAGGCTTAGCACTCTAGTAGCTTTGCTTAGTTTTTTAGATCTTTGCACTGCAGTATGAAGAAAAGCTCTTGAGAAGAGCTTGCATAGAAGAAGCTGCAAAGTCCTAGAGAGACTCTCTTGTAGCAACAATGAATCAATCGAGTTGAAGATAAACTGCAAATAGTAAGCTTGGGACAGCTACCTCTACAAATGGCTCCCATCGCATATGGGTGACCTCAACTATGACCTCAACTGCTACTACAATGACCTTCAGCTCCATAGCCTTCAAAATAGTAGCTCTCCCTAAATCAATGTTGTGCGTGGCGAGAATCAGTGATCCTTGGTCTGCCGCTGCCCGTTCAAGCATAAATGTTGCACTAGCATTGTGGCAATCATGAGTCTTCTCCTTCGATGCTCCTCTCCAAGCAGCCACTCTCATCTCCAAGTAGCTAGCCGCCAAGCTACAGATGGCCACGTTCTGCTCCATAAGATCTATAATCTTGTCCAGAATCTGGTCCAAGAATCTGACCTTTGGCGTAGCCTTTCATTCACGGCCGAGGACCTTCGTTGTGAAAGCTTTTCTAGTTGCTTCAGCTACACTTGTGTCGATCACCCTGGCTAGCACACAATTCAACACGAGTAGGTAGGACTGCTTGGCAGACTCATAGGTCATGACTAGGGCTCTAGCAAACAAGGCCAACTCATGCAGCAACCGAACGACAGACTTCACCGCAACGTAGCCTCAAGTTTGACCGGATGAGCAGCAGACCTGGGACTCCTTCCAGATCTCAAACAAAAAGGTAGCTACAAGCTACTTGTGGATAGCCAAGCTACCTAATGATGACAAAGAGAAGCATCACTGAATCAAAATGAAATTACAGAGAAGTTTAAGAGCAACTTGACGGCCGAGGAACCGCGGTCTGAGTCTAGCTATTTGCAAATGTCTAGTGGAATTTCTATGAGTGCAGCGCATTGCCAATGAGCACAAATAGCAGTAAGCCAACCGGCTCCCGGATCCAGAGCAAGCTCTACTGCATTGCCTTCACAGAAGCCTCTCGTGCCCCCTCCGTCACCAACGCATCTCCATCATCGTCGTCGCGCCTCTGCAACCTCAAAGTTTTCCAATGATGTATGTTCTCCAAGGTCTCACCACAAAATGCCATGTGGCAGATAAATACTAACCAGGGTTAGTTAGAAGCACCCTTGGTTAAGTTTGAAATCACTATGGTTAAGGTAACCTTGGTTAAGCTGATGGTTAGGTTCAACTGGACCATGGTAAAATTTATGTAACCATGGGTAAATCTATTTGGGTTTAAAGATTGCCACATGGCATAGTGCCACCTAAGCACAGAGTTCTTGCTAAGCACAGTATGGAATTCAGCATGTGAATCCCTGTGCCACATCATCAAAGGCCCTTTTGTTCACAGAAACTTCAACAAGCCGTAACTTGCAATCCAAGAGGAATTTGCACATGCTCCAAAAAGGAAAAGTGATCGTCTTTTTGAGCTCTATGCGCCTGTTAGATCAGAATCATTGTATGCAATTAGACATTGCCAATATTGAAAGAAATCAATTGGTAAGACCTTTGCAACAAATGCTAAAGCAATGCATGAATGCAAAAAGCATGCCAAAAGCACAAGTGCATGAGATGACCATAGCAAAAAGCATGGCATCCACACATAAAGCATTAAGGCATCTGGATGAACAAAGAATCATGCATCAACCTACGTCAAGAGAAGAAGCGAACGCCATCGACATTAAGCATTGAGAAACAAAAACCTTGCCAACCTTGCCTATATTTTGTAATCAAACCTGACCACCTGAGCGTAGCCATGTAGGCATCCAGGGGAGGATTTGATCTTGTAACTCACATCTGACCACCTTGCAGTAGCCAAAGGATCATAGCACCAAGGGGAGCTGTTGAGAGTTGTGGTGCCATGAGCACATGTAGAGCAAAGGTATGAGCAAAGGGCAAGCTGCCACATGGCATGGAGGACATATCCCACATGTGAGCAAGCATATAAATGTAAGTACCCTCACCTATAAAAGGGAGGTTCATTTGAAGTAATATCAATCAAGCACTTTGCACTATCTCAAGATTCTCTTTATGAGTCCAAGCTAATCTAACTTGGAACCTGATTGACTTGAGGTACATGTCATGAGCACTCTCTTCATCATGTCTTCACATAGGTTCCAAATCCACCTCAGAGTGTTCCATAGATCCTGAGGCACACATGTTTTGTCAAGGTCATTGCATTTAATAATACATAGCATCAAGCCCGATAGCATGCCCTTTGGCCTATTTGTGTTTTGAAGCATTTTAGGCCACATTGCACTTGTTTGGGATATCCAAGTCTGTTGACATGTATCGCCGGAGGGGGAAAAAATCGGCGGCTGAAATTTTGCTACTCCCACGAATTCTGAATTTTCACACCTCCCGCCCATCAAATCTTGGAAGATTAAGTACCTACAACCTGCCCCCTCCTTGCAAACACCTTGCAACCTGCACGCACCTCGACGTGACCTTGCGTAGACTTTGGTTTACCATTGTCTTCTTTCGGGTAAGTTGTCTTCTATTCTTTGCTTGCCTCATGAGCTAGCTTCTCTGGGTCTATTCTAGACTGATCGTGGTCGTGACGTAAATGGCAACATGCAGCTTGCCATGGCTTGCAAGAGAAGCAGAAAAAGGCTATGAGACAAGAAAGTTGAAAAGCTAGGTCAAGGTATAAGGAACAGAGTGCGGGTCAAGGAAAGCTATGGCATGGTATCGAATCGGCAATGGAAGACACTTTTGCAACATCTGCAAAGGGAGAAACAATGAGAAGAAAGAAGACTCCTTGCAGAGCAATAGCAAGAAGCGGTTGCAGATGCATGCATTCGATCATTGCCATCGGAGCGAGCACGAGCTGTGGTTTCATGATTGATGGGAGCATTCAAGGCAACAACATTAAGCCATTCAGGTGACTACCAGTCTTGAGTATTCACAAGCTTTAGCCCGCACCCTAAAGTTCTTAGAGTAACAATCCTACCAACACCTTGGGAGATGTACGCCCAAGAGGCGATGCTCTCTAACTTGAGAAGTGGCCTACAGAAAGTGAAAGGGGTGCACAGCTTAGATCAACTAGCTGCAAAGAGAGTGACATTAGCTATGTTGGTGTCCCATGAAACAAAAAGGAAATGGCTTGGGCGCACAATGTCAAAGATGTTGTCAATTAGAAGGACCAACGTGGCTCTAGTGTTGCATGTAGAGCAAAAGGAATGCACGATTATCCTGATCTTAGAAGTCTGTGGGCTTAAACAGAACGAAAGAAAAGGAGAGCTAGCCTAAGTGCGGAAGTCATTACTATAGTGATGATATTTTGGCATGAAAATACAAGAGTTTCTCTAAATAGAAAGGATATCTATAAGAAGCGGACAGGATGCAAGGTATTTGAGGAGCACATCATACACATGCTAGATATAACGTAGGTTAGTGGTGCCTAAACCAGCTCGGTGGTTGTTTGTGATTGAGAATTTCGGATAATTTACTTATTTCATTTCTTAAACTAGGCTTGGACTAAATGTGATTGTTTTAAACTAGCCTGGTGGTTGGAACATCATGCAACTATAGGCTGGTTCATCTCAATTGCCAGTTATGTGATTGTCCTGAACCAGCGTGGTTGAACAGACATTAGTTGTTGTCTAGCCAGGTGGCATGGTTGAGCAGGTATTAACAACAATATATTTCGCAATATATTGTTATTTTACTAAACCAGCTCGGTGGTTGGAACATCATGCAACTGTGGGTGCTTCAGCTCAATCACCAGTTATGTGATTGTCCTGAACCAGCGTGGTTGAACAGACATTAGTTATATTGACCAGTCCGGTGGTTGAAATTATTGTGTTTCTTAGTATTTAAATTTGTTAAATTTAATTTCTTGCTATTCGGGTCATATACCACTGTTAAATTGTGGAATGCAGAAATGAAAACAATACAATGTTATTTTCTAATGGTAAAGTTTAGAAATGAAAAGCAATATACTTGTTATTGTCTAATACGTGAGACCGTCAAGCTAAACCATCCCAGTGGCTGAAATCGTGACAGTGTCCTAAACCATTTCGGTGGTTGAAATTGTGACTGTCCTAAATGTGTCCTAAACCAGCCCGGTGGTTGACTATCCTAAACCAGCTCGGTGATTGAAATTGTGACTGTCCTAAACTAGCATGGTGAATGAAAATTGTTTTGCTTCATTATATACTTTAATTAGAGTGTGTTTTGTATTCTTTTAATAGTAGCAAAAAAGGGGCTCATTGTTCTATTGTTCATGCATGTTGGGTCAGCAGACAGAGTTGTATCTCAAGTTTGTGGATCAGAATCCAGACATTTCAATTGGGTAGAGGAGCTTTGAGCATTACAAGCCCTGGTATATCAGGAAACTCAAAGATAGGAATGTTTGTTGTTGCAAAACACACATAGACTTTGACTTGGCTCGGCAAGCTATAAATGACTTGAGATTTGGTCATGTTGGAGCATTGCTCCATGGGGATCAATGCCCATGCATCCCCAATGAATGCATAGTCTGTAGGCCACTTGGATCCTCATCATGTGTTGCAAGGGAGGGCATGTTTTGTAGCCTGAGGTCTCTGTGGGAGCGAGTGGTTTGTCCAAAGGGAGACCATGAGTGGCACATGATTGAATGCATTCACGGCACATGCAAGCATTGCAGTTTGAAGCTGAAGAAGAAGACATTCAATGTCTATCCAAATGAAATGAGGGAAGACAACCATGTTGCGCTAAAATGGAGGAGATTTGAAAATGTCAATGTTGAAGGATCCGATAAAAAGAGATGGCTATTGTCATATAAGAGCACCCGGCCAAGGGAGCTTGTAGGTCACGTGGTTCAATCCATCCCAAAATATGTGCTTCACAATTTCATGACCAGCTGGTAGGATAAGTAGTTCAGGATGTGCCTTGCCAATTTTCCCTGTGACACTATTGTATTTGTCATAGATTTTGCAGAAAATTATTTTTTTCAAGAACAAGATGAGATATAAAGTGCTCACTCATACAACAAGCAGATAACAATTATTGTGCATATCACATTCAGTCATTTGCTTGATTCTTCCATGCTTGATGTCAATCTACTTTGCTGACTCACAAGAGTCCAGCTAGTGCAATGCACTTACCATTTCTACATTTCAGAGGATAGGGAACATGACATCCTATTTGTGCAGCATGCTTTTCTACTGCATTAGGAATGGCTAAAAAAGGAAAATCCCCATGCAAAAAATATGAAACAACATTGGGTGTGGTTAGATGGTGCTGCCTCTCAATTCAAATCAGCACGTGGATTCTACTTCGTCTCAAGGTTCAAATCCCTGACCGCGGTGTAGACATGATGTGGAATTTCTTTGGGTCTAGCCATGGCAAGGGTGAACATGATGGATGCGGTGCTGTTATTAAGCAAGCTCTATTTAAACACCAATTAGCATGCCCTCAAGAAAAACTCAATGATGGATGCTGTAAGATGGCTTACATCCAACCTCTCCACAGGCACGCATTCTACATACAGTAAACAAAGCCTTAAGAATTGTGTAGTATGCAGAGTGTTCCATGAAGTGAAAGTGGATGAAGTGCAAAGGAGAAGCCAGAACGATTGTGAGAAAATTAAAGGAGTTTGTGGTTTGCACAGCATATGGGGCTTTTCAAACAACCAACTGATTAAAACGAGAAAAATTTCTTGTTTTCGCTGTGCATGCATCATAGGGGATCATGATGATTGTGAGAACATTGCAACTGCGAAGACATGCAAGCGAGTTCAAGTTTTCCCTCTATGTTCAGATGGAGTGACACAAAGAATGGAGAGACAAATGACTCGCCACAGTTTGGGGAGAGTTTTGATGACCTCACTAGCTATCTGCAAGAGGGGGATAACTTTATAGTTGTTACAGATTATGGGGAGAATGAGGAAGATGACCCATACTTTCTGTTGCAGTGCAAAAAACCTAACTACAAGGTTGAGGAAACATTTAAGGATAATTGGGGAACAACCTATGAGAACTAGGATGTAGTAGTGAGAGCTTTTTGGTACAAAAAAACATCCAAGAGAGGCTGCACTTATGAACTGCTACATAAGAGTCCACAAACATGTGTGTACTCTCATCTAGTAAGAGCTATTAAGTTCCAGATGCAACTTGTGTCACAACGAAAGAAGGGCAAGAGTGTCTTCAAATTGGATTTAGATACGCATGAGCACATCTTGGGGTGTCTTGGAGCAGTGGACGAGGACGATTGAGATAGTACTAAGAAAATGTATGTAGTCTCATTGCACTTGTCCTACAAAGTGGAACTTGTATTGAGACTACTTCTTTTTACTATATCCCAAACAACCACTGTGTTGGTTTTATTAAATTATTTTTCTAAATCTCAAACGGTAAAACCCATGCTTGTTTTTAGTATATCCCAACAACCACCGCACTGGTTTCTCATAATGCATCCACACATCCTACAAATCCATTCATCTTGTAATAATAGAAGCAAACCACCGCACTAGTGGTGCAAACCAACCACCATGCTGGCGATAACTTATCTTGCGCTACTACCGTGCTATCCCTACACTACTACCATGCTATCTTAAAATTTGTTGCACAATGCTATACTAAAATAGTGCCCTTTCTAAAGACTGTTTATCATTTCGTTAACCGTCAGATTTCATCTCATGCTTGCTTTTAGTATATCCCAACAACCACCCCGCTAGTTTCCCATAACAAATCCATTCATCTTGTAATAATAGAATAAAACCACCACGCTGGTGGCTATTCATATTCTAGTGCAACCAACCACCACATTGGCAATAACTTATCTTGCACTAATGTTGCACTACTACCATGCTATCCCTACACTACTGCCCTGCTACCCTAAAATTTTTTGCACAATGCTAGTGCCCTTTAGACTGGTTATAGTTAACTATCAGATTTCAACCACCGGGCTACTTAAAACATTTAAGTACTAACATGGAAGTAGGTCGATACAAAATCAGGTATTATGAGCACCATGAGAATACCCACAAGTTCAAGAAATGCCTGTAAGATTTTTATTATTTCAAAACACAACGACATTTTTCTTTTTCAAGGAGATTCCAGACGTCCAACTATCTTATCAACCTCTCTATAGCAAGAATCTCCTAGCTCTTCAAGCTAGTCTGCTGCACAATGGCTTCACACACTCAGATTATACACTGCTTTCTTGACTCTGCTAACTATATGTCCATAGTAACTCCTCCTTTTGCTAGGGGGTCCTCTTCATCCTGCTCTTTGTGCTGTATACATCTTTGCACCTCTATCATGTCCTCCCAAAAGAAACCTACATCATGAGCTTGACAAGTACCTTAAAGGAGCAGGAAAAACAATAGCCAGGGGAATTAATATTCACCATTTGTGCTGACTCCTAGTGATACACCCACCACCGAAGCATGTCCTCCTTGCAGCTATTTTCCTCCTTCTTCTTCGGGTCTGTTTCTGTGAGGATGCCATCCAACATCATTTTCAGATAGAACAAAAGCATTTCAAAGTCTTTTGGGTATGCCATAGATTCACAGAAGGTGGATCGGTGTGCAAAGTTTGGATCGGTGTACAGAGTTTTGGGGCTAGATTTCATAATGGGCTCTTAGTTGTGTATGCACTGCACTTAAATAGGGAGAGAGTTCATTGAGCCCGACCTTCTCATTCTTTAGTATCATGTTAGTTTAATCTAAATCTTTTGTCTCACATTAGTTGTCTAATTGAAATCTTTAGTCTCACATTAGTTCACTAATCAAAATCTTTCAGTATCACATTAGTGATCTAATCAAAATGTTTCGTCTCACATTACTTGTCAAATCAAAATCTTTTGTCTCATTATTATCACTGCACTAGCGTGGATCAAAGGACACTATCTAGTCACATAGCTGAGAAAAAATTGCCCAAGTAAACTCTGGAGAAGATTAACAATTGAATAGATTACACACAAATTACATAGATTACAATCTCAAGGACTCCTTTACTTCAAATTACATCTCAAGGACTCCTTGTTGAGCTTCTTGATTGTAGGCTTAGCCCTCCTTGCTCCTTTCCAGAATGGGGGTTGGCTCCTTCCTATAGGGGCCCAGCCCTTTCCTTCATGCTGCTTCCTCTTTCCTTGATTTGAGCTTCTTGGTTGTAGGCTTGGCCCGTCTTGCTCCTTTCTTGAAGGGGTTGGTTCCTCCCTTCAGGCTCCTTTTCTTCGCAGCTAGGTTCGGTCTTGGCCTTCTTCAATTTGAGCTCCTTGTCTTTAAGATCTTTTGCCCAAATGGTGAATTGAGCTGCTGCATCTACTTTCTCGTCATAGATAGCTGTAGCAGGCAGGCACATTTGATCTGTCCATGACTGGGCAATGGCAAATGGCATCCTCTACATAGCGATTTTGTATGCACAAACACTCCAAAGCAAAAAACGTGCATAGGGTGGTAGCATGTAGGCCACTGGATACATCAGTCATCTATGATGGGGGTATGGTAGACCATGCATTTCGGACCCTACTACATAGCAGGATAGGCATTCGATTTAACTATTGCGGCAGTCAATACCATAGTCTTGCTCTATACTTGACAAAGTTGCTTCTTGATTCCTTCCTCCCTCAACCTAAGGCTGCATATGTTCTCCTTCATCTCCTCCATTTTTTGCTCACTCTGTGCAATAGCTTCATCTGAATCCCTTAGCATCTATTGAAGCTGTGTAAATTGCTAAAAAACATCTAAATGGGTGGCTTCCAAGACTTCCACTCTAGTTTGGAAATCTCGCAGGATGATGGACTGCTTTTCATAACTGTCAAAAGCCACGGCAAGTTTGTGCAAACATTTATTCTGATCTTCTTGCAGGGTCTTGTAGCTTGCTCTTTGGACCTCCAACAGTGTATCAAAAAAACAACCCTCACTATGGCTGCTGCAAATTGCTCCACCGCGGTGGTTGAAACCTGCTCCACCATGGTGGCTGGAACTTGCTCCACCATGGCTACTCTTTGCCCCATCCTTCCTAGCCTTGAAGCTCTCTCACAGTTCCTGTATCACCTTTCTAGTTTCTACATTCTCCCTTTTAACCTCCTACATCATCTAGTCTTTTTCAATGTTCAATGTGCTCTGCATGTTGCAGAGTCGTTTGTAAAGACCCTCCTTTTCGGCTCTTTAATATTCAAGGTCCTTTTGCATCTTTTCTATCTCCTTGTCTGCCATGTGCCTCATTTCTTTGAGCCTATCTTGGAGCTCCTTCATGCGCTTCCCTGCTTTTTCTCTTCTATGCCTTTCCATGTCAACCAATTTTGTAGCTTGCTCTTGTGCCTCCTCTACCTTGGCTTCTGCACCTTCCCTGAGAATTTTCTCAAGTTGCGTTGCCTTTGCTGCATCGGTGGCTTTCTCTTGTAGAAAAGTCACATTCTGAGACATCTGCTTCTCGTATTGCTCAAAAATCCCTTTGAGGGTAAATGCCATCAGGTGCATTGCAACTCCAGTGGACTAACATGACAATTGGGATTTGCCATCCATGCGATTCTTCAGGTTGGTTAACATGCTCTTAGAGATCACCCTTGAGAATGATACATCACGTCCTTTCAGTTGCTCTATTGCTGCTTGAACCTACTAGAACTTGCAGGTTCCTCTCGTATTAGAAAAGAAGTGAATGGTCTTCTTTAGCACATCTTGGAGGTCTGTTGTGGCAAGCTCAAAATCTTGACTCCACCATCTTTACTAATCTGAAGAAAGGAGATGAAAAGAGAGGAGAGAAAGAGGGAAAAGAGATGGTAATTTTTTGACCTTGATAGACTGGTTGCCCCTCCTTCGCGTTCACCTCCTGCACCATCCTGGTGAAGTTTTGGAGAGCATCCAAATTGGGCTTTTGAAGAGCGAGAGAGGAGCTTCCATATGTCACGATTTCAAGATCAGGGGAGGAGGGGCTCTTGCACTATGCTGTAGAGGGGGAGGAAAGATTGTGTGAGGAGCTCCCGGACTGTGTAGGGTCCATTATGAGAGGGGATAGAAGTTGCAAAAAGAGTGCAAGGGAGATAGAAATGGTGGAGAGGGATAGAAGATGAAACAATGAGGGAAATGGAATAGTCGAGGCTTGAGTTTGCAGTCCGATTGCAATCCGATTGCAAGGGAGAAAGAAATGGTCGAGAGGATAGAAGATGAAGCAGTGAAGGAAATGGAATAGTGGAGGCTTGAGATTGCCAGGGAGAACAAAACGTTCGAGAGGGATAGAAGAGGAAACGGTTAAGGGAATGGAATAGCGGTTTGTAGCCCGACTACACTGTTAAGGTGAGAGCCACCACAGTGGTTGTAGCCCAACTACTTTCAAGGTGAGAGCCACCATGGTGGTTGGCCCGAATTCTAAATAATTCAAGGCGGCAGTACTGACTTGCATGGTAATGAATGATTAGAGGAGGTGGCATCTAAGATTCCCAGCCATGTTTGTGGTGGCAGCTAAGACCCACGGGGCTGGTAGTTAATTACCAGCCATTGCAGTGGCCTGCAATTACTCAGCTTCCAATTACCACCACCGGGCTTGCATGCATGATTACTACGAGTGCAGTAAATTATGGTAATGAGGGATTAGAGGTGATTAGGCTTCATGATTTACTTTTGTGGGAGTTACTGCTCGATGGTGGTGGATGTCATCAGACACGTCTGTTGTGGCTACGATTCCACTGTGCCACCACTCACCACCACCGTGCTTTAGCATGCATGATCACTATGAGTGCAGTAAAAATTACCAGTCATCGGGCTTGCATGCTCAGTAGAGAGCTAGAGTGCATGGTAATGAGTGATTAGACATGGTAATGAGAATTACTGCCCAGTGGTGGTGGCTCTCATCAGCCATGTCTATCATGGCTAAGATTCCATCGGGCTGGTAGTTAATTACTAGCCATGAGAGTGGCACCACATGGCATCTTCTTCATGATTACCAACCCCATCTGGGGGATTCCACCGTTTGCAATTAATATGGATGGAACCCTGGGCTCCAGCCACCATGGTGGCTCGAACTTTATAATATATATAAGATCCATGGCATTTGGCATTTTACTACGCTGCTCTGATCTGCCCATGCTCTGCTACTTTGCTCCACACCCCTCCTCTAGCTCTTTTCCACCCCTGCTCTACTTTGATCCATGCTCCCTCCTCTAACTCTCGTCAATGCATCTGCTCCCCTGCTCATCTGCTGCTCACCCACTCATCTTCAGCATGCCTAGTACCAGCCCCCCTTGATGCTTTGTGATCCCAATAATATCTACCTTCTCATATAAGGTGATTTCATTGCACTCATCTGGAGTAGAAATGCTAGCACTAGTGGAGACCCTTCATTCTCATAGGCGATTCCCCACAAATTTGAATGCCATAACCTTAGATAACATGCTCACAGAGGGCCTCTTTATGGTTGTGCAGTATGGGTTCCCCCTAGATGTCGATGGAGGCCTCAATATTTTTAGAGTGAGTACTCTCGACTTGGTGGGGGGGCCATAATCTGAATTTGGCAATGTGCATGGTCTTCGGCCGCTCCATCGTATCCTCCTTTGGCTCCCTAAAATTTTTTAATGAAACAAGCTAGACTAGTGGAAAACTAAGTTGTACAAATTTCCTCTTGCTCAAACAAGGCTCTTAGTAATGGTTGGATGTAATCTTTTGGGCTCTCAATGATCTTTTGGCTCACTGGATGCAATGTTTTGGTCTCTAAGACATTCGTGTAATCTCTTTTTGTTCAATTTGAGGCTCTTAGTATGCACTGTTGTTAACTTTTATATTTGTATTTGAATGGTGATGGCCGTTACCTGTAATCTTTTGGCCTTTAAGGCTCTCAGCAATTGCTAAGTTTTTATAAATATAAGATCCTTTGTTCAATTTTTGCTCAGTATAAGTTGATAATTTTTATATAACCTGTTATTAGGCGTAGATGTACATTGTAATCTCTTTTGCTCAATTTTCACTTGATAAATTGTACTTTTGCCCTTATTTATATTTACTGCAACAAGGACTAAAATGCCAAGAAAGGACTACAATTTCCTTGGTTTATGACCAAAATAGTGCTAAAATAACTCCAACGACCCCACTGTTGTGGCTGCATGGAGATGCATCTAGAAAAATACAATTAAACTTTTAGAAAATGCAATTGATGATATGGCCCTTGAGGGGTCCCCTCTAGGGGCAAGGGCCATATCGACATGCCATTTCTGTCGAGTGGCATCCTGGATATTGTATAATGCACTTTTGTCCTTATTTATACTTACTACACTTTTGCACTCGATAAATTGTACTTTTTCCCTTATTTATATTTACTGCAACAAGGACTAAAATGCCAAGAAAGAAGGACTACAATTTCCTTGGTTTATGACCAAAATAGTGCTAAAATAACTCCAACGACCCCACCGTTGTGGCTGCATGGAGATGCATCTAGAAAAATACAATTAAACTTTCAGAAAATGCAATTGATGATATGGCCCTTGAGGGGTCCCCTCTAGGGGCAAGAGCCATATTGACGTGCATTATACAATATCCAGGATGCCACTCGACAGAAATGGCATGTTGATATGGCCCTTGCCCCTAGAGGGGACCCCTCAAGGGCCATATTGTCAATTGCATTTTGCTTGGTTGCACAACGGAATATATTTTCCTTGGTGCACAAATATATAACTTCAAGAACTAGCGTGGTGTCTTTCATAGATCTCCTTCTGTTTGCTAGCATGCTGGTCATCATAGACCTCCTCCTATAATACGTAAAAATAGGTAACTGAGCTATAACTCCAAGAACCAGTGTGGTGGTCTCTCCAAGACAACCTTGAATTCTCGGTGATGAAAGGTGGTCAGGGCAGAGATTGCACTGAGGTGACGATCAGAATGATAGATTGCATCTCATTATCATGCCAAAAACCAACACAGTGGTCTCTCCAAGCCAACCTGTGATTTTCTTGGGCTACGGGCAAAGAAGTGGCAAAAGGATGCACGTGGTCAGGCTAGAGATTGCACTACGGTGGTGTTTAGAATGATAGATTGTGTCTAATTATTACGACAAGAACCAGTGCGGTGGTCTCTCGAAGCCAACCTTCAATTTTAATGATCTGCATGGGTGCATGCCCAGTGATAGGTGGCAAAGCTGCAGCAAAAGGCTGTGCGATGATAAGTCATCAAGTGGCATAAGCTAGCGACTGCACTGAGCGAAGTAGTGCAAAGATGCCATGTATCGAACTATGCAGTGTTCTGAACAAATAGATTGTGTCTCATTATTATGCTAGTGCGCCTTCATGATGTCGGGAAAATTTCTGAGAGCACGGGTCTGTGCAAAATTCAAATATTCACCCAAAAGCACATCGCGTTGCAGCCCCAAAAGTGGTTTCGTGATTGGCTACACCCAAGCAAATGTTGATCCTTCTCTCGGATATAAGTTTTGTAAGAGACAGAGAAGCGGTTAAAAAGTTATGGGTATTTTATTGGAAGGACGTAACACACAGAGAGAGCTTTTTTGTCTAACATCTGATACAAAAATTGAAAACAAAGGATGATGATCCTTGAAGAGAGATTCGTGCTGATATAAGTTTCATCAAAATCAGAGGATTGAGTAGAAAGTTATGAGAAAAATATTCACAGGGGGTAAAATAGTCATGAAAAACACTGACAATGGTGATAGTCAAACAATAACAAAGAGGAATAGGGTATACTCACATGACGTGCTGCCACCCTTTCCCAATTGATGGGGGCTCCTTCTCTCTCCTTCTCATTAAACCATGGCCAGGCAATCTTGAAGGCCCTTTTGTACTCTTGGTTGTCTGGAGGCCTTCCAATCACAGATTCCAGTAGATCCAAAGTTGATTAGCTAGATATGAATGACAATACATTTGAACGATTGAACATATTAGATCCTACGGTCTCCAGGCATATCCTCACTGTCCTTTGTTGAGGCTTAAACGCATTTGGATTCTCCCTATAAAACTTCTTCGCTCTCTTCAAATCCTTTGGGTCCGCCCACCTGGGCTTGTGCTTACCCCCCTAATAACATCCCTTAGTTTGTATCTATGAGACCTAAGGAGCTCCCCCATGTGAGTAAGCATGCCATTTGTTTCAAACTCAAACCCTTTAGGATTTGGAAATTGTCCATTGAGTGCTTCTATGTAGGCTTCCTTGGATTTTTTGTCTTGTTGGTTCCAAGGTCTGAATATATCATTGGGTAAGTGGGTGCTCACCAACCTCCTCATGTATCTTGTGACTGCCTTCCCATCCTCGTCCTCTATAACCTCCCCACCAACACTGTTCACTCTGTAGGAAAGGTCCTTGGGAAAAACAAAGTCTGAAGGATTCGAGGTGGATGGAGTAGCAGAGCTAGAGCGAGTGCTTAAGGAGCAAGAAGTAAGGGAGTGAGTGGTCTCTGGGGTGCTAGGGCCTGTGAATGGAGAGGACAAGGGACCTGACTGGTACTGCGTCTCATGAGTAAGGGGAGACCTGTAGGGATGTGAGTGTGCAGACTCGTCTACATCCCTCGAGCCACCATAGCAGCCTCGACCCTTACTACTCTTTCTGGACCTACGATGGGTATGCCCAGGTAAGAACCCCTTGGAAGGGGCAAGCAGGGGACGGCTGTGGAGTAGGTAAAGCCATCGATGTCCTTGATCTACCCCCGAAGGGTGTAGAAGAGGGAATAGCTGAGGTCCTTTGGGACAAGAGAGAGAATAATCTTGTTGCCCATGGGTACGACAAATTGGTCGGGACTACCGACGAAGCCATGGGCTGCTAGCAATGGAGTTCCCCAAGGGGTAGTCACAAGGGTAGGCTTGAGAGGAGTTGGCCCATGCGAAGTACACCTAGGGGTAGTTGTAGGGGTAGACCCCTTAGGAGTCGGCTGAGTGGAAAGAAAGTCCTCTGGAGAGTACAGATCATGAAGTCTCCTCCTACGAGGGGCCCCATGATCACGGGCTCTGTACTCTCCGGACATGCGATGTGCTGACATGTTTAATTTGGGGGGATTGGACAAACACAGACACAAACAAAAAAACAAACACAAACAAAAGAGCGGGTAAGAAGCGGAAAGACACTTTACTTAAAATCCAATTTATTACTTAAAATGCAAGCTCAATTTACTAAAACTATGAAAATAAAATTTACTTAAGACTTCGTCGTATATTATCATATATCTCCATAAGTTACATTACCATATGTATCCAAAGGATTATTTATATACCAAATTTGGGTCCAAAAGAGTGTTCAGGTACAAAATTTATATCTAGAAGAGTTTTCTTACAAAAATAGTATTGTTAAACAAAATTTGTCTCCAAAAGAGACATTCTCCAAAAATTACAAAAGAGAGGAGGAGGTCTACTGCTCTGCATCACTATCTGAGGTATGTTCATCCTCATCACCGCTAGACGGTCACTCGAGACCTCATCTTCCACTTCTAAGATATAATTATACTCTTCTTGGAATATGTACTTGTGATCCAAGAAGACACCTACACAAACCATTATGTGTTTTATAGTATGGTCTCTCCAAATCTTACGGAGATCTCGTACATTGTTTTGTGCCTCCCTCAGAAAATGCCGCTCCATGCGCGATGAATTTGGAACCCACCCACATGAATGCACTTTGATGTTATACTTTACCTAATCTACATCATGCACAATCTTTTTTGCTACATGTGATAGCAAAGTTTGGATGTCCCGAATGATAGCAATAGGGGGAGCCGGGTTAGGGTTTTTGGAAGACTGTCGTGGAGGAGGGCATATAAAACACATTACAAATCATATCAGGGCACGCAAATTTACAGTACAAACAAGCGACATTGACATTCACTTCTATTCAACAAATTATATATATTGCACAAGCCAATATATTCCTAAAAGATAATTCTAGGAAACTTTATTGCATGCACAGTCCTTTATTCCACAATCTGCGCCAATCACGTCCATTATCACCCTATCTGCTTTATCCTCCTTAGCTTTTTTAAGTTTGATTCCTTGCCTTTCCCTTCTCTGCTTCATCCTCTCAAATGTTTAAAGTCTCCCCTCCTCTCTTCTTTGTCTCACACCACTCCCCTACTATATCCCTTCTCACACCACTCCCATCTTGTTGTTCCCCTCCTTCCACTCCTTCCACTCTGCTACTCCTCGTCACTCTCTCGTCGCTTCCTTCTCGTCGCTCACTTCTAGTCGATCCCTTCTTTTTGCTCTCTCTCTCTGCTACTCCCCATGGCCCCTAGAGAAAAAGCTATGGTAGCATACTTGGAGGAGCTCTATAGCCAATATTATGATATAAAGGATGGGGAGGTAGATGTAACATCACTCCGTGGCATGCATCTGTGTCCAAATGCACACGTTGAGGGCAAGAATCATTCCCACGAGGACAAGACCGATCGATCTTGGAGGATTTTACTGAGGAGATACAAAGCTTGATTCAAGAGGAAGGCCACATGCTAAAGGAAGCTCCTTGGGCTAAGGAGCAAAAGCAAAAAGAGGTGAAGGATAAGAAGATGAAGAGAGATGACAAAGGAGAGGGTAGCACTTCATTGAAAAAACGATGAAGAATGTCTTTACAGTTTATAAAGTATTTTGATTTGGAGAATGTTAGCTAATATGAGGTATATACCGACCCCTATACCGATAGATATACCAATGACCATACCGATGGCTATTTTGATGTCTACACCGACACCTTCCCCACCCTCCAACCATATAGGCGATCTTCCTGCCTGTGTCGGCCATGTTCAGCGTCGAAAGACAGCATCAGAAAGAGGCCCGTGTCTGATAATATCTTTACTATAATTCAATGTGTGTATGGCACATGTATTACAGAAAAAAATTAAGTGTATGCTTTCAAATTATCATTGTAATGCATGTGGTATGGTATATGTCCACATTTAAGACCTACATGATGCCTCCCTAAAAAAGGTTTTGGGATGATATTCTAGCATGTCTACATGCTTCATCATATGGAGTTGAAACCTACAGCATAGCTTCCCTTTCCTTCAAATGATTAGCTTTTGTGGGCATTATAGGACCATTTTTTAGTATAATTCATTGTGTGTATGTCATATGTATTTGGGGTCAATACTTTTTATAGATCTAAAGATCCTCTCATCAATAGAATTATTTTCTAAATTCACACTATTTTAAGATGCCTTGTTTGAGTTACATGAATTTATTTTGTTCTTAATATTGTATGTCTCATTAGTAGACTATATGCCACTTTGTCTTGCATCAACGGGGGAGGGGGGATGGAGATGCATAAATGCCCCATACCATGTGCAATGAAGGGATAATTAAAACTCTTGTATTTACATATACTTTTTACCATAAAGATTTTGTATTTCTTTCCAATGTGAAAATTAACCATTTATGAAGCCCTTATGTATGAAAATTTGTGTGGATAGTGCCATTAGAAAAAAAATCTTGATAACTTTATCTACTACCTAACTCATGATATGGAGTTGGAAACTATAGCATGGCCTTCATTTCCTTCAAATGATAAGTATAATTAATTCATTATGTGTATGGCACATGTATTATGGGTCAATACTTTTTATGTTCTAAACATGCTCATTGTTGATAGCATTGTTTTCTAAATTCACACTATTTGATGATGCCTACTTTGTGTTACATGCATTTATTTTTGTTCCTAATATTGTATGTATCACTAGTAGAGTAGATGCCACTTCATCTTGCAATAGGGGGGTGGGGATTCTAATATAAATGCCCCATACAATGTGCAATGAAGGGTAATTTAAACTCCTATAGCTACATATGCTTTTCTGATTTTTTAAACAATGTTAAAGATGTTGCATTTCTTTCAAATGTTAAATATGTATGAAAATTCATGTGGAAATTGGAATTAGAAGCAAAACTCTAAATAAGTTCATGTGCTTAGCTTAGATATTTCTTATTTACCCCTCAAGCATCAATTCAAGTCTTTAAAATATACAAGTTCAGGAGATGCCAAATATTCTCTTTAGTCTGAATGTTATTTTCTATTTCTTTAGTCAACGATCAACATATCTATACCTTAGAAAACGTTTATTCTTTGATCTCCTCCTTTCTTTGTGTCAAATTACACTACCATCATGCGATACTCAACTGCCATATTCAAATTTCATATCAAAGGTAACGTTGGAAAAGGAAATGGATGTACTTGTTGCAAGGTTGACACGTTCTTCAATACAATATGGCATGTGATTGAAGCTATATTCTAGAAGGGGTTTTTGACATGTATGGCGCTTCTTATTATTTTAGAAGAAGTTTCTTGCCATCTAGTTAGAAAGTATCAACATGTATAGTGCGCACATAATGAACCCCCCCCCCCTTCCCCTCTCCTTCCCCTCCACATTCCCTTCATGCATCCCTCCTCCTCTGTCCCATAGTTTCTTGCTCCTCATTTGTCCCCCACTTGCTTGCTCCTTTGTCCCCCACTTGCTTGCTTACAATATCATGTTATCCCTTCCTCCTCCATCTTGTATGGTACCCTTCATCCTCCATCCTCCATGGTGCCCTCTCTCCTCCTAGTTGTTCCCTCGCATAATACATCTTCTCTACTCTTCTAGCTTGCTCTTTTCCCCTCCCCCAACTCTCCCCTCGAGTCATCTTTCATTTATTCGCCATTCACACCTTGCCCTATGCATCCATGATGCCTCTATTCTAGCTTGCCTCCACATCCATCTTAATAAAAATCAATAAACTAAGCACCTAACTTTTTTGAGTTGAGGTTTCCATGCTAAGACATGGCAAGTGGGAGGCACTGGTCGATATAAGGTCTACTTGGAACACCACCAAGGCATTTGCATTAGTCCTCTAATCCTCCATAATCTCTCCACAATCCATTCCACTTTACTCCCTTGATGGTTTAGTTTGATGTAAAATGGTAGATTGTGGTGTCATGTGCTCAAGAAACAATATGTTTTAAAAATAAAATAATATAAAAGGAATTATATATTATAGGGTTTGTCGCACCCAAAGGAGACTGAGTACAAAATTTGGTGGACAGGTGGGCTAGGGTGCCCGTCGCCTATGCTGCTAGCAACATACCACTACACATGGACCCTAACTACAAGGAGATTCCTAGTCCCTACGGGATGACTGTTCCCCAAGAGCCACCCAAAATCCACTCAAGAAACAATCTTAAAGCATCTAACTGTTCTTTGACATTAACTCCAGACCCATATTGTGGGAGCACCTAGCTCATAATTTTGTATAACCATATTTTTAAATATTCTTTGAAAATTATTTATGTTAATTTATTTAATATATTATTGATCCATCTTCATCAAGCTCTCATGCTCTTTTCATTTGGGTCGCTCGGTTGACAAGTGGTGGTATGATTTAAATGACATAGATGTAGACGTTGAGCAAGATTCCAAATGTATGGTGGTAAGGATTCTGATTCTTATCCATGTGTTGTAGATAATGAAGAAAAATAAAGATTGACTAATTGTTTCTCATAGCCATGGAAGGTCTCAACATCCTCAACAATAGATCTTTGTTATTAAATTTATACTATTTGCCAATGTCTTTGTGTGCATTACATGCGTTTCTTTTTTCGTGAACGTTATATGAGATTGTATGTCTCATGAATAAAGTAGATGTCTTTTTTGCCTTAAGGGGAGTTCACTATGCAAAAGAGAACCATACGTCATGTAATAAAGGTGTAGTTAGGAATCTTTTATTTTTTAAAATACTTTTACAATAAAGGGTTTTTATTTTGAATAAGTAAATCCCTCATGCACATGTATACTTTTTGTTAAAAGTGACATTAAAGAAACTCTTCTTGCCCCTTACCACTCTCTTGGGTACTTTTCACACCATGGTGAGCAATTCTTAATAAATGATTGATTTAATTTGGGATAACTATTTCGGATTGGCCCATGTGGTGGGCATAGCCTTAGGGTAGGGTGTTCTTTCTACCTTCATGTGTCACTTACAAGTGATTTTATTCTTTGAACAAATCATTTATTCTTTTGGCCTAACTTATTACATCCACTTTCCCTCTCTTTCAATGTAATAATTTGCTAGCAAATTATTACATCCACTTTTTTCCCCTTTTAGAAGAATCATAGTCTTTCTATTATGGTGACAACCTTTGCTCCTTGATCCCTTTATCTTGTAGATCAACAAAGACAAAGGCAATCTTGAACTTTGTGGATTCAATCTCAATTATGGAATATGGCACATGGGAGGTACTGGATTCACGAACCTTACAAAGGCGCACTAATTTATTCATCAAGTATGGATTCTTGAGAGGTGGTATTGCATGTGTTAATAATAATGATAAACCCCATGTATATAATTGTACCTCGGGATTAGATCATGAGACTTAAAGGCATTTAAACAAACAACACATTATTGCCAAGTGGATTTTCTTTATTTGAACATTTTGGTGAGGCGATCCCTTATAAGTTGATTAATCTTTGCTCAATTTGGCTTGCACTCTATCAGTCGTCTCACCTTCATGCCCATTCATGTATGCTAAAGGTATCGTATTAATCCATTCCATCACTTATTGGGAACTTATTTTCATATTTGAGAAATTAAAACCATTTTTGGGGATGGAATAGAGGGGGGATTACACCCAATTGAGCTAAGGCTTGGGACAAGAGGGCATGAGAGTTCTCTAGGCTACTCAGATGGAATAGAGGAGGATTAAATCCCGCTAAGCTAAGGCCTGGGGCCGGATGGCATGGATGGAGCAAAAATGTCTCCTCGGGTTTACATGTACATGTGGAGTAAGGACCTACACACACTCGTGAGGCTAGACATGATACGTGAAAGCAATAAGATAGTAGAGAGAGATGTTTAGAAGCCCCATGGGTCCCCACCGTTAGTCAAAGGTATGGGATTGCACAAAAGAAAAAGAGTTTTCTTGTGCGCAAGAAAGTGATCAAAATTTGTATTAAAATGGGGGAAAAAAATCAAAATGTTAGTCAACGGTGTCGGATTTATAAAATTTTTATTGTTTAGTATACTTTGCGAAGCCAAAAGGGCAAGCCAATGTGTGAAGCGGCTTAGCGATGAAACGTGGGCGGTTTATATAGTCTGGCAGGACAACGCATTGCCTTTGCATTGTGCGTCTGCACGTATGGAGAAACCATTTTCTCAAAGCCGTGGCTATGGCGGCCTCCTGCTGTCTAACCTCCGCTATAAGGTCCTTTGGACCGAGGCTAGTGGTGCCCTCGGTGACCTTGGCACCTTCGTCCCCATCGTCGTTGCCCTCACCCTCGTCAATGGCCTCGACCTCGGCACCACTCTCATCTTCACCGGCTTGTATAATATCATCACCGGTTTGTTGTTCGGCGTCCCCATGCCCGTCCAGCCCATGAAATCAATCGCTGCCGTTGCCATCACGCAAGGCGACCCGCTCTCCATTCCCCAGATCATGGCTGCTGGCATCACCACTTCGGCGTTTCTGTTCTTTCTGGGAGTAACTAGATTGATGGGTTTAGTCCAACGTTTGATGCCCTTGCCTGTGGTTCGTGGCATCCAGCTCGCTCAGGGTCTGTCTTTTGCTATTACCGCCTCCAAGTATGTGCTGAAGCGGCAGGATTTCGCGAAGGACAAGGCTATTGGTAATCGGCCGTGGTTGGGTCTAGATGGTTTACTGCTGGCTATAATCGCTTTTTGTTTCATCGTGCTTGTGACGGGTTCAGGGGACAGTTTGGCCCCGCGTTGTGTGTCTGAGCAGAACCAGCAAGCTCGGCGATCAGAAATTAGTCCGGAAGAACAGGAAAAAGACGACTCAGCAGGAGTAGAGGCGAGCACGGACAACGTTGGAGCAGCCCCTGGCAAGAGCTCCTTCCGAAGAAAGATGGAATTGCTTCCGACAGCCATGATAGTGTTCGGGCTGGGCATAGTGCTCACATTCATCCGAAGACCGAGTATCGGTAAACAACTGCGGCTGGGACCTTCGACGCCACATGTGGTGCACATCTCGAGGGAAGACTGGAAGAAGGGGTTCATAAGAGCCGCAGTACCGCAGATACCGCTCTCGTTGCTGAATTCGGTGATCGCGGTGTGCAAGCTATCTCGCGACCTGTATCCGGAGAAGAAAGGGGTGACGCCGACGGCAGTATCGACGAGCGTGGGGGTGATGAATCTGGTGGGGTGCTGGTTCGGGGCAATGCCGGTGTGCCATGGGGCGGGGGGGCTGGCGGGGCAGTGGAGGTTCGGGGCGAGCAGCGGGGCAGCGGTAGTGATGCTGGGGCTGGGGAAGCTGGTGCTGGGGCTGCTAGTGGGGAGCACACTGGTGAAGGTATTGCTGGGGTATCCGGTGGGATTGCTGGGGGTGCTATTGTTCTATGCGGGGGTGGAGCTGGCGATGGCGTGCAGGGATCAAGGAGGGAGGGGGGAGATGATGGTGGTGCTGGGGTGTGCGGCGGTGTCGCTGGGTAGCTCGAATGCAGCCATTGGGTTTGTGTTTGCTCTGGTGCTGCATGTTCTGTTGAAGGTGCAGGCGATGAAGGATTTGGAAGGGGTCAAGCGGCTGCTGTCGATTGTACGCGAGCACTTCGCTGCATGCACGCCATGCAACTCGCCTTGCTGATCGCTCTTCCCATAAATAATGCTCCGGCATCATCTCGATGCTCTTTAATCAATTCACTACGACTTTGTACGCAATCTCTCGCCGTTAAGCTAGCCTTAAGATAGTCGTAGTACGCAATCACTTGCCGTTAAGCTAGCCTTAAGATCTGCGCTTGAACATATATTTTCTTATATTGCCAGGCTCCAGTGGGAATCTGTCTGTTTAAATTCCTAGACCCTGAGATTGCAGTTTCCAAGATTCTTTTTCTGCATGTCTGTAGATCCCTAGTTGAGATCGCTTTTCCACTGAACTCACTTTGATGTACATCCCCCCTCCCCCCCCAAAGAAACATTTCAAGGGATGGGAGTGTGTACAAACTTGTCTACATCCCTCGTGCCACCAGAACAGCCACGACCCTTACTACTCTTTTTGGACCTACGATGGGTACGCCCAGGTGATGACCCCTAGGAAGCGGCTACAAGGGATGACTGTCGGGTATGTAAAGCCGTCGATGTCCCTGATCTATTTATGGAAGACTGTCAGGGAGGAGGGCGTTCCATTTATAATATGTTTGAAAAAAAAGCCAAATATAGAGGCATATAAAAGACATTACAAATCATATCAAGGCACTCATTGAAGATCTGTAAAAGAATTCAGGATACAAACAAGCTACATTCACATTCACTTCTATTAAAAAAACTATATATATCGCACAAGCTAATATATTTCGAAACGATGATTCTAGGAAACTTTAGTGCATCCACCAAATATAGGCATATAAAACACATTACAAATCATATCACCTGGCACTCATTCAACATCTGTAAAAGAATTCAGGGTACAAACAAAGCTACATTCACACTCACTTCTATTCAAAAAATTATATATATCGCACAAGCCAATATATTCCAAAAAGATTATTATTCTAGGAAACTTTATTGCATCCACTCTCCTTTATTCCACAATCTGTAAAAGAATTCAGGGTACAAACAAAGCTACATTCACACTCACTTCTATTCAAAAAATTATATATATCGCACAAGCCAATATATTCCAAAAAGATTATTATTCTAGGAAACTTTATTGCATCCACTCTCCTTTATTCCACAATCTGCGCCAATCACATCCCCTATCACCCTATCCACTTAATCCTCCTCAGCTTTTGTATAGTTGATTCTTTGCTTTTCCCTTATCTGCTTCATCCTCCCTCAATGTTTAAAGTCTCCCCTCCTCTCTTGTTTATCTCACACCACTCCTGTGCTATATCTCTCGCCGTTTCATTCCGGTCTACTCCCTATTCCCTTCTCGTTTCTCTTTTGTCATTTCCTTCTCATCGTTCCCCTCCTTTTACTCCTTCCACTTTGCTACACTTGGTCGCTCTCTTGTCGCTCCCTTCTCGTCGCTCTGTCTCTACTACTCCCAATGGCCCCTAGCATACTTGGAGGAGTTGTACCGTCAGTATTATGATATAAAGGATGGTTAGGGCGCATCTGTGTCCCTCCACACATGCCACAGAGAAGTATTCCGACCAGGACAAGACCGATCACAAAATCCTGGAGGATTCTATTGAGTGTATGTTGAGCTATATCCAAGAGGAAGGCCACACGCCCAAGGAAGCCCCTTGGAGTAAGGAGCAAAAGAAAAGAGAATTAGTGAACGATAAGAAGAAGAAGAGAGATGAAAAAGGAGAGGGTAGCTCTTCATCAAAGATCAAACGATGAAAAGACCAAAGTATTATAGAGTACTCCGATTTGCAAAATGTAATTACAGTTTAGTATATGAGAGGGAGCCCTCTCTTCAAAAAAATTACTTGAACTAAATACCCCTCCTTTTGAATGCATGCGGTACACTAAATGTTTTTGAACTAAACCCCCCAAGGAGAGCGAGAGAGAGAGAGAGAGAGAGAGAGAGAGAGAGAGAGAGAGAGAGAGAGAGAGAGATTGATGAGGCCTACCTTGGTGGTATATGCACAAATCTTATAGTAAACAACTTTTCTTGCTCCTTGTGTTGAACAATGTCATGGGCTTGTCCTTACCTCCAAGGACAACATTGAAGGTCTATATATTAACCTTTCTTTGCATGGTCACAATGAAAGAATGTCTAGCAAACAAGTCATTGTAAGTAGGCTATATATGGACAAAGTGGTCCTTATGGATTCCCTTTTTGTTTTTGATTTTTATAGGTCTTCTAGTCCTTATGCCGTATGTTTTCAAAGAGAGAAAAGATAGGGGAAAAAGAGAGTAGAAAAGAGAGAAAAGAGAGGAGAAAAGAAAGGAAAGAGAGGAAATAAGAGAGGGGAAAAAGAGGGAAAAGAGAGCGGAGGAAGAGAGAATAGAGAGGGAAAAAGAGGGAAAAGAGGGGAAAAGAGGGAGGGAAAAGAGAGGAAAAAAGAGAAGACATGAAATAAGAGAGGAAATAAGAGAAGAGAGGAGAAGAGAGGGGAGAAGAGAGGAAATAAGAGAAGAGAGGATGGAAGAGAGAGAAAGAGGGGGAAAAAGGGAGGGAAAAGAGAAGGGAGTAATGTGAAAATAAGAGAGGAAATAAGAGAAGAAAGTAGAAGAGAGGAGATCAGAAGAGAGGAAATAAGAGAAGAGAGGGAAAGAGAGGCAACTTCCTAGAATTATTCAAAAACATCGATTAAGTATTTTGGGGATTCGATTACTTGCCATAATAGCTTATATGCTAAAAAAAACTTGGAATAATTATGGATTGGAACTTGCACCTATTACTTTGAGTTCTACCTATAGTTTTAAGGTCAACCTAACACCGACATCTCAAGCTTCTTTCTTAGGTTTTAGATAAAATGGCCATACTTCTTACTTAGAATGAGTTTTCTTAGAGTTTGTAGTGCTCCACACTCTGGGCAATTAACCAAATCGCCATACTCATGAGATAACAAAATACAATCATTAGGGCAAGCATGGATGGTGTCATAATCCATCCCAACCATCGTCAACATCTTCTTTTCTTTGTCTTTGGAATTAGGCATGATATTTGGGAAAGGCAACATCTTTTGGAGCAACGTATTACAATTTGCATATCCAAGAAACCTTGTGAATGAGATACTAATTAATTAAAAAAATTAGGAACGAGATACTAAGATCAAGGCTCCAAACCTCATCAAGGCTGAGGCACGTGTGTCTGACCATCCACACTTTGCTTGCAAATTCAAGATCAAGAGGCAAGCTCGTAGTTTTGTAATCCTTGCACTATCATACAAGCGTGTTGATGCCAAATCTCACATCACAGTCTCATGCTCAGACATCTCACCCCCATATCCCGTGGTGCCTCCAAAAAAATAATCCATCTTGTCCACCATACCCTCGTCCTCCTCTAGAGGGTCATCCTCAAGATCATCTTGCTTAAACTGTGGTGGTGGTGCACATGCTCCCTCGCTGCTCTCCTCATCCTATATAATATAATGACGCAAGGTTAGTGTATGCAACAAGGACAAGCAATATAAATATCCATGAATCATTCAAATATCATTGGTTTACCGATGATATACTAGCGTGTCAACCAATATCCTCTTTTGGTGGCACCTCTCCATACATCTGCAAGTGGTGCATCTCACAATACAATGCTGATGACGAACCCCTCGCCTGCAATGCATGCAAGGACAAGGAAATCTCTCACGAAGCCACTCTAAACTCACGGGAGGGGGGTCCCTATTCGATGAGCTATCACTACTCATGCTCTCCACCTGAACACATCCAAAACCATGTCGCCAAGTCAAGTCAAACACTCCAACACCCAAATCCCCCAAAATCCCTCAAACCCCCTAATCCCTCTCTTTTTGCAAACACCTCGGGGCCTAAATCCCCCCTAAATCCCTTCAAACACCCACTCACCCCCAAAATCTCCCAAGCCACCCCAAAAGCCCCACACCCTAAACAATACCGACATCCATACCGATGCTCTACTTTTATATACCCACTTTCATACGACGCCCGTACCGACAAATTCTGGGAACCAAAAACCCACGTTGTTCGTCCCACGACACCATTCGATTTTTTGTGTGTTCTCATCCCTAACTTTTGCTTGCAACTCTCACGATCGACCGCAACCCTTGCCTCCTCACTCTTGCCTCCTCTCTCCCCCTCCCACCTCTCCATCCTCTCCTACATTGTGCCTCTGCACCTACAAGACTTCCTCTCCATCTCAAGGTAAGGATTCCTCTCTTCCCCTTCTATTTCAAGTTCTTTGTCTTTCTTTCTACCTCTCCTCTTGTTTCCCTTCCTCTACTTTTACTTTCCCTTCCTTTCTCTAAAGTTTCTCTCCTCCTTTCGTTTACTTTTCCTTCTCTAAAGGAAGAAACAATACATGAAAAACAATCATGAAAGAGAAGAGTATGAAAGCTCAACCTATTGTTTTCGTGCTTTCTCCTTGTTTGTGGGATTCTCTTTGTCTCCTTAATCCGTACCCTTTGGAATGTTTCTTCTCCAAACTCCTCCTTTCACTGAGTAGTTTTCTTAGAAAGGCATGTTTCCTCTCTTTTATGGGGCAATAAACACGAAACACCTCCTCTTCTGATTGAGTGGGGTCGTCTAGTGCCAACAGGACACGTACTTTCCAGGTAAGAACAAGCTTCCTCTCTTTTTCTATTTTTATTTTCGTGAATACATTGGCCTGCAGCTAGAGCCTTAAGAACAAGCTTCCTCTCTTTTCCTTCTTTTTCCCATCTTTTTTATCTTTTTCTCTCCTCTTTTATCTTGCTCCCCTCTCTTTCTCTCCTTTTCTCCTCTCTTTTCCCTCCCTCTCTTATTTCCTCTCTCCCCCTCCCTCTTTTCTCTTTCTATCTTATTTCCTCTCTTTTCTCTATTTTCTCCTCTCTTTCTCCCTCCCACTTTTCCCCTCTCTCCCCCCTCCCTCTAGTCCCCTCTCTTTTCCTCTCTTTCTCTCTCTTTCCCTCTCTTCTCTTATTTCCTCTCTTCTCTTATTTCCTCTCCTTTCCCTCTCTTTTCCCTCCCTCTTTTCCCCTCTCTTTTCCTCTTCCATACTCTCTTTTCCCCTATCTTTCCCCTCCCTCTTTTCCCCTCTTTTCCTCCCTCTTTTCCCCTCTCTTTTCTCTTTTTTCCCCCTCTCTTTCTCCCCTCTCTTTTCCTCTCTTTCCCCCTCTTCTCTTATTTCCTCTCTTCTCTTTTCTCCTCTCTTTCCCCTCCCTCTTTCCCTCTCTCTTTTCCCTCTTTCTCCTGTCTCTTTTCCTCTTCCATCCTCTCTTTTCCTTCACTCATCTCCTTTTCCCTTTCACTTATTTTCACATCCTCTTTCTCCCCTCTCTCTCTCTCTCTCTTATTTCCTCTTTTTCTTTCCTTTCTCTCTCTCTCTCTCTTATTTCCTCTATTTCTCCCCTCTCTTACATTCAAGGCCATAGATCATAATGAATATGATTTTCTAACTCCAAGGAAATATAAACATATGTGTTATAGTTATCCTTAGACTCACTATATAGACAGGACTTGCTAGGGGAGACGATACCAGTGAAGGTTTTGAGACATTTTCCCGTCATCCCTAGATTACATCACATGTTCAGATTGTGCAACTGATGATGTGGCATGCTACACACTGGTCCATCGATGACACTTTGAGGATCCCTGCAAATTATGTTGCTTGGAAGGACATAGACAACATGTGGCTGGACTTTCGAGGGAGACACACAATTTACATCTTGGGCTCATAATGGATTGCGTGAACCCTTTCCGGTTATGCTCCACATCTTGGTCGACATGGCCCATAGTCTTAGTGAACTACAATATCTCGCCAAGGCTAACAATAAAGAAGGGACACCTCATCCTTGCCCTACTTGTGTCGAGGAAGTACAAGGCAAAAAATATGAACATGTACATGGCACCGTTGATCGAGGAGCTGCAGACCCTATGGAGAGGCATACGTGTCTTTGACATTTCTAGAGCCATGAGGCGGTCCACAAACATGTGAATCATGGGAATTTTGATATGGACCAATGATGGGGAGTGCGTAGGTACGTGCTTTTGCATTCCTATTGATACCTTTATGGTTTATTGTGGTGTGATCTATGCATGTCTAATGACCTATGCGTCCATGCATATGTGTAGGACTTAAAAAACAAGGGTACCATGCTTGTCCTATTTGTGGCCCTAGTTTTAATGCGCAACACTCAAAACATATGAGGAAGATGGTCTATGAAGGTCATGCTCAATATCTTCCGCTTGATCATCCTGCACATGAAGGTCAACTTGGTCTACCACCAGCAGTCCGTAGGAAGGCAAGTGACTGGATTTGTGATTGGAGAGCTAATAGTAGTGAGGATCCTCCTCTTGGTATGGACCGGCTGTCTATCTTTTACGAGCTTCCGTATTGGGGCGAGTTACAAATCAATCACCTCTTGTATCCCATGCATATCTTCAAGAATGTGGGGGCTTCTATTTGGGCACACTTGGTTGGTGACAAAGACACAAGGGGAGTGTGAGAAGACTTGCATGAGATGGGTAGGATGCCTCACTTGTGGCCCCAAGAGCATGTTCATAGAACTCAAGAGCATGGTTCTACAACTCAGGAGGGTGGTTTAGGAACCCAAGAGCATCGTTCTCCCAAAGGAACCATGGATCCTTTCCAAGGTAGAGGAGGCAAGGGTCAAGGCGGATATTGCATCTTTTTGGACACCCATGGGACACATGCGTTGCTTGAGGGGAGCGTTTACAAAGGACAATAATCTTAGTGGCCTCAAGTCCCATGATTGGCACAAGGTCTTACATGTATTCTACATGTTAGCTTGAAAGAAGAGTAGAACTAAGATTGTGATGCTTTCGTGTAGCTTATATAATTGTGACACATTGTTATAACTCCTTTGTTGCATAGGTACTTTATCCTCCCAATTACAGTGAGAGGATGCTTATCAAAAGATGTTAGAACCACTATCTACAAGATCAGTGGCATTGTCAAGTATTCTTACTATTATATCACCTTCATTATATTTCATACAATTTTAAATGATGGGTATAAAATATTGAATCTTACAAGTGCATGTGGAATAGGTGGATATCACAAAAACAAATCTCTGTATGGAGCATCGAGAGGGATAAGGTGGAATCCATTGAAGCTATGTCCTTGATTGAGAAGAACTTTCCCTCAAGCATTATGATGACTCAGGTGCACTTGCTTGTACAGGTAGTTGATGAGGTCGCCATTGCAAGAACCCGTTCAAAGTCGTTGGATGGTTTTCCTTGAACTATTTATGAAAACCTTGAAGGGATTTGTAAGGCAAAGAGCTAGACCCAAAGCAAGCATGGCAGAGGGATGGCTTGTGCAAGAGTCATTAGTATACATCACAGAGTTTCTTGCATCCATGGGTCCTGATATGCCACATGCTTGGAACATCAAGGACGATGATCGTGTCATTGCAGAGGTTCCCCAAGACAAATGGGTTGAAGAAAGATGAGCGAAGAGAAAAGAGAGAAATTCAATAGGTTTTATGTCCTCAATAGTCCCGAGATGCAAAGATGGGTGGAGAGATAGGAAGAGGCCAAAGCAAAAAGAATAAATGAGAGGGCGAGATTTAGAGTCATGCATAGGCGGAGGGTGCCATATCCACCGGACCTTGCTCTTCTGCCCAGTCACATGTCCCATGATTGGCTACAAGAAGCTCTTTGTGAAGCTGAAGGTGATGGAGAGGATGTAATTGATAGAGAGCAGGAGCCTGCAATCAGATGTATGCCACATGTAAGTTTTTAACCTTTCTACTTATTTTGGGTATTTATGATCACAATCGCTATAAAATGCATCCTGATAGTTTTAATCTTGTTCTTTTGTAGTACCAAAAGTACAGTGCATTGTGGTCACATCGACATAATTTTCATGTGGAACGCATCGATTCAAGGAGAGTCACATATGATTGTGGACTCACAACTAACTTTGTACAAGATAGCCGAGCAAGTGCTTTTGATAGTAATATTCGCTCCTTGCAGTAGTTAGACTATTGTGGGACCATACGTGACATCTATGAAGTTGATTTTAGATGATTTAGTATTTTTATTCTTGATGTCAAATGGTTTAGAACTATCTACAATGGTCCCAATGCTACAGTCAGGAGAGATAGCTATGGTTTCTTTGCCATTGAATCCACCAGCCGATGAAAGTGATACTTTTGTTCTTTCAGAGCATTGTGAACAGGTACACACTAATGAATTGATTGAAAGCTAATATATTCATTTTCAAAAAAATGTTGTTAGATGTTCAAATATATATATTTTTATACTTAAGCATAAATGAATATAGCACCTAATTTGTATCTTCAACGTAGGTGGTCTTTCATCCGGATCGTTTGAATCTGAGAGATGGTGGTACGTTTTCCAAGTTTCTCCTCAAAGCAAACATATTTTTGAAGATAGAAATGTGGATATGGAGATGCCGATAGAGGATCCAAATAATGATGCTAGTGGATCTAGGGAAGAGGATGAAGATGACGATATGGGTTATGAAGAAGGTGACAATAGTGACACTGTAATGGTGGAAGGTGGAGATCACAAACCTTTGGGAAAGAAGAGGGAGAACTAGAGGCTGTTGGTGAAGTAGAGGATCAAGTCTTAAGTAGACAAACAATAGGGGATGATGATGTAGGTGATCATTTGTATGTAAACCTTGATATAGACATATTTGGCACGCAAGACTTGGCTCAAGATGATGAAGCCGTCTATGTAAATGCTATTGTTTCATAGTTTTGACATCGACGAGACTTCTTATGTGTAATTTGGCCCTCATATTTTTATAGTGACATTTTGTATATTAATTTGTATGCTAAGTTCACTATCAATATATGAGTGTTTTGATCTCAAATTTGATGTACATACTCTTATATTTTTTACCTTTCAAATGACCAAACTTGTGGTCCAAAATTATTTTGGGACCCTTGGAAACGACGTTCTATAAAAATGTTGGTATGAAAAATTGTACTGTCGGTGAAAGTGTTGGTAAAAACGTTAGTGCAAGGGTTGGTAGAAGTTAGTATGTATGTTGCTTGGGGGGGTCACTATGTATAAATCCTCTATATCACGTGCGTTCAAGGCCTATTTGTAAAATCCCTTATCTGTAAATTTTTTCTTAATAAAGTGTACCCTTTTTCTATACAAATATGTAAGTTTTTTCAAAAATTACTTTAAATACTCCCTTATGTAAATTAATTTTTGTAAAATTTAGGAATTTAAAACAACCTTCTGTTGAACTCACATGATAGGGTTACATATGATGATTGAACCCCTCGAGGTATGTTGACCTATAGGGGTCGGTTGACGTCTTCACCGACACCTTCCCCACCTGCCAACCACACCAACGATCTCGTGCCCATGCCCATGCCTATGAAGCATCGATAGCCATCATCAAAAAGAGGCTCGTGTCTTGTAGTGATGCATGGTGGTGTGTGCATGTGCATGCACATGCATGCATGTATGTGCATAGGTGTGTGCATGTGCACGCTGATGGGTCTATTTTTGGAGCTCCAAAAATCATTGTAAATATTGTACATGTTGTATATATCACACGTAGGGGCACCAGTAGGTAGGTGGAACTAGCATTGCTAAGCACAAGGCTAGGCTTGTGTGGATTAGGTCAAGGCATATAAGCTAGGATGTAGCAATACTGAAGCTATAAGAGTTTTTGGTTTTGCTTTTATAAATAATCATGATTTTCCTAAGCTGATTTTGTGGAGAGATTAAAATTAAAGGAAGGGATGATTAATTGCTCATGATCACTCTCACATAGTCAAAATACCCACAATCGAGGGCTACAATTTTTATTTTTAGTATATGTCAATCCGAAATCTATTAAAAAAAATTCTCTTTTGCTAGGACTAATAAGGTGGTTGAGAGCTATTGCTCCAGTCTTTGGCACTGGTTTCCAGGTGTTGTGGGATTGTGTGTGCATATGCAAGAGGAGAGTTCGAGGTTTCTCTAACTTGATCATGCAGTGAATATAATATGCATTCTCCCTCCTAGCTTGGTGGTGACAATTTTTGATGGGCCACTGTCCATGTGAGGCATTGTTGCAATCCCAAATTTCTTTTACGTCATCATTTGAAACCATGGTGCTAATGCGGTCTTATTTCCAACCGTTCGAATCATGAACGAGGCGGCTTGCATTAGCAATTGCATGACCCTCTTCTTTCCTTGTTGGTAGGAGGGTAGCATCAACCACATCCATTATGTGTTTCATTGCTATCTTTGCCCTCACATTTTAGTCTTGTTCCTCGCATGCAACTTGTGTTGACCAGCTTGCATTGACCATTGCAATGAGGATGCCATGGCGAGTGAAGGTCATATAGCCATGCCAATAACAAAAGAGTGACATGGTGTTGAGACATTTAATTTTAAGATACTTATTCAAATTACAAGATGTGAGAATTTATCTAACTATTTTAATTGTGGATTGACTATGATTGATTAAATTGAACAAATAAAACAAGCAAACTCTTGCAAATTGTTAAAATCGAGTTTAAGATACATGTTATATAGGACATCAATAATCCATATGTACAATCCAAGGACACTACAAATTTTGCAATCAAGATTGCAGTCATATGGGTCAAGCTCAAAAAAGATGTACCGTATGTTCTACAACATCTTCATTTCCTCAATGGGTCACAATGCCACATCCTCATTTACATTAAAACTATGCATTTTTGTCCAAATTGCTTCAATGGTAGCTCGCTCCCTCGGATCAATCATGCATAGCGAGTTCCCGTAGTCAACCAAGAGTTTGATTGCAATGTCTCCCTTCACCAAGTTGCTGCCAAGAGCTCTTACAGCATCTATGATAAAGTTGGCAATTTCTCTCAATAGCCATCCAATAGCGAAACAATCTGACTCTGGTGCCCATGCGCCCCTGGGATTTGGATGTGTATTCGTACTAGCATACACTTCTGGCACTAACCATGGAAATTCCTTTGGAGAAGCATAAGCCGGGTTGCGGATACCTGCGGTTGCGATTGGAGGCTTCTTCCCCAATCAATAATCCCTACTCAGACAGACTTGTCATCCCTTGTGAAGTCCAACATGTAGCTGGTTGCCTGTAGATCGGTGTGTGCATATCTCTATTCGTGGACTACCACGGGGGGTTCATCTCCCAAAATTTTAGAGTACCATGTGCATTCAAATAGAGGGGTACTTTAATTCCACTTTCGGAAAAATTTTAACATGTTTACAATAACAGGACGGGGTTTATTAGACAGCTCATGGACCATTGTCATTACTATCTCATTCTTTAGTGCTAGATGAGTGTGGGCATCATCTCTATTAATCCTCTTGCTAGTGTTCCATGATGTTTGCCTAAGACCTGGGCACCCATAACTTGTATTAGGAATACATTTTCTTTTCCTCCCTTGCCCACCGGTTCATGCAAGTGCTTGCAATGGAAAGTGCATTGTGTGAGAGCACATGTTGGCAAATGATGTACATAGTTTTATATGTTCTCTCCCTTCAGCTTGGGTTGGATCAACATTTGCATCTAGCCCACTAGCCATCTTGATCATATGGACTAGGGCATTGGTTGTTTCCTTTCTGACAGTCCCTTTCTTCTTCAAGTTTTTTTTTTTAGTAGAAACCTGTGATGCCTTCCATTTAGACATCTAGTGTGCAAGCTTCTCCTCTCCATTGACAAGCAAGGTGGCACCATTTGTCTTTGCATATATTTCCCATTTACCTATCGGCTTTCCCAACACTCGAGGGAAATATTGATCAATTGTTAATTTAACATTCAACCATGACATTCGGCCACAGAACACACTATTCAAAATTTTTGGACTTGTGTAAAGTCCAATTTGAGAAATGGACTAAAAAACAGTCCAAAAATTTTGAATATACTAGTAATGTTTTTTGAACTGGATTTGCCAACTCAAAACAAAAGATTTGATGATTAAGTACTAAGAACATCAATGCATAACCAAATCTCTTACAAAGGTGGTCTACGTAAACATCTTCATAACTTCACAAAAATCTCTTACAAAGTGGTCTAAATAAACATCTTCATAACTTCTTGTGAATTGAGCTACTATCACCTAAGAACATCAATAGATGACCAATAATAGATGACCAATTCTCTTAGAAAGGTGGTGTAAATAAACACCTTTATGTATGTGGTGTGCATGCACCTTTCTGACCATTTCTTTTAGAAAGGTGGTGTACATAAAGCCCTTAGAAAGGTAGTGTAGATAAATCCTTTTATGTGTAAGTGGTGTACATATACACCACACTTGGTATTAAAAAACACCCTTAACTATAAAAATACATTTGACATAAAGTTTAAAATACACCATTAAGTATAAAATGGACCTCATAAACAATCTTTATACACAATAATGAGAGTGAAGAAATCAAAAAAGTAGTAAACTTTTTATTAGATATTCGCTTTACATAGAAGTTCAAAACTTGTGATTACAAAGATGTCAGCCATCATGTTACTTAGTACCAATGTCCTCAATGCCAGGCCCTTGACTACCAGGGTCCTGACTAATAGGCTGCTCTAAGACTGGAGTCTCAGTAGCAAGGTACTCAGTAGTTTGCTCTTCAGTTCCAAGCACATGACTAGTAGGTTGCTCTAGAGTCTCATGTCCAAATTCTTGGTGAGTAGGGACCTGGCTACTAGGTTCCTGACTAGTAGGCTGCTCTGGAGTCTGTAAGGTCATGGTTGAAGAACCATCTATGCCTCCTGGTAACTCCTCTTGGTCATGCTTTGCCTCGTCCATACCTTCTTTGAGTAAGGCTTCCTTGCTTGATCCACTTGCCTGTCCTTCACCCAAGATCAAGGGTGCCTTCCTCACTTTTAATTTCAAGGGAAGTGCTTCCACCTCTTTAGCCTTACCTTTTCCTGTGACATGCTGTACTACTACTTCTTGCTCCTGCGAGCCTTCCCGTATGATGAGTGGAACCTCCTTGACTCTAGTTGACAATTGATCACCCTTATTCTTTGTGCGGATTTCTTCTTGCCGTAAGTCATCGGATGCAGAGCTTTCATCCTCATCTTCACCTAAGCTAGAATCATCACCCTTAGACTCACTACCCTCTTCTTTGACATTTTCCTCTTCAAAGAAGGTAGTGCAACTATAATATGTGTCAAAGAACTCAATTTGATGGGGGGTATCAATGACATTTACATTTCTATCTTGGCGTAGCAATTTCTCAGCAGCAAAACCCATTCGATATAATGCTACTTCCCACCCATCATCTAGTAAATTCTTTGTCATCTCTAGTATCACATCAGGATCCATCGACTTTTTGTAATCCACCATTGCTGCATCAAGCTTAACCTTATTGTCCTCAAACTAATGAAGCTCGAGAGTCCTTAAAGGAATTTGGATTAGATTGCCACCACCCTTGGATAAGAAGCACATCAAGAAAGGCTGCAAGACTTGAATGGCAGTGCCTTCCAAGACAGTCATATGATTACGTAGGACTATACCATGGTATACTTTTGAAAGTAAATACCCAAATGCAGATGTCAAACTCGCATACAAGGCATCCCTTTGTGATTTTGTCATGAACAGGACCAACGTTGATCTTTTCTTATCTACCATAGGACCTTCTACGATAAACCGCACAAGTTCAACTATCTGTGACACTGCAAGGTCTTGCAATTCATCTATGAAAAATACGCATGGCTTCTCTCAAGCATGACCGCTCATTGTTATGAAATGCTCTGTATCAATGCCATTGATGTGTGCAAATTTTGTATCATTCTCTGATAGCAGGATATCATAGGAGAAGCTGAATGGAGAACCATCATCTAAACCACCAATTGCTCTACCTTGGGTACGGGACTGCAAGGCCTTTCTCTTGATGTCCATATATTCTGTCTCAACAACCTTTGGCATTTTAGCTCTTAGATCCTTTGTTGGTGTGGCATCTACATCCATTGAAGCCAACCACTTTCTAGCCCATGTCTTATCAAGGAGTTGACCTAGGCTAAGTGCTTTCTTCTTACCCACATCAATTGACTTGCCAGCTAACTCATCATCAGATTTCAATAAAAATAATAGTGCCAAGAGAGCAGCCTCACTTTGAATCATTTGGATGACCACTTCATCCAAGTTGCTATGCTTGCTCTTCTTTCCAAAGAAGCAGTCACCACTTAGGATCTTCTTGCATACTTCTTCTGTTATTGCATCTGGAACAAACCTTAATGCTCTCCACCAAACAATAGACATCAGTTTCTTTATTTCTTTCCTTTGAATTGCAATGTGCTTTGGTGCCTCAAAGGATATCTTCCCTATTTCATATGCTTGGCAAACATCCACGATGCTCTGAAACACTGAGTCCTCGTAGAAGACAATGCAAGTAACATCCCTGTACCTTGCAACAGCGGTGTTCAAATCCTTTGCCTCAACCTTATTACTTGGTATGCCTTGTGTATTGCTTACAATACCTTTCAAGCATCTATAGAACCGAGTCCTCTTTGCCATGTACTCAGATGTAGGTCTCCTGCCCTTCACTGTTTGTGGCTTTCCACAGCCCATCCATAACTCCCTTGCCTTTATCGAGATCTCAGAAAGAGAAGAGCTTTTTTTCAACCTAAATGGAGCAGAATTCAGCCTTTTTGATTCTAGAATGTACTTCGAGTCACCGTTAAATATGCATATATGACAAATGACCCATTGAAACTTTTCCATCCACTCAATCTGTGGCAAGTTTCCTTTTCTTCCCTCATCAAGGGTGATCCTGCAAGCTTCACAAAAGTGTTGCCCATCAATGGGCTCAAACCTGCATCTTTCCAAGAATCTATTCTTTGCCAGCATGTATCTCTTCTCGATGTCAGTCCCATATCAGCTTTGGTACAAAGCCTCTCCATGAACAAAGTCACTCCTTCTAAAGTTCTCAAAAGCATCAAGAAAGTCCACGCGCTTTTGAAATGTGACATCAGGCAATGTAAGATCATCTTCTTGAAGTCTCTTAAATGCCATAGAACGAAGAGTGATATTAGTGGCAACTGGAGTTCTTGTTTTCCTCGTATCTTCATACAATTTGCATGCAAATGTCTTATCTAGCTTTCTTTGATTTGTGGACAACGAAGCTCGATCAATAAGCATTGTGGCCATGCTGAATTGTGAAAATACCCAAATGTATCCCTCATCCTCTGGAGGATGTAAGTTTGCCACACTTATAGAAAAGTCTTCGAGACTTGTATCTTCTTCTTGCGGATCCTCCTCTTCATCGCTATCCAATTTTTCGCCTGGTTTTAAATAACCTGCACTTGAACAATCTGCACGTGGAGTAGGAGTTATTTTTGCTCTCTTTCTGGGAATAGCTGTAGAACTTCAATCTGCTCCACGATCACTTCTTCTTGTTCCTGTAGTTGCAGCAGTCGATGGTGTAGGTACAGTTGGAGATACTGTAGTTACTCTTGCCAGAGTTACCGTAGTTATCGCCACAGATATTGGCGGTACTTGAGGGTTATATGTTATAGATGGTGTACTTACTGCTGCACTTACTACTACTGAAGGTACAACACCACCACTTGGAAATGCATCCCACATTTTCTTCAATGCTTCGAAGGAACTAAGTAATTCTTGGGATCCCTCAATTGAATCTGGTAAGGGCTTCAAGAAGTGCTTGTGAGTAACTCGTAACTTGTAAACCACCTCGTCATTCTTTCCTTTGCACACAACTTCTATCAAATTGTTTTCTTTAATGTTGATGTTTGAGACCATGCCACCATTTCTTACTGCCTTTGTAGAATATTTCACGCTTGATACATTCTCTGCAGTGATCACCAAAAAATACTTTGATTTGCACTCCATAAAATACCAAGCATGTTCAAGGTACACCTTGAAACTAAAACTGGAAGCCATAGTTTTCTGAAAAACAATCAAAAATAAAAAATGAGAATTACAATGATTTTCAAACTCAAAATATTAAATAAATTTCTAATTAAATATTATTTTAAGTTTTATTTATTTTTAATTTTTAAAATAAACTAAAATAATTTATTTTTTGTCTTTTTTAATTATTTTATTTTAATTAATTTATTTATTTTTATATTTAAAATTTAATTTAAAATTTTAAAAAAATTTTAAGTTTTATTTATTTTAATTTTTTAATTTTTTAAAAATAAATTAAGTTAATTAATTTTTTTCATGTGCCTCCCCCCGCCCCCGCCCCTTTCCCATGCCCCTCCCCTTCCCCTCCTCCTTCCCCTCCCTCGCCCCCCCTTCCCCCTGTTGCGTGTGCAACAAGTGGGAGGTTAACCCCCCTCCCCTCCCTCGTCCTCGCCCCTTCCCCTGCCCCTCCCCTTCCCCTCCCCCCCACCCACCTGTTGGGGGGGTTAACCCCCCCTCCCTGCCTCCGCTCCCCCTCCCCTGCCCCCGCCCCTTCCCCGCGCCCCTCCCCTTCCCCTCCCGCTCCCGTGCCCCCCTCCCCCTGTTGTGTGCGCAACAGGTGGGTGGGGGGGAATTTCCCCCTTAACCCCCCCTCCCCCCCTGCCCCTTCCCCTCCCATGCCCCCGCCCCCCTGTTGCGTGCGCAACAGGTGGGGGGACCCCCCACTTGTTGCGTGCGCAACGCAACAGGTGGGGGGGTTAACACCCCCTCGCCCCCCCTCCTCGCGCCCCCCTCCCTTTCACCTCCCGCGCGCCCCTCGCTGTCCCCCCCCTCCCCCCTATTGCGTGCGCAACAGGTGGGGGGGATCCCCCCCCCACCTGTTGCGCACGCAACAGGGGGGGACCCCTCCCTGCCTCCCCCACCTGTTGCGCATGCAACAGGGGAGGGCCCCCTCCCCCTCCCCTCCCCACTCCGCCCCGTCCCCCGCCCTGCCCCGCCGCCTCCTGCTCCTCGTGCCCTCCCTCTCCCCCGCGCCCTCCCCCTCCCCCGTGCCCCTCCCCCTCCCCCCGCCCCTTTCCCTCCCCCTCCCCTCGTGCCCTCCCTCCCCCTCCCCCTCCCCCCTCCTCCCTCCCCCTCCCCTTCCCCTCGCACCCTCCCTCCCCCTCCCCCTCCCCTCGTGCCCTCCCTCCTCCTCCCCCGCGCCCTCCCCCTCCCCCTGCCCCTTTCCTTCCCCCTCCCCCGTGCCCCTCCCCCCCTCCCCCGTGCCCCTTGCCCTCCCCTCCCTCCCCCTGTTGGTTGGGGGGGGGGTTTCGCCATTTGTGAAATCAGAAATGACATCAAGAAGATCCGCGAGGCCACCCACATGTTTAGTGAGGCAGCGGATCAGTGGTCTCTCTTTTAAACCCCTCCCAGGTAGTGGATTAAACAACAAAAAGATGGTATAGCATCCACTACCTCGAAGGGGTTTAAAAGAGAGACTCTAATCCCCCCCCCAACCTGTTGCACATGCAACAGGGGGGGCCCCCCCTCCCCCGCCCCCTCGCCCCCGCCCCTGCCCCCTTCCCCTCCCCCGTGCCCCTCCCCTCCCCCGCCCTCCCCGTCGAGCCCCTCCCCCTCCCCAGCCCCCTTCCCCTCCCTTGCGCCCCTCCCCTCCCCCCCTCCCCGTCGAGCTGACGGGAAGGGGAGGGGCGCGGGGGAGGGGAAGGGGGCAGGGGAGGGGGAGGGGGGGCGCGGGGGAGGGGAAGGGGGCGGGGCGGGGCAGGGGAGGGGGGGCGCGGGGGAGGGGAAGGGGGCATGGCGGGGGAGGGGGAGGGGGGGCGCGGGGGAGGGGAAGGGGGTGGGGCGGGGGCGAGGGAGGGGGGGGAGGGAGGGACGATGGGGATGGGGAGCGAGGGGCCGCAGCGAGGGGGAGGGGAAGGGAGGGACGGCGGGGAGGGAGGGGCCTGCGGGGAGGGGGAGGCGGAGGGAGAGGAAGCGAGGGGGAAGGGCCGGCGGGGAGGGAGAGGAGGGGAAGGGAGGGGGAGGAAGGGGAGTGGAAGGGAAGGCAGGGAGGAGAGGGGAAGGGGGAGGAGAGGGGAAGGGGGAGGAGAGGGGAAGGGAGGGGGAGGGGAGGAGAGGAAGCCAGAGGAGGGAGGGGAGAAGTGGGAGGAGAGGGGAAGGGAGGGGGAGAGAGGAAGCGGGAGAAGAAGGGGGAGGAGATGGGAAGGGAGGGGGAGGGGAGGGCAAGGGAGGGGAGGGAGGAGAGGAGAAGGGAGGGGAGAGAGGAAGCGGGAGAAGAGGAGATGGGAAGCAACCTGGGTGGAGAGGTGGTGGAGCTCTAGGAAAGTTGTGAGAGAGAATGAGGAGAGTTGTGAGAGAGAATGAGGAGAAGTAGAGTTTTATAGGAAATGGGTAGCTTTTAGGTCAAGTCAGCTTTTTTTAGTTTTTAAGGTTTTTTTAGTTCTTTTAGGTTCACTATAAGTAGAACATTCTTCATTCTCTCTTTCATTCAAAGATCATTCGTTTACACTCCACACTTCTCTCCTCTCATCCACCTGTTGCAGGATTCTCAAAAATTTTCAAAATGATGGCAAGAGGTGTTTCTAACCTATTGCGTACGCAAGAACTTCTAAGAATTGTGTTTCTAACCTATTGCGTACGCAAGAACTTCTAAGAATTAAGTTTTTATAAATTTGATTTTTTTTCAAATCCGATCCTTTTCTTAAAAACTTGTGTGTATGCAACAACTTCAAAAAACCATTTTTGCATTAAATCTTTTTTTCCACAAATTTTCCTCTTTACCTCAAACTCTCACAACCTATTTTCAGAAATTTCTCTCATAACCTATTCTATTACAAATTTCTCTCTCAACCTCAAAACCACTCAAACCTCCCTACCTATTGCATACGTAACAACTTCAAAACAAGATTTAATCATAAATCTCTCCAAAAAACTCCTCAAAAAAAAAAAAACAATCTATTACAAATTTCTCTCTCAACCTCAAAACCACTCAGACCCTACCTATTGCGTACGCAACAACTTCAAAACAAAATTTAATCATAAATCTCTCCAAAAAACTCATCAACAAAAAAAAACAATCTATTACAAATTTCTCTCTCAACCTCAAAACCACTCAAACCTCCCTACCTATTGCGTATGCAACAACTTCAAAACAAAATTTAATCATAAATCTCTCCAAAAAACTCCTTTAAAAAAAAAAACAATCTATTACACATTTCTCTCTCAACCTCAAAACCACTCAAACCTCCCTACCTATTGCATATGCAACAACTTCAAAACAAAAATTAATCATAAATCTCTCCAAAAAACTCTTCTCATGACACTTTATTAATATAAGAAATCCATTTATAGTATTTTTACTCCATAATATAATAAATTTTTATTAACTAATGTTAAAATATAATTTTGCTAAAAATATATATTATTAATCTATAAATTAATATAAATATTATATAAATAAATATATAAATACATTAATTAAAAAAATATAACTTGAAAGGGAGGTCTTCTAGCATATGTGCTTTATATAATACTTATTCTTAAAACAATGAAGAATTAGTGAATATATTGCTATTCTATACATTATTAACTTAAAAACTAATATAAATATAAATTAATTATTATATAAATTTAAATAAATATATAAATAATTAATATTATACATTAATAACATTTAAAATTATGTAGATTATATACTAATAACCTTTCAATTTTAAAAAGTAGTCAATAAAAGAATTGAATTAATTTAAAAAATAAGAAAATATTAAATTTTACACACTTACTTTTAGCATGTATGCTTTTATTCCATGTGTATAATACTTGTTAGTTAGTCGAAGAATGAAAAATTAGATAATGTATTTGTAAGGTAGGTATTTAAAACCATAGAATCTAGAAGAGGTTTAGCATACTTACTTATCTTTACTACTATGTGTAATACTTTGCAAAAACCTTAAACAAAGTTTAAGGCTTTGCATAAATCTACAGTATCATTGCATCCATATCATTTTTTAACTTTAGCAACCACCAGATATCCATGGTATCCATGATATGGAATACATATTTCTTCTGAATATTTCTTATCACATACTTTTTCATTTCTTCTGATACACCATGCAGCATGAATGTAAGAAAATATGAATCGGTGTGCTTTTAGCCTATGTACTTGTCCCTAATCAGTAGGATACTTTGACTAGGTAGACTTATAACTACTTAAAGTAAAGCCTTTGCAAAGGATCGTACCTTCTGATACACCATGCAGCATGAATGTAAGAAAATATGAATCGGTGTGCTTTTAGCCTATGTGCCTGTCCCTAATCAGTAGGATACTTTGACTAGGTAGACTTATACTTACTTAAAGTAAAGCCTTTGCAAAGAATCGTACCTATAAACAAAACACTTTGGAAAGCATATAACATATAGTCTATATATATCTAAACTAAATACTTTAGAATGCATATTTTATATAGTCTATATATCTTAAATCTTACACCCTAAATCTTAAATCCTAAAGTTCCCTAAATCTTAGGTTATACAATCTAAGCTCTTAAACTTATATAATAGTTATAATCCCTAAACCTTAAACCCTTACCCCTATAACTTAAATTTTGAAACCTAATTTTTAATTCTAAACCCTAGATTCTAGACTCTAAGCTCATGATCTTATATACTAAATCCTAAAACCTAAAACCTAAATCCTAAATCCTAAACCCTAAAACAATAATCATAAACCCTAAATGCTAAATCCTAAACCCTAGATTTTAAACCCTAAACCCTAAACCCTAAATCCTAAACCCTAAACCCTAAAAACATAATCATAAACACGAAACCCTAAACACTAAATCTTAAATCCTAAGCCCTAAATCCTTAACCCTAAACCCTAACCCTGAAGTACAATCAAAATTTTATGATTTTTTTCAATTTGTGCAATAGGTTTGATATATCCTCCAAACTGTTGCAAGTCGAATAGGTTAATGGTGCACTCAACCTATTGTAAATATCAAGGAATTTTCTGGATTTGTGCAACAGGCTGGATATACCCCCCAACCTATTGCTCAAGCAATAGGTTGGGGGATATATCCAACAACAGGCCTTGGTTGGGGTACCCCCAACCTGTTGCACAAATCAAGAAAATTCTTGATTTGTGCAACAGGTTGGATATACCTCCCAACCTGTTGCTCGAGCAATAGGTTGGGGGTATATCCAACCTTGCACAAATCAAGAAAATTCTTGAGTTGTAGGTTGGATATATTCCCCAACTGTATATCAAATTGTTGCACAAATAAGAAAAATTCTTGATTTATGCAACAGGTTGGATATATCTCCCAACATGTTGCTTGATATATCCAATGGGTTGGGGGATATATCCAACCTATTGCACAAATTAAAAAAATTCATTAAATTTTGGTTGTATTTTAGGGTTAAGGTATAAGGTTTAGGATTTAAGATTTAGGGTTTAAGATTTAGAGTTTAGGGTTTAAGGTTTAGGATTTATTGTTTAGGAGTTTAGGATTTAGGGTTTAGGGTTTAGGAATTAAATGTTTAAAGTTTAGGATTTATGGTGGTTAAGAGGTTTTGGTATTAATTATTTAAAGTTTAGGATGTAGGGTTTAGGTTTAATGCCTTCTCTGCTAGTTTTGATATAGAAGTTATTAAGTAATAATAAGCTCAATGATTATTTATTATGTTCATTTTGAGTTGCTAATCTATTTTTGTACATAAAACAGGTATTCACCCTAACAGAGGGTATGGATGTGGTGTTATATAAGAAGAATGAAGTGGTGGCTTTTGGATGAATTCATAGTCTTGATGCTATGAATGTGTGTCATTTCCAACGTCGTGGTGAGAGAAGATGTGTAGTGATAATCACCAACGTTGTAAATCCTGAAGTACATTTAAAATATCCATATGGAGACTTTGAAACATTGGGAGATATCTTACAATGTGACATATTTGATATGCAAGCACACAGAACACTCTGGGACCAAGACGAAATTGTTCCAAAGACATACTTTCAAGATATCAAGAAAACTTATTTTGAGGGGGAAAAAGTAGAGATGTTATCTTGCTCCGGAGAAGTTTTAGCAATTGGCAACTTTAAGGGCTATGCTCAGAGTTTTCTCTGTATAGTGGAGATAATTAAGTTGACTAGTGCAGGTGTCATTCAAAATGCAATGGATAGTACTTCACATTTAGACGTCCATAATACTACATCTCAACTATAAGTTCATAGTACTTGTAAATGGGGGTTAGCTTTCTTGAAATCAAGTTTGCCCAAGACAGTTTCCTTCAATGTCATGGAAGACACAACGGAATATTATCAGAAGAAAAAGACTATAACACAAATGGGATCCAAATTGATAAGAAGCTATAGTAGTAATCAAGAGTATCATAGTGGCATGCTCACAGGTATTGAGGACATTATAGTAACAGATGTTGATGTAGAAAAGGTTTCTTGTGTTGCAAGTGACTCAAATATACTCACTGGTATAGAAGACTTGTCTTGTGTTGCAAGTGACTCGAACGGGCTCACTGGTATAGAAGACTTGTCATGTGTTGCAAGTGACTCGAACAGGCTCACTGGTATAGAAGACTTGTCCTGTGTTGCAAGTGACTCGAACAGGCTCACTGGTATAGAAGACTTGTCTTGTGCTGCAAGTGACTCAAACATGCTTATTGATATAGAAGACTTGTCTTGTGTTGAGAATAATAAGATGGGACCACAAAGAAAAATACACGCAAATATAAGGTATCAAATAATTCTCAAGCCCACACAGCATTTGATTATAAAGATGAAGATTCAAGGGAAATGGATTCGAGGTTTGATGGTCTTACAACTAGAAAACGCAAGACACTATTTACAAAAAGAAAGTATGTGAGTGTGAAGAGGCGAAGAATCATGGCATCAATTCCAAAACCAAAGAGACATGTGATGCTATCCGAGGAGAATATGGAAAGGATGCTTATGCGAGTTTGTTGCAAGAGACTTTGCATTAGAAAAGTTGGGAAAGATGATTGTGTAGCCATACGCCTTGGTATTTGGAGTATGACAGTGCCTAATAGACATAACTATCTTCTTCAAGAGTTTTCATGCTTTCTTCATCAAGGCACTAATCAAGATTTGAGCACAAGACACTGTAAACCTAGATTGAAACCCATGGTTAATGGGAGACCCATTTGCAATCGAGGATATCAATGGTTAACTAGACTATCACATGGCACATACTGGACCATCTGGGCAGAGGTGAAAGAAAAAGTTATTTATACAATTCATGGAAATACCTACAAGCTTAAATGCCATGGAAGCACTATAAATGCAACCGCAACATTAAAGCAATTTCTTGAAGACCATGCATTACTGCAGCCTCATCTCAACAAACAATGCTAGATGGACGTGTCGAATGCCAACAACATCTTCCTTTGGGAATGACAAAGAAGGTCGTCCTAGAAACTATCAATAAAACTTTACAAGATAGAGACGAGAGCATGATTTCACGATCAACCTTGTACAAAATTTGGCATAGAGATTTTTGCC